>NW_026622728.1:7845668-9153280 GCF_028826845.1 Penicillium canariense | reverse complement strand
GAGCTATCAGGGCAGAACTAACTACAGGCCTACAGCATTGTGCAATTAGGCAAATATGGCAGCTTCGCCGCGAACCAGATCATTGGGCGTCCCTTTTACCTGACGTTTGAGATTCTTGACGCCCCCGAGAGTGATGGCTACCAGCTTCGGGTGGTCTCCGCGACGGAGCTCCATGCCGAAAACCTCATCGAAGAAGCCGAGGCAGATGGCGAGGGTGAGGATGGGGACTCTGGCGATGGCACACCTATGCGCACAAATCGCGAAATCATTGACGATGCTTCGACTCAAAAGTTAACGCTGCAGGAGATTGAAGAGCTGAAGAAGGAGGCCAGTGGGGCAGGCAAGGATATTGTCGCAAAACTCCTGGAGTCGCACTCTAGCTTGGACCAGAAAACGGCGTTTTCTCTGGCCAAATACACATTGCGCAAGCGCAAGAAGTACATCCGGAGATTTACTGTTTTGCCATTGGACGTCAGTTTTCTCGCCAACTACTTGCTGGAACAGCGGGATGCGCAACGCACAATGGAGTTGCGGGATGAGCATATTGGTCTGCTTGGCTGCTTGGGCAATGTGCACCATGGTGCAGAATCGATATTGGATGCGACTCCTACGATCAAGCTAAATGGTCGGTACTTCGTGGTCGATGAAACTGGTGGCCTTATCGTCGCGGCAATGGCCGAGCGGATGGGAATTTTGTACCCCGAAGAAGACGATGTTGAAGAGGAGGCAAAGGAAGAACATCCTGCCGCGGAGCAAAATATCGCAGAGAACCCGGTCGCAGCTTCAACACCCCGGCGCAATCGTCCTCGGCCCATGTCGGCATCCGGGAACACGGTCACGGTCATCCATGCCTACTCGCAACCAAACCTGTCACTATTGAAATACTTCGGCTACGACGCCAACACACCTGATGAATCGCATCCTCTTCATACCCATCTCAAGACCATGTCGTGGTTGCAGCTTGTGGACCCCTCGGTAGACCCGATCTTGTCGAATGAGCCTCCTGTCTTGCCCGCCGAGGAGCTTTCCGCCATGAAGCCCAGCAAGCGCACCGCTTATTATTTCAAGCGGAACCGCTGGGAGAAATTCCGCAATGTCACTAATGAGGCCCGCGCGGGTGGCTTTGATGGTCTAATTGCCGCTACGCTGCTAGAGCCCGCCGGCATCTTGAAGCACGTTGTTCCCCTCCTCTCTGGGTCGGCCTCAGTTGCGGTCTATTCTCCAACTATCGAACCGCTTACCGAGCTCGTGGATCTGTACTCTACTGCCCGTCGAACAGCGTTTATCACTCGGAAACGGGATCTTGAGATGCAGAAAGCCTCCGAAGAAGAGACCGTCGACCTGTCCTCGCTCTTCGAGGAGTTCCCCCTGGATCCCACCCAACTCTTGCCCCCAACACTACACACTACCCGCGTTCGTGCCTGGCAAGTACTGCCTGGTCGGACACATCCCCTCATGACCGGACGTGGAGGTGCAGAGGGTTACCTCTTCCATGGCGTCCATGTCATCCCCGCCGATGTGAAGATCCAGGCCGCGGGCACATTCCGCAAGAAGCGCAAGTTGGAAACCACTTCTACGCCTGTCAGTGATCGAGACGTGGAGATGGCACCCTAAATTATTAGCCTTGGAGAGTATCAGAAATTGTACGAATATAATGATTCAACTTGACCCCAAATATGGTCTTATTTTGCAACTCAGGAACCATGGTGACCCGATGGATTCGATAAACTCGATAGGTTTATTCCATGGACTGGCGGAAAGCTGGGAAAGCTAAAGTTGAAGGGAGCACTGCTGCCTGGGATCGACTCTGGCAGCTACGGCGTCTATGGTCTGCACCACGCTTGACGACGCTGCGTAATCAAAAAAGGTCCATTGATGCGCTGAATTTCATGAAACAATATACAATCACCCTAGAACTCTACAGGCTCTTGCCCATGAACTTTCTCTTTGTAAAGCTAAGCCAGAACTGTGGAGATGGTTAGTGCGTTCTCTGTCAGGACGTTGTGGTTGACTAGGCCTACCTTCGAAGGTCCCACTCCACCAGGGTATAATCTAGCGTGTAGCCGGACGGCGATCTCTTGTCGCACCTGCGAGATGTATCTAATCGCAGACATCGGTTAGTACTTGATTCAATAGGTCATGGAAGCTTCGGTTCACGTACGCCCGCAGGCTCTCCGCATCCTGGCGATCGCGTGGGGGTTCAAAGGCCTGGTTGAGCGGGAAGGACACATCACCGGGGACGGCAAAGTTGTCGAGGGCAGCATTGATCAGAGCCTATGAGATCCATATATCAGTCATGTTTCCAACATGATGCGACAAGAACCTGCAGCATCTACCTTCTCGGCCTCGCGGGCATTCATCGTCGGCTTCACCTTGCCGAGACACTCGCTAACAAACAGGGTTCCATAAATAAGCATCCGGTCCGCAGGGCCAGTGATCTCAAAGTTCCGGAACAGCACATTGGCACGGAAAAGCGACAGGATCTCATCGACACAGTCGTATGACTCGCTCTCGGGGGTGACGTCCACGTCGGGAGTATTGGCGGGAAGTGCAGGCAGAGTGTAGGCGGGGCCACGTGTGCGAGTGCGCAGGGGGAGGATAGGGAAGTTCCCTGTATCACAGCCAGTCAATTCATAGTCCTTGTTGGCGGCATCGCTCGGTGTCGCATGGAAGGGACAGCTGGGGGCGGGGCAGCATACCTATCACGGGGACGTCGCGGTCCTCCAGGAAGATGGAGTGGTATGCCTAAATTGCGGAAGTCAGTAGCTAGAGAGATTGCACATAGAGCCCAACATACCGGCATGGTGGATGGTTGACAGGCAAGGAATTGTCGCCGCGGGGGAGTTGCAGAGCGATGTTGCGGAGCGGCAGGCGTGCAGGCGATGCAGTTAGGCAGGGAGGATGTCATCGAGCGGAGTGGCCCCAGCTTCCCTTGATTTTCCGCCCCGAGCCTCTCTTTACGCGCGGAACGCGTCAAGCTCAACTTTTCGCGATAAGCTACCCTCCACCCCTTCCCCTCCCTTGTATTGGATTTCATTCACCATGTCAGACTACGAGGATGAAATGGACGTCGATGCGCCCGCCAAGGACGTCCAGTTCAGCTCAGAGGATGCCAGTGGGAAGAAAAGGACAGCGGCCGACCTGCCCATCGAAGCTCAAGACAACCTCCCATGGTATGCATGGAATATCTTGGTTGAAACTAGTTGAAGTATCTAGCCGCTGACACTCTTGGTAGGGTCGAGAAATACCGCCCCAATACCCTGGACGATGTCTCTGGCCACCAAGACATTCTAGCCACTATCAACAAATTTGTTGAAGCCAACGTAGGTGCTCTCTAGTCGCATTGGAGAGATAACTTCTCACACAAGATAACAGCGCCTACCTCACCTTCTCCTGTACGGGCCCCCGGGAACCGGCAAGACCTCGACCATTCTCGCCCTCGCTCGGCGGATATACGGCACGACGAATATGCGCCAGATGGTGCTGGAACTCAATGCCAGTGACGACCGTGGCATTGACGTTGTCCGGGAACAGATTAAGACTTTTGCCAGTACAAACTCCCACCCAAAGGATCTCCGTGGACAGAAGTGCTAAGCCAGATTCCCCGCAGGCACAAAGCAGATCTTCTCCATGGCCCCGCAATCCGCGGACAAGTCCTCCCTCGCCGGCTTCAAGCTGATCATCCTCGACGAGGCCGACGCCATGACCTCCACCGCGCAGATGGCCCTGCGCCGAATTATGGAGAAATATACTGCGAACACGCGGTTCTGCATAATTGCAAACTACACACACAAGCTCTCCCCAGCACTTCTATCGCGATGTACCCGATTCCGATTTAGTCCCCTCAAAGAAGCCGACATTCGAGTGCTCGTGGACCAAGTCATTGAGAAAGAGAATGTTCGCATCCAGCCCGAGGCTGTGGATAGTCTGGTACGACTGAGCAAGGGCGACATGCGAAGGGCGCTGAACGTCTTGCAAGCCTGTTACGCCAGCAGTGGGTTTCCTTCTTCCTCCCCCGTGGATTTCTCCTTTTATTCACCCCCACCCCAAAACTCCTCCGCAGATGAGCTAAATCAGCTAACTTGCGGGTCCAGGTATCCCCTTGCCCCTACGTGATGCGCCAAAAGCCCCCCTGCCGGTATCCGAGACCATCACCAACGCGACTATCTACGACTGCATTGCGGCGCCACACCCAGCCGACATCCAAGAAATCATGAGCACCATTCTATCGACCAGCGACGTGACCTCTTGCCTCAATACCGTGAATACGCTCAAGACGACCAAGGGTCTGGCGTTAGCTGACATCCTCTCCGCTCTGGCCGAGCAATTGCAGCAGCTCGAAGTACCGCCGCAGACGCGCATCACCTGGCTGGAGGGGCTGGCCGAAATCGAGTGGCGACTGTCCGGCGGTGGATCCGAGGCCATTCAGACTGGCGGACTGGTGGGCGTCGTGCGGAATGGCTGCGAGTTGATGGGCGATAAGGGCGTCGCTTTGGCATGAACAATGAGAAACCAGCATTGCGGGCCTTGAAAATGAAATGAATGAAATGAGCCGGGTCTAAATCTCTTAATTAGTTGACTAGTTGACCTAAGACCTAAGGACGAAGTCAGTCTAGCATCACCAACATCAACACCGACTAAAAGTATGGAATACAACGTATTTCCGCGTCCATGGTTCCACTCGTCCAGATCAACACAGAAAGGGCATACCGATGTGGAGCGCTCAGGACCGTCAGCAAATGGTGCATTTATGGCAACTCTTGCCTGGATCAACGCGAGTGAACTAGCTAGTCACTCAGTAAGTTAGCATCGACGTGCTGGGCAGACCTATCAGCATCGAAGAATAGACTGTCTACTGCCATCGGCGGGTCCCCAGAGGGTCCAGGTTTTCTCCGACTCCACCTCCACTTCATCCACCCATTCATTACCACTCGTCGTTCACCTCGTTATCGCCTGGGGTGCCCGCCCATGCCATTAGCTAATTGTTTCCCGCCAGCTCCTCGGAGTTGGCCTGGTTGTCCTGCAGAACTCTCGAGATCCACCATCTGGGCTTAGTTCGGCCGTGAAATGTCGGCAGTCTCCGTGCACCCACCCTCCGCCCCTCCAGAGTCCAGGGCGACCCTTGCGATCCTTGGGCCTACTAAAGGGCTGGGATGGCCTGGTTCGGTGGGCGAAATCGATTGACTCGCCCGCCGCTAGACCCGACGAGACTCCATCTCCGCAGATCAGTGCCGTCCAGTATAAGTAAATCGTGCGCGCTGCAGAGTAGATGAGGGGTTCGGCTGCTTTTTCTCTTTCTCCTCTGCTCTCTACTGCTGCTGCTCTGCCGCTGGTTCTGAAATCGCCTCGTCATGCGCTCTTCCATTCAGTCCAGCCTCCTGCTGGTCGCCTCTCTGTCTGCCTCCATGGTGGAGGCAGAGCGTGTGCTGGGCGCATACATCTTTGCGCGCCACGGTGACCGCACTGCCAAGATCTTCGGCAACACCCAATTGACCGACCTGGGCTACAACGAAGTCTTTGATGCTGGGTCCTTCTATAATGAGCGCTATATCCTCTCCAGCTCGGACAAGCATATTGAGGGCATCAGCTCTCTGATTGTCAATGCCCAGCAGATTAGCGCCAGCGCCCCGGCTGATGCGGTACTGCAGAACTCGGCCACTGGCTTCCTGCAGGGGGTGTACCCCCCGCAGGCAACGATGCCAACCAGACTCTGGCCAACTCGACTACTGTTGTGTCCCCATTGAGGGGCTACCAGCTGATCCAGGTGACTTCCACCTCGTCTGATGCCGACAGCGAAGATGCGACCTGGCTGCAGGGCTCGAGTGACTGCCAGAAGGCGACTGTCAGCAGCAACAACTACTACATATCGGATTCATACAATTCGATGCTGAAGTCCACCAAGGACTTCTACGAGTCGCTGTCGCCCATGCTGAATTCGACCTTTACTTCGTCAGAGATGTCGTTCAAGAACGCCTACACCATCTTTGACTACCTCAACGTGGGCCAGATCCACAACTCCACCACGGATTCCCCTGCCCTCAAAGATTTGACGGATGATGTGTACGCCCAGCTGATCCAGCTGGCGAGCAACCAGCAGTTCAACCTAGCATACAACGAGACCGACACCGTCCGGGCTATTGATGGTGCTGTGCTAGCTGGTCAAATCCTGTCCGGTCTTAACGAAACCATTGCCACAGACGGCAAGAAGTCCAAGCTCGGTGTCCAGTTCGGCTCCTATGGTACCTTCATGTCATTCTTCGGACTGGTGCAGCTGCCCGCTGCTTCGGTTGACTTCACCGGTATCGCCGACTATGCCTCCTCGATGGTTCTGGAGCTGGTGACCAATGCCACCGGCACTGGCTTCCCCTCCGAGGACGACATCAGCGTGCGCTTCATGTTCCACAACGGCACCATCACTGGCTCCGCCGAGCCTACTGTCTTCCCTTTGTTCGGCCAGTCGAATGATCTTCTCCCCTGGTCAGACTTCAAGTCGGGTATCGAGAAGATTGCCGTCACCTCGGACGATGATTGGTGCAACATGTGCGGCAACACCGACGGCAAGTGCGCCTCGTCTACTGCTAGCACCAATGCCGACTCCTCCAGCTCGTCTGGCTCCAACTCCAGCGGCATGTCGCATGCCGTGGCCGGTGTAATCGGCGCCATGGTGACCCTGGCTGTGATTCTCGGCCTGGAGGCTCTCTTCTTCCTGGTTGGTGGATTCCGCATTGCGAAGCGGAGCAAGGCTGTCTCTGAGATGGCTGTCGCGGCTGCTGCGGCCGAGGAAAAGAAGTCATGAACAAAGCCCGATGCAGTACATGGACTTTTTTTGATGTGGTAGACGGGCAATGTGTCGAGTGCGCTGATATCTCCTCCCAAGTCTGAGACTCGCTAAGTGGGGTTCGAGATGTGTCAACGACTCGATGGGCCTATAAGATCAATAATAATTAAAAATATCCCATTTGTGGCTGTCTTCCTATCATCTTTTCGTGCAATCCCTCAAGTTAGACGTAGCAACTTATTAGATAGCCCTATTCACATTTGGCAGTGGTAATTGGCAAGCCCTAATCTATACGGAATATGAGCGGGGAAGTAACCAATAACTAACGAAAGCGGAGAGCGACCATCCCGCAGACTCACCGCCTTTTTCCGCATGGCACCTTTCCCCAAACATCCTCGATCCCTGCCCCTTTCCACGCCCCCCACCAACACTAGCATTCACCATGCCACGCCAACAAATCAACCTCGAACCCTACCGGGACGAGATAATCACGCTGTTTCAACACGGCATCAGTAGCGATGCCATCAGCCGCACCCTCGAGAGCCGATATAGCATCCAAGTCAAAGAACGGACCATCCAGTCCCGACTACGCAAGTGGGGTATCCGCAAACGCAGCCGAACCACGACTGCTGATGAAGTGCTCCATGCACGGATCAAAATACTCTTCATGCAAGATAGGCTGACCGACAAGGCAATGCTGAAGCTGCTGCACCAAGACGGCTATGACATTTCTGAGCGGACGCTCCGCCGGCTACGGTTCCAGCTCGGGCTTCATGCGAGGGCTTCATTTGAGCAGGAACGGGAGTCTGGGCCGCTTCGACTTCCACTTCCTCTACCGATTGCTGTGTCGGTCCCGGTGATGGCAGCGAAAACTGGCCAGGGGCCTTGATCCCAGATGGCTGGAAGCCCTTGAGTATGGTGCCCCGCGTCTGGGTGATGGACCCGTTCGTATGGCCGAGCCGCTGCTTTCCCCGGCCAATACATCAATCACCACCCTTATGCCACCCTCATGCGCCAAAGTTCTCCTCTCTCTAGAGTTTTCCCTACGCGACACCTCAAGGACTCCTTCCACTGGATTGCCAGCAGTAAGGTTCTGTGCTGCTGGCTCAGCAGATGCCTTTGAGGCATGAACAACGCCCACCACGCGCCATCACCAAGTGCCATGTATCACTGGCCGTGATGATACTGATTGACTGTTGCCTATGGCAACATCAATACCCAGTCTCTCAATCACTGTTCCAGGAAGAGCGGGCACGCTCTCACGACAAAACCCTCATCTCCAGCATGCAGCCCTACACTGGAGCTCACATTACGCATTTCCCTTTGCAACAATCTGCCCGCGCTACTCATAGACGAATTGATTCTGCCGCCAACCAAGCGACTTCCCAATGGCCTCCAACAAACCGTGCGACATGTCCATACTTAGCCGAAAGCGACACTCCTCCGAGCAACACCGGGTTCTAATGGGTCTTTTTACATATAAAGGCGAACCTTCCTGGATGTATATACCGTATTCTTGTACATATCCCACCCTGCGAGCTCTAAAATGCACATACCCTAGCACCGAGGTTTATCTATATAGCTGGTAAATAGATCACGTGCCATGACGTCCGCCTTCCCCCGTCGACCGCAGAAATAGGCCCATCCTCGTGAACACCCGCGGACCTCTGTCGACGGGCCGTGGATAGGGCGCCCATATCCTCCTTCCTCCATCATGTCCACCCAGTATGCCAGCGAGCCGAACCCCACAGCGTCGGCGACGCTGCACACCACCGTCGGCCCCATCCATATCGCCCTGTTCGCGAACCAAGCCCCTCTCACCTGCAAGAACTTCCTCCAACACTGCAAGGACAACTACTATGCTGGAACTATCTTTCACCGCATTGCTCCGGACTTTGTGATCCAGGGCGGTGATCCTACCGGAACTGGATCCGGTGGGACTTCCATCTACGAATATCCCGAGTTCGAATACGACCCCGAAGCACGCGATCCGAACGAGCGCGTCGTTCTGCGAGATGAGATACACAGTCGCCTGCGATTCAACCGGCGTGGGCAACTAGGCATGGCGAAGAGCGAGGATGGGTCGTATGGGAGTCAATTCTTCATCACGCTCAACAACACCGAGCGCGAGTTGAACGGGCAGTGCACGCTTTTCGGGCGATTGGAAGGGGACAGCATTTTTAATGTGCTGAAGATTGCGGATGCAGAGCGTGTGGAGGGCACGGAGCGGCCTGTGTATCCGGTGAAAGTGACATCCTGCGAAGTTGGAGAGTTGGGGCCATTGGCTGGCAAATTGAAGGACCGGAAGACCGTCTCGACAACAACTGGAACCGAGAAGGAAGCGCCAAAGAAAAAGAAGAAGACTGGCAAGGGAGGGAAAGTTTTGCTGAGCTTTGGCGACGATGAAGGCGACGAGGGCATGCCCATGCGACCAGCAAAGCCCAAGTTCAATACCAAGCTTGTCGCGGATGTGCCTTATGTGGACGATGCACCAACCGAGACAAAAGCGCGAGTCACAGAGTCTGCACCGCGTAAACGGCCACGGTCCCCGGTTTCAAAACGCTCCCCGTCCCTAGAGCGCAGACAGCGCCCCAAGACACCGGACCCACAGACTCAACTACCCCTGCAAGATCCCGAATCACCTACTCGCTCTCCGAGTCCGGTCTCTTCGCCAGCCAAAGAGTCCAAATTGTCGCGGACCAACGCCCAGATCGCCTCTCTGAAGGCATCCATGCGACGTAATGTCGACGTCGGCCCAGCCGACGCGGGCCGCAAGAAGTCCGCCCTAGAAGCTATGATTCCAGAGACTGCGACACGGGGCCGCAAACGCCCAGCGCCGGGGTCTAGCAATGGTGCAGGCGCTGGGTCGGGATTCCGAAGCTCGGCGGAAAAGGACGCACTTAGTATGTTCAATGCATTCAAAGCCAAACTAGAGGGAGCCGACCCCAAAACCTCGGCACCGTCACACTCACACCACGACCGACACACCGAAAAGGATAAGGGCAAGGCTCAAGATCAACATGTCGAGGATGAAGATGAAGAAGCGCAGCTTTGTGATCTCCATTTCATTGCCAACTGCCAGTCTTGCCAGTCCTGGGATGATCCAGATGCCGGTGCAAACGACGACGGTGAGCGCGAGGATGAGGACTGGTTAAACCACACGCTGCGCTTCGGCAAGGATACTCTGGGCAAGGATCTCAAGTGGAAGAAGGATCATCCCGACGATGCTGATTCCTTGATGGTGATTGATCCTCGTGAGAAGGAGAGGGAGATAGGGGGCCCGAGTGGACGGAAGAGAGGGTTCCAAAGGGATCGGGAGAGAGAACGCAAGCGCGAGCGAGCAGGGGAGTTGGAGTGGGACCGAGAAAGGAAAGGGTAGAAGACAGGAAGCTATGAAGATATGAGATTCTGGGTTGGACCTGATACCTTGATATATGCCACAATGGCCACGGAACCTATCTCCTATAATCGATTCAAAACGGGCTTATGTTGTCAACGGGTCCTTGGAAAGAAACAAAACAAAACATGCATAGCACTCTAAGAATAAAGAAGCCTTGTGCAGACTTCAATTGATTGGAATCATCATATCAATCATATCATGGGAACGATTTATACAGCCCAACCACCCCACAACCCCCAAGAAGCATAACGCTATGAACAGATAACGCCGTATTTCCACCTGAGGTATTCCGTAAACTCTCTCCTTTTTTTTCTTCCCCAGGGGCTGCAGTAAGCTCTATTTCCTCGTCAAATCCACCTAGTTTTCTCAACTAGAGACGGCGGATCACGCCTTCTTGCGCCGCTTAGCGCTACCACCATCCTGGGGTCCGCCAAGATGGTCATCCACAGCTGCAGGGCTCGTAGTGTCACTATCCGTCAGCTGTTCGACGACCCGGCCAGAGTCAAGGTTTCCAGCTCCCGAGTCCGCACCGTAACCGGTGCCGTCGAAGCCATAGGGGTATTGACCCGGTCCTTTGAAGAGTTCGCCGTCGTCGGGGAGGTGGTCGAAATTAAGAAAATTATTGGTGTCACCGTCATCCGAGTGGGTAGTACCAATGTTATCGTGTGTAATGGCACCGGCTGCGGAGTCATGGCCAGCAGCGTCAAGCTTTTGGTCGTGGCCCACGTCCGCCAGATCGGTAAAGTACTCGTTGTTAAAAATCTGGTCGAGGTCAAGGGGCGGAGGTGGTACGTTCCCTTCACTGTCCAAGCCGGGGATGGCGCCGGTCGGGCTTAGTGGTTGGAGGAGGTTGGTCAAGTTCTGGACGGAGCGGTCCTGCTCGGCTTGCATTTTCACCAGATTGTCAATCTCCTGTCGAGTATTGGCAAGGCGACCTGAGTAGTTATGCGGCATTGGCGGAGGGGTTGGCGTGATGAGAGCACTGTTCGACGCGGCCGCGCCCTCATGATCTCCGGTTTCGTTGGCCATGAGCCGAAGCATGTGGGCACGCTGGCCAGGGGTAAGAGGAACGTTGCCTCCGGAGGTTTCGAGCGAAGAAAGGACATTGGGGAATTCAGAGAAGCTGGTTGGGGTGCCGTTGCGCGCATTCGAATCCTGGATAACGGACATGATATCCTGCTGCGGGAAGTTCTCGTCTGTTTGCTGCCCGGAAGAAACACCTATAGAATTGTGTCTTGGGCTGCTGTCGAGAACCTCTTCCACATGCCCAGACTGTGCAGCACTTGACTGACGAGTATGACCACGAGATCGGGTGTCGTAAGACCCACTAGCAGCAGGCGAGAGAGTGGTTGCCCGGTTAGCCCCATTCGCAATAGGCGGTGCTTTGAGCAGCAATTGTTGTTTCTTCATTGTACGTTGTCCAGTTGGACTGGCCATCGAGGCCAGTGGGTTGAAGGAAAAGTCATCACCCACGTCAACGATATTGCCCTGGTGATCAGCCGAGATAGCTCCGGCAAATGAGTTGGCAATGTTCTGTGTTCCATCCTGGCCTTGCAAACTGCGGTTGTAGACTGTTGCCAGAAATGTGAGAATGGCGTTGATCGAGTTCTCATGCCGAGTGTGTTGCTCCTGAAAGTTGGCGGCCTGAGCGTAGAGCTGCTCATGCTCTTTGCGCAATCTGGTAATGGTACTCGAGATGATCGATTGCTGCTGGCGAATTGCCTGCAATTCTCGATACACCCCAGAAAGTTGGTCATTGGGCATGGCACTGTCTGTGAGAAGGGACAGCTGCCGGGGTCGTGCACGGTCGTCGCGAGAGCCAGATCCGCCCTCTTCGGCATATTCCTCTAAATCATTCTCATCTGCATCTTCAGTCTTCACACGCGCACCGCCCTTGCTTCCTTTGCTCGCATGGCCGGTGGCATTCTTTGGTTTTGAAATCAACCAAAGCAACTCTGGATGGCCTCGTTTGAAGTAAGGGTTGGCGTATTCGGAGGGACTCTTGTTCTTACGCTCACTGGCACGCATCGAGTTGTCCGACAGCCCCACCTTCTTGTGAAAACCATACATGTTAAGTTGACGCACAAAAGACGCATAGTTATTGTGCTTGAAGAGCTCTGGGATCAAGGTCCTGGCAAACTCATCCTCGTCTAAAACAATGAACGAATTGCCATCATCAGACCATCGAATCAGCTCGGTGTTTTTAGATTCGTCAAGGAAACTATAATTTCTTGTTAGCGTCGTTCTTCAAATACCATAGGACCAGTATATCAGCGTACCTGCTCAGCTTCTGTACAAACGGAGGGATCTGCTTCCTCTTCGATTGCGCCTCTCTCTTGGCGGCACGAGCCCGGTTGTAAAGTTCATCAATCGATTCGCCCCATGCGCCCTCTCCAGTGCCTGCACCCGCGCTGTTGTCGGAGTACGCCACAGGCGCTTGCTCGTAACCACGGTTTCGGCTAACCAGCTGGTTTGGCTGCTGTCGGCGCGTCAACTGATTGGAGGTCGACGCAGCTGCATCGGACAAATCTTGGTTTGACGCATATGCAGCGGAATTGTAGGAGGAAGGGTCGACAAAGGAGGTATTGATGGCATTTGCGGAGGGATTCTGGCCCCATTGTAGAAACTGATCGTTGGAAAGTTGGGAGTTGGGATTCGGGGTCTGGAAGTTCGAGACTGTGCCCAGCTGGGAGTGAGTCGCGGGGGTTGTGCCAGGGGCAGGCCTCTTGCGAGTCATGCCTTGAGAGCTCATTGTGTCGTGAAACAGGTCGTAGACAGCGTATTTTAGTGCGAGTGGAGGAAGGGTATCGAGATATTGGGAAATGTCGAAAATTGATAAGCCCGGCTAGGCGGTATTTATGCGAAGTCGCCGAGGCAGCGGACGTAATTCACTATGATTATACTCCCGATGAATTCTTGCACCGAATGCAAGGGCGCGGCCTTGGATGTCGCTGTCAATGTTGAGTCTCGCAAAAAAGGTCAGGCCCGCAGGGAGTTGGGCAAAAGACAGGCCGAATCTGACGAGCACCAAGGTGGTCCAGCAGGCAACGCAATGAATGCAAGGCAACGCGGAGATTGAACACGGTGGTCGGTGGTCGGTGGTCGAGGAGGGCTCAATATAGGCGACCCGGGATGGCCTTGACGAGGCACACCACAATCAGCACAGGCAAGCACCGCCCGACATTCAGACTGGGCTGAGGAGGAGTCCAGGGGGAAAGTCCAAGTTGACGGATGACTGTCCGGCCTAGCAGACAATGCGAAAGAAACGCGACAAGGCAGGCAGATGGAATAGCGGCGCTGGAGGAGAATAAGGAAATCTGAATCGCTTGGCGGCGATGAGGTCAATTCGAGCGGAGCAGCGATTGGCGCTGCTGACTCAGCAGGCGGTCAAGGATTGACTCCACCCGTTCACGTTCAGGTCGACTTAACTACGCATCAGAACATGATTGATAGCAAATATAGTGGAGCGTTTCTTCTTCCTCGATCTCGCAAACAATGATGGAATAAAAGGGCCCTATGAGGTGGGATCTCCAACCATCCCTCGAAACCCTGTCAGGAGCTGCTGCCATTGGGCTGGATGCGTTCTGGTGAACTCCTTCACGGCAAGTGGAGCTGCCAGGTCTTCTTTCATACGACCCTCATTTTTTGTCCCATTCAGCACAACAATATCCCCCAGCCCCATCACAAGGGTGTACAACGCTGATGCCGGACTGATCTGAACCAGGGTAGCAAGTTGCTGGACAGGGTCAGAGCGCACCAGATCCGGGTTGGCAGTCAGCGTCCAGAAGCTCTGATAGATGACCTGATTCTCGCGACAAAAGATCCGTAGATCTGTATCGAAGAGGGTGTCCTCGTAGAATCGGTTTTGCACCACGGCGGGTTTCACCTTCACCTCGGGGGCCATGAACAGTTCATGAAGCACGGGTAGAGAGCAATTAGAGATGCCCAGGTTGCGGATGCGATGGGGCACGTAGGTCTCCAGGGCCAGCCAGGCCTCTAATGTCTGGTCAATGGTACGCAGCGGGGAGTGAATTACCACCGTATCGATATACGCATCATCGGCAGTCCTCGGGTCCTCGGAAGGACGAAGGTTATGCAGCGAGGATTGGATCGACGCATGTACCTGTTCTGTCACAGAGGCCTCCGCATCATATGGCATGTTACTGGGGTCCTGTGCCGAGACAGGGCTAAATTTGGTTTGCACCTGCGTGGCTGTCAGTGGCAGTACCACACTGACCTTGCCCAGCGGGCTTCGTCCATCCTGGTTGGTCGCTACTTACGTAGAGGTCCTCTCGACGAACAACCCTATCCACAATCGCACGACGGATTCCATCGCCGACCAGATGCTCTTGGTAATGTCGAGGCTGTGCTGCCGTGTCGATGGCCCGGAAACCGGCGTTGACCGCGGTGTAGACCAGGTCGGCCGTCCGGTCCTTCTTCCAGGCCGTCCCGTAGAGGAAAACTGGGATGAGTGTGGAAGTGAAGTCTCCGGCAGGCCGCAGGTAGTACGACTCCCATACTTTTCCCATTACTCGGGCCATGTTGTGATGTCTGGGTTGCGCTGTCGGATTGGATGTAGTTGACGGAGTCTACCTTCCAACTCGCGTGGGGTTCCAGCGGGGTCGCATTCCTTAGTAAGTGGCTCTCAACGATTACTCTTTGTACCTGAATCAACTAAACAACATTGTAACATTTCATCGAATTTAATTTTGTGATCATAACGAATGCGATGCAGGGAACAGAGGTAGATTAGTCGTGATGCACCTATGTATAGTTGCTGCGGCTGGCTGCGGGGGTCGCTATTTAGGCAGGGTAAAGCCAAAATGGAAGCGGATATCACTCTCGATCTCCCCAATCGAGAATGACAACAAACCCTAGGCCAAGAATTTTTGAACAATGTTGAAGCCTAGCCATACCCGCGATCTCTACTATTTATATATATTCATCGGCAGTGGAGCAAATTGGGGCGGCTCCCGGCAGCGTCCATGCAGCACAGACTCCACCCGTTCTTTTTGGCCAGAAAGATATCCTTTGGCAACTCAATCTGTAGAAATCCTTGAAAGTCCCCCATATTGCCCTCTCGGATTCATCTCACAATGCGGTGGCCTGAACGAGCAGCAGTGCAGAAGTGCCGCGCCAAGGAGCAAGCGGCCCCACAGGGTGGCTTAGATGAATATCTTTGTGCATCGCTCACACCTAGCGGACAACAATTGTCCCATATTTGAATTCTTCTAAGCCCATCACTTATGGGCAGGGTATCTCTGTAGACCCCAAATATTTAGAGATCAATGCTAGCACAGCCACTGAATGATCCTTCATCTACATGAGCCGGGGGGAAGCACTGCAGCATAACAATACCACTTCGCTATCCAGTCCCTACATTGGCCGATGAACTATTACCGCGCTACTCTTGGCTGGCTCTTGGCTAGTCCCACAGATGGCCCAGGCAGCGGCTTTTGCTCTGAGGATATTGGCTACTTCCCTGTTGATCAGTGATGTACAACCTGCTAGATGAACTTCGGTTCTATATTGATAGTTAGGGTCGGCAATGACTTTGGGGGCTCAGCGGGTCTGTTACCTAGTTCAAGGTTATCTGTCGGCTACCTGTGATGAACGAGATGACTACATGCTCCGCACGATACCATGGGATCGGCAGGGTTTGACGGTACTATCTTCATTTATAGAAACAGTCTGATCCTTATCGTGAAGGGCGACATATAAAGGACCAGTCCACTCACCAGGACATCTTTCCACTGGCATCTACATCAGTACCACCAAGCAACATCTTTTAAGCTATCAATCTAGTTCAATTTCAAAAATTCCACCACCATGCGCACTCAGCAGCTTCTTGGTCTCGCCGGTCTCATTCTTGCTGGCAATATCGCAAGTGCAGCCAGGTTGGAGCACGACGATGTCCCCAACCGCTGCTGGAATGCTTGTGGCTCCGTCGTCGGAGCCTCCGAGAGCTGCGACCACCAGTATGATAATGACTCTGCCGAATTGCAGTGCATCTGCAACTGGGAAGCGGCCAAGACGCAGATTCCTCTCTGCGCTGCCTGCATCTCCCAGTATCGCGTCTCGGATGGTGACCGTGACGACGACAACGACGACGACAACGATGATGATGACAATGGTAACTATCTCTTTCTGCTTATCTGATAGCATGGTGCTAATTCACATCCTGCAGAGGCCCTTGACATTGTTCACTCCTGCAAATTCAGCACAACCACCTATAACGCTGCTGCAGCCACGACTCCGAGTGCTTCGGGCACAGGGACCACCGATACTGCAGCGACAGATGCTACCACCACGGTTACCAGTAGTTCTGGTACTGGCTCTGGCTCTGGTTCTACTGGCAGCTTGTCTCAGGACTCGACCCAATCTACGGGCAGTGCTGCGACTGCAACCCCGACTACCGATGCCGCCACCGGCCTGTCGGCTCCAGGTGGTATGTCCCTTGTCGCTCTGGCTGGTCTAATGCCTCTGGCTTGGCTGTGAATGGGGCAGACGATTGGGCGGGCTGTTCAAATTGCAGCCCGGTGTGATGTGAACGTGAACGATCGACGCGCGATATGAACTCCCTACACGACTTTCCTTGAACATTGCAATTTGTTCTCCCAGACAGGGGTTCATGATCCATTTTATAGCTTCTCTATAGTTGATCAATTTGAGGGCACCTGTGGTTTTGAGAACTATGCAGTCTTTCTGATCGGCTAGGTCCGATCTCTCGCTGAGCCGTAGTGGATGGTCGCCGGGGCCGCGCGGGTAGGGAAAGGCCTGAAATTAACCCGCAAGCCATGCGGAAACTTAAGGAGCCGCGGGAACATTAAAAGGTACCAAGGTGGAAACAGACGATTTGGAGATCGAGTAAAACATGAAAAGGCATGAGGGTATCTATTCGTCGACATGCTCCAACATAACAGTCCTGTGGGTGCACTGTATGCCCAAATCTATACACAAAAACATCATTCATATATCCCAGAAGTCATCATCGACCCAGTCCACAAAATCTTCTGCGTAGGCAGGGTCCCACTCCAGTCCATATACATCCTCGTAACACTGCTGTTTTGATGGACAACTAGCGATGAACTAGTTAGTATTGCATTCCATGCACATCCAGGGCCACGAGGTATACTTACAAGACGGGGTCCTGCCCGAAGACGATATGCCACAAATACTCAAACACGCGACCGCTCGTCTCATCGTCCAGTTCCGTCTCCATCAGCCAGCGGTGATACGCTTGGTAGTCACTCAAGGGCCGCGCGTGGACCTGTGCCTTGGTCACGCCAAACTGCGCGCAACAAGGAGTGGCAACCACCTCGGGCACATCGGTATTATTAAAAATGCGCATCCACGCGCCCGCAAACGCAATCTCCGTCGTGCGCCCGGCCAGCTGGCGGAACGGTTGGACTTCGTCCGGGCAGCCAGGGCCCCAGCCGCAGCGCAGGTTGACATAGCCGACCCTTTTCAAGTAGTCGAGTTGGAGGCGCTGGACCGTGAGGGCATTGTCTTGCTGCCAGAATTCGACGTGCTCGGAGCTGCGATGGGCGTGGAGGAAGACCATGTATTCGGGGAGTTTGTGGTAGTGGTCGATGATATACTGGAGGTAGATGTTGGACTCTTTGCCCTTATTTTCTTGGACGGCGTATTCCGAGTCAGGGTTATCGACCACGTAAACTGCATGTTGCCATCTGCGTCGTACATATTTGTCAACATTGGGTCCAAGCAACCAGCGCTGCGATGGACAGCCACCATGTGTAAGTTTGGCGGGACAAATTGTACGGAACTCACTCGGGCAACTCATCCTCCAACCAACCCGAGTCCTCCCACGACATGCGGCCCATGACAATAATGCGATCGGGATACGGCGACACCTTGGGCTTCGGCGTGGACGTAGGCCGCGGTTTTACATTCAAACTATGCTTTTGGTCTGGCGTGATAATCTGCATATCGTCATGCGACCAAAACGGATATTGTTGCCATATATCATCATCCGCGCCCGGCACATCTACCGGGATCGACTTCGGCTGGAACTTGGTCGGCGTCGCGGGCCGCTTCGTCGGTTCGGGCCACGACTTGGATGCCGGCGCGGAGCTGGACGGCAGCGCAATTGAAATGGAGGAAGGCGAAGGTGACGGACCGGTGCGATCGACCGAGACCAGCTCGATATGCGCGCCCGCGCTGTCCAGCACAAACTCGGGCGCGAGCTCAGCGCCGCGGTCGGCCTGCCATTGCGGCGAGAGAGAGTCCAAGTGATTCTTGACGAGCAGAATTGTGAGGATCAGGACGAAAGTGATCGACACGCGAACCGTGAGCCGCATCGTTGCGGGACCGAATTAGGCCCCTTCAGGGGCAGCAGCAAGACAGCGAGACAGCAACAACGCAACACAGCAACACAGCAACACAGCAACGCAAATTCCTTCTCGGAATTGCGGAGTCCCACGAGGGCCAGCAACATTTTTAAACATGCCGAATTTTTGGGCGCCTGCAACTTATTGTCTGGCCCCACTCCCATAATGCTTGACACGACTGGCTGTCTGGGCTGATCCTCATCGTTCCCGGACGACGCCTCAGCCGATCGGCACTTGGCTCAAGTGGCTTGCAGAGGCCGCGTATGAGGACGGACTTGCGCCATCAACATGAGCTGAGCCCCCAAGCTATCGTCAATAGGGCTGATCGGTTTCAGGCCATCATGGTTCTATTATCGAACACGAAGAACCCCGCCATTTCTGTTAAAGCGTGCCATAGGCGGCCATTGACTCCAGGGGACTCGTGAGCGCAATCGGCGAACGAATCTAGTGGGGCCTCGTCAGCCGTCCCCTCTTGGAACCATGGTTTGTTTCAAGTTGCATGACTGATCCATGTCCCGCATGCTTGTCTACGCCACGGTGCTCTCCTCGGCATGTCGACATTTAGTCGACTTCCCAGCGAAGCGAAGGGACTAGGGGACTTGGTGGAATGTTCGAACGGATTATCTACCGTATTGTGTCTCATTTGGGGGGAAAAGATGTTGGGTGACCGACGGAAAAACACCCTGGGTCGTCGAGGTGCAGCATAACCCCGTCACTCTTGCTGGATGAGGGCGATGAGGTTTGGTTGATTGACGGACGTAAGAAGCGTGGCTGTGAACACATTGGCCATTTTTGCCAGGTGCTTATTCTTTGATGAGACAGGGTCGGAGTGGACAAAGTCATCTGTTGCCGCCTTTCCTCTTTGTTTGCCTCGGCTTCCCCCACCTGGTCCGGCCTTGTCGAGGCCTTGGTGAAATCTTCTAACATAGTGCCATACCATAAAGCGAGTCCTACCGCCTTTAGGGGTTTCAACGGTGATTTATTAAAAAAAAAAAAAGCATAAAAAGATTGCTCGACCCTTGAGTCTTCGCAGGGTCTGTGAGACCCGCGGGGGCGTCTGCAATCCATGTCCTCCGTACAGCAGATTGAATGGACTGAGTAGGATTGCATCACCACCGTCCGATCTATTAATGCCAGACTCGGGGAGATGTGCACGCGCAAGCCGAAGCCGAGAGTTTCGAGAAACCGGCCTGGTCCAGACCCCTTCTCACCGCCCGCCCGTCCGGTCAACTATGGACATGTCCAGGCGGTTGGAGGCATCCCAGGGGCTCGGTACTCGGTACTCTCTCCCGGCCACGCTCTTAGTCTCGCAGTAGGGGGTGATGTCAGTTCGCCCACTCCTGATCGATTCTCCGCCCCTTTCCCCTCCAGTCGGCACACTATTGAACCGCCATCAATTCCACGTGGGACTCATGGATTCTGTGCGGCCTTTGCCCGGTGATACGGCCGGTTGCCTACGGGGCATACGAAACGTGAAGCCCTCTTGGACTACCGTGCCGACTGTGCGCCACCTTTTCGAGGATCGCCTCCAAGCACGCCCAGGATGCACAATTGGGCGTAACCGGCCACTACTCTATTCAGAACGTCACCTCTCGTGGCCATTCGTGTGATAGAAATGGCTTTTGCTCGCCTCGACGACACGTCAAGCCCATAACTGAAGATTTTCCTCTTTGTCGGAGATCCGGATGATTGGCGTTCGCAGCAGGTTCGAAAAAGACAATTGGCCGTCCCTGGCCCACTTGTCTGATGGGACGTCTCCCCCTGAACGCAGAGACGAACATCTTTCTCCGATGCTTCTGGCCGATGAGAGATGCCGCATTCGCCGGCCCTATCCACTAGGTCATGAGGCTATTGTTTAGCTTGGTCGCGGAATGGCTTTACATCGCCACGCTTAAACCTGGAAGCTCCTTCTGGAAGACCAGAGCCCGAACCCCACTTGGAGCTTTCCAACGGGATTCGGCCGAAGGCATTCTCATTTCCACAGCTCTGAAAAGCGTCCTCCGTAGTCCTGGGTAAAGTTGAGGGAACCAGGCACCAGCTAGGAATGAGCGTCGGTGCTGGGAAAAGGGGTTCGTCAAGCTATCCCCAGGACGAGGTGGCGAAGGGAAGATCGTAGGGGCCCGGTGATCTCAGCGGCCTGCATGCGCATCATCGTGATCAAAGAGATAGGGGGGACAGCAACAGAAGCACCAATTAGGCAGCGAGTTTTCTGTCCCTTTGTCACCTCGGAAAGGCAGCAAGAGCTCCGGGAGCTTTCCCCATCCCCATTGCTTGGCCGTGGCTCGTGATGGCGGCCGCCACGCGCAGGCGCACCGTCGAGTCGGAGCAGCGAAGCCGACTACCGCCACCCCCAACTCCACCCTAGGCCGGAGTCTGACGTTCCAAGTGCTTTCGAACCCGCCTCCAGCGGGTTCTAGCTGGTGTTCGGGGCAGGTCGCAGGTCGTTCCGCGGCGCCGCGGGACACTAGAAACGCGGAATGTGCGGATCGTGGAGACGGCGAAAGTTTTCCGCTTCCACTTGGCGCCCAGGAGTGGAGGGGAGAGGTGGACCTGGCGTGGCATAGCACCATGCGCCGTCAATCAGGGCGTGGATGAAGAGGAGAACACGGTAGACAAAAGGAATATTCCGAAGGAACCCATATCAAAATGTCGGGAAGCGCTGGGCCGTCCCGTTCAGACCCAATTATTGGTGACCGGCGGCCAGGGAGGGGGTGGGGGGGGATATGGTGTCCACTTGCTCTTCCGTAGTATTGTTTTCTCTGTCGCTCTTGAGGTCATCGATGATCCTGCACGGAGTACATGATATAGTATCAAATCATCAGTTGGCAAGTACGGAGAACGGAGTCCTCCGTGGGTGTGTCCTCATCATGACCATATTACTACGAAGTACGGAGTAGTGAAAGGGAAGAATAGGGTGGCAAAAGACGTGCGGCCAGGACTGATCGAGGCAGGCGATCCCTTGAGAGGCACGCTATGCCTTGTATAGCACAGTGGGCTTATTTTGGAAGAAATGGAAAAAGGAGGCCAATCAGGGGAAGAAGGGGGGGGGGGGGGGGGAGGGGGGGAGAAGGGGGATCGATTCCTTGACGAAAGATGTCCTAAACGGAGGGCTGCACAGGAATTGGGAAGATAGGAAAGGAAAAGGAAAGTATACAAAAGCTATGACTCGTACTGAGGAGGGCGAATCTGCAGGGGGCGAGCAACCGTCGTATCAGATAGAGTGGCGAGGCGACCACGAGGCACGTGAACTGGGTCCGTCACTCTTGAAACTGCTCGTGCGATCCCCGTTGGCGTCCATGCGGTCCAGAGTACCCCTCGACGGGGTGTATAGTGACCTCTGTAGTCTGGACTACTACCGAGCATGACCTCGTTATGACGACTCTGCTGCACATAATTCTCACCCTCAGGCAGTAGCCCCGCTGATGCCTTTGCGCTTGCGTTTCCCCGTGTGGTGGGTGCCATTCCCATAGCCATTCCCACAGCCATTCGACCTGACGGCCAGGAACCGGACCGACAGAGGATGACTAGGCCGGACAGGGGAGCTGACCGCAGAAGCTTGGAACCTGGAGCCCAGTCGGCGCGGCAGATGGTCAAGGACCCGTCCACCACACCAGGGGGTGGCCGATCGTGGTGGGCACTAGGAATCAAGAATGGACGCGCAATGCTCGAAGGGGACTAGGGGACGTGCTAGAACGTGGAATCGAAGGCTAGGAAACGAAAGGGAACTCCGTACTCCGTCAAGCTAAGCCCCAGGGCAGGCAAGCACCGTACTTCGTACTCCATACTAAGGAGAGAGACGACGAGTGGGGAGCCGAGACAATAATCACCTATAGGACGACCGCACTCCGATTGGCCTCCCGCGAGCGACCGTAGAGAAAGCAGAGCTCATCAGGGGAAAGGGACAGGGGGGCATCATTGGGGAGTCCTTGGGGAGTCCGTAGGGGCAGGGGGAGGACTCCGATAGAGTGGACAGAGTAGAGGTTGACCAAAGAAGTTCGCAACAGTTCCGAACTCGTGTCCATCAGACTGACGGAGTACTCATCCGCCGAAGGAAGACCGGCCTCATGCTCATTCGCGGTCTCCTCATTCCTCTGCGTGGCCGGGAACCAAGAAACTAGAAAACGCAGGAACCACTCTGAGCCGACGAACGCTCCAAACGGGGCTCGACTGGTTTCTTTTTTTGGCGTCGGCTGGTCGTAAGTACGGAGAACTGGAGTTAGTCAGTCAGTCGGTGGTGCTATATAAGTCCCCCGTTGCCAGTCTCCCCCCCCCCCCCATGAACCCGCGACGGATTGGCTTTGCGTCTTTTCTTTTTCTGCCATTCTGCTCGGTTATTTGGAACAGATCCCAGCTCTCATAGGTCCCATCTGAACGGCAATTCGTGATTGCAGCCCGCGGCCTCCTTACTCCCGGTTCTTGGCGAGTCTTCGGAGTCTAGCAACAGTGGACCGCTCCCAGTCCCAAGCCAAAAACCTTTTCGCCTGCCCCACGCTCTCTCCTTCCTCCTCTTCCTCTCCTCGACTCGGCCTCGATGATACCGTGAATTCCTACCCGGCGTCGTTTGTTTGGTTGAAAAGCCCAACAAAACTCCCCTCTCGTTTTGACCCCATATCGTGTTCCCCCTCCCCCCCCTACCCCTCCCCCCTTTCACGACCCGAACGAGCACGACTTTGCATCCGTGAGCGATTTTGCTGTTTGGCCCTCTGACCTCGCACCGCACGCTTTTTCTGCCCTGGTGCCTGCGTTTTCCTCCGCAAAATTCCTCCGCCACTCCACCTCCTCCCACACCACGTCTTAACCTCCTCCCACTCGAAAAAAAAAATTACTCGCGCCTGCTCCATGTCCGTGTAGATCCGTGCTCCCACGGACTTCGCTCGACCTACCCGGGACTTGGATTGGACCTGGACCTGGACTTGGACCTGGACCTACACCTGGACTGGAACTTGGAGACTTGGACTTGGACCTTGTTGTGGTGGATTTTACGTGCCCACATTCCTCGGGTCCTCGGGAATCCCTCGTTTCTCAGCCATGAGTTACCAACAGTCGGACATGTATCACGATCCCTCCGCACGTTCCCCTGGCTCCCAGCGGCATCAACAACCCCTGCACCGTCAGCCCTCCCGCCAGTTTGACGCCTACGGCCCCATGCCTGTCAACCTCTACGAGGACCAGATGGCCCGCTACGAGTCGGCCCGCCTCGAGCGTCTGAACCCCTCGCTGCAAAATAATGCCTCCTACGGCTATGACCTGTCCGGCTCGCAGACTTGGAACCCGAATGGCTTCGCCAACGCTCAGTCCCTGGGTGGGATTCGGTCGGCCTCGGCCAGTTTGAAGCCTTCCGCCCGTGGACGGACCGGACTGCCTACGGTATGTGTCTTGTTATGCTCCACGTCCGCTACGCAAATTTTTTTTTCCTTTGCCCTTGATCACAACCCCCTGTGACTTTTTGGTTTTCTGATTTTTTTTTTGGTTCTCCGTTTTCAAACCATCCCACATGTGTGGTTCTTTCACCTGAATGTCAACTAACTACTTTCATCTTATCACGCAGACCTGGCTCGATCAGCAGCCCGGCATGCCCAACGCTTTCTCCAACCTGGGCCCTGGCCCCATCCAGAGCAGCGCGATGCGGCCGGAAGCATCGGCTTCGTCAGAGGGCGATGACGAACTCATCCCAACGGCCATCGTCATCAAGAACATCCCATTTGCCGTCAAGAAGGAGCAGCTGGTGCAACTAATGACGGAGCTGAACCTGCCTCTTCCCTACGCCTTCAACTACCACTTTGACAACGGCGTGTTCCGTGGATTGGCCTTTGCCAATTTCACCTCGGCGGAGGAGACCGCCACCGTGATCGAGGTCCTGAATCATTTTGAACTTCAGGGGCGGAAACTGCGCGTGGAGTACAAGAAGATGTTGCCCCTGCAGGAGCGGGAACGAATCGAACGGGAGAAGCGTGAGCGCCGCGGCCAGCTGGAAGAACAGCACCGGCCCATGGCCTCTTCGCAGCTGCAGACGCAGAGTTCCATGTCCTCGCTGACTTCGCACATCCCGGCCACCTCGCCCTCGCCCGTTTCGCAACGCGGTCAGAAGCTGGGTAAGTCAATCAGGCACTTCCCGACATCCGACAGTGACCTGGTTGCTCATCAACACGAACAAGTAGAGGTGGATTTGAACGACAGCCAGACTCTTTCTTATTACTCCCAACTCCTCCTGTTCAAGGAAGACACCGCCCGCGACTCCGTCATCTTCCCACCCAATCTGACCCCTTCCCAGCGACGCACGGTTCACACCCTGGCTCATAATATGGGGTTGGCCCATGCCTCCCGCGGCAATGGCGATCAGCGCCAGGTCCAGGTCTTCAAGGTAGCTGCGGGCACCAATGTCAGCCCCCTTTGTCGTCCATCCCGCCTGCTGGGCAGGCTGGCGATAGCGCCCGCCGCGGACTCAATCGTGCGGCCACCATTGATTTCAGCGAGGCCCGCAACGAGGGCGGCCCGGGTGCCTTCAACACGCTGCGTGGCCAGACCTCCAGTTTCCTAGGTGTGATGGACTCTCCGGGCAACTTTGCCAACACCCAGAACCTGCGGGCCGCCAAGTCCTTCGCCGACCTGCGGTCGTACACGCCATCCCCCGTCCCTTCCTCCGCCAGCTTCCCTGCCGCTCTGCAGTCCAACGGAACCCGGCTCCAGTACGAAGGCGCCCCGACCGCCACTTCGAACACCCCGACCCTCACCTCGGCACCCTCCGGCTCTTCCCTCGGTATGCAGCGTGATGATAACCTGCTTGTAAACAGCCTTGGCGGACTGTCTCTTGGAACCGGCATCGGAGGTCCGAACTCCAGCCCTCGGCGATTGCGTGGTATGTTCTCTTGGGAGCAGGATAGCCAACCCTCGGCGGCCGGCACCATTGGTAGCAACCGTGGCATGGGAGTGGGTTTTGACAATGCCCAGCAAGAGCGCATGCCGATCCGACAGCCCCGTGGCCCGACTCCCGAGAAGGGCACCGGCTTCCGCCGCCAGAACGGGCACCAGGCCCGTGGCAGTGATGAGCTGCGTGCCACCTCGGGCGTCGAGATCATCGTGGAGTAGACGACCTCAAATGACCCGATCCCCTCGCAAACCGACTACCACTACCTTACCCTACTTTTTGCCTGTGTTTGTTGGAACAAAAGAAAGAGCGCAACCTTTTTTTGAAACGATGGCTATTCCCTTACCCCTATTTTTGCCAGCATCCGACTGATTTGCCGCGAGACGAATACGAACTTGTATCACGAGGCCCTGTTCTGCGAATTACCGGCTTACGATTTCGATGAGGGATGACGAGATGACAACCCAAAAAAAGACCAGAAAAATCCATTGTTTCGCTGATCTGATCTACTTTTTACTAGCCAAGTTTAGACGTTTTTTTTTTTTTTTCTATATTGGGGCAGCCCAACAATCCGCGCTTGCACTTCTGTCTGCAATTTGCACATTCGAACCTCTGCACCCGTGGGATCACCCACTTGTGGTGAATGTTATCCTCAGCTGGATAATGTTCGAAGCAGTGGTCCCCCGTCACTCTTTTGAGTGAAACTCTGGATTTGTTTTTGTTGATTTTATTCTTTCTATTTCTGTTTTCTTTCTGTTTCTCTTCCTTCTCTTCTTTTTTTTGGCCTTTTTCTGCGGGCGCCGTTTCTTGCATGCACAGCTTCTCCATGGCTTTGTTACTTGGTTTTCCCCAGACACTGCATCCCGGATTCTCACCATGATCGCTATCATTTCTTGGACGATGATGATAATGATCCCATGATTCCAGGTCCAGTGCTGCTTGGTGACGTGGGACGCATACGAAGAATGACCGAAAGAACCCTGTCCCTCGGCAGGAGACACGACAATCTCAGCATTTGCATATTCTCCGCCTGTTTTAGTTTGTACATGGGGGGGCGACTTCGCATCGTTTATTGTTTGGCCCGTTTTTCTCTCTTCTCTTTGATGCTTCCTCCGTAACTTACCCCCTAATGTGTGACGTTCCGGGGAATGGACGGCGGTTGCTTTTCTACGCCTGCGGGGCCGAGTATGCCTTTTCTTCTTTTCATCTTCTCTTTCCCATCACCTCCTTTGTGAATTTTTCTGTATGGTGCGACTGCTCTGATGGAGGTTGGTTTTTGTCTCGCAGAAACGATTGGGACTTGAGTAGGGAAGATTGGAGGCGGTGATTTCATGGATTGATTCAAGTGGTATGGCCTGGATTGACTCTACCTACATCTGTTGATGTATGTGTATATTGATAGGTTTCTACTGCTGTTCATTCGGGGATTATTGCTCGTCCATATACAGTCTCTGTCTTGGTCGAAGAGGGGTTTCTCTCCATGCTTGGTATCATTTGCAGTCTAGGGACTTTTTCCTTCAATGTTGTACTGAAATTTTGACAATCCATGTACCTTTTACTGTTGTGCGTTTCTACTTCTTTCCTGAGTAGCGTTGGAGTATGAAGGAGTACTTGTAGCAGGGTTCAACTAGACCAGTCCCCTACTCCGACCATCCTCGGTCTAGGGGTGCTTGGGCGCCTATCTAGGATCAAGTTAAAGACAAAACGCATTGAAACATGATACAATATACTGCTTCAATCACGCCGAAATGATCTCACGGAGAGGCTCACCGGTTGGCGGAGTGCCTCCAGCTCCCCCGTTTGTTTACTGTGTGTACTGTGTTTATTATGGTCCCGGTCTCGGCATGCCTGTCCCTGTCGATCCCCCGTATCCATGCACGTCGAGTTCTAGTCCGAGTCTCTCGTGCAAGGCAATCTTGGCAGGACTCCGGTCGAAGCCCTGAAACCTGAGGATCTATATACACTCTCATACCTTCTGTTTCGCTTTTCGCTTTCACTTGTAGTGAGTCATATGCGACGCGATGTGACACGGCTGGTTTCCATGCCGAAGGGAAGCTGGGCCATTGTAGCGGGCCGCGAGGAATGTCCCACGGACGCCTGTTTACGGGGCCCAGATCGGCTTTTGGCATTGATTCCGGTTAGGAGCGAATTGCATCGTGGACTTGTCAGCCCAGATTACAATGGTCAGTGTGGAAAGTGATAGGTAATAAAGACTACATTTGGACAGTGTAAATCAATCAGAAGTAGTAATTTCCACACTACCAGGATATTCCCCCATTTTCCCATTACAGCGCCCTGTGAACTTGAAATAGACATCGCACGGATCCAACAAATAAGAAATATGGAGAAGAAAAGGAAAAAAAGAAAGGAAAGAAAGAAGAAAGGAAAAGCCGGGGAATAGACAAGACAATACATCAGAGTCGCGCGCCGTGAAGTACGATAAGACAAAAGAGACCTTGGGTGGTGCAGGGGAGCGGATTCAGCAGTCGTGGGTGAACAAACTCCGGCCCATCGTTTTCGGAGCCTGCCGGTCGCCATCGATCATTCCCTTCAATCCCATGGGTCCGTTTACAGCTCGGGCTTGCCCTTCTTCTTCTGCTCCACCTTGAGTAGGAGAGCACGGTTGATGCGGGGCAGGACACCACCGAAGGCGATGGTGGCGCGGATAAGGGTGTCCAGCTCTTCGTCACCACGAATGGCCAGCTGCAAGTGACGGGGGGTGATGCGCTTGACCTTCAGGTCCTTGGCGGCGTTGCCGGCCAACTCCAGCACTTCGGCGGTCAGGTACTCGAGGACCGCGGTCACGTAGACAGCCGCTAAGGTTTGTCAGCATCAGCAGAGTCTAGAGAGGATAGGGAAAGAGAGAAAGAGGGGTAGAAGGGGCGGGGGGAGAGGCATACCCTTAGCACCGACACGCATCTTGTTTTGGGTGTTGTTCTTCAAGAAACGCTTGACACGACCACAGGGGAACTAGAGGGGAGAAGAGCGATGTTAGTAGCCGTTGAGACAGCGCGACAGAATCTAGCGCGACCGGTTCGCGATGGTCGAGAGAAAGGACATGCGACAAGGTGGCATGATGCAAGAGACCCCCAGAAAGCCCTGGCGAGCAGGGCAGTGAGGGGAAGGGTCGATGTCGACGCGTCTCTGCATCATACATGAAGGGACTGCCAGGCCCCTATCGCATATCCTCCATCTGCGCCCAGTCCATCCGGTTACATCACAACCACCACACCACTGACCTGCAGACCAGCCTTTGCGCTGTGAGACTTCTGGGCCTTCCCCGCCGAGTCCTTGGAACCACCCTTTCCACCGATGGACTTTCCCTTTCCGCCAGGCATCTTGGGCAAATGTTCGGATGGGGTCGTAGAGATAGATCGAGGCGCGGTAATCAGAGATTGCAGGCGATCAGGCACAAGGTGGAGGGATGAAGGTGCGATATCAGATAGCGGTAGGCACGCGCGTTGTTGATGGATGGAGAAGTCAGAAATGTCCAACCGTCCCGGTCGCTAAAGACTGCGACCGCGGACCCGGCGCTAGTCCCAATATGGTCATCATCCCAAGGTCGGCCCAAGTGGCCGTTCGTTCGTCTGTCGCTGTCAAAGACGGGGGATATGGGGATCGATACACGAGAGAAGCCTTTTTCCAGGGTCTTCTATCAAGGTGTCCAAATATCAAGATATAACCCCAGTGCGGGCCCCATCGCCATAGGGGTAGGCGGTTGGTTAGGAAGGGCAAAGTAAGAACCCGTTTGCGGGCCCCTCCACCACCAGTTTATCCCGGCTTGGCCCAGGCCTCGAAGCTGGTAGGGAATGCGAAAGTGTTTCTCATGGTGGACCAATCCTGGTGTTCTCCTGCCATGTGAGTGGAAAGCAGAGCAACCCTTGTCGTGGAGACAGCCTTCAAAACGGTGACGACGAAACGGACTGAATCTCGACCAGCGGGCAGGCGGCGTGGCAGTCAGGTGACCTGACAGCGCGCGATAACGGGTGATAGTTTGTCCGTTCCAGAACGCCAGGTGGCCCGGGGGAGATGAGTTTTGGTTTTGTTGCCTCCCCCCGTACGCTCCGATCATCCCCTCCCCCCATTCTCTCCTTCACCAGTTCTCCTACGGCTCCGGTTCACAGGCTCACCTCCCGGCAAAATGGTCTCCGCTCAAGTGTAGGTTTCCCGATGATCATGCGATCTCTCTTTCTCACCTGGCTGACACGCGACTTTGGCAGTACCAACCTTGGCATCATCTTGGTGATGATGCAGCTGGCAAAGAAGGTGCCCTTTGATGACCCGCAAGTGCTGATGGGTGTGCGCGGCATGTACATCCTGTCGAACGTCCTGATCCTGGGTATCTACCTGTACACGCAGGCCAAGATCAATGCGAAGAAGGGTATGTTGATGATCGCGTGCGACCATTTCCTCCAATGATCGCGCGGAATACGATCGCATGCTGGACTGGTTCTCTCTGATCAAGACCACTAACATCTTCTTTTTCTCCGCGACGCAGACATGTCGACCCTCAAGTACGTCGAGCCCGCGCCGATGGGCACCGGCGAGGAGTCCAAGCCGGTCACCACCACCAACATGGACTACGACAAGGGGCAGCTGCGCCAGCTGATCCGCAGCCAGCTGATGGGTGTGGGCATGATGGCTGTGATGCACCTGTACATGAAGTACACCAACCCCCTGCTCATCCAGTCCATCATTCCCCTGAAGGGCGCCTTCGAGGCCAACCTGGTCAAGATCCACGTGTTCGGCAAGCCCGCTACGGGTGACCTGGCTCGCCCCTTCAAGAACGCCGGCGGCTTCATGTCCCAGGGCCAGCCCAAGAGCGATAAGGCGTCGATTGAGAACGCGGAGAAGAACTACCGGGGTGGTGCTAAGGAGGAGTAAATGCATACATAGGATGGGTTTGAGTGGACAATCCGGAGGTCTATTTGTATCTGCCTCTCTCTTTGGTTCCCAGGTCCATGGAGCAGGAATGGTCATGTTCACGGCGATCACTTTTTCTGGCTGTATTATACCACTCTTATATCTTCTCACTCCCCCACCCCCCGGGCCCGCAATGGCGTATTCGGTTACGCTGTTGCAGTCTCGAGCCATAATTCTTTTTTCCCCTGCTTGTTTCCCCATGTAGAATGTCGCATTGAGCCTCATGCGGTCGTAGCAAGGGATCCGCCGTGGTGTCCATAGCTTCTGCTGCGGTGCTGCCAGACAAGCCGACGAGCCGTCGGCTTCCACGAGGTTCCACAGTGCTGGGGGCCTCGGCCGCGCCATGTCATATTCGGATATTCGGCATATCAGATCGAGGTACCTGTCATAGTCCAGTCCCCCGTCACGTGGTAACCATTAGTACAGTAGCGGTCAGGGTGATGCATCGGTGTCGCATCTCCGTTGCCTCTTCGCCGGAGTGGCCGGGGGAGGGGGATTTATAAGCTCGTGGAACTGCCTGAATACGCGGGCCGGTCTCAGAAACCTCAGAGGATCAAATCAGAGCCATCCTCACATCGCAACAACCGAAAACTCTGCTGGATCCCGTGGTGGTTCCCCGGTGACTCTTTTCAGGGCCCGAGTCGCCCTCTTTATACACCGGGCGGTCCACCGCAGGCTGTTTTGAGCTACCCGCTGGTCCCCCGCCGCATGCGGTATAGACCGGGAGCTGTGGGATGCTGCGATGGGCTGAAGAAGAGGGGCACCAAAGAAATCCATGAATCAAATATTGAATGCCATTGAAGCGAGTGGACCAGCCGAGCTGTGAATGTGCCGGGTATGGCGCATCCTGTATAGCTCCTGTCCCTCTGGGAGTGCGAGAAAGTACGGTACGCGAGTCGGCCCTCGAGTCACTGCCCCTCAGTCGTGGCATCATCCACTCCCCTCCCGCCTTGCCCCTCCATCACCGTCATCGCTTCACCATCGGGCCCTCGGAATGCCTGCCATAGGAGCCGAATTATCGTGATGGTCCCCCCAATACCCGACTGCGGGCAAAACATTCTTGAGCAGCGACCTCCGAGGTAGAACGAGCACTTGGCGAGGATGATCAGCGCATGCTCATTGGCAGAGTGCAAGCTCCCGAGGGGCAATGCAGGCGTACATATCGTGACTCTTCCTGCTTTGCCCGGTGTATGAAACCGGAAAGGGGCGCTGGGCAGGCGGCAATGGCCGGGAAAAAGGCTGACCCTGTAGGGTACGAGGAGTTACCCACCCGCGGTGGCATTGTCTGGGGGTGGGCCCCATTACGGGCTGGGCTTTTCGGTGTGTACCTCATAGTCGCGCGAACGGAGTATTATTACTTTCCTTGATTACTGTTCCATACATAGCCGCTGTCGAGGGGGTGATTCCCTTGTTGCGTCAGCCCTCCCAGAAACTACTTCTGCCTCCCCTCCCCCCACCTCATCTTCTGCTCTTCTTCTTTCTTTCTCTTCCCCATCTCCTCCTCTTTATCACATCTACTTTCTGTTCCTTCAGGTAAGCTTCAATTCTCCATCCATCCACCCCTTATCTATCATCTCTCACTTCTCTCCTTGCCCCTCCCCCATCCCCCTCCCCGCCACGCTACCCCGCCTTCTTGCCTTCTAGGGTCAAGCTCACAGCTCCGCTAGAATCAACATCCCCGCAAACATGGTCCCCAAGGTACGCGCTCCGGGTCGCACCACGACACCGCGCCTTCCTACTAACACGCTCCCATTAGGTTGGTATCAACGGTTTCGGTCGTATTGGCCGCATTGTGAGTTCCGCCTCCTCCCTGTCGCCGTCTGGCACGTTCGAAACGTATCGAGCTAACCCACCTCTCAGGTCTTCCGCAATGCGTAAGTGATTAGCTCCTCTTGACCCCACATCTCCGGGGACGAATAGCACCCTTAACGTGTCCCACAGCATCAACCACGGCGGTGTCGATGTCGTCGCTGTCAACGACCCCTTCATTGAGGTCCACTACGCTGTACGTTTCACCCTCGCCCCGCGTTTTGTTGGTAATTGGGTGGTGGCGTCGGGCGGCAACCCCGACGCTACCCCGACGCCACCACCCAATTTCACTACCGCCTCCTTGTTTTGTTTCTCCCCCCGCATTCAATCATGCACCGCGTAATATGCTAACCCCTGCCGCCCTTTTCGTTCTAGGCCTACATGCTCAAGTATGACAGCACCCACGGCCAGTTCAAGGGCACCATTGAGATTGACGGTACCTCCGGCCTGATCGTCAACGGCAAGAAGATCCGCTTCTACGCCGAGCGTGATCCCGCCAGCATCCCCTGGGCTGAGACCGGCGCTACCTACGTTGTCGAGTCCACCGGTGTCTTCACCACCACCGAAAAGGCCTCTGCCCACTTGAAGGGTGGTGCCAAGAAGGTTATCATCTCCGCCCCCTCCGCCGACGCCCCCATGTACGTCATGGGTGTCAACAACACCGAGTACAAGAGCGACATCAACGTCCTCTCCAACGCCTCCTGCACCACCAACTGCCTGGCTCCCCTCGCCAAGGTCATCAACGACAACTTCGGTCTCGTTGAGGGTCTGATGACCACCATCCACTCCTACACCGCCACCCAGAAGACCGTTGACGGTCCCTCCGCTAAGGACTGGCGTGGTGGCCGCACTGCGGCCCAGAACATCATCCCCTCCTCCACTGGCGCCGCCAAGGCTGTCGGCAAGGTCATCCCTTCCCTGAACGGCAAGCTGACCGGCATGTCCATGCGTGTCCCCACCGCCAACGTCTCCGTCGTTGACCTGACCTGCCGCATCGAGAAGGGCGCCTCCTACGAGGAGATCAAGGCCGTCATCAAGAAGGCCTCTGAGAACGAGCTCAAGGGCATCCTCGGCTACACCGAGGACGACATCGTCTCCTCTGACCTGAACGGCGATGACCACTCCTCTATCTTCGATGCCAAGGCTGGTATCGCCCTCAACCCCAACTTCATCAAGCTCGTCTCCTGGTACGACAACGAGTGGGGCTACTCCCACCGTGTTGTGGACCTGATTGGTAAGTCATTGAGTCTCCTTGCTCCTCCCATCTACAGAATCCTGTTGCTAACAACTCTGCTTCCAGCCTACATCGCCAAGGTTGATGGCCAGTAGGAATCAGGACGGCGTCCTGGGGCTAGGAGTCTTCTCTAAGGTTGTTGAGTTGTCCATGACAGTCGCTTGCTAAGAGTGGTTAGAAAGGAGGCTGGGAATGCATTTGAGAAAAAACCACTGATAACGTCATCTTAATGAAACAAATATATTTCTTTCCCGTTCTTAATTTTCTTCTTCCGAATCTGGCCTTGATACCCACCTAGATCCACGCATTCAGGTAGGAATTAGGAGGACCAGTTTACTTCAGTCAAGGCTGTGTTGCTCAATTGGAAAGGCCGAGGCTTCGGTTGCCTAGGGTGGACATGGAGTTTTGTGATCATAATCAGTTTGCGCACGGCTGATGCAGTTTTAAGGTTGGCTTCATTATTGAGCTATACAGATACACTGGAGGAGATTGGCTGATGTTACGTTTGCTTCAAAATTATTGTCACAGGTCTCCTGCTCCAATGTTCCACTACTCTGCGATACAAAATATAGAAACGTTCATCAGAACCGCCTTTTCCCGTAAGATCTAATAAATAGTCTGACAATCCTCCGGCAAGCTTGAGCTTTGAGTCTGAAGAACGCTTGTCTGCCGGTTCATCTGACTTCCTTGCAAACCTCCACGTCAGAGGAGGACTCATTGCATCGCGGACTGCAGGCGTCATGCTACTTTGGTTTCTGCAGGGGACCCTCTAACATAAACAGTCGAGTTGGCTGAGTCAGCCACCCCAGACGAAGGAGGAGACCCCTATACTGCGCTCTAATTGGCTGATTTGGGAGGCGGTAGACCTTGGCGGTGAGTATAGCATGTCTGGCAGTAAGAACGGGCGACCCCAAAACGGATCCAACATGCACATCGCTCGAATCCCCAATCAACCCTGCGCAAACTCCCCATCTTTGCAGGGGCTACTCCTTACCAGCAGAGACTCATTCCATTCCAGTGTGCGATCGTCAATTCTGTCTTACAGCGTCGAATTTGCCTGGAATACGGGAATCGTGACGGTCTCTGGTGGCCACCTTTGTTCACGCGGAAATACCACCCAGGACGTGGTTGTATACCGAGAACCGGGGGTCCGCTCCCAGCAACCCAATACATCAGACTTGATAGGGAGCCTGTACCGTGAAATAAGGGCTGTTACCTATAACGTCTAGCAAAGCTATTACCTTATCGCACGGTGGATCCTTAGGGGAAAACCAAGTGCATTTGTTGAACAGGAAGTCCATTGCGCGAGCTATTTTGTCATGAAATACTAAGCCCTTCCAAAACCACAACCTCACTGGAAGAGGGCTGGTCCTTGCTGTTGTCAATTTGTTCGCCTTGTTAGCTATGGAAGAAGACGAGGACACTGTTATGGGGGAGTCCCGCAAGCTCCCTCCTCTTCCCTCCTCCTCCCTCACCCAACCCCCCCCCCCAGCACATGCCCACCACAAAGGCGATCCGACCCTAGCACCCTCCTTTCTTCCCTCTGCGCACAAGTCCCAATCCCCGGGCTCAGAGCCATTCCCACCCCGGGACTCCACCCTCTTGACGGGCATGGCACCGCCAGACCGTGTCAAGATGAGCGACTCTGAGAGTAACTCTATCGACAACCTGGTCAAGCGGGATAGCCTCGTCGAAATTAACTCGGACTGGTCGGATGAGGAAGTCATGGGTAGGGCCGGTCTACCCGTGGGATCGCTCGCGACGGGTCTTTGCTACGATGTACGCATGCGTTATCACTGTGAAGTCCGTCCTACCTCGGATGTGCACCCGGAAGACCCCCGGCGAATCTACTACATCTACAAAGAGCTGTGTCGTGCTGGCTTGGTGGATGATGCAGAGTCCACACGGCCACTGGCGCCGCAGACGCTGAAGCGGATCGACGCCCGGAACGCCACTGAGGAGGAAATCACCCTGATTCACTCAGAGGCCCACTTTGCGTTTGTCAAGAGCACTCAAGGTAAATAGGCCGATCTGCGCTCCTTTGAGAGCTTTCGGGCCGAACAGCACACTGACCAAGAGACAGACATGACCGATGATGACTTGGTCTATTTGGAGAGAACTCGGGACTCCATTTACTTCAACCGGCTGACCTTCGCCTCATCGCTCTTGTCAACGGGAGGTGCTATCGAGACTTGCTTGGCTGTTGCTCGGCGGCAGGTCAAGAACGCCATCGCGGTCATTCGTCCGCCTGGCCACCACGCAGAACATGACACAGCCATGGGTTTCTGTCTATTCAACAACGTGCCTGTGGCCGCAAGAGTCTGCCAAAACCAGCTGGGCGATCAGTGCCGTAAGATTCTGATTCTGGACTGGTATGTACTCTTCTTATTGCAAAATGAGTGTGGCGTTGCTGACACACCCTTCAGGGATGTTCATCATGGTACGATGGGATATGAATACCTGTTGAGATAGTTTTGAGGAAGTTATGGAACACTAACACGTAAAAATAGGAAACGGGGTTCAAAAGGCCTTCTACAATGACCCGAATGTTCTCTACATCTCGATTCACGTTCACCAGAACGGCAAGTTTTATCCTGGTGGCGATGAAGGCGACTGGGATCACTGCGGCGCGGGAGCCGGACTTGGAAAGTAAGTACACCCTAAATTGGGATGACAGCGCACCGGGGACTTGAACCTCATCGTTGGTTATAGGAATGTCAATATCCCTTGGCCTGACCAGGGTATGGGTGATGGTGACTATATGCACGCTTTCCAGAAAGTGGTGATGCCCATTGCCTTGGAATTTGACCCAGATCTGGTTATCAGTTGGTTTACAGACTTCCTCTGTTTCAAGCAGTTGCTGACATTGGGTTAGTTTCTGCTGGATTTGATGCAGCTGCTGGCGATGTGTTGGGTGGTTGTTTCGTGTCCCCTGCGTGCTATGCTCAAATGACCCACATGCTCATGACTCTCGCCAACGGCAAGGTTGCTGTCTGCCTTGAGGTATGTTTCCAAATTCTCCCTTCCTCGCATTTGCGGATGGTCTCTGATGAGGGACTTAGGGTGGATACAACTTCCGCTCGATCTCCAAGTCTGCGCTGGCCGTGACCAAGACCCTTATGGGGGAACCGCCAGACCGTTTGCTCAAGACAGCACCAACCAGAGATGCAACTGAGACTGTGGGTCGGGTAATGAACATGCAGGCGCAGTATTGGCGTTGCATGTACCCAAAGCCGCCTCAGCACCCGGTCTGGGCGGACCGGCTGCACGGTATGTATCTTCGAGGGTGCTCGCTGGACAGGGAGTACATAAGCAGGATTAATTGGCTCTGCAGATGTCCTTCGCGAGTACCAAGCTCGTCAGCTGTACGATAGCTTCAAACTCACGCCGCTGTACATCTATCGCACGAAGATATCCAAGTCATTTGAGAACCAGGTTCTGGCAAGGTAGGCTTGGAAGACTCGATAAAGAGCTCGTTGCCCAACCGGACTGACAACCCTTGCAGCGCTAATTACCACGAGCGTGTCCCGCTCGTCGTCATTTTCCATGACCCGTGAGTATTCTCAGGAGCCCCTACCATGCAAGGCCTAATCTGACCAACCATTTTCTAGACCGGAGCTTATGGGCCATCCTGACCCTGTGACCAACAGATTAGAAGCTCACAACTGTTGGTTGGTAAGTGCGCCCAGCGTGGTCGCTGAGCGAATTATCTCACAACTGCTAACATCCACAAGGCTGATGTCCAAAAGGAGTACGTTGCATGGATCGTGAGCAAAGGTTACGCCGTGATCGACGTCAACATCCCGAAACATATCACTCACGCACTGGTTTGCACCTTCCCGACACCCATCGAGAACTTCTCTGGACCCAGGCTTACCGCTCGAGACATCCAGGCCACCGGAAGATACGAAGATGAGGATGAAAACCGTCCGACAGCAACCGAGGAGCTAGCTAATTATCTGTGGGACAACTATATCGAGTAAGCGGCCCGAAGATTTCAACGCAGTCAATTGGGCATGCCCAACTAATTCGTTGCCTGGCAGCTTCCACGAAAAGAGGGAGATATTCTTCCTTGGCATAGGCAGCGCTTTTGCTGGCGTTGTCAATCTCTTGATAAACAGAGGTACGCCTAACGCGCGACACCCTGCGCCCACTTGGCTTTGGTGCCTGAAGCCAAGCCGCCAAGAAGGTTAGAACTGACCTGCAGCAGAGAACCTGTACAAGCGTGTCAACGGCATCGTTTCATTTGTGGCAGAGAACCCTGTCCGCGCTGTCGCGTCTTCCACACAGGTGTGGCTGTCTAAATGGTACCGGGATGTAAGTTCAAATCGTCTTTGATTGTCTACGCCTATGCAGGGGGAAGCCCAGTCTGCTGACGACCGCGGCTCCTATAGAACTCGCTTGTCTTTGTCTCCGAATCCCACGGGCTTTGGAATAACCAGGACCGCAAACCGTCCAAGCGCTATGGCAAGTTGTACAAGTCCAACAAGACCTCACTCAACGAGATGATGGCGGAGCACCAACCTCAAGTCTTCGAGTGGCTCGCCGAGCGGGCCGACGAAGCCGTCGAGGAGACGGAAGACGAGGCGAACCAGGACTCGCCGATGAAAGAGTGACGGCGCGAAAGGAATATTAGGCCCCTCGCAAGCATCTGGGGCGGAGACTCGGCGAAATTTGGCGCATGTCTGGTAATACTCGATTCCCAGTCCATTTTACTACGTGTCCTTGAACCTTTCTTTCTCTATTCTTCGTCTCTAGCCTCCGCTAAACGAAACGAAACCGAGTACGAGAGGGGAGACTGGGCGAAGGAAGTCCTCTCCACCATTGCATCGGGATTGTTGAAAGTTCCGCATGTCAGCTCAGATACAGTCAACCATCATCATCATTCCCACCATAACCGTTGTAACCCCCTGGTTTTCCAATTTTCCGCAGATTCCACCCAGATCACAATAGGGTGGCGTTGTGTCGCATCATAGCTATGGTAGCCACGGTCAACTAGCGTAGTCTTATATACTATAAGCGATCCTTGAAGGACCATCTACGAATCTAGCAGTCCACTGCACTGCCAAGGAACTCCAAACCCAAGGCTCGCCTCATAATCTCTCGACAAACGAATCGAGCCATGAGAAAGAAAGCACAAGAGATTAATCTGCTACTATGCTGTTCTGGCCCTGACCGGCAGGTGAGACATCACCAATCACGCGGGCCCTGGCATACACGCCGTGCATGAGAGATGCAACTATGTCTTACAGTTCACCCTGACAAACACCCCCCTTCTTCAATCTCAAAATCTGGCCTGGCACCGGCGATCATCTGGTCGTGCATCGCCACCTCCAACAGCCCGCCTTACCCGGACCCTCTTCATTCCCTCATCTCATCCGCCCTCCACTTTCACATTGAGGGTCCCCATGATCCACTCCCCATTCAGCCGCCTAGACGTTACTATCCTAAAGAAGGATCGGGTCGGTGTGCCCTGAGACATGCTCACCACATCCGGAACCATGCTGTGCGATCTATGCTTCGTGCCACGGTCACTCGGTCCCGCCTCCGTGGCGGGGCCTGCATCATGATCGGCTCATGCTGTGCTGGTCGGGGGTTGATGGTCGGCCTGATTGTATCGCGACTTCCCCTAGTTGTTCTGTTGAACACAAGGTTGTCACGGAGAAGGTGGGAAGGCGATGGGCTGATCCGTTGAACGTGAGGGGGAGATGGAAGCGTGGACGATGGACTCCTAATTTGAGCCCCCAAAAGCATGTCCCCATGAGGACGCAGAGAAGGTGCATTCCTCCACGGAAAGGAAGGGACGTTGCATGGACAGCAAGTCTATAAAGGTGACCTTGATTCCAGGCCAAACAAGGGATTCTCCACCATCTCCATCACCGGTTGAACTTCATTTATCAAAGAGACTCTTAAACAGCTATCCAAAGCTCAAAGCTCTATCCCAGCCAAAATGTACATCATTACTACAGTCCTGGCCTCCGCCGCCCTGGCCCCGCTGGCCCTTGCCGGCAACGCCGTCGTCGAAAATGCCTGCGCTGACCCGGTCTACCTGTGGTCCGTCGGTGGCTCGGTCGGCGAGCGCCAGACCGTTGACCCGGGCACCAACTACACGGAGGCGCTGCACTATGACGATATCTCAGGCGGTATCGCCATCAAGATCACTCGGAGCGAGGACGGCCTCTATGACGGCAGCCCGCAGACCAACTTTCAGTACTCGCTGACCGACTTTCTCTACTACGACCTGTTTGATGTCTACGGCGACCCCTTTTCCGGCCATACCCTGGTCGTCAACCCGTCTATTGATACTTGCAACAAGATCTGCTGGGGCGAGGGCATTCGTGCGACTGCTACTAGCCAGACGGAATCGTGCAGCACGGACGCCAATATTACCCTGACTCTGTGCGCCGACTCATGCTAGATACGGAGCGATTAGGCGAGTGGAGCTTCTAGTTCAAGCTTGTAAGAGGAGGATATTACACTGGGATATGCATGGCTTCATACTAGTTTTGTGGCTTGGGAGCAGCCGCCAAGATGGGGCGAAGTATACGGGGGCCGCACAAGAGCCTCATCTGGTTCGGGGTTCCGCGATTGGCTCGTAAGTAGTGTTAATGAGTCCAACGTCAGAAAATGATATGTTGCTGGTTTCTGTGAGATTCCATTGTACATAGGTAATAGGTAATATGCTTACTATGGAGCACTGATGTGGAGGCGGCTGCCTACACCTACATGTGCGATGTCGATCATCAGCTGGGGTTTCCGAGTTTACCGATATGTTTTTCATGATATTTCGAAGTATTGCTAGGTGGGTAAGAGAAGCAACTAAGAGAAGCAACTATCTCTCGAATTGCGGGATAAGGGACTCATACTGAAACTGAATCGTCCTACACCTCTTATCATTTAATATTTACCGGAGTCGGCTCTTGCAGCTCATTGTAATCGTTTAGTGCCTCCCCGCGCCCCACGCAAAACACCGACCCCCGTGGCTGGCCCAGCCAGACGCCACCGCCCCCAACGGCAGATCGGGACTCATTGAGGCTCACCGCCTCCGCTATTCATCGGCCAGGCGGGACTACCCCCTCGGCTGTCTTTGCAATCAGAGCCTCTCATCACATCTCACATTTTCGTTCTCTCTCTGTGCTGTGCTGGCCATATATTCTCTGGACTTTCCTGTTGAGAATTGGCATACTTTGGCCACGCCTGGAGCCGCGCGCCACTGGCACCCCCTCCCTCCCATTCTTGGGCCTCCATTCGTTCCCTTGATGCCCCCAAGGTCCTCTGCAGCTTTGTTGTGGTATAGAGGCCTGAACTGCAATCCAACTGCACGCCCATATCTTCCATCACGCATCTTGTCTGTGACTCGTCCCGTCTGCTCTACCGCCCCGGCTTTTCCATCCGAGCACCATTGGGCCCGCCCGTTCTCTCGCTCCTCCTCCCTCCTCACCTTTTCCGCCAAGTCTCCAGCCATGACTCAGATCGAACGCATAACAGAGCACCTGGAGAAGCCTGAGCTGGATGACCGGTCGTATCGAGTCATTCGCCTGCCGAATCAGCTCGAGGCCCTTCTTGTGCATGACCCGGATACCGACAAGGCTAGCGCTGCTGTCAACGTCAATGTGGGCAACTTCTCTGACCAAGATGACATGCCAGGGATGGCTCATGCAGTCGAGCACCTGCTGTTCATGGGCACCAAAAAAGTATGTTTCACAATGGTGGAAGTCTTGCGGGGAAGGGGGTTATGTGGCAATGCTAACATACGTCGCCTGCTCTGTCAATAGTACCCCAAAGAGAACGCCTACAACCAGTATCTAGCCGCCCACTCCGGCTCATCGAATGCGTACACTGCTGCCACTGAAACGAATTACTTTTTTGAAGTATCGGCCACCGGCGACTCGAGCGCCCCGAAATCTACCGGACAGAACACCCCTACCGAATCTACAAATGGAGCCAATGCCGTTTCCAATGACTCTTCATCTACCAGCACCGGGGATTCCGACGACAAGTCACCCTTGTATGGAGCTCTTGATCGATTTGCCCAGTTTTTCGTCTCTCCGCTCTTTCTGGAGTCGACATTAGACCGTGAGCTGCGGGCCGTGGACTCGGAAAACAAGAAGAATCTCCAGAGCGACTTGTGGCGGTTGATGCAGTTGAACAAATCGCTTTCCAACCCGGAACATCCATACCACCACTTTTCGACCGGTAACTTGCAGACCCTGAAGGAGGACCCGCAGAAACGCGGCCTTGAGGTTCGTAGCGAGTTCATTCGGTTCTACGAGAAACACTACTCGGCCAACCGGGCCAAGCTAGTAGTTCTGGGACGTGAGACTTTGGATGTGCTCGAACAATGGGTCTCGGAATTGTTTGCGGATGTCGAGAACAAGAACTTGGCTCAAAACCGCTGGGATGACGTCCAGCCCTTCTCCGAGGAAGACATGTGCACACAGGTATTTGCGAAGCCGGTCATGGACTCGCGCTCCATGGACATGTACTTCCCCTTCTTGGACGAGGAAAACCTGAATGATACTCAGCCCAGCCGGTATATCAGCCATCTGATCGGTCATGAAGGCCCGGGTAGTGTTCTGTCCGATCTGAAGGCGAAGGGCTGGGCCAATGGTCTCTCCGCAGGCGCTATGCCCATCTGCCCTGGCTCCGCCTTTTTCACCATCTCGGTGCGCCTCACACCCGAGGGTCTGAAGCAGTACCGAGAAGTCGCCAAGGTGATCTTCGAGTACATTGCTATGATCAAGGAGCGTGAGCCAGAGCAGTGGATCTTTGACGAGATGAAGAATCTGGCCGAGGTGGATTTCCGATTCAAGCAGAAGACCCCGGCCAGCCGATTTACCAGCCGCCTCAGCAGTGTGATGCAAAAGCCGATGCCGCGTGAGTGGCTGCTCAGCGGATCGCTGCTGCGACGATTCGACCCCGAAGTAATCAAGAGGGCCATGTCCTACCTGCGTGCGGATAACTTCCGTCTCATCATCGTGTCCCAGGAGTATCCCGGCCAATGGGATCAGAAGGAGAAGTGGTACGGTACTGAGTACAAGGTCGAGAAGATCCCACAAGACTTCTTGAGTGGCATCCAGACGGCCCTGCAGTCTACTGCGGCCACTCGTACCTCTAACGTGCACATGCCTCACAAAAACGAGTTCGTTCCTACACGGTTGTCCGTGGAAAAGAAGGAAGTTGCGGAGCCCGCGAAGACCCCGAAATTGATCCGTCATGATGACCGTGTTCGTCTATGGTTCAAGAAGGATGACCGTTTCTGGGTGCCAAAGGGAACTGTCCATGTGACCCTGCGTAATCCTTTGGTGTGGGCTACACCCGCCAACCTTATCAAGACGAAACTCTACTGCGAACTAGTGCGAGACTCTTTGGATGAGTACTCGTACGATGCCGAGCTGGCCGGGCTGGACTACCATCTTGCGGCGAATATACTGGGTCTGGATATCTCCGTTGGCGGCTATAACGACAAGATGTCCGTGCTGTTGGAGAAAGTGTTGAACACCATGCGTGGTCTCGTGGTCAGTCAGGACCGGTTCAATATCATCAAAGAGCGCTTGACCCGGGCGTTCCGCAACGCCGAGTACCAGCAGCCCTTCTATCAAGTCGGCGACTACACTCGGTACCTTCTGTCTGAGCGCAGCTGGGTCAACGAGCAGTATATTGAAGAGCTAGAGCACATCCAAGCCGGCGATGTGATCAACTTCTTTCCTCAGCTGCTGGAGCACACTCATATCGAAGTCCTGGCTCACGGCAACCTGTATAAAGAAGATGCTCTACGCATGACAGACTTGATCGAGAAAATTCTCCAGGGCCGTGCCCTGCCCCCATCGCAGTGGTATCTGCGCCGCAACATGGTCCTGCCCTCGGGCAGCAACTATGTCTACCCGCGGACCCTGAAGGATCCGGCCAATGTCAACCACTGTATCGAGTACTATCTGTACATTGGCTTCTTTTCTGATGATGCTCTGCGCTCCAAGCTGCAGCTGTTCTCCCAGCTGACAGATGAGCCTGCCTTCGATCAGCTGCGTAGCAAGGAGCAGCTCGGATATGTTGTGTGGAGTGGTTCGCGGTACAACGCAACCACCATGGGCTACCGCGTCATCATCCAGAGTGAGCGCACCGCTCAGTACTTGGAGTCCCGCATTGAGTCCTTCCTGCTTGAATTTGGCGCGACCCTAGAGAACATGCCCGAGGAGGAGTTTGAGGGTCACAAGCGGAGTGTCATCAATAAGCGCCTGGAGAAGCTCAAGAACCTGGGCTCGGAGACTAGCCGCTATTGGTCCCATGTTGGGTCGGAGTACTTTGACTTCTTGCAGCATGAGACCGACGCTGCTAACGTGCGCCTGCTGAGCAAGGCGGACGTGATTGCCTTCTACAAGCAGTACATTGATCCGTCCTCGTCGACCCGGGCCAAGCTATCTGTCCACCTGAACGCGCAGGCGGGGGCACACGTTGCTGATGCCAGTCCCTCCGACAAGCGCTCGCGCCTGATTGAAGTGGTCGATAAGCAGCTCCAGGCTGCTGGATTTGCTGCGGACGTTGCCACTCTTACGGCGGCTTTTGAACAGATGGACATGGCGGTTGTTGACCGCTCGCAGGTTCTCTATATTGTCAAGACATTCCTGGCGACTGAGATTTCCCTGTCGCCGGAGCAGATCGCCGCGATGGCTGAGAAGCTCGAGCAAAACCTCGGTATTCAACTGAAACAGCTGGGCTTGGAGCCGGAAACCGACGAGAAGATCAACGGCGTCTCGGCCACCGGTCCCAAGGAAGCCATCACTATCACCGACGTGACCACCTTCAAGGCCAGTCTGCCCGTCAGCACTGGCCCTGTGCCCGTGGCCGACCTCACTGAATTCGAGGATTTTGATGCGAAGCTGTAGGCGTTCTGTGTGTGAATTTACTTTTCCAGCGGAAGTGTGGGGGTTGTTGTGGGAGGAGCTTGGAGCTTGTGGTTGGATAGCATGTCATGAGAGGCGTGGAGTCGAGTGTCGAGAGGTTCTGGGTTTTGGCGTCGGGATCTATGTCGTAATCACCTGTCATCTACCACCTACATTACCTACTGACCATCAATATCATCAATATCTCACATCTATGTCCCTTCACATGCCGTGGTCGTATTGTATAGAATCGCCTCCTAATTAGGAAGGCGGTCACACCGATAGCGATAACAACCAGCACCAGCCTGCGAAGTTGCGCGCCCTTTCAGACAGTTGCGTCCCTTCACCGACATCATGGCGACTACGACAGCAACGGCGATCCAGAGCAGTCGCCCGTGAGTGAACAAGATCCTGTCTCGCAATTGAGAAGAAGCGCTGGAACTGACATTGGCCCATTTGCGCAGTCCCATCCTCCCTAAGGATTTCTCCGCACAGCAGCCGGAGACCATCCGCTTATACCCCTTGAGTAACTACACATTCGGCACCAAGGAGACTCAACCCGAGGAGGATCCGTCAGTGCTGGCTCGCTTAAAGCGCCTGGAGGAGCACTATGACCAGCACGGGATGCGCCGTACCTGCGAGGGTGTCCTCGTCTGCCATGAACACAATCACCCACACGTCCTGATGCTGCAGATTGCCAATGCATTCTTCAAGCTGTATGGAAACCTCATACCCCGTTTATGAACCCGGCCGAAGCCACTGCTAATGTGATCACGTCTAGGCCCGGTGATTATCTCCCCCACGACGACGACGAGATCGACGGTTTCAAGAAGCGCCTGAACGAGCGACTGGCTCCTGTTGGCTCGCAGTTCTCGGGCGAGGGTGTCAACGAGGATTGGGAGATTGGCGACACATTGGCTCAATGGTGGCGACCGAACTTTGAGACGTTCATGTACCCATTTCTGCCAGGCCATGTCACACGGCCGAAGGAGTGCAAGAAGCTATATTTCATCACGCTACCGAAGAAGAGTGAGTGACCCCCGGGGGTTCTTCCATCTCCTCCCCTTGCCGGGGAGGGTCTTTTTTTACCTGCTCACACCGTTTTCTGCAGAGGTTCTTTCCGTTCCGAAGAACATGAAACTGCTGGCGGTCCCGCTGTTCGAACTGTACGACAACACCGCCCGCTATGGTCCCCAGCTCTCCGCGATCCCGCATTTGCTCTCGCGGTACAACTTCGAGTTTGTCGATGAGAATGACAATGTGGTGGCTGTCACCCCGGGCACGCCGCTGGCGGAGGACCAGATCCCGCGCACTAAGGTGCTGGCGGGTGGGGATGATGGACAGGATACGGGCATGACGGATATCGGGGAGGGGGAGAAAGGGCCTGAAGTGCAGTAGCCGTGCCTTTCAGGCCGAGGCAGGGGAAAGGGTGGGGTAGAGTCATTCTAGTGTTTTCCAATCCATTCATGATTCCACGGACGATCCTCGGGCTGCATTCTTCCCGGCACGAGCTGACGTGCTTTGACACGCAAGTCTCTAGCTGTGAAGTTTGGCGCAGTCAGAACCAACTGCACTAATGCATCTTCTCACCGTTGACTCCGACGGGGCAGTGCCTATTCCCGGCGAGGCTTGCTTTAGTCTTATTCGTGATCGTGCGGATGTTGTCATCAATGCATGCCCCGCCCCAACACACATTGGAGTATGGTGCGGGCCGCAATGTTTCTAGTCGCAGCGGGCCAGTCGGAGAAAAGAGTTGCATTCTACGGGGTAGTGGGATATTGGTGAATGGACTGACCGCAGTCGAGGTCGACTGCCAAGGGATGTGCCGACGAAGTATACGATCTTCGCCCTTTACAGCCATCTTCCCCACGCAGGAACAGCGGTTCACCCACGGAACATGCCCTAAACCGTCCATCCCCACCACCTTTCCCACCAGACCCAAGAACACGAACGGACCAGATGCTCGGAAGTCCGACTTCACCCACACCGTCTGTCCTCGTGGCCTCGAAAAGTCCCCCACTCAGCCAGTGCCCGGGGCCGTTCTTGTGGCTGACTGGTTACATCCGCGTGAAGAACTCGAGCTGCAATGCCGATCCCGCGGGAATCCCCACCAGTCATGCGCCCGGGTTTGTCGCTTCAGGAACGGACGAGGAACGGACGACGAGCCTGTTTGGATCGTGAGGAAGCTGGCTCACGCGGGGCAGGGCAAGGTGTCGCATTCGCATGGGCATTGTTCAGATACCCCGCTCGTAGAAGGCGTGCTTGTAGTTTGTAGGCCCTGGATACTTGTGGGGGTATATAAGATCGCGCGAAGTCCTGCCAGTAATGGAGGGCACATCAAAGTAGGGGGACACTGCAAGAGGTCCGCGTGAGTATCTATAGTCCCTGCAGGCTTGTACAGAGAAAATATGGGGTTTTTGGGTCAACTTTGGACGCTTGTGGCTGCGGCGGCCCTGGCGGTTGCTGCGCCAGCCAGACCGATGCCGCGAGGTACGAGGAGAATATCGCTGGCGGCGGGTGGAAGCTGACGTTGCAAGCAGCTGTCTCGTCCGCAGTGCTGGGCGAGCTCACTCTGTTCGCCGAATACGCCGCGGCTTCGTACTGCACAAACAATATCAACTCCACCGGCAACGCCGTGGCGTGCTCGGGGGATTACTGCCCATTGGTCCAGTCAGCAGGCGCGAAGACCCTGTATGAGTTTGACGAGTAGGTGGATGCCATCCCAACCTCCGCCTAGACCTGCCAGACCTGACCTTTTCAGCTCGACGGACTTTGGCGACGTAGCGGGCTTCTTCGCCGTGGATCCGACGAACAAACTACTGGTGCTGTCCTTCCGGGGCAGCCGTACCATCAGCACCTGGATTGCCAACCTGGATTTCGGCGCAACTGACGCGAGCAGCCTCTGTGATGGCTGCAAAGCTCACTCGGGATTCTTGAAATCTTGGGAGTCGGTCTCGGACGAACTGACCTCCCAGATTGCGAGCGCAAAGTCGACATATCCCAGCTACACGCTGGTTCTGACGGGCCACAGCTTCGGTGCTGCTGTGGCTGCGCTCGGCGCGACTGCCCTGCGCAATGCTGGATATGATTTGGATCTGGTAAGTGTCGTCTCCTCGTGGTGAGACTTGCCGCTCATGCCGCTCATGCACGACCAATAGTACACCTACGGCCAACCGCGCGTGGGCAGCACCGCGCTGGCCGAGTACATGACGAACCAAGGCGTGTGGCGCGTCACGCATACCATGGATCTCGTCCCTAGATTGCCGCCAGCTTCGTGGGGCTTTTCCCATGCCAGTCCGGAGTACTGGATCACCAGTGGCAACGATGTGACGGTGACGACCGGCGATATCACGGAGATCGTAGGCGTGGGCTCGACTGCAGGCAACGCTGGGGCGAGCGGTACAAGCGTGGAGGCCCACAACTGGTACATTGTGCATATCGATGGTTGTCAATAGGAGTACTTCTCACAGCGGCTGGGGGTGTTAGCAAGGCCGATTATGATGAATATGAACGTGTATGCATGATGAAGTGGACCCTCGTTAAACTACCTTGTCCCGTGTAGATTGAGGGACCCACAGATCGGCTGTGGCTGGGGTGCTGAACCGCGCGGCGGGGAGGCCTTCACCGCCGACACGTTGCCCAACCGGTAATCGTTGCGGAGCTGCATCATTGCATATTTGGCACGCTCAATTGCAATCTCCGGTACACTCCAAGCTACACACTTATTCCCCGACCCTCTTCCATCGCGGACTGCCAGGCTGCCGTCCCAGCTGGACCTCTCGAACTCTCCGCGTCCAGCTTGCTTCGCCGGCCCCTTCCTGCCATTCTCGTACCTTCAGCAATCAGCACTATGCGACGCTGACTGCCTGCCGCGGTTTCTCTGATGCCTGATCCCCGGTGACAGCACAGCGCCTGTCACCAGTTTCTCCAGGTTCGATCATGCTGTTCGCCCCTGGCGGACCGCAGAGTCCCCGTCGCCGCAACCGCATCAAAGCGATCCTTTTTACCATCGCGATCGTTCTCACCATATACTTTCTCTTCTTCGCCGGCGACGAGTCGGCACCCAGAACCACATACGGTGATAAGACCACTCCATATGCGCATCGCCCGGAGTCGATCACCACCCCCGAGGCAGCGGACGAGTCGGCTCGTCCCGTGGTTCGGCGGCACAAGGACATGGTCGTTGCCAGCATGAAGAGCGACGATACCTCATGGCTGGCTGAATACTTCTCGGATTGGTCGAAGAGTATCTACGTGGTGGACGACCACCGTGCCCCGTTGACAGTGATGCGCAACAAGGGACGCGAGTCGATGGTGTATTTGACGTGAGTATGAACTGAATCGAGCCCGAACGGATCCCATGGGTGCTGAACCTTGATGTCTCTTTTCGGCTGCTAGCTATATTATCGATAATTATGACAGCCTGCCCGATATAATGCTCTTCATCCACTCCCAACGCTACCAATGGCACAACGACGACCCCTACTACGACGGCGTCCCCATGTTGCGCAACTTCCAAACCGCCTACCTCGAAGCAGAGGGATACGTGAACTTGCGGTGCGTCTGGACCCTCGGTTGTCCCGTGGAGATTCACCCGCTCAGCGACATCCACCGCGAAGACGTCCATGCGGGCGAATACTTCAAGAATGCCTTCGTGGAGCTGTTCCCTGGCACCCCAGTCCCCGAAGAGGTTGGCGTCTCATGCTGCGCACAATTTGGCGTGACCCGCGACACGGTGCTCCAGCGGCCGAAGAGTGATTACGAGTTCTACCGCAAGTGGCTTGCCGAGACGGACTTGAAGGACGAGATGAGCGGGCGGATCATGGAGTATTCGTGGCACAGTAGGTGGTCATGTTGTCCTTTATTCTTTCTGGAATTGGCTACTAACATTTGCCTCGCAGTGATTTTTGGAAAAGAGCCCGTGCATTGCCCGAATGCACAGGAATGCTACTGTAATGTCTTTGGGCTGTGCAATCTGACTTGTCCTCATGAGGATGCGTGCGATAATCGCTATGTGCTACCGCCCTATTCGCTGCTGCCCAAGGGCTGGCCCTATCTTGGTTGGAATGGCCAGACACAAGATCCGAGTTATGGACTGCCCGAGTCATGAGGATGAAGATACGACGGTCCTCGGAAGTGTTGGACCGCATCTTTGACTCGAACCAGAACCACGCAGAAATTGGCCACTTCATACTGCGCTGCCACCGATTTGGCTCACCAAATTTGCATTGCCCGAGGAGCAGCAACGGGCATCGAACCCGATCAACTGCGACTGACTTGACATCAAGCTGGGATAATCTTCGCGCCGGTCGATACATGGTTGACCTGAAGGGACATGACGGGACAAATCTCGCATGTTCGGTTGCGATCTACCTGTACCAGTAGCCTATATAGTCTGGATTTGGAAAATGTTTAATGCCACATCGTCGCAAATCTCATAGTTTGTATTTCGCTATTTCCCAAAGCGGGCCGAGGTAGTCGAGGTGGATCTCCCCGCATTCGCCAGCAACCTCCGTCATCGCCGAATTTCAACTTCTGACGACCTCTCCGAAATAACCACCCTGACCTCCTACCCCCTTCCCTCTTCTTCACAGAGCTACCGCCCGCGATGCTCATCATCGGGCTCACTGGCTCCATAGCCACGGGCAAATCCACGGTCTCTTCCATCCTCTCCTCCCCACCCTACTCCCTCCCCATCGTCGACGCCGACATCCTCGCCCGCAAGGTCGTCGAGCCCGGCACGGCCGGCTACAAAGCAATCGTGAACTACTTTGGTCCCAGCACCCCCGACCTTCTCCTCGAGGATGCCCCTGCTCCCTCTCCACACGGCAAACCGCTCAACAGGCCCGCTCTAGGCCGCCGCGTCTTCGGCGACACGGAAGAGCGCAAGCGCGATCGCCAGGTCCTTAACGGAATTATCCACCCCGCCGTGCGCTGGGAAGTCTACACTGCGCTGATTTACCACTACCTACGCGGCCAATGGGCCGTGGTTCTCGACGTGCCGCTGCTCTTTGAGAGCGGCATGGACCTCATCTGCGGCACGGTTATCGTGGTCGGCGTCCACGACCCGGCCATCCAAATGGCGCGCCTGCGCGCTCGCGACCCCCACCTCACCGCCGAGGACGCAGAGAACCGTGTACGCAGCCAGGGCGATGTGCGGACCAAGGCAGCCCAGGCCGAGTTCCGGGGCACCGCCGCGGCGCGGGGCGTGGTGGTCTGGAATGATGCAGATAAGGTGGAGCTAGAGGCAGCCGTGAAGGAGGCGATGGCGAGTATTGCGGCATCGAGTCCGCGGTGGTGGGCGTGGGCGTTGCTAATTGCGCCGCCGGTTGGGATGGGAGTTGCAGTGTGGAATTTGGTGGTCAATTTTGCGACGCAGAAGGGATGGGAGAAGAGGAGGAGGGAGGAGAAGGCGAAGCTGTGATGTGATGATGATGGTTGTCCTTGCTTGGAAGTTCTGATACCTTGTGGAATTTTTTTCTCTTTTTTATACCTGTACAGACTGGCCTAGAATCGAGCCTCTACGGCGTTAGATATCATACAATCTTGATGTTTTGTTTCACCAGGATGACGGGTGTTAGAAATAGAATGGTGTGCTGAAATATGCATTGGTAGCGATCAACTATGCTGCCGAATTCCCCAACGCCGATTGTCCATGCTCCATATTGAACGCCAAAGTTGACTCGAGTAGATCCCCCAGGATATCTGCAGTTTTGGAAAGCACATGGTCCACCCAAGTGGTGCGCCTAATCCTTGCGCTTCTTCTTCTTTTTCGATGACTGGGAGTTATTCTTGGGAGACGCGGCCGGGCGCGAGCCAGAAATACTGGTCAGCCCAGATAGCCTGACCTTGTCTTGTTTGGCCATAGCCGCCTTTCGGCGTGCTTCCTTGGCCAGCCCCTTCTGCCTGACTCTTTCAAGCCAGGCCTCAACAGCCTGCGGATTCGCTGCGTCCTTGGCAGTCAGCTCCTCCTCCTCCTCATCGTCGTCGTCATCATCTTGGTCGGCGTCGGGGTGGGTGGGTGCCTGTGGAAATATTAGTCTGTGATCAAACAAGGACATGTGCAAGAAGGAACTCACAGAGGGCTTGCTGCGCTTGAAGTTTCCGTATGCACGACGGCCACCCTGAGGGAGATCATCCTCAGCATCCAATGAGTCTGCCGCAAGCACAATTGGCTGCGGGGCATAGTCTGCAGCGGGGATGTCCAGCACCCATTCAGACTCGCCCGCCTCGGCTGCTTGTCGAGCAACAGCCTCTCGCCGCTTCGCTTCTTCAGCAGCCAGCGCCGCGGAGATAGCCTCCAGATCGGACTGGGGAGTGGCCGGGCTGCCGGCTTCTGTGGACAGCCTGGGGCGCTTTGGCGTGCGCTGATCATCCTCAGCCGCTGGACTCCGCGATTCTTTCGCGGCAGCAGATGCAGCAGCGCGCTGCATGAACTGTGAAGAAGTTAGCTCCGCCCCGCAAGAGGACCATGTTGGGGAAAGCATACCTTCATCGTCAACAGACGGGACGACATGGCCTTTCCCGGCTTTGCAGCCGCACCTGGAGACGATGACATGGTGGGCAATTAACTGCACAATGCGAGCGCGTTGGAAGTCCACAGGTGCAAGCAAATCCACCAGAATATCCTCCGGCAGAAAACCCGACAGCTTCCCGGCGCATTCAGCAGGCGGTAGGCGGTGAGCGTGCACCAAACCACAACTCACGGATTATTCAGTCCCTCGACTAGACTCCTTCCCGAACCACGTCTCGTCCTCCCCACCTCACCACCTCCCCTGGACTCAATTTGCCCAGCATGATGTCCTGCAGCCGCCGCCTCACGGCCTTGGTGTCGTTCCGCCCCCAGTTCGCCGTCCGCGCCTACTCCTCGACCGTGCCCCGGCTGTCTGAGAATCGCATGCAGGCCAACGACCCGAACCCGCCCGTGGTCAAGCCCAATGTCTCTGAGACCAATGCCGTGACGACCGATAGCCATGTTGTCTGGGATGGCCTGATGGAGGAGGATCCCGTCAAGGCGGAGCGCATCCGCAGCCTCCAGGCCCCCAACCGGGCCAACACCTGGGCTGCCAGCCAGCAGCCGCGCGAGCAAGCTATGGTCGGCCCTCGCTTCGAGCAGACCATTATGGAGACTCAGGTGGGCGGATTCTACCCATCTCCCAGCTGGGACTATTGGTCTGAGCTGCGGGGGAGAGAAAGACACAGTGCAACTAACCAATTGACCATCTAGCCCCGCCCAATGGCCGCTATTGAGCTCATTCACAAGCAGCCTGTCCGCTGGACAAAGTCCAAGGTCGTCAGCTGTGACGGTGGTGGTGGTCCCCTCGGCCACCCCAAGGTCTTCATCAACACCGACAAGCCCGATATCGCGACCTGCGGATACTGCGGTCTTCCCTTCGTGAGTCGCCGTGCCGCATATACCACCAGAAACTATGGCTAACATTCGCTCTACAGGCCCACGAGCAACACCGTTCCTACCTCGAATCTCTCCCCGCCACCAGCTACCCCCTCGAGTCCACCAACGACCCCGCCGAGGTGAACGAGAGCCAGCGTGTCACGGAAGGTGGCTTCGAGCAGCGATAGACGACTAGCATCAGATTCCTTTTGTCGGCGTTGATCTTTCCCTTGCGTGTGTTATTTGGTTTTTGGGCCCAAGGCCGTGTACAGAAATATTGATCAATGGATCTGCCGTTCGCCCGCTGTGTGGTGAAGTGAAGTATTGAGTGTTTCGTTTGGGAGCTGCGCTTGTCTCGAGCCCGTGTTCAGCGTGGCTCTCACTATCTATCTGGACCAAAGTTGGCAGTGTCTCTGCCGTTGGGGTTTACAATGATACGGTTGCTGGGTTTTTCACCATCACCGCCATATCTGAAACCCATTGGTATCTGTAAACCTCTGAAAGGAAAAAAAGAAAATATACTCCAACCGGACCTTCCCCGTTATAAATGCTCTTTCGCTCCATCAGCAGGTCACGCCTTTTCACCCTGGATGGTTGCGACAACCTTGCGTGAATGCCGACTGGTACGGAACTCCAGGTACCAAATACCTTGCCAAGTGCCAGTCGCCAGGCGGCCATTGGAGATGGGGATATTCACCGAGGCACCGATGAGCGCGGACTTGATATGAGCCTAGTCGACAACATGGTATTAGCATTGCGCACCAAAAGAAGCCTGTTCGAGCGGATATTCGCATAACGACCCGCCTGGCAAGTAAAAAAAATAGAACAAAAAGAAAAAAAAAGGAATCAACCCACCGGCATATCATCCTCTCCCTCAGCCGAATGGCGATACAAATTGCCCTTCCGATCGGCGGGCGCAATGCGATCCAGCGCATCACTCATATCCGCCCGCACATCGTCGTCCCAGTTCTCGTTCAGCGACAGCGCACAGCTCGTGTGCTGCACGAACAGGTTCAGCATGCCGACCTTGTAGTCGTGGATCTCGGGCAGCTCCGAGAGGACGTGATCGGTGATCAGGTAGGAGCCGCGGCTGCGCGCGGGCAGGGTGAAGGTCTTCTGGAACCAGGACATGGTGGCTTGGGTGGTTGTGATGGTGCGGTGTCGCGGTGGAAAGTGAGAGGTGGGGAGCAAGTAGCGGGCGAGATTGAGGGGGCGGTGATTGGGCGGGGGGTTTCTGATGTCATTCGGGGCCCGCGAGCTGGTTATACTTCGGTTATACTTCGGTTCGGTTGGCCAGCCCAAGAGTCATCCCCCGGGATACAGTAGATATGCGGAGCGTTGCAAATGGTGAGTTGATCACCGGGCATATTGGAAGAATATTTCTTATCAATTTTCATGGACACTATCGCGAGACTTTGGGGAACAATGTTGTCTTCGTAGTTGAGGAATTCGCAAGGAGATAATTTGAAAAAAAATTTAGGCGAATTGAGTATATTTCATAAGCTCATTATGGCCGTTAATATATGGATACAGGACAATGCTCAAGTGATCGAGACCCTGCGACAGGATACTGTTCATGACGAAGGCAGCTGCTCTAGCTAGTTCTGACCCGACCAATATTTCACTTACAATCGAGGCTTGTTGACAAACTCAAGTGGAATCCCAACTTGAGCACTCAAGCCCCAGAGCTGCTCCCTCGCCCTCGGCGACCATTGATTTGTACCCGTATCAATCCAACCGAGCAGCAGAGTAACGCGACTAAGATGTGGTGTCCATCGTGTCCACTCCCTCAGCCATGACTCCAATAGGCCTAAGATAGCATAATCCCTCCATTCCCATGCAGGCCACTGCTGTTCCATGTAATCCGTATTTTGCAGCGCCAAGTCATCCGTGATGGTCAGGAACTCGACGTTTCTAGGGATAGCATCCTGTAGCCGTTTCGTCCTATCCTGAGCGAATCCCACCAGGAACGCCAAGGGGATTTGGAGTGTCTTGATCCGGTCAAAGTGTACCAACGGTGTTAACGAGCCCACCGCTTCTAACCCCGGGGACAGATAATCACCAACTGCAGCTGCAGGCTGGCAGTCAGCAATGATGGCCAAATCCGTTAGAGTTCCTTGAACATGAGATAGCGCAGCAGCGATCTGATCAAGGTCGACAGTCTGGGTAATAAAGTCATCCTGGACGCCTGAGTCGTAATACCACTTCCAGCGTAGAGTGTGTAGGTTCTTCGTCACAGCAAGGATTTCCCCTAGATACCTTTCTCGGATATTAGTTAAATCCAGGGATTTAAGCGTTGGTGGGACCGGTGCGTGTGGTGCGGGCCACGCCCATTGATCCGGGTTCTGAATTGAGGCGGAGACGGGTTGAAGATTCGGTAGATAGAAGAATGGCAAGATATCTGCAGTATTCTTGACCATCCTGTCGCAGGCTTCGTCTCTATCCTCAAAATGAATGAAAGATAGTTCTTGAAGATGCTGAAAATTGCCCAGCTTATAAGTCCCAGGCTCGCAGATTGCTGATCGGAGCACTAATCCAGTGAGGGCACTCTGTCGCGTGAAAGCACAGCCAAGATGCAGATATTTCAGACTTGGGAGCTGTGCTAAATAGTAGTGCAACAAGAGCATCTACTGAGCCATCATGGAGTTCTCGACTCCACCAGTCTCTGAATGGGACTCCAGTCCGGCGGCTGAACGCGATCGGTTCGTCCAGCTGATCCTCGGGGATGTGAATCTTGGGAAGTTGAATCGAGTAGCATGTAAGGCGTAGGCGTTGCCGTCTAAGTGGAGGCTCGTAATGTAAGCCGCCAGCTGAGGCGTGGAAAGGAGCGTCCGTAAGAGCTGGGGGATTGGCGGGGGCGCCTCAAGGTGAGAGTAGCAGTCATGCTTCTTTTGCCAAGTGAACTGAACTTTCGAGTACAGCAGTGGCTCGGCGATTGTCCGGAAGTTCTGATTCACAAGACAAAGTGACTGGTGTTCAGGAGGCGACAGTAACTTGAATACCAGGTACAAGATATCCGCTGGGCAGCTATTCCAGTTAAATGCTGCTTTGTTCGTTCAGGATAGATTAGTATGAATCTTGATATCCGCATTGACCACATACAGGTTCCATTTTCAGTTCCAGTATGGCTATAACCAAATAGTCTTTTGCGTATGGGCAAGCCGGGAGACAGACTGGCGGGGTTCGTCGATCGGTCGACGCGCGAGCAGCCAGTCGTGCATTCATGTCGACCAGTCAGAATGGGGGTTAGCTTCTCTTGCTTCTCTTGCAGCCGGAGGACCGTCGGATCAATGCTCTGCCCTCTGAGGAATTGGAAGGTGGTATCAAAAGGGATCGAATATTGGGTTTGTTTGTTTGTGTTTTGTTTAACGAGCGAGATAGGGCCCGGTTGAATACCATTTTTATCCAGTACCATCTAGGTTTATATCTACGATGCACTGCAAATGCCCGATTGCACGGATGGCGCGTTACTCGTGGCACTTCCCCAGTCTGCGGCGCCCAGGGCCTTTCCAGCGTCGGTGCTGTCGTCGGCACGAATCTACCCCTGGTCAGTCCCGGAACCGCTTCCATTCACCGAAATTGAGGGCAACATACATAGTATTGGGGGTCAACAAAGTACCACCAGTCTTGGCTGCGGAACGCATTGTCCAGCGACTGGCTGGCCGGGTCATTCCAGCCGGTATTGCGAGTGTCGAAATTGGCATGCTTCGACCACGACACGTACACCTTGGGATGGTCGTTGTTCTGCACACCATTCGGGTCCTTCGCGTCGCCGGCATTGATCTCGTCCGTGGTGAGGGTGTTCTGGATGTCGCCCCAGGCCAGGTCGTGGTAGCCGCTGTGAGCCGACAGCAGCGCGCGCGATGGGGCCCACCTGTTGCTGCCATCCCGCGAATGGACAATGATCACGCGTTCCCAGTCACTTTGGAGGAGATGTCAACCGATCGAAGCATCCGGTGGACCTGCCGGATGAACTTACTAGTCATGACCAGTCTGAATCGCGCCAACCGTCGCCCCATCCTTCTCATAGAACAAGTTGTACGCGACGCGAACCTCGGTGGCATTGCAGCGCTGATAGGTATAGTACACGGGGAACGCAGGCCCCGGGTTGCCGATGGCCACTCCGGGGTTGCGGCAGTTGCACCCCACGTCGGGATACTCACACTGCGGCGCCGCTGGGGTCTTGTGGGCGTCATCATAAACGTCCGCAGTCGTCGGCGACCCGCCGAAAGCCCAGGTTGGGTAGCACGGCGGTTGGTTCAGGGCCTGACCAAAGAACCATAGGGGCGCATAACGGTCTGCCAGATCCACCGCCCCGGCATCGAGAAGAGAGGACATCTCATCGTCGGTGATCTGCGTGACGGCGGCGGCCAGGCCAGCCAACAGGGCAAGATGGGCCCATGACTGAAGCCACATCATTCTCGGAGAAGGTCTGCAAGGAAATCACGAATGCGCCGGGGATCTGTAGCTTTGGAGAACATGACCATGTCGAGGGAATGCGGCCTTAAGAAAGGCGAGTAGTCTTCGAGCATTGCCGAGTGAAACATTTGGAGAACGGGCCACAGCGGGCAAAAAGAGGGGGGAAGCTTGAGATGGGCGACGTATTTCCTGTTTAGGAGATGAGCTGCAAAGGGTCGCATCGTGGAGTCGTGGGAATCCCGCACCGGCGCATTTTAGCCCCAGCCGATGTGCCCGGCCAGCACAGACTCGGAAATGCAATCGATTCTGCACGCTACTTCTATCAGATGGTGATTGGGCTCCACTGGCCCTGAAGATCCGGGCGTCTTTATCAAGCCTAACCGGGTTCGGTTAAAGGCTATCGGACAGACGTTAAGATTGGGAAAATGCACATAGATGTTTAGTGTGGAAATGTTGAGGAGACCCTGCGGGTCAAGCGGGCTCCATACCTAACGCTAGCCGGTATACAACCAGCCGGTACCACATCCCTGCATGAGACCGTCGTTAGAAAGGATGGCTTCAGGATGGGCTTCCGTGATTGGTCTGAATACTCGTGGACGGCATTGCACCTGGAGGAAACACTCGGCTTCGGTACGTTGGCTGACCGAGCGTCTTCTGCAAGGTCAACCGCTTCGCCCGCCGGCTGGCCAGGCTGGACCACAAGCAGGGCCAGCAGCATCTCACTTGCGAGATCTTCATTCTGCTCTGCAGGCTGTGGTCTTCCAGCTCGACGGCCACGTGATACCCTTTGAACTTGATCAAATTCTTGGGAAGGCTCCGTAATGAACATACTGTATTCCCTTTTGCTCGCGTCTAATACTAGAAGGAGATGGTCAGAGACAAGAGTTCGGAGAACCAGCCTTTTTCCTCCGCAATTCCTCGTAGTGCACCTTCCGTATGGACATATGAAGCTGTGATCGCGATCCAGATGCAATCCAGGTTGAACATCCCCCGAGGCCAATTTTACTATTCCGCTACGCTGGTCGGTAGCACACCAGGCAAACCAGTCTCTACAGGATGAGCTGGTCGAGTGTCAGGCCGATCATGTCGGTGGAATGAATCGATAGAAATCGAGGGGGTTGAATATCGGTTGGTTCGTTCAATCCGGTTTCCATCCGGCATATCACACGGGAGACTGTCATTGCATCACCAAGCAACCCTGGTCCAAGGCTCCCAAATCGAATGTCGGTCAAACGAGGCCGATTGCTATCGTGAACACCACTCGCCCACGCCAATTCTGTTCCACGTCCAGTGGTCTCACATCGACTCACATCAGCCCATTACGACTCCATGACTGCCCCTTGGTCATCCATACGCTGGCTATTCTCGTCCATCCCGGACCATTTGGTGATTCCATCGGGAATATCCATCATGCGCTGTTCGTAAAAGATGTGACACCTGGAAGACAGGTCAACGGTCATGTTCAGCCTGGGTAGGCGGCATACATATACATACGTTGGGCGGAACGCATCCCTCTGCTTTCGCTGCTCGTCCTGCGAGCCCTCCAACTGGATCAATTGAGGAAACACCAGGCACATATTGCGGCCCTCGTCCATGATGAGAGTATGACAGAAGGAACAGGACACTTTGGTCGGCACGTCGTACTTCTGGGAGTCGTGGGACGCCGAGTAGAAGGATAAGCCGGCGGAACCGTTGGTAAAGCTCAAGTCGTGCTTGTGGAAGATGGCAGCCCATTGGAAGGGAGCCCCATGCATGACCTGGCATCCGCGACAATGGCAAAACTTGGCATTCAGAGGTTTGTCTCGTTTGACGGCGTATGAAACTCGTCTGCATTTGCACTGGGCGCGCCACTTGATCGGGCCAAACTCGTCGGGGGACTGAACCTGATATGGAGCACGGTGCTTCCATTCTTCGCCGTCAAGCGTATGTTCGGAAATGTTGTTGGTGACCGCTGGGGCCGGCAGCGGATTGTCCGTTTTGAACGCGCCCATTTCGGCCATGGTGACGATGGAGAACTGAGAACTAAACTGAGAGTTGAGAAGCGAGCAGCGAGACAGGGCGTAGTGGTGTTGAAGCTCCTGTGAAACCAGGCTGGATGCCCGTCTTATACAGTGGACCGGAAGGGAATGATGTCAGTTGAGCCTCCGCAAACTGGTTCTTCATGTCCCTTTTGGACCGCTGGGGCTCCTCGTCACGGTGACGGTCACCTGGTTTCCCTCTGTCCATGCACTCCAGAGACACAGAGCAACGTCCATCTGCCTCTCCTCCATTGAGACGACACTTCTCTGGTGACTGTTTCATTCGTGGGTTCAACCTCGTGGTGATGTCATGATGGTCCTGCCGGGCAGGTTTGCGCCGAGCATGTCTGGACGGGCTCCACCGAGTTCGCCTGGATCGAACACCGATGGAACATCCATGGAACCAACCGATCACTGTCCGATGACCGATGCTGCCTGCCTTGGTATGCGTTTAGGATCTATGACCCATGGGCGATGGCCAGGAACCGGGTCTGGCCAGGGGCGAACGTCGCCCCACCTGGGGAAGTTTGGGGCTGTCACTTCATCCGCCCCCAGAATCATCATGTCTGCGCTGTCAGCATCCTCGCAAACAGCAAACAGCAAACAGCGAAGAGCGAAGAGCGAAGAGCGATACGTTCCCCGGCATATCCCCATCCCCGAGTCGCCACACCCTCTCAGCAAACCCCCGGCCATAGGGGAGGAAATGAAGCGGCCAGCTGAAACAAGCGTACGGCGGCTTATTCGATTGGGCGTTTCAGCTTGGCTGTTTGGGGCGGACCCTGCATGAAAGCGACCAAATCGCTGCCCTTCCCCAGACCTCACGTCGCGCCTGTCTGGCATCCTCCACCCAACCCCCCTCCCTCTCTTTCTTCGAGGCCGATGCCCCCTTCCGCATCCCAACCTCCTTGATTCATCTCGTTTCCCCAGGATGGGCCTCTTGGACCGGCTCCGAGCCCGTCCGCGGCGCAGTGCGGGGCTTGCGACCGAGCACCAAACGCCGCCCCGCTCGGCCAGGACCACTGGCCGCGATTACACTAGAAAGCTGCCCCGTCCTGTGCTCGCATACATCTTCGCCCATGTGTGCCCACACACTGTGGACAATTCCTATGAGACCTCCGAGGAGTCGATGACCGATGGCTGCATGCTATGTGACATGCGCGACCTGGCGCACTGCGCGCAGGTCTGCAAGCGCTGGTTCCTCGAAGCACGCGCGCTCCTGTATGCGACCGCAACCCCCAACCACCACAGCCGATTGGCTTCCTGCTGACGGATCTTCTCTCCTCCTTGCCCTAGCTATACGAATGTTCGCATTGATCCCGTCCACTACTGCGAACTCGAAGTCGAACTCGCGGCCAAGCGCAAACGCCGCTCCTTCTTCGATCGCAATGGCGACCCGATCGACGCCCCGCAAGTCCGCCTCGAGCTCTTCATGCGGTCTGTCCGTGAAGCACAAGGCCTAGGTAATATGGTCCTCTCGCTGCGCATGCCCTATATGACCCGGGAAGCCAACAAGGCCACCATCGCCCGCACCATCTCCGTCCTCCCCAACCTCCGCTTTGTCGACCTCCCGGCCGGGCTGTTCAGTGATGAGCCTTCATGCGCAGCGCTGAAACAGGAGCTGATGATCCGTTGCCCCGATCTTCGCCGCATCGCTTATCGCCATGGAGCCGAGGGCGGATTTGCGCGCCTTCCGGGCTCGCAGCTGTGGGTCAACTTGGAAAAATTGGAGCTGTCAGGACTGCAAATCGAAGCCGGAACGCTTCGTAGCGGCCTAGCTTCGTTCCCCCAGCTGCGTGATGTCACGTTGGACGACCTCCCGTGGCTCGAGGACTCGGCATTTGCTGGCAATGGGTCGCTTCCCCCCTTTCCGGCGGTGCAGCAGCTGACCCTTCGAGAGACTCCCAACGTCACGGCAGGCGGGCTTGCCGCGCTTCTCTCCGCGCCAGAAAACCGAACCGCCCTGCAGTCTTTGACTCTGGCCGCGACGGGGGTCCTTCCCTCGACCCTGCACCGAATCTTATCGGTGGCTCCGCGGCTCGAGAACCTCTCCATAGTCCAGGAAGTCGCTCGATCCTTCCCGGCTGAGCACGTCCCCCCTTGCGGTCCACGTCGCTGCAGCTCCTCCATTATGAGATTACATCGGAGGCGGAGGCAAATGGGTTGCCCCCGGTGACAGGCTCGTACTATACCTACCTCATTTCCTCCTTGATGTCTCGCGCATTACCTGCGCTGCGTGATCTCTACGTTCGAGACGCACAGTTCCCCGACACCCTGCTCCTCACGCCGCCCCCGAGGCTTTTCGGTGGCGGTGAGAATGGGCCCCAGTTTGGGGGCCGGGGTCTCTCTCAGCCATTGAATGTCTACAGCAAAGGTCTCGACGAGCTGGAGTGGAACTTTACCCCGTACGATCCGGATCCGGCGCTGGGACACAGTGGTGTCAAGACCCGGCCGGTGAGCTTCCAAGACGCCCAGCTAAGTCGATCTTGGGGGGGAGATGCTCGGAAGAGTGTGCTGGTAGGCAACGGCTTTGGCGGGTTCCTGGCCGTGCCTGCCGAGGATGGGGAGCGCCCCAAGAGTAGCAGTGGATACAAACGGTCCAGTCGACAGGATCTCTGGCGGTAATTGTTCATCAGTGTTGTTCATCCGGGACGATGGGGGTTGTGTTGGATTATTGGGTGATTTGGTCGCAGAATCGGGGGTAGTCCGCATGTATCTCAGCTGCACGCAAGTGCTACATGACCTAACGAAGCCACGTGCAATTGATGCGTGTCCCATTGTCTATTGTCTTCAGCGTCTCAGGCTTGCGCCAGCGTGTCTGAGGCTAGATTCGTCTTGATGTTGATTTCCGCCAGTATTCTACAGATGGGAGGTCACCTCTCTTCTGCAATCCCGCCGACTCGTCGACGTCGGGCCACCCTTCCGGTAAAGCCAAGCCACGCCACTCCCACTGCTTTTGCAGCTCTTCTTCGGTCATATTGCAATACCCGTATGTACGGCAGTAGCAATCGCGCGGGTCCGGACAGTGTTGTGCCGGCTTCCCGAACATGACTGCAGGAATGAATGTCAGCACCGATCGCCAGAAAGTTTAAAATGTTAAATTTTAAGGTTAAAAATCAAAAGCAAGGGACGCGTACTGTGCCACACGTATTCAAAAATCCGCCCACTGATTTCCGATCCCAATTTAGTGTCGATCAAAAACTGCCGATATCGTATGTAATGCTCGACGCCACGCTCCTGGATCTTCTCCCGCGACACCGCGAATTGGCTGCAACATGCGGTGCCCACCACTTCCGGTAGCTCCTCGCCGGGGAAGAGCTCCAGAAAGCGGTCCGGGAACTCGAGTGCGGTCGGATGCCCTTCATCCTCGGGGCGCTCACGTAAATAGCGTGCTGGCTCGAGTTCAACCGGGCAGCCAATTACCCAGGAGCAGCGTAGGTTGACATACCCGGCTTCGCGGACGTAGTCGAGTTGGAGATCATTCATGGAAATGACAGAGTCTGGAGAATGTTAGATGTATACGGTCTGCGCGCAGCAAAAAGAACACGAAAAGGGAGAAAGAAAATCAAAAGAAATGTCAACACAAGAGACGAAAGGCGCATACCATATAATGGATTATCGTTGTGCCACTGATATCGACCGCCATGCATGAAGGCCACTATACTGGGGAGGGTTTCGTAGCGATCGATTATATAACTAGTTTGACGTGAGTTCTCCACGATCGGATCATATCAGATGAACGACCAACATACGTTAAAAAGACCATCGCCTCATTGCCTTTATTAGCAGGGACGGTCAAGTCAGCCTCTCCAGGAGGCACATCCGCGCGATAGATATTGGGGTGCCACTGGGGCACATGGTCCTCCACCCAGGACATATTGCTTGTGCTCATGGCAGCCAGCACCAGCTCTTTCTCACGAAACGGGTACGTCTCCTGCTGCTTCACGGGTTCCTCCTCCGACTGCTGCTCGGGGGGTTCCAGAGGCATATCATCAGACTGCTCCTGAAGCTGCTCCCCCTCGCGGGGCGTCTCAGGGACAGGGACGACATAGTCCACGGGCGGCTTCAAGCCATTGCCCACGGCCCATCTCAGATCCGAACTGAAAGATTCGCGGTTCAGAACCAGCTGATACGAAAACAGCAAGACTATCGCCGTCAGAGCCAAGTACACAAAGAGCCGACCTCGGGTCGAGGTGACCGCGCCGGGCTTGCGGCTCGGAAACGACAAGCGCAGAAGCCAGTTCATCGCTGATCATTTCATGGTGAGCGAATTATATAGAAGAGACGCGGTAGTTGTTGGAATAGGAAACCCTCTGAGAGGCCCTTCGAATTAGGCCACAGGGAATGAGATATGGGTTAGAGGGTTGAGTCGAGTGGAGGGTTCGAATTGACGTAACGGAGGCCCCCTCGAGCGGGCGGCATTTCCATGGAACCAGCGACAGATTTCCCGGTTGTGGCCCTGAGGTTACCGTGAGGAGACCCAGTGGGCGGTCCGGACTCGTTCGGGTTCGGAACAAGGAGAGAGTCTAGTGGGTCGAAATGGACAAACCGACAGCGTCGACGGTCAGAACAGGGGCCGCTGTTATCGCCCATTCGGGGTGGAGCATGGCCATGGCCACCGCTGCACGAGGTAGAACGGCGCCAGTCAGATGGAGGCAGGTGGATATGAAACTGGAGTGCACTCGATTAAAACTGGAGGTCGATCGCTCAGAAGGCACATGGCAAGATATCACACGAGGCGGATTGGGAGGGCATGCGAATCCTGTTTCCGCCTATTGGATCTCTCTTTGCCAACACAGGGTGCGCAGCATGTACGGAGTATACCGAATGCTCAACCATGACCCGATTTTCTGTCTCCCTCGTCATCGGATTGCGCGGCCATCAGGGGGCGCGAACGATCCCTACCATAAGAGGCTGGGCTTGTTTCATTTCTCTTGCGGGCGTCGATCGGACCAGTTGTCCCGCCCAGTCCGTTCTTCCAGCCCGCATGTCATTATTACTATTGTACTGTAGAACCTCAAGGCCCGAATGTCCGTCATGATCCAGAGGGACCGTCGGTACCCAGCTAAGCGCCATCCAGATCTAGCGGGTCTAGCGTCGAATTGGCGGCTGCACTACAGCGGCAAGAGTGAAGGTATTTCCGACAGAATCTCCATCCGGTGGGCCTCCTGAAAGTCAAAGTAGTATGATAACTCAAAGGCTATCTCAGAATCCGAGGATGAATCAAAAAGCCTGGTGGTTATTCAGTGCATGGACGGTGCCTTCGTGGTTTTCACACCAATATTAGCTCATGAACTCGGGCTTGCTAAGGCGATAAGTCGCCCTGAGAAAAAGGTTCGAGTGATCCAAACCGGCTATGCTAGTATCAACAGCATTTCTCCTGGCCCGGTGGTGTTGTGGTTGCCCGGAAAGACACTACCATTTGCGCTCGAGTTTCAATCAACGGCTCTGTAGAGACCTTAAAGACCTTACCCTGTACAATCTAAACGTATCCCAGGGCAGCAGAGAATTGGCTCGTAGTCCACGAACCCACGGGAAGGTGAGTCGCTGCTAGGTCGATCAAAACTGTGTCGATTGCATTAAAATATCCGTTCCTCCTTTCTTGGCAGTAATCCAGAACAGTCGTAAATAACAGCTTAAGAATGTACTGTACATACTGTATGCAGCGGTAGCTCCAAGTGCGTCATGGTATAATACGTCGTCACTTACTGCACCTGCCCCTCTCTTCGATCCGGCCTTTTCCCACCTCCTCCTTCGCATGTCGAATCGAAGCAATGACTGACCTACCTGAAACAAGTGCTAAGGAATTTGCAGCAACGTAAGTAGCACGTTGAAGTTTATTCGAGAATGGTGGTATCTAAAAACCTCTCACTCAGCCTTCTTCCACTGTATCATGGTCCTACCGTCAAGATTCGGATAAGCTCCAGCGACCATGAATACGAAATTTCAAAGCACCTCCTTTACAAGGAGTCTATCTATTTTACCACAATGTTCGAAAGTAACTTTGCAGAGGGACAGCAGCAGGTAGCAACTCTGGAAGAAGTGGAAGGAGTAGTCTCGGTGCGGAGTTTCGAAGCACTCATAAAGTGGCTATACCTGCGCAGAATCCAACTCGATTCCGAAGGCCCAGAAGATCAAATCTCGGGTGCGATAGAGCTCGTCAGACTTGCAGACATGTGCCATATTACAGGCATTGAAGCTCAAATGGCTCAGTATATCAAAGATGTACTTGTTGCCAATCCTGGTCCCCAATGCGACATCTTTTGTTCACGACCTATCGATACGAATACCTATTACCTCACACGTCAACATATTATTTGGGCAACTCTTTTGCCTCCAGGGCATTTGGTGCGTCGCATCATAGCGGCAGCCTCGGTTGAAGGATATCTTCGAGACGAGAACTACAAATTTGTGCAGGAAAGTCATGAAATTCCTGCCTTCGGAGCTGACTTGCTTCGAGAAGTGAGGTCAACGCTAAGTCAGATGGATTCCGCTACGCAATTTGAAGACCCTATCAGCGGAACGAGAATGAGTATCAACTGTGGTTCGGATTTTTAGTGCTGTATAATCAATATCCTCGTCTCGTTACATGTACAGACCGGTCGTTTTGCTTTTATTTTTGCTTAATTCGACAAGGGGCTGCTTGAAACTTGCGAATTTTGACGGCGCACAAGTCATCGAGGCAGTGGGTGATAGCAGAGGCTGGAATGTCTCGGAGTTATTATGGTACTATTCATGGGAGCCACTGGGGTCAATGTACCCAGTTCAGGTAATTCGCAATAGACTACTGTAGTTCTTCCCGTTGTATCTGATTCTTGGTATATGATTGGTGCATCATCTCGCTCAATGAATCTTTAGCATCTGCACTTTGCCAGACACGTCACTAACCCTATACCTCTTTAAGAAAATTCGAAGCTATGAACACAAGCCACCATCTGTAAGTAGTCATTGCCTATTATTAGGGGGAAACGTTTTGGAGAGGATATGGTGAGGTAGAACACAAGCCCTCTTCATTATCCTGGGTAAGCCACCTCTAACGCCCTCTCCAAATGAAAACTAAAGTCGGGGATGTGCTCCCGCAAATATTCAAAATAGTTCACGGGCTGAAAACGCCCCAGTGAGATGTCCCAGAGCGGTTCACGTATGTGCAAATTCGATCGCTGGATATACGTGACGATCTCACCAACCACAAGGATTGGGCGGTAGTCGATGAGTCCTGCAATCGCATATGGGTACGCAATCCCTGCGATGATCTCAAGGCGAAAGACCGCCGTCTGGTACACGTATGGAACAATCCATCTTAGAACAGAGTCACTAGAATTTTTGATGGCCTGGCAGAACTTCTCCATTGCTAGGAGTTGAAGGGTTTCCATACCCAGGTGCCGTGCGGAGAGGAATATATCCAAGTGAAGAGCAAGTAGGAAGCAGTGGTTTTCGCAGGCTTTGCAAACAGGGTGACGGGGCTCAACATTGCGAAACCTGTAGTTGACAATATTCTTTTCTTGGACAGCATAATCACCTGCCCAAAGAAAGTCCGCAATGAAATGGGTGTCTTGAAAACCTACCTGGTCCGGGAGACGGAGCGCGCTGACAGCCGAGTTCTACACCGGGCAGGGCGTTAGTAACTGACGCATTATGAAATGAGGTATCAATGGCAAGGGATCATGAAGCTTACCTGGGCGTAGATATTCTGAAAATACTCCGACTCGCGGAAGAAATCAGCTTTCGGCAACGCCCGGCAAGGGTTTGCATCAAAACAGTAGATGTTAACCCACCGGTCCTCCCCCTCACGGAGACTCTTAGCGAAGCGACTGTGATACAGTAGTGAGCTCAATCAGCTTGCTTAATATTATTCGTCATATCATCCGCTTACCTTCCGCCAGTTTCTTGAACAGCTGCAAGATGCGTACTATTCTCTCCTGGTCCCAGCCACACCAACTTCGGATTCCACTGGTGGACGGAGCACCCCTCATGCTTGGGCTGCTTTCTCCTAGGCATCTTGTCGTATCAAGATCTCAGGTCTAGATGGGCTAGCTAGTAACTTACAAATAATTGAAAAATGTTCACAAGTTTATCTTGCACTCTTAAACCCGCTTCGAATAAGCCGAAAATCTATTGCATACTTCGCGAGCGGCTTATATACTTCCGGTGACAAAGGGTGACACAAAGTCTCGGCTAACAATAGCTATTAGTATCTTCGATGAAAGCCAAGGATGGTGAAGCGTGGCGTCTCCAAACAATGATCTAAAATCGGCCACTCGCATTATGCTGCAGCCAAAATACAACTACCTTATTTGAGATCATTCATTCCATTATTTCCATCCAGACAATGCACAAAGACTTGATTCCAATATTGCCTTCCGAAACAAAACAAAGTGTTCGACAAAGTACAGGATCAATAACCAAACCTCCTTAAAAGAAAAGCCTTTGATAAAAATATAATACACTTCACTACTCGCAATGGTTGACGGGGGATGCAGCTACCGAAAGTGTCGGTTCTTCACGCCTATCCATTTACTTTTCTCGGCTCAGAAATGCTCTCCCAAGTGAAACAGTCGAATTGTCAATGCCTTTGAATGTAAGATAAGAAACAAAGAAAGCCATTGCAACAGGTTTGACGACTGTTCTAATAGCCCTAGACCTCAATGATTGTTCTGCAGCTCATTTCCCCCCTTAACAGGCCCCCTTCACCACGAGCACAGCCACGTCATGGCTGGCCAACGAGGTACTGTATGCCTCCTTGACACACCCAAGATCCTCGCCGCTCCAGGCATCAATCACCTGATACGCGTCATGGCCCTTCAGTTCTGGAATCTCGTTCCACGAGGCAATACGAGTCGAAGTAGAGTCCTCCGAATTCAACATCAACACCAAGGTTCCCTCCAAAGTAGAGGATGGACCCGACCAGTACTCAGCAGGGTGGACAGGATCAAAAGTCCAGTCAGGGTTGTATCCCCACTTGTAAGGGTGAGCAGAGCGTCCCACAACGGGATCCTGGTGGAAGTCGATCAAGTACTGGTTCTTTAGGACAGCCAGATTAGCATCGGTGATGTTGTCGAGCTAGACAGGATATTAGCATGGATATCCACATAAGATAAAGAAGGCTGCTCCCATTGCATCGTACCGCAGTGCCAATAATCAATGGTGACTTCATGACTGCCCACAAAGCAAAGTGTGCTCGGTTCTCCTCGCTTGTGAGGTTTCCATTTCCAACTTCGAGCATATCAGGATCCGGGTGGCCCCAGAATCCAACATAGTTCATCCTGAAGCTATTCTCGTTGGCAATCTCAGCGACATGAGGCCAATTTGCTAGTAATTACGGGTCAGCTTCTGCTAGCTACTGTCACTTTTCATGGCTAGCAAATAACCCACCTTGGATGTCGCCCGACATACGCCACGAGTTGCCCGTCTCATTGCCCCAGGTGTTCACGTCAGCCTGGCCCCAATCACAGAGTGAATACAAGATGGTGCGGTCCTGGGCCAAGAGAGCATCACGCATCATAGTATAGCGCGTGAAGGTCTTAGACTGTGCCCAGTCATAACCGGCCGGAGCCGGGTTTGAGAGGTCAGGACAAGTCCCATTAGGGAAGTTGCCAGACCCATCGGGGACACAGGCGGTATACTGGTCAGTCCAGTTACTGGGGACCCCGCAGTTATCATACTTGAGGTCTATAGTTTGATTAGCTGGGTTCAAATGAGAATCCATTCAACAAGGACTGACAGTCGATTCCCCACTCCGCGAAAGCCTCTGCATCGACCTGCTCATACCCCAAGCTAGCGGGATGCCCGGCACAAGTAGTCTCCCCAGCACCTATGAATCTGTTAAGGCCCTTGCTCGTGAGAACCTAATTAGGCCGACTCACTACTATAAATACCGATTTTCAACCCCAGGTCATGCACCTGATCAGCAACCCCAGAAATTCCCCCTGGAAATTTGGAGGTATCCGGGATAATGCGTTTGGTCGTCAAATTGCGCGTGTCCTTGACGGACCAGCAGTCATCAACTAAATAAGTTAGAAATAATGGTATAAACATAATGGAAGCGAAAACTCACTGTTCACATATTCATATCCAAGGTCCTTCAGACCAAGCTTCACCATCTCGTTCGCGGCAGTCATGATCTTGGTGGAATCCACATCGCAGCCAAAGGCATTCCACGAGTTCCAACCCAAAGCAGGAAGTCTCCCCTATTGGCCAAATCAATATCCGATGGATAGGCAATGGCGAGGAAGAGGAACCTACCACGTTCTCCTTCCTCACGAGCGCGTTCGCCGACGGCAGGAATGCCAGCGCAGCGAAAGACAGCAAAGTCAACATGATGTATGGTCCAAACAAGTAAGCAGGTCAACGTTGGATGCTACGACGAGAACCCGGCTGCTATATGGTGTCACATTGTGCGGGGAACACCCCAGTGGATCTGGAGCCCCGGATAAAGGGCCGCAACGCTCCTATCCATAGCTTAGACAAAACGTAATGTCGATCCCTGCGGTGGCGGGCAGGGTGCCATCCCGAATAGGCAAGGAGGCGGGAATCCGGTATTCGGATCGGGCTTGAAGAGGGGATAAACGAGGGGCCGGAACCTGGGAATGGAGTTCCAGTTGCCTAATGGAGTCCGGAACATGGAACGCAGTTACCAAACAGAGCTTGATGTTGTTGTACCCCCGGACATCTCTCACCCGAGCACCTCCGGGGCGTCTGACGGATAGCAGATCGGCAGGCAGGAATGCTACAATACAAACTAGCGCAATAAGACCAATACTACAGTAGCAAGCAACGCAGGTCTAGCTCCGTCATGATACATGTCTATCGTGGAATCGTTACTCGTACAATATACGCCCGTGCTCCTCATATAAAACGAAAAAAGGTTCCGCGCCGCCGCAATGCCCGTGCTCACCTATTTTTTTAGAATGCAGAAATGGCGCGGCTATTGACCGTTGCCTAGGATCAACGCACGGGCTTGACGGGGATCCGTACCAAGGACAGTAATGAGGTATTCGATGCTAGAATTTCCATCAGTCAATTGCAGATGGGTTGAAGGCCACTTAAGCGATCATTTACTTACCTCGCTTCGGAAGCCAGCCGTCGCTTCTCATTCTGGAAGTCCTGTTGGCATGTTTCCCACGCCACCGCGCGTTCCTGCGGCAGGACCGTCTTAACGCGAACTTTGAATGTCGCGCTGACGGGCCGATGATCGGAGGCCCGGACTTCATGCCGGCGGTACTCGAGCTGCTTGACGCGGCCGAGGCCACGATAGAGAACGCGATCGCACCAGGCGGGGGAGCGCTTCTTCTCACTCGAGTCGTACTGGTCACTCCCGACATCATATTTATATGTCGGTGCGAACGTTATAGGTGCCTCGGTGAAGCTGCGTAGTCGGAAGCCCGGGTTCTTTCGCCGAGAAGCCAGAAGTTGGTCGCGATCGAGCAGCTTAGGGAGGTTGTTTTGGCGGACAGCGTCGATGATGACATTACGCGGGATGGAGTCAATGCGGTAATTCAGGTCCCCATTCAGAATACAGATCTCATGGTCCATAATCATCGAACCGTCACCGCCACTAGCGAACTGATCGATGCGGGTAGTCAAGCTATTCTCAGGTGGCAAGGTCTCGGCTTCGAGAATTGCCGCAATATCGTTGTTACGATGCGCGGTCTGGGTTTGACCCGCCGCGAGATGACAGTTGACAAAACACATGGAGCTATCGTCGAGAACGAAGCGGAAGATAAGGGCACCCTGCAACACTTGAATTAGACAATCTTGCGCCAAAGGGACACGGACACACGCCACAAACCTTATTTCCGTGCAATCCTCCCATTCCCCGCTTGATCTCCGATGCGCTAATATTGCTGATATTGTGCCGCTCCTTGTGCTTGACAAAAACACAGGTGAAGAGTCCAACCATGTTGGAAGTATGGAGAAGAACGTAAGATTCTTCGAGAGGCATACACTCGTGAAGAGATCGCGTGAGATGATCAATCCAAACTCGGTACTGCCGACTCATGTGTTCTTTTTCTCCGTTCTCCTTTTTCATGCTACCGAGCAGCAAGCTCTCTGTTGCGAGTAATTTAGTAAATATGCCCGGAGAGAATCCTGATCAGAGGTACCTACTAGCTGTGATCTTTTTGTTCTCAAGGTCGACCAGCTCCTGGAACCCAAAGACAATAATGTCGGGCGGATCCTCCGGGTGGACAGCGTCTCGGATAAAATCCGATGTGCGGAGACTACCTGGTGTTGAAGCCCCAGCATTCCATGTAACGATGACGGTTCGAATTTCGCGGAACTTGCAATACTCCACGTCTTTGTCTTGCATTCGGTTGTCTAAAAAGTCTTAGAAAAGGCGATTAGGCCGTAACCGAATGGACAAGTACTTACCAAGCCAATCGTCCTCCAGCATACCATCCCAAAGGCGAATACAATTGTCCGTTCCAAGTGATGTCACCTGGAGGCGGTTCATCGTCCACACGCTACTTGTGTCAAGTACGAAACCGCAGACGGGACTGTCATGAGCACGCCAGTCCTTCTTCACAGTCCATGGATTGGTCTTGACATCGTAGACGTAGATCATGCCCGTTTTATACGCGGCCCACAGATAGTCTCCCACAATGCCGAGGCAGTTGATCTTGTAGACACTAACATTGACCACGGCCAAGCATGAGTAGTCAGTTGAGGAATAAACAGTGACTTTGCCATCCGCGTGTCCCAGATATACGCGGCCACCATCCTGAGTGGTATAAGTGCCAGAGGTCACATCCCCGGAATGCTGCAGACCCAGTGGCCGCTTGAACACTTTGAAGGCCGAGTCTTCCCGCGCGTTTGGCCGGTAGATATGGACGTCTTTGCCAGATGCCAACCACAACTTGTCATCTACAACCATGGAGAACGTGTGGCCTCGGGCAACACGCTCATGAGGGCTGTGATAGCTGTATTGCAAATTGGGCGTGCCAGTTTCATCTGGCGGCCATACCAGCAGCCGACCTTCATCATCAAGGGTCCAGATTTCCTTCTTATGGCGCAGGATCTGAATGACCTCTCGGCGAGATGGGTAGGACCGAGTAGTCACAATGGCGTTGGTTGGAATATCAATCTCGTGGAGTTCTCCAGCACTAGTGCCAAGCCAAATGCGTTGTCCTTCATTTTCGAGTGCTGTACCCGGCTTGAAAGCGAGTGACAGACTCTTCACCGTCTCACCATGAGTGAGACTCATAACTTGCTCACCAGTGGTGAGATCCCAAACACGGGTTAAGTACCCAGTTGTACAGACATACTTGCCACATACAGCAAGCAGTCGCGTGTCGTACTTGGTGGGAATCTCTTTGGGGCCCGTTCTAAGTAAGGGAGGGCGTCGATTTGCCTGCGAGGAATCCGGATAGTCCGTCCTTGAGATTTGGGGCTCATCAGCTGTTGATTCCTCTTCTTCGGTGTCCGTCCTGGCAATACGGCGCTCCGGGTAAGCAGACATATGCGACTCGCGAGGCAACGACTGTTGTCGCAATATTTGGCGCGGGGTCCGAGCTCCATTGTCTACATGCGGGAAAGCAGGTGCAGATCGAGCAATAGGCGTCATTTGGGCTGGACTGCGCACCGTTTGTGCATGCTCTCTAACAGGTGAGGCTCCGCTCCGACGGATGGCTGTAGACGCCGGTCTGGGAGGAAGACCTGGGCGATCATAAGGACTGTCACTCGCTCGAAGCCGTTGAGCAGACAGAGGCGGAGCTACTGAAGCATAATCAGGAAGACCAGGCGAGGAAGGTGGGATTTGCACCATCAAAGGCTTGGTAGCCCGACTAGGTTCATAGGTCGGGCGAGTCCTGGAGAAACCTAGCTCCCTAGCATCATGTCTCGCATAGGCTGATGGTGCTGGTGACCGATCTTCAAACGAGCGCCGGCTCGGCGGTTCCGTAACAGGTCGGCCAGGTGGCTTCAGGCGGGTCTTGTCCGTAGACGCCGGCTTGGTCGGGACTTTCTCGGGGCTGCTAGGAGGAGTGCTGAACGGTGAGACATGATCGTCAGATGATGCTTTGTCAGGTCGTGGCGCTAGAGAGCTGGTATCTGGGTGTGAAAACATCGCAGGCTTCGCGGGAATTTTCGGCTTCTCAGCCCTGTCAGCTGGCGGTGGCAGTGATGTACTCTTCGATTTGCGATCTGCTGGGCTACCGCGCCCATCTACAATGGGGGACAGATCCGGTGACAGCCGCGCAGTTGTCTTCTCCACAGGCATAGATGATCCGAGCTGCGGCGTCACCGGTCGAGCCGTCGGCGCAGGCGACACCCCCAGAGACACAGATTGACGAGGAAGATGTACCGAGCTTCGAGACCTGCGACTATCATATTGGGGAGGTGATGGGCGATTGCGCTCCAGGTTCCGCGGCGGCGATTGGGGAGAATGGACGGTCAAAGTAGGCGGAAGTTGTGGCGACGAGTGGTGGATGTTCATCATCGAGATTGGTCGGCCATATCGACCTCCGGGGGATCCGCGCACTCGCAAATTCTCGCCATCATTCTGTCCATAGTCGCGCCCCTGTCTCTCATCGACTGCCGTGGTCCATGGGGACCGTGGTCGAGGTAAGTCCAAAGAGGCGCGGCTGGATCGGGGCTCGTCACCGGGTTCGGGGGTCTTCAGAAAGCGACCAGAGGAGTCACGCGGGCTAGTACCAGATGCAGGCGGTGATTTGGGTTCATGATGGGCGAGATTCTCAAAGTGTGAGAGCAGGGAGGACACAGGTCTCTGTTGAGACCAGTAGTGTTAGTGTATCCGCGTGCCAAATTTAGATTAGTTGGGCAAGCATACTATGGGAGCGTCGTCAGTGTTCTCCTGTTCCCTGCCGTTTCCCTCCATGGCCATAACCGCGGATCCGTCGCCGAGACCAGCCGGCAAGATCGATCATAAGCTTGAGTTTTCGGTCCCTGAGAGAGAGAGATGGTGTGACGGTGCGGAAGGGTCGTAGACCTTGGCGGGAGGGCAGGCGGGAGGGCAGGCGGGAGAGGGCAGGCGGGAGGGCGGGCGCCCAAATGCAACAGGGATGCCGAAAGAAAGCGGGAAGAGCGCCGGGACACTGCAGAACGTGAACGGCGCAGCGGCCGTGAAAGTCAAAACAAAGTCGACCGTGCGAGGGTCATGGAAGTGGGAAAAGAGGAAGAAGAGGTGGAATGGTGAAATGGAGTGGCGGGGAGGAAAGTGGAGGACGATCACGGGAGTGGCAGATCATCTGGTTCCTGCGCAACTTTCCGTCCCTGACACCGCGGGGTGCCTCAATTGTCTGTCTGCGCAGTAACCCACTCAGGCATACCAGTCTCAATCATGTGGTAAGTCTTCATATTTCTGCTACTGAGGTACCTCCGTCGGGACTCAGAATTCTGGATCTGAGCTTAAAGGCATCACGAACTAATGCTCCCGCTCCGCAGTAAACACATCCTCAATGCCCAAGTGGCTATTCGCTCTCCCTGTTGTACGCTCGACCCTCGACTCGAAATCTATCCTTGAAAATGTGTTGACTAAGCTTCAACTAGGCCGCAAGTGGTTCGACTGCGCCGAATGCCACCAAGAACAGGAAACGCACATGCTGCAGAAGGCTCAGGAGATGGTATGGCCCCATTGGTCTTCTTATGGAGTTGACCGGCAAAGAAACAGGGTCTGACTCATTTCGAAATAGATCTTTGCGTGCAAGAAGTGCAAGAAGTGCTTCCGCAAGGATGCCGCTGAGTTTGAAGAGAGGTATGGCTAGCGCGCGTCCCACGGAGAAAGATTAGTAGGGACTAACATGTTCGTGCTTGTGTTTAGTGATGAGTATTGCCCACACTGTGATAACCACTTCGTTCTTGAGGCCATGACACCAAAGCCGACGCTGCAGGTGGAAGGGGATGACGTGCGCATGGACAGCAGGTATGTGGAGGACAACCCGAAGTCGAGTTTTGTTTCGGAGGCTCACAATTTCTCAGGATGCTCAAGGATGACCGCGTCCGGGGCGACCAAGAACGATCTCTGTTCAACTTACGCGATGTTTCCGACCGCATGGGCTAGAGTATACCCGTTGATGGCTCTCATTTCATGATATTGACGATTTTGATACGCGTTTCTGCTTCTGTGACCATTGGCCTCGAGTCAAAACTACGAGATAATAGACCAAAATGTGGCATCAATAACCATCACTTCTATGCTGTACAATAGGCGAAGGAACGCCAAGGAGATCGATGTCAAATGTGTAGGAATTTCGTGGTTTTGAGTCCTCGTTAAAGTAAAGAGACTAGCGCTACGGTAAATTGGCTCAAATCATTGATCCAGTCACCCCTCAGGGGGCCAGATGCCACCTCAATCCTTCTTAATCAGTCGACTCGCCGCCGCTAGGCCGAGTCAGAATAGCGGCTGTGCCGGCACCTCCCCGGCTGGTCTTCTTCTTGGCGGCCTCCTCTTGCTTCTCAGTCTCGATGTTCTTAACATAGGCCTCGATTTGGTCATCCGGCAGCATCTCCACGCGCTCTCCAGGGGCCATGATGGCGACTTCGATGTTCTTGGCCCCGGTCTGCACCACCTCGAGCAATGACTTGATAGTCAGCGAAATCGTCTGCTCGCGGTCCATGTCCTCCTGGTGATTGCGCTCGAGGAACTCGCGAACGGTCTTGCTGGATCGACCGATGGCGTTGGCTTTCCTAATTGTAGCGTCTAAGGTTAGCATGGTGATGCTTAGATGGAGATGGGCAAGGCTGGAGGAAACACTAACCAAGCGGAGTAGATTCCAGACGGCTCAGTCTGGTAAAGGCGCGGTGTGGAGTCATTCTTGTCAAAGCCAACGACCAGCGTACTAATACCGAACGGGCGAACACCACCACTCTGTGTATAACGCTGTTGCACACTGGCAACGTATTTGGTGATATATTCGATGGTGACGGGGTCCTCAACTGTCAGACGGTGTGACTGGGCCTCTAACCGGGCCTTGTCGATCAGGATGCGGGCGTCGGCATTCAGTCCAGCGAAGGCGAGGCAGACATGGTCATCGACGTTGGCGATCTTGGAGGGCGTAATACGGGTATCTTGGAGCTTGAGGGCGGAGCGCTTCTCGCAGCCGAGGACAACGATATCCTTGCCTTTGACACCGACGGCGCATGTTCCTACAGTGAACGAGACATCAGCAACTCATTTGGATTACCACAAGGGGGGGAAGTTCAAGGGGAGTAGGTTTTGTAAGCTAAGGTTCTGGGGGCCTGCAGAACTGGGATGGTCTTACCTCGCTTCACGGCCTCCATGGCATATTCGACCTGGAAGACGTGCCCATCGGGGCTGGGTAATGGTTAGTTTATTGACAAAACTGGAGCTCCGTGAGGATGCTTCATACCTGAATACTAGGAAGAGTTAGCATCGTCGGTCCTCTGGGCAGGGAGGAGAGCACAGAGAGCTGGCCAACCAGGAGCTAGCTGGCTTACCTGAAAGAGCTCGGTCATAGCCGGACATTGTGGCGGAGGAACAACGAAACGAATCAGACGGAAGTCAGAAGTGCGAGAAACAACTCGACAGAGATCAATGAGGCGGGAAAGAAGCTGGAGGAGGGCGCTGGGCAAAGAGGGCGGTGATGGGGTTGCGGCAGCAGCAATGACGGGATCTCAGCGGGCGGTGGACGCGAAAGCGTACGGTTGCCTTGGCGCAGCCGCGCGGTAAAACTCAACTTTGGCTGCTCAAGGGTACATACGAGATTGGCATACTAGAATTTCCGATCATTTTGCTGAGGTTTCTTGCAAGACCTGTAACCCTTGAAATTGGCGGAATTCACTAACCAGGATTTGAATAAACTAAATTATCCTGCACCTGTCATCCAAATCCCAGTTATTTGCCCTCATAATCTAGATCTATTCACACTCGAGTGGAAGATATATATCACTAGACCGTCTCTCACCGTCAAGGGGCATCATTTCCATTGTACATAGGTAGGTAATGCCTACCTGTTGATAATGGAGAACTGGCACTGGACAAGTTAATCACAAATTGAATGAAAATTGATTATACCCCAACCCATGTACCGAGGACTCAAGTCACGCTCCCGAATAATCCTGTACAGTGCCAAGCTCCACCACCAAACCATGCGGAGCCACCCTAGAGACAAATACAACAAAGATACAGAAAGATGCAGGAAAAATAGATCAAGGGAAATATGGACAAAACAATCTTTTTTGTTGCATTCACAGTGCCCTGGCGGGGTTCGAAGAAGAAAGTCCCTCGATCCATCATCGCCAGCGCAAGCGCAAAAGGAAATCCCCCAACACCCCCAACGGAGTCCGAACCATTGTATATCCCACCCGTGAGATCAATACCGTGAATTCTCCGACGCTTGCCATGACCCAACGCAGAAAAGGGACGACAAAAGATCTAAAATGCAAAGCAGGTTGAGTGCGTAACCTACGCTCACAATGCGTTCGCGTCCGAAACCCACCCAAGACCACGGCTGGAGAAAACCCACGCCCCGGCCGGAGTTCCAGTCGGCGCCATCCTTTGTAACAAAAAAAGCAGACCAAACCATAGAAAGCTCAATATGGAATCAAGAGGGAGCGGAACCGCTCAACAACCAAAGAGATGGGGAAAAAAGAACGGAGAAAAGAGAGAAAAAAAAAGACATCCCACAAATCACAAGACGGCGAGAGGACGAGAGAACAATCCGGAACCATCGACACGCTACCTGCCTGCTCCTTCCCACCCGATGCACCGGAACCGCAGAATCCCTTATACAAATGCGTATCAACGAATATCAACCAGCGCATATACCTGCCACAACGCAGGGTTGCAATATGGACAACGTAAGTGTGACCGCCCGGTTCGTCGGGCATTTTGAAATAGATACAGCCGCGCCGCTTTTACGCGGGCGACTTGTTCGCACCGGCGCCGTTGCGGCGCGAGTGGGTATCATCCGAAACCGTCAGGCCGCCAAGGCCGGTAGACAGGAAGGCGAACGGATCGTTGGAGCCCTCGGAACCGCCGTAGAAAGCACCGTTGGAAGCGCTGGTGGAAGGCACGCCGTGATCAGCACCAGTGAACGCCGCCTGGGTGGCTGGGTTGGCGAAGGAGGCGGCGGAGTGGGAGGTGCCCGACGAGCCGTATCCGGAGTTCACCTGGCCCATGGGCGGGTACGCTCCAGGGTTGTTGCTCAGGCCGCCCGAGGGGAGAGCATAGTTGCTAGGCGGGCCGCCAAACTGCTGGCTGAATCCACCGAAGCCCCCGGCTGTGGAGGCGAAAGGACCGGGGGCAGGGGTGCTTGCCATCGAGTTGGGGCCCATGCCGAATTGCGACGGGGGTTCCATGGGAGACGGGAACGCCGAGTCGGCCACAACGGCGGCGCCCGAGCGTGGAGCACCGCAGCGAAGACAATTGATGTTCTTGGCGAAGTTGTGGTAACCGCAGCCCTCTGAGCCGCATTTCCAGTCACCGGCGCGGAAGGGGACCACGCCACCGTTTCCACCCATACCACGTCCGTGGCCGCCCATTCCGTGGCTGTGGCCCATGTGGGGAGGCATCATGTTGGGCGGGCCGTAGCCGTAGCCGTAACCCATGGGGTCCGGTGCCGCTGCCATGGCAGGGAACGAGCAGCGGAAGCAGGCGGTACGGCGCTGGAAGTTGGAGAAGCCACAAGACGGGCAAGTCCAGTCACCGGGACGCGGGCGGTTCTTGGAGGGAGGGAATGGTGTGAGAATCTCAGCCGCCCGGTCGAGAACACGGCTGGAGGAGGGAGACACTTCAATGGCCTTCTCGTTGAGGGCGCGGCCGTTCATGCACAGGCTTTCAGCGGCCTAGATGGAGGGTTAGCAGGCAAAGACAAATTGGAAAGTGAGGGGGCCCGAAGAGAAGAGATGGGAACACTCTTTCTTCTGTGAACGAATCATACCTCTTCATGAGACGAAAACACCGCGAACCCAGTACCGGTAGGCTTGTGCTGGTCGGGAGTGCGAAGAGTCCAGAAGGCAATGGGCCGGCCACCAAACTGGGTGAACCAACTCTCCAACTCCGATTGCGTGGTATCGTGGGGAAGGCCGCTCAGGTGCAGGACCTTGCTGCGCTCCGCCAGGAAGGCTCGAACATCGGCGTGGGCATCCATAGGGCGCGTGAGGATCTCGGGATGCTCGTGCGGGGGCTGAGACTTGCGGATCAGGCCCCGAAGCACGCGGGCCAGAGTGATAGACTCTTCCATGGCACGGCGCGGCGAAGCGGGGGCCAACGCTTGCAGGTGGAAGGGCAGGTTGTGCTTGATGGGAGCCGAGGACTGAACGGGCTCGACCTCTAGGGCGGCACAGATGTTGGCGAGAGAGCTGGGACCGAAGGGCAGCGATTCGGGGTGGTGGGTTTGCCAGCGTTGATATTCAGTGCGCAGGTCGAAGGTGCGCGAGTGTTGCAGGTAAGCGGGCAGTACCACGGCCTTATCACGGGCCTCGCGGGGCAGCTGCACGCGCAGATCCCACGAATCCAAGGTCACGAAGGCAAACTCAAGTTGTTTGCTGGTGAGGTGTTCCTGGGCGAAGGCATCGAATCGGGAGATGGCATCACGGAAGGTTCCTGCGGAGCGGACGTGCTCCCATGTCAGGGTGGTCAGGCTCGCTGTATCATCATTTTGGGTCAGTCATCACAATCTTCCCGAGGAGTTGGGTATGCATCATCGGTGGTCGGTCCCTAGGGGAGTGGGCGAGGAAAGAGGCATGCTTACTGCACAGCGGCGTAATGGGAGTATTGACAGGCTTGACGAGGACACTTTCACGGTGGAGCTAAAGAGATCGAACGATTGAGAGTCAGCTTGTCTGGTCGTTTTGGGGTTGATTCGGGGGGCAGGAGAATGGATGTGCGAAACGGTTGGGGGAGAGGGGGGGGAAGGTTAGCGGGTTCGGGAATTGTGTGTACCTCTTCGCAGGTCTTGGTGTCCAACAGAATCCAGCCCAATTCGATGACCTCGGCGGAATCCTTGGTGACATAGACGCCATGCTCGTCGCAGGTGGTTGCAACGTGGATGACAATGTAGCGATCCAGCTTGGGTGTGGGTGCTGAAACGGCCGCCATCACTGACTTGTCGCTGCCAACGGAGCGGCAGGGGAGAGCCCGGGGGGGGGGAGGGGTTAGGGGGTAAGGAGGAATGTCTCTGCCGGAGGTGCAGGAGACAATTCAACACGACAGACCGGGGGGATCGATGTCGTGGAGAAACGGAAGGAAAAGAGAGGCCCGGGGGGAGAAGAGGGAAAGGGGGGAAAGAGAAAGAAGAAAAGAGGCCCAACTGGCGCGAAGGTGGAGTTGCGAGAAAAGAAAAGTTTCGGGTTCACGGGAGATTACTACGGACGTACACGCCCACCACCGCGCAAAGCAACAGTCTATCCGCTCTAAATCTATAAAAAGGAGGACCTTTCCTCGACTCTACGCCATCTCTCTTGGGCTGCTTTTCCGCCCTTCTTCCCCCCGTGATCGGGGACCAGCTCGTTTCCCTTCTACTCCCGTGCAACCCCAGCCGGGCCCGATCCCTGCTGAGGGGGTCTCACTAACTTCGCTTGTGCCTAAGGGTCGGGATTAATCCAGAAAGGCCTCGATACCTGCACCGCAACTCTCGCTCGCTGAGGGGGCCAGAGGCAGCTCCGGTCGCCCTGGGAAAACCTGTTGGCCAGCATACCAGGGTGGATCCTGTCAGAGTCCCAGCAGGGATGGGCCCAGACTGCGTCGAGGAGGATTAATAATGGATAATGGACAGACATGCGGCCCGCCGATCGAACCCCGGAAGGACGAGATGAGTCGCATCTGGACACTGGACCATAACAGACGGCATCAGAACAGTCCCTGTCCCTCCAGCCGATTCAGTTCTCACAAGTCGATCGACTGGTGAACGGAGATGTCCATCCGGGTCACGTGGCACACGATGACTAATTGTTGATGCCTCGGGGTGTGCCTTGTTCACCTGTTCCTTCCGAATTCGTTTCTTCCGGACGGAGCTAACTACAGTAGCGCATTGTACACATGATACGCCTGGTCGTGAAAACTAGACAAAGTGGCCGTAGCGATCGTCTACACCACTGTGTCGGCCTCGACCACCTAATTCAAATTTGTGTCCAGAATGCCAGCCAGTGTCCCATTAGGGCTATGTTATATGTGGGGAAGCGTCTTCATTCACTTCTACGAGTATGATATGATGGTGCTTCTCCAACACGATCCGAGCGTACCCCACATACCGCGGAGGCATCAAGGCGGGAAAATAAACTATTACTGAAATCTGAGAAATTGCCGTCTTGTTAAGCTGAGTTTGGTATTGTTAGCCGTGGGGCCGTGGAGCCGAACTGGGGATGGGCGCATATTTGGGATGACAGTCCAAGGAATGCAAAAGTGAAGCTTTAACTCACATGAGACGTACGAATCTAATCTCACCGCACCGGAAAAAGTTCGGGGAGGCGCAGTCCATGCCGGACATATGCGAGTCGCTAGATAAATACTATTTTTGTCCACAGTCAACATGGAACCATTCACCATGGAGAGTCGCCAGTGAACTCTCAAAACCGTTCTTGCCTTTCCTGGATTCCCTTTCCTACATTCTAAGAGACTGACTGACCACAAACCGTCACGGATGCCGCGGGTGTTATTGAGAAACAGAGAGTTCTGCATATTTGCATATATGATGGACTTTCGGAAGGAAAATGGTTCGCTTGCCCCCTTTTTACCCGTAACATTCGTTTCTTCACTCAGTGGAACCTAGTGCAGTGGCTTGACCTTCGCGCTTTTTGACCTTGGAGGGCCTGCGGACATCCAGAATTGCGGCATAACAACCTGTTGATATTTTGTCCGTGCAGCTGAATCCATATACCTTCTTTTATAGAACCTGCAAGGAGACGTAATCGCAGCGTGGGGCCAATTGAAGTCTGCTTGAAGCTATTCCGCTTCGAAGACTGGTACGGAGGACGCGTGAATGCCATGGGCCACAAACCGATTCGAGTCCGACGCAACGTGCATCTTAAGAGAAAGAATAGAAAATAAAACAACGCCAAAAGTGGAAGAAAATCAAGATTCTTTTCTCGACATCAAAACAGACGCACGAGGAAACAGGCACGCCTTTTTTAAATACTTGTTATGGTTATGGCTGTAGTCATTCGATCTCCCGAGGTCTAGCACGTGTGGTAGGAAGCATTCTGAGCTTCCTCTCCTCTGCAAATGCCACCGCTGCTCCACAGCCTCTTCGTCCAGCACACTTCCAACAACAGCGGCTTACTATGTCAGCAGCGCAACCACAACCTCTGCTTTCACCATCCCGACGGCAACGGCGGCCAACGAGGGAGTGATCATCGTCAAACAGATGTTGCCTACGTCAATGATGCACAATTCTGTAACGGCAATACTCACCTTTAGTCGTTGAACCTCCTCATTTAAAACTGACCTATGGGATAACTACATGCTTGAAACAAGACTCGCTTCGGGATTTCTCGCAGACGCACGCATACAATTGAGGAAGTCTCGCCGCTTCTTACTGACCTGAATCTCCCCCAGAGTTCTCCTTTCGGAGGCGGGCTTAAAGAACCACAGCCACCGCTAGTGGCAGCAAAGGGATTTTCACTATATGTACCAGCCTCACTCAGTCTGCATTCATCTACACACTAGATCGCATATACGATACTTGTTCGTGGTATCTTGAGAATCCATTTGGAGGAAAGTTGAAAGTATGGTACTCATTCCTTTTAAGGCAACATCGAATCCTATACACGCCCCGGGCCTATTCCCACCGTCGATATGGAGATCGATATCGTCAATATTCAAAAGCCCAAGCACGACCAACGCCAATCCCAAACCCCAGAGCATGAAATTTAACCTCATCATTCATCAGCGACCTCTTCCTTGATGATGGTTCCCCTGCTAGTATCATGGTCGTCCTCTTCATCTTCCTCCATGATACTAGGCTCGACAGAGACGAAATTTCGACTGGCTCCAGCGCCCTCAACAGTCGGGCGCACACTGCCAGATCGGATGCCGCTATCACCTTCATCTTCCTCCATGATACTAGGTTCCACAGATACATGGCGGCGACTGGCGCCCATGGGTTCGACAGAGCGCCGGACGCTGGCTGAACGAACACTTCCTGCATCACTCTCGAGATCCTCTGTAGCTGCACGAGGGCGGACACTGGCGGCGCGAGCATCCTGAGCAACAGCAAGGATCTTGAGAGTGGAGTTCTTGGTCTTAACGAGAGCATTGCGGCTAGAGGCTCCCGCAGCCAAACCCTCATCGATGGTTTGATCCAACAATTCCTTAACTTCTTGGGCCAATTCGACATTTTCCGCATCGATTTCGATACTAGTCGCGCTGCGAATGCTGGTGCGGAATTGGTCTTCGCCTTCGGGAGCACGAGAGCCCCCACGCGATGGAAGCGTGGGAGCGGCAATGTAGAGTTTGCTGAGGAGTGTAAAGAGCAGCTTGCGTTCTTCCCGCGAACAACGATTGGTACCGGCACTGACACCCAGAACTCGCTCAAGGATGTCTTTGACTAGCGCCAGGTGTACCCAGCCACATGCACTTGAGCTAGCTGCACCACCAGCCAGGACACGTTCGCCACCCAGTCCAACAACGCGGCGCTCGTCAGTCCATTCGGCAAGCATGCCGATAACACCAGTCATGAGGGCCTTCACTTCACGCTCGCCGAGACTCTCGTCGATCTCACCATCGCTATCCTCTTCAGCTTCTAGCGAGTAATATTCCTCGGCCGCGTTGATGACAGCTCGAACGACTGGCACAGCAACACGCCGCATATGCTGAGTGTTCTCCAGTCGCGAATGGCAGTAGACTGGGAAGAAATATGCCAGGGATTGACGGAGAGCTGGGTTCTCCCGAGTCCGTGGGTGAAAGAAAGACACAACCAGGTTTTGAAGCAGCGTTTCAACGGCATTCTGGTTATATTCTTGGATTGCAGGGGGGACGTTTGGTCCAGATGGTGTGAAGGTGTTAGTGAGCAGAAGCTTTGAAAGGGCGGTAGCGGCCCCCGATTGCACGCTAGCGGGAGAGGTTGCTTTCAGAGCCCGCGAGAACACTTTCAGGATGGGCTTCTGGATGGCGGGGGTTGCCAACGTCTCGCCATCTGAATCCACAACTGGGGCCAGCAACGAGGGATGGGTTGTGATCATGTCACAGATAATCTGGATTGCAGTCACTTGGAGTCCCTCGTGGCCCTTACTGTAGCAATGGATGAAAAGAGTCATGTTGTCCTCGGCGACATTCTGAAGACATAAAAGATTAGCAGGCAAAACACGTATCGAATATCCGAGATAACCATACCTTGTCAAGGAGGCAGCAAAGGCCCAGACAGTAGAGACCACGTTCCCGAATAGGAGCCTCATGACTTCGCACTGCGGGTACAACAAGGCTATTCAACATGGTACGGAGGTTCATGTTTTGCTGTAAGTTGCCTTCCACGTTTTGGAGCATGCATTGCGCAATGTGAAGACATTTCATATTGACCACAATCTCACGGAGGATCTTTGCCTTGGCCTCTTCCTTGTTGAATGGTACTTCGTCATCAGTTGCCGGTGTTTCAGATCGAGCACGGCTACTGGTATCATCGCTGATCTCAGATTTAGCGGATACAAAGCTCTCCTCGGTGCCGATGGTGTCATGCACCTCGGCAATAGCTTCAAGAATCACGCTGCAGAACTCGCTCTCGGCAGCAGCGTCTGGACCGCAAACACATCTTAGAGCCTCGATAGCAAGCTTTGTCGACTCTTCCGGTAATTCTGGCACGGCAAGTGACTCGCGCAAGAGAGAGAACATCTTCCGTCGACCCACTTCATCACTGTAGTCCAAAGTGATTGCGATATGCAACAGTTGCTCGACAATAAACTCATTCTCAGTTGCATCTTCATCGTTGGCGTCTCCAGTCTCCTTGGAAAACTTCTTGCGCTCCAACAGCTTGGTGGTATACTTGGAGAGGAAATAGGCCAGGGCGGTGACGGTGGGCATCTTCTCATCCGCAAGGTCATCGTACTTTCCCTCGTTTTCAACACGGCAGAACGCGTTAAACGAACGCAGAAGAAATGCCGACTCTCCGGTTAGAGACTCCCAAAACGGCTCATCGAAAACAACAGCGTCCCGATAGTCGGGACGACCCTCCCAGAAGCTACGCATCGCTTCATGGGCAATACCGCTTTCAACCCCGGAATTGACGACATCAATTCTTTCCAGCAACTCTAAAAGAGCGTTCATATTGGGAGCAGATCGTTGGACGGGATTTTCGCCTTGATTGCTACCGGCACAGTCTTCTACCCAGCGATCGTAAAACAGCTTTCCGGTTGCCTTGCGAACGCTTTCATCACGGTCACGCAAGCCCCAGCGCAGCAGCTTTTCTCTCATCCCGAGGGACAGATGGCGGAAGTCGCCAAGTGTGGGCAAAAGACGTGAGTATAATGTCCGTCGGGTGGGTGCGTCGAGATCACGAGCTCGTTCGAGGAGGTAGGGAAGAGTAACCTGGGCGAGCGGGAGATTGGAGAGAAGGCTCTTGCGAACATCGGCGCTCGTGTCGTTCTGCATGATCTCGATCAATTTCTCGAGGAGTGCGGTGGAGTTGTCATCATTGCCATCTTCGTCGTCCTCGTTACCTGTCAGCCGGGCTAGCCCGATGACCGCCTGCACTCGCACAGAAGACTCTTTGTCGCGAATTCGTTTCAACAAGCCCTGTCGAATGGTGTGATACAGCTCGTCATCGATTGACTCGAGGGTATTGACGATGTGTGCAATAATCTGGGTTGCGCGGAATCGCACCATTTTATCCTTCGAGGCGAGGATGGGAACCATCAAGTCTACGAGGCTCGAGGTGAGACGAGAAGTCGGAGTTTCGGGGGCAGAATGCATTCCATCATCTTCCTCATCCTTGGATGCAAAAAGCTCAGCATCTTTCTCGGAAGCATGTGCAAGAAAGGTATCCAGGAAGCGCAGAATACGGTCCCCGACAGGCTCTGACTTCTTAATCGGAAGGATACGCAGCATGCAGCGGCCAACCTCGATGTTGAACTCCTTTTCAGCGACTGTTTGTTCTTCGGGTATCACGACCTCCTCCGGCTCTTGATCCTTTCCCTTCTTGTTCCTCTGGGGAATACCACAGCAAATTTCTTGTAATTTGCGCAAGCGCACCACTAGCTTGCGATGACCGGTAGTTGATCGTTGGGCATCTGCAAATATGGCGCACACATCACGGCGGAGGTTGGGCGATGTTGACGGTAGTGCGGGTTCTTCGGGAATCGCGAAGGACGGAGTCACCGATGGCGCACGTCCAGTGGAGGGTTGTGCGGATGACCTGCGCGTTGCCGCAGATGTCGAACGGGCGGCGACTCGGCCAGGCATGGTGGGCGTGGGTTATCGAGGCGCAATTAGTGAAGGGCAAAAGGCATGGCAGTCGCGCATCCACAGATGAGAGCGAGGAGGAGTGGCGGGCGGTAAACAAACAGCCCAAACGGGGAGGTGCGATAAGGTGGGGTCATGTGAGAGCTGACTCATCACGGTGATCGAGCCCGCCCACATGGAAGTAGAGAGACAGCTGAGCAGAGTAATGCATTATTTTCCTTCTTTGTATTGCTATGCATGGGTAAGACATAGCTGGAGCGTGTAGAATGTGGATGGAGATGCATACAATACCGAACACTCACAGTCACTGCAGGTGGATGTTGAAGCGAGGTCTTCTCTCGGGCTACTTGGGCGGACCTTCCAAGTTCGCTTAAATATGAACCCATGGTATTTAGTTCATATAGGCAGAATAGATATCTATCCATTACATTACTGTACAGGACAAATAGAAGACGGCAGACTGTCCAAATTCATGAGAGATAATAATCCCAGCCCCGAGGGATATATTCAAAGAGCACCATATCTAGACACATCAAGGCGACAAGCGTTCACCATCATGCGCAAGGAGATCGGCCCGACGGCAGAAGCGGCGTGGAGCCGTAGAGCTGAGATTTTAATACCTCGACATCAATTCCTGAGGTACGAGACATTTAGAGCGACGAGGTTACTCATGTCTTTCGGTACCCATTTAGTTCATCGTCTGGATACCTAGATACCTAGATCCGGAGACACGGAGCTACGGTGGCACGAGTATGCAAATGACGCTACGAAAGTCGGTTGGCAACCGCGATTAATCTAGCCTTCGGTTGCCAATATGGCAGTAGTACATTATGCAGAGCTCTTCCTTATAGCATTGGAGCTGACTTAACAGATAGCACCTTTCATTACACCTGTGCAGGGTCATGGAATCGGTCTTTCATACATGTCACCCTACAGCTTGGACTTGGCTCGACTTCTCAGGACCTCCAAGAAATGCCAACTTAGCACAAATCAGGTGGTAGGGAGAGGATAGATGGGTCGCCTGTGTTTGGAGTTCTATCAATCTAGGCATATTTTGTACACTCCGCACGATATAATACAAACAAGTAATATAGATCCAAGAAAGGAGTGGAGATGCTCCCGGATTATGCAGCAAAATTGACCTCTGGACCGAGACAATGCCATTGTCAACCCGTTGAGTGCGTGCTCTCGAAGCACAAGACACCCACAACCCCTGACCCTAAACAACTGCCGCTCTATCGAGACAGTGTTCCACAAAAGAAAAAGCTAGCAAAAGCAAACGAAGAACCGAACGCCCTCTATGCTCTCTGATCTATCCCAATCATCGCCAAACGCCATGATAAATATACAAGTCGAAGAAACGGAACGGAGCCAAGAAGGTATCATACACATCTACTCCTCAGACGGCATCCTCATGTAAGCATCGATAGCAGCACTAAACGCAGCAAAGCCAGCGCAGCCAAAAGCAGCCGCCTGCGGACCAGCCTTAGCGCCTAGGATGCCGCCGGTCAGACAACCCGCCGCGACACTGTTGGTCAGGTCGTTCTTCGCGCGGAGACCCTCGATGCAGCATTCGGTTCCGGAGTAGAGTGCGCCGACAATGCCGAAGTTCCTCGCGGACGACCAGGAGCGCGCGCCCATGTCTTTGAAGCCACGGCGGACTTGGTCGCGCCAGGGGAGGTGAGAGATTTCGCGGCCTTGTGGTGTGAGAGGAGAGTCGTAGGACATCTGGACGATAGGCGAGCTGTCAGGCAATGTTGTGTATGCGTAAGGAGAGTGACTTTAACTTACACTGGCCATGAATAGACCGAATGCACCACCGAGGGCGAACCCCATCGTACCGGAGATGACAGTCTTCACGGGGCATGATTCCATACCAGCTTGCATCTATCGGCGGAAATTCGTTAACGCACATTGTGATCCCATCGACTCGAAATGGCACCTACCATCTTGACCATCGCCTGTTCTTGCTCGCTCATGCCGGCCGTCTGGGTGTTCCCTCCCATCCCCGGTGTCATGCCTGGGATGCTCATGGTGAATGATTATGTGAATAAGCTCGAAGTTGCGGAACGGTGAAGGAGTGGTCGCTGTATGGATTTTCTATCCGATGGACAGATAGCCACTAAGATATGTGCGGGCGGCCGGGGGGGGGGGGGGGGGAGAAGAGGTGGGTATGATTTCCCCTGCGTCGATGCAACTTGAACAAAGTCTGGTCCGAGAGGCGCGGAGACCTTGCGGAGATGGCGACCCGCGCAAATTTATTTTCCCGGTGGCCCAAACAGGCCCAACATGCAAATTCGCACGTGACTGGAGGCCGGCCAATCATTGCGCCTTTCCTGGATATACATGGCGATGGGGATGTATCGGTATGATAATCTGGATTTTGGATTCTTATAGAGATGTCTGAATCCCTGTAAGGGTTATGAGATTGCTAAGTAGACCCGCATTGACAAATGACCGGATCGAAAGAGCAAAGTAATCTAACCAGACGCCCTCAAATATAAGCAAGAGGAGAGTAACAACGCTCTCGTGTTAAATAAGTCGTAGCCCAGCATGATTCCGTGGATGGGGGGTGTTCGTGCCAATTCGTCCAACAGAGACCCCGAGAATGGAGCCGAAGAAGGAAATGGGATAAATATATACATAGAAGGTAGAGCAAGGAAAAAATAGATGTGCGTTAGTCCGCTTTGCTGTTTTTGCCGCGACTCGATCCAGAGGAAGAATCTTTCCGTTCTGGGGACGGCGAAAGACTACGCTCCCACTCAGCCATGAGATTCGAGGCAGTACGTTGCAGCTTGGAGGGGGCCAACTTTGTGATGGTCGGCCAGGGGATACCCTCGGTCACACTGGGGTCAGGCGCGGCGGAACTGGGGTTCCACTCGCCAAAACTAGGAGGAACAGGCGTCAGCGCATAACGAGGTTGTCATAGATGAAATCAGAGAAAGTCGAATTGTACCTAGCACTGGTTCGGGGGCTGCTGCCTTGCGTGGCGGGCGAATGATTATGCTTCAAGGACTCGACCGTGGACCGACTGGATGAGGGCGTATGCATCATCTTAGATGCGGGCAACGGCGTGTCCCACATGTCCCAGTTGTCGGCTGTATCATCCTCCACTTCCACTAGACTGCTGGAGGGGTGATCGGGATGCTCGGGTTCGTTCTCGCCCCGTGGGGTCGTGGCGGCGATGGTGTTGTCGACGAGGCTGCGGCGAGGGCCGGGCCGGGGAGACGTCTGTGCTGGTGAATCAACCCCGAATTCATGCCAGAAAGACGTAGAAATATCCGCCGGTTTGGTGTCTTTACCAGATGATGTCTCGCCTGCTGTTCCCCGACCCCGCGATGACGACGATGACGATCGCGATGCGGTCCCTGTAGCAAATAGCTGATCCCGACTGCGTGATTTGGCTAGAGAGTCCCGCTTGCGCGTATTGGGCGGGGCCAATGAGCCGTGCGATGGGGACATGGTGCGTGATTCTGTTGCGTTGATACCTTCTTCGCCGACGGTGGCTTGTCGGATGTCTTCGAAGAATGTCCATAAGCCTTCGCGTAGATCGGAAGCCATCTGCTTCCCGGTACGCACCAGAGCCTCTCTTGATGGGGGAGGCATATTCTTCCGCCACTGCGCCAGCACATGCTCCGGTACCTGGCTCTCATCGGTGGGTGCCCCAATGCTGGACACATTGTTGCGCTCGACAGATGGCAGTGTAGCTGACCGCGGGGTGCGGCCCACGCGATCAGCCTCAGAGAGACTGGCATCCCCGGTCGTCGGGCTGGATGCGGTGACGGGGGATAGCAGCGACAACGTCCGCGTGTGCGTCCCCTGGAAGATTCGCCGACCGTTGGCCGAAATAGTCGTTCCCTTTGCGGAAGCCACACGAATACTGCTTCGCCGGTCCAACTCCCGACTAACGCGCTCTTGTGATACCGATGAGCCTCCGACCGAGCTCAGACTCTGTTCCCGACGATGTGAAGCTGTCCCTTCCAGCCCGTTGAAATCGGGAGACCGTAGCGGTAGTAGTGGTTCGGCATGATGGCTAATCTCGGTCCGTTTCTTCGACTTTTCCGACTGTGCCCACTGTTTCTTCAGCGTCATCAGGTCTACCTCGGCCCGGTGCAGCTCCTCTCGAAGCTCCATCACCCTCCGTTCTTGTGAAGCGATGGCGCGAAGGAAATCGTAGCCATCGTCATCCGCATCGAGCGGCATGAAAGCCCCGGCGGGAAGTGCAGAGGATGGGCGAGTCGACGACTGCGTCACAGGGGTCATGGATCCTGGTGAAGAGACACTGGTTTCGGAGACGGCAGTTGGAGGCTGGTCCAGCGGGATGTTGATGGGGAAATTCAAGGTTAAGCGCTTGGTATGGCGAGCTCCGGAGTGGGCACGAGGTAAGGATGAGGGGTGCTGCCGCAAGAGTGAAGAGGATCGAGAGAGCGATTGTGAAGGCTCCTCGGAGGCAACGTCCGGCTGGATTGGGGAGTCGACGACCGGCGAGGCCGGAGTGGTCGCGGTGGTCATCGGCGTCGAAGTTTGGGACGTTTGCGGCGGAGGACCGTGGATGAGGTCGTCGCCCGTTCCCGGGGAGAGCTCCATGGTGGGCCAGCCAACAGGGAGAGGAGAATCACCGGACAAAGGCAAGAATTAACATGAAGCGAATGACTATGTACAGGACGGGTGATGGGAGGAGAAGGGGGAAAAGGGAGAGAGGAGAAGAAAAAGAAGAAGAGTGACAGGCGTCGAGGCCTGGACAAATCCCCGTGCTCTTCTCCTGAGAGAATCGAGTCCACCCGGCGGGTCTCCGCGACCGCGCATCCTTGCCCCAAGCGTTTCAGGGGCCCGAGGCTTTCGTTCCACTCCTCCCTGTCGCGATGATGATTATTATTATGGAGATGGTGATTATTTCCCCGAGCTCCATGTTCATTTGCTGCTGCTGAGGATATCCTCCTCGAGCGCACTGGCTATACTCTGTATGGAGTACGGAGTCCTCGGTCATTATCTATTTCCGCAGGGTATGTAAATCAGTCGTTACCTGGATATTCCAATAGTCATCCACCTCTCTAGGTACGGAGTACTTTGAGGGCAATCGGTCAAGATATATACTGTAGCTTCTTGCAGTTGTAGTGCACGCCCGCGGTTAGCCCAATAATCGGTGTCTCATCGTACTGCAAAGATATGGAGATATGTTTGCCGAAAACGACCTTGACTGCAAGCCCAACTCCGTTGGCATATTAGGATCCAAGCACGAAGGTCTTCGCCTCGTGGGGTCATTATCCTCCGCCAGCCGCGTGGGTCGCGCCAACGCGGCGACTAATCACCACAATACGAAGAATAATAACCATACTCCGTACTAAGCCCTCGATTCGTTGCCAAGTGCTCCGTACGGGATCCACATTTCACCGCTAACTCAGCGAGAGTAATCACAATAATAAATTTATGGTCCTCGAAGCGGGCTCCTCTTTGCGGATCCCTTGTTTGATTAGTTCCATGACCTCGAAGAAAAATGTTTGATGTGGCTTGCAGCCAACCTGGTGAATTAAACTTAAATGTGGGGGTTGCCTCTATAGTTGAGACGGTGTGGGCGGGTCGAGTGATTTGCCATCATGCGAAGTAACTAAGAAGGGATCGTGTTTCTTTAGGGTGTCCCTATTAGATATTGGATTCCAAGTCTATGGGGCAAAGGTACTAAGTCTGTCATTTTGGTTCTTTGATTGGTATTGGGAAGTCGATAACTTTGCGCAACTCTTCCACGCTGATTGTGAAATATGCTTTTTCCAGCTCAAGGGGTGAAATGTAAACAAGTGTGGAGAGCTAGTTTGTCAGGTTGAGAAAACACTTTTGAATTCCAGAATGAAACAAAATCTGTCCTTGCCGAGATGGATGTCGCCTGGTAAAGTTCTAAATCGATCACCTGCCAGACACCGCACTTGCAGGCCGAAGACCACCAACAGCAGAGGTGCAGTGCGAAGCAAGTATCTCAAAAAACACTGGTGGGCTATTTGTTCTAATGGGATGGCAGCATATCCAACCATAGCATATATTTCCATTGCGACAGGCTATTATCGAGATCTCTGACACATATTGCACATTTGAACTCCCCCTTGCTCTTCAGCACGACATAACGGAAGTAGGGGGTCACAGGGGAATAGCGACAATAGCACACGTAAATGACAGCGGCAGAAAAGAAAGACTATCTATGCAGAAGAGAAGAATAAACACAACGGCCCTGGTAAGACACCAGACCCGGCCCATAATTCTGTCGGAAGGGCAAGAGAAAGAAAGGGACGGGCAAGGACAACAGAAAAAAGTATTAAGGAATATTACACCAGATCATGACCAGTCAAGAACTCCGGGCCATTTCCGCTAAGGAATCAACAAGCGGGCATCAAAAGGGGAATAATGAACGGACACCAAGGATGCAAAGCCAGCGGCAAGCTCGGAAGGGCAAAAACGAATGCAAGGGTTATACAGACAAGTCAAAACGCCAAAATAGTCTATACAATGAACGTAAACAAGGTTCATGGCAGCAAGGGAGTTGAATGCGTAGCAGAGGACAATTGCTTTTTGGTGAGAAATCTGGAGTTTAGATTCCCCAACGGTTGCGGAGTCCCTCCGCCCAGCGCTGGTAGAGTACATCGGACAGTTGTTTGGTGTGTTCCATGCCAGGTACGTTTTGGCCAGGCATGCTGGAGCGAGGCGGAGATTGAGGTACAACGTCGACTCCATGCGTCGACTGTCGGCGACGGTGGCTCTTGAGGTGCGGGTTGTTTTGGGCTAGCACCAGGCGAGGACGAGACGGAGAGTCCGGTTGAGGGGGCGTTGCGGGGATCAAGGTGGAGAGGCGTGGGTCGGCTTGAAGTCTCTCATTCATGCTTCTGATAATGTGGTAGAGGCCCTCGGGATCGACCATCTCTAGGTCGCTCCAAGCCTCGGCCAGCCGAGAAATGGCCTCGCGTTTCTCGCCGTCTCCAGTGGTAGCAAGAACTTCTTGGCAGGACATGCCGATAGCCCGGCTGTAGGCACGCCGTCCTAGTTGGGCCTCTTTGCTCGTTGGTTCAGAAGACAAGGCCTTGGGGCTCGTGTTCTCATCAAAGCCCGGTGGGACCTTGGGAGGGGTAGATTCGTTCGGGACCTTATCCGATACACGGCGGAATTGGCGAACAGTAGACGGACTGTTGCCAAAGCTCAAATCTAGACCCAGAGGCTGCTTGACGCCACTAGATCGGCGCTTCGTATTTGCGCGCCGAATCGAAGGAGATCGCTCAGCGGATCGCTCAACGGTCGGAGTACGTCGGACAGTCGAATTGGCTTGGATAGTGGAATTGAGCTGGTGCTTCGGGGGCGGTGGCGGTTGTTGGGAAATGTGCATGTCCTGTAGCAATTCGGCTGGGTCGCAATCATCGTCCTCTTCATCAAGTGTAGACCAGTCCTTGCCCTTCGGCACCCACATCGTCGGCGCCTTCACGGTGTCGAAGACCCAGTCCTCATCGTCCTCGGCAGGGGGTGGCTTGGTGAGAGTATTGCTGCAGATAAACCCGTCAGTCACTGCTTTAGATGAGCCTTATTGGGGGTGCCTTACAGAGACTCAGCATAGTATTTCACGTCCTTAGTGATTCCCCGACCACCGTCCCAGTCTTGCTTGCGCTGAATCAATTCCTGCAAGGCCTCAGTCTTCCCCGCATTTCGAATAAACTTGTGTCGCAGCAACTCCTTCGCGCTGGGTCGGCGATCTGGGTCCTTGGTCAAGCACTGCGCAATGAAGTCCTTGAAAGTGTTACTGTAATCACTGCCCTCGAGGCGGGGTGCAGGCTGCTTCGGGATAAGGAACAGGACCTTCATCGGGTGGGTGCTAGCGTGAGGCGGTTCGCCGTTGATCATTTCGATCGCAGTGATACCCAGAGACCAGATGTCTGCCTTAAAATCGTAGCCAGCCTGCTGGATCACTTCTGGTGCCATCCAGAACGGAGTCCCTACAAAGGTGTTGCGCTGAGACTTGATGTTGACCAACTGCGCAGCCACGCCGAAATCTGCCAGCTTCACTTTTCCTGTATTCGAGAGCAAGACATTGGCAGCCTTGACGTCACGATGAATCTTTCCTTCGGCGTGTAGGTATTCCAGACCTTGTAGTAGTTGTTGACAAACGATCGCGACATGTGCCTCGTTGAATACCCCTGGTTTTAACTGTTACCTGATTAGCCATTGGGACCCCAACCAAAATCGAAGCACGGGGATCTGACGAACCAGGTCTAGGCAAGATCCGCCTCCTAGGTATTCCATGACAATCCAAAGCTTGTGCCCTTTCAGGAAACTGGCTTTGTACTGTGTAACAAACGCACTGGCGCAGGTGGCTAGGACGGAAATCTCCTGCTGAATCTCCTGAATATCATCTTCACTAGACTCAAGATCGATCTGCGATGATGGATAAGGTCAATGGGGATTCGGCCGGCAGTTTCGGGTTAATTGGGACCGTACATGCTTGACGGCGACAATCTCGCCAGTGTGGGTGTCAATCGCTTTGTAGACGACGCCAAAACTACCACCTGTAAACAAAGAAAAGAAATGCGGTCAGCACATGATGTGCAGGGGGCTTGGGGTCAGATGTCCGACTCACTTCCCAACTCCTCCATCACCTGGTAACGGCTCGCCATATCGTCCGCCATGGTTGCGCAACGATCGGACCCAGCTAGCGACTCCGGTCGGACAGGGCTGCAACGGACTTGACGGTGCTCATCCAGAGGAGGAGAGACTGGTGAGCTTTGGGGTCAGCTGTGAGCTGTGGGAAAGAGCTCTGAGCTTCGCAGCAGCAAGCAAGTGTCCAGGGACATGAAGAGTCGGGCAGCTAAAGGGGTGGAGCATATAACGATAATCGCCCAAACAACAGCCCCGTCTCGCATGGCAACCGCTAGTGCCTGAGGCATTAAATGTGGATGAAGCTAGCCCCATTAGGAAAGGCGTATGCGCAAGGGTTCCCAGTCACGGGAGGGGATTGTATCACATGCACCACATTTCTTGCAAAGGAGGAGTCAAAATCAGTGAATAACTATCCGATAAAGGGTGGATTATTAGCTGGAGGGAAATCTATTTTTATACACCACTACAATCGACGATGCTCTATTGGGACACCCCTAGATATACTTGTACGGGTTCATAATGCCGTTCTGGAGAGTGATTTATCAGTACCATTGTGATCACAGCGGAAGGAGATATGGGGGTATGGAAAGTACTCACCGGATCATAGAGCGCCTTCAACTGCTTCATCAGCTTGACCATCGTGTCGTTCTGGCTATAGCCAATGAATTCCCGCTTGGCAATGCCCAAGCCGTGCTCGGCACTGATACTGCCCTGGCGCTTCTGGATCCATTCGTACACCCAAGGCTCAATAGCCTTCTCGACCTCCTTGTTGTACTGGCGCACGGACACATTCAGGTGCAGGTTCGAGTCACCCATGTGGCCGTAGCCAACAACAGCACGGACAGGGAAGGAGTCGTCATCGCCGACTAAGCCCTTCTCAGTCAGCCGCTGCTTGCAGTCCTCCACAAGTTGGTACAGCTCAGGCAGCGGGATCGACACGTCGTACTTGTAGGTGCCACCCAGGTGGCTCAGAGCCTCGGTGATACCCTCACGCCATCGCCACAGGGCCTGGAATTGTGTCTCATCTTGGGCCAAGACGCCGTCGGCGACAATGCCCTCGCCCATGACGTTCTCGAGGAACGACTCGAGTTTCTCCATGTCGTGCTCGGCATTGGAGCCGCTGGTCTCAATCAGACAGTAGAAAGGGTACTCGCCTTCCAGAGGCTGCTTGCTACCAGTGGATTCGTGAACCAAGCGCTGGCTGCGGCCATCCATCAGCTCAAATGCAGAGAGAATCTCCGACAGCTGGCCCTTGGCCTCCCGGTAAGCACGCTGCACCTGCTCGAAGCTCTCCAGTCCAAAGTAGGCAACGTTCACAGCCTTGGCCCGCGGGGGACAGATAATGGCAACCTTAGTGATGAGACCAATAGTTCCCTCAGCACCAATGAAAAGCTGCTTGAGGTCGTAACCCGTATTGTTCTTGCGCAGAGTAGAGAGCGCGTCAACGATAGTACCATCTGGAAGCACCGCCTCAAGACCGAGCACATTTCCATGAAGAGAGCCGTAGCGTAGCAGCCGCAGGCCACCAGCGTTGGTCGCAACGTTGCCTCCAATATGGCAAGATCCCTTGGCACCCAGGTCCAGAGGGAAGAGATGATTTCGCTCCGCAAGGTATTGGTCGGCAACCTCCAGGATCACACCGGCATCCGCAACGAGCACACCAGAAGCCTCGTCAAACGAGCGAATCTGGTTCATCCGCGAGGTGTTGATCACGATCTCGTCGAAGACCGGGACCGAGCCACCGACCAGACCAGTGTTTCCACCCTGCGGCACCACAGCCAACTTCCGCTCGTTGCAGTAGGCCAGCACCTTGCTGACCTCCTCCGTACTCTGGGGCTTCAAGACTAGGCGGGTGTGGCCGCGGTACTTGCGCATCCAGTCGCTGTTGAAGGGCTCAAGGTCGTCTGTCGCATCGGTGGTCACACCATCGACAACGGCGGACTGGGAGCCCAGAAGCTCCTTGAAGAAGGCCACATCGTCGGCGGTGAGCTCGCCGAAGTTAGGATCACGCTTCACATTGGGGTATGCGTCGCTAGTGTACTTGATCTGCTTGTCGGCTCGAACGGTGGAGCTTCCGCTGAAGGTGCGGACAGCAGTCGCAGCTGGTGATTGGAGGAGGGTGGGTCGGAGGATGATACGCGGGCGAGGCACGCGTGCCCGACGCAGGGCATTTGAAAGGTTCCGAGCACCAGACATGGTGTGGAGGGTGTGGAAGAGAAAACAAGGCGAGGGAGGATCAAGAAGATAAATTTTGGGGTGGATGGGTCAATTGAAGAGTGGAGATCCCGCCTCCGATCTCCTGCCGACGGGCCCGTCGCACCATTACATGCACTCGGATTTTGTATCCGCTTTGCACGCCATCGGCGATTCTCGGCGCTGGCCTTTGGCGGCCAATTTCCCCAACACTTGCGATCTGGATCCAATCCCGGACCGAACGAAGCAGGAATTGCATCCCGGCAAGCAGTCTTAATACCCTGAAAAGACTACAAGAATACGGTCTGGCACGGTCGTCGTTCGCGGCCCAACTTTTCGTCCGCATTGATTAATCTAAGCCACTCCTCAGCTGTCTGAAAATCCTTGCACGCAAAACCCTCCCAGGGCTTGCAAAAATATACCGTAAATTGAAATGCCTCCTGGGGTAAACCATTACAGCCATTCTTCTTGAGTGCCTAATTCAAAGTTACTAGCATGAAACCAACCCGACTGAAAGGATTTCTCGGAGCCAGTCACCTCACCCTACACCGTCGGTGCTTCCATCAAGTCGACCTGGAAAGGCTGTGTAGAGCTGGATGCTGTGCGATACTAATTGGTTGAAGAGTGCTTTTTACATTTTGATTTCATTTTCCAGGTTATACCATCCGAGTATCAACCCTAAAATTGCGATTGGAACCCTGTGAGCTTATACCAATACCTTCAAGTAAGAGCTCATCTGCGGTGCGAAGTCTCGTCAAAAACAATATCGATCATGTTTGACCACCCACCTACTTAGTGTCTCAAGACGACAGTGAGCATGCAGACTGTAGCCCACCAGCGTATTATTCAATCCAGCCCGGCCCTTCTACTACAGATTTTGATCCAAATAAACAAAAACCCAGTTGTTGGACCGCGAAACCCGACCACGCGAGAGTCAGTTACGTCATGTTAGTGCCCCGCCAGCGGTCCTGGCGGGCAGCTTCGATTTCTCACCCGGCGAGCTCTTTCTTCTCACGCAAATCTTTGAAATGACTTCCACGGTTCTCGTTACCGGCGCCAGCGGCTTTCTGGGGCGCCAGCTGTTTAACATTTTCCAGCGCTCGGGGGTCCTAGTGGTCGGACAGGGTCTCACGCGTGCTGCCCCGCCGACCATCCTCAAGGCGAATCTGGAAAAGGCAGAAGACATTAAAGCTCTCCTGGACGATGTCAAGTGAGTTCTGGGAAAAAGAATTGGTACTTAGTGAACGCAATTAACTCATCGCTCCTTGCTTGCTCCAGGCCCCAGATTGTCATCCACAGTAAGCTACTGGAATCCTCCGAAGTAATCCAATCATTGTGCCCAAGTTAACGCGGGCTGGAACCAGGCGCGGCAAACCGATTCCCGGACCTGTGCGAGAAAGATCCCGAGCAAGCACGCAAGGTCAACGTTGACGCGACTCGCGCCCTTGCCGAAGAATGTCAGGCCCGCGGGGCATTCCTCATCTACATCTCGACCGACTACGTTTTTTCCGGCAAGGAGGGTGAAGCTCCCTATGAGGCTGATGCCGAGACCAACCCACCAAACATCTATGGTGAATTGAAGCGCGATGGTGAATTGGCCGTCCTGGAGGCCACCAAGGACTCGGGACTCGGCGTGGTGCTGCGCGTGCCGGTGCTGTACGGGGCTGCCAAGCAAAACTCCGAGAGCGCGGTCAATATCCTGCTGGACGCGGTCGAGAAGGCGCAGGATGAGAATGCCGGCGTGAAGATGGATGACTGGGCCCAGCGATATCCCACCAACACCGAAGATGTGGCCCGCGTGACCCGGGACATTGTCATCAAGTATCTGCAGCAGAAGGACCAAATCCAGGAGCTGCCGCACATCCTGCAATTCACCTCAGAGGACCGCATGACGAAGTATGAAATCTGCGAGAAGCTGGCCGAGGTGATGGGCTGGGGCCTACCGGGGATGATCCGGAACAAGCAGGGCAATGAGCCCGGAGGTGTCCAGCGGCCCTACGATACCCACTTGTCCACCAAGGCACTGGTGGACTTGGGCATTGACGTGCGGACTATGGACTTTGTTGCCTGGTGGTAAGTACATTGATATCTCGTCTTTTCTTCGGTCTCAGGAGGCTAATGTTTACTTGTTTCAGGCGGAGGGAATTGGGCGCGTATAGAAAATAATGACCATGGCAAGGGATCAGTTTCGCTAGAAGCTTGTATAAGCTTCTCCGCTGCCGCATGTGTAAAGACTTGTGTAGGCCCTGCTCAATCAGGAATGGAAAATAAATGAATATTACAGGCCCAGAATTGCCGTGAAAGACTATTCTCACACCAACTCGTCGACCTGGCTGACTCTAGCACCAAGACTTCCCTGCGGTGGAACGTACCGCTGTGGGACCCAAATTCGCGCGACGGGAGTTCGTGTGGCTCCAATTCCCTGGTAGAGAAGCAAATAGCGCGGCGTAGATTACTCTAGCGGCTCCCAGACATAGGTTATACTGTTGACCGTGAAACTTGGGGCTTATCGAGAGATCCCTCAAAGGGGCGAGAGTGAGGCCGCGGCTGCGGGGGGGTACATTGTCGGGTAAGCTAACATGGGAAAGCACCTGCATCCACTCTGCAAGCACTTTTCCTACTCTTGTTGTCGCAGAGATGGACGACCCGCTGTCCCATTACTTCGACGAGAGGATGAATCGCACCGGTGAAGGCCCGGCAAAGCGCTTTGCAGCGTTCTCGGCGTTTGGCACGAAACCACTATTTAGGAGCTCAAGACAAAAATACAGATCATAGATCGACACATGTTTGGCCCTTGTGATTGGGTCAATATACAGCGCCTTCATGACGTGCATTGGGGAGGATAGACCCAACCGATCCCTAGTCGCCCATCCCACGCCAGGTGGACCTCGGGTCTATCCACGGCGTCCACTGCGGATCAGTCGACTGCGGTGGAGTGGAGTCTGCAGGGTCCAGATCCTCGCGTCTTCAAGTCCCCCAAATTAAAGCCTTGTGCGACACCCACTAGTCCGGCTCGGTAGCTAGGTTCAGGGGAACGAGGCCGTAGTCGTCGGAGTAGAGTTTCAGAATGCGCAGGCATAGGACGAGTAGGGCGGATATTGCCAATAGTCTCCGCCGATCGCAGACCTGTCGCACTGAAGAATGTCGCCCGGAAACGGCTTCCTCGACCCCATTCACATTCGCCCTTCTTCCTCACCAACCCATCCACATGCCCACGTTCGGTCCGCGCACTCTCAATTTCCACAACCCCATCCAGCTCGCTCTCTGGTAAGTGCCATTGGTCTGTTCTCGCGCCACAGATGCGTCCACGCGTCCTGCCACCCCAGCCCAAATGTAGTCAGATTCCTGATCAGCACTCGCATTTTCCCTCCGAGGGACCGAATATTCATTGCAAACTCAGCCGTGTGAGGTGTGCAGGCCTGTGTTCAGGACTGTCGGAGTCGATTTCAGCCTCATCTCATACACTGGTGCCTTTTATTCCCACTGCTTTTTCTCTCTCTTGCTTTCGCACAAATCCCACCACCCTGTCGCCTGCTGCTTTGGTCTTTATTTCCCCCTCGTGTGCAAGGGCATCTTGGTTGTCACATTTTACACATCTTTGTTGTGGTGCTCACTGACATCCCTGGCCATCAGTCTTCCCCCGAGAATGTGACTTTGATCGAACGGCGATAAGGATTTGACTTGGAATTATAAACCGTGACACAAGTCCCCGTGGGTGCATGCGTTGCATTCTCCAGAGTCATGGCGAAGTACACTGTGGACGCGACAGGGCAGCAGGTGCCGACGAAGGGTTCCCCGCATTATTTGTCGCAAGATCGACCACTGACGGGAAGAGAGCGTGCCGACAAAGACAAGATGGAAAAAGGTGTGCGCTCAGCTACAGCAGGCGAGAACGCCGCAAACCAGCAGAACCCGTCAATTGCCAGAAGCATGTCTCGGTACCGACGCAATCGACCTTCTGCACGGACCGACCCATCGGCCGCTTCGACAACACCTCCAACCCCTGCGCTTCCAGATCATGCGAAAGTTCAATCTGTACCTCCCCTGCCAAGAAGCGCTCAGCAAACGCTGGGGGCGGAGGATGAGCGTGCGAAAGAGCAACACCGGCTGAATGCCATGGAACAGTTGACAGGCGGGGCGATTGCGGTTCAATCAATCCCGTCGCGGTCTGCAAAGACAGCGAGAGAAGTCCAGCCGAGGAAGGGGTTACATAAAGATGGCTCCGCAACGACATCACCGACGACATCATCGCAGGTGGTTCAGTCAGGGAGACGTCGAGCTGACCCTCCACCTTCCTCCGGTGACAACAACCGCAAGTCGCTCCTGCAAAAGGTTGGGCTCTCCAAGCCGAAGCAGCCCCGTGATCAAGTCAAGGAACACTCCAAAGTACCGCCAGCAGCAATTCCCAATTATATTGGGGTTGGAGGGGGGGCATTGTGCCCGGAACTGATGCGCCGGTCTCTGCAGTCAATGCTGGCGAGCGCTTAGTGCTGGTGAAGTTTCGAGATGCTACTGCGAAGATGCCCGTGACTCCGTACACCCAGGTGCAAGATGTACTGGCGTCCGCTTCCCAACACATCTCACACGATATTGATCCCGCCACTTTCATCCTGATTGAATCCTTCCAACAGATCGATTTGGAACGACCCTTGCGCCGGTACGAGCGCATCCGAGATGTCATGAACTCCTGGACTCTGGATAGCGATGGCGTCCTCATTATTGTCCCGCCCTCGAGTTTGGAAGCTATCGCTCAGCTCGAGGCTCAGAGTGTTCCTGCCGAGAAACCCGCCGAGGCTACTGTCTACCTCTACCACTCCCACCGTCCCCGCAAGTGGGACAAACGATATGTCACACTCCGTGCAGATGGGCAGGTGACAGTCGCCAAGAAAGAAAACTCGAAGGATAGCACCAACATCTGCCACTTATCCGACTTTGATATCTACTCCCCGAATGTCCGATCGCTTGCGAAGCAACTCAACCCACCAAAAAGGATTTGCTTTGCAATCAAGAGTCAGCAGAAATCTTCCATGTTTCTCTCAACGGAAAACTTTGTGCACTTCTTCAGCACCAACGACCGCGCTGTGGCGGATAGGTGGTACGAGGCTGTCCAAGGCTGGCGCAGCTGGTATCTCGTGAATAAAGTGGGCGTTGCGGATCCGGTCAAAAGGCCAGAAGATGTGGATCATAAGTCTTCAATGTTGCAACCCACGATGACCATGACTTCCCAGAAGCGAAGTGTACTTACCGATACCCCTCGGCTAGATCGTCAAAACAGTGAGCCAGAGCCTTGCCGTTCCAAAGAACATGCACAAAAAGTGAGATCCGAGATGTCTGTTTCTCGCAGAAAGACCACTCGCGATCATAGGCCACCCCCCAGCTCTCTTCCCAAGACTCTTGCCATCGATACCAATACGATTACATCTCAGGCGCTCCCTTCTCAGGGATCGTTGTCTGCCACTGAAGCCCTGAATGACTCTGTCTTCACATCTTCTGGCCTATTGGGTAGAACATATACCCAGCGACAGCAAGCGATGCGTGAGCGAGAAGAGAGCGAGAAACGGGCGACGCAAGATCCGTTTGCTAGTCAAGGACTCGTGGGTGGAAGCCCTATGTACTCTCCGGCGGCTCAGTCGAGCAGCCGCACCAATACACCTACCCAGGCCGATGCTGCCGCGTATCTGGGGCGTACCCAATCTATCAACCAGACTCAGAAACCGCTGGTCGACTTGACTCCGGTCTTCGTGGAACCACCGCAGCATACGCGCAAAGGTCGCGGCATCACCATTGAGCCTGGAAGACAGTTGATCGACGCAGCCACGGGACCCGATTTGTCCCCCGGCATTGTGGCGGTTCCCTCGGCGACCTCCTGGCGCCGACCTTGCGCCGAAATCTCCTCCCAGTCCCGGTACCGCTCGAATACCATGCGCAGCGGGCGACAGGTCTCTGCACCCGTTCAGAGCCCAGCCTCCCACTCCGCCGGGGCTAGCCCGGCTTCTCCAAATAGTCCATATCTGGCGAACAGTCTGCTAGCAGCGGCGAGCCGGAAGACGAGCAATATCCAGGGCCAGGGCAAGGCAACAGGAGGGCACGGCGTCGCAACAGGCGACCGCAACGCAACACGTCCATTGCTCGATATGTCAGCCGATAACCCCTTTGCGGAAGGCAGTCTGCTTCGGCAACTGTAGGCAAATGACCTTCAACGATGACATGATTTATTTCAGGGAATTTCCCGGTGTTCGGTAATGACTACTCTCGGCGATTTTACGAAGGTCTTAGCTGTCAATCATCGGAAGACCAAAACACAAAAACCTCAAGCATTCCTGAGGGTCTCCTCTCAGGATCGGATCGTCGGGCTTGAGATGTATGGCCAATTGTTAAGATACCCATTTTCTGCTGAGAATTCGATCTATTAGTGAGCAAGCTAGGATCTTATAACATCATTGCTCTTTTTGCTATGTAAGACCAGGCTATGTGGAATCAATTCAGGTCACCACAGTAGCAAATTATGGAGAGAAGGTCTTTTAAGTCCTGCACTGAGACGCATGGAAGACAGCGATATATAGCGAAATGCCTAAACGAGCCCACTGAAGCAAACTCAAAGCAATAAAGAGCCACAAAGCCGTGACACAAACCACACAACCTCTTACAAGGCCTTGTAAACCTTGATACTCCCAAATTCCCAATAGGCCTCCTCAAAACTCGACGGGTTATTGGCCACAAAATCAGGACAGGAACCCGGGCAGTTATACATTTCGGTATAGTGCCGTGGCAGCGCGCCCAGTTCACCACAGAGATCTATGTTAGCGATGATGCTCAAGTTGCGAAAGTGTGACGCGATGTCGCAGTTTGTACTGGGGAAGTCCGCCAGCGGGGTGCCCCAGGTTGAAGGGTCGGGCGATGCGTTGTTTAGGTCCGATGGAGCCAAGGAGCGTGGGAAAAACCATATTCGGATTCCTGCATCGCGAAGTTCCAGCGTATATATCTAAGGCCAAATTAGTATAAGTTACTGGAAGTACACATTTGGACTGGAAATTTGGATTCCGAGACAACGTACTCCGCCACCATTGCTGTTGAAGGCCTCTCCATAGGTAGCTGGGCCACCCACAACAGTACAACCTGCATTTGCGGTAGAGCTGATATCGCACGTATCCGAGAGGGTCGTCCCACTGTGCATGCGCGCGACATCCATGCTGCAGCCGGCGGTGGTATGCAGAGACATCTCATTACCATGCGAGCCGTGATTATGGGACTCGAGGATGTCGATTTCGCCGTTGCTAGGCCACTTAGGGCCGTCTGTTAACCAGAGGGCCGGCCATGTGCCGCAGCCCACCGGCGTGTGGATGATATCGAAGATAAAGAGGCCGGAGTCATATCTGTTTTTTGACTCAATCCGCACCGAGTGACGACCTCCAGCCGTAGCGGGTGTTGATGAGTCCACGCGCAAGATGGCGGTTGTGTCGGTAGTGGAGGTGAGATTGAGATCTTGGGCGGTCTCTTTGGTAGCATATCTAGCGCGAAACGAGTAGCTGGTGTATTTCTAAGATGGGAAGGAGTCATACCTCACGAAACCCTTCGTTGGATCCTCATCCGAGAAGTAGTAAAACTGATCAAAGATCGACGTGCCCTCGTATGTATCGAGTAACTGATAACCTAGCGGGGAATAGTTTGGGTTGGCTTTGACAACCTGGGCAAACTTGGAGATGATAGTCGCAAGTACAATCGCAGTGAGTAGTGTGGGGGAGGCGGTGGGCCTTTGGTGCAGAGAATAGCCCCGCGGCTGGGATCGCTGCATCGTCGTTGTTGCTGAGTCGTGAGGCTCCTGTCCTGATTTGTTCCTTGTACTAGATAACTCGAGCTGGGGAACTGAAAGTTGTGAATCTCGATCGAGTAAGTGATAGATTCAAAGGATGACTATACAGATAGAAAGGATCTAGAAGAAAGTTGCTCAAACCCAGAGAAGAGATGCTGATATCATGGAGGCCTGCGCCGAATCATTTAAAGGGCCGACTTGTGATGTCCCGACGCCGAATCTGGAACCGCACTTGGAGCGGCGATGCCCAGAGATGTCAGCCAGTATATAGTGTAGTCGTGCAACTTCTTAATGGACAGAGGCTAATGTACTAGTGTATTCTACTCTGTTTCTCAAACGATATGGTATGATGGGCGTTCATCTTATAATCCCTTTGGCTGAAAACTCTAGTGTCGTTCGTCCGCGATGTCAGAGCTCGAGCCTGGCGCAATACCAAGTTCTACCCTTCGTGGATAATAACTGGCTCTTTCAGACTCCCTTCATCTCTGATTCATTCTGAATTAACACTACATTAAGATTTCTCGTGCTGCATAGTGACTTTGTTCTTAGATATTTGACGGGAAGTTTAATCGTATCGGAAATGGATATAATACCCACTCCCACATTCGTAGAAGCAATTACCAGAATGCGATCTAGATTCAGAAAATCTCATGTATCTCGCATAAACCCGGTTGTGACCCATGTTTCACCGCTTCTATTGGATTATTCCCTTCCGCTGGCCTTCCATTTTAGCCCTGATTAGGCGGGGTAGAGCAGGAGTAGATAAGGTGGGCATGAACGCCTCGCAAGGGCTAGTCTTGGTCAATGCATGATACGGCATGCATAGGGAGGGACTGAGGGATCTATCTCAGGGCCTAGCCCTGACCAAGGAGAGTGACTGGAGACACGTATACATACTCCTGCCTTGTGGCCAAACCCGGTGTTGGCCGTGATTGAATATCAATTTGAACAGTGCTTCGGCTACATTGACATCTGGGTAAGTGGGACGTAAACATGGCATCATGGAATATTTCATAACAAGAGAGACGGGTAATGCTGTGTTTGTAGACTTGGAAAGCCGAAAGAATGCTGGTAGTCTGTTGATCGCCAGCCGGTGGCCAGGTCGATTGAGGAGAACCTGGATGCATAGACCCAAATCCTCTAAAATTCAAGACCAGGTTTCCCAATTACAAGGTATTTACCTCGACCTCATTGTAGGAAAATAGACACCTCATCATGATAATGAATCGCAATGAATGGCTCGGCAGAGCCAATCCTAGTCGGTCATCGGCCGCATCATTGGCCGAACGCCCGAAGGGGCATCGCACACGGCCAGAACAAGCGCGGCCCAGCCGGATGTGCCCTCCTGTGGTCGTCACCGCGCGATTAGAGGTCAAAATCCACCTTCACCTACCCCATTCTCATTCGACCGGTTCAATCTCATCTAAAATAACTCGAAAACAATATATCTGCCATCTATACTATTCATAATTATTCCAGGCGCCCAACTCTAAATGGGCCACGTCTCTGCATCATGCTCCCACTCATCCACTGGATCCGACGGAACCGTCCGGTATCCCTGATTCTGGCCGCCGCGACTCTGGCGCTGGTTCAGGTGGTGCTGTGGCAATTGCATGAAGACGGGTTGGATTCGGTACCCACTATCATGACGACTGCGGCCGATCCGACCATTGCGACGCTCAACTTCACCCCGCCCTTCCACACGGCAGGCCGGCATATTATCGATGCCCAGGGTGTCCCCATCAAACTGGCCAGCATCAACTGGTATGGCGCCAGCGATGCCGACTATGTCCCGGGGGGACTGGACGTGCAGCATCGGGATGCCATCGCAGCGCTCATCCGAGATCTCGGGTTCAACAGCGTGCGCTTGCCGTACGCAGATGAGATCGTCACAAACAACCCCGTCATCAATCCGGGTGTCATCGCCGCAAACCAGGATCTATTCCATAATCCTGTATTGCCCGGAGCTCCACTGCGGGCGCTAGATGTCTTCCATGAAGTTGTGGAGAGCCTCACGTCGGCCGGACTGCTGGTGATTGTCAACAACCACATCACGCAGGCGACGTGGTGCTGCGGAATGAATCCGTGCGATCTAAGCTGGAAGAACGACTGGTTCGGCGGCGACATTCTGTGCTCGGTACCGCAGAGCGAAGAGGGCTGGATGCGGAACTGGGAGATGGTGATGTCTCCGCTGGTTTCCAACCCGCTGGTGATGGGGGCAGACCTACGCAACGAGGTGCGCGGGCTTTGGGGCACGATGCACTGGGACGAGTGGGCGGATGCTGCAGAAAAGGCGTCGGAGCGACTGTTAGCACTGAACCCAGACTGGCTGATGTTTGTGGAGGGGATCTCGTCGGCGAACGATCTCTCGGGGGCGAGGGCCCGTCCCGTGCAGCTCAGCCTGCCAGGGCGGGTGGTGTATTCGGCGCATGTGTACAAGTGGTCGGGATGGGGCAGCTTGCGCCCTTTCTCAGGGCGGTCGTATGAAGGCTTTGCAGCGACGATGTGGAAGAACTGGGGGTATTTGTTGGCAGAGGAGATCGCGCCGGTGTGGGTGGGCGAGGTGGGCACACCGGACGCGCCCAGTAAAGGAGATACTAACTACTGGCATCACTTGGTGCGTTTCCTGCGAGAGGTGGATACCAGTTGGGGGTATTGGGCGCTGAATGCCCGCAAAGCCACAGGCGAGTGGGAGAGCTATGGGCTGGTCGGGGACGGCTGGGATTGGGCGAGTGTGCGGAGGGATTATCGGCTGGCAGACTTGCAACGGCTCGGGCGAGAGGAAGGTCAAGCCCATTAGCTGCTGCCTGAGAAATGAGAAATGAGAAACGAGTATACTTTTTCTGGCAAGCATTGAGACGTCTCTTTCGATCTTTCCCTGCCACAGCTGGACCACGCTGTTGTTTGGCCGGCCGTGATTGGCTGCCGCCGGCACCCTGATGAATGGTCGTGGGGAGGCGCGTGCATGGGGCTGCTTACCTGATCCGCTCTGAACCAATCAGCAGTCCACCCTGTGCCAAGCTTTAGCGGATCGTGCTCCACTCGAGCCTGCCGGGCTTTGATAGTCGAAGTGTACGCTGTGTGATGAGTGAAGCAGTCAGGTGTTGAGCGTCTTCGGTGGTCAAAGCGGGAAAAGGGTAATTGATATTGCTGTTCAGGGCATAGTGCGGAGTGAAGAGTATCGCCAATGCTCTTGCTCTGCTGATAATTGCCCCTTTGGGCCGCAGCGAGTCTCTGATTCACCCGCTCCCATCCTCCTCCTCTAGGCTCCCTGATTCGCCCAGAATCCGCTCATGTAGCTCGCAGGTCCCAAAACACTAGATGAAGATCATCCTATCGTGCGGCAGCTCTTCATCAATACGGGAGGAAAAAAATGGTAAGCTTCCTGGCTTCCTGGTGACCGGTCTCTCTCTAGGGGACCCATCGGGGCTACTTTTCTTCTTTTGCTGGCTTCCTGGTTTCTGATCTTTATCTTCTCTTTCTCTGTGACCGCACTTGCCCTTTTCCCGTGGTCTCTGTGGTGGCCTTCAATACCTGTTCCATCACTCCGATAATCGCGCCCCAAGTCAAGATGCTGGGATGGCTGACTCGCTGCCTTCCGGGGCTTAGCATTATCGCCCTCGGCGTCCTGCTGCTGGGTGCTTTCTCCGACATCCTCAAGTCGACGCTGTGGAAGAGCTTCTTGCCGCCCAACCCAGTGCATCCCGGCAAACCCCCGCCGCAAGATGGTTTCTGGAGCGGGCTCAACCCGGCCCAGGGCATCTTTATCGTGTATGCAGTGCTCATCCATTGTCACATGTTCGGCTTCACGATGCGCCTGGCATGGTCCATATTCAGCGCGACCAGACACGCCAAGCAGTCCTTTAATCGGCGTATATGGTGCAAGCCGGCCCAGTCCCCCCAGATGACGGGCGAGGAGCTTATCGAGCAGCCGCTGTCCCCAATCTCCCTCGCGTCGGACTCTTCCAAGGTGAGGAAGACTGACGTTCCCGGAATAACAGTGATGGAGGTCCAGGAAGAGGAGGAGGAGGAGGAGGTGGTGCACGCAATCATTCTTCCCAACTATTGCGAGGACTTGCACACCCTGGAGACCACTCTCAAGGTGCTGGCCAGCCACCCACGGGCCAAGACGCAATATGAAGTAGGCCACCCACCATAGCGCGGGATTGCATTGACAGACTGCTGATCCAGGATATAGGTGTATCTGGCTATGGAGCAGAAAGAGACCACCGCCACCGTCAAGGCATCCCATCTGGTGGCCATGTTCGAAAAGTCTTTTCTCCACATTCGACCCACCTTCCACCCCACAGGAATTCAAGGCGAGATTGCGGGCAAGAGCTCCAATGTGGCCTGCGCCGCGCGCAGCATTGTTGAGATCCACCGGCCGGAGCTGAAGATGGACTGCTGCAATGTTGTTGTCACAGTCATGGACGGTAGGTTTTGAAGTAGTTACATCCATCGCTGGGAGCGAGAAATCTGACCGAACCACTTCTAGCGGACACCCACCTTTCCCGCGATTACTTCACCGAGATTCGTCGCATGCACTATTCGTACATCACCGAAGCAGACCGAACTATCTACTGCTGCCCCATCATTTTCGACCGCAACTCCCACGAGAGCCCTGTTCTCGTCCGATGTGCTGATCTGCTCTGGGGCTTCGCCGGCCTGTCCACCATGTACCCGGGGACCTGGATCTCTATCCCCACCTCAGTCTACTCACTGCCTTTGTCACTGGCCGAAAAGGTCGGAGGATGGGACAGTGATCCGACCGCTATTGGCGAGGATATGCACATGCTGCTCAAATGCTACTTCGAGACTGCGGGCAATGTCGTCTCGCGCGTGATCTGGATCCCCGCCAGCCAATGCAATGTCTCCAGTGACCGTGGCCGTGGCTGGCGGCGTACCCTTGACACCCTTTTCGCCCGGTACCGCCAGGCACTGCGGCACATGTGGGGAGCACTGGACTCGGGCTTTGCGGCGCGCCGGACAATGGGCTATCTCCGCTTCCACCAGCGATGTCTCTTCCTGCGCCCACGGCATTTTGCCCTCCTCGAGTTACTCTGGGAAGCGCACTTCATGCCCTGCCACCTGACCATCATCATGTTGTTCTCCGTCTTATACCCTCTCTGGGTTCCGGTGTCCGAACTGCACCCCTCCCTTGCCTGGGCTTTCTCGTTCACCGATCTCCTGCGCGCGCTCTCCTTCATCGGGATGAACATCTGCCTGAGTCTCTATGAGCGCTGGCACACGCTGTGCCTTAACACTCGAATGCAGGACATGCGCGACGCAAACTTGCATGACACCGGCTGCTCCCCGCGCGTCTGGTACAAGCCGCAGTACCTGCTGGATCGTGTGTGCTTCCCCATAGCGGGTACTATTTACGGAGCCGTGCCGACCCTGCACGCCGTGTTTGCGCACTTCTGGACGGACCGGCTCGTGTATCGCGTCAGCAAGAAGCCGACTTTCAACCAAGACGCGGTGGCCCTAGCATGACGGTCCTCTGCATCTGCATGGGGTGTTGGCGGCGGTGTTTGATGATTTTCGTTCGATCAGTCTTTATTTCCTTGCATGATACATGTCCCACCATAATGTCGTAATTCTGCTTTTTTCTCATTGTTCATCCTATACAGTGTTGCTGGCGCGCGGGAATGAGCTTATCTCATAGCACCTCGCGCGTAGTGGGAATAGACGCTCGGCGCGGGGAGTTCTTTTTGCGCCGCTCTGATTCGCGGTTGGGTCCGTAGCCCACCATCTCCAACTCCGATTCCAGTTGGGGTCGCTGGGGTATTCTCCGGCTTCAGCTAATTTCAATTTATAATTTCTACTGCATCTCGTTCCTCGCTTCTTCCATTGTTAATTCGATCATCCCTTCGCGTCCTACTATGGCCCCAATTCGCCGCGTCGCCACCATCCAGTGGCATATTAAGGTGCGATGCTGCCGATCCCATCCGATCCCACCCGATCCCTAACGGCCGTCGATGACGCATGTGTCAGCTGCAGCTAATTTGATATTCTGCAGGAGTTGGCTATCGAGGAGAACCACGCGACAGCATGCAAGTATATCCGCGACGCTGCCGCCGAAGGCGCCGAGCTAGCAGTTCTCCCTGAGTATGTATACCTGCCGGTCTTGCTACCGCTGCCGCTCACACTGTGTCCAGATACCACCTGAGTGGCTGGGTCCCCAACGACCCTCTCTGGGCTGTCCAGGCGGGCGAAGCTGCCAAATATCTCGCCCAATATCAGGCGCTTGCCAAAGAGCTAAAGATCTGCCTGGTTCCGGGAACTATTATTGAGAAACAGGCCGACCTCTTCTACAACACTGCTTACTTCATCTCAAACGATGGCTCAGTGCTGGGCTCCTATCGCAAGAAGAACATCTGGCATCCCGAGCGGCCGCACTTGACGTCGTCCGGACAGGAGCGCCATGCGGCGATAGACACACCGATCGGCCGTGTTGGCATGTTGATCTGCTGGGATCTGGCATTCCCAGAGGCTTTCCGCGAGTTGATTGCCGACGGCGCCGACATCGTGATCATTCCTACCTTCTGTAAGCCTTTCTTCTGTCCAGCTGCATGTCTCCTCATACTGATTGCAACAGGGACCCCACGCGACGCCTCCGACGATGCCCTCCGCCACAACCCCGAGTCGGAGGCCCTCTTCCTCAACTCCACGCTCACAGCCCGCTGCTACGAAAATACCTGTGGCATCATCTTTGTCAACGCTGCCGGTCCCCAAAAGGACTTCCTCGGGATGTCCCAGGTTGCACTCCCGATTGTTGGGCCCGTGTCGAAGATGGGCTCTGAGGAGGGCATGCGGGTTGTCGATATGGATCTCGGGCTTTTGGATATTGCGGAACAGAACTATAAGGTCCGGCAGGATCTTGCGAAAGAGGACTGGCATTACGTATATCGGCATACAGCGTCGCAGTAGGTTATATCGTGCACATGTTGACTCTTTGATGATCGGGTATTACGTCTGCCAGGCCTGGTGAACAGGGAGTCCATCCACCACCATGTGTTAGTCTTGAATACGAGAAAATGAAACCAAAACCAGCATGCCCTACATTCCTTTGACTCGACCCCCGTATCACGAAAGGAAAATCTATATCATTCATATTGGTGGTTGGTGTGCGAGGACCACCTTCCTTTACATGCCCCGAAACTCCACTAATGAGAAAAGACAAATCAGTGCTGGAAGACACTCATGCGAAGGTCCAAAGTAGCTGGCACCACGCTATCACTCTCCTCATCCAGTTGCTTGCAGAGCTTGAAGTACACGCGGCGTATCCGTTTTGCAACCCGAGCCTCATATGCGCGGTTCGTCACGCCGTCCCGGGCAGGGTCGTAGCGCAACTTGTTGTCCGCGGTGGTGACGAGACGAATGCGGTCCATGTCAAAGTCAGGGCCATACCAGAGATCCGTGCGGCGGAAGTAACTGGGGAGACTGCGCTCCGTTGCCGCGGTGCGCAGTTGTCTGCCAGTCGGAAGCACGGCGTACTCGGTGTCGGTGTCGACCTGGATGTAGTTCATGGGGCGGTTTCGACGTGAAAACAGGAGGGAGAACCTACCAGTAAGGCCGCCACGAGGGTCTTCTCGCCCGTGCAGATGGGGCAGTGAGGGTTGGACTCCTGCAGGGGCGCCACATGCATCTTTCGGCGGAAACAGTCGATCCGCATGCACTCTGCGTCTAGGCAGAGGGTGATGGCGAGCTCGCCCTTGGGGTCTGTCTCCGAGTCGGCCTGCCGAGCCATGGCGATGGCGACGGTCTCAAAGCACGGAGTGATGTCCTTGACCATGTGTACGTGCTTGTTGGCTGCGATGCACCCTTTTGGGATGATTGGGAAGTACTCGATGTAGCACATGATGATGGCGTGTGCGATGATCGAGGGAGAAAGTGAGATCGCCGAAGTAAGGGGAGTGTACGAGACGTGGACGTCTCTTGGTTCTGAAGAGTCCTCAACACTCTGCTTTTCCACCCCCGTGGCTGGTGAGATTCGCTTGTGCTTTTGTCTCTAGCAGTATCATGTCGCTGAACTTTAGTAAGGTTATCCTCCTTCCCTGCAAGGTTCTTTTTCCCGCAGTGTCATTTCGCCGAGCACGTGGATATTGTGATATCGATCACTACAATTCAAGTTTGTATGTAGAGATAGGTGATCTGTTGAGCACTTTCTGGTGAATATCTGGTGTATAGAAGTACATAGAAGACAAATCTATACGAGTCTTTGTACAGGTAGAGATGGTACATGTGCACCATAGACACGACATCGCCGGTATAGTTCGGGCGGGAGAAACTATTGACCGGAATATGTAGAGGTCGCGGCAACGAGCAGAAATGCATGAAAATCGAAGCCTCGAACTATATCTATAGGCCGTACACCCGCCTCCTGATCGTAATTTATCTGCATATTCTAGCTTTGGCTGTTTTCGTGGTGTATTCCCCCTGGGAGGCAGTCAGATGAGATGTAATGTCGCTCACTCGGCTCATAGCCTCTCAGCCAGCTACAAGAGATATGCAGAGGAGGATACGAAGATTAGAAGATGGAGTATGAGCCAGCTGGAAATGCATATGAACAGTCCTTCTGAATTTATTCTGACGATCTCACATCTTCCACCCTGCAAGCTTCTTATCTGAATTGTTACCCCTCAAAGAGTGGGACATAAGGTGGGCTTCGGAGTAGGAAGTCACAAACTGGATGTTTGTCAGCTTTTAGATAGCCAGGACATGTTTTTGTTTCCCACATGGCTGTATTATCTCTATAACCCGACGTCTACCCATCCTTTCTCATTTACAAGGAGGTAAGGATGCATGTATTCAACTAGAAAACGTATTTCTTCATTTCGAATCAGTGCTCAGCAGGATAGTCGGTTACGGTGAGATTGGTGTATGATATTCTGTAGGCGTGTGATACCCCATCAATCATCCTGTTCAGCAGTCATCGCGCCGGGGAGTACTCGCGAGATACCGCAAGAAGAGGTCTAGGGGTGCCTCCTTCACCTTCACGAAGCTGTAGACCCGACTGACTCGCAGGTCAAGCTTCCCGTTCCGTCTATACACACCCTGCAGTATCCGTCCATGGCGAGGTCCGAAAAGCGAGATCAACAGTACCTGTTCTCATTAGTTCCTTATACTTGAAATGGAATGGATGTTCTCTACCGGGAAGAAGGATTCATGGTCAAAACTCGGCTGGCAGAGGCGGTTGTAAATCACCTGTGCCAGAGCTCCCAGCTCACCGAGCAGAATCCCATTCGAAGAGCCAATGGTGCCATGCACGATGATGAGGCGAACATGTGGTCGAGTTGTCGGATCTCCTCGCCGCGGACGATCCTTCCATTCACCCACCATCTCACAGCGCCATCCGACATGGTCTCGGGTACGCGGGCGGGACAGAAGCCCATGATCTCGAGGCCAGCTATTGATGCCAAGGGACCGAGGCCAGGTGTATTCAGGGTGGGGGATACTAAATCGTCAGTCTCGCCCAAGCTCGTCAGAGGCGGAGGGGGCCACTCACGCAACGTCCGTCCAGTTCCGCACCATCGAGAGGGGGGTCTTGGGCTGGTAGATCATTGACCAGCACGAATATCTTGCCTCCAGGTACTCAAAGATGCGTCCACCAGCTCGCATCGCCTCCATCTCCTCCTCACGGCGGGAGATTTCATTCGATGTGCTCGGGGCCCAGTCTTGGAGGTTGAGTTTCTCTAAGATCTCCTCGTTCAGCACCAAGTCCTCGTCGAGATCGTAATCATCGAGTTCTTGCTCCGAGAGAGGCTCGAAAATAGGAGTGCAGTCTCTCAGATCGTAAGGATCGAATTCGCAGACATCGACACCCAGTGCGGCTAGGTCGTCTACCTTGAAGGTCCATTGAGAGAAGGTTCGCAGCTGGGTAAGCATGTTCGTCACCGATGCCCGGTATCGAGCTCTCAGCTCCCTGTGGTTGACGGGGGCCGGGGGCGGCATGATGGGTGCTGGGGTAAGTCGAGGCGGGCGACAGATGGATGTGGGAGTGTTGGGTAAATGGACGGGCCAGGAAAGGGTGTGGGAGGGAGGGAAACAGGCAGGAGCGTCAACTGCGCTTAAAACAGCAGGAAGGAGACGGGATGCGCCGTCTGCACGGCTTCCCAACTCCGCGTCAACGAACTCGTCTGCTTCCAGTAGGGCCTCGATTTGGGAGGGACGCAAAACTAGGCTCGCTGTAGTGAATTCTCGTGGTCCACGCCGCATGGATGCTGGGATATGAATAGTCTCCAGGTAGTAGATAGTGTTAAATTATAACAGTTATTAGAATTCATAGATACCCTATCGCTACTATAGATATCTTATAGGCTAATACCATGCAGCCTAACGCGATCTAATATAGGGTAATATCGCTGATATCATACTGTCTGATGCAATTGCTCTAGACTACTACAACTATAATACACATCACCAATCGGAGTAATAACTAGATATCCGATCATATTCTAGTGAGACTGAGCTATCAATACCGGGAAAGTCCCCAGCTAAATAATATTATGATCAAGCTTCCTCAATATCTTTCTTCCACCTCTTACTCTGCCTCTTGTAGAGTCTCCATCTAGTCATCTTATCTTCCTACGCATCCTCTGGCTTGCTCAGAGTGCTAATAGTTATATCGCCTAGACTATTGTGTACAAAGCTCTAGCTAGTAATTTATCAATTCTAGTAGCCATTGCCGGCTATAGGTAGGGGCATTGTGCCGCGAGTCGCGAGGATAATTTTAGCTATGTCTCGAATAGTCGAAGGTCTAGGCGCTAGACCTCGTATATTAGCATCAATTATTCACTATCTTAGCGGTTCCTCTTTGGTAGAAGATAGCGTTAGCCGATAGTGATGTTTTGATATAGTAGAGTGTTCCGTTGATGCGATCGCATAGTGTTAACTAAGGCACTTCATATCGCGTAGCTGCTGCGCGAATAAACGGACAATAGCTATATTTATAAGCTTCTGTAGCGAGTAAGATCCTCTCCCTGCCATTTTGACGCGATTTGAGCGTTTTTGCGTGTCATGATATGTGGTGGAAGAAGATGTGCAGGTATGGGAGACACGACTTTGATGGGTGAGCGGGAAGCACGTTTAGTTACGTTATCGTGTCTATGTAACTATGTTTGTCTTGTTTGTATAGTTATATTCTAGGTTGTTGTTTCTCATCGTCGTGGGCGCCTAGTCGGGCGCAGGAGCCGGGCGTCGGGCAAGTGGTGGCGTGTTCTCAATTGTCCGAATATCCTGGAGAACATGGATTCCCCGAATCCGTGAACATCTTCGCGATCATGTTTACCTGAACGTTTCGAAGGTCACAACAGAGGAATGAAAATGCCGACCCCCTATCTTCCTGGTGAATTGTTGCTCCTCGTTGCGGATTTTCTTGATAGAGAAAGAGATATCAAATCCTTAGCTCGAATCAATCGGCACTTTTATTTCCTCCTTAATCCATACCTTTACCGGCGCAATTCGCTGACTTCTGGAAGTTCGGTGTTGTTGTGGGCAGCCGCCCGAGGGAGCGAGGCGACGGCTCGAACCTGCGTTTCCGAAGGAGCTGATGTTGAGGCGATCGATAGACATGGTAGGACACCGCTATCCTGGGCTGCGATGAATGGCCGAGAGGCAGTGGCCAAGCTTTTGCTGGAGAATACGCGGGTGGATCTCGAGCTCAACGGGAAAGACCGCTGCGGTTTCTCTCCATTGTCCCTAGCGGCGTGTAATGGCCACGAAACGATGGTGAAGCTGTTACTGGACACTGGGCGAGTGGAAATCGATTCCAGGGACTCGAAGGGTTGCACGCCACTATCCAAGGCAGTGTCAAGAGGCCGCGAGTCGGGGGTGAAGCTGTTAATCGCGACTGGACAGGCGGATCTCCACTTAAAGAACCGCTTCGATGAATCGCTTTTCTCCCTGGCGGCGAGCAATGGCCATGCAACGATTGTGAAGCTGTTACTAGAGACTGGGCGGGTGGAAGGTCGACTCTAGGGACACTAGTCGTCGCACGCCACTACACAAGGCAGCGTCAGAAGGCCACGAGTCGGTGGTGAAGCTATTGCTCACGACTGGTGGAGTGGATGTCGACGGCAAGGACTTCGCGGCTACCACACCACTGGCATGGGCTGCGTTTCAGGGCCACGAGGCGGTTATGAAGCTATTGATGGAGACGGGGCGGGTGGATATCAACTCAAAGGACCGCTTCGGGTCTACCCCATTCTGCCTAGCGGCGCGTAAGGGCCACAAAGCGATAGTAAGGATGTTGCTAAAGACTAGGCGGGTAGATATCGACTCTAGGAGCTCTAGTGGTCATACACCACTGTCTTGGGCGGCTTCGGGAGGCTACGAGTCGATAGTGAAGCTGTTGCTAGAGACTAGGCGGGTGAATGTCAACTCTAGGGACTCTAGTGGTCGCACGCCACGGTCAGCGGCTGCGTCAAACGGCTTTGAGACAGCGGTGAAGCTGTTACTGGAGCATGGACGGGTGCATACGGACGAGAATTCTGGACAAAGACATTGGAAGGGAGTTAGAAAAAACCTCACAAGGTGGTAAAAGGTTCAGTGAAGGGAAGGGTATCGATTAGCTTGCCCAGCATCGAAAGTGTTCAAGGCAAAATTGTACAGTATTTAGCCACTTACCATCCTGAACAGAAGAAAACCCAGGTACCTAAGTCCTCTTTTCTCTCCAAGATTAGACTACATAGATTCTATATATAGCTCACTATCTGAAGTCGGGTGCGCAGTTCTCTCTATGGACATACCGTCGCTGTAATTATTATTCAATTCTTGCCCAAGTCGCATCGCAAATTGCTGAATCATTGTGGCCACTTTCTGAGTTTCAGTCGATACTCCGTGCCCCTTCTCCTAGGAAACGATACTTGATAGTGGTAGTCCTCACCGTGACGACTTCACCGCTTCACCGAGTGACTAGTAACTAGACGGAATGTCGAGGATCCTTGTCATCGTGCGGTGAAACGTGAAATTGGGGTAGTAATCTGCTGCGCATAGTTGAGCCTCATACCCCCTGCGTGCTAAGCCCCGTGGTTGGGCTGCCGAACGATGCGTAGCACGCTGAGAGCTTTGCACCTAGAAAATCTCTTGAACTCGAAGGCTGATACGCACCTTAAATACTAGGAGTTCTACTTACAATAGATTAGTTACTAGGCTTTAATTGAAATAGATTTGGCAAAACCAGATTAGGAATAGCTTAATACTCTACCTGCTACTGAAGACTCCGAGCCCAAATTCAAGCGACGATGTGTGAAAGTCTATATATAGCACCTATAAGTAGTTAGCTTGGTGATATTGATATTTCCTCTCCTCTAGATAATAGTAGAGGTACGTTTAAAGACCTACAGTATAACCTATAATAGAATTTGAGTTTATGTTCTCTACCACTAGATTACTAGTAAATAAAGCATAAGAAGAGCCTTTGCTAAACCCCTTAAAGCCTTTCATAAGTTACTAGCTTCTACTACTAGATACTAGGGATTTTGATAATCCCCTTCTTGTGCCTAATTTGGGGTATAGTACCCACAACACGGAGCGGTGTGGGTGGGTGTGTCACCGTTAGGGTGTTAGTGGTGTCTCACTACGGAGATATAGTCGATTTAATATACTAAGGTACACCACCTCTTCGGAGCGGGGCAGCCCGGAGGATGCCTAGGTGGAAGAGTGGGGCTTTATCGATGAGGTATCGTTGGGGAATCGGTGTACCAAGCCACGTGATCTCCCATGGGTGGGAATAGCTTCATGGGGGAGACAGGCATTTCGTGCCAGAGACACGATTTTGGTGGGGTTGGCGACGCAGGTGGGTTGGCAGCGCAGGCGGGAAGAACGTTATAATTTATATATATTAATAGGGTTTTCTGTATTTATTCTATTTATAGGACTATGAGACCGTAGTAGTGCGATCCTGATAGTAAGGGACTAAGCCCTACATAGTAATAGTATGGTCCGGTCCCCAGTCCGTCTGGTCCCTTGCCGTCCTTGCCGAGGTCTTGGTCTACGTATGGGTGGTTGATGGGTCGGGCCGATCGCGCTCAAACAACACCTGCACTGTCTCCCCTAGGATTATCAATGGTGACAAATAAGAAATAACATAATAGTATCACCGCGATGATGAATTTTACTTTTGTTGATCGTAAATAAGGATGAAATCAAGTTGTGCGCACTCAAGTTACCAGCTGTCGGGTTAATTTCTTTATCAAAGGCTAGTCTGTAAGATAACATGCTATAGTAAGGTACTACGAAGTGCTAATTTGATTGTTGGCTGACTTTTATCCTGCAAGAGGGCTTTGTAAATAGTTAAGTTTATATCAATGAGGATTCCAGATTGAAATAAGGTATCAAGTGGATACGCGAAACAGTAGGGCGGCTGGGGCAGGTCAATTAGGATTTGCATTTTAGGTCCACAGATCTCAGGATTGAATCACAATTGATCACCATCCCGAATCGGTCTATATTTGGAAGGTACGTCTCATGAAGAAATCAAGACGTCCTTATCGAATCGCGTCTAGGCACTTGCATTCAGGTTATATCACATCACGCTCGCCTATTCTCTCTAAAATTTGAGACTAGAATGAAGGAGACTTCAGAAGAAATGATTAATTATTTCTTGTGAGAACAGAACACGACCTGACCAGCATAATCATGACGAAAGCCAAGTTACAGTATGTCCCATCTGGTAACTAGTGCATGACGACTATGTACCCTACTGTAGCACCCAGCACCGGGTAAAAACAGTATATCATGCCGTACATATCGTATGTAACTATGGATCCTACGAGATCCCTGTCAATTAACCTGTATCTTGATTGTGCCGATACGAGTTTTCAACGGCGCTAAAACCAAACTGGTGCGTATTCTAGGCTGTGCGGTGTGTTTCATTCGTTGATCAGTCCTTTATCTATCTCAGATATGAGCGGTTAAATACGTAAAAGGGCAAAAATTCGCGACACAGGTTTGAGGAGGAGCGAATTGTGGCAAAATACCACCAACAGTAAAAATTTCTAGGTTCTGAATACGAGGGCTGCTTTATTTCACACAGAATGACATCGAGACACGGCTAATGGCTGGTGATACAAGTTTATGTTTGTGACGCCTTATGCCACATCGGGAGCTGTGGGGCAAGGCTCTAGGCCCGGTGAGAACTTGTTCGTCGGTCTGGCTTGGAGTGTCGCTAAGAGATGTTGATCGAAAACAAAGGGAATTGTTCCATTAATGGAATACTAGGCTGTAGATAATAAAGCAAAGGAGGGAAGGGCAATCCACAAAACCTTCAAGAATCAAAATGGTATCTGACATGGTTTCCGGCCACGCAGAGGTCACCAAGTCGCTAATGCAGCTTCTGCGTAGCTGCATGGGTCGGCGAACTGTGTCGAATCCGCTGTTGGATCTGTCTGAGACACCGTCAAACGCGGCCATTCAGCGCGGGCGATAAGTGATCGGTGGAGGGATTGATAGCTACCAGCGCCCGAGCGGATCGCCACTACGAGCGGACATAAGGGGATTTCGCCGTCCGTTCGGCCCGATAAGGGTCTTAGATTCCTATTCCTAGTAAACTCGTACCCGTAGAAAGGTTCTACTATGAATTACTCGCTTTGGGTGAACAACTCGTTCGTTGTTCGTTCACCTCACTCTCGCTTTTGCCAATAACTGAAACATCACTTTCGTTAAGGTGTTCGCGCAGTTTCCGGCAGTAGGTTCCTGCAGAATACCTGGATAGCATATATGGAAATGCAGCTCTCGACGCTTGTCATACTGTCGTTTCTAAGTACCTACGTCCTGTGTTGGCCCTACGATGAGTCTCTCGTTGATTACAACCTAAATCAGAACAAAAGCGCTCAAGGCCCCATCGATTATTGGGGAGCATGGCCGGACCATGATTATCATCCATCGCCGGACAACTGGCGCTTCCCTGTTTATACGATCTTTTTGGACCGCATATCTAATGGCGATCCGACAAACGACAATATCAACGGAACCAAATTCGAGCATGTGATTAACTCTAATCAGATGCGACACGGCGGTGACCTGGAAGGCTTGATAGACACGCTGGACTATATTCAGGGGATGGGATTCAAGGTGCACTGATCTAACCTAGACCAAATCCCAATGCTAACCTAGCCAGGCAATTTATTTCGCCGGGACGTACTTGGAGAACCTACCTTGGGCCTTCGATGGCTACTCGCCGACTGATACCACTTTGCTCGACAAACATTACGGCACACTGGCAGACTGGAGACGGACCGTGACGGAAATTCACAGCCGGGATATGTACGTACTTGTGGACAATACGGTCGCAACGTAAGTCAATGCTCCAGCATAGTCCCAGATATATGGGGTGTGTGCAGGAGCTCATCCGAGGATTTAGTCTGAGCAACTTGATCGGGTTCAAGGGCCACCTGAACGGCTCGGCTCCTTTCAAAGCAAGCGAATACACTGTCCAATGGGTCACGGACCGACGATATGCCGATTTTTCCTTCAGCAACACCTGGAACAACACATGCGACTACCCCAAGTTTTGGTGGGAGGATGGCTTCCCATTAACCTCTGGGGGAGTCCAAGACCTCGATGGTTGCTATAACAGCGACTTCGATCAATTCGGAGAACTAGAAGCATTTGGTAATTTCCCGGACTGGCAGCGTCAGCTTACGAAGTTTGCTTCAGTGCAGGATCGCCTGCGCGAATGGCACAAGCCCGTTCGTGATATCATCACTCGACACTCCTGCTTCCAAATCGCCAGTCTCGACATCGACGGGTTCCGCTTCGATAAGGCTGTTCAGGTAACCCTTGAGCCCCTTAGCGAGATGATGGCGGTATACCGTGAATGCGCGAAGATGTACGGAAAGCACAATTTCTTCCTCCCGGGAGAGATCACATCTGGCGATACGTTTGGCAGTCTCTACCTTGGCCGCGGGCGCCAGCCAAATCAGCGTCCAAACAATCCAGCCGAAGGTGCTAAGCTGACCAACACCTCGGAGGGTGCTTTCCTGAGAGAGGACGGGTTGCAAGCATTGGATGCCACGGCATTCCACTATACAATCTACCGGTCGATGACCCGTTTTCTAGGAATGGACGGTAACCTGGTTGCAGGACAAGACTTGCCGACCGATTTTATTGAAGCCTGGAATGCGATGCTTGTCACCAATGACTTCCTCAATGCATTCACAGGAGAGTTGGATCCCCGACATATGTATGGCGTCTCGAACCAAGACAACTTCCGATGGCCGACAATCAAGAACGGCACGTCGAAATACCTTTTGGGATTGAACGTGATCACGCTGGTACTTCCGGGGATTCCCCTTATCCTCTGGGGTGAAGAGCAGGCCATGTACGTGTTCGATGCCACTGCAGCAAACTACCTCTACGGTCGGCAGCCGATGTCGTCCCAAACCGCATGGTGGACAAATGGCTGTTTCAATGTGGACACCACCAAGTTCTACGATTTCCCGATTGAGAAGGGAAGCAATGGCTGCAACGACATCACCGTCACCTACGATCAACGCAATCCCGCCCATCCACTCCGCAACCTGATGAAGCGAATGTTCGAGATACGGACTCATTACCCGGTCGCAAATGATGGCTTGTTCGTTCAAACCATCTCTCAACTCACAGAAGACATCTATCTTCCTGGTTCATCTACTACTCCCACGGTCACCGGGCTTTGGTCGGTGTTGCGAGGCTACTTCCCGGAGGTCCAGGTCGATACAATCTGGCCCAATCAAACAATATGGCTCGTCTATCAAAATGGAAACCAGACAAAGACGTTTGGTGGAAGCTGCAGTAACAGCTCTGCTGCCTTGCTGGCGCCCTTTGCATCGGGTACCAAGTTGAAGAACCTCTTCTATCCATACCACGAACTTACCGTGAACGATGGTCCACCAGACAGCAACTATTCATGTGTCAACGGCGGCATGGAGCTGAACGCATGGGAATATCGGGCCTACGTACCGGTTGACATCTTCATGGAGCCTGGTCCTACTGTGACCGAGTTTGTCCCTGGTCATGATGCTCGGTTGCTGTCTGCAGAAGACACGGGTGAAACCATCCCCATTCAGCTTGGGTATTCCACAGCAATGGACTGCGACATTATTACCAACGCGATTAGCCTGAATGCTACCACGCAGAAAGGAACCGTCGCCACTCTTGATACTTCCAGTGTGAGTTGCACCAATGTCACTGCCAGGACGACCAGCAACAACTTTATCGGAGAGGTCCCGACCGTTTGGACATGGTCTGCAAACCTGACCAATGTCTATCACGGAATCCACCAGCTCACTGTTGCCAACATTTCCACGTCTAACCGATCTGGAGTTTACACCAATGCGACAGACAGCTTTTTGCTTCGCGTCGGTGTTCCTACCAATCCCCTGATCACCCCACTGGCCAATTACTCCACCAGCCTAGTGCACAAATCCGGAGACGGGTTCTACGTCCAACACAACGCTGCAGGCGCTGACAAGTTCCGGTATTCAGCTGATTTCGGGAGCACCTGGTCAAGCTGGGAGATGTACGAGGGAGGCAACACGAGTGTTACCATTCCGAATTTCACCGGAACATCCATGCAAGCCTGGAAAGGAACCCATATCCGCGTGCAGTACTTTTCCAGGCTCACTGGGAGCAGCGATTACATCCAAGAAGGAGATTATAACTGGGATGAAGGTTCGGTCCGAAGGTTCCCTCACTTGTGGTTCAACGGCCCATTCAACCAGTACGGTTACGATGCAGGCCTCGACAACATAATGCAATTCGACTCCAAGACCTTGCGCTGGAACTACGATTTTGTCTACGAATGGCCGACCGTAGGACAGATAAATGCCTGGGGTATAGACCCGTCGGGTGTGCCTGACAACTCGGAGGTCTACGGCGACGTGGGCAACTCATCCACGATATTGAAGCTTCCTCCATCCTACCTCTCGTCCAACGTGATCAACATCACGGATTTGCCACCATTCCCACATCTCGGCTGGAGGCTATCCCTCAATGATGGCAATCTCCGGTATGAAAAGGTTCCCATCGGATCTGGATGGGCCCAGCTCACCCTCTTCATTCTTCTGTGCATTTGCCCTATCATCATGGGTCTGGTAGGAGTGTTCATCTTTATCCAATCGTTCTATCAAGTAAAGCTTAACAAAGACGGCAATGTTCTCAAGGTTGAGACGTTGCCTCTCTTGTTCTGGCGCAAAGTCAAAGTCCAGTTTACCAGGAAGACTGGCGCGGAAAACACGATCTCTGAAAAGGTTGTGCCGACAGGCATTGCCGTGGGAGAGGTGGTCAGCCAACGACGAACGATTTTGATTGCCACGATGGAGTATGACATCGCAGACTGGAAACTCAAAGTCAAGATTGGTGGTCTGGGAGTCATGGCTCAGCTCATGTCCCTGAACCTGAAGCACCAGAATCTTATCTGGGTGGTTCCGTGTGTTGGTGATATCGATTATCCCGTGGATACACCGATTGAACCCTACGTCGTGACGATTCTTGACAGGCTTTATTTGGTGAAGGTGCAGTACCACATCGTTGAGAACATCACCTACGTCCTGCTCGACGCCCCCGTCTTCAGGCAGCAGACTAAGGCGGAGCCTTACCCACCCCGTATGGACGACCTTGACAGCGCAATCTACTATTCAGCTTGGAATCAGTGCATCGCAGAAACAATCAAGCGAACGCCCTCCATCGATTTCTACCACATCAATGATTTTCACGGATGTGTTGCACCGCTGTATCTGCTACCGACGCGAACCATTCCGGTTTGCCTATCCTTGCACAATGCCGAATTCCAAGGTCTTTGGCCACTGAGAACACAAAAAGAGAAGATAGAAGTGTGCTCTGTCTTCAATCTTCCAGTTGACATAGCGACCAAATATTGTCAATTTGGAAATGTGTTCAACCTGCTCCATACCGGTGCTAGCTATTTACGATTCCATCAGCGCGGTTTCGGCGCAGTGGGTGTTTCACAGAAGTACGGAAAGCGCTCATTTGCACGATATCCAATTTTCTGGAGTCTTAGCAACATCGGTAGCCTTCCAAATCCAGACCCCTCTGATACAGGCTCCGTGGAGAATGGCGCACAGGTGCAGGTCACAATTCAATCTGACGCCGAGCTCATTCATGACAAGCTCCAGGCACAGAAATGGGCCGGTCTGAACGAGGACCCCAATGCCGACTTGCTCGTGTTCGTCGGAAGATGGTCAAAGCAGAAGGGAGTTGACTTGATTGCAGATGTCATGCCTGCAATTCTTTCTGCCAGACCTCTCGTGCAATTGATTGTGATCGGTCCCCTTGTTGATCTGTACGGCAAGCTGGCTGCGATCAAGCTCGAGCGCATCATGGAAATGTATCCAGGTCGCGTGTTCTCGAGGCCAGAGTTCACGATTCTTCCACCTTATGTGTTTTCTGGTGCCGACTTTGCCTTGATCCCATCTCGAGATGAGCCATTCGGATTGGTTGCCGTTGAATTTGGTCGGAAGGGTGCTCTTGGAATTGGTTCTCGCATTGGAGGTCTTGGGCAAATGCCGGGTTGGTGGTATACTGTGGAATCCGACTCGGCTCGCCATCTCTTGCATCAGTTGAAGACCGCCATTGAGTCCGCTTTGGACTCATCCCCGGAGACCAGAGAGGAGATGCGTGCAAACTCCGCCAAACAGCGATTCCCCGTCCTTGAATGGGTTCAAAGGCTCGAAAAGTTGCAGCAAACTGCAATCCACATCCATAACAGCAAGAACAGGGACACTGTTATTGGGCACACCCGAGAGTCTCAGGTGAATTGGGATATGCATGGTCTACCACCTTCAAGATCCCGCCCGGCATTCCGTCAGTCTACGGTGGGTGCCTTGGGAACTACACCAGCGAAAAATTCGCAGCCCGCTCAGCCTTCCCTTCTGGAACTACAAGCAGCGGAGCTTGAAGGCAAGCAAGAGCCTGAGAGCGCCAGATACAACATGATGGGCCGCAAGCTGTCTCTCGGTCGACGACTCGGACCTGGACAGGGCAGGAAACGTCTCATAAAGAAGGCACTGCGTGAGAGTCAGCTGTTCGAAGGTGATACCACGGACGTTGACGAAGATGGCACTGGGACGCCACAGGAGCAACTGGAGCAAGATATCTCTCCCGAAGAGGCAATGGCGGCCATCAATCGTCCTCTCACATCCCAGTATCTCGACTCGTCTTCTAGTGATAACCGACACTCTCATGGCGAGTCTAACAAATCGACCTCCAACTCATCAGTCTCTCGTGACACTTCTCCATTCAGAGCCCCCGTTCCTGCTGACGATTTCCTTTCTGGTAACACTGCACCTGTTGCCAACACCCGCACCCTATCCACTCTCTCCATGGTATCTGTTTTTGAGGATCACGATAAACCTGTCTTCAATCTGCAGAAGGTCGACCCTACCTTCACTGACAGCATGGGTTACTTCACGCGCAACTTTGAAAGGCTCCTCACCAACCTCAACAAGAAGAACTCGATCACAGATCACTGTATTGAAGTCTATTTGACGAAGAGTGAGCGGAAATTCTTCGACATGTACACCGACGCGCAGTTAAAAAAGCAGCCCAAGAGGGGGGTGCGTCCCTTGACTGAAACTGGTTTGAATCATGCCGTTGAGGACACGGAGGATGAGTACATCTCACCTACTCCTGAACAATCGGAATCAAACGGAGCAGATGACATGGATCAATGGCTCTCTCGTCTTGGATACAAAAGACCCATCGCCATCCAGAGATTCATGAGATGGCGCGTCGGTAATTGGCCCGTCTACGCTCTATTCCTGGGTCTCGGACAGATCATCGCGACAAACTCGGCACAAATCACCCTTTTGGTTGGCGAAATCGGTGAGAATGCGGTCAAGCTCTACATTATTGCGGCAGTCTACTGCTTGTCATCCATCGTTTGGTGGTTCCTGTTCTACCGTTTCCCGTCCGTGATTGTCCTCTCTCTTCCCTGGTTCATCTACTGCATTGCATTCGTCATAGTGGGTATCTCACCACTCGGACTCTCGGCTGTTGGTCGGGCATGGGCTCAGGACATTGCCGCAGGCGCCTATGCCACCGCATCTTCCAGCGGCTCATTGTTCTTTGCCCTCAACTTTGGTGATCAGGGTGCTGTGCCAGTCAAGGACTGGATGTTCCGCGCAAGTCTGATCCAGGGCATGCAACAGCTCTACACGGTAGCCCTGTGGTTTTGGAGCTCCAAAGTCACTGCGGTGGAAGTTCGCGGTATTACAACAGCTGCCTTGAGCTCATGGAGACTGACAGCTGTCGTAATGCCCATTGCTGCAGTATGTTTCATCATCGGCGTGCTCCTTGCTCTAGGTTTGCCGAAGTACTATCGTCAAGCCCCCGGAAAGATCCTCTTCTTTTACACCTCTCTCTTCCGTCGGCGCATTGTTCTCTGGTTCTTCTTCATGGTCATTATTCAGAACTGGTTCCTTTCCGCCGTCTTCGGTCGCAATTGGACATTCCTTTGGTCTTCCATACACGCAAAAACATGGGAAGTCCTCATTTTGGTCCTCTTCTTCTTTGTCGTTGTCTGGATCGGTGCGCTGCTCGTTTTCCGCGTCTTATCCAAGGAGCACAGCTGGATCTTACCTGTCTTCGGACTCAGTCTCGGTGCACCACGCTGGGCGCAATCCTGGTGGGGAACTTCTAATATTGGCTACTATCTCCCATGGGCCGGTGGTTTGACTTCCGGAGCCCTCATATCGCGCGGTCTCTGGCTATGGTTGGGTGTTCTCGATGAAATTCAACAAGTCGGTCTCGGAATGATTCTCTTGCAGACACTGACGAGAGTTCACGTCTGCTTCGTCCTGTTAGCCGCGCAGTCTCTTGGATCGATTGCCACCATTTGCGCTCGTGCGTTTGCTCCCAACAATATCGGCCCAGCTGGCATTTCTCCGAATGTTGGCTCGTCGGTGGATAAGGTTTTTAATGCATGGTTCTGGATTGCACTTTTCTTCCAGCTTCTGGCTAGGTCAGCCATCGTTCCCTTTTTCGCAATCAATGCTCTTACTGACTATCATTGCAGTTTTGGTTTCCTTCTCTTCTATCGCCGAGAACAGCTAAACAGACCGTGAGCTTTGCATGTTTCAAAATATGATACGAACAACCCTGGAATAATCAGCCACAGTATATGTGGAGGATTTCCTGAGATGCGATGTACGAAGTATTTTTGTACAGATGTCGCGGAGATTTTGCTTTTATGATTCTGTACGAGAAAGCACTTAAGTGAGGTGGTTAATGACTTGTGATGATAATAATGGCGTTTTGATGGATTCAATGTTTTGAAACATTTTCTTTGATAATTTTGGAAAGAACACGGATTACCAAATTTATTCACTTCTAAGTACTGTGTTTACCTGGGCATGTGCTTATGTATTGTTTCGACGTTTTGTGTTTCTCAAAGTATCTCGCTTTTCAAGTCCATAGGGTACCTCCTATATAGGTAAAAGGTATATGCGATAGGTATATATAGCTCCTACCCTAGAGACTATATTTCTACATTACTAACTCGCAATGCCCAGGTTTAGATAGGCAAGTCCAGTGTCGAGCAACTTTTCATCTCCAGTCTCAATCTGGGGGATGTGCAGATGATGCTCGGTCTGGAGCTCACTCTTGAGGACCCCGAGCTTAAAGCCGTGGCCGGTATTGCGATACCATCGGAGCTTAGTATGTGATCCTGGAATCAAACAAGGAAGATGGCACGTTACTTACCGAAGCTCGCCAATATCCTGGAAAATATCGATCGGGCTACCTCCAGAAGTCTACCAAGCGAAGCCCTTATCCGACAAACGGTCGACATGCTGCTTGTCTATCCTCACGATATTCTCACGTTGAGAAATTCGACCGCTGCACGTTCTCATTGCTTACAGGCAGAGAGGCAATGGGGTTACGGTCCAGTGGAACGAGACAACCGGCGTTACAGACTAGTTAAAAAGCCGGACTATGCAGTATGGTATGGCTAGATTGAGGAAACCGGCGTGAATATTGTTATTGTGGAAGCGAAGAGAAGACTTTAGGCATCGACGGGCCTACCACAGTGTCTGGCCTAGGTAATGTTGCTATGCAAATAAGGCATGGGCTCCGTGGGCTCTCGGCCGAACGGAGAAGGAATCTACATGTTTTCAGTCAACACAGGAGGTTCAGGAAAGCAATGAATCAAAGTTCTAAAGCAGAGTCATAGGGTAGAAACAAGAAATCGTTGATACAGTCGTCATCTGGAGGAAGGCTCATGGGTCTCAAAAACAAGCGAACAGCAGACAACAGACCAACAGAGAAAAGAAAAACGGTATAGGGCTATCAAATTCGGGCCAAATGAACAGGGGGAAGAGGAGAGCAGAGAGGAGTAGTGATAGCACCCGAAACAGATCCCCGGCATGATCAATCAGCTCGTCTCCCTCAAGACACAATCACAGCTCCGACAGACCCGGAACAAAAACAAACAGCTCTAAAGCCAGCCCAGTCTCATGGCTGGTTTTCGATGCGAGGACCGGCGGAAAGGAGAAGGCATGCAGGGACACGCGTGACAGTGCGAGAAATACGAGTATAGTCAAGATCCGAACCAATTGCAAAGTCACAAAACAAAGAAGCGAGATGCAGGTGTTGTTCCCAACTCTCGCCGGCGCGAAAGAATCGAATCATACAATTGACTCCGACGACCTTATCAATCCCGCCCGCAAAGAACCGCGATCAAAACCTCCAATGCCTGCGGCAGCTGATTACTGCACCTGGCTGACGATTTCGCTGGCGCGGCCCAGACTCTCGACCATCTGCTGGCATTCCTTCCGCCGGCGGATGGTGTAGTCGCTCTCCTTGAGCAGGTCGTCCAGCTCGTTGTTGCGGTACATGTTCTCTAGAAGCTCGCGCTGCATCTCGTCCTTGGTGAATCTAATGGTGATATTAGCATGCAAGGGCCGAGAAGGGGGGGGGGGGGGGGGGGAGGCAGATACGTACTGTACCAGGGTGTACATGACAGCCTTGGGGACCATGTCGATCATCGTGCGCTTGACGATGTTGAAGTACGAGGTGATCAGCAGTTCTGGCATAGAGTTAGTACGCAGTCACGATAGGAAAGAAAGAGGGTTAAGGACTTACTGATAACCTCAACCTCAGTGGATTCGCGCTCTGACAGACTGGCGGAAGCCTTGAGAGTTGGAGGAGGTGCCTCCATGGCAGCCATCTTCTTCTTGTTCTTCGAAGCCCAGAAGCTGCCGAAGAAGCCGCTGCCATTGGGACCCTCACCGGTGGTGTCCAGAGACGGACTCTGGGCACGAGCGGCGGGCAGGGGCTTGCCAGTCTTCGGGTCGACCTGAGTGGGCTTGGCGGCTTGTTGGCGCTCGTTGACAAGGGCCATGGCCTGCGTGGAGTTAGCTTCATTTCTCGCTATGCGGCGGCATCGATGTTTTCACTTACCCGGTGTCCGTTGAGGAAATCAGGATGGCCAGTGTTGATGTAGGTAGCCTCCATAGCAATTAGATCCCTAACCAGCTTGCTGGTGGGGTCCATGCACTTCTTGAAGAAGGCAATCACCACCGCGTGGACCTTCTCCTTCAGCATGGGGTACCGACGGAACAGCTGCTTGTTCAGGAGCTGGCCGAGGATGCGCACCAGCTCGTCGTAGACTAGCGTGATACACTTGGTGCTGGGTTCTTCGAGACGCTTTATCTGCTGCTTAACGATCAACTCGAAAGCGGTCGTTCCGACGAACAGGGCCGGCGAGGAACCGGAGGAGTTGTACAGGATGGTGCGAATATCGATGTCCTTCACCTGATCGAAAGGATCCACAGCCTTGACACCGTTCGAGTAGAGCTCGTGGAACACAAAACTGATACGGGCACCACCCGAAAGTTCAACGCTGGACAGCTCCTGGTTGTTTCCTTCCAAGACAGTGCGGTACTCATTGCTAAACTCGGTGATAATGTTGAGGATGATGTTGGCACTGTTGCCGAGCATGGAGTCACCGAGTTGCGCCAGCTCCGTGGAATACTTCTGAAGGGAGGAGGAAATGCGGCCCTTGATATCGGGGAGTGTTTGCTTGATGTGCATCATTAGGATCTACAGAATCCAGGCATCATGTTAGTTTGTGCTACACACGTCTCTCCTCGGTACTGGCGCAACCGCTTGCTTACCAAGTTCAATTTCCGGGCCAGATAGGGGGTGCCGCAGTACGAGGCCTTATTCCGGTATGCCTTGTGGTTCTCGAAGAAGTTCTTCTCGTTCTCCAGAGCGTAGGCAATAGGGCGCTTGTTCTCAATGTCACGCTGGCCACGGTTGACCACGGGAACGTAGCCTAGGCGCAACGGGATAATTCGACCAGCGAGAATATCCACAACATCGGTGCCTTCGTCCATCAGGTCAACCTTACTCAGCACACCGATGGTGCGCTGACCCTCCGGGTCCACCTCACGCGCCAGCTTCAGACCATCCGAGTTGGCCAGATCCTGGTTGGCCGATGTGACGGCTAGAATGATGGCGTTGGGCTTGCTAATGTACTTGAGCACCATGTCCTTAATCTGACGCTCAATATCCTTGGGCTGATCTCCGACGGGCACCTTGGTCAGACCGGGCAGATCGACCAGGGTCAAGGTGAGGACGTTGGGCGAGTAGATGCGCAGGTTGATGGGAGCAGGCGAGATACCGGCATTGCGACCGACCTTGGAATCCGTCTCACGAACAATCTCCTCGCGAATCTTGTTGAAGTCGAAGAACTTTTGGCCGGGGATGTGCAGGAACTCGCCATACTCGTCGACGTTGGACTCGCTGTCTGTTGTCTCGAGCTTGTTGTCGCCGTTTATTTGTGTCGAAGGGACCTTGTTGATCAGTTGCAGGATGAGAGGTCTCCGAGTCACGATTCCCGAGCCGCGAGGCAGGCTAAACAAGTCCGAGAGAGGGTGGTTAGCGACGGCTGACGACAACACTGCTGGGACGTCCTTCCCCCGGCTACCACCAGGGTTGCGCGGAGGTTCGGCAGCGAGGGAACCACATGAAGGCATCGGGGAAGCACATACAAATCACGACCGACAATGTTCTCTAGCACTGAACTCTTTCCGCTCGACTGCGATCCGACGACGACAATCTGAGGCAGGTCGATCGGGTTGTGCACCTAAATCAAAGCAGCGGTGTCAGTGCCAGGTGGAAAGACCACGGTTGCCACAGGCGTGGATATAGGAATACTGACGCCCACTGTCGAGAACACATCTTGCAGCTTGTTGACCAGTGAGATCAAGCTGGGATCGTTCACATTTATGCTGCGCACGAGTCAGTTCTAGGCCGCATCGGAGCGGAGGGGGGTGCAGGGGGTGGGGGGTGGGCTGCGCACGAGTAGCCAGTGGTTGGGCTTGCCATGGCTGGCGAAGTTGGAAGGGAATCCGTCGTGAATTAGAAGGGTATTTTCAAATTTATGAAGAGAATCAGGGCTGAAGAGGAGGGAGGGAGGGAGTCGCAGGCTGTGAAGAGAAGCGGAAGATTGTTTGTTCGTCGGGGAGGCCAAGGCGGTGATGAGGGTGGCGGTCCAGCCCAAGTGCGAGTGGCAGGCCGTGCACAGGCCAGGAGTACCTGACGGTCGACGGTAGGCATCCATCAAGCGTTGTGTCAGTGAGAGAGATACATGGTTAGGTGCCTGGAATACTGAAGTACACTCTGGCCCAGTCCTTTCACTGTCGCCTGATTTTCCTATTGCCTCGACATGACCAGGTTATACGAGAAAAATGTATACGAGAAAAAAAAGGGTGTCTACCCCAGATAAGAAAATCGGGTTCAACAATAACTACAGGGTAATGTGTGCTAGACAGTATAACGGCCGGGAGAAAAGAGATATGATGCAACACAACGAAAAGAAGCGACATCCCGTCAATCCCGTCTACTCATCCGAAACCGAAGCGAACCGGTCGGACATGGACTGGAGAAGCTTCTCGTACTTGGCCGACACTTCCTCCTCGTTGTCGGGTATCTCGAACTTCATGCTGCGCAGGCCGCTCTGGAGGTCGGCGGTGGCATCACGGACCTTGCTCCAGTTCTGGCCCTGGGCGATGGCCTTCTGTGCCTCGTCGTGGTAGCCCATGAAGGCCTTCATCATGTATTCGGTCTTCCATAGCGGGCAGAACTGGTCGTAGTCACTGTAGCCGTTCTGCTGCAGGAAGTCGTCCTTGATCATGGCGGCTACATCCAGGGTGATCTTGTCCGAGTCACCCAGCGACGCCTTACCGACCAGCTGCACGACCTGGTCAAGGTCCTCGGACTTCGAGAGGAGCTCACGGATCTGGTCGCGCAGCCGAGGGAAGTCAGGATTGTGCTTCTCGTAGTACTTGTCCAGGATCGGAGTGTATTTGCTGTAGGACATCGAGGTGTTGACCGATGGGAAGTGCTTCCGCTGAGCCAGCTTCTTGTCGAGACCCCAGAACACTTGCACAATACCCAAGGTACTAGAGGTGACCGGGTCCGAGAAGTCACCACCAGGCGGGCTGACGGCACCGACAATGCTGACACTACCGGTTCGCTCAGGGCTACCCAGAGCAATACTCTTGCCGGCACGCTCGTAGAAGGAGGCCAGCTTGGCACCCAGGTAGGCGGGGAAACCCTGATCAGCAGGCATCTCACCCAGACGACCCGAAAGCTCACGCAGAGCCTCGGCCCAGCGAGAACTCGAGTCCGCCATCATGGCCACGTTCTTGCCCTGGTCACGCCAGTATTCGGCGATGGTGATACCAGTGTAGATGGAGGCCTCACGGGCAGCGACAGGCATGTTCGAGGTGTTGGCGATCAGGCAGGTACGCTTCATAATTGGCTCCTTGCGGCCTTCGACCTCGATGGAAAGCTACAGGAAGAACTAGGGTAAGCAATTAAAACTCGATGCATATCACCAACTGGAGACCGTACCTCCGGGAAATCCATCAACACCTCAGCCATCTCGTTACCGCGCTCGCCACAGCCGACGTAGACGATAATATCACTGTTCGAGAACTTGGACACACTCTGGGAGATGACCGTCTTGCCGCATCCGAAAGCACCGGGAATGCACACAGTTCCACCCTGCACACTAGGGAAGAGAGCATCCAGCACTCTCTGGCCGACAATGAAGGGCGCATCGGCGGACTGCCTATCACTGACGGGGCGCGGCACACGGACGGGCCAGGTCTGCATCATGCCGAACTCAGCCTTCTTGCCCTCGAACTCAATTTCCAGCAGTTTCTCTTCGACCGTGTAGTTACCGGCGGGAGCTATCCGGGTGACGGTTCCGCGCGCACGCGGAGGTAGGAGGATCTTGTGGTCGTTCACCAAGCTGTTCTCGAACACAATGCCCCAGATATCACCGCCGGTGATATGGTCGCCGACCTTGAAGCCGGCAGGCTTGTACTCCCACTTCTTCTCGCGGTCCAGGGCATTGACACGGATACCACGGGGGATGTAGATACTCTCGGACTTCTCAGAGATGGCCCGGAGGGGTCGTTGGATACCGTCGTAGATCGTCTCCATGAGGCCGGGGCCCAGCTCGACGGAAAGGGGCTTGCCAGTCCGTGTGACGGGATCACCGATGGTCAAGCCATCTGTTGTTCCACAATAACGTGCGGATTAGTATGGCTGATATATGAGGAGGGGGGTTCGCCGCGATGCGGAGCATATACGTGGCAGGGAGAGGGAGCAGGCGTACCGGTTTCTTCGTAGACCTGAATCGTGGCCTTGTCGCCTTCGATTCGGATGATTTCACCGGAAAGCAGGGCATGACCGACATGGCACTGGAGGGGAGAATGCTGTCAGCGCGGCGAATCCTTCTGGGGGCGAAGCTGGGGAAGAGCTTCCGGAGGGATTGCTAGAAGTCTTACCAACTCGTACATAGCACAGCCAATCATGTTCTCGGCGACGACGACGGGGCCGGAGACCGAGAAGACGGAGCCATGAGGCTCACTGTCCGTTGCCGGTGCCATCGTGGAGGAGGTTTGCGTGGAGGGGATTGACACGGGGGAGGTGGTGGAGGTGGTCGAGCTGATTGAGGCGGGCGAGCCTGGAAGCGGTGGCAGCTCGGGCGGTGACGACGGCGCTTCACCCCCAATGGTAGCAGTCACAGTCGCGACGGGCTGGTCGACCTCACGTCGGCTAATCAGATCTAGCAGGGATGGCCGTGCTTTGAGTCGAGGTCTGCCCAATCCTAACATTCGCTCAGCTGAGATGTCAGAGATCAAGTTCCATGCACCTTGCGATGTGCAGTCGGGGAGGGGGCGGTGTTGGCGGCCAATCGACAAGGGAGCTGAGTCGTGGAGTTCCCCCCCTAAGCTGTCATCCAATCCAGGTCTCGCTCTGGCCGGCGCGGGATTGGCAACCGATCGCCCGTTTTCTTGAGACAAAGGACTGCGGTTATCGTACAACAGGCGCTTTCACAGACCAAACTGGGGCGTCTGGAGCTGCGGCTCTGCCCAAGAGAGTAATATACTTCCTCCTGCCCCCTGCCCCGAAACCACATACCGCATCCTCCATATTTCCCATGGCGATATCCTACCTCTTTCCTCGATCCCAAAATCAACTATGTGTTCCTGCACTTCAAAGAGCCGCTAAAGCGTCCTCTTGGGGGAGAACAGCACATGAACTGTGTCATCTGTGCTCTTCCTGGGGTCCAAGAGGAGTAGACTGGACGTCCGGCTCGTGACGGGTGCCGTAGAACCAATCAGCCCATCGGCCATCAATGTACAAAAAATGCAAATAGATGAACCAAACACCCTCTATTTTAGCCCAACTGACTGGTGTCGATTTCAGCGGGAATCAGGTTCACATGCAAAGAGCAAGAGCCCGAGCCCGAACCCCTCACGCCGTTGACCACGGACCACGGTAGACGGAAGAGCTACCCTGGTCATGAACGGCACGGGGGCCTCAACGTTGGACCGTATATATACGCAAATATGAGCCTCTCAATACACAGATGGATGTCGCCGGACGAGTCGAGATTCTGCCCCGCTGCTGGTCCTAATATTGACCACCACCAACTATGACGTTGAAGAGTCCTCGACAAGGGAACCGCACCGAGTGCCACTATTGGGGTTACTCATTTCACTGGACCGACCTCCACCGCTCGGCAGACCAGTTACGTCCTCTGATCCAGACCTACGATAGCTTAGCAGATGAATGTGTGCAGCGGTTGAACAAGATCCCCACCGGCGACGATTCGAATAAGCCGTTCCAGAGAGACTTGTACGGGCTGCTAAAGAACCACGCTGATGAGGATCCCAAGCTCAAGCAGCTATGGGATGAGGTCAATACGGTTCCTGAGTGGGTGGATTGGGAGCAAATCCAGAGGGGACAGGATGTGTTCTTTCGATACGGCCTCCCGATCTTGAATGTGGTGAGTCTTGTGTGATGATTCCGAATCGTAATGGCCACAGATAACTAAAAATTTTAGCTTGGCTTCGAGAGCTTGCTTGGTGGAATGTACGAGCTCTCTGCTCTCTCCTCCTTATCCATGCCAAGCTTACGTTTCTATAGGGGCGCGATGCGAGTAGTGGAAACACTTGCACGAACCGGCGGTTTCGGTGCCAAGGTAGTCCGACGACGAGTCCTCGAAACTCTGCAACATGTCCTCCAGGTCAACAGCTCAGCGGATGGGATGCGGCCGGGCGGAGAGGGCAATGTCTCCTCGATCCGTGTCCGACTCCTTCATGCGTCCGTCCGGATGAGGATCTTGAGTCTGGTGGAACAGAAGCCGGAGTATTACGACGTGGCCAAGTACGGCACGCCTGTCAATGACCTTGACTGCATCGGTACCATCAACACCTTCTGCACTTCGGTAGTCTGGCTCGGTCTGCCGCGCCAGGGCATCTACCTCAATGAGCAGGAGATTGAAGACTACATCGCACTCTGGCGTCTTGTCGCCTACTATATGGGCACACCAACCGAACCGTTCGAGAATACAGCCAAGGCCCGGGCGATGATGGAGTCGCTCTTGATATCGGAGATCGATCCCACCGAGATCGGCAAGGTCCTAGCCAAGAATATTATCATTGGCCTGGAGAACACAGCGCCGTCTTACGCATCGAAAGAGTTTTTGGAGGCGATGAGCCGGCTTCTAAATGGCGATCAGCTCTCGGATGAACTGGACATTCCACGAACTAGTCTCTATTATCGTACCATTCTATGGGGCTATTGTTTCTGGGTGCGGCTTGTGTCAACCGTCATCCCTAAAATCTACTTCCTTGATCGTTTTATGATTAAGGTAAGCCACTTCACGGAGGGGGAAGTTGTGTCTTGAGCGCGTTGTTCCATGAGACTTATCCACCGACAATAGATGCGCCGCAAACATTTCTACAAGGTCCTCATGGACGGAAAAGTTGGCCTCGGGGGCGAAAGCCGCTACGAGTTCAAGTACATGCCGACCCTCACACGAACAACGCGATTGGGCCTGCGACGAACCACCAAGTCTGAGCGACTTGGTCTCGAGAGCTTGGGGTACCTGGGACTTCTCTCTGCCTTTGGTGCGGTAGTCACTCTTGCCGTAGCTTTGGCCTTCGCCGCGAAGTTGATTCCAGCCGAGCAGCTTTTGCAGGCTGTCCGAATATGAGTGTTGTATCAATATGCAGGCCTACACCAGGATTTATTCTGAGGCTACGGTTCCAATTCCAGCGTGCTTACATCAGTCTATAGTGCGCTCTCTTTTCAAGGAGCTTTCTTCCAGTTCTAGCGAATGGTCTCAATATATCGATATTTTGGGTCGGGTACTGAGCACTTCTGATGCCCATCGTATTCGCATCGCCTATAATCTACTCCAATATGTCCATCGGCCTGGCTCATCGAAATGCGCGGTTATTTCGGCACCGCCAATGGGTCACACCGAAATCCTCATTCAACAGTACCAACTCCCTCCACTTGCTGCTTCTCCAGTCACCAGACAGCGTAGGCTGTCTCCGGCTCATCCTCCGCGGCGACGAAAAGACGGCGGACGCAAGTGAGTGATCACAAAAGCTATTTCTTTGCCTGCGCGGTAGTCAATGAGATAATAGCCTACGTTATCCGTTCCAAATGCTCCAAGACGACAGCCACCCAAGCAGTCACCTCGGCAGCGCTAAAGAGCAACACTGGCCCGATGACAATGAAGGGTTAACTGAAACGACCCGCAGCGCCCGTCCACCGCTGGACCAAGTGGTTTGGTTCGTTCTTCCGCATCCCAATGCCTCAGAAGGACCTTCCCTCTGCGACTGGTCGTCTGGCCAGCAGTGAATATCTCGTTAATTTATGAACGAGCAAAGCATAGAGTGCTTCTGGAGAATCATTCCATGCTTTGGTTCAGCATGATGCTGAATCCGGCCCGGCCGGCGCTAGTGACCTTTGGCCTGAGGGAAGTGGCGCCAGCCTCAGATTGGAAGAAGATAGCTATTGCGAAGACATTGGCGGTAACAAGGAAACCGCTAGAAGATACCTGTGCATTTGCTTATCCAAAGTAAATGTATGCACTATCACCTTTCATACGCCTTACGATCACGGGTGCGCTGAGCACTTCCGAAGCGGCGGGCTCAACGACCGGTCTTGATGACGTCTACAGCTGGGGCATACGGAGGATCAACCGAAAAGTCTACTATACGGAACAGATATATGGAGAGAAATTCACATTAGAGGTAAAGAAAGAAGCCGTAGTAATGATCGAATAAAGTCATCTCCAAAGATTTAAAACGCCCCCTCCTTTGCAGCGCGGATAATGATTCCGCATTGGTGACGGCATCCGGTCTAGCTGTGGAGTAGACGCCTTCCTTTATTTCTTCACACGCACGATGTGCAAGTCAGCATATCGATTCCTTTCAATGGCTCACACCAGCTTCCTTGAGAGGTAATTGTGGATCACATACTGCGCATCCCTTGCAGGAACAAGTATTGTCGCAAGTGCAGCCCTGGGCACCGGTACAGTTGCAGGTGGCTCCGCAGTCACAACCCATGATGAATTTCGGTAAGAATAATTATAAGGTGGTTTAATAGATCAAGTGAACAATCAGTGACTGATAGAAGGGTTGTCTATAGTCAATCATGCTAGAAAGGAGGCCGTGGGGTTTTATAACTCCGGGTGGCTCGCAGAGGTAGGACCGTCGGCATCATGATGGCGTCAGTGTGGATGGCGAACCGTAACCTTATGGAATGCGCCGGAGTCTGTGGGTGCCCGGTGTCGGTAGGCAGTATTCAGTAGCCTAAGCTAGGGTGCAACACAGTTGAGGCGCTTGAGTGGACCAGGTGGTGAGCTTTATAGCTCTGGATGTATATCAACCGTCCGATAGTCTGGACTTTCGTCCGAACTTCAAGCCCGTGCGGAAATTACTCGATTGGGGCAGCGGGATGCTAAATCCTGCCTTGGCACTTGTAGAACATTAAAAATATCTCACTCCCCCATGCTTCTATCGCTTCTGTAGCAGTTTGCTGTAGGAACTTTCCGGGGGCTCTCTTTTGTTAGATCGCGAGAGACCACTCGTAACTATATAGAGTACACTATAGGCCCCCGAGGATCGGCAAGCAGCAGCTTGTCGACCCTTTTGAGCGCCCGAGACCCCTTTACTTTGACCTACTCAGCTCAGATTTGAAAGGAAAATGAACCTTTGTCCGACCAGCTGATAAATCGACTTCACGGTGAAACGCGGTGACCTTCAGCCCTGATCCGCATCCTCCGCATCGTCATCATCTTGTGACGGGGAACCCACCCGCTTGTGACTTGCCAGTTCCACTTGCCCCAATCGCCCCCAAGCACCGCACCCAACCCTCCCATTTGTGCCAATCTTCTTGGCTGGCTGGCCAGTCTGCCCTCCAGTCCGATAAGCACATCTCCGCCCGTCCCAACCCAAAACCTCCACCCAACCACCACGACTACCACCACCACCACCACCACCAAGGAGGGGAAACGAGGCCCACGACGCCCTTTGCCTTCAGCTATCTCCGCTATCCGTGCACCCTCCTTTGATATTGTCGCTGATCAAACCCTGTGACCCGAACAAGAACCGCTTCTACCCCCTCGACAAACGTCTGGAGCTGCTACTCCCCCCGGCGAGGACTGATCCACCCGCCACCACCCTCTGTCGGTCTGCTCACCTGGTTCTTTCAAAGAGCCAGGGGACTGGGCAGATCCCAACTACCGACCTGGCCGACAACCGTCCCTACCATCCCTTCGCCTCCGACCACCCCGTACATTCTCTTCCCCTCGATCCTACTGCCATCCCCGCCCGCAGTCCCGAACGTCCCCCATCCTCGTCCGAGTACCGAACCACGACTGCTACCTCCCAACCCTCGACCGGTCGAACCGCCCGTCCGGTAAATACCCGACGCCGTGCTCTCCGATCGAGCAGCAGCTCTGAGGAGTCTCTAGTTACGCGGACGGCCGGCGCCGGCATTCGTGCAGAAGACGGGGCACGTGAAGCTGTGTCTCAAGACGACCCGAACCTCCAGCCCGGCCGAGCTGACGGCCGCTCTCCATCCCGCAAGCGCAGGCGCCTGGCAACCATGCGCGCCGACGGGCTATCGACAACAAATGGCTTTTCCCAGGCGTCCAACGGATCGACCCCGAGAAAAGCCAGCCTGAATCCTCAACTGACTGCGGCTAATGGACAGTCACATACAAATGGCGCCGGGAAAGCCCTGGCAAGTTCGTCGTACTATGGCCATAACCGGGAGGAGGTGACGCGAATATTAATTCAAAGCTTGTACGAGCTTGGCTACAACAGCGCGGCCTCGACGTTAAGCTCCGAGAGTGGTTACCAGCTGGAGACGTCGGGTGTTGCAGCCTTCCGGAGCGCCGTATTAGGCGGACGATGGTCAGAAGCGGAGAGGATTCTCATCCAGTCTTTCCGGAATGCGGGATCGAATAATGGGCAGAAGGGTTCTCACGAGGACACCCTGGTATTGGCGGAGGGTGCGGACAGGAGTGAAATGCTATTCTACCTCCGCCAACAGAAATTCTTGGAGCTGCTCGAAGCACGAGATTTAGGTTCGGCTCTCTTGGTTCTCCGGCAAGAACTCACGCCATTAAACTATGACGTCGATCGGCTCCATGCTCTTTCCAGGTGGGTTCTATCTATGCCCAGTTGTTCCGCTGTGGTTCCAGACGGTGGATAACTAATTTTTATGCTTCGCCAGTCTTCTCATGTGCCCGACGGAGTTGCTCCATGAACAGGCAGGATGGGATGGCCCGGTCACCTCTTCCCGAGAACGGCTCCTGGCCGACCTATCAAGTAAGGAACCCCAGCGACATCACCACCTCTAGAAGGTTTCGTTCCTTGCTAATCGGCAATAGAATCCATATCCCCCTCGGTTATGATTCCTCAGCATCGTCTTGCAATCTTATTAGACTATGTGAAGCGGGGTCAGATCAGCAACTGCCTATACCATAACACTGCCGATTCGCCATCGCTCTACTCTGACCACATGTGCGAGCGAAGCGACTTCCCGCTGGACGTCAGCGCCAACCTCAATCAGCACAACGATGAGGTCTGGCACTGCGGGTTTTCTCACGACGGAACCAAATTGGTTACTGCAGGCCAGGACCGCTCCGTGCTGATCTACGACACAAGTTCCTTCACCGTGATCCATAAATTGAACGGGCATTCCGATGGAGTTGCTTTCGCCAGCTGGAGCCCGGATGACTCCAAGCTCATCACTTGTTCTCGAGACAGAACAGCCCGCGTATGGAACATCGAGGTAAGGACTGATGATTCTTGGAAGCTGAATAAGCCCATACTTACTTGGAATGATAATCATACTAGACTGGCCGCTGTCTCTTGACAATCGACCATTACTGCCAACCAGTCACTGCTGCTGGCTGGGCCCCCGACAGCGAGTCGTTCGTGACCTCTTCGTTTGACCCCAGCTCCGCGCTCTGTCATTGGAGTATGCGTGGATCGCCCTTGTATACGTGGAAAGGAGGATTCCGTACACAAGATTGCGCAGTCAGCCCCGATGGCCGACGGCTTGTGGCAGTAGACACTGCTTGCAAACTACACGTATTCGACTTCCGCACCTACGAAGAAGACTACTGTCTCTCTTTTCCAAGCATACCGACATCCGTCGTGATCAGCCGTGACTCGAAGCATATGCTGGTCAATCTGACCGAGGGAGAAATCCAACTGATTGACATGGAAACTACTGCTGTTGTTCGGCGGTTCCGGGGCTACAAGCAGGGCAACTATGTAATCCGGAGTGTCTTTGGCGGGGCAGCCGAGAACTTTGTTGTCAGTGGCAGTGAAGGTGAGTGCGCCTCAATAGTAGTAGAAAAGTCATCCGACGTGCTAACCCTCTCTAGATTCTCGAATCTATATCTGGCACAAGGAGAATGGGACACTTGTAGAAACCTTGGAGGCTCACACCAAGGGCTGTGTGAACTCAATATCGTGGAGTCCAACAGACCCGGGCCTGTTCGTCTCGGCTGGCGATGATAAAACTGTGCGCATGTAAGCTAGCATTTCATATACCCCTTTTATCCCATTTGCAGATTCCTAACAATGTCTCTAGTTGGTCCAAGGATCAAGATCGGTCTCGCTCGATAGGAGGGCCGAGCCACCGGCGAGGGATATCATCAAATGGATTTCCACGGACAAGCGCGTTAAGGACCACCTCCGCATTTTGACGTATTTCTCATCGCACAAGCAAAGAATGTTTTCATTACTACCGTCCCGCGAGGGCTTTTCCTTACGTTCCCTGCTTTTTGACCGGGAAATCTTGTACGACGGTCGGGCGAATCATATCGGAAGCTTCTGGATTCAAAGTTGAGAAAGACCTGTTTCCTCTTACAGTTTCACCCACCCCCACTCGCCATGCATGTCCCCCCTTCTAATCACCTCCCCCTCGCCTTCTCCGTGCACTGTCGCATATACAATATAGGCCTACCTACCCAATGTCCATCTTCCCCCAAGCCAGCAGTTTCTCTTTTTCCAAGCATCCATCTCCGTCAATACGGGAACGGCGCTAGTATTCAGTTGGGAACTCGCGTCTGCCATTCATGTGTAAGGTGTGTTGCGCTTTTGTGACTGTTGGTATTCTTTCTCGGTGCTTGTTGTCATTGGTCTAGGCGTCTTAGGTCAACATGAAGGGTATTCATCCGCTCTACTCACAGTTGCAGTTGCTGCACGTAGCTCCTTTAACTTGGAGGTGTTATCGTAGCATGTTTCCCCTAGCCCTAAACTCCCCTATGAAGCTCTGCGCAACACGTTCTCTAGTTAGTTAACGTTACTTTCAACTAGAAGGCCCGGATTATCCAAGACTCGCTTACTGTGGAGCCCAGCCTTCCAAATGACTCAGAAAGAGACCACGAATCCTTCCGGATGGCGTCAAACCATGAAATCAATTTAAATCGAAAGGTTGAATACGGGATGCCCTTCACTTTAAGATCTCCTGACCCGTTGTCTATTTTTGGGTCGCCTTAGCAAAGGGCTGCCAAACTCCTGTCGTCAATCCCAATGTCCGCTAGGTCCTGGTTACAAACGCTCCCGAGGAAGCAGTTCTTCAACACCCTATATAGGTGCAACATCGACAATCATGTTCGGAATGGGTTCCTGACGTCTTCATCTGCTGGTCTCCTCAACCCACGACAAAATATGCTGCTATCTTCGGACACTGTCTGGCAAGATTTCGATGCTGAGATGCTGGCAGGCATGAACGACCAGAAAATCCTGGCCTCATTTACGGAAGGATTCTTTGGGGGATTTGTATTCGGTATCGAGGGCATTTTACTGAGAGCTGGAGCCTGGAGAGTGCTTCCCGTGTACTTTACAAGTGCGATTCTTGTTTCCTATCTAAATTGCTCCTTGCGTACCGGAATTGATCAAGCTAATCTTTCAATTAGGATTCCCGCAAAGTCGACAGTCACCCGAGCTTTGGAAAAACTCAGAATTATCCAAAGACGATCTGTGTGCAGTTGGTACCAAACTTTTTGGCATTTTTCAACTCCTCGACAAGCACGTATCTGAATCACAGGCTCGCTGTTCGAGCTACGTCGACTATGGCTTCGGCTCAGACAACTATTCATTTGCGGGATGCCACCGCTTTAGCGTCACCAGGTTCCCATCTCTCTCGGGAGCACCAGTCGGCGCCGAGAATCCGAAGTGCCAGATTAGGATCAGTCTGGAAGGGTTTATTTGTAACCCACAACACGACAAATCATGGATTCCCGAGCTGGGCAAGCGGTTTCACGCCCTGTATGCGAGAGCACTTTTTGCCAACGCGGTTCAGGCAATTTTCAACAACCGTCCATTAGTTTAAGGTGGCAATACTAGGAGGTCTATAGGGGCTTGTAGGAGTGAAATGCTAGAGGGTCTACATTAACCAGATATATTACCAAGGCTATCTTTTTATCGAGTTCCTGGTGGATTTTATCACCCCTGAGACTATTTGGAAACTGGGAACCTCAATAGTCGTCCCACAGCCTAGGACTTTAGCCATCATTTAGGAATTTCTCACGCATCGTTCATCGGCATACTCATCCCGGAATACACCCCTACCCATCACAAGAGCTCGCTCTCTTTCTCTCTCTGATCCAGCAGCAGGAGTTGATGATGATGATGATGATAACTCTATTAACCTAATGCAGCCCAGCTAGTGCGCAGTGGCTATGTAGGCGCTTCCTCCGGCGGAAGCAAGAGCTAACCGAACGCCCCCGAAACGCAGTAGATAGTAAATACAAAGGGAAACGGCGTTTTGCCAAACAAATGCAGCTGAATATCAGCCTATTACAGTACCCATACACCCTCAATAATCAATCCCACTGTTTTCCTCCCTCACTTCGCCCTCTCTCGCCTGCGTCGCCATGTATCACCTTCTTCCACTTCCGGCAGCGTATATGCAGCTGCTTGCTTCTTTCGATTGATGTTTGCTGGCCACACAAGCTGTTCTAGTCAACCAGAGTTGACTCGACCAGTCGGTGCAGCGTATTCAGTTGTAATCGTCCTAGCCCGTCTTAGGTTGAGCTGGGGTTTCGGCGGTTATATTGCATATCGTCTTCGCCGCCTGCTCCCCTACTAGATTCGCTGTCTCTGGCCGTTGTTTCGTCGTCTTCTAGTTCCGGATCAGGGTCAGGATCTAGCGCAGTGTTAGCATCAGCGTCAGCATCCGGCTTAGCATTAGGGTCTAGCTCTAGTTCGATCTCTGTCTGTCGGAATTGACCTAGAAGGCCTATTTGTAACATAAATTCGGCCACGTAGCGGGTAGCCTACGGATAAGAGACGATCGCGTCGTAATCAGCGGTCGCTCTAAGATCTATCCGTGCCTAGATCTTTTCTAGTATCTCGTGACGCTGCTTAGTGTACAACGGATACTATATAAGGATGTGTCTCGGTGTTTAGGACCCTTCCTCGCAGTGACACTGATCAGAATTACGAGCGCTGATTTTATACAGGAAATGGTTTAATGTGATACGTATTGAGCGCATCTGAATTAACACCGACGTGTAATGCTTAGGCAGAGATTTGTATAGCTCTAAGGCTTTCTTATCCGGCTTAGGGAGTAACCGTTTAGTTAGTTTCCCCGTCTTTTCGCGGTCCTACTTAGCAGCCTAGCGCTACTTAATTCGCCGCCGTATACGGCCTTTAGCGAGGCTGGCCAGTAAGAGTCGAGGGTAGTCGGACGTATATTAATCCGTTCCGCTCTCTATACCTCCCGTCGCCGCTAACTTTGCCTCAACGTCCGCCGTCTTATTACTAGGCACGCCTACGTATACGGGGATCCAGCGGATCTCGACGGGAATCGTATCGGACGTAGGCGTATGCTATGCGGCTAGCGGCTGGATAGCCCGTATGTAGTCATAAATGTAGGTAAGAATATACTAGCCAGATAACCGCTTAGGGTTTTGCACTGCCTAAATAGTAGCCTAGTAATTAGAGAAGATAACTATCTTTCCCCTATTAGACTAGAGCTTAGCGATCGCTATCTCGATGCTATTAAGCTCAGCGAGATACACGGTGGATTCTTAGAGAGTCCCTAAGTATCGTCGCAGGAAGATGCCGTCCCTTAGGGCGACGGCGGAGGCGCCGACTTAGCCCTCGTATCTACTACCGTCCGTGAAGGACAGGACTGTCGGGCTGCAGTTCTGTCCTGTCGGGCCCCCTTCTTCTATTTAGCCTCCCTCTTCCTATATTAGGTTCGTAAGGCCCTCTTAGAAGAGAGCCTCTGTCTCGATCCGGTCGTACGAGGCTCGCGCCGCCTCTGTATCTTCAATCACGTATGGGATCCGTATCTCCCACGGTAATAGAACGAACGCTTTACGGGTCTCCTAGACCCCCGGGATATTCAGGATTCCTTTTGGTTTCCACCGGTGGGCTTCCAGTGGTCCCTATCCTCTACGCTTAGTGGCCTTAGTCGTACGCTTGTAGCGTAGGCATTCCGGTTGGGCCTATTTTGGCCCTGTTTGGATCCGGATGGCGGTTTCCTCGATTATTTGTTCCATTTAGAGCTTGATGGGTAGCAAGAATAGTTCTATATTGAGCGCGGCTGCGCTGGTTAACTTAAATGCGCCGGAGATCAGGAGGGCGGTGCGTCGCTGGATCTTGGTGTATTCGTTGGTGATCTTTAGCCGTTCTCTATATAGCATCGTTCTTGCCTTGGGGTAATACTACGCGGTAACGCCGTATAACATTTGTGGGACTACTACCGCTTGGTAGACCCGCCGTATGGCGTAGAGAGATGTACCCTAGGTAGAGCCAGTGATGGCCCGGAGGGCCTCGAGGCTCCCGTTGGCCTTAGCGAGTAGTTTTTGGCGATGTGTACTAAATATAAGATGCTTGTCGAGCTAAATGCCGAGATATTTGGCCTATTTAACTGGTTGGATCGTCTGAGTAGCGGTTTGTATAGCTATCTGGTTATGGCCGGTAGGGAATGCATGGTCGATGTTATATATATCAAAGTCGCTATCTTCTGGCTGGATAATTCGATATTGGTCGGCTGTGGGTTGGTCTTGAATTTGGGGGTTCCGAAAGTGAATGAGTTTAAATTTCTCTGGTGCAAACTTGGCTGCGTGTCGATCGGCCTAGACGTTAGCCCTGGTTAATGCGCCTTCTAGTAATTGTACGTTTCGGTAGTAAGACTTAGAGATAGCGATAGTGGCTACATCGTCTACCTACCTAATTCCTCGTACGTAATTATCCTTGCTTGTGCCCTTTATGCACGTAAGGATGAGAGGGGTGTTAAAGATTAGGAAGATAATAGGCGATAGCGGTGATCCCTGGGGGATCCCTGTTAGTGTAAGGAAGATATCTGAGGTATAGCTAGTTGGTAGCCTAATACGTATCGAGCGGCTAGTTAAGAAAGACTCTAGCTAAGCGGCGAAATAGCCCAGTCCTAGCCTGCGGAGGTTGTGAAGCAGTTGTTGGTGGGAAACGTTGTCGTATACGCCGGTAACGTCTAAAAACAGCGCGGAGACTACCCGGTCGTGTCCCTATGCGGTATATACTATATTAAGGATTATCTGTATGGTATAGTCGATACTAATACCTTTCCTTCTACCTAGATAGGTCCTTAGTAGGAGCTGGTGTTCCTCTACTGCCTACGCGATGCGAGCAGCGACGACTGACTCTAGTACCTTGCCGAGGGTATTTAGTAGGGCGATTAGGCGCTAGGACTTTGGTTTACGGAAGTCTCTTGGTCCTCCCTTTAGTAGCGTGACGGTAATCGAGTGCTAGAAGTGGCGAGGATTGAAGCCCGTTCGTATATATACGTCGAAGATAGCTGTCAGAGTGGCTACGAACTCGTGGCTGTCTGCTAAGATCTTCTATATACGGTTCGGGATTATATCCTCGCTAGGTACTTTGTTAGGCGGTGTTCTCTTGATAGCGTCCTTAACCTCCTATTAGGTAATGACAGGGAAGTCTAGCTATTTCGGTAAGTGCGTATTAGGGATGTCAGAGAGGTCGGCCTCCGGTAGCTAAGGAAAGAACGCCTGGCGGAGGGTCTCTGCTTTCTGCTGGTTCGTCTCTGCCGGGTCGTCTCTCCCGTTAAGTGTTAGGACGTTGCGGCAGGCCGGCTAGTCGCGTATACGCGCCTATTCGGAGACCTTCTAGAGACCGCAGGGACTATCTTCTACCATCCGTCTTACCTAGCCGCGGAAGCCGTTTCTCAGAGCCCTATTAATTATCTTCCCTTTCTTGTTCTTTAGTTCTTTATATTCGTTCCAGTCCTCCTCCGTTGCGCTATCCCTCTTACATCGACGGAACGCACGGCGTATCTCCTTAATGGCCTCGGTGCACTTAGGGGTCTACTCGGGCTGAGACTATTCGGATAGTCTGGCGAAGGGTATAGACGCCTAGATGCCTTGTTAGACGATACGTATAAGGTAGTCGGTGGCGTCGTCGATCTATTACGGGGTTTGGAGGCTGTTACTATTACTACTGATTTGATATAGGTTTAGTTCGATAAATTTCAGAAACTTCTCTACGTCTATCGCCTTCTAGTTCCTCCGCGGGTTTTCCTCGGCTAGGATAGGCGAGATGTCTATTATAGTATATATAGGGAGGTAATCCGAGTTAGTATACACTTTCTCCGTTACCGTATAGCTTACTAGGCGTATACGTAGGTTAGCCGTAGCCAAAACTAAGTCGATAGTCGTTGCTAAGTCCTTATCGCGCCTAGTGATTACACCTGGGGGTAGCTACGGATCCAACGTAGCGACGGCTATTAGGTCGAGTAGCTTATCGGCTTTAGGCTCTAGCTATTAGACCCTATCGCCTCCCTATACCGGGTAGTGTAGGTTATAGTTACCTATGATTAGGTAAGAGACGCCCTTCTAACGTTCTCTAGCTAACGGTATAAGTTCTTTTAATAGATCTAAGGCTCCCTAGCTGCCCCTCTCGTTATATAGATTAAATAGCCGAAGCTCTTCGCCGTCGACTAGCGTCATCCGGAGCTCCTATAGGTCGTAGGAGTAGATAACGTAGGTATACTCGCCTAGTTTCTTTAATATAAATATACAGACGCATATACGAGCTACTTCGACGGGTAGGCTCGGGTCTGTCGGGGGTCGGAGGAGGTTATAGGTACGTTAGTAGGGCCGGTAAGTGTTATCTTTGAATTCTGACTTCTACGGCTCTTAGATAGCGATAATATCTACTAAGAGAACCTCCGGGTCCCTTAGAAACTAAGCTATTACCTTATCTTTCTATCGGTTTACGTTATATTAGTATATTTTAAGTTCTCTTAGTATATATTATTACCGATTATACTAATTTATTAACGTTTAGACGGGGCTAGTTTCCTCGGGGTTTTCCGCGCTCCTAGCTTTTCCTTTTAGCGGTTTTTACCGTATAGCTTCTTCCGCTTCCTACTGCTTATCTCTAGTAGCGAGCTAGGTCGATCCGGTAGCGATAGTACTGATAGTAGCGATAACGGTTAGAACTCCTAGTTAGATAGCTATTCCGGTAGGGAAGAGAGGGAGGATATCGACGGTTCGTTAGTATTATATAGTACTAACTAGCCTTTGGGTTCTTATATATCGCCCTCGGCTTCGGACGTTAATTCTGCCCTTCGCCGGTTTACGTTCTCGATTAGTTTCGATATCCTTACTAACCTTCTACTGCTCGAGTCCCCTAACTAGGAGTCCCCGGACCGTTTTCCTCCGCTAGTTAATTATGATTTCCTTTCCTCTATAGCCTTTATACGGGTAGTACGTACCTTAGCGGTTCGCTCTCTGGCTATTTCGGATTTAGATGATACGGGAGGGAAGGTTCGGTAAAAGACTAGTTAGTGCCGTATAACGCTATCGCTCGGCCCGAATTAGTAGTTATTAAGTGATTTAAGCGAGATTAAGGGGATTATAGGGCGAATCTGTAAGGGTTTAAGTATAAGTTCCTCTCTAGGTTCTTCCTCTCTAGCCTCTTCCTCCCTGGCCTCCTCTACTCTAGCCTCGCCTACTCTAGCCTTTTCTGCCCCTATATCGGTCGAGTTTAATACGGTATAGGCTTCCGTAGCCTCTTCTATTCCTGCCTCCGTTGAATTTAGCTCGGGGTGGGCTTATATAGGTTTAGAGGTAGGTTCTTCCTCGGCCTTATCTACCCTAGTATCTATTAAATCTGACGATTTTTGTCCTTGTTCTATACTGTTATTTACCGGAGCCGTTGTCGACTTAGTGTCGGTAGCTGTTACCGGCTTACTGGCTATCTTAGTTTTATTCTTTATAGTCTTAGTAGTTTTAGTAGCCGCTACCTTAGTAACTAGCGTAGCTACGTTTTAGGCGGATCGAGATAGGATAGGACCGGTATCCTACGAGCCTCCGTTATTAGGCTGTGCGGCTGGTACATCGCTACTCGTACCGCTAAGCTCTTCGCTGGATGAGCTTTGGGGGGTTCCCTATAAGCTAACGGAGGAGGGCTATAGGTTCGCCGGTAGCTATCGGATGCTGAACGGTACGGGGACTAGATGAAATCTTCCCCGGTATTTAGCTCGCTTATTTATCCGCTCGATCTCCTAGACACGAAGCTGATAGTCCTGACTCTATATAGCGTGTGCGCCTTCGTAGTTAGTATATTTATGTTTTTTGTATGTATCCTTCGAAGGGCAATCCCGAGACTAATAGCCCTCCGCGTAGTATATATATCTAATGGGTTAGGAATAGGCGGTTCCTATATATCTAAACTTTTGACAGTTAAAGCACTAGCGCAGCCGAGACTCTCGATCGTATAAGACCGCTATTAGGTTATTATAGTCCCAGAGGACTCCGTGGCTGATAGCCGTATTTATAGGGACCGGTAAGGTGAACTCGAGGACGAGAGAGCCGCTCTTACCCGACGGGGTCTTGAGCTAGTAGATCTTAGCGATCTCCGTATCTCCCTAGAACTGAATATTCTCCGCTAGCAAATCCTTAATTACCTCCTCCTGCGGTAGGTCCTCCGACGCCCGGTTAATTCTTAAAGAGCGTACGTTAACGTCGTGAACTACCACTCCCTATATTAGTAGGTAGACGAAGGTAGTCTTATAGAGCCCTTTAGTCTACTTATTACGGTGAATCCGTAGGATCTCTGCCTCTTTCGCGTCGTATACGGTGAACCGGATATCCCCCGATTTAAGCTATCGGGACGCTAGGATTATTACCTAGGCGAGGGCGGGTATCGGATCGCGAGGGGACTGTGCGGCTTTGGCCCTAGCCTGGTTAGCACGCTTAGTGAGCTCTGCTGGCGTTAGACGGCGGAAGACGCCTACTTATGCCCGATCTCTAAGGTATACTATAACCTCTCGGTCACATACGACGTCCGAAGCTCGCACGGGCGTAGAATCGGACGAGTTAGGGGAGGAGGACTAGTAGTATACGGGCGTAGGCGCTCTTCTAGCCTATTCAGCGAAGGATCTGACGGTCTGCTTCGCTAGCGGTTCTACTACCGTCTTGATATCCTATATATCCTTACGGATAGCTGCGAGTTTAGCCTGCCAGTCCGTCTATAACGGTATTAATAGGAGGTCCTTAGTGAGCGCCTCTATACGCTTGAGGAAGTCGGCGAGCTTAGAATACTGGGATTCCAGTGCCTTTACCCCATTCTGCTTACTGCGCAGTGCTTTTAACAGTGCTTGTGCATCATGATTGGCGTTCAGTACGCGCTTACGGTTCGATGGCAGAGATTTCGATGGGCCTCCGGGCGCCCCTGACGGGACAGGCCCAACACCCTTTTGCGCGCGCACCACTATGATACTGGCCTGACAGGGTCAATGCCAGTATCAAAGTGTAGCGCAGGGAGTTAGATGAAATTTGCCGTGGTCTGTTACTCGCTAACTGGTCTGGTTCCTGAGATATTTCAAAAGTTCAATTTGGCGCTGAAGTTATTGTTTTCCAGCAGCAGGAGTTATGACCAGCTGGTCTTTGGCCAGGTTGAATAGATTAAGTCCAATGAGGACGAAATTTGCCGCAGGAGCACGAGCGTTTTGACCCAAAATGCGCATTGTTTTTTTGAAGCGAATGGGCAGCCGGGCAGCTTTTGGGTAGTTTTGGGCATCATCGGACATGTGCTCCTATAGCTAGTGGCCCATGTTTGGTCCTCGAATGTCATTTTATGAAATTGTCGATTAACGAATATCTCGTGGTAAATATGGAATCGATATTAACTTATAGGTAATGTAGTTGGTCATCGTCTGGGTTGTTATGGCTTTGTTATGGCTTTGCTCACTGTCGTTGTGGCTGTCTTTCGTTGACTAGTTGATGGTGGAATATAGCAGATAGGGGATAGCGGTAGTGATAAAACGAGAATATTCCGGAATTTAAGTAGCGACAAACCTCGGTCCATGTGGGCATGCCTTCCCAATACTGCGTTCCCAGGGGCTCTGACTTGTTTTGTGGGGGGTGTAGGTAACCTTTGCTTATCAGCAATAGTTCAATCTCATGCGATCCTACCCCTGTTCCTCTAGGCACTAAAGGTCATGAAACCCGGAATTCCAATTGCTGCTCAAAGTGTAGTGGTATGACCTTACCCGTTCTTTCGGATGTTAACTTTTCTCTAGGGAGAACCCCAGATTCCGTTGTCCAACGACCACCATCTCCCCGTCATCTTCCAGATTGGAGCACCTAGCTTATTGCCATCCTTGCGAGGAACACATCGGCCGTTACCCCATCATGCTTCAGGCTTGCTTCGACTCAAGACCGCTCGGCACCGGGCAACCTCGGCTGTGTTCATGACGCAACTCCCTTGCCTTGTACATGTACGACAGGGACCACCCGCCAGCAAATCGGCGAATGCAGGCATATTCAGCTGGTCTTCGTTAACAGAAGACCGCTCCCCATCCGCAGTCTAGCCGCTGGAAACCTTAACCACGACCTTGCCGCGTGCGCGCTTGGTAGCAATGCGCTCGTAGGCGCTAACGGCATCCTCCATGTCGAATACGGAGTCGACGGGGATGCGCACATGGCCATCCTCAATCAGGCGCACCAGGTAGATGGCATCGTCGCGCGCCGGCGGCGTGCTGAACATAATATAGCGGCGCGGCACGCCGCCCAGGCAGGTGGGCAGGAACATGTTGAAGAGGACATTACGTAAAGTCAAACCAATGCCCTCGAGGATGCCGATGTTGACCACCGCGCCCTCAGTCTTGAGGTAGGCTGGCGAGTTGACAAAGAGCGCCTGCGTGCCGACGCAGTCGAGCACGAAGTCGAACGGCCTATCACCATACTGATGCGCTAGGTACGCCGGCAGCGGGTCGTGCTTGTGGTAGTCGATGAACTGGGACCGTGTGAGCCATGTACCCGTGTCATCCACTGGTAACCTCCACCTACCTCGTCGACGCCTAGGCCGCGTACCATGGCCTCATTGCCGCTGCTGGCCACGCCGACGACTTTGGCGCCTCGTAGCTTGCACAGCTGCACGAGCACTGAGCCAACGGATCCACTGGCGCCATTCACGAGCACCGTATGACCTTCGCGCACGCCTGCTGTGCGGATCATTTTGAGCGCGGTGCTGCCGGCGCCGTTAATGCCCGAGGCCGACGCCATGTCGATGGCGGCATCGGTGCGCGCCACTTGTCTGCCCGGCACCCGCACGTACTCGGTCAGCACGCCGTGGCCCATGAGCACGGCGCCAGGGATGCTTTGAAAGGCGACAACGTGCGTGCCCGGGTTGCGCACCTCAACCGGCGCGCCTTCGCCCGCCGCCACCACCTCTCCGGACAGCTCGATCTCCGGGATCCAGGGCCCGGTGAGGGGCAAGTTTGGCAGAATCTTCATCAGCCACTCGGTATTAAACTGCAGCGACACGTGAGACACGCGGATCAGCACATCTGGCGACGAGCCCGTCGGCTTGGCGGGCGTGGGCAAGCCAGTGACCAGCTCGAGCGAGCTGCGTGCGGGGCCCCGCCGTGGGCGGACCCAGGCGCGCATGGTCGGCGGTATATCCGGCATCTGGGTTGTTGACGCCATCTCTGCCCGTGTGGTTGGGCCGTGGAGAGTTGAAGAGGGGAAAACATTGAGCCCAATAAGTTTATTCGTGACCAACCTTCAGAGCGGTAAGCTCGCCCGAAAGCGCGCGAGCTGTCGGACCCGAGCGTAAGCGTGGGACGACTTCGGGGCACGGTGAATACGCAGATGCCGCCTCCACGCTCTAGAAATACAACACATATATGTGGCTATTTTCATACCTGGGTGGAATGGGAAGCTCGCACTGGACTGTTCTTCCAGACAATCTGTCTTCAGAGTTGAGTTAGCCCACTGTCGATCGATCGCAAGAAGCCTTGTTTCTCACTCATTTCCGGAGGGATGAGCTGATCGATAGGCTCATCTGCCGTAGATTACCGGAAAAGACTAACGTATCGAGCCAAGTGGAAGTCGCAGTTTAAATGCAAGCCCTAAGATAGGTTCAGGTTGTTAGTGCTGACCAGGGGGTGCGCTGCCACGGCACAGAAAGTTTATCACAGCCAATCCCAAATCATTGGCACTCCACAAGGCTTATTTCGTGTTCTTTCCACTTTTGTTCCAAGCCTCAGCCGCCTCACGGCGCACTCCCTCATTTCCAACCCTTTTTGTTGTCCAGTCTCCACTCGAAGCTGAGGTGGGGGCTGAATTCTAGATTTTTGGTATCCGTGGGATCAACAAGAGGAGAACTGTGTAGATTCCATTTCATCTGGCTAACTTGTGCTACAAAATTGTGTTAAGTACATGTTTTAAACATTTACATATCTCCAAGCATTTTGATATTCGGAGGGTCTGGGAAAACCTCAAGATGAGCGAAAGACTTTTGTCTCCCAGTATTACTACTGTGATCCAACCATAAGAATGATAGATATCCTATGGCTCCTCTCCTCGCACTAATTATGGACTAACAAGCCGTCACGCTAGATAGTCTTAGGCTAGGATTAAGGGTCACAGATCTTAAAGAACGACAATCCCCTGAATGAGGTTGCGAAACGTCATCTCTCGCCCTTCCTTGTCGTGACCCAATGAACTTTACCGGCATTCTCCGTACAGCCCTGGCCGTCGCCATCGCTGCAATAATGCCGATGGTGGCAGGCACAACGACGCAGACGACGGCGCAGTCAACAGAGGTCAATATTCTATTCCCGGCCCTATATGAGATGAATCTGGATTACCTGGAAGGGAGAGTCGTGAGCGCCGATACCTCAGCTACTGCAATTGAGGTCGACTGCCGATCTGCCGAGGCCAGCCAATGTTCCTCTTCCGGTTATGTCTTGCCTGTAACTCCCACGACCGGTGCGACCTTCCAGGACTATCATTACGATATCACCAGCTTGGAACCGCACTATCTACATCGTTACTGGGACTTTGGATTGCAATGTGACCTCGTCTACGCTGGGCGCCTCCTGCTACGCCTCGACGAGCACGTGGATAACTAGTGGCATGAACGCCACCTCCAGGGCATGGTCAACCACCGTCTCTATATCTTCGTTCAACTTGAAGTATAACACCTTAACCGTGTTATCCGGCCTGGAGAACCTTCAAGCCACCGCAACCGCTGCGAGCAACGCATCCCCAGGCCTTGCGGGACTCGAAGGAAATGAGAAAGCAGACCAAGCGGCAAAGCAAGCAGCCAGCGGACCACGAACCCTGGGGGATTATCCCTGGCGTTCACAAGTAGAACCTGCAGAGAAAAAATTCAAGGGTGCAAATGCGGCATAACATATCTGTCAAACTCATTCGATAGGAAATGGTAAGGGAAGAAGGCGGCAAGATGGCGGCAGCCTGAGGCGTGGCTTGTTTCATGGGCCTTGAATAAAGCGTGCGTTGCAATGGTCAGGATATCTGCTGGCAGTAGTGAATTAGATGTGGGGAAGGGGCAGGCGCGCCATATGCCAAGTATTCTAATGAGTGACAGTGAAGGTGTCTTGTTAGGTGCGAGCATGGACTGCATTGGCTAATTGAATCCCAGTTACATGGATCGGTGGAGCAGTATAAATCTATGACCCGACCAGGTTATACTTAGCGCGAGCCCTACATAGCTCCTAGACTGGAATTCGAAGAGTCCACTTCTGTCCTTCGTTTCGGGTTGTATGGCGCGCTTGGTTTTGGGGTCCGAAAAAAGGGTCGCCACCAAGGCCAGACTGCACTGGCTGTGAAAAAATTACCGCTTGGCTGGGGCTGAGTTGGGGCAAAGTCGCTTATTATAGTTTGTCATGATCTTCATGAGTGTTCAGAGAGCGATACATCGAACCAATTTTGGCTAGCGCGAGGGCTTGGCTTACGTCTGGGGGTTGTTTATACGCAGTGTAGATCCTCAACAGCTCATCAACACCACGGATTCACAGCTACCGGCAATCGAATATAAAAGGAGCAAAGCAGGATTCTTTGGGCTTTAACAATTTCCATGAAATTTTCGAGAAGTGTGAACTTTTCATATCTAGTCTAAAACTCATCGAACTACTTGCAAATGTTTCTTCACAAAGTATTGGTTGGATCCGTGCTCGGGTTCCTGGCGAGTTCAGCAGCTCGCATCATCGCCACAGATGAGGTCCCCTTAATCGGCCCATCTTTCATCTCCAATTTTGATTTATCAAATTCAATCGCGATCCAGAGTGCGAAATTGAAGTTCCCTGGCCTCGTGGACAGTCTCTTTTCCACCGGAGCTCTTAATCGCACGGACCTGGTCTTTTCCGTCGACGTCTTTTCCGCGGCGACCAACAGTTCGATATATAACTATTCGCACGTCGGGCATGATGCAAACAAGAGTTTGACTGCTGGAATCCTCAACGACAAGACGATATTTCGCATTGGAAGCGTAACCAAGCTCTTCACGGTCTACGCCATCATCGCGAAGGCAGGCATAGAAGTCTTCAGCCAACCGGTGACGAAATACCTTCCCGAGCTTGCAGGAAATTCATCTGCCGACCCACTGCAGAGACTCCGTTGGGAGGATATTACCGTCGGAGCATTAGCTTCTCAGCAGGCTGGCACTGGAGGACCGGGGGGTATGTGTGCCTTTGAGTATCCTGTGAGCAGATGTTGACCTCTCCACTAGACTTCTTTGCGAAATATCTGAAGCCGGACGACCCATTGAACTACACGTCGCGAGGTATTTACCCGTTTTGTGGTCGTTGAAGATGAAGAGACTAATCGAAATACGTTACATAGAGTTTTTGACTTTCATGCGCGAGGACAAAAAGCCCGTCATCTCCCCGTTCCGAAATGCCATATATTCCGACGCAGGGTTTGCTGTTCTCGGGCAGGTTCTCGCTCGTCTGTCCGGACAGAAGACGTACACAGATGCAATCCGCGACATGCTTTTCGAGCCATTGGGACTGGGCAGTACGTCGACGAAGGTGCCGACTGGCTCAGATCTGAATGCGATCGATCGCTCTATCGTCGACAAGAATTCATCATGGGGCCTTGACCTCGAGGTTGTCGCATCGTAGGTCTCTTCCATTCCTCTGGACGTGTTTCAGTTTCCACTCGGAGTGCAAACTAAATTGCCGTGCAGATCTGGCGGGCTGTACGCCAATGGTGCAGACCTTCGCACGGCAGGTCTTTCAATCTTGAACTCGGAGCTGCTCTCTCCAGCCACAACATCCGAATGGATGAAGCCTCGTAGTGGAACGGGCAGCTTAGTTGAGCTTGTTGGTGCACCTTGGGAAATCTCTCGCCTGGAGATTCCTGTTACTCCGGGCTCGAATCGAACCCGTATCTCAGACCTCTATACCAAGGCTGGTGGCAACCAGGACTACACAGCCATTTTCGCCCTGGCTCCAGACCACGGAATTGGCTTCTCCATCTTAATCGCCGGTTCTACCGCCACACCTGCGCGTTGGCCCCTACGTGACGGGGTGGGCGAAACATTCATCCCCGCTGCTGAGCATGCGGCTTGGGAAAATGCTCGGCGCAACCTTGCTGGCACGTTCGTTGATCAGAGTTCGTCTGGCACAAACCTGACGTTGACTGTTGACAAGGGCCGCCCTGGCCTTGGGCTCAAGTCTTTCTGGATTAAAGGTGTTAACGGTCGCCACAATGCGCACTGGCGCCTCTACCCAACTGGGCTTAACTCCATCTCCCGATCCTTGTCATCGCTATACAGGTCTAAGGGTAAAATGCGCGTGGCACACCGTATGGCAGAGCCAGAAATCCCAATGAAGCCCCGTGCTGCCGTGGAGGGAGGCAAAGGAGGCTTATTTGATAACTCCTTTACGTGGATGAACCTCGATTTTTCTGGACCGGCGGATGAGTTCATTTTTAACCTAGAGGATGAACGACTTGTCAGTGTCGAGCTTCCGGCGTCAGGTTTGGTGCTTAACCGTGCCAAATAAACTCAAGATTGTTAATGATGTACCCTGTTTTTAAATCTATAGATAAGTCGGTACCGAAGCTCACTTGGGTCTCAGTATCTTCACTTTGTTCAAGAGAATTGAGACTGTCAGATAGCAGTCTTTGTTATACACCTCGGGTCTTAGTAGATATCCAAATCCCACATACCTATGCTGTTTGGAAAACTATGAGAGCGACCTTGAAGATGACCAGATAATCTTGGAGTTTGAATTAATAGGATCCTATGATTATACCTCGTACAAAATACATCCATACATCTCCTGTGACTGTGTCTTCTACATCTATTCGGCCACCCTACCATGAATGACCCGGGATCCTTCTCCTCCGGCGATTGTACTCATAGTCCGGGCATTCAACGGTTCTTAGTGTCATTAGATGGATGGCTGCATTTGGATTACGCCAAATCCTTTCCATCTCGCAAGACATGATTAGACTCCAGAGGTTTATCCATAGTCCGACCGGCAACAAATGGCATTGCCAAGATGCTAAGAGCTTCAATGCTTGTTATTACCTCAGAAAATACCGTCTATTCCATAGACATAGGCATCCAAAGCGCCTTCGCGCGCTGCAGATCCAACGGGTAACGTTTGGAGGGTGGCAACATAAATGGCGGTCGGAAGCCCCAATTCACGTAGTTTCGATCCCTATGTCATTTTGCGCTGATTAGAAAAAAGCAAGCAAGCAAGACCCCAAAAAATACGGGATTAATCGGGCGTGTACTCTGACACCAGGACCCTTGCTGCAACGAAATCGCTAGCGTGAAAATGAATGCGCTAGTTAGAGGGAGGGACGCTGCAATGTAGATCGGACGGACCCACTCTGCAAGTTGTTCAAGTTTACGGTGAAATACAGCAAACCACCTACTGTACAGTAGTCTTCTGCACTTGTATAATATGTCCGGTCTGCAGTTAAGCATTTATTTCAAGTGATCCTAATAGCCGACCCGTGCGCTCACATATGTACTCGGCTGCCAAGGTCGGCCAGCCCCGTCCAGCTGAAAAAAAATTGGCGTGGCTGAAGTGGGTCGGCAAAGGGCTGGCTGCAGACGGATGCAGAGGGGACCACGGACCGACTATCAACTAGAAGATTGAGGGCTTTAGCGAAATCATCTGCGGTACCTAATACTCTTGTCTTGCCAGGATTAGAGAGAATAAATGCTTTGCCGAATAGCCAAGCTTAAAAGATAAAACTAGGCAGTTCTGTTGAGAATACAACACCCATCGCTACCTTTCCGTACTAAAGTAGAACGCCTTGAGCGATGAGAAGCTTTGTTTGCAAGGTCGTATGAAGCTGCCTTAAGAATGAGCGGGAAGCACGTTATAAGTTACGGTAACGAGTTAACTAGTTCCATAGAATAAAAGTATTAGCTCAGATCCTAGTAGCCCCTATTTATCAAAATATTATTCTACTAACCCTAATCCTCTAGGATAAGGCCCTTCTAGATGACTTCCCTAGAATAATTTTAATATTACAATAGAATTGGTATATTAGATTACAAGATTGAAAAACTATGACTAACAATACCTAATATTAAAGAAGTTAACGTAATTCCCGCCCGACCGGAACACCCGCCCGACCGGAACACCCACCCCCATTAGGATATTTTGAATCTTAATATCTTAAGCAAAACGCATCAATTTGGCTATATCTAGCGGTTTTTACAATGATTATATCTGTGCCCAATCTGAAAACACCCACTACACCTCGGTGGAGCCCTAGTTGCTAGCTGAGCTGGTTAAATAGCCTCATCGCCCTGCGGCTGCGCTACTACCGGAGTGTCTTTAATTGGCTAATTCAGCTGCTGAACTAGCTGTAGGCCCTCTTCGACCGTGAGGCCTCCTTCGTACACTATCTGTTGTTTTGATCGTGTACGTTTTTGGCGTATTTTCTCATTCGCTATGTGTAGAACGCTGTTTTCCTGCGCTAATATCGCGGCCCTATAAAGCGAGATGCAAGCGCCTTTAATAATCTAATCTAGTACGGTTTTTGATAGGCTCGGAGGGCTATTTGACCGATATCTTAATAGATCCTTCAATATCGAAGCTGATTTTTGTAATTAGACGACGGTTCTGGGTATTTTTAGGCTAAATTAGCTATAGCTAGTGTAGGGTCGGCTATTCGGTAGCGACGGCGTTTAGAGTGAGATATTAAGCTTCGAAAGTACTCGATCTACGTCGACCGGAATAAGACCAGTAGCAGCGAAGCTATTTTAAATAATATAAGGTTAAAAGGCCTCTGTATACGCCTAGGCGTACTCTACGAGGAAATCGAATTTGTCGATATAGTTATACGACGTACGAGCTAGATCGCTTACGTAGCGACTGTATATATATTTTAATATAGCGAAACACCTAATATTAAGCGGTTATAAAAGATACGAAGAGTACGGAGGCATATAAAGGGGTATAATATGATTTTCTGTATAGATCTAGTCGAATTAAGCCGTAAGATAGCTACTATAGCTATTAAGAATTAATAACCGATATTTCTCTTTCGTACGTATCGTTATCGCTAGAATAAATAGCTTCTATAGCTACCGAAGGCTAATTTCATCGGTAGTCTAACTATTTAGCGAGACCTTAATACGCTAGTCCTTTAGAAGATAAAGCTTTTCGTCGAACTACGACGCTATAAAGTTTTTAGCTTTAAATATCACGTATAGTAGTAACGAATAGCTACTAGCGCTCACTACTTCGACCGCAGTAATCTATTCACGATTACCTAGTTATAAAATCGATCGCCGACTATAATATTCCGCCCTTATAACAACCTTCTATGTAGCTATAATCCCTATAGCGAAGCTAGTCTCGTTAAAGTTATAGATATCCTCCGGTTAGATACCGTTCGCGTCGATAATATCTTATACGGTCGTAAACTAGGCTCGTAGTAAGGTAGGGTCTTCGTTTTAGGCCCTTTAGTAATCGTAGCGTCTAGAGAATACTAAACGAAGCTTAGGGCGTTATTACACGAAGCTTGATAGCTAATTTTTACCTACAGTAGCTAGAGGGTCTTCACTACGCGTAGCTAGTAGAATATTAGCTATTTCTCGCACTATAGAGGGCCTAGGGGCTGCACTATACGTATCTATAGAGATAATCCACTTAGTAAGCGAATCCTCTTCGGTTTAGGTTAATTTATAGCCAGACGGGCGCTTATCGACGCGTAAGGTCCGGTAGTGAGCGCGCGCGTATAGTGTAGTGAGTAGTATTCCGTATAGCCTCGCTGCTGCGCGGAGAGTAGAGATACGGTGATTTTTGATATCATCAAGGGCTAATAAGATCTTGCCCTCTTGATTGGCCGCTTTCTGCGCAGATTCGGGCCGAATTGGTGGCATGGTAGGTGGTTGAATTAGATAGGTGGTTTGGAAGACGCGTTTTTTGAAGAGGTGTTCCGGTCGGGCGGGAATTACGTTAGTAAATAAAGATGACTACAACAGCTGGACAGGTCGCTATAGTCGACTAAACTCTGAACTATAGGGTGCACAGATGAAAAGCATATAATAGGTTACCACTTCTCCAAAAACTAATATAGTAGGCCCTATATCCCGAAATATATTTGTAAAATCATGCTTCAACCCTAGCCTAAAACTCTGCAGGCTATCTTGTCTTAGCCTGATTTCTCCTGATTGACCTTGTATCCTCTCCGTGGCCGCAAAGTTGATATATCAGTATTTTAAAAGAACAATAAAGTAGCCGGCAACAGCAAAAGTCAACGAATGATAGGCCAAATCGAACCATATCCTGCTACTCTTATGGTCCAAATACCAAACAAGAGCCTCTGCAAAAAGTGTCGCACCTATAATGTATAGGTTTTTGTAAAAAATGCAAATGACGATGGAGTGGACCACAAGGAGGAATAGCTTGGAGAGAGGAATCGAGCCTAGTAGAACCGCAAGCGTGCGTACTCCCCCCTTCTTATCTTCATCAAAATCACGTATATCTAACAGAAACTTTCAAAGGTCGTCAGCATTTAACAACACTAGATAGTTGGTTATCAACTTACTGAAAAGCATGTTCTGTCCATTACTACCCATAAAACAAGCTTAAAAGCGTCCCATGGATAAACAGGTTGGTAAGTGTAAGTTGGGGTCATGATTGACTCCACAACTACATAAGTCCCGCATCCACGGATTAACCCAACAACAAATGGTTTAATACCAGGAATCCGTTTCACAGAGACATACTCCTTTCTTCCATTATAGGTAAATTCAAAAAGATGGAAATCCCATAGTAGTGCTGGTGCCGCAGAACAGCATGTTTTCACGGTTGTAGATAGCGGACATTGTGTAAGTATCCCAACAGCGATAAGGGAAGATAAAAACATCATCCATTGTGCAAGTCGAAAGACAATGAGAGCATCTTGATTCTTTCTCACTTTTGCAAGCTTGTAAGATTGTTGGTGATCTTTATAGTGGTCCAAGGCAACGGAGACGAAGTGAACAGACATGGTCAAGCCTACCTTTTCACTTGATCAGTTGAATATGAGGTGAGTGGATTAGGATATAACTTACCGCTCTCCAGTCCACCGCACCATATAGCGCATGGCCGATCAGGCTTGTCAAACCTAAGCTTCCAATACACATTGATAATGGTTGCCAGATAATGGAGCTTTTCAGCCTTGTAATATCCATATCCATGCCTGTAAATCGGGGTGACTGATAGATGAGGGTAAGGGATACAGAAGAAGTGTCGGCTTCGGTCGAAGGCTTATTGAGGTTGAAGAAAGCTATCTGTATATCTCAATTATGTGATATAGACAGATTCAACCTGGATCGCTGTGGCCTTCCAAACCGCTTGTCGGCCCTCGGTGTTTATATACTTGATTCCATGTGACGTATTCACGCGAGGCTATCCCCAAATAGGTGCAGCAAGTGAGTATAAACCAAGCGGTGTTAGAACCACAGCTAGGGTGGGGACTGCCCCCCGTTTTGGACGCACGCCTAACTGGGAAAAGAAAAATTATTTGTGAGTTTCGGGTCAGATTTAGGTAGTCCAAATGCAGGTTGGGCGCATATAAGTTGCAGATTTGTGGGCCAGGTTTACCAGGACCTAAAGTTTGAATCGCCCTGGTTTAATTGGTCGTTCACAATTCTTGGAGAACATCGAGGGTCAAAAAGTAAGCTGGAATTCATGATCGACATCCTTAGTAACACCTTCTCCAATCCTAGAGATGGTAACTCGGTCGGTAAGGAATTTTATTGGGAGAAGGGGACTACTCTTCCTGACTATAGCTTCCCCATAGCTGAAAGTACTCTAAGAGTACATCCATCGTGGTGAGTGCCCGCTCCCTACTTACGACCAGTAGCTCTTGGCCTACCGAAATATTTGCATATCAAACTATGTATTCGTGCCCAAGTCCCACCCACACCGCTTCCACAACGCGGTGCGGTGTGGGGCTCCTTGGGCACGGATAGTGATTTGTGATTTCCGATCATCGTCTATAGACACGCACCTAGGATGAAGCTGAGATGCGTTTTTAGTAGCTAGCTGGATAATACAGGTGGATAGCCATATTTTGACACGCCCCCTCAGCTAACTGCCTAACAAAATATGGTGAGAACCTAGATGGTTAGGACCTGTCTGCCGGCCGCTGCATCAAAAACAATAAACAGATGGCTAGACCTGTCTGCCGGCCGCTGCATCGAAAGATGCACCATGTTAGGGGGAAAAGGTCTCCTTGCTTCCGTGAGCCAATCAATATAGTAGCCGTCACCGAAGCCCACTCGCCAAATTACTTACTCCCTATAACAAATTAAATTATGGACCACCGTTTGGGCCCCAACCAGGCATTAATCTTCCATTCGGTTCAGTCTCGTAGCCTGTATAGACTTGTCCTATCAACCTCACTACTTATTATTTGAACCTGAAGTCGTTGCAAGAGCGTTTGATCCAAAGATCAGGACTTCTTCCATCTCACTGGAGCAAGTCAGGACCAGTTGATCTTTTCTTTGTATCTATTTTCATTGAGTAGGGGCTCCTTTGTTCTCAACTGGGCGTCCAAATCATCAAACGTTGCCAACTATGGATAACTACATCACTGGAACCAAGCTTCACTTGGTCATGTTGTCTGTGACGCTGGTCGCATTCTTGGTTCTGCTAGATATGGTTATTATTGCGACGGTATGACGATACACTTCCTGGCCTGTACTAGAACATTATCTGACCATGATTATGATGTTAGGCAATTCCTCGCCTTACAAGTCAGTTTCATTCTCTTGAAGATGTCGGTTGGTATGGCAGTGCGTATCAGTTGGCTAGGTGTGTATTCATTGAAGAAAATATCCTGAAGAGGACTGATACTGACATCAATATAGTGCGTCTCTCCAACCGCTGGCGGGAAAGCTCTACTCGGAGTTCCGCTCAAAGGTTGGTCTCAAGCTGACCTGTGATTAAATGAGGGAATCGTGCTTATTGATCCAAAGTGGATATTTCTAGCTTTCTTCTTCATCTTTGAATTAGGCTCCCTGGTCTGTGGAGTGGCCACGTCGTCCAAAATGCTGGTCATTGGACGAGCATTGGCGGGTATTGGGTCTGCAGGTCTCGTTAACGGAGGTCTGACTATTCTATCCGCATGCCTACCCTTGCACAAACGGCCTGGTATGTCGATCTGACCTGCGACTTGCTGGTTCGTGAGCTGACCAGGAATAGCATACATTGGAGTATTGCTGGGCGGTAAGTGCTCGGTTTGTTTGGGCCAGAATGGATAGAGATCTGACTGCTCCTCTATTTCTTAGTTTCTCAGCTCGGGGTTATATGTGGGCCGGTTCTTGGTGGTGCATTTACCCAATATGTGAATTGGCGGTGGTGTAAGCTGACGCGGGCCAGTATAGGATCTAGCAAAAGTTAATCTGGGTTTTCTATTCAGGCTTTTATATCAATCTCCCTGTCGGGGCTATTGTTGCTGTCTTGTTGCTCTCCATTCACATCCCAGACAACATTAGACCGCGAGAGATTTCAGTCCTACAAACCGTCCTGACCAAGCTCGATCTCATCGGCTTTGGACTCTTTGCACCGGCGTCCATTCAATTCTTCATGGCTCTTGCATATGGCGGAAACCAATATGCGTGGAATAGTGCAACGGTGATAGGGCTCTTTGGCGGTGCAACTGGCACCTTCGTCGTCTATTTGGTCTGGGAATACTTCCAAGGCGATGAGGCTATGATCCCATTTTCCATGGTGAAACAACGCATTGTGTGGTCCAGCTGTCTTGTCCAACTCTTCTTCTGGGGGGCGCTCCAGCTCACCACCTACTATCTGCCCATATATTTCCAGGCGATCAAGGAAGTGTCGCCGACAGTGAGCGGTGCATACATGCTGCCCATTCTCATCAGTCAGTTGATTGGTGCCGCGTCATCAGGGGCTGCTGGTAAGCGATAATTGATCTTCAAATGAAAATGGGATATATGATTGAACCCCTGCTGACCAATTTAGTCGGCAAATTCGGCTACTACCTCCCCTGGAGTGTGGTTAGTGCCATTTTGATGTCGATTGGCAATGGCCTGTTGTGCACCATCTCCCCATCCACCTCGACCAAGGAATGGGTTGGATACGAGATCCTGATGGGCGCGGGGCGTGGACTTGGGATACAGATGCCGGTCATCGCGGTCCAAAACACGCTTCCTCCCGACACAGTTTCGATTTCTATGTCGCTTCTTTCCTTCTCGCAGACCTTTGGTGGCGCCGTGTTCTTGACAGTCGGAGAAAGCATCTTCACCAACAGTCTTAGTACAACCGTGCCGACCTATGCGCCGGGCGTTGACCCAGAGGTGGTCATCGCGGCGGGAGCAACGGGTCTTCGCCAGCTCATCAGCAAGCCAAATCTGTTAGCCGGGGTCCTGATGGCATACAGCAAGGCCGTGGACCGCGTATTCTACCTTGCGCTGGGTTGTGCCTGCGCCACGTTTTTAAGCTCGTTGGGGATGGGATGGAAGGATATCCGAAAGAAGGAAGAAGCAACGCTGGATGCGGAGGAAGAGAAGGTTTAAGTCTGTCACTATCACAGTCTGGAGCCAGAGTCTGTAGAAACAGTTGCAGGACGGTTAAATAATATTCTAGTTGGTTGTTACTTCAACATTCTCCTTCTCTTTCCTGTGTAACTATGGCTCCATAACAGCGAATTTCTCCCCTCCTCCCCGGTAAATCTCAGAGGGATTTAGGTGATAAACTTTCCGACCTTCTTTCACAAGTGCTTCCACACGAGAGTCGGGGTACCGTCCTTTCCTAGTGCCGTATTTCCTTTAGCCGCTTTTAGTGACCGGTAGACTTCTAGCTCTATAATTGGTTGCTTAAAGATCTTAGACGGAGGTTGAATTGAAGTGTTCTTCGGCGTCGGCTATCTTATGAAAGAACACGTCTCTAAAAGCCTAGGCCTTGTCTTGTTGCTTGTGAGCTCTTTTGTGCCGAACTTTAGTGCTGGATACTCGCAACGGAGTCTCGGGGTTTCATATATGTGGCCGCCTTCTAGAGATCGCCTTCGCACGTTTCGCTGAGGAATCGGTTTTAGTGCACGGCTTTGAATTTTCCGCTAGCTCGATTGTAGGAATGGCATTTCTATAATATATTATCAAAGAGGGTGGCCGAGTGTATATGTTCTTCTCCGAGCTACGTAGCTCTTCTGCTATTTCCGACCGCGTATAATATGATTATCTAGATAAGAATAAAATTGTCGTATTTCTTACCTACAAACCTAGGGCCCGATCACCACCAAGGAATTGGCGGCTTAGGCAGGAGGTCTGCAAGGGTCCTATCGGTGTTGGATGTGTGGAAACAGCGAGGATAATGGCGGATGGCTGGACTAAGGTGCTGCCGCAGCAGAAATACGAGAGATTCGTGGCATATCCCGGTATGCAGGATATCGGCAGATTTAGCGTTTCATAAGGGAAGTTGTATGTTAAACGATGGACTGAAAGACTTAGGGATTACTGAATTATACGGCTGTAACGGATCAAAGCTACAAGCAAATCGCCCTCGGAACTGACGACTAGCAATAAAGATACGGTGGCTGCATGGGTTTCGTAACGGCATCTACATTTCGCTACAAACACCTAAAGAAACTGGAATTTCGGTCGCATCGAATAGGATGAATATCAAAATACCAGTTTTACACGAACAGAGTACTTTAACTGCCTTTGAATCGGCATTGCCTCTCCGGCCTATTCTGCTCTGTACATGTGTCAGGGGACCCACTTCACTATCGGGCCCACTCTCTCGGACTATACCAAGACAGGCCGCGATCTACGCCCGGTGGCGGGTATCGAATCAATACTATTCAGATCGTGCAGCTACCTAAATGGTACATGACAGGAGACGAAGATCACTGAGTGAGCTGTCAACAGGCTAATAGCTCGGGGTCGAACTTAGGATTAGATCGGCAAGCTGGGCTGAACATGCGGTGGCCATAGGCCAGGAGCTTCTCAGACCACAAGGCTTGTGTCTACGCTGATAGAATTCGAGGCAAAACCCTAAACGCGCCATCCTTTTCTCGAGAGAGCTGTTTCTGAGAGGTCAATGGCGGTGTGTGATGTTCGATTGTTTGGTGCCGCTCTGAGCACCATGTTGCTCCCTTTCCACCTTGCATACTTGCTGCTGCGATCACAAACGGAAATTAAAAATCTAGACGGCCTCGAATCTAGCCATGGCTTTACACCAAAGATTCAAACCAGTATTATTTATTTCATATGCAGATGGGTGATTATATTGTGCGGTCCCCTACGGCACAAGATTCAATCAGCGGTCATAGACGACGCGACCGCCAGAGCGAATGATTTCCACACCCCGCCAGTGCCAAAATTGTAGGTTATAGATGTAATACCAATCTGCAATTCGGAGCATCATCTTGTTGTGCTAAGCGCTGTCTAGCAAGGCTTATCTGAGCTCTATGCAAGGCAATTTTCTCGCAGTAGAGACCCTCTCCACATTTCCATAACATCACACTCAGCCAGCCACCTGTGCAGTCTCCCCAGCTCTCAAATTGTCTAACAAGAAAACTTGTATGTCACAGAACCGCAAGTCTTCATCTTCACTACCGAGCCGGCCCCAATCCCATCCCCTAATCGAGGAGATTGGAATTGGCCGATCGGGCTTTTCTGAAAGATATCCTGTTTAGGACCCAGAAAGCTCGGAATAACTCGGTGCCAGACTCGCGTGGCGTGTTGCTCGTATTTTGTCCGGTTTTTCCCTTGCCGCGGCTCTCAATATGAAGCGATTGGCCAAGTGTGTCGTGGAGATCTTCTGTTCTGTAAGGGTTCATGGGAGGGGCCCCTTTCCTGGGCGATGACTGATGGGCAAGTGGCTGGGGATTCAGCCATTGGGATTGAAGGTTTGATATCAGAAGCCCTGGCGTTAACTGTGAAGTAGATAAGACTCTTGTTCTTGGCCGGTCGAGTAAGGAGCATAGCGAAAGGTCCAGCCAGCTAGCTGACTTCGCCTTTGCGACTCCTGGATCGAACCTTCCGGATGATCGACGAGAAAAGAGACGCATGCAACGACCTGTAGTTGCTAATCATGATGTGAGTTGCAATATGGGCTGCACACATTGCTCGTACTTGGTGCCTCTTGAGGGCAGACGAGCCGAGTGCTGCACGAGTCGGGGGTTAGGCCATTTTCCATGTTTTAGCTAAAGCCTTGGCCTCTTTGGGAGCTGATGGCGCAATAGACTAAGTCTGTTAGACTGCTTTACAATGGGCCTAGAGTGCCGTTAGTGTTGGCGACCCCGAGATCGACGATCGGGATGTAGGCTCTTGATCTTCAACGCATGAACACCCAAGCGCGCCCCACCTCACGACCCACGATGATGCGCATGGTATTTCCATATCTTGTCATTTCAACAGCCACGAAGCGTCTAACTGAGTATGGAGCAGCATCCTCCCTGCCGAATTATTTTGAATGCTGACGAAGTGGGCCCGGGTGAACACGTCACTATGCGGGGAGAAAATATCCATAGGACTGGCCAGCTAGGGGCAGCACTTTCGTATTGATGCAGCCCAGTCAGGTTATGCTCGGCGTGTGAAGTAAATGGTTTATCTAGCCTGAGAAGTCGTTGGTACTAACCGGAGCGGATTATCATTCTTGACCAATATAAATCACTCCACTTAAAGGCACTGTCTCAAGATTGACCATCCATCAGCATCATGAAAATGGCTATCTTTTTGAGCGAGTCAAAGCTATTCCGCAGGAGCTTTCCCAAAGGCAAAGTGCAATGCTCCACGACAATCTCAGAGGCAGCTCCATGCAGCGGAGCTTCATCGCGACCCAAGTCAACTCAAGCTCGCGATTCAGAAGAGAAAACAGCAGTGGGAGACTCCTCTTCTAGCGATCTTCTTCAAAATAGCAGCTCCCCAAGCTCCGAGCTGGGTGAGGCCCGACTGGACGACTCGGCAGTTATCGCACCATGCGATTACATCCGAATGCTCCCTTCCAAGAACGTCCGCTCAAAAGTCATCCAAGCTTGCAACTTGTGGTTCAAGCTGCCTGAGCATCTCACCACCGTCATTGACGACATTATCTCGGACCTCCACAACGCGTCCTTGATCCTCGACGATATTCAGGATGATTCTTTGCTACGCCGGGGCAGTCCGGCGACTCACTGTGTCTTTGGAAATGCACAGGCGATCAATAGTGCCACTTTCATGATTATGAACACATGTTGGAAATTGCAGCGTCTCCAGCACTCAGACACATTGGCAATGGATGCCTTGCTGAAGGGAACGATCGACTTGTTCGTGGGTCAGAGCTGGGACTTGAAATGGAAATTTCATCTCCGTTGTCCGTCCGCGGAGGAATATATGGCCATGGTGGATGGCAAGACAGGCGCAATGCTCAAGATGCTCGTTCATCTGATGCACGGTATGTCTGATCAGCGTCAAGACGACAGTATCATTGCCCTTTTCGATCGGTTTGTCGTTCTACTCGGCCGCTTTTATCAGCTACGTGACGACTACCAAAACCTCCAAGACGACACGTACTCGGAGAAGAAGGGGTTCTGCGAGGATCTGGATGAGGGAAAGTTTTCATATCCCATTATAGCGTGCTGCGACTCCGATCCCACCGCGAGGGATATCATCCTGGGTATCTTTCGGGAAAAGCGGAATCCCGCTGTTGGTGCGCTGTCCAGAAACACCAAGATTTACATGTTGAGTCTGATCGAGCGTTCGGGCGCTTTTGAGGCTTCGTGGGACTTGCTGCAAAGCTTGAGCAAGGACACTAGTGAGGCGCTTTCAGCACTGGAGGAAGCTACTGGGCAGTCGAACCCTGCGTTGCGAGCAATGATCAAAATGTTGATAGACACAGTACAGCAACCCAAGCGACGATGAATTTCTGGAGGGCTGGAGTCATTGAGGTTTTAGTCATCGTTTTCCTTAGTTTTATCTAGGTGGTCCATAGTATTCAGGTTGTTCTCAAACTACTACGCTTCAAGCGTCTGATATGCTCTTTACTTGTCAAAGTATATCTAGATTTACAGGCACCTATGAGCCATACAATGGAATCCACTCACTTTGCTCTACTCTAGGATTGGACGATGCAAAGGTAGGTAAGGATTTGCTACAGTTGGCTACAAAATTCAACCCAGGCGTGGAATCCTAACGCAGGATAGCAAGAGCAGTGCATGCCGCAGAGTCCCCGGTCCTCAACTCTCGAACTTCGATTCCAGTTGGCCCCAAGTCTCCAGCGTGGCGGGATACACAGTTTCCCAGAAATTTAATAAGACACTCCTGCATCATTTTTGCATTCTGTTCAGCCGCCGTATCAGTCGGTATCTGTTGCGCGCCCCACCGTAGTCGACTGGTCCACTACAGGAGCCGCAGAATACATACATAATACGAACTAGCGGTTCCACAAGCGCCAGATTTGCTCTCTCGCCGATCTTCAATGTTATTGGAGAGGCAAAATGGGGTTGAAAAGGCTGAACGAGGCTGTATTGAAATGGAATAAGATTCATTACCTAGGCGGCAACAACAACTACCCCGTTCCACGGTGAACGTATTTATCGTCTATAGTTCTAGCTGTCTGAGGTTGCCGCAGGGATGATCTTATGACGCTTTCCTACATCTTCTTATTGCATGCAAGAGCGGGGCTAAATAGTGAGGCAGCCCCACTACATAATGTCGGTAAAGCCTCATACTATGTAAACAAGGAGGCTTCATAGATTTGTTCTGGATTTCCACTTCGCCTCACAGTCGGTCTATTAGAGAAGAAACTCCAATTTTCCAATTTTCTGGACTTGTATTCCGTAGCAATTGCTATAGTATCTATTTCTACTTTATCTACCAGCCTCAAACCAGCCCAGCTTCGCCCATTCCTTCTGAAACAACTCGGCAACCCTCAATCCCATCATAGAAACTGAAAAACCCGCCCCCTACCTTTTTTCAAAGTGATCATAGCCGGCGGCTCAACTTCAGGCCTTACCCTCGCCAAGGCCCTCGCACGCGCCAACATCGATTTCCTCGTACTGGAAGATCACAGTCAGATTGACGCCTCAATTGGTGGTGCGTTGACTATCGTCAGCAATGGGTTGCAAGTCCTCGATCAAATGGGTATATACCATGATATCGCCGAGCATCTCGAGCCGGCGCCGATGGAATCCAAAGCACCATTCGGGAGAAAATGTGGAGGTACATGGAGGAGAGCGAGAAGTGGAGGATCAGGGCTGACAAGGATCGGAAAGGTATGTTTTTCCCTTTGAGATAATGGGGGTAAGGTGCTGGCCTAATCTGATCTGTAGCTATGATGGCTGAACGCACCTGTATTGTGGGAATGTAACATCTGGTTAAAGGTCTCAACCTGGGAGAGATCCATCGGACCTGGGATGAGGGATTCACAACTTTTGTGAACGTCGGCAAAGGAGATCAGGTTTCCTGGTTCATTTTTACCAAAACGGACCGGAAGTTTCAGTATCCGAACGGGCCCAAGTTCACGAGAGGAACTTGGCTTGCGGGTCGAGACATTTATGGATATACGCATGTGGGCGCTGGTATCAAGATTTGGTCGGTCTATGAGAATGTCACGACTTCGTATGTTCCATTAAGGAAGGAACTTGCAAGTCATGGGCTTGGGCTAATTTCCGTGTTTGGGGGACTCCGTTCACAAGGTTTGTCCTGCATCACCATCTTCTTTTCTACTTCTGGTCCTCCAGTCTGACATCGCATGCTGATCATGATATACGATACCTAATATCGGCCAAGGCGCCAGTCTCGCCATCGAAGACGCTGCATCGCTCGCGAACCATATTGTCCGCATGGTCAACAGCACGAGTGGCGTGCTATCCTTGGGCGATACCACCGCAGCCCTCGCCAAATGGGGAACGGGTCTAAGACCAAGAGCGAAGCCATCTGCGACGCAGGGGCAACATTTACGAGGTTAGAGGTGCTGGCGAATTGGCCGTTGAAGTTCGCTGCGCTGTATATTTCTCCCCATCTTGGGGTTTTTTGCGGACCTCGTCAGTGTTGCTGATGATGGGGTGCCAAAATTGGATTTCCTGCCATTGCCGGAGAGGGAGGATGATCCTATGGAGGCAGGGAAATGGGCGAAGAAACAAGAGTGGAAGGAGAGATGGTATATTCGGGCATTTTGGGCTGTCAACTTGAGGTTAAAATGTGTCCCTGGTTGCTGGGTGAAGGCTGTTGGACACGAGATGGAGATTTAGCTTATCCGGAGGCAACTTGTCCTCCCTCGTGAACAAAGAAAGGATTGAGAAAGTAATGCATTCAATTCCATCATTCGTAACTCCCAAACCAAATATCCAGGGCAAATAAGCAGCAACAATTAAGCAGATTTCGCCACCACAGCACAAACTTCAAAAGAAATAAATTCATAAGTACACCACCGGATGGTGTACACATTGTTAGAAACTCTGAAACTGGAGCAGCAAGGTGTTAGCGAGGACAGATATCTCGGTCAATCCGTAGCTGCGTCATCTCACTGGATCATTTTATTTTCCCTTTCCTCCACGCTAGAGCCCGCCGCGCATTGATCCCTGGTTGAATGCCATTCATATACATTTGTCGATGTGCTTGACAGAGAAAGGGTGTATCAACACGCCCGGGTACGAGTTGTATCGTGTCCCTTTCGGCTCCTTGGAGGAAGAGTAGTTGGTGAAGCAAGATTCAAGGCACTTATGAGAGAAGATCCGCCACTGCAACACAAGGCCATTAGCACTCGATGGTAGATTATAATAATCACGACAAAAGAAAACCTACCGTTCATCGGCATCTCATCTATTTGAGTCGAATAGTACAATTCGATATCGCGAAGGATGCGGACATCATCGCTGGTGACGAAGTTGATGGCCACACCCTTGCGGCCGAACCGACCACTACGACCGATACGGTGGATGTAGTTCTCACGGTTGGTGGGCAGGTCGTAATTGATGACGAGCGACACCTGTTGGACATCGATACCACGTGCCCAGACATCAGTAGAAATGAGAACACGGGAGTTGCCCTGGCGGAAATCCTGCATAATGCTGTCACGCTCCTTCTGTGGCATTTCGCCATGCATGCTTGACACAGTGAAGTTGGCCTCACGCATCTTATCGGTCAACCAGTCGACCTTGCGGCGGGTGTTGCAGAAGATCACAGCCTGGGTGATAGTAAGAGTATCGTAGAGATCGCACAGAGTGTCAAACTTCCACTCCTCCTTCTCAACAGCAATGAAGTACTGCTTGATGCCCTCCAGGGTCAGTTCATCACGCTTGACCAGGACACGAACGGGGTCCGTCATGAACTTGGTGGTCATGTCCAATACATCGTACGGCAGAGTAGCCGAAACAACCACCACCTGTGTCGCCGGAGGCAGGTACCGGTACACATCATAGATCTGCTCGCGGAAACCGCGGTTCAAGAGCTCGTCTGCTTCATCGAGAACGAGCATCTTAATGTGGCGTGTGCGCAAGTGACGACGGCGGATCATGTCTGCAACACGGCCCGGTGTTCCAGAGACGACGTGCTGACCGTAGTCAAGCTTGCGAATATCCTCGCCAATGTTGGTACCCCCAATGCATGCGTGGCATTGAACGTTCATGTAATCGCCTAGAGCCATAACAACGGACTGAATCTGGGTCGCAAGTTCACGGGTCGGGGAGAGGACAAGAGCTATAACGGAAATCAAACAGCCGGTAAGCAGTGAGGTCGCCCAAGGGGACAATATCAAAATCCACATACCTTGGGTTTCGCGCACGACAGTATCAATGACCTGCAGAGTACTGATCGAGAATGTCGCCGTCTTACCAGTACCAGACTGGGCCTGCGCAATTGTATCGCGACCTTTACAGATCTGGACAATGGCACGCGACTGGACCGCTGAGGGGGACTCGTATCCATAGGCGTAGATACCACGAAGAAGACTCTCCTTCAAATGCATGTCCTCAAAGGTCGGGGCCACCGTAACCTCCTTGGAGGTGCTGAACTCCATCCGCTCTGGGGTAGCTGTTAGGATGCTTCCTTTCAATAAAGTGTCTCAAGATACATACCATCGGCACGTCTGTCAATTCCCTCAGCCATGGTTAGAGGAACAAATAATTCGGCTGGCAGAGAAAAATGGATCTGGGTACTCTGTCAAGGTTCACAGAGATCGCTGGCCGCAGCAAGAGTTCCGAATGACTTTTTGCGATGAGAAGTGCCACCCTCACGTGATCGGCCGCAAAGGTGCAGCTTTGAGCCCGCGGCTTCTCCTCCAACTACCACCGCTGTCTTCATCCACACTTCTTGCGCACCATTGAGGAAAAGGTCCGTGTCACGGTCGCATTTTCAGGATGCTGTTCGAGGACCAGCGATTCCTTCATGAGGACTTGGAGAGGCTGGAGCAAGCCGTCGCCGATCGCGTGGCTGAGAATCCCTCAAATGTGAGTGCTGCACGTTCTACAGTCGATTAGCCACATTTGTAAGCTGACAGTTCTCCCTTCATAGATCCGACATCGTCTCGCTCGCGACCATGAGCTTGCGAGGCTCCTAACAAGAATCGAGGAGCAGTCTCAGCGCCTCTTGGAGATCTACAAGGATGCCGACGGACTTCGTGAGAAGGAAGCGCAGATGATCTCGACAGGAGATCAGTTCGAAGAGTTCTACAAACAGTTGGATGGAATCAAGGATTTCCACAAACGGTACCCGAATGAGCCGGTTGAGAATCTCGAGCGCGCATACAAGCGCCGTCAACCTGGCGAGGGCGAAACGCCACGCATGGAAATTGATACCATGTTTACCGGCGAAGAGGCATATGGGCAGTTCCTGGATTTGACGATGAATCATGAACAATACTTGAACCTACCAGGAGTGAAGCGGCTGGCATATACCCAATACCTCGGTGTCTTTGACGTTTTCACACCACCTACAATGAACATCAAGCGGAAAGACAAGGTTTCTGATAAGTACTTCCGCTACGTCAGCGAACTTGCCAGTTACCTCGAAGGGTTTATTAAACGAGTGCGCCCTTTGCAAGATCTCGACAAGCTATTCGCGGCTTTCGATGAAGAATTTGACACCCAGTGGTCGGCGAAGGAGGTTCCGGGTTGGACGAACGAGAAGGCAGAGAACGGTGCGTCCGGCCCACAGACGGAGGGAACAGGAGCAGGAATCTGGTGTGCGGACTGCGAAAAGGAATTCAATAACGAGAACGTCTATCGGAATCACTTGACCGGCAAGAAACACATACGGGCTGCCGCGGCGAAGAAGGCCGCTGGTGTATCGGGCGAGCAGTCATCTGCACCTATTAGCAACGGCTCATCTTCATTCAGTTTCAAGGAACGCGCAGTTGCCGAGCGCGAACATCGCATCCGATGCTTGTCGAAGGAGCTCGAATCAAAGCGGAAAGCGACTCGGGACAATGTGGAGCGCAGACAGGCTATGACTGAGCGGGAGCGCCAAGCGGATAATGAAGCCATGATGGCTGATCCCGAAGATTATGTGGACGGTGGCGACCGGGATCAGTCGGATGAGGAGGACTCCGATAGACTTTACAACCCGTTGAAGTTGCCGTTGGCATGGGATGGCAAGCCTATTCCATACTGGCTGTACAAGCTACATGGCCTCGGTGTCGAATATCCGTGTGAAGTCTGCGGTAACTACGTCTACATGGGCCGTCGGGCTTTCGATAAGCATTTCTCTGAAGCTTTGCACATCTACGGACTGAAGTGCTTGGGTATCACATCGAACACGAACCTTTTCCGGGAAATTACCCGCATTGAAGACGCTGTGCGACTCTGGGAGAAGCTTGAACAGGACCGCAAGAGGGACCGTGACTCCCGCGACAATGTCGTGCAGATGGAGGATGCTGAGGGCAATGTCATGCCAGAGAGGATCTACTTGGAGTCAGTTGCACCCTTATCACTACAGACTCACGCATATTCTAACTTCCTTACAGTCTTCAAAAGCAGGGTATTCTCTAGCCTCCAGGCGGGTCATTTGCTTCGTTCGATCATGGCCCTTTGGGGTCGCTGTGTTAATATTATACAAAAGGATTGGAGTTCGGCGAATATCATGGGTGGTCCCCAGTGATCTCAGGCTCCCAGGTGCCAGGTGGGCTGACCACTTCAAAGAATACCTATTTCTCTTTTTTTCCCCTTTCCTTGAAATGGACCTCTTCCAAAGCTTCTGTATAGTTTGTAGTCACGTGTTTTCGCGTTCCATGGGTGCGACCCGCCGCGAATTTTCGCGTCCCGCTTCTGCCTTCCTCATGTTGGGTGTGACAACTTGACAAGGGTGAAGCCGTCTATAGCGTGGCGTGGTCATCTTGATGTAACACCTGGATCAGGACCCCATGGGGTTCAATTTCTCCTTCCTCTGTGACTTGTTGTCCAGTCTCGAGGACAACCGGATAGTCAAGGCCACTGCGACCACCAAGGACACGCCGGATATTCGGACGATCGCGCAATGGTTTGGTCGTCATGACAGACACATTTATCACCCAGACACAGACAGGCTGGCCCTACTGTCGTGCATGTTCCCGGAGAGGCGCCCAGACCGGGTATACTGGCTACAAGCCACCTCTCTCGCACGCGTAATCGGCCGTTGCTTGTGCTTGGGTTCTTCCAGACTATCGGACCTACATCAATGGCGCACGTCCGGTGGTCCAGATCTTGGAAAATGCGTGGAGAATGTGATGTGCCAAGCCGAGAATCAGATTTGCCCGAACCGAGAGGTCTCTGTGGAAGAGATTGACCAAGCACTGACCATGATCGCATCTCGATGTCGCTTTTCAGGCCCTCGAGTGTGCCGCCAGCAAACAGCTGTGGATGTGGAAAGCGCCCTTTCACCTCTTTACCGAAGGATGAGCAGTCGTGATGCCAAGTGGCTTACTCGAATGATCCTCAAGAGCTACTCCCCCGTGGCCTTGCCCGAAAAGTACACGTTAGAACGATTCCACTTCCTGCTTCCTCACCTCCTTCAATTTCAAGATACATTCGAGGGCGCGTTAGAAGTGCTATCTTCGGAGCCGATCAACCACTTCCCTCCCCGACCAGATCCACGCCTAGCGGCCAGTTTATGCTCCACTGCGCTTGACTATCTACGGCCACGAACGGGAGTCAAGATTGGCCGGCCCGAGTACTCCAAGGCTAGGAGCATCAATCATTGCTGCAGAATGGCCAACGCCCGTCGAATGAGCTTAGAACGGAAGTACGATGGTGAATACTGTCAGATCCATGTCAATCTGTTGAACAAGCAAACCCCCATCCAGATTTTCTCCAAAAGTGGCAAAGATTCTACCGCGGACAGATCCAATATCCTTCCGGTCCTGGAGGATGCTCTCCAGATCGGGATGGCCGGCTGCAAATTTATGAATTATTGTATTCTAGAAGGAGAGTTGCTTGTCTGGAGTGACAGGCGTGGCGGAATAGCAGATTTTCACAAGCTTCGGAAGTTTTTGCCTCGTGCTGGGACTTTCATTGGGACTGACCATGATTCACCGTAAGCATGCTTCAATTCTCTGGGCGAAAATCACATTCTGATAAAAACAGGCCCCAGCCTTATGAACATCTCATGATCGTGTTCTTTGACATCCTACTACTGGATGACGACGTTTGTCTACAAAGCCCGCATCGGCAAAGACGTCTACTACTGCAAAGTGTAGTGGAGACGATTCCAGGGCGTGCGGCCATTTCTGAACAAGAAATACTGGACTTCGGCCGGTCCGACAGCCAAGATCGACTAGAGGCGAGCTTTGCCAACGCTATTGCTCAACGATGGGAGGGATTAGTGTTGAAGGGTTGTGACGAACCTTATTTTCCAATCTACGCTGCGGGTGTTGATAGATCATTCGGCCGATGGATCAAGCTCAAGAAAGACTATATCCCTGGTCTCGGTGACACAGTCGACCTTGCGTTAGTTGGCGCATGGTACAACGCCCAGGAAGCTGCTGCTTTTGAACCTACCAAACAGTTGCGGTGGACGCACTTCCTAGTCGGATGCCTTCTCAATAAGACCGCTTTTCTACAGTCGGGTGCCAAGCCCCATTTCCGGGTAGTTGATGCGATCGATCGCCACTGCATGCACCGAAATGTATTGCAACTCCTCAATCAACTTGGCGATTTCCATGCGTGCTCTCCTGAGGAATTCGAAGGGTTTGATCTTGAGTACGGACGAAATAATCTCGCCGCAGCATCGGCGCTTTTCAAAAAGCCTTTCATTGTGGAAATGATGGGCAGCGGGTTTGAAAAGCCGTCTGGGGCGCGATATTTCACACTTCGATTTCCACGCATATTGAAGGTACACACTGACAGAACCCTGGAAGATGCCGCATCCTACAGGGAACTACAGCTGTTGGCGGAAGATGCACGATCTGTGCCCATTGAAGAACTCTCGCTGGACCGAGCGCAGTGGCAGAAGCGGCTGAAAACTGGAAATGGGCTCAATCAGTATATCGTGCGCCGGTCACGCAGTCTTTCGACGGATAGTGGCTCAAGCACAGAGTCAGATGTACCCGGTGGTTCTGAGACCACGGTGAGCGATCACGAAGTTGGTCAGCATCCAATACCGAGTCATAACTACACACAAAAAGTGTTATCCTCAAATGCGGGTCATGGCCAGACACTCAGCAGCACCGATAATGCTCCTGTGGTCTATATTGATGAAGTCAGGCTTCCCTCGGGGGCCGTTGCCCTACCAGACGAATCACACGTTCTAGCCGAGAACGATAACCTGTCACGTCTCCGGATCTCAGGCCAAAAAAGCCACAGTATCATCCACCAGGGGAAGCAGAATATTTTAAAAGCCGTGGATGAAAGTTCGCAACCTCATTCAGCTCTCACAGAGTCGTCTTGTTCACGGGTCACCAACCTCACCTCCACACATCGAGAAGTGCGAACAACTCGCAAAGCAGTCGAAAGTTCCTACAGGCGGAACCATTCTCTCGGAGGCTCATTCGAGCAAACAAAGTTCCCGAAATCCCCGCTTACGACAATTCCCGTATACATGTCCGGGACGCAGTCAGAGGACGGTATAACTTCCTCCAACCTATCTCAATTCCTCCAGGCTCTGGGCTCCAGTGAAACAAGATCTCTTCTTCGACACTCGAACCCTCAAGCCGCTTCTCGAGGTGCCGCGTTTGGTATAGTCCTTGCCAATCCTGGTGAATCGCCCCTTGGACAACTGATCCACAAGGTTGCGAAGGGTCTGTCTCGGTCTCTGCAGAACGTAAAGAACTCTTTTCCCGCCAATGGCAGAATATTCTTCTTGGACGCTGTCATATTAGCAGAGAGAATAAACCCCGCAGATCTTCGATTCTGTCTACGTAATACGTGGTACAGTCTCGGCCAAAAATATTACTACGCTTGTCTCCGATGGAATTTGATTGAAAGGTCCAACCAGGCAGGCTTGCCTACTGAAACTCAGACAGAGCACATGGATGGCAATCACCGAAATGTTAACGGTTCGCAGCCACTTGGCCTTATGGTAAGCTTTGATGAAGCTGAAATCCTCGCTTTAGGCGAGTACAGGTCATTCAGCCATTTGACCGACACCAGCAACATCTGATATACAACTAGACTAGTTTTTTTTTATAAAAAAAAAAAAAAAAAAAAATAAGGAAATTGAATAAGGACCAAAACATCACGGCCACCATAATGCAAAGCTTGTGCTCCTGATTGATCATTAAGACTAACGCCGCGGTATTATGAGATGGAGGGAAATACGGGTCAACGCTCATGGTCCACACGCCGGCCACAAGACTAGCCAACATCCTCACGTCTAGCACGAACATCTCTCATCAAAGCCTTTGCCTCTTCTACTTCCATCCCATCTTGGCACAGCTCACTCGCTAGTTGATCGGCCCGATCCAAATCCCCATTGCGCAATGCATGCTGCGCAAGCCACAGTCGTGCCTTGGACGTAGTAGGCGTAGGATGGTGCCATGTCTCTCCCGCCGTAGAGTCATCGTGCTGCATACCAAATGACGAGGTACTGGCACGGGGCTTACGGTGGTGGCGTCGAGAACGTGCATGTCGCTCGCCATCGTCGTCGCCAGACTCGTCGGCTTCACCGTCGCTATGTGCAATATGCTCTGACACGGATGAGTATTCATCGTCCTCGCCAGACTGATCGTCATCACCGACAGGTGCCCCGCCAGATTCTTGCTGCAGAGTCAATTCCATGTATGCCGCTGCCTCGTCTTCATCGTCAAGGCGTTCATAGAGGGTCGCGATCTGGTGCAGCGTTTCCGGGTCAAGCACTTTCCGCGCACCGGCGCCAGGATTGTCGTCTGCGTAGTAGGACCCAGCTACCAATGCACGTTTCAAAGCCTGAATACTCTGCTCCACCCGACCCATTTTCGCATAGCATGAACCAACAGCCTGCCACATCTTCGGATCATACGGGCGGAGGGCCGCTGCACGCTGGTAGTAGAAGAGGGCGTAGAAGGACATATCAAGGACCTCATAGGCTTGGCCGAGACCGTACCAGGCGCGATAATCTTTGCGATTGACATCGACCGCTCGCCGATACGATTCAATGGCCGTGTGAGTGTTCTTCATTTCAATGTATTCATGGCCCATGAGGGTCCAGGCAGACAGGAAATTGCGGTCAAGTGTCAAGGCACGGCGGAAGTACATGACCGCCTTTTCATGCTCTGACTTCAAGGAGTAGTAGTTGCCCACAACGCAGCAAGTTTCGGGTCGGAATTTATCCGTAGCAGTTGCAATTTGGGCAACAAAGGCAAGCCGAGGCCGCTCGTTCATGACATACAAAATGTTGGAGTAATGATCAAGACTATCCAGGCGATGCGGCGATGTAGCCAGAATTTCGTTGAAGATCTTGGACGCTCGCTCGAAGTCTGATGTTGTTTAGCATCGAATCATGATGGCAGGAATATCGATAAGTATACCTTTATTATGGTAGAAAAGTAGCGCATGCTGGGTTTGTAGAAACGCGCTGTTGGGGAAGATGGCTTGCAGGTCACCTAATGTTGAGTATGTATCGCTCGTCGCTTGATACAGCTCCTGGCTGCAGTAGACATAGAATATGAGGGTCATAATGTTTTCGGGCAAAAGGTCCTTGATTTGTTTTAACTGCCAGCCATGTTAGCATTCGGATAGCCATGTTAAAGCAAACACAATCCCTTACGTCTTCAATGCTGCCTAGCAAGTCATTCAGCTCTTGCCATGCCCCCCAGTGGAACGGGTTCTGATGCACACTCCGGATGAGCCAAGTCTTTGCGAGTTCCTCATTTCGACCCTTCAGCAGAACAACAGCATAGAGGTACTCTAGCCATCCTTGTCCCCGGTCATCCTCTCCCTTTGTACTGCGGTCAGCCAACCAACCTTCCAACCCCCGAGCGAGGTCTGGTAATTCTCGGTTGACCGCCATCCCGCCATCTGCTGGGCCCAACACCATTTCCGTTTCTTCATCTTTGCGCTTCTCTCCTGCTAGGTACTTTGCGTACAGCGCAAGGAATAGGGATTTTTGACTGAGCTTGGGGTATGGGTTTCCCGGGGCGTGGCCGTGGTTCTTGGAGCTTTGGAAAGGCGAGGCTTTTTCCTTGCCCTTGAGGGGGGTACTTCGCGGTTGTTTGGGTTTGGAGTTCGGCGACGCTACCGAGAGAGGGACTGGAGGTGTCGCTGGAGGAAGGAACACGGCTGCACAGCGATCATATTCCCGGGTATCAAAGTAGGATTTGGCAAGAAGGTACTTGTGGGCTTCCTGGGCCTCCAAGGCAGCTTCGGTCGGGTCTTGCGTCCGAAGATAGGGATTGATCGGTGGAGGAGTCGGATCTGTGATTTCCATCGGAGACTCAGGATCGGTGTCCTCGTGATTGATTGGTAAAAGCGAATCGAGCATCTCTGCGGCCCTGCATCCGTCGAGTTTGTCAGTTTCTCCCATGTCTCTAGAGGGAGGCAGATGTAGTAATGATGCCTACCATTTCGACGATTGATATAGACACCGCTCTGAGCACTTGATGGCAGCATCTTCGAGCCGATGCTTCAGCTCTTGCAGGTCATCCTCCGTGAAATCCATGATCACCCTCGCGAGCGCGGGGGATGCAAATATCCGAGGATACCTGGTGGTCACACTCCCGTGAACAACCGTAAGGCAATTATATCAGAGACTGTAGATCACGTAGAAGACTCGACCATGAACCTCATTCCTCGGTCAGCCTAGAATCAGTATTGGGGCAGCTGCAATTCAGCTCTAAGTTTGGGTCTGGCGCAACAAATATCGCGGGTTTGGCGCGTTGTCGACGCGGTCGGCGGGAGAGCTTCAGCACAGTAGGCCGGCAACAAGCAAAATATTGAGTGGATAGTCGAAATTCAGTCGATTCTATCATGTAACTGTTGCAAATTTCAGAAAACTATCTCGAGGAAAACAAACGAGCAGAAATGTTAACAGCGAGCAGCTGTTGCCAGTTGCGCCTGGCGATCCCGCCAAACCGCGCAAACATGCCAAACAAGACAAATGGTAACCCCTCCGCGGGGAAAAGCCATTGTGGATTGTTTGCTCACCGACCCCTTCTTGACTTTCTCACTGCTCAATTGTCTAGACCATCATGGCTTCCACTACCAAGCGTGCCGACTTCGAGGCGGTCTTCCCTGGCCTGGCCAAGGATATTCTGGAACACGCGAAGCGGTACAACCCTCCCCGCCAACGCTCTCGAATGGTTCGAGAAGGTAGGACAATGCCCCTCGCAAACCTGAACCTCCTGCGAGAATAAACCAACATGTCCCCCATTGGCGAAAGGGATTGGAGTTGACGCATATGATAGTCGCTGTTTGCCAACACCCCCGGCGGCAAGCTTAACCGTGGCCTATCGGTCCCCGACACCGGCCTCGCCCTCCTGAAGAAGCCCCTGACCGCGGAGCAATTCGAGCACTTGAGCATCCTGGGTTGGCTCACTGAGCTGCTCCAGGCATTCTTCCTAGTCAGCGATGATATTATGGACAGCTCGATCACGCGCCGTGGCCAGCCCTGCTGGTACCGCCAGGATGGTGTCGGCCTTATCGCCATCAACGACGCCTTCATGCTGGAGTCGGCCATCTACCTCGTCCTGAAGCAGCGCTTCCGTTCCCACCCTGCCTACATCGACCTTGTCGAGCTCTTCCATGAGACCACCTGGCAAACCGAGCTGGGTCAGCTGTGCGATCTAATTACCGCCCCCGAGGACAATGTCAACCTCGACAACTTCTCCATGGAGAAGTACATGTTCATTGTCACCTATAAGACTGCCTACTACAGCTTCTACCTACCCGTTGCTCTGGCTCTGATCTACCTGCAGCTGGCTACCCCCGAGAACCTGAAGCAGTCGCATGACATCCTGATCCCTCTGGGCCAGTACTTCCAGATTCAGGACGACTACCTGGACAACTTCGGTGACCCCTCAGTCATTGGTAAGATCGGCACCGACATTCAGGACAACAAGTGCTCGTGGCTGGTCAACCAGGCCATTGCCCGCGCCAGCCCTGAGCAGCGTGCGGTGCTGGACTCCGCCTACGGCCGCAAGGACAAGGAGCAGGAGGCCAAGGTCAAGAAGATCTTTGACGAGCTCGAGCTGGAGAAGGTGTACAAGGAGTACGAAGAGAAGGTCGTTGATGAGCTGCGCACCAAGATTGCCGCTGTGGACGAAACCACTGGCCTGCAGAAGGAGGTCTTTGAGTCGTTCCTGGCCAAGATCTACAAGCGCACCAAATAGACGACCGACATACTATTAGAGAGTTGGCGATATCAAGAGCCACATAGCGATTGTTTTGCATGTGACATGACGAGATGCAGGGCTTCTTTCGGCACTTGTGAATAATCGATTGAATATAATAGATTCCCCTTGTATCTATGTTGGTGGTCTTCTGCATGCAACGGGAGTAGTACCATGAGATTTATAATTTGCAACGCGTAGGGTGTGACCAGAAATGCAGTCACAATATGGATATAGCTGGGAAACGAGATAGATGCCTGGCAGCTAGGTAACTAGCTAAGTCAATATATACGATGCTTGGGGTGTGGACACGAGGGCCCTGGATGAAGCCCGATTGGAAAAGATTTGTATTCATGCCTCTTCTGGAAAGTCATCTCCCACAGGTAGCTCTCTCATATTCCTGAATATCATCATCACCACCAGCACTGCTCTCCCCTTTTTGCTCTCAGTCAATTGGCCTATTCCACTCGCCGAGGCTATTGATTGGGGCGGTAGCCACAGTCGGCTCCACGTCAGCGGAGCTGACGCGGAAGACGACGACGTGCATCTTCGCAAGAAACCTACCTGAACACGTCCGTTTGCCGCACGAAATCACGTCTGGAGGTATAAATCGAGATCTGTAACGGTCCAACTCCCAAGAGCACCATTCAACCCAATTGAGACTAAACAGTCCCCTTGCAAGGCTCCAAGCCAGTTGCACTCCACACCAGCAAAAGTGCCGACTCGGGTGTCGTCGCGGCAGGCTCCACATTGCCCCCTTTTGTGGCGGACCTCAGCTTGACTAGCCACTAGATCTGTCACATCGGCGCCAGGAGACCCAGTCTTTGATTCAGATGGGCAAGGCAAAGCAAATCCAGAGGGTTCGGCCGCGTGGGCCGGTTCTCAATCCCGAAAATATGCACGAAGAACACCGCGAGGCTGTGGGGAGGCTAAGAAGGTGGCCACGCCCACGGACTGGAACCGTTCTCCATCAGTTCTTTTGCTGCTAGGCGATCTCAATGCCCTTCTCCTTTTGCATCCCGCGATGGTCGTTCTGCCGCTCGTTTCCCTAGCCATATGTGCGCTGTGGGTGCTGTGTGTCTCGGCAACGGCATCGCCGGATCAGGAGGCGCTCTTCCGCTCAGAGAAGTACGCCAAGGGCTTCGATGGTCCGTTTCCGCTGCAGCGATATCGTTCGGCGGATGTGGCAGGCCCGATTCTGAATTATTGGTATCGGAGTGCGGCGTGCGAGGATGGGCTGTATACCATTCTGGCGCCGCGGGGTGATTCGGTGCGGCACTCGGGCCCGATGATTGTGGACCAGCAGGGGCATTTGGTGTGGTTTAAGGACTACCGTACCACGTACAATGCGAATGTGCATACTTACAACGGGGAGCGATATCTGACCTTTTGGGCGGGCGATGATTCGGTCAAAGGGCACGGAGAGGGCGTGTACTATATGGTGGGTTCCGCCGTTCCCGCATGAATCTTGCGACTCTGTTCAACATCCTGCAAGCATGCTCCTGGCAGGCAGATGTCCATTCAATGCAGGTCTAACAGAACACAGATCGACTCCCACTACAAGGAAGCATACAAAATCCGCGGCGCAAATGGCAAGTCTGCAGATCTGCACGAATTCCAAATTACCCGCGACAATACCGCCCTCTTCGCTGTCTACGATATTGTTCCCGCAGATCTTCGGGAAGCTGGCGGCTTGCGGGACGGCTGGATCTATGACGGCTTATTCCAGGAAGTTGACGTCGAAACCAATAAATTACTGTTCCAATGGCGCGCCTCGGAGCACTTCTCTTTCCATGAAGTCGAGCGCGACCGCGAAGGCGATGGCGACAGCAAAGACAACCCCTGGGACTTCTACCACATCAACAGCATCGACAAAGATTGGCGCGGAAACTACCTCGTTTCGTCGCGCTACATGAGCTCCTTAGCCTACATCGACGGCCGAACGGGCGATGTGATCTGGAAACTAGGCGGAAAGCAGAACTCTTTCGAGGACCTGAATGACGGGGCCGCAACCAACTTCAGCTGGCAGCATCATGCCCGATTCCAGGTTCAATACGACACGAACTCCACGCGGGCAATCTCGCTTTTCGACAACTCCTCCCGCGGCCAGGGCGCGCCCGAGAACCCGAGTCGTGGGTTACTCATTGAACTCGACGAAGAGCACATGACTGCTGCTGTGATACAGGAGTACTGGAATCCGAAGCCCATTAGCAGCCAGTCTCAAGGGTCGATGCAGCTCCTTGAAAACGGGAATGTGGTCCTGGGCTACGGGTACAATGCCGCGTGGATGGAGTTTACCGCAGATGGGGAGCCGCTATGCGAAGTGCATTTCGGACCGGACTCTCAGTTTTCCCATGGGCAGGCTCTTTCATACCGCGTTTTCAAGCAGGCATGGGTCGGTCTGCCTCTGACGAACCCCGCTGTCGCGTTATCCGGCACCGAGGCGGCTGTTAGCTGGAATGGGGCTACTGAAGTTGCGACTTGGGTTTTACAAGGGGCATTTCCTGCCGGAGAGAAGGCAGGGAAGGAAAACGGGGAGAATGGCTTCGTTCGACGGTTCGCGAGTACCGAAGAAGTCGAATTCGAGTTCATTTCGGCTGTCCCGAGAACGGGATTCGAAACTATCATCCCTGTGCCTCCAGAGGCGCGGTATAGCAAGTTGCGGATCGTCGCGCTCGACAAGATGGGTAGCTTCCTCGGTGCAACACAGCTACTAGGCTGGGAACCCGAGAAAATGAGCAGCGAGACTGCAGTTTTCAGTGGCGAGGAGAAAGAGACAGAAGACAACGGCTACAGCGCGGGGACACACATTGCATCCCCCCTAATGTTTGGAATGGGATTCTTGACTGCAGCGGTACTCGTCTTTTGTGCGTGGCTCGTGTGCAGGTTTGCCTACGGCAGCTCATTTAAGAGCTTGTGCAAGCGCCAGCAAGGCTATGAGAAGGACGGACAGGTGTGGCAGCCTGTGGATTCTGGTGAGGAATTGGATGAATTGGATGACCTCCACGATTTGGAGGCGGGAGACCGCGCGAATGAGTCGTTACTGAAACGGCCAGGGGAATAAAAGGGGAGAGGAGAAGGGGAATGGATGTTATTGCATTGTACACTACCTTATCATTGGCAGGCGTTAGGGTGCACAAGGGCCTTCTTGGCCTTCTTGAGAGCAAGATTTACTATTTTGACTACTACTACGCAGGTCCACAAATAAAGCCAAAGCTGGTTATTTCATTGATTTCGGTGGAGCCAGGCCAAAGAGTGAAGCCCGGTATACTGTGAACTGATCACGTTCAAAGCAAGTGCCAATTGCACAAGCTTAAGCAGAGGCCGAAACCTCCAGACGCTTGAAGCCGCCCTTGGCAGCAACCTCCTTCTGCAGCTCCGCCATGCGCTTCTGGTCTCCAGTAGGATCAGTCGAGTCCTCATCCAGCGTCCATGACAGGAAGCTGTTGGTATAGTTGGACTCGAAGCCCTCGTCCAGAATACCGAGACGTTTGCCGTAGCGGGTAACCTTCTCCCAGTCACGGGAGACATTCTTCAGGTCACGGCTGAAGTACGCATACGAGCGCTCGAAGATCTTGCGGTTGACGGGCGTCGCCATGATCGGCTTCATGTCGACGTACTCCTCATACGTGCCCGCGGGATCCGCGATGACCGCGTCGGTAGCGCGCTTCACGGCGCGCATGAACTTGCCCACCTTCTCGGAGTTGGCGGCGAGGAAGGCGTCATTGGCAATGTACAGGATCGAGCAGAAGCAGCAGCAGCCCAGCTCGGCGAGCTGGTCGATGCGCAGCATCTGGACGTCGTCGCGGGGCCGGTTCTGGCTCGCGAGCCATTCCTCCAGCTCGACCATCTGCACGTTCTCGAGACCGATGCCCGCGTCGATGTCGCCGCGGATGATGGCCTTGGTGACGTTCATGCCGCAGCGCACCGCGGTGTAGTCGTCGGCCGTCATGCCGTAGTACTTGGTCAGCTCGTCGATCTGGATCTTGCCGAACTCGCCGACGTATCCGATGCGCTTGCCCTTCAGCGAGCGGAAGTCCGGAGTGATCCCGGAGGACTTGAGGTAGACGACGCCCGTGAAGGGCTCGTCGAGAAGCGAGCCGATGGATGTCACGGGGAAGTTGCGGGCTTTGGCCTGGTAGATGTCAGCGAAGCTGTTGGTGAGTGGGGTATATCTATATCTCTCTCTCTCTAGGTATAGATGTATGTGTGGGTAACGTACAGCCAGGGTGTGGATCATAGCCTTGAAGCCCATGTCGACCTTGCCGCTGCCAATGATCTCAGTCACATCGGACGGGTCGTTGGGCTCCAGGAGGGCCACCTTGAGGCCCTCATCCTTGAAGTAGCCGCGGGCCTGGGCGAGGTACAGCGGGGCGTGGTACGGGGTGGCGTGCCTTGAGAATACTTAGCCTGGTTCGATGCACGAAACGAGGGCAGAATGAAGCAGATATAACAAGGGGGGAGGCTGTGTGCTGTCAGCATACCAGTTGGTCAGGAAAGTGATCTTGTCCGTTGCCATTTTGACGGTACAAAATTCAGCTATTGAATAACTTCAGGAAGTCAGTATGCCAGAGACCAGGGCATTTTCTTCCATTCCATGCTCGATCAATCGGCCACCACGTGCGTAATAGACACGATCGATCAAAGAACATGGGATGAAAGAAAACACCAAAGCACAAAGGGGGAACAATCAAAAGTCACGCATGTCCTTTCGCTAGTATTATCTAGATCAAGTTATGACAGTATAATCTCAGAACGACCAGCCCGACCTTTGACCGTCTTGCGTCGCGCAATGCATAGAATACAATGCTACCATCCAAGAGCGATCAAAGACCAGGCTGAGCCGAACACCTGTCATGCGTGGGCAGTGACCATTATACCAAGTACGATACCTTGACCCAGGGTGATCATCCTAGCGAGGACCCTGTCCGATCTCGGACTTTCCCCACACGGTGGGGAAAGACATCACGAGACTAGGACGTGCGCGACTCCATGGGAGTCATACCGATGGGAGACGGGTGAACAAAGGCGGTAGATAGGGAAGCGAACAAAGCAATTGAAACAGTTTAGAGGAAAGAAAAAGAATCACAAACGCATGGAGGGGTAGAAAATAAATACCCGTCCGTCCGGAGTGGGGAGCCCCGTGCGGCTGTACCCTCCTTACCCTTTGGAGAGGTGTTTCGCTCATGATGACCTTACCACGGAAAGAGTTCACCGAGACGAAAATGATCCGCAGCGCTGATTGGGTCTCCGCGTAACTTAATCCCACTCGAACCCACCATCGTGCCTCCGAACACAACCGCTTGACAATGGGCCCCGGGGAGAGCTACGAGGGGAGAGCTACGAGGGGAGAGCTACATGGGGGAGGTCGGCTCAGCAGGTAGTCATTAGCCCGATGGGCGGGATGATAGTGGCGCTCATAGTCAATGCATCCAGAGGGCGAGTTCAAATTCATTTAAAACATAGGCTTCATATGCAACGATGCAGCAGTTGAGGACAAATTACACGGGTGACGTCAAGGGAGGGGTCCAGACGTGGGACAGTCCACTCTGGGAAAAAGAGAAACATGGCACCAGATGCAGAAGAGAAAACAACAGGGAGGAAAACGTGACAAAGGACAGGCCCCCAAGAATGGGCCGATGAATAATGAACAAAAAAAAATCATTTGCACTCCATCCTTGTCGTCCCGTCCGGGGGCGAGCCAGAGAGGCTCTAGGTGGGATGTGAGCGTGAAAGTTAGGCCTGCTTCGGACTGCCCTCGGAAAGACGGGCCCCATTGACCGGGATGCTATCCAGCGGGGATTGGGGACGCTCGTTGGTCTTGCGGGTGCGTAGCGTGAGCGGGTAGAAGTGGTCATCGGGTTCTTCCTCCTCACTGTGATATGGTTAATCTTGCCATAATCCGGTCTGGGGATACTGGGGCACGGGGCACGGGGCACGGGGAAAAAAACTCACGGCAGCTTCCATGCGACGTAGTCCTCGGTGCCTAGTCCCTCCCGGCCTTCCTGCAGCGACGCAAAGTCACCCGGGGTCATCATGCCGGAACGATCGCGCGGGGACCCCGGCACGGACAACGGGCGGGAGATCTTCTGCTCAGTGCCGCCGATGATATCGAAGTAGTCCTCCGCTCCGTCAAACGAAGAGGGATACGCTAGTAGCCGGTGTTAGCCACAGTTCTGCACACGAGACGAAAAACGATACACGCTTACCTCTCCGTAACGCCAGCTGGCGGGCCTTGACGTACTCCAGGCCCATCCGCTTCCAGTCCAGCAGGTCACTCAAGCGTTCGGTGCGGTTACGCTGGTTGATCCGCTGCCGCCGGCTCTTCAAGGTAAAGTTATACATGAACTCAGTCAGCTGGTTGACCGAGTCATCCACGCCCTTGGTGCGGCGGTCCACGATGTAGATGCCATAGTCCGAGGAATTTTCAATCAGCTCCTCCATATAGCACCCGAAGCCGGAGAGGTTGGTGGTGATGCTGGGCACGCCCATCACCGTGCACTCCGCGGGGGTGTAACCCCACGGCTCATAGTAGGACGGGAACACTCCCAAGTGAGTACCCCGGACGAAATCGTCATAGTCCAGCGGGAGTACGGGGTTGGACGAATTCAGGAACTCGGGATGGAAGACGATCTTCACGCGATCGGACGAGCGGTTGAAGAGCTCGACCCGGCGCAGCTGGTTCAGGATCGGGTCCTCGTGGTCATTGACCATGTTGTGCGTGACAATGGGCGGCAGCGAGTGTCGCTTCATGGCAAAGAGGCGACGGCGCAGCAGGACTCGGTCCTGGCTGGTAATGAGGTCCTTCTCATCCGGCATGTTGTCGCCTTCCTTCCACTCCAGACAGCGCTCATACATGCGCTTTCCAATGCCCTTTTCGATGTTCTCGATCGTGTCCCGCAGGGACTTGACCACGGCCTGGCCCTTCAGCGACTCCACCGTGAGAGACGAAGTCTGCGCCGGCATAATGATAAAGGCTACCACAGTCGTCGTCGACCCGCTTGCCTTGAGGCGGTGGTTGAGGCGGGCCAGACCCTCAATGAACATGTCGACACCTTTGTTGCGGAACTCATACCGGCCAGCGGTGAAGAGGTAAAGGGTGTTATCCAGGTCGAAGTCATTTTGGCCGTAGAAATGGCCGCGGACAAAGTCATTGATCTTCTCCTTGGCTTGCGAGTGCAGGTTCTGGAACTCGTGCATGGCGGAGAATTTCTTGACATTGAGGCCATTGGGCAGGACCCCGTCGGGCTTGCGCTTCAGCAGGTGCTCGCTCTCAAAGGCCGTGATGTGCGAGACGGTGGTGAAGACATCCGCGCTGTGCGCGGCGGCGCGCTCGATACAGTAGCGGTGGTAGATCCCGCGCTTCCCGGCCTCCGCGTCCACGTCAAAGTGTTGGAGGTTGTTGTAGAAATCCACAGATCCGGCGCAGAGATAGCGACCCAGCAGGGTGGCGTGGGTGGTAAAGATGGTGGTCAGGTCCATGTGGCGCTTCTTGGTCAAGGGCAAGGCGACCCCGGCCAGCCATTCATGGAAATGGGCCACCACGGCCCGGCGGCGCTCATGGGCAATGTACTATGGCAAGACAAAGTCAGTTCTCATCGCTCCCCGTGTCGGGCGTCCTCTCGGACCTGTTCGAACGTACCTCGCCCAAAAACCAGGCGACCATGTATCCAAAGACGATGGCCTCGTTGGTCTCATGATCGGCGGCGGGGGAGGGGATCCCGGAGTTGTTCCACAGATCGCCCTTCCACTCGTCGAGCCAGCGGTAGCCCGTGCCCGTATTGATCAGCAGCACGCGCGGTGCGCCCTCGATCAGCCAGCGACCGTAGACAATTTCAATGCCGCGCTCCTGCATGGAGTTGATGGTGTCTCGCATGGCCGGGCTGGACGGGGTGAGCTCCTCGACCTCGACGGCCGCGGAGGCCTTGTTCAGAGGACCGATCAGGGTGTAGCGCTCCCCATACTCGGCAGTGGTGACGGGGGCTTTAGACTTGAGCACCGAGTAAATGCCGCCCACCCGGTTGGCCACCTCGGTGGCCACCTCGAACAGCATATGGTTGCGCACATCGCGCTTGATGGGTTCAGTGCCGTTCTCGTCGGCCATGGCAAGGAGCTGGGGACGCTATCCGTCCGAAGAGGCGACTGTCTGATTTTCTGGATTGACTGAATGAATGAAGAGGGGAAAGGGCGAAAAGAAACGAAAGAGAGGAGGGGGGGCGATGGCAGCAGAGCTTGGGGACGGGGCATAGACTTCCGGACTCGGTCTGTGCGGGGGCGATTCGGGATCTCTGTTGCGACGTGCAGCTCTTCCCCGGGTGGCTGGGGAAATTCACTGGGGACAAGAACAGAGCTAGTGAAGCTACGAGGTCCTACCACTATGAAGCTTGGAAGCTCGCAAATTATTTCAGAACAGCCAGAAAAGAAAAATTAAGCCAAAAAAAAAAAAAAGAACCGGAGCAAGCCGAAAAAGATAGGGGCGCCCAAAAACAAGGATGCGGCCAAGTTTTTGGGCGGGCCTGGCAGAGGTGGTTGTCCGCAGACAGACACGGTACGACTTACGACCTGACCTGACGGTAGTACCTTTAGCCCCGTCTGGTTGAAGTTTATGAGGCTCTGAGGCCAGGAGAGTCGGTCGGCCAGTCTGTCTGTCTGTCATGTCAATGGCCGAAAGAAGCTCCCGGTCAGTCGCTTGCGCATACTCCAGACTCAGTCCCAAGGGACGCTAGCTACTCCTCGCCCCCAGAATACGACCCTACCCCAACCAGCTCGCGAGGGACGATTGAAGCAATCATTTGACCGCGGTCAATGGGGAGAGTCCAATGACTGACGATCATCGGGACTCCTGGCCAATGCCGTCTGGTGCGATTGCGCGGTACAGGCGCCATTGTCGTCGGCGGGCGGCAAAAGCAACGCGGAGCTCGTCTGGGGAAAGCTGGCAGCGATGATGTCATCAGCGGGGCTCCACTGGACATGCTGACATGTTGACTGGTCCGTGGACCGTGCCCTGATCCAATGGATAGCTATCGATGGACACAGAAGCCGCCCCTGCCTGGCGGTGCCTGGGCGTGCTTCTGGGGGTGCTTGTGATGAGGAGGTGGAAGGTGGAAGATGCAACTGGCGGAGTCTCTCGTGAGGAAGTCACTGACTGCCGGCTGCCTCAGGCCATCACGGAAGAACTCACGACGGATTACTTCCCATTTTTCACACTCATCCGCTGCTGCGTCGCTAATGCTCGCTTTGTCGCGCCTCTACAGCGATTGATGCAGACCCGAGAAGCTCTTCCCGAATAGGCGAATCGATATCCAGGTTTTCAGAGGAATCTGAAAGCCCCGGGGCAGAAACATTTCAATCCGGGCCGGTGGAAATGGATTTGCCAAGGTCGGCCACAAGTGCTATGATGAGTAGACCGAGAATCCTGCGGAATTTAATCTATGCACAGATCAATTCGGCGTCCCCATATACGTTGAACTTCTCGGATATGGCCAACAGGCGACGATAGGAATCGCCATTCACACAGATCCTGCTAGCCTGATCCGCGCTCGATCAAAGTGGAACGAGAGTGCATACAGCTGCCATTTCGGCACACAGCGTGATGACTGCTGTAAAACAAGTGACAAGCAGCAAAACTGCGGGTATCTCGACATAGCGGGTTGCAAATTGGGGGTAATGGTACTAATGGTACCAGGCACGAGGAGTCACGCCACCATGACTCAACGAGACCTCATCAGCATGAAGCCCGCGGAGCTAGCAATAGCATCTCTGAGAGTGAAAGCGGACCGACCTGTCGGATGGCCCGTCCTATACCAACCGTTCCGTCCGGAGATTCCCGGCCAGTGCGATGAAAGTGCCATGCCTTGAGGTCTCTTCGGTTATGGCCCTATTTCACGGAAGTAGTAGCATTGGCGGCATCTGTCCAAGAGGAATCCTCCTGGAATGAGGAAGAGTTGCGATATTCCCATTCTTCAATCCCAGCATCTACTATAAGCTCATCATATTGTCGGCCTGGAAAAGGTCGCGGAAGTGAGGAACATGACGCAAAACACTTGGACTTGGGGAAGCTTGCAAGCTACTCCAAGACCACGAACAACCGCCGTGTACTCATCTATGCCTACGGTATCCACATACATGTGACAAAGCCGCCTTACCTTCGCAGAGAATTGGACCGTAGGTCGATCGATGTGCCCACAAACACTGGACTTGCAAATCTTGGGAGCAAAGAGTACAAAGAACCATTGGGAGATCCTCCCTGGCCCTGACTCAAACAATCACAGTGGCATTGTCCCTGAGACGAGAATCGCTTGCCCAGGATCGTCGCCTCGTTGGATGCGCCCGAATCGACGAGAAGGCCCGTTCCAGTCGTTTGACTATTTGTCAAGTTCTGAAAGGATCAACGCAAGATCAGGTGGGCTATGCGAGAGCAATGCTGGATAGCGAGGAAGATAAATACCCTGTCCCGTCTTGATGATGACCATCTTCGATTGTCCCCTCCACTCTCCCTTTCTGCATCCCCATTCTCTGCATTCTTCCCGATCTCTTCTCATGGCTTTCAAAGGTGACGCGCACCCGGATGCGCACGTCTATGCCAATCCTGTGTCCAATGTCCTTCAGCAAGCCGGCAAAGCCTCACAGCGACTCCTATCCATGATGTCGAAGAAAGCCCGGCGATGGTTCAAAGCCCGAAGTCGCCGCAAATACGGGATGCCACCGGGTTGGGAGCCTGTGTCGAGGCAGGGGCGCTCGAACTTGGCGAGACGAAGGACTCCATCGCCCGAGCCATCCAGCCAGCGGGTGAACAGATCCAGGCGCAGCGTGCATCCGCAGGACGGTCGTCGCGTTAGGTTCAGACTGCCGAACCCAGATCTGTCTCCCTCGTCATCCACGGTAGATCAACAGTCCACCATCCCCCCATCCCTACTACGATCCAATCCCTCGCTTGTAAACATCGAACTTGAATGGCAGTCCGCGCTGAATGCCGCCGGGCATCAAGGTCAGGATTCTTCCCCATCGTTCGCCAGATGGACGGAACTAACAGCGGAAATCGAGTCTATGTTGGGTTCATCGGCTGACTCGGAGAGTCAAGCGGAGGCCTTCGATTCATTTTCTCCTCGTGCTCTTTCCCAGGATTATCCGCATGCACTCGAGATGCACCTCACTCCTCCTGGCACGCCTCCTCCGATCTCCAATTCGGGCAGTCCAGCCAGACGTGCGAGAACCGATGTCATCTACCGCCTTACGTTTCTAACCTTCCTTCCCCTATCCCCTCTCACCACTGACATGTGCCGATTCGAGATGGATCGGCCGATGTCCGAGGAACTCAGTGACAGTCAGTCGCGTCCTCTTAGCCCCCTTGGCACGATCGTAGAAAACCAGCCGAGCGATTCTCTGGACGCGACCAAGGAGCACAGCCATGGATTTCCCAGTCGCTCAACTCCTATCAGTCCAGAGGACTCATCAAGCTCCAATACGCCGACTTCGCGCAGTCGGCGACTCGACGATGACTGCGGTTCTGTGCACAATACCGAGATCTCTCTCAGATACATTCTTGACACTGGCCTTGTCGCCCAGTCTCGAAGAAAAAAGCGCAAGTCCTCCCATGAGGACGTTTAATTAGGCAATGATTTGTCTAGAGCGTGGCGCTGGCGCTACCTTGGACGACTCATTTGTTTCTCTTCGCACCTGATACCCATATTTATGGTAAGATTTGATTAGTTGTTTTGACAACCCTTTCGTTAGATAATGTTGTATTGTGATAGCCCTTTTGGTAATCTGGACTTAACAATTCATTCAATGGTGCTGTTTTCGCCTAGTTGCTTCTATACTTGAACAATAATTATTTGGTAGAATTCTCCCATTCCGCGCTGCCGCCGCGACACGACCGCGCCCGCATCATCGGCCACCAGCTTTCAGAGCTTGCGAATCGTAAGCCAGATATCAAATATTACCAGAAAGTCCCGTAAATTGTAATTGTCCTGCAGGTCCAGGACATGCCTAGCTCCACCTACCCCCTCCGCCAAGTATCTCCGCCAAGGTTGGCCAGAGATCGCTGCACATTCGTTGGTGAAGTCATTGTGGGGAAATGACTTCATGATGGTGTCACGCATATCTCCAGACTATTAACAAAGGTATTAAAGGCCGGTCAGAGCGCCAAATTTCTTCTATCAATAATTCAGCTTCAAGTCAAACAACAACTCTATATTCAAGTACGGATTTGCACAATATGTTCAATGGGTCTGGGAGAAGTCACTTCTAACAAGAAATCCACGCAGCTCAATCCACTTCTTCCACCGTCCTTACACCAACTCCTTCAATATGGTTCGCGGCGCAGAGTACGACAACGGAATTCCCCAGAGCGACAACGCCATTGAGGCGGGCGAAACTAAGGCTCACGGCACGGGCAATACTGTAAGTCGGACCGAGTATTGGAATCCCAATTGAATCCATCGATCGAAAAGCTAACACCATTGTTCATCAGGATGCCCCCATCAACCGTGTGAACAAGGTCGCTCCTATGCCTGAAGAAACGGGCTCACAGCGCGAAGTTCACAGTGGCGCAGGCAGTGCTGGCTCGAACAGCGGCAAGGGCGGCCACGAACCCAAGTCCATGGGCCAGAAGAAGGGCGTTAGCGACAGGGCGTAAACTAAGGTGTTGATTGATCACGATCTTACCATCCGAAACCATCCTGCTTGAGGATACGGCTATTGCACTTGGAATGACACGAGCTACGCGAACATCTGTACTTTACTACGCGCGATAGGAGGCGGAGTTTATGGGGTTACGTATTGCGTATCATATGAAATATCAAACATTGAAAGCGTGTCCAGCAGATCAACTTAATGTCGTAAAGGTGCCTAATCATGTATTCACCAAAGCAAAGTCTTAACTTGAATCAATGACATTCAAATTGCAGATTTTCCAGCCGACGAAGTACCTATTTTGTATGGAACCTCTTATTGACAGATCTCCTCGTTAACTGACTACCGATCTGGAAATTTGGAACTCGAAGCTTCTCCCTGGAAAGTAGCTCCAAAAGTCTCCGACGGTCGTAAGGGCCAGGAGGCCCAGAATTACTTAGATATCGTTGATCCACCACTTCATTTGAAAGCTTCAGCCTAAAACAATGTTCCCATCAGTCATTCTCGTGCCGCTGTTGTAGATAGTCTCCGCCTCCGCATCTCTGCTATCTATGCGCAACTGCTGGTCATTCGAGAATTGTAAGAAGCAAGAAACCACGAGGACACCCGCAATCGTATCAGGGGGTCTTTCGGTAACCTCCAATGGCCAATACTATTTTACGTAAAGCGGGTGCCACGATTGTCCCACGTTTAGGTAGTCTCTATAATAGAAGAACACAACGTCAACACTTGAGTTTCATTCAAACTCGTAATGAGCAGAAAACCAAATATAAAGCGGGCTTAGCTGATGTCTAAGTGGAAAAACCACCGTTTGAAACAAGAGCAACTAAAAGGACATGATTGCTTCTGTACAGTTTCTAGGGGGAAAAAGTTTGAGAAAAAAAATTAATGTGACGGCCACAAGAATTATATATAAGGACTAGATAAGGACTAGATGCGGACTAGATGCGGACGGCCACATATTGCCACAGATGGAAGGGGTGGGCAAATGAGGAATTAAAGGAATTGATCAAGATTCAGAGGAGTCAGCCCCCTTGTCCGAGTCTTGCTTGTCGCTGGCAGACTCGGTCTTCTCCGGATTCTCTGGCTCAGCTGCGGCTTCAGAAATGCGCTTTGCGTTGACAAGCTCTAGCAGCTTGTCGCCCAGGTTGCCGGCACCCTCAATCTTTCCCAGTTTAGACTGAAGATGGGCGATATCGGCTTGCATCCTGGCCAATTTATTAGTTTTCTGTTCTGAGGGGGGAATATTTCATTATCATAGAGACTCACCTCTTCTTTCCAGCCTCTGTCTCAACATTTGCTTCTTCAAAGGCCTCTGTCCACTGGTCTCGGTAATTGTTGAACACAGGTCTCATAATCATGTCCACAGTCATATCGGGGAGGTGTTTGCTCAGGACACGGTGAAGAGTACCAGTCTCTTTGGCCAATGTCTCCATGTAAGAATGAACACCCGTGGAAGTCTCGTTGTCCCAGTCGATCTTCTTCATGGCGGCGACATGGACTGACGATCGCGAGCTCATGATATCAACAAACTTCTCGTGGATACCGGTCTGATGCTCTTGACAAAGTCGCTTGACCTTGTCGAATTCAGCCATGACTTGGTTGGTCTGTCCATGGCGTCGGACAAATTCGCGTACGTACGGCACAAGAGCAATGACAAAACTCAATGCCTGCGACGAAAGGGCAAGGTGCTTGGTCGTAATGTTCTTCAAGCCCGCACTGCGCGTAGCACCGGCGCCGAGAATCAGTTGTGAGGAACGTGAGTTGAACAGCTTCAAAATTTCGAGCAGCTGTGGGACAATGTCCTGAATCATGCTGGGAATATTCGCCATGAGGAACTCGAACTCTTCAATACTGCGCATTATTGCCAGTGCCGAGTCAGGCAGAATGTATTTCTGCTCGTCAATAACCGCGCTGCGCACCTTCTCCTTGCCCGATCCATTGACGCCATTGCCTGCCTCGGAAGCATTTTTTCGCTCACTCTCGCTCTCTGGAACCCAGATCTTGGAAACTTCTACCCAAGCCTCGATCTCCTTGGTGCTTGCGTCTAGAATGCGACTTAGCACAATGACTTCAGAATCACCGAAGTCCCGCGCATCCCACCGGTCAGAGTCCATGACCTTGACAATGCGGTGGCGTTGAGATTCGCCAAACCGGGTAATGAATTCACGGATTTGGTTGCCAACGATGGTCTTTAAGGCAGTGCCACCACGTCCCGAAATTGCCTCACACTCATCTGCGAAAAGGCGGTTGAGTGTGAAGTACTTCAAGAACTCTTCCTTGGAAAGCTGAGAGGTTTGCTCGGAGCGGACCTTCAGAACCTTGGTTATTTGAGACTGGGCGATGTCAACCGCTTGACCAAGCAGGCTCGACATGTCCAAAACCTGCAAGATCTCATCTTGGGCCATAGCCGAAGCCGAGGATCCATGGTCGGGAGACCTAATGGTCTGGTCTGAACTCTGCGTATTGGAATTCCGAGAGGGTGATCTGATACCGGCGGCCGGAGAGCTTCCAAGACCACTGGCTATATCCAAAAGAATCTTGACTTGAGTACTCAGCCGGCGCAGACATTCACTAATGCCTGTATAGACCCCGACAAGCATGGCATAGGCATCGCCTGAGTCAAGAGCACGTAGATTCCGCGCAAGAATGGACGACTTCTCCTGCTGGCTCCGTTGCCGGTCGCCATGAGTGGACACTGAAACCATGGATTCATTGTCGTCATCGCTAGAACTGGGGAGGTATTTTCGAATAAGCCCTTTCATCTCTCGTAAGACGGCCGTCTTGAAAGATGTGGCCGCGGCGGTTGTGTAGTGAGATCTGGCTAGTCCAGTGAGTTGGGTGTTCAATCTGGACCGCAGCTCATTGTTAAAATTCATATAAGCAGGGGAAACCATTGATACAGGACGTTGGCCACCACGTTGTCGCAAGAATGAGGCACCCCAACGCTGCAAGGTCAATGCAGATGCCACATTTTCGACATGACCTCGTAGATCTCCCAACAGGTCATTTAGGAAACGAGTTTCGTAACCCATACCAATGCGTTGTCTCAATAGAGCAAGATCATCAGACGCTCCCTCAAGAGCCTTCAGGCCACGGAGATCAATGGGTTTTCGCGGAAGATCCTGCTCGTCTTCCTCAGGTGGCCGCTCAGATGCTTTCTCGCCCGACATCAGTTTTTCTACCTCTTCAAGTTCGTCGGCAGCAACTTCAATGTCTCCTTGCTCGACTAACTCCTCACAGTGAGAGACGGACTCCACTACGTCTCGCAGTTGAGCCACGGCAGCAGCGAGCATCCGCACATTTTCTCTTCGCCGCCGCAAGTTCACGATCTTCAAACCACCCAGAGCCATTTCCTTGTCAATTTTCTGCAAGTCCTTGCGCAAAATCTGGATGCGCTTAACAGAGTCGGCTGCTTCCGCATGGAGTTCTCTGAGCGAACCTAAAGCAGTGAAGAATGACTTGGAGGCAGTCGATATAGAGGAGATTAGGTGAATTTCCACCGTATCCATGTACCAAGATAGTTTTTCTTGAAGAATTGCATTGGTCGCAAGCGCCTTCCTGCCGGTATGGACTGGCTCCGGGACACCCCCATTGGCGGGTTGATCGTCCTTAGTCGGTGGCCGTGGGGGTCTAACCACCTCTGATTTTTCTGAAATGACATCAAACGTACGCGGGTTCTCCAAATGAAAGTCTTCTTCGAAATATACCGGTGGGATTGTAGACAAAGGTGTCACAGCAGGGCCACGGCCACGCGCACCGGAGGAACGTCGGCCGCGAGTATCATAGGGGGAAGTTGGCCGTGAACTAGTAGACATTATTGAGGACCTTCGCTCTGAGCTCCACGGCTTCAATGATTCCATATCATCGGGTTTGGGGGACTTGAAACCAGGCGGCATCTGCGCGTCTTCCCCAGAGCCCTCCTTTGATTGCTGGAAAACATCGTACAGCGAGCCCACTTGCGCGAGGTATGGTTGAAACGCTTTCGAGTCCACATGCGGGATATTCGTCAGGGTCACCGGAGGGATATCGCGGGACGAAGGGGGCTTATATCCCGTGGAAGATACGGCGGTATGAGGCGTCAAGCCAGTGCGAGTTATTGGATGTTGGAGTAGGGTAGAGATGGCTGAGGATCCATAAACTGATCAGCTATCATATCACCATTAAGATCAGCGCTGTTTACGAACCATTTTGCCCGGACTCAGCAATGGAGCCATGGTGATGGGAAATGTCTAGGATGCCCCCAATGCTCACGATCGAGCTCGCTGTGGACCCCCTCCTCAGGGGGTATCGTTGAGGGGCAACCCGAGGGGACTCCAGCTGCGGAGTAGAATAATGCGAGAGCGACGGCGTCGATACGCCAGACGCCAGGCTGTCAATTGACTTGCGTGGACTGGATGGCGCCATGTTGTTCATGTCCGCAAGGCGGATGCGACGGCCACCCGGGGTCGATCGCTGGGGAAGCTCGGAGTTACCTGATCATGACATATAGGTGTCTTCACTGCACCAGTCCAGGCCAGTGCCGCTGTGGACACTTCACAGTCAATCCCTCGGGCCCGTCTGTGCAATCCGAAAACGTTTCACGAGTTTGCGAGGCCAGAAGGGAATGCCAAGCAGAGTTGTCGCCGTGGCATTGTTTCCAGGTGCCATGTGCTGTTCCGCCCAATCGGGAAAGGCGCCAGCTTGTTGAGAAGCCCTCGGGGAAGCTGTTTCTCCGGCCGTCCCGCGGCTAACGCTGCTGAGTGCCTCAGGGCTCGGGCAGAACCACTTTACGCGTCCCGCTCGACGCGACGCGTTGGCGTTCCCGCCTAAATCCAAAAGTTCTCCCTTCCTGTCCCTCTCCATCACCACCGTCCGCAAGCACCATGGATAGACGCACCCCCTACACCCTGAGTGTTCTCGAGTCCAGCACTAATGGCGCTGAGGACTCTCGCTCTTTCACCCAAACTCGTCTGCGCGATTTCGTGCTACAATTCCAGCTGGATAATGCATTCATTTACCGGTACGCAGCCCACATCCATCATTCTCCTCAGAGGCTGTGTTGTGTTCAAGAGCTGACCCATCCATCCATTATGGCAGCGACCAATTACGACACAATGTGCTCGGAAAGAATTACTACTGCGACATTGATATCGCCCACCTAATTTCCTACAACGAGGATTTGGCGCACAAGCTCACATCAGAGCCCGCCGATATCATTCCTCTGGTGGGTGCAACGCTGTATTATCCCGTCCATCTTTTCACTTGCTAATACACGAGTAGTTTGAAGCGGCGCTCCAGGAATGTACGAAACGAATCGTCTTCCCCGGCCAGCAGGATATCAGTCTCCCCTCCCACCAACTGCTTATTCACTCCTCCGCAACCCACATCTCTATCCGTGATCTCAATGCCACCAATATCTCTCACTTGGTCCGAATCCCAGGTATTGTGATCGGCGCTTCGACTATTTCGTCCAAAGCGACCGCAGTCCACATTCGCTGCAAGAATTGCGACCATAGTGAAAATATTACCGTCGACGGTGGCTTCTCTGGACTGACGCTCCCCCGACGTTGCGGTCGTGCAAAGGTCCCTGGTGACCAACCGGACGAACAATGCCCTCTCGACCCCTACGTGGTTCACCATGAGAAGTGCCTTTTTGTGGACCAGCAGGTTCTCAAGCTTCAGGAGGCTCCCGACCAGGTGCCGGTGGGTGAATTGCCCCGCCATGTGCTGATTTCCGCCGACCGATACTTGGCGAACCGCGTTGTCCCCGGTTCTCGCTGCACTGTGATGGGAATTTTCTCCATCTATCAAGCCAAGGGCGGTAAGAAGGAGGCTGCCGTGGCTATTCGCAACCCTTATCTTCGGGCAGTGGGCATCAACACCGACATGGATCAGACTGCCAAGGGCAATTCTGTCTTCAGCGAGGAGGAGGAGCAAGAGTTCTTGGAGCTCAGCCGCCGGCCAGATCTGTACGATGCTCTTGCCCGAAGCATCGCCCCGTCCATCTATGGCAACCTCGACATGAAAAAGGCCATTGTCTGTCTGCTGATGGGTGGTTCCAAGAAAATTCTTCCGGATGGAATGAAGCTTCGTGGTGATATCAACGTGCTCATGCTTGGTGACCCCGGAACTGCCAAGTCTCAACTGTTGAAGTTCGTTGAAAAGGCTGCCCCTATCGCCATCTATACTTCCGGAAAGGGTTCCTCAGCAGCCGGTTTGACGGCCTCTGTCCAGCGAGACCACACCACCCGCGAATTCTACCTGGAAGGCGGTGCCATGGTTCTGGCAGATGGCGGTGTGGTATGTATTGACGAGTTCGACAAGATGCGTGACGAGGACCGAGTAGCGATTCACGAAGCCATGGAGCAACAGACTATCTCTATTGCCAAGGCCGGTATCACAACGATTCTGAATTCCCGGACATCTGTTCTAGCCGCGGCCAATCCAGTCTTTGGCCGTTATGATGATCTCAAAACCCCTGGCGAGAACATCGATTTCCAGACCACCATTCTGTCCCGTTTCGATATGATCTTCATTGTACGAGATAACCACGAGCGTGGCCACGACGAAAGAATTGCCCGCCACGTTATGGGTGTGCACATGGGTGGCCGTGGTATGGAGGAGCAAGTCGAGGCTGAGATTCCCGTCGACCAAATGAAGCGCTACATCAGCTACTGCCGCAGGTAAACTTTACAATCCTCCAACGCCAATTGCCCGCATCGATGCTAACATACTATTTCTAGCCGCTGTGCCCCTCGTCTCTCCCCTGAGGCCGCCGAGAAGCTCTCTTCGCACTTCGTCTCCATCCGCAAGCAAGTGCACCGCGCAGAACTGGAGTCCAACACCCGCTCCTCAATCCCCATCACCGTCCGCCAGCTGGAAGCCATCGTCCGTATCACCGAGTCCTTGGCCAAACTTTCTCTCTCCCCCATCGCCACAGAGGCCCACGTTGACGAGGCCATTCGCCTCTTCTTAGCATCCACCATGGACGCAATAACCCAAGGCGAGGGCCAAGGCAGTAAGGAGCTCATGGAAGAAGCGAGCAAGATCGAGGACGAGCTCAAGCGCCGCCTGCCGCTGGGCTGGAGCACCAGCCTGGCGACGCTCCGCCGCGAGTTCGTTGACGGCAAGGGATACACCGAGCAAGCACTCAATCGGGCCCTAGTTGTCTTGCAGCGGCGGGAGACGGTGCAGATCCGTTCTGGTGGCTCGCAGATCTACCGGAACAAGCCTTAATCTCTACGCCTGCCTTATCACGATTTTGACATGTTATTCTTCTTTCTACACCGTGTACGTGCAATGGGTGACGGTTGTTTCTTCGGTTTGTGCATCAACTCGGCTCGCAAGGCATGGGAGTTTGAGCGGAGTTTGCGGCGTGTGTAATATTTCTTGAGGATATACTTTAGCCTAGTTTGTCTCTACATGCATAATTGCATTTTCTGTTCGATCACGTTCCATCTTTCTGCCTCAATGGTTGCACTTTACAGGAATCACGCACATTAACCTCACTAGCACCTACAGTACCAAACACCACGCAGTCTGTAGCATAATCCCTGGGCAACCATTCACATAACCATGCGCTCCGCCTGCTGAACCGATCTGTCATTCGCTAACCATGGAAGCTGCCAAGAGTCTCCATTTTGGGCCTGCATATTTCTCCGAGTGGAGTTGACATTCGGTTCCCGCCGGCAAAGCATTGCTCTCTAGGCACCAGGATTTCTCGACAAAGCGCCCAGTCCCGAAGCAAGCGCAGGGCAGATAGACTGTCCTTGGCCTGCAGGACCAGTGCAACATCAGAGCCCATCACGCTCGACTCTGTGGCTGGAATGTAGGGCTGCATCCTGCGTCATTATTGTGGCGCATGAGAAGGATTCAAGGTCCTGTATGTCGTGCTTCGAGCGCTCATATGTTCCAGCTCACTGGGATTGGCATGTCTTTCAGCGCAGATAGACGTGATATTTCTGGCCACCTGTGTGAGCTGGGTCTGCTAGAATTGGGTCAATTGGGGTACACGGAGGGGCCTGCTTGTCATCGACTTAGCTCCACCCGCCTCACAACTGCGTTATTCAAGTTCCCCCTCCCAGGCGAAAATATCTGCAACTAGCCAGCCCACATCAGAACAGCTATCAAATGAGTCGGGGACATGTGTCAGACAAGAGGTCGGGCTGCTGCAGGGTTCCCTGTCAGAAACAGATCGGGTTGTCTAAGAAATTTGGTGTGAGGAAAGACTATAAATAAAGCCAATCGTCGCCTTTATTCATGTATGTCCATACCACCAGTCATCCCGAGCAATTAATTGAAGATATTCCAGCCTCAATTCCACGCTATTTACAATGAGCTTCCACTTGTCCGCCGTCGACATCGACCTTGAAGATGGCCATATCCTAAAAGCCACTCTTACAATGGGAGATGGAGAGGAGGTGAAGTCCGAGCTGGATCTTAATAAGTACATTGGCAATAACAATGGTTGGGCTCACTTACTTGCAGCGAGTTGATCCTTGAAAAGTGACTAATCTCTTTTTCTTTCTTCATTTGACACAGGTTCTTTTGAGTGGGAAGGCGAGAACTTCAAGGACAGGGCCGAGGACATCGAGTTCTCCTGTGAGCCCCGTGATGATGGCGAGGAAATCCCCGTACTTCGAGCCAACTTAGGCAACCTTGATGGAGAGAAAGTGTCCGCAGACATCAATTTGGTGGAGCGTATTACTAATGAGGATGGGCATTTGAAGTTTGTTGAATAAGCACCTCGACTGAAAACTATGGTAGCTATTGTAGCCATCATACAGTAGGGCCCTAAATCAATGGTTCCAAGTTTAAAATGGTCTATTTGTAGACTTCAGACATTCCATCATCCAACCACTGGTCCTGCCCAGTGCCTGATGACATGTTGCATGTATGGCATGTGGTATTTTGAGGATGTCTGTGACAACTTGTCAGTGAATCGGAGGACAGATCGTGCGAAAACTTTACATTTTATGAGAAGGCAAGTAATTAAAGACATTTTGAATGGGTAAAAATAGGCCAAAACATTACTACGGTATCTAGTTTCCGCAGATAGACCAAATGAACTGAATCCACTCCTCATTACATCTTCAGTTGGTTTGCCCCAACAGGCTATCTCAATCATTTTCTTGATCGTTCAAAACTTTCAGTAGACCCGACTGGAGTTGTGAAAGCCTCTAGCCTCGACTGATGTATTTCGGGTTGTATAGGTATATCAAGTTTCTGATTGCCGTGAAATTGGGCTAGGAACAGGTGATCTCTAAAGAGGGTGTGGGGTGTAGACACAGGCAGAAGTTTCAATAGCAGCCACAGACATAGTGTCTAATTATGCTAGAGAGTTAATGTTAATGTAGAACCTTCTTGTGTAGAGTCTAAGGATCTCACCGTCGTTGTTATGCTGCTCGAAGCAGTGGTATTGGCGTTAGTACGTATCGACGTTGGAAGAGGGTGCAGCCCAGCATCTGCAGGGGAGCGAGGTTGGGGCTCTCTTGGTAGGCAATTAAATGTCTGCATTGAACAAGTATCGTTTGGAGAGGACATGGAAATCAACACTGGTGCTACATCCGCCCTTGGCGTGGGAGGTCCGGGGTGAGATATCTGGCCCGTAGGAGTACTAGCGACTGCGGCTGGTTGAGTATCAAACCTGGTTGGAGAAGAGGCCCTCGTTGTTTCTGAAACCGTTTGCCTTTCGCTTATTGTAGTAAAGAAATGTCGTGGGCTGAGTGGTGGTAGGTCTGAATCTGGAGCTTTGCTTGGCATAAAAAACTCAGAGTAAGACGGTCTGACTGTGTTGGCAAAAAGTAGAGTTGCCGGTGCTCTGATTAGAGAAGGCAATCCAAACCTCACTGCGCTTGGAAGAGTTGGGTTTCCGTTGTGTGGAGTAAACCCATGAAGTCGGCTTACAGATAAAGACTCTGGGGCGCAAGCTGGACCTGGGGCTGATGTATAAGGTGCAGAGTCAGAGCCATCCTCAGTGCGAGACTCGTCCCCTGCATATAACTCCAGATTGGCCGGCGTGGGCGCAGCAGTCCTCACCATCTCCGTAATGGCTGATCTTGTATTGATTGGGGTAAACCAGTGCATTGGACTGAGGACAGAAACGCTTGCCTGAGCTGATGATACCCCAGCTAGTGGATCCGAAAGATTTGCCGACGTTTGTTGGATATCGGGCGGAATGACCATCTTTTGTGCCCTGGTAGCCACGCTCAGTGAGACTGGAGGCGAGATTGTGAATTTTTGCGGAGGTGCAGAACAGGATACCCCTGTTAACGGATTTCCTATGGAAGAAGAGACCGAGCTAGCATCAACCGGAGTAAACGAAGAGCCTAGGACCCCACCCACGCAAGCAGATTGAGTATCAATGGGGGATAGGGAAATCCCATTTCTCTGCTCGTCTTTTGCGTCATCTTTCAAACTAACTGGTGGGATCAGAACTAGCGGAGTTGGGGATGTGACTGGTCCAGAGAGAGTACGGCAAGTCTTATGGAGATGAGGTCCAGTGACCGGAACAGCTGGGATTGTAGAGGGCAGGGTTGGAGCGAGGACGGCGGGATCGACTTCCGCTCCTTGTGGAGGAACAGCATGCTGGTTCTGGAATTTGCTAGTCACCGCAACAATTTTGGCCGCTTTGTAGGCAGCACGATGAGCTTGCTCATTTCCTGGGACTTTGTGATGTCCAGGGACTAGGTGCAGCTCCACATGAACTCCAAGTTTGTGGAGCTGAATGCTGTAGTCGATAACGACGTGGGCCTGCTCGCAGTACGGATTCCTGTGATTCCCCAAGGCATCTTTGCTGATGCTCACAAGAGCGCCGATGGAATCAGTGAAAACCAATACCTCATGAGTAAGCTGTAGCTGGGGGCCTTGAGCTGTGTAAATCTGGAACTTCTTGACCTCATTGACAGCACGCTTCAGAGCATGAGCAATGGCAAACATCTCCACCACTTCACAGTTTTGAATACTCCGAGGATAAGGAAAGCCTTCTGTATTCCACCCCGTAGTGGCTGGCTGCTTCCAAGCAACTGCCCCAGCTGCGAAGGAACGATTGACGATAGAGCCATCGGTCCAGAAGATGTGCCGGTAGACCGTCTCGATTTTGAGTTGCACCTGGTTCATGAGCATTGCAAATGCCTTCGCTTCTTCGAACCTCCGGTGCACAATGATACCCTTGAATCTTCCAAAGTCTCTAGCCTCATCCTGGTCGGACCTTACCGGTGAGAACACATTTGAGGTCAGACCGACTGATCTTTTGCGCTTGCGGGAGATTGTGATCATGGGCGTGACCCGGGCGTTGTGATCAGCATTGCACTCTGCGCTGAGTGGGACCTCCTGCACCTCTTCGTGTCTCGGCTCTTCAGGCGACGGGGATGCGGATCGTCGGTATCTCCCTTTGCCTTCGTCTTCAACGCCGAAAGGGGAGGGAGAGACACTCCGCTTGACGATCTTCTGGATATTGCTTTGGTACGCCGGTGGAGCTTCTGGAATGAAAGTCGGGGTAGGGCTTTGGTACACATGAGGCAGTCCTGCCGTAAGATGCTTCAGTGCAACAACCATGACGACCCGAATGAGGAAAGCGGCTCAATATGGGGCAGATATCGATTAATGGCGGGAGTGTGGTGGGTGGTGATGGAGACGGGGGATGGAGATGGGGCGATGGAGATGGGGCGATGGAGAGCCGGTCAAAACAAACCAGCCCAAAGCAAAACACGGCTGCTGGGGCGTTGCTGAAGCCTGGTTGAGGATAGTCAAAAAGGAAGGTGCAAAGTGCGAGTGAGTTGGTCTCTCGTTGGCAACCGCTACATGATGAATGACTTATCTACCCACCAGCCTGACGGCATCGTGAGTCGCATCAGCCATGAATAGTTAACCTTTACGCTAAATCAGAGTGTTGCGATGAATAAACCAGTTGCTTCATAAATTAATTTTGACTATTAGACAAAGTATCACAGTATTTATTCCTCGAGCATCAACCGCTGGGTAGAAAATAAAAAGAGGAGAGATGGAGCTCTGTTGGTAGGGTTAGGAGCCGGGGTCACAGAGTTGATACCTAGCGATCAGTACCAGGAAAATACCAAAATACAGTTTCTTGAAAATAGAGAACCCTGATATACATGGCAGTATTCGAAACTGTGGAGTGATGGAGATGTTTACCATTGCTCTTGCTCTGGAGCATGCGGTCAATGAGATCAAAGAGTACCAGATTCCACAGCTCAGGGCCCCCAGCTATAATTCAGCGTGTGGTACGGGATTTCACAGATTCCACTAAAGAGCTGCACCCTGCGTAGTAAAGCACTGGTGGTCTTCTCGGTAGATATTCATTTTATCGTCCGTCCTTAAGACTCTGCCGATGCTACTGAAGGCCTCTTTCGAACCTTTTGTTTGTTCCGAAGATATTCCTGGTCAAGATACATTTCTTATTTAGGTAGCGATCTGATCTCATGCCAGACTATTCGTACAGGTTGTACCGCCTTAATTAATGATCGCTGTGGGAAAGTAGGCGGACCCCGCGATCTAGTTGATCCCCGTTTGGCCCATCAGCCGCCGCCCAAGCTCGGCCCACCACCAGCACCCCCGCGCCTCACGTCACTTCCTGTCCAAACGCCTTACAAACTCTCCGCACTCCCCGCACGTCGCCACGAAACTGACCCATTTTTCGCTACAATCAACAGAACCCACCTTCTGTCCTATACACTGGATTATTGTCTCCTTTTTGAGGGGCCCAGCCACAGCCTCGGTTCCCAACTAAGCATCTCAAGCTCCCTACACCCATACCCCACCTCTGGAAGGGCCGACCACTCTCTCGAAGCTCTCAAACACATCTTGACCTATTAACACCAAGCCAGAAACCGCTCCAAATAACCGGCCACGGCCATGGCCCCTCTCATCCGCGTCATTGGCTCCCTCAACGCCGACATGGTGTCGATCACCCCCCGCTTCCCCGATCCCGGCGAGACCATCACCTCATCATCCTACTTCACCAGCGCCGGCGGCAAAGGCGCCAACCAAGCCGTGGCCTGTGGCCGATTGTCCCGTCCACAGCCGGCCACCGACGGCCTAAACACCAAGAGCGATGTAACCGTCGAGATGGTTGGCGCAGTCGGCGCGCTGGACGGCCACTTCTCGGCCGTGCTCAAGCCCACACTCGAGAAATCCGGCGTGGACCCGTCACGCGTGCGGGTGGTTGAGAACGCATACACCGGCGTGGCAGTCATCATCGTGGACTCATCCGCCGGCGGCGAGAACCGCATCGTGTTCTCGCCCGGCGCTAACTACACGGGCATGCAGCCTACGCCGGACGTTCTGGCCTCCGCGCTGGCCAGCCCCGTGCCAGACGTGATTGTGATGCAGGGCGAGATCCCAGTGCAGACGGTGATCGGGATCCTCCGTGAACTCGCCGCGTTCAAGGCGAAGAACCGCGCTCGGGGCATGCGTGGCATCGAGTGCGGACCCGACGTCATGCTCAACCCGGCTCCGGCTCCGCCGGGCGGCCTGCCGGAGGACGTCTACGCAGCGGTTGACCATCTGATCCTCAACGAGACCGAGGCCGAGCTGATGAGTCCGCCGGACGAACAATTACTCCGCGTCGTCCCGGACGCAACGGGCCTGGACGGCAAGGAGAAAGTCGCCCGGTACTTCCACAAGCTGGGGGTGAGCTATGTGCTGATTACGCTCGGGGCGAAGGGGGTCTGGTATAGTGCTACTGACGGAGGATCTACGGGGCCAAGCGATGGTGTGCGGCGCTTCACGAACGAGATCCCCGCCGCACCCGTGTCGCGGGTGCTAGACACCACGGCGGCGGGGGACACGTTCGTTGGAGCGTATGCGGTGCAGGTGGCACGGTGGCGCGAGCAGCGTCGTGTGGAGGACAAGGCTGGGCAGGACCTGGCTGATGCAGAGAAGCCGCACCGGTACCAGACGGTCATGGACAAGGGCATGCGGCTGGCAGTACGCGCCTCCGCTCGCGCCGTGGAGCGGCAGGGTGCGATGGACAGCATTCCGTTTGAGGATGAGGTCACCTGAAGGTTCAGACGAGAAGGGATAGAACGAGGTCATGTACATTATCATTATATCATCGAGTGGACGGCGATCTATTTTTGATTTCTTATGCTCCGAGTCGTCCCCTGTCCGATCAGCCTCTCGCTTACCCCTTGGAGTACCTCCAGGAACCTGGACAGGCAGCCCCTCAGCGAGAAGGACAGGTCTTTGGCCCTTTATGCCGTTGCGGAATGCGGCGACTAGGATGTGCGATGACGGGGATGGCGTTGTGACCAGCCCACGAGGAGCGTGGAGAGCAAAAGTATGTGGCCGACACGCCCTGCACCCTTCACGAAGGAACTAAGAATGGACGACAGGCTCAGACGGGCTGTGGTAAATTCTACACGTCCGCGACAGCGCCCGGATAGTTGGGGCCGGGGGGTTGCACAGAGTGCATACTTGTAGGACTGACCATCCTAGGGTCTGAGCTGGACGTAGGCACTACACTGCATTCTCCAGCCTTTTTGCCCAGCGCACGGGGGAGAACCTGGAGGTCTGTAGACGCCCTTAGCCAGCATCTCGGCCCCAACTGTCTCTCCTGGCTGCTTCATCCGCGCATGGTTTCATCGTCCTGCCTCTTTTCCGAGTGACCGATGGGGGCCAATGGCGCGAGGACGGATGCGTTGGCAGGAGCGGGTCGGATGGTGGGACCGTGAAACTGGATTTGGAAGCGTGATGGCGATGTATGTAAGAGTAATGATATCGCGCGCAGTGTAAGGGAGGGGGGTTGGACGCGAGGCGTGTCGCGCGTCGGGAAGTACTCGGTACTTGTGGGGCGGGGGATGTGCATAGTCGAGGGAGGTACCCGCGACTCGCCCGACGCGCCGCAGGGATACGCTGTGATCGGTCGGCATCCGCCCGGCCATCGTGGGATATCGCTTTGACTCCAGCAGGTGTCCACGAATAGTACGGAGTCCTGCTATTATTGGTAGTGCACGTCTCCCCATACTCAATCAATAGTGATTGTTGGTCCCGGAAACCCGTGCTTGAACCACAACCTATCGAACTATACTGGACCATACGGTATACCATCGCGTCCGGCATTCCAAGGGCCCAGAATAAGCTCCGGGTCCCATTGGAGAATGGAATTGTGCCCGCCTGCATGAACGCCACTGCTGGGCTGGCATGGTCCAATCGCCTGAAATTCATGGCGCCTTGCATGCGAACGCGAACAAGACGCGCCGCTGCGCACCACTGCAATGCGTGAGACCTTGAAATAGCCCTGCGCTCCCCTTGACCCTCCACCAGCGTCTCTACACCTCCTTACTCCGAGAATTTCCTCCACTCGAAGAAGGGTTGAGCCGTACTATAACTATATGCTCTTGCCACCTGCCTGTCCCACTTATCGAATCTCGACACGACCTCGCCTCTCTCTGCGAGCCATCCTCTCCTTCCCGTAGTGGTTTCCTCGGCCGGATCTGCCATTCCCTCTCCTTATGCTGACGACCACCACTTGACTTGCGTGCTCCGATCATTCAGCCCAGAGACAAAACAAATACGGCTCCTTTCCTTCTCCTGCTTCTCATTTTCAACCTATCTGATCATCCAACCATCCGATTCTCCGGCTCGATCTCACGATCGACTGTCCGAGCGTAGACCGCCCATCCTTCCCCACTTGGCGCCGCGACGCCAAAACAAATCACCTGGCCGACTCTCGCGTGCTCCTGTTGCCTCAACTCCTCGTCATGGCTGCTCTCACCATGACTCCCCCCACTCGCCAGCCCTTTGCCAGCCTGGATACCCTCAGGATGCGTCCCCTGATGCGGTCGAAGCTGAACCGCCAGAACCAGCAAAATGGTAAGCTCTGCTTGTATTCCTTGATATGCACCTCGCCAAAGAATACATGGAATCTAATGGCAACTCCTCCCCGTCCCTGCAGGCGCGGCAATGTCTGCCAAAAGCTCCATCTTCATCGACGACTCCGAGAACATCGATCCCCACGCCCTCGGCGTCTCCGGTAAGCGCAAGCGCACCATTGACGAAGACGACATCTCCAAGGGCTCGCCCAAGCCCCTCAAGGCCTCCCGCATGGCTCTATCCACCCGCGACATGAACTTCGCCCCCCGGCTCTCCACCCCGTCGAAGCTATCCCTGTCAACCCCCAAATCCGCCCCCATCCTCAAGCCCGCGGGTCGCTCGCCCCCGCCCAAGTCCATCAAGTCCCTCTCCAGTCGCCGGTCGACCATCGTGAAGGCCCGTCCTGAGCCCAGCAAGCGCGGCGGCGTCGCTCGCCCTTTCTCCCTAGCCACCGCTCTCGCCCAGGGCAAGTCCAAGGCCCCCTCGACGCCCAAGGGCCCGGCCTCGTGGTTCTTCGACATCCACGTCGACTCGGAGCAGGAGGAGATGACCAACCTGATGCAGCACTCGACCGGGGTGCTCGATATCAGTGACGACGAGGGAAAGAACGCTGCTGCCGATGGCCGCGGCAAGGAGAACGTCCCTCCTGCTGAGGTGGGCATTGACCTGCCTCGTTCGCGTCAGGCAATGGCGATGGCCGCTGCCGCTGCCGCCCGCAAGGCCTCCAAGATGGAGGAGGACCGCGCCCCGCTCGGCGAGCTCAATGCTGCCGATTATTACCCCGAGGACTGCAATGCGTTCTCGTTCGCCGTAGTGCATGATGAGCCGAACGAGAATGTCCCGACGTCCAAGAAGATGACTCCTCCGTCCCAGTCTATCTTTGTCCCGCCTGCCATCACTACGTCCATCGCTTCGCTGCTGGAGACGGCAATCCCGCTCAAGCAGACTGCCGAGGCTATTGATGCCGGCAATGAGATTGCGGAGAGCTCTCGTCCAGCCGAGGATGCCTCATAGGGACAAATCTGGATCCTCAAGATCGATCTCTATAAATTTACATTTGCATTCGTCCCGGCGTTTTGTTTCCGGCCCTGGTTCGGCCTTACGGTACTGGTATTTTTATGATATGGCGCTATGATGATGATTTTTGGTTAATGGAGTTGATGTCTTGATGCTTGCTGATAACTGCGTTGTCTTGCCTTTTTGAATACCCTGGCCAATTTTGTGGTGTGTTGAGTACGATGCTTCGGGTCTTTTTCTCCCCGTCAATTGCATATGCTTTGCTCTCATTCGGATTTAATTATTGAGTGTCTTGATGTCTGTTCCGAGTTCACGATGTATACAGCAAAACTTGTTTGAGCAATGATTGACATGATTTACCATGAAACTACTTCCTGATCCTTGCTGGCAGTACCATCTGTTTCAAAGGGTAGAAAAATAGCTACTCAATCCTATGAGACACAAGCGGTGTTCAACTAGATGATTTTGTATTAAAATTCCTATTGTACATCGGATGTCGGGCTATCTACCTACATATTCTTTCTAAAGGGGGGAGGGAGAGGGAGGTTAGCCGTTTATAGCTTGCCAACCCCTTTATAATATTTATAATAATTTATAAACCCTTCTCTATAAAGATATACCAGTGTCTACGTAGAGCATATGTAGAAGCCCCCAAAACGGCAAATTGCTACACATATGTATGTGTTGTCATAGAGTTCGACATATCAGGTTTTGGTGGTGAAACGGCGACCAGGCCAGACGTTTGAACTATTAAGGTAGGAATTGCTAGGGTTGGTAGACAAGAAAAGCTGCATTCATGCAACTCGTCGATTTCCAGGTTGCTCTCACTCGTCACCCTCCATCTCATCCCCCTCGGCTTCCCCCTCATCGTTCTCATTCTCATCCTCCTCGGCCAATGCAGCCTCTCTCGCCGCCACTGCAGCCGCCGCCTGCTCCTCCCACATCTCCACGCGCTCCATCTCCTCTTCTTCGCCCTCACTCTCCTCGCCGCCACCATCTCCATCTCCATCCCCTTCCTCCTCTTCCTCCTCCATCTCAAACGCTACTACCTTCGTCTTCTTGCCCTTCCCCCTCGTCCGCCCCTGCTTCTGCCTCTGCACCTTCTCCCCATCAAGATCGCCCTGTCCCCGATCATGCATCTTCCGCCACAATGGTGCCCCCTTAATCGAAGCCCTGACCTCGGTCGCCATAGAGATTTCCCGACTAATCGAGCTCTCCAAAGGGACTGTGAACAGACCCAGATCAGCCTCGGTATACGCATGATCCGGGAACGCTACGATGCGCCGGAAATCCGAGTTATGCGGCGCCCGGTCCTCGATAAGGCTCTGGATCTTGAAGCGCATGATCGTCTTCACCTTGGCCAGCGTGCCGTTGCCGAACCAGCCGTCCGTGATGATCTCGCACGCTGGTCGGAGGAAGGTCGGATCCGGGTCGGCCGGATAGAGCACCTCTGCGAGCACCGGGTCTTGGATGTCGCATGCCATCCAGATTCGCCCATCGCGCGGCAGCGGCAGCTCGCCGGTGAATATGTGCGAGTCTGATAGGCCGTTTCCCTGACTGGGGTCTTCGGTTATCGGACGGGGGATGTTGTGGCGACGGCCGCCACCGCCGTCGCGGGCCAGCTCAGGTTCGCGGGGCAGTATGCGGAACATGAAGGTCTGGTAGTGGCGGTATTCGGGGGAGGTGCGCGGGTCGTGGCCCAGCCTGATGATGGCGTCGCGCCAGGGCCCGGAGCGGAAGATGTAGCCGATGTAGGGCACTGCGTGGCGGAGGAGATTGCGTTGTTCATCGGTGGTGAGGTGGTTACGGAGGGCGCGGCGGGTCCAGGCTGGGCGCTTTTCGAAGAGCTCCTCGAGAACTTTGATGAGCGAGCGCAGGCCGTTGTCGAGGGTTTCTATTGGGCGGAGGCTTTCTTGCGGCTTGGATGGGACTTCTGGGATGTCGTAGGCAACGAGGTGAGTGCGGACCCTGGTTGGTTGTTGCGTGTTCACAGTTGTGACCTCGCCAGATTGGCCGACGGCCGTCTTGACAGTTGGGTTTTGGCGGTATCTGATGTAGGCGAGTGTTTAGCAAGTTTGAGATTGCTCGATATCTCTTTGGTTTGGGAGATGATAGAAGAGGTACGTACATGTACTGGAACGGGACTTCCCCTTGGCTAAAGGAAGGTGGTGGGATAAGATCCGCGTTCAAGAGAGCACCTTTCCTCATATCAAGATCGAACTGCTTGATTTTCTCCACTTTTCGCGTGTCAGCTGTTGGTCACTATTCCCAGGAATTGCGACCGTACACTCATATGGCAGGATCTGCTCCCGGAACCTGTTGGTGAAGGCGCTGTTCATCGTCGAATATACAAAATCGGGCATGCCTGGGTCTATCAGTCAAACTAACAAGACCCGAAGGAACCACGAGCGAAAACACACCTCGGAACACATGGGTCCGCCCGACCCTTCCTACAGCTTCAACCCTGTAATTTGAGGGGTTGTCACTAAGACTGCGCATCGTATCCTTCGCAGTCCGCCGCCGCAGAGGCTCTCCGGTAGATTCGGGAGTGGCATCAGTGAAGGGCTCATCCGTGCCCCTCTTGCGCTTTCGACCTGTCCGCTTGGGGACTGTGATTTTGAGCAGGACATTGTTTGATGGACAGCTGGTTGACTGAATGGGCCGTGACATAGCATCTTCTGGCCTCAGCATCAGATTGGCGGAGGTGTCCGCCTTGGCGGGATTCAGGATCTATATCTAGTTAGTATGCAGGATTCGTCGGCTTACGGACAATATGGCTTCATTTGGCTCACCCTCTCGATCCCTGTGTTACCTTGGAGGGTGCTCACGGCCTTCTCAAGGTTGCGAATCACCGCAGGGTGCTCGACGCTGACCAGGTGCCGGGCCGGAACGTGGTAGAAAGAGGCGGTCCTGGACTCACGATGAGTCTCCATTATGAGTCGAGTTCTCTCGTAAGCAGGAAGAGTTGAGATATGCTACGCATCAATCGTCTTAGCAGCCCTGCTTATAGGCGTCGGGCTGCACAGATGTGATCCGAATGATTCGGTTTGATGGTGGGTCGCGAACAAGCTCGTAGCAACCAAATAAGACCTATGGGCCGCAATTTCCTCCACAGTCTGAGCGACGAGGAACTAGACGCTTTCTCCGTCTCACCGCTTCTCCAAATCAATGTGCGATACGAGTCTTCTTCGTCTCCAGCGACACATTCCACAAGCGCAGTTGGGAAGGGCTGCGTGTGGCTGACTAAGCTACCGATCGAGGCGGCGGACCACGGTTCGCTTTGTTTTAAGATTATTGTGACACGAGGGGGGTGGGAGTGAGAACTGGAGGTTTGCTGTACAAAAAAAAGCGTTTCTCGGCACTCAACTTCCTTCTTCAGTGAAATTTCCCAGGTTCACGTCAACAAAAGCTTCGAGTGAAAGTGTGTATAGATTTCAACGCCTACCTAGGTTCTAGATATATATTTTGCCCAAGTGGTCGACAATCACTGAGCACAATTTCAACAACTCCGGTCCATGTAGATAGTCACTAAACAAGACACAAAAAAGACCCAGCACCCCTCCTCTGGGATGCACTTGAATCGCTCGCAATGAATCACTTTAGTCTTGTAAAAACTGTCGTGGAGGACTCGAGTTCGATCGGTTAATTTCATCCTCCCCCTGGGATGTGTACACGTGACCATGACATAAGCAGCAAAAGAAGCGGGAAAAGGCATACAAAAATAGAGTGAACATGGGAGCGATGCGGTACGCCCAGTGGAAATAAAAGTCAAATAGCGTAGACTGATCGCAGAAGACAGAGACTGATATAGCACAAGTACTTGCGACTGTAGAAGAAAGTCGCGCGCTGCGTGCGCTGGACTTGGGAGTCAAAGCCCCCTCCCCCATCTCCATCACAGCCAGGAGAACCCGCCTTTCCCTTTACCTCAACAACACCCTCCGCTATCTTTCCTCCTCCTCCCCAACCCACTCGCCCGCCAGCATCCCTAAAATCGACCCGTTGCATTCCCTGGCCTTTGCCAGCTTCTTTTGAAACCCGTTGATTCGGTTCTGGTCGCGGAGTGTAATCGGCTCTGGCGCTTTCGAACCCCCCGCCCCAGCCTGCCACTAAGCGACACGGAGATCTCTCAGAGCGGACCAAGCACGCTCGTCCTATACCAACCTCTGCGCCACTCAGCCCAGTCCTCTGTGCACCTTGAACGCCAATTGTCCCATCTCAGGTCATAGAGGTACGTCTTGCCCGCCCTTCGTTGCCGCCTCGCCTCCCTCGGTCCTTGCTCCCCAACATCGAAGCGCCTTGCCCCGTGCGCGTGCTGCGACATCACCCGTTCTGGGGTGACGGCCATTGGCACTCACCACCCTCCTTCGGGATTGTCTGATAGCGATTGCTGGAGATTGTTCCACGGAATATTGGACGTCTTATGTGTGATTTGTTATGGAACGCTCATGAGTTTCTGCGACTAGGTCCATACAAATAATTCCCGCCCCCTCCCCCGTTAGCCTCACGTCCGATTCGCTCTGGCTAGAGTGCAGCACCCGCCTGCACTAGCACCGAGAACAACAGCGGAGTACATGTGGCTGTCCATACCAGTGTGAAAATGAAGGGATTCAGACAGAGAGTGGTAAGTCGTCACCCTTGTCATCGGTGTGCTTGCTCACCGCACCATCACTTCCGCCCGTCTCCCCTCCCCCCACCCTGCAAATGGTGAACCCCCTTACTCGACTCTCACCCAAGCTGACATCTTTTGCCTAACCTTACAGCACGAGCAGTTGTCGCGGGCAAAGGACGCCAACAAGTCCTCGAAGAAGAAAGACTCCTCCAATTCCTCATCCCAGAACCCAGCCTCCCTCGGCATTCACCAAACACAGCAGTCGACATCTCCGAGCCAAGGCACCCCCACATCGTCTACAACCTCATTGAATGATGCACGAGGCAAATCGCCGGACAATGCTTCGCCGGCAGGAACCCCGGCCGCAGGCGCCACGCCGACCCAACACTATATACCTCAAGGAGCCAGCGTTGCAGGCCAGCCCATCAGCAATGGCCCGGGTACCCCGACGAGGCAGGGCCAGTCGGTTGCACCCAGTGTGATCATCAGTCCTAGCGCACCGGTAAGTATAATGCCTCGGCGAGACATGATAATAGTGTTATATATCGGACTGGACTAATTTGCTCTCGGCGTATAGCATGTTCCTCCCCCTGGTGCCGCCGAAACCATGCCTGGAGACCTGGCGCCTCCGAGAAAGTCCCACGTCTTCGATCGCCTTCAGACCACCCCGAAAGACATGTCAGAAGGAATCCGAACCCCTAAGCGCCAACACTCCTCGCGATTCGACATCTCCGACCAGCGTCAGCGAGAGCTGGAGAAGTTGCCCGGATTCCATGAGGTGGCTCCCAATCGGCGCCAGGATCTCTTTATGCAAAAGATTGATCAGTGCAACATCATTTTCGATTTTAATGACCCTACTGCCGACATGAAGTCCAAAGAGATTAAGAGACTGGCTCTCCACGAGCTCTTAGATTACGTCGCCAACAACCGGTCTGTCATTACGGAGCCCATGTACCCTCGTGTCGTGGAGATGTTTGCCAAGAACCTATTTCGCCCGATTCCCCCGCCTATGACACCCCAGGGCGAGGCATTTGACCCGGAGGAGGACGAGCCCGTTCTCGAGGTCGCGTGGCCCCACATCCAGGTTGTCTACGAGTTCTTCTTGCGATTCATCGAGAGCCAGGACTTCAACACAAACATTGCCAAAGCGTATATTGACCATCAGTTTGTGCTTCAGGTATGGATCTAGGCAGCCTCCTGATTTGAGGTTCACAGTTTACTAATCATAACACAGTTGCTTGACCTTTTTGACTCCGAAGACCCTCGGGAGCGCGATTTTCTGAAAACAACCCTGCATCGAATTTACGGCAAATTCTTGAACCTGCGGTCATACATTCGGCGATCTATCAACAATGTCTTCTTCCAATTCATGTACGAGACCGAGAGACACAACGGTATCGCCGAGCTGCTGGAGATTTTGGGTTCCATCATCAACGGGTTTGCGCTGCCTCTCAAGGAGGAGCACAAGCTGTTCTTGACTCGCGTCTTGCTACCCATGCACAAGGTCAAGAGCCTAAGCATGTATCATCCTCAGCTGGCATACTGTATCGTCCAGTTCCTCGAGAAGGACTCGAGCTTGACTGAAGATGTAAGTTATCGTCCTCTCACTTTTAAGCTTCTTAATCTTCTTTGATACTGATATGCCGGCTCTAGGTTGTTCTTGGACTGCTACGCTACTGGCCAAAGACAAACAGCACCAAGGAAGTCATGTATCTCAACGAGGTCGAGGACATCTTTGAAGTGATGGATCCCGCCGAGTTTGCCAAGGTCCAGGAGCCTCTTTTCCACCAGCTGGCCAAATCTGTCGCCAGCCCACACTTCCAGGTATGTATCATGGAAGAGTCCCTACTACGAATTTTACTTTCTAACATCCTCTCTTCTCTTCATCAACAGGTTGCCGAGCGTGCTCTCTACTTCTGGAACAACGAGTACTTCTGCAACCTAGTGAGCGATAATGTGGAAACCATTCTACCGATAATGTTCGCCCCGCTTTACGAGAACTCCAAGGGACACTGGAACCGGTTAGTGACCCCACCTGTTTACTGTCATTGCCTCGACAACCTGCCTAACACCGTTGCGCTACAGGACTATCCACAGTATGGTGTATAATGCCATGAAGATGTTTATGGAGATTAATCCTCAACTGTTCGATGAGTGCTCCCATGAATACACCGAGCACCAGAACGGCGCCGACCAACGTGAAAAGACTCGCCAGGATCGGTGGGACGTGATTGAACAACAAGCCACCATGAGGAAGAATGGCGCTCCTCCCCCACCTGCGCCCGCACTCAATGTGCCAGAGCCAATCGATGAGGTGGAGGCCATGACTAACGAAAGTCAAAAGCGGCTGAACACCCTCAAGATCCAGGAGGATGCCGAGGCGCTCAAGGATCGACCTGCTCGGGAAGGAACCCCAACTTCGGTGAGTCCCGAGCATATTTGATGATTTTTGCTCCGATGCCTGTCGAGATGCGTGCATTCCCATGCGGCTCTTCTTCTTTTGGATTATTGTCTTCTGGCTCCGTCTACCCTCGTAATTGTCTTTTGCTAAGAGACCATGTCCACCCGTTTACAGCCAGCGTGATTCTAACGTGAAAACGTCCGTTTTGCTCCAGACACGACGCCGTGGCTCCGTTCGTGGTGGCAGTAGTTCCCGGAGGCGACGGAGTGGTAGCGGCAGCGAGATTCGCCCGCGACGACGATCGGTTGGCAGCGGTACTAGTGCCACCCATGTACAGATCCTGCATCGCAGCAACTCGACTAAATAATGCCTCGGACGGGGAAGGGGTGTGCTGATGGTTATGTTTCTTCCGTTAATTTTCTGCAAACCTACCATGGCATAGCGAATATGGGCTACAACGAATGTTTACTTTGTGTCTTGACTATCGACCCTCTCGTCCGAATTGATGCCCATTCGACTGCCTTTTGCCTCTTCTTCTTTTCTTCTTCTTTTTTATTTGTGTACATGGCTTTTTGATTTTTCCCATTCTTTGACGGGCTCCCCGTGTATGGGCCTGTGAGTACTGAGCGGACCCTCTGAGCTGGATTCCGTCTTAGAACCGGGTTCGGGTTATGGAAAATCGGTGCAAATGGCGTTCTATCTCCCGACTGCCGCGTGTCGGTGGCTTTTTTTCTTTGTGTTGCCAGTTTTCCGTTTAGACCAGTACTGAGACATGATATCGCCCGGGGCAAAAGCGTTTTACACGGTAGCAAAGGACCTATTAACAAGAGTAGATGTGTAATTGACCGGGGCAAAATCTGCCGTTGGTCTGTGTGTTGAGGGTGATACCTAGTATGAGACTTCCGAAGTGTATCGTAGAGTATCCGGGAGAGGCGACAGCAAGCCTCTCTTAGGTGGGTGTTAATTGCTTGTAATATGTTGGACTTCCTATTTAGCCTCACATTGAACTAGGTAGCAGCACAAGTAAAACTCCCCGCATCTCTTCCGCCCACCTATTATATATCCTCTCTGGTGAGTTGCCCTGACCCCTGGGGTACCCGCGCGTCTAATCGCTTGATAGACGCGCGCAAACCGGTGCGGAACAACCGGTGCCGGACTGCCTAAAACGGACTAGTCTTTCGTTCGGGGTCTCTGCGATAGCCCGCGTTCTCCTGCGCTTTCTGTTCGGGGCCAGGTCGCGCGCTTCAATCTCCAATCCTCCCAATTACCTTAGCTCTCCCACCCCCTCCCCCACGGGGTTCCTTCTTTTCTCGTGCCTTGCCGCCAGCGAATCTTTCAAATGGACTAGGTTATCCTTCTTTTGCAATTAAATGACTTGACGAATCCCCAGCCTCGCTCTACCATCTGTCTCCGATCGATCTTTTCGAGGATATTGCACGACCTCCGCAGTGCTTCGATTCAACCCCATTACTCGCTTATGACCCGACGATTTTGACTTGAGAACGCTGCGCGGGCTGGAGATATATCAGGCGGCCACTGGGCCTGGCCGTGGTTGCAGTCTTGTTTCCTTGACTGGCCCTTCGGAGGGGCTTGATCGCCGCCATGGAGCGCAATATCGATATTTACTCCAGCAAATTGGGGGATGAGAAGCTGGGTATGTGTTTATCGGACTGATGCATCTTTTACTATCCTTGAACCCGCAACGTTATTGACCAGCTTTTGCTCGCCGCAGACGTGAAAGTCAGAGCAAATGTCGCAACGGAGCTGCGCGACAGCATCGAGCCGCTTTGCCAGGGAGCAAGCTACCCCGTGTTCTTGGCAAAGCTATGGCCTGTTTTCAAAACCATTTTGAAAGGAGATCCAGTCTTTTTCAGCATGTCATATGAGCAGGTGAGCTAGCCCGTCGGCCTGATTGAGGGCGCAATCACTTTCAATGGTCACGTTCGCGCAGAATATTCAATTCTCTAATACTGTCTAGAAACTCCGAAACTGTATCCTCGAAACCCTTCACCGATTACCGACAGCCTCCCCCGATGTCGAACCGTACGCTGCGGACATGGTGGATGTGTTGATGGACCTCGCGCGCATTGAGAACGAAGAAAATGCGGTCCTGTGTATGAAGACAATCATGGATCTGGAGCGAAATCAGGCAAAGGCTACCGCGGCACGGGTGCAGCCTTTCTTGGAGCTCATTCAAGAGATGTTCCAGACCATGGATCAGGTGGTCCGGGATACCTTCGACACTCCTAACCAAGCGACACCATCCGGTATGCCTTCAACACCGAACGCCAGCGCACCAAACTTCCAATCTCCTCGACCGAGCTCTCCTGCCACCTCTGTGTCAGACCTGGGCCCTGACCAGCAGGCAAGCAATGTGATCCTGAAGGGAATGCAGTCGTTCAAGGTTCTAGCTGAATGCCCTATCATCGTCGTTTCAATCTTCCAAACCCATCGCGCTTCAGTTGCGCAGAATGTCAAGCTTTTTGTGCCGCTTATCAAATCGATTTTGCTTCTGCAGGCCAAACCGCAAGAAAAGGCACACACAGATGCTGCGAACCAGGGCACAATATTCACTGGGGTTTGCAAAGAGATCAAGAACCGCGCGGCATTTGGGGAGTTTATTACTGCCCAAGTGAAGACAATGAGCTTTTTGGCTTATCTGCTTCGCCTATATGCCCACCAACTGCAGGATTTTCTTCCCACGCTGCCATCCGTTGTTGTCCGACTTCTCCAAGATTGTCCTCGAGAGAAATCTGGCGCTCGGAAGGAGTTGCTTGTGGCGATCCGACATATCATCAACTTTAATTATCGAAAGATCTTCCTCGAGAAGATCGATGAACTTCTCGACGAGCGCACTCTTATCGGTGATGGCCTCACCGTCTACGAGACTATGCGCCCCTTGGCGTATAGCATGCTTGCCGATCTGATCCACCATGTTCGAGATCATCTTAGCCGTGACCAAATCCGTCGGACTGTTGAAGTTTATACCAAGAACCTGCATGATGACTTCCCAGGCACAAGTTTCCAAACGATGAGTGCCAAGCTGCTCTTGAACATGGCCGAGAAGATTTCCAAGCTTGAGGATAAGCGCGAGGCTCGCTATTTCTTGATCATGATTTTGGATGCTATTGGAGACAAATTCGCCTCTATGAACCATCAGTTCAACAATGCGGTGAAGGTGTCTAAGGCCTACAAGGAGTCTCGGAAGGACGAACCAAGCCCCGAAAACTACCTTGCGGAGAAGGACCAGCCGCCTGACTGGGATGAAATTGACATCTTCTCTGCGTCTCCGATCAAGACCTCCAGCCCCCGCGACCGTGGCGGAGACCCTGTTTCGGACAACATTTTCCTCTTCAGGAACCTAATTAACGGCTTGAAGAACATCTTCCACCAGTTGAAGAACTGCAACCCAGACGATATCCAGATTGACCCCAACAGTGTGCCCATCAACTGGTCCGAGGTATCCTATGGGTACAATGCCGAGGAAGTTCGGGTCATCAAGAAGCTCTTCCATGAGGGTGCGCGTGTCTTCCGCTACTACGGCGTGGACCAGTCTCCCCCTGAGATGAACTATTCTTCTCCATTCGACTTCCTTGCTAGTCAGTACACAGCTCCCATGTCACGAGAAGAGAAAGAGCTTCTGGAAAGCTTCGGCACTGTCTTCCACTGCATCGACACTGCAACATTTCACGAGGTCTTCCATTCGGAAATCCCCTACCTTCATGAACTCATGTTTGAGCATGGGGCTCTACTGCACCTTCCACAATTCTTCCTCGCCAGTGAAGCGACCTCGCCAGCATTTTCAGGAATGGTGCTGCAGTACCTCATGGAGCGTATCCATGAGGTTGGAACCTCGGATATGACCAAGGCGAAGATTCTCCTCAGGATGTTCAAGCTTTCGTTCATGGCTGTGACCCTTTTCTCTGTGCAGAACGAGCAGGTTCTTCACCCCCATGTGACAAAGATCGTCACCAAGTGTATTGAGCTGTCAGTCACGGCCGAGGAACCTATGAACTACTTCCTTCTCTTGCGTTCACTGTTCCGTAGTATTGGCGGTGGACGTTTCGAGCTTCTTTATAAGGAGATTCTTCCTCTTTTGGAGATGCTGCTGGAAACGTTCAATAATCTGTTACTGGCTGCTCGGAAGCCCCAGGAGCGGGATCTCTACGTTGAGCTGACCTTGACCGTTCCTGCACGATTAAGCCACCTTCTGCCTCACCTGAGTTACCTCATGCGACCAATTGTGGTTGCCTTGCGCGCCGATTCTGACCTTGTCGGCCAAGGTCTTCGCACACTCGAGCTTTGCGTGGACAACTTGACAGCCGACTACCTCGATCCAATCATGTCTCCCATCATGGACGAACTGATGACTGCGCTTTGGGACCACCTCCGACCCCACCCATACAACCACTTTCATGCTCACACCACTATGCGCATCCTCGGAAAGCTAGGTGGTCGTAACCGCAAGTTCTTGAACCACCCACCGGAGTTGTCGTTCCAACAGTACTCCGATGACAACCCAAGTTTCGACATTCGACTTATTGGTCCGAGCGAAAAGCGGCCTTTTCCTGTGGACACTGGTATCGACCTGGCTATTGGCAAACTCATGGAGGCATCCAAGCCAGCAACACCCAAGGCCTCGGAGATCTACTACAAGCAGCAGGCTTACCGTATGGTGAGCTCGCACCTCAAGCTTCAGATTGGATTCGAGAATCTTCCTGATGACTTGGCTCCTCTGATTCGTCTTCACGCCAATGATCTATTTGAGGGCAAGGCTGGTGCTATGGTTGACATTCTCGAGAAATCCGAGAGATCAGCATCTATCCCGAAAAAAGTGGCGCAGGAAGCCACGGTGAAGAAGCTCCTCAAGGCCTGTATTTTCGCTACTACCGTCTCGGAACTTGAGCCAGCTGCGTCTGCCTTTGTCGCCGATGTTTGCAAACATTTTGCCATCGTCGAGGTCGGCCGGGCTCTCGCCCAGGCCCGCCACAACCGTAAGCCTTTCGATGTGGCGAACGGAGAGGGACCAGTTTACCTAGACTCTCGGGTCCTGGCTGAGGCCATTGTCGAGTGCCTTTCGTCTGACAGCGTCCATGTTCGGGAGGCTGCGGAACAGGCAATGCTTGTCGTGAAGGAAGCTGCTGGTATCATGTTTGGAGCTCCAGAGAAAGCTTCTAAGCTTCCATTCTTTCAGCACTTAGGCAGGGTGTTCTGTCATAGCTGCCACAGTGAAGAGTGGTTCACAAAGGCTGGTGGAAGTTTGGGCATCAAGCTCCTGGCAACCAAACTGGAGCTCGGAGATTCTTGGCTCTATGAGCGACATGTTGAATTCTCTCGCGCTCTTCTTTATGTCATCAAGGACACACCCGCCGACCTCCCTGCCTCCACCCGTGTCCAGTCTCAGGAGACCATGACTTTGATTCTTCAGCGCTGTGGCAAGCTTATTCCCAAGGAGGACCTCAAAAATGAGAAGAGCCGTCTGTTCTCCCTCTGCGGGCTTTTCGTCTATGAGCTTGGCCATATGAACAAGCATGTTCGAGAGACATCCAAGCTCTGCTTCGCCACTTTGAAGGTGGAACTGGGCTGCGAAGTGCACGAGCTTATTCATCCTGTTAGAGATCGCCTTCTCCAGTCAATTTTCAACAAGCCCCTGCGTGCCTTGCCTTTCGCCACGCAAATTGGCTTCATTGATGCCATCACTTATTGCTTGAGCCTGCACAATGAAATTGTGAGCTTCAATGAGCCGTTGAATCGACTGATGCTGGAGTCTCTCGCCCTTGCGGACGCTGATGATGACTCGCTTGCTTCCAAGCCGAATGAATTCAAGAATGCCGACATGATCGTGAATTTGCGTGTCGCTTGCTTACGCCTCCTGTCCATGGCTATGAATTTCCCTGACTTTGCGAACACTCCGCAGAATACTAGTCGCGCCCGAATCATCTCCGTCTTTTTCAAGTCCCTCTACTCGCGCGCCTCAGAGGTCATCGAAGCTGCGAATGCTGGTTTGAAGGATGTTCTCACCCAGACCAACAAGCTGCCGAAAGACTTGCTCCAGAATGGTCTACGCCCGATTCTCATGAACCTGCAGGATCCCAAGCGCCTAAGTGTTGCCGGTTTGGATGGCCTGGCTCGCCTCTTAACACTCTTGACCAATTACTTCAAGGTCGAGATTGGTGCCCGTCTTCTGGACCATATGAAGATCATTGCAGATGATGCCACATTGCAAAAAGTATCATTTAGCCTTGTCGAGCAGAATCCCTCCATGAAGATTGTGGCCGCGATATTTAATATCTTCCATCTCCTTCCCCCAGCCGCCACATCGTTCATGGAGAACCTTATCGACAAGGTTCTTGATCTCGAGAAGAAGCTGCGGAGAACATCTCACAGCCCCTTCCGCAAGCCTCTTGTTAAGTATCTCAACCGCTACCCGAAGGAGAGCTTGGCATTTTTCCTTGCTCGCTTTAAGGATGAGGGCTATGGCCGCTTCTTTGGACAAATCTTAGCCGACCCGGAGAGTGAGGCTCTGCGCAATGCCGTGGTGGCTGACACCGACAATTTCACCTCAATCGCGTTTGGGCAGGATGGTACGGACGAGAAGAGGAACACTGCTGCAATCAATGGTGTTTACGTTGCACACTCCATTTGCTCATACACTTCCACTAAGCGTTGGCTGGTTTCCCACGCGGATCTGAGGAATAAGCTCCTGACCTCTGGGCGAGAGCTGGAGCGGAAGTTGCGAGGCGATAGCTTGCCTCCTGGTGAGCGTCTCCGTGTCGAGCAGGCTGAAGACCAGTTGATGGATATCTTTACCGTCTACTTGGCGGAAGCTTCGCACGACCTGGATTTCCTGTTCGAGGTCATTGATGGATTATCTGTCGACGAGTTCAAGCGTACGCTGGCTCTTCCCAAATTCGTCTATAACCATATCATCACCAATGAATCGATTGACTACCGGCGATCTGTCATCATGCGCTGCCTCGACCTTTACGGTCAGCGAGCTTGCTCCCAGAAGACCAAGACTTATGCATTCCGCCACCTGGTAAACCCGATATTTGCCATGGACGTTCAGACCACGTGGAATAGCCCGGCAAATACCCCTAAGCTGATGGATAAAAGCATGACTGAATCCATCCAGAGTCGCCTGTGGAAGCCCCAACTGGCTGATTTGAGCGAGGAGTCGAGCCAAGCTGGAGTCGATCATTCCCGCATGGAGTTGCTGCAATTGTCTGCCTTGTTGATCAAGTATCATCACCACACTGTGCAGGACTCTCGGAAAGACATCATCAAGTTTGCCTGGAACTACATCCGCCTTGAGGACATCATCAATAAATATGGCGCCTACGTACTGATCAGCTACTTCATCGCCCACTATGAGACACCTTTCAAGATTGTGATTCAGGTCTATGTTGCCTTGCTGAGAGCCCATCAAAATGAAGGGCGAGCTCTGGTTACTCAAGCCCTTGATGTTTTGGCTCCTGTTCTACCCACGCGGACCTCCGGCAACCAAGGTCCTGAAGCGCGTTATCCGTTGTGGGCAAAATGGCCTCGCCGTATATTGGCCGAGGAGACTGCCAATTTGCAACAAGTTATGAGCATCTTCCAGTTTTTGGTGCGACAGCCAGGTCTCTTCTACGAGTCTCGGGAACATTTCGTGCCTCTCATCGTCCCCTCGCTTATGAAGATTGCTGGCCCGCCCAACACCTCAAACGACAGCAAGAAGTTGGCTCTCAACCTGATTGACCTTATCTGGCTTTGGGAGGAGAAGCGTGTTAAGCTGTCCGAAGCAAGCTCTACCGTGCCCAATGGAGTTATTGAGTCGCCGAATGCGAGGAAACGCAAGCTGGAGGAAACCCGGGAGACAGCCTCCGCATCTCCTTCGCTTGGACCCCCATCCAGCCGGGAACGGTCAGACTACACAGTACCTCCTGAGCTCCGTGGCACTTTGATTAAGTATCTCATCACATTCATTACCATCATTCCTGAGCGCTTTTTGGTCCCCGCTGCTCAAATTCGCCAAATGACCACCAATAAGCAGCCACCTCCGCCGGCTGTTCCTACCGGTGAAATGATCAACAAGGCTGTCAAGCTTCTCCGGAACCTGCTTTCGAAGGACTACTGGGGAGATCTGGACATCGATCTCTATCAAAAGGTGACAGAGCCCATCCTAACCGGAGAAAAGGCAGATAAGCCCGATGATAAGCAGATCACTCCCATCGTCAACGCCTTGCAGGTCTTGCGGGTGCTTATTGCGGCCAAGCCTGACGAGTGGATTACGGCTCGTCTCCCAACAATACAGAAGCTCCTTGAAAAGCCTCTGAAGTCTGACAACCCTGAGATTCAAGATTGTTTGCATGGTCTGGAGGATGATATGGATATTTCCCCTAAGTTGCCGCCTCCCGTTCGCCGTGTCCTCGAGGCCATTCCGGACGATCAGCCTGACGATGAAGATGCTATGGATACTGAGAGCACCCCGTCGGAGTTTGCTACATTCCTCTCGGCGATTGCCACTGAGACTCTCTCAGCCAGCAACTACACTGCCAGCTTGAACACGCTCTGGACACTCTCCAAGCTCAAACCCGCCGAGATCGATACGCACATTCCTGCTGTCATGAAGGCCTTCTCGCAGAAGCTTGCCAAAGAACACGTTGCCGCCTCTACCAACCAGAACGGTCAACAGCCTCAGACGGGCCAGAAGCCTGCTGAAGGAGTTCCTGATCAGCAGGAGTTTGAGTTGGGTGTTGATCTCATATTCAAGACCATTGAGCTCATCTCCGTTCGGATGTCTCATCTTGGTGATCAGCGTCGTCCATTCCTCAGCGTACTGGCTTCAATCGTTGAGCGGTCCCAGAACATCAAGTTGTGTAGTAAGGTTTTGGGTATGGCTGAGTCTTGGATTTTCCACTCGACCGAGTCATGGCCCACCCTGAAGGAGAAGACAGCCGTCTTGCACAAGATGTTGCTCTTCGAGTCTCGGCCTGATCAGACTATGCTGAAGAAATTCCTTGATCTCGTCATTCGCATCTATGAGGACTCCAAGATTACCCGTACTGAGTTGACCGTCAGACTGGAGCATGCCTTTTTGATCGGTACTAGAGCTCAAGATGTCGAGATGCGGAATCGGTTTATGACCATTTTCGATAAGAGTTTGACTCGCCTTGCAAGCTCCCGATTGAGCTACGTGTTGACTTGCCAGAACTGGGATACTCTTGCTGATTCTTTCTGGCTGACCCAAGCCTCTCACCTGGTCCTTGGTTGTGTTGATATGAACACCACGGCTCGACTCCACCAAGATGATTTCACCTTGTACCCTCTCTCGTTCCTTTTTACAGGTGGCGAAAAGGATTCTAGAAAGCCCGACATTATGGTGGATAGCCAGCTAGAAACTTTTGTCGCTGAACGTAGGCGTTTCATGTCCGACATCGGCGACGTCAGGGTTCGCGATTTGATTGAGCCTCTATCTCAGCTCCAGCATACTGACCCACAGGTGGCCTACAAGCTGTGGACCACGCTCTTCCCTATCTTCTGGTCTACTTTGACCAAGGATGATCGCATCGATCTTGAGAAGGGAATGGTCACTCTGCTCACTCGCGAGTACCACCAGCGCCAATTGGACAAGCGGCCCAACGTTATACAAGCTCTTCTTGAAGGTGTTGTGCGTGCCAGCCCGCGCTTCAAGGTTCCTCCACATGTCATGAAGTATCTCAGCCGTACCTACGACGCTTGGTACACTGCCGCGACATACCTGGAGGAAAGTGCCATCAAGCCGATTATCGACACCCCAACCGTCCGTGAGAGCAACCTGGATGCACTAGTTGAGGTTTACGCCGGCCTTCAAGAAGACGATTTCTTTTATGGCACATGGCGCCGCCGTTGCAAGTTTGTTGAAACCAATGCAGCGCTGTCCTACGAGCAACAGGGAATGTGGGATAAGTCTCAGCAGCTCTACGAAAACGCGCAAATCAAGGCACGCTCTGGAGCGATGCCTTTCTCGCAGGGTGAATACTTTGTGTGGGAAGATCACTGGCTGATCTGCGCCCAGAAGCTTCAACAGTGGGAGATCTTGAGTGATTTTGCCAAACACGAGAATTTGAATGATCTCTTACTGGAGGCTGCGTGGAGAAACATTGAAAACTGGCAGAGCGAAGGTACTCGAGAGCAACTGGAGTCCTTGATCAAATCTGTTTCTGATGCTCCTACTCCGCGACGCACCTTCTTCCAGGCTTTCATGGCCCTTCTCCAGTATCACATGAAGAAGGAGAATATGCAAGATTTCAACAGTGTCTGTGATGAGTCTATCCAACTCTCCATTCGCAAGTGGCTGCAGTTGCCGAAGCGCATCACCAATGCCCATATTCCCATTCTGCAGCATTTCCAACTGTTGGTTGAGCTGCATGACGCCAGCCATATCTGCGCCAGCTTGTCTCAGACCAATGAGCGCAACTTGGACACCAAGTCGGCGGAGTTGAAGCTTCTCCTTGGAACCTGGCGGGACCGGTTACCAAACCTGTGGGATGATATCAACACTTGGCAGGATCTTGTCACCTGGCGACAGCACATCTTCCAGCTTATCAATCAGACCTACCTCAGTCTACTTCCTCCACAAACCAACAATGTGGCCAGCAACTCCTACGCCTACCGCGGATATCACGAGACGGCGTGGATCATCAACCGCTTCGCGCACGTGGCTCGAAAGCACCAAATGCCTGAGGTCTGCATCAACCAGCTCAGCCGCATTTACACGCTGCCCAACATCGAAATCCAAGAAGCGTTCCTCAAGCTTCGGGAGCAGGCCAAGTGCCACTACCAGAATCCTAAGGAACTCAACAGTGGATTGGATGTAATCAACAACACCAACCTCAACTACTTCGGACCACAGCAGAAGGCCGAGTTCTACACTCTCAAGGGCATGTTCCTTGCCAAGCTCGACCATGTCAACGAGGCCAACGAGGCTTTTGGAGTTGCTCTCTACTACGATCTCCGACTCGCAAAGGCCTGGTCTGAATGGGGACAGTACAGCGACCAACGCTTCAAGTCTGACCCAGCGGACTATGAATTGGCTAGCAATGCTGTTAGCTGTTACTTGGAGGCGGCAGGTCTCTACAAGAGCGCTAAGTCGCGGAAGTTGCTCAGTCGTATTCTCTGGCTTCTTAGTTTGGACAACGACGAAGGACAGATTGCGAGCGCATTTGAAAATTTCAAGGGAGACACTCCTGTCTGGTACTGGATTACCTTTATCCCTCAGCTTCTCACGAGCTTGTCTCATCGCGAGGCGCGTCTGTGCAAGGCTGTACTGGTAAAGATTGCCAAGCTTTACCCCCAGGCTCTCTTCTTCCTCCTTCGCACGAATCGGGAGGACATGCTGAGTATCAAGAAACAGCATGACCAAAAGCAGGAGAAACTGAACAAGGCCAGACAACAAGCTCAACACCAGCAGGGATCTTCACCACATACCAAGCCACCTACAAGTGGCGAAGCGTCATCCTCTCCTGCGCAGAAGGCCCAAGGCAATGCTCCAGCCCCGAGTGCCTCCCCCGCCGGGCAGGTAGCGAACTTGCCGACAGCACCATCTCCAGCTCAACCAACACAGAGCCAGTCTCCTGCCCAGCCACCGAACCAACAGGTGCAGGCTTCGCCGCGTCAGGGTCAGGGCCAAAGCCCCAATCCGGGCCAGGCCCAGGGACAGCAACAGCAAGGTCACCTCCAAGTGCCAGGTCAAAGTGGAACATCACAGCAGAACCAAGGCGCCTCTTCGACAGAGTCCATTGAAAAGGAGCCCCTCAGAAAGCCGTGGGAGTACTCAGACGAGATCATGTCTGGCCTGAAAACTGCGTTCCCATTGCTTGCTCTCTCCATGGAAACAATGGTCGACCAGATTCACAAGAACTTCAAGTGCCCGCCCGACGAGGATGCTTACCGTCTTATTGTCGCTCTGCTGAACGATGGACTGGCGTACGTGGGGCGAATGCCTGGCTCCTATGCACAGGATTTCAAGCTTCCCACTGCAACCGAAGCCAATATCACCCGGTTCGCAGAGACTATCCTTCCTGCGCATATTCGCAAATCCTTCGAGGCAGACTTTGTTGTCAAGAAACCGACTATGCACGAGTACATACAGAAGCTTCGTCGCTGGCGTGACAAGTTCGAGGAGAAGCTCGACCGCCGACCTCAATCTGGATTCCTTGAGAGCTACTCGCCGCATCTTAGTGAGTTCCGCTTCCTCAAATTTGACGAAGTTGAAGTTCCCGGACAATACCTCCTTCATAAGGACAAGAACCAGGACTTTGTTCGCATCGATCGCTTCCTGCCCGATGTGGATCTGGTACGGGGTATTGGTGTCTGTCACCGTCGGCTTAAGATCCGCGGCCACGATGGTAGCATCCATGCCTTCGCTGTTCAACATCCTGCAGCACGCCACTGCCGACGCGAAGAGCGCATTCTTCAGTTGTTCCGAATCTTCAACGGGCTACTGGCCAAGCGCAAGGAGAGCCGGCGCCGCAATCTGTACTTCCATCTTCCTCTGATGGTCCCGCTGGCACCGCACATTCGTCTGGTCCGTGATGACTCATCGTACATATCCATGCAGGGTATATATGAAGACTACTGCCGACGAGTTGGCATGAACAAGGATGAGCCGGTTCTTTTTACCATGGACCGTATGCGGTCTCTGGCAGAGACAAAGCAGAACGTGAGTTCTACTGCCTGCCCCCACTTAACAACCAATGCTAACACTCCAAAGCGTACGGCCGATCAACAGCAGGTTCTTCGCACCGAGATCTTGACCGCAATTCAAGACAAATGGGTCCCTAGCACAGTGGTGTTGGAGTACTTCCAGCAGACGTACCCCAATTTCGCAGACTTCTGGCTGTTCCGACGCCAGTTTGCCTATCAGTACGCGGCAGTTGCCTTCATGACCTATGTGATGCACATTGGCAACCGGTACCCAAACAAGATCCTGGTGTCGCGCTCGACAGGCGACATCTGGGGTGCGGAGTTGATCCCGACTATCAACCCGGCCAAGGCGATCTTCTACAACCCCGAGCAGGTGCCTTTCCGGTTCACTCCCAATATCCAAACCCTACTGGGTCCCATTGCAACCGAGGGTCTGTTTGCCTGTGCCATGATGGCGATCGCTCGCTGCCTGACGGAGCCCCGGCACGAGCTGGAGCAGCAGCTGAGCGTTTTTGTGCGCGACGAAATGATGTTCTGGGCTACTGCTCAGCATCGTGGCAACCTGGGAGTCCCGCAACTGCGCGAGTTGGTTTACAACAACAGCGAGATCATTGTCAACCGCGCTGTCAGCCTTGCTAGCCCACCCGAGGGCAACCTGCCTGCCAACCAGACTACGATTGATCTGGTCTCGCGGGCCGTGAATCCGCAGCACTTGGCCTCGTGCGATGCGTTGTGGATGCCGTACCTCTAAGCGGCAGCGCCTCTGCTTTGACCTGTTTCTGTTTCCCCTAGTGTCGAGAAAGTGGCTTTTTTATTGCATAGCTGGATGGGGTTTGACTAGCTGGTTGCTTCCATGAGTGTGCGTGTATGTTTCTTGAGCGTGGCGCTTCGGTGGGTTGAGAAGGATTTCTTCTCCTTGACTTTGCTGGATTATGATATTTGATACCTTACTTTCTGTATGATTTTTCTGTTCTATGTTTTACCAGCTACGAACAATAGCTCTTAATACAATACGTTACTTCACTTTAAGAACTTCTTCAATGTGTTGTTATAAATTCAATAAACCATGGTATAGTCCTGTAATCATTTCATGCCCAGACGCCAGCGCCAGTAATGTCGGAAGAAAATACACATCAAACCAGGGACGCCTTTTTCTTGATACCCAAGCTGGTGACACCAGGCTTCTTCGCCTTTTTGACTCGGGCGAACGATGTCGACGGCGGCGGCATTTGAACCTGTGCAGCCTTCGTTTGCGACGGCCCAGGCGGGGTCGGTTCCTCCTCCACGACACGCTTCACCCTCTCGCCAGAAGCTGTCATGAAAGCTCTTCGAGCGGCTTCCTCGTCCTCTTTCTCTTGTTGCAGCTTTGCCTCATCCACCTCGTTGTGGATGCTATCCAACGCGGCCTCGTCATCCTTCCCCTCGTGACGTGCGATGCGCGCATTTCGTGTCCGGATCTCATCAAGTGCATCTGCAATCGCCATCTCCCGTTTCGAATCCTTCATCTTCTCCTCAAGCTCCTCCATCTTGTCCCGCTCCAACTGTTCCTCATGTTCATTTTCCTCGCGCTCTAGTCGATCGAGCGTTTCCTCTTCCGTCTCGTTGTACTTGCCGGACTTGGAGTCTCGCCATGGCTCGAAGTTTCGCTTGGCTCCTTTCTCGCACTCATAGTCCATGTCTATTCAACGGTTAGGATGTTTGCGCCTGGGAAAACTGGGTGCTTCAACCTACTCTTAGGATCCGTGCGGAATGTGATCTCACCGCTGCATCGCGTGCATCGAATGAAGAACCGGTAGATCGGAATATTGAGGTATTTCTCTTCGAGGGTTTGCTTGCGAGCATTGAACTTGCGCCCACGGTAGATGTACTCGCCGCAGTTGGTGCATTTCATGGGAAACGGTGCCATCAATCGGACCGTGATGACCTTCGGACCCTTCTGGCGAAGGTGCTTGGGCGTGCGCCCGATCGCCGACGGGTCAAAGTCGGGAGGATAGTACTTGGTCAAGACCTTTCGCTCGGACATCCTGACGGTGATATGAGATGTTGGGGATGTTTGGGAGAATGAGAGGATTGGACGAGTGGCGTTGGACTCGCGACTGATTGATGGGCCATGTAATCACGTGACTTGAATAAAGGCACGTGACTTGTATGTTTTGGGCATTGTTCGCGCGATTCAAAGTTCAAAGGGAAGCAGCGACGTATTCTCGGCATCAGATCCTGTCATTCTCGTGCGCTTCTATATCGCTTGCCCAGTCTGCACCTCTGCTCACACTCGTTCAGGACCTCTTCCCGCACTTTGCCCAATCTTCAGTTGCATATCCAGCCGCGCCAACTGTATCAGGCATCGCGCACGGGCCACTGTTTGTCGAGCTTCCGCGACCCGCTCATGCGAGCAGCCAGGACCGCGGCGCTCGATAATCAAATTCTCCGAGGGCAATTGCTGAAGCCCATGCCCGCCGACTTTCCCACTCCGTTCCTCCCCGGCCAGACGCGTCCGATCTGTGGTGATGGAGAAGTACCTGCGCTCCTGGCGGCAGGACGCGTTAAATCGCGGCCAGCATGATTCCGCCATCTACATTGGCGACAAGGTTCTTGCGCTCACCAGTACGCCCCTCAGCGCTCCCTATTCGCAACAAGCGGCTGATCAGTGGGAAACAGACAGTGACTCGGATGCTTTTTGGCTGGCCCAAGTCCATTTTTCCAACAACAACTTTACACGCGCCCTCGCCCTTTTGTCCCGCAAAGACCTCGTCTCGAGAAGCACTGCCTGTCGCTACCTCGCAGCTCATTGCTACATTAAACAGAACCAGTTCGAACAGGCCCTCTCAATTCTCGGAGAGCATAACCCTACCGATTTGATCCGGAGTAACAACAGTCGCCGGAAGATCCAGCACCTCAACGGTCAGAGCCATGTCACACTACGGAATGGAAGGAGCACAACAACGCGTGGGGAGCGAGGTGAGGATCGCGAAAGGGACGAAGCCAATAATGTGAGGTTTGAGGCCGCCATGTGCTATTTGAGAGGACTCTGCTTTGCGAAACAAAATGCGTTCGACCGAGCACGGGACTGCTACAAGGACGCTGTACGGATTGATGTGCAGTGCTTTGAGGCCTTTGACCAGCTTATGAAAAACTCACTCATGTCGCCCACGGAGGAACTAGAATTTCTCGAATCCCTGGATTTCGACTCGGTCTCCTCGCCTGACCCCGCGATCACTCAGGAGGCAGCCCACTTCACCAAGATGCTTTACACCACCCGTCTGTCAAAGTACTCGGCCCCGAGTCTTTTGTCAGATGCAACTGAAACCCTTTCCACACATTACAACCTGTCTGAGAACCCTGACATCTTGCTGTCGCGCGCAGAGGCGCTTTACACACAATGTCGGTTCGCCGAAGCCTTGGAACTGACCTCCTCTATCCTCTCCACCTCCCAGTCAAGCGAATTGACATCCACCAACAGCCCCAGCATTCCTGCACATAGCAATCTGGGTCACGCCCCCGCGGTCTACCCACTTCATCTGGCGTGCCTTTACGAAACCGGTGCCACCAATGCGCTGTTTCTGCTTTCGCACATGCTGGCTGACCACGCCCCCGAGGAACCCTATACATATCTCGCAATCGGTGTCTACTACCTATCCGTGTCGAAGATTGCTGAGGCGCGTCGATTCTTTTCGAAAGCGTCTTTACTGGATCCTCACTCTGCACCGGCTTGGATCGGTTTCGCTCATACCTTTGCGGCTGAGGGCGAGCATGATCAGGCCATCGCCGCCTATAGCACTGCTGCGAGACTCTTCCAGGGCAGCCACCTGCCACAGCTCTTCCTTGGAATGCAACACCTGGCTTTGAACAATATGTCGTTGGCGCACGAATATCTCTGTGCAGCTTATGCCATGTCGACCGGAGCTGCGCCTGGTTCGGGCCCCAGCCTTTCTTCGAACCTGTCGGCCGTGTCTCTTGGCGGCGATCCTCTTGTGTTGAACGAGCTCGGGGTGGTCTTCTATCATCAGAATAATCACGGTGCTGCAGTCGAGCTGTTCCGGCAAGCCCTGGCGCTAGCTGCCTCACTCCACTGCGAACCCGGTGCCTGGGTTGCCACTCGCGCGAACATGGGCCATGCACTTCGTCGCCTCGGTCGTCTCCCTGAGGCTCTCCGGGAGTTCGACGACTGCCTTCGTGTTGGAGCCGGAGGAACCAGTCTGGGGTACTCTCCCTTTCTGGGCGGCGGTGCTGGGGGTTCCGCTGCGGTGGCGACGGCATCCGGGGTTGGGGGCTATGAGGACCGGGGCCTTGTGGGATCGCTGCATACCTCGCGCGGACTATTACTCCTGGAACTCGGTCGCACCAGTGACGCTGTGACGTCTCTCCACGAAGCGGTTCGCGTGTTAGGAGCCAGTGGCGGCGGGGATGCCGCCGGCGGTGCTGGCGTTGCTGGCACCCTGCTGAACCGAGCGCTGGAAGTCTGGGCCGTGGAGGGCCGCGAGCGCGATCGGCAAGCCATGGACGAGGGCACCACCAGCCGTGGCTCATATCGCGCCCGGGATATGAACGGCCGCGAGCGGACTGCGACTGATGAGAGCAACCGACGCCGAATCCGACACGCGGGATATGCGGAGGAATGGACGGACGAAGTGACTCATGCCGCGACCTCCGAGACCCTGGACACGGAGACCCTGGAGGAACGAGTTGAGATGGACCTCGATGATAAAGCGGATACCCTGCTGGGGCGCGCCTTGGGTCGTGTTCGCCCTGGCGGCCGAACGCGTCGCACGCCGCGGCCGGCCAGTCCAGACATCAAGGGCGGCGCGCCCGCTGCTAGGCGACGGGACAGGGCCCATCGAAGCCAACCGGGCCAATGAAGAAATTAAGATGTTTTTGAGATGCCTTTGGAGGGGCGTTATGGTTTCGATCTTGGATGCATTGCAGCGGGCGTTTTGCTTGCTCTGATTCCAGGCATGCATGGTGTATGGGTTGCATTATTGTATTCTTTCGCATTCTATACAGCTTAGATCATTTTCTATTCCACCTGTTTCACCCTCCTCGGCCTGGTAGGGAAGGAATAAGGAAGGATATGCGGAGTACATGGACATTCCGAGAGTTTGAAACCGGTCACATGAAAACGTCCTGGGTCTGATGGTTCAGCTCCGTGTCTTATGCCTTCTTACCCACCATTCAAAGTACCTTTTGGATGCACTTTTAGCGTAGTTCTTCAAGCATTATCCAACACCTCCAGTTGAACCACTGAAGCCCGGAGAGTGGGAGAGGCTTCTTCAAGAGCTACGCATGGATGAGGGTCCGCATCAGCAGCACTATCCGAGATGTAAAACGCGCAGTCAGCGTGTAGTTGTGCATATCCCCGCCCATCCAGTGAGAGGCTCAATTTAACTTGGTTCCTGACATTTCCCTGGTCGGGACCGCGTAGTGGTAGTCTCCGCAAAACGAGGACTCCGTAAGTGATCGTGACTGCGTCGGCAACTCAGTGAGCTCTCTGTACGGAGAACGCCATCCTCTCATTTATAGTCTAGTAGTATGCACCCCATAGTTCTCAATCTTGGAAACCGGCATGATAATTGGTCGTCCGACAGGACCTCGTGTCGGGCTTGGCTAGTCGAGGGGGGAAAAGCGGGGCGGTGATGGGCGCTTGACCAGTCGGCCAACCGATGAGGAGTGTGGAACCGTGCAGCCATCTGCCAAGCCTTTTTGAGTTGGCGGTGGGGCGGTGGGGCGGAGACTCGCCTGGGCATGTCCTGACTAGACCCAACTAGGACTAGACTGGACCCTGAGTATATTATCGATGAAAAATAATATCACCACCATGACGTTTTGGATTCAGGCCATCCGCGGAGACAGGGCCTTGAAGGCTGAATGCTCGCCCGAGTCCTCCCGATGATCTCCTGTGGTTTTCTTCTACGACCTCTAGAGTCCTCTTCGGGACGGAATTCCGTCGCCTTTGTAGCGCTAGGCAGAGACCAGAAGAAGGGAACAAATTTAGGGGCGCCCATCAAGTGGGCCGGGCCCGGGACCCACAGTATGGAGTACAACGTCCGAAGTATGGATTATGGAGTAGGACGTAAGAAGACTCTGTACCGCCGTCAAGAAGTCAGGCAGGTAAAGGCCCCAATTGTCTACTTCCAGATGCTCTTGCCCCCCCCACATCCCCCATCCCCAAACACCGCCCACTCAAAAACAAAGCAGGCACCGCCCGCCCGCCCCACGAAGAATGACGACAACCGCCCCACTGCATGCGCACTGAGGCTCTTCATTAGGCCAATCGACCGCGTCGCTGCCAGCCGATCATACGGGAGCTTGTCAATCTTCTGCCAAACGGGGAGTTTCAGCCTTGGCCCCTTTCTCATCCTCATCGCGCCTCGTGTCTGCCAGTCGTTCACTCGTTGGCGCAGCAGGTCTTCTCTTATTGTTTCTCTAGTGCTTCGTCATCCCACTTCCTTACTCCTCCATTGTTCATCCCCTCCCCTCCTCATTACACCCCCTCTTTGTCCTCTCCTTCAGCGTCTAGCAATGCTATCCGCGACTTCTCCTCCGTAATGGGCGCGAAATACCCCTGGATGCGGCTGCGACGCCGCGGCCTGTCGCTCCTGTGCGTCATTGGCAGCGTCTTCTGTTTCGTCATCCTCGTCTTTTGGTATGGCATGAACTCGGACCGCGAATACATCCACCCCATCCTCACCCAGCTCCTCCCCGCCGGCCATTGCGCCTGTCAAACCTCCACCACCTTTCAATGCTCCACCTGTGTCTCCTGTGCCGACTCCTCCAGTCTGCAGCAGTCCACCTCCCCCGGCTGGGGGTTTCAATACGCCCGCGACGCCCGCAATGAGGCTCTCGACCAGATGCAATGCCAGGCCGCCTTCCAGGGCCTGTTCGAAGACGTCACGCGTGGCGAGCGCTTCTGGCGCGCCCACGGTGGCGGCCTCGTCACTGAGGACCTGGACGCAATCACCATCCAGCCGGGCATGGCGCGCGCCTTCATCTCACAGGGCTATTTGCATGTGGTCACCGCGCGAGCCAAAGGCGAGGACCACCGGCGCAAAATCTTGGGCGTGTTGAGCTCGATTCACCGTGCGCTGGCCGCCGACCGGGATCGAGCGTCGCGACGCGATATTGAGTTTGTCTTTTCGGTGGAGGATAAGGTGGAGGATGTCACGAATCCCGAGTACCCCGTCTGGGTCTTTGCGCGGACCCCGATGGAGGAAGGCGTCTGGCTCATGCCCGATTTCAGCTTCTGGGCCTGGGACAACCCCCAAAAACTATATTGGTCCGTTCGACCAGGTGGTCGATCGCATCAAGCGGACCGATCTCCCCTGGGACGAGAAGAAGCCTCAGCTCGTCTGGCGGGGCAAACCCAGTTTTGCCCCCAAGCTGCGCCGCGCATTGATTGAAGCCGCCCGCGACAAACCCTGGGGCGATGTGAAGCAGGTCAATTGGGACACGGGATCGAATGTGCTCCGCATGGAGGACCATTGTCAGTACATGTTCATTGCCCACGTCGAAGGTGAGTTCTTTCCCCGTCCTTGGCGGCAGCTGTCTCCCGGCCACATGGTCCACGGATTGTTAACACGCGATCCCTTCGCCCCCATAGGCCGGTCCTACTCCGCATCCCTCAAATACCGCCAAGCCTGCCACTCCGTCATTGTGGCCCACAAACTCCAATACATCCAACATCATCACTACCTCCTCGTGGCTCATGGGCCGAACCAAAATTATGTCGAAGTTGAACGCGACTTTAGCGATCTCGCCGAGAAGATCGAACCCCTGGTCGCGGACACTGACGCCGCACATCGCATCGCCACCAACAGCGTCAAAACCTTCCGCGAGCGGTACTTGACCCCGGCCGCAGAGGCGTGCTACTGGCGCGCGCTGTTTGATGGCTACGGTAACGTCTGGAACAGCAGCGTGAATCACTGGTCCGACCGCACGGGCAAGGAGCGCGGCCTGCGATACGAGTCGTTCGTCATGCTGGAGAGCGAGAAGATGTTGGAGTTCACAGCCGACGCAGCCATCTCCGGATGGTTTTCATGATTTGATATCCCCTTCCCTCCAACCCCCTTGCCCGTCCACACTATAGAGCGCCACGACCTGACTTTGACGTTTGCTCTTTTCTTATCATTATTGTTTTTGTGGTCTTACATACTGCATCATTGTCAAATATTCCCCGGCATCTGGCCACCGCTCACCCCCTTTGCTCACTTGCTCTCTTGCCCTCGCTCTCGGTGGCTCGGTGCGGGAAGCGGGTTGGTCGAGTCGGTCCGAGGAGATTCCAGCGATGTAATCAGCGGAGGCGTTTTGCAGCGCGATTTGTGATACCACGACAGCGTCGATATTTCTTTTCTTGTTTTTATTATTTTGGGCGTCTATATTACCTGGACAGACATACCTACCCACCAACCGGTGGCACCGACCTACCTCTATCAAGAATATAGCTACGAGGACCCAACCTTGCTTTGTACATGCCCTTTTCCCTGCCTTAGAACCTGGAGACGGGTTTGTGCCTGCATATCCACGAGCCATCACGAGATCTGCCGAGCGCATCTGGTAGAAATTGTCTCGGCCTCCGCTCTCGGGGGATATCTGCTGCTGAGCGTTGAACCCTGGCATGTTTATTCAGCGGACGGTAACGCTAGCACCAGCCTGCTCCGTATAGAGGCGATCAGGTCTTGGTATTTTGGAATTTCTCCGGCGCGTGATGTTCCTGCATATCGGTGATTTCTGCTGCAGACCAATGCGTCTGTCAGATGCAAGATGCAAGGGACCGACAAAAAAAAAAGGCCATCCTTGGAGAAGCAACCCCGGCTTGAACTCTATTTATGCTTTCCCCCTCCACTTCTTTCCATATTCCCGACAGGAAGTCGTGGTCGATCTCTCTCTACCGCAACGATATCTAGCTCATCAACAAACTCAAAGATATGTAGAACCACTCTCTAGCCACTGGTATGCGCGGAATTACCCATCGATCTGTGGTTTCCATCCTGCGCATGACTACAGAAGGCTTCCGTGCCAAGAATCGCTCTTTATTGGCTAGCAAGATATAACTCGATTCGATGGTTGATGCCCAACCTCGTTGACTCCAGATCTATGCCTATGCCGGCTGAGAGGAGATCCTAAAAAAAGCATACGACATCTGCCGAGCCGTTCTCGCGATTTCCAATCGGACGGCTTCAACCCCATCGTTGGCGCCTTGCCTCTCCCCCCCCCCTCCCAAGAGGACTTCAGTAGGCAGCCGGAGGATAACGCCTAAAGTCTACTTGGACCAGGAGACCAGTGGCTTCCTCAGATTGAACCCTTCCACGGCTTGCTATAACGCCATGAATGGAACAGCGAGCGCCCTCGTGATACCCTCACCAGGCGGTTGACCCTATGCATGAGCAGGATATGAGCCATGAGCCATGAGGGATACTATTCTGCGGCCTCGGCTTGTTGTTGGCCGAAACCTCCTATTTGAATTAGCAGACCATCTCAGTAGTTCCGTGCGGCATCGCCCATTGTGTTGCACAAAGATGAGCTGAGCAGCATATTAACGAGCCCGTGTCGCTCTTTCCCTTCTTGCCCATCCCCGTTCGCTCGTTTCGCTTGTTTCACATATTTCACTCGTTTCGCTGCACTTGCTCGCGTGTGCCAGCTTTCTCCTCTCCACTTCGACAACGTTCGCTCCTGTCTCCTCCGCTTCTACTGCTCCATACCCGCTATGCAGCAACTCACTGTTGTCGACAATGACAGCAAGGACAGTGCAAATGACTTTGTGGATGAAGATGTCGACCATGTCCGCGAGGATGTGCAGTCTAAGGCGTCCAAGGCAGTGGTGCGTATCCATGCTGTTGTATCCGCCTCGATACGTTATACGGGCGATCTCTGACGGCAATTGCACTCTCCGTGCGGCTCCAGTGGATCCTGATCGTCCTTACCATCCTTTCCTCCACCTTCCTCTTTGCGCTCGACAATACCATTGTCGCCGACGTTCAGTCCCCCATCGTGCAGCGCTTCGGGGAGGTCGGCAAGCTGGGCTGGCTGGGGGTGGCCTTTGTGCTCTCCAGCTCAGCGACTATAATTACCTGGTACGCGTCAAAGGCGACACAGAACCTTGCGGTTGGAAGCACATTGCTGACCGGTTGAGGCTGATTACAGGGGAAAGATGTATGCCATCTTCAGTGCCAAGTGGCTCTACCTGTCCTCGGTTGTTCTTTTCGAGGCGGGTAGTGCGCTTTGCGGTGCGGCCCCGAGTATGAATGCGTTTATTGCGGGTCGTGCGATTGCGGGTTTGGGGGTGAGTTGGAGCGGCGTCTATCCTCAAGGCTTGCTTACAGGCGATTGTTTAGGGCGCAGGCATGTACCTCGGCTGCTTGACTCTGCTGTCTCTCACCACCTCTGTTCGTCAACGACCCCAGTACATTGCCCTGACAGGGATCAGTATGTGATCGATGCGGCAAATGCGTCTGTGTGATCTTGGTACTAATATTTCCCGCAGCGTGGGGGTCGGGAACTGTGCTAGGGCCGGTGTAAGTACGAACCAAATCCGCAACGGTGGAAGATCGGATCCGATAACGATCGGTTAGGGTTGGCGGTGCCTTCTCGCAAAACGCCCACACCACGTGGCGCTGGGCCTTCTACATCAATCTTTGCATCGGAGGTGCCTTTGCACCAGTCTACATCTTCCTCCTGCCACGATGCGATCCTCAGCCGGAAACCTCCAAAGTGCAGAAGCTGCTGCAGATCGACTACCTTGGCATGGTCCTCAATATTGGCGCCTTTACAGCCTTGATCATGGCCATTAACTTCGGCGGCAACATGTTCAGCTGGGGCGCAGCGAAGGAGATTGCCCTATGGGTTGTTGGTGGTCTCTTGCTGATTTTATTCATCTTGCAGCAGATATTCACCATCGGCACGACAGACTTAGAGCGCATCTTCCCGGTTCAATTTCTTCGTCACCCTCTCATGTGGATCTTGTTTTCTCTGATGTGCGCTGCATCCACCTGTGTCTTCGTGAGTAATCTTCTCCGTTAATTGTATTGAGTCGCAAAAGTCACTGATAACCCATTTAGGTGCCCACATACTACATCCCGCTGTACTTCCAGTTCGTACGCGGTGACTCGGCTTTGACTAGCGCAGTGAGACTGCTGCCATTTATTATTCTGATGGTGACCTTTGGCTTCCTCAATGGTGGTCTGATGACCAAGCTAGGTTACTACGTGCCCTGGTATATGGCAGGCGGTCTCCTGGCGACCATCGGGGGTGCCCTGATGAGTACGACAACTATTCGTGTACCTGCTAGCATCAACTGACCGACGTGGAAATTAGGCACAGTCAATGAGAACACTTTGAATGCCCATATCTACGGCTATTCGGCTCTCATCGGAACTGGCGCGGGCATGTTCATCCAGGCCGGATTTTCCGTGGCCCAAGCCAAGGTCTCTCCTGCACGAGCAGCAGACGCAACATCCTACATGTCCTTGGCTCAGAATATGGGTATCATGCTTGCGCTTGCGATCTCTGGCGCAGTGTTCCAAAACAAGGCCATCGACGAGCTGCAAACGCTGCTACCGCACCTCACCCGGGTCGAACTGCGGGGTGCCCTCGCCGGCACAAACAGCGGCGTCCTCCAGCACCTTCCCGATCATACCCGTGCGCAGGTGCTCCACGCGATTGTCGACGCCATGTCGCGGACATACTTCCTGGTCGTGACGGCCGGCGCAATGGCGATCATCGGATCGCTCTTCATGAAGGTGAATTGCACCGGATACCCTCTATCGTCACATTGTCCAATTGGCTGACACTATGATAGAGAGAACGTATCTTTATCCAGCCCTCAGCGCTGGCATAGGATGATATGCGTCCGATCGAAAGCAGAGCCTAATCTGAGTGATAATGCAACAGTTGTTGACTTCTCGACGTGTTGCATGAAGTAAGAAAGTTTACTTGTTTTTCCATCTCCATTGTATTATTGAGAGACGGGGCTTCAGATTTCCGAAGATTCCTTGCTGAGAAATCGTAGGACCCCGTGGTCATGTAACTACCGCAATAATTAAATGTAAAGGGGCAACGAGGGCATAGATCTGGCAGCCGCATGATCACAAAATAGAGATCACACCAATTGGCAGGCAAACAAGTACATAAAGCCACACGAGAATCCGCTATTCACAGGGCTAAAGATATCATTCAGAAAAGCTGTCGGGGTTATGCGATCTGACAACCTTACTACGTGGAAAACGAAGCGACAAGAGTATCTTCTCATTTACGCGCTCAACCTCGGCCCCCTTTGAACCAAGTAGAGCACAAGGGTATATACAGTACTGCGATAGCACTTAATTCTGCGATATAAGCCCTCTTTGATCTTCAAGAAGCGTGCTTTTTTCTTCTTCCTGAAATGTATCCTCCTAGCGGTGTAAATGGTGATTGTTACAAACCCCAACCATCCCCAGCTGAAGGGAACCGATATTTAATACCAGCTAAAACTAGGTATGAGACTTATCCAATGAAAGAAATGTCACAATTTGGTTACCTAGGCACAGGGTACATTCTGTGAGCAGACAAGGAGCGACTTTAACTCAAAGAGGAAATGAAACATATAGGCCATCAATACCTTTTCGTACACCCATATCCTATCCCCTGCCGCTCTAATCCACATGAATGCGCCACAGCTCTCGATCACAGTCGCTTATATATCCGGTGCGGGTGTGCAGCATGGCAGTGTTATCGCTGATCAGAAGATCGCCTTTCTCCCATTCGAAGCGGAGGCACACTCTGTGGTCGTATGTGACGCGATCTATAACCTGGACCAGGCTTTGATCCTCATTTTCAATGTTTACGGCACAAGTAGAGAACTTGGTCTGGGCGGAGTCCCACGGCTGATGCCACCGCAGGCAAGGAAGTCCGGAGACGGGGTGCTTCACAATCAATGGGAGATTCTCCAGCTTCGCATCCCAGAAGCCGTCATTCTCCATGGCCCAGGTAACGTCCTGCAGCCGCTCTGCAGTCCATGGATGCGGGAGATATCTGAAAAACAGCCGCGAGCTGGCGAACAACGTGTACCCGCTTCCCTTGGGGGCGGTTGCTAGGCAGGTAAAGAACTGGTAGCCTGGTGGTCGCTGCACCTTCGTCGTTTCTCCAGTCACTAGGTCAGTGACTTCTTCGAACTTGAACATGCCGTCAAAATGCATGGGCATGGCCTCATTCGAAGTCACATTATTGCCCATCTTATCCAAGCGACCAGCGTCGCGCACTTTCTGAATGATACCGAAGCTCCACGGGAGAATATTACCCAGTTCAGAGCCGGCCTTGATATATAAATCTTCGTCGAGGGTCTCTGCAAACCCACGTAGAACCACAGGTGACATGATATTGGAAATCTTCCGGACTTTGTGCATAGGAATGTCGCGGATTGCCGGTCGCGGATTGAGATTGTCGATATCGGCCGGCTGAATGATGACTCCACAAGGATATAAATGCTCAAACTTCACAGATAGTCCGTCTTCAGACCAATTAAAGATGGGGGATTTTTCACGGAAGAAGTATGGTTGCCCGTTCTTATAGATCAGATCATGCGTGTCACGGACTTGCTCGGCATGGACAGTGCGATATGAGCCGTCTAAGCCGATGGCCACAGAGGCGTGCCAGGGCGTAAATCCCAGAGCCCCTCGAGCTTGAGGAATAAGGGAAACTGAGAGCTTTTTCTCACCGGCCGACTCGTGAATGGACAATCGAACATAGTCGCCCCGATTGGCTTTAATGGCGGCCGCAAACATCTTGCCGCGGATGATCATCTGGCGCGCGATCTGAGAGATCTGAGTCTGTCTTGCGCGTTTCGAAAGAGCCTGTGCAGGTTGTTGATGCGCAAGGTCCTTGGTCAGGAACTTGATATATCCGCGATACGTCAGGCAGGTGTCGTTGTCCGTCTTGATCGCCTCATCGGCGTCAAAGGTCGGGTCGCCAAAGACGAACATTAGTTCGCGACGGAGACAGCTAGCATGATCTAGATAGAAGGATTTGGCGGCCTCTGGGCTGTGGCTTTGGAACCAAGGATGTTCCAACAACTCGAATAAACGAATGAATTTCACATGGTGGAGGCCTTTCTCGACCGCCATCTGTCGCAGGGTCTCGCCATAGTCCCAGACGGTCTCATCCGGCACCCCAAGAATATCTGATAGCAGAAATTAGCAAGCAGTCGAGAGCCGAATCGAGATGTGATTTGACGTACCATTATACACCAGTCCGTCCGAACTAATATATACATCGGCGCCGGGTTCATATACCAGGGCGATGTTCTCGCATAGCCCGTTCAGGTGGAAAAGCGCCAACTCCTCACCAAAATCCGGCAACGTGCCCAGTACTTTATCCCGCGCATTGGGCGACTTGAATGGAAAAGCAGGCAAGATCATGCGAATTGGTTCCTGCCGCCTGACCTGCTCGACGACCGTAGAAACGAACGATTCCAACCCCTTCCAGGAACCGCCATTCGTCTCATAGTCAACGCCGTAAGTCTCGATTACCTTCAAAATTTCGACGGCCATTTTTTGACCGCGTGCTAAGATCACAGGGACAGAAGTAAGCGTAGCTTGGCGGTTGAGAACTTTTTGCGCGTGTTGTGGACAGCCATTGCCGTTTGCGGTAATCGATTTGGGATCGGCATTCTCAGATTCGGAAATCGACGCCATGCCTTCGGTGGAGACATCGATCGGGCTGCGATTGGCGGTCTTGGCATTGTTGGAATGAGTCATGTCAGAATGGGTGGAATTCTGCGAATATACATCTGGGACGGTGTCCGCAATAGGTGCGAGGGCGACCATGGTGATGGCGGTGGAAGTCAAACGGGGTCGCACCGGTGTATCTTGTCCGTTCGATGAAGACCCACTAATAGAAAAATATTGAAAATGGAATTTTTGGAGTATAGAATACTGAAGCTGCCCTGTCTGGTTTGTAAAAGTCCGGGTAGTCAAGGGGGGCCAATCTCGCGTCCCTGCAGAATGGCTTGGTGCTATATATCCCGCCAAAGTCGCAGTAAGATCATTTTCGACCCTAATGGCAGTACGGAGGGAAATTCAGCAGTATGACTGTATCTCTCATTGCGGACTCAGATCTGTGGATGAAGCTGAACTTAGAAGATCCATTGACCGCTAGTTCATTGGGTCTGTACAACACGCTGGCTGTGGCTTATGAAAAAGGGTCTAAAGTAGGGTATACTCTGGGGATGAAACAGAAACTTTCACCGGGAAGAATGGTCAGACTCCCACGTGCTCCTGAATAGATCAGAAGAGCCTGAGCAGATGATGAGCCTGAACCTGGAATGGATATGATGCGGTCTAAAAGGTGTCAGCGAAACCCGTATAAGATGGACGGGTAACGGAGAATAAAGGATATCCCCAGCGTAAGGGACAAACCAATGATCTAATCTGCCGATGACGAGATTTGCATTTATGTACAACCATCGACTAGCAGAGGCTGTGGATATACTCCTTTAGATCAGTGCTCGAAATTCCCCTGTCCCGCTCGTATCCAGATCGGCCCCCATCCTAGCGAGCTATGGTTTGTAGCAGAAGAGGGGAGAGTTTAACTCAAAATCACACCCTGTTCGGGGTCTTTAGCAGATGTCACTGTAAGTCGCTTGACAAATACCCCCGAACAGTTGATGTGCTAGATCGGTAGCATACTCGTCATCTGCAGGTGTTTTTGACATCCAACCCCATGACAATGGGTAAATTCTAGGGCTAGTGTGGCTCAAGTCTCGACAAGAGACTGCCACCATGGGGCCACATGGACGATAAGAAATCGTACGGACGATGAATCTCATAGAATGGATATTTTGCTACCTAACAAAAGCATGTTGCTCACATGGCGCAGTAGTCCACTCTGGTTTCAAATTTATTCTAGCTCCGTTATGGAATGTCTTGTAACATAAGTCCGATAGTTGTACCATGCTCAGGACTGGTCAATTTGCCATGTCAAGATCTAGGATCATTTCTCCAGGTCAGTCCAATCATACTCCATCAGCCGAGACACAAAAGCGGCCATCTCCGGCGTCGCTAGCTGGCGCACAACGTAGAAGCTGGCGTCGAGGCCTGAGCTGACGCCTCCAGCCGTGATGACGTGCACGGCATCTCCTTTGATATTTCCTCCATCAATATAGCGCTTGTGCACCACATTGGTCGGCGGCTCACTCTGGTCACCAAATTTAATACATATCTCCCGAAGTGTATTGATGGCCCGGTGATGAGTGGTGACGGTCAAGCCCGATAAAACACCCGAAGCCGCGAGCAAGAAGGCTCCGGTGCAAACAGAGAATAATAGTCGCGGCTGTTGCGGTTTTGCCCGGGGTAGGCGCGCAAATCTCCGGATGATCTCTATCTCTGGCCCATTACCCTCAACCATAGGCTGGAGTATGGATGGCGGCCCCCCAGGCACGACTAGAATGTCGTACTCGGAGATAGCATTCAGGGCATCCGTCAAGAGTCTGTCCGCCTGCAAAGTCAGTGTATTTGCAGCACGAATCGTGGGGCTTTGCGCGATGATTTCGACCGTGAACATCCGATCAGGGTCGTCCGGGTTGCAGTTATGCGAAACATGAGACAGAACTTCCACCGGGCCTGTGAAATCGAGGATATCTGCGCCCTGGAATAGCAGGACCCCGACCTTGTAGTACTGGTTCTGTGGCGTAGCAGACATCTTTCCACCGGCCGAATAGGTAGATTGCGATCTGGTCTCGAGAAACGCGGACGCTAATTCACCTGGATCCGTGGCAGGCTCAGACTTATCAGCACAAGGGACGGGAGTCGAAGTCTGGCGAAGAAGGAACATGAGATGGGGCGTTGGAATCCCCAGGCGCTCGCAAGGTTCTACCAGATGTGCGGCGTGAACTCTAGAGGTAAAATTCACCTCCACGGCGGATATCCGACGGAGTGCTCATTCCAGTGAATAATGGGCCGACGCTGTACTACCTTTCATCCTCCGATGACGCCGATTTGCGCTTGTAACTGAAACTTCATCCCCCTCCGTGCCTCCATGGTGGCCTGGTTGGGGAAAGCAGCGGTGTGGGTGGGTTGGGCGAGGTTGATGCAAGGGTTCCCAGAGTTTGGAAAGCTGATCGTAGTCCTTCACCTCACGGCCAGGATTATACCAGCGAAGGTACAATATGATGAACTAAACCGTCGGTCACATCCTCAATTTCAGAACGACCGAGATAAGCCGTGAGTTTCCGGGGCTTATTCCCGTTATTCCCGCGAACGGCCATCGAGTCAAGGCCATGAGTTAGGGCCCGGCAAGTCACGTCGTCGGGATGTGGGCTCCATCGGGACTCCCCGCGCCTTCGTCCGACGGTGGGGGATGCACACACGAGAGAAGAATAAGTATGGAGCCAACGCAAGGGTTGGGATGATGACTCAGGCAATATTTCAGACATTTTATTCTTTTTCCCGAACTGAATAGGTCTTGTCCAATGTCATAGACTTCCCGATGACCTCCCCCGAGTACCAGTCCCATTTCTCCATCGCGAACCTCCCGTTCGGAGTGGCCTCGTCGGAGAGGCATCCAAGCGCGCAATGTGTAACTCGACTGGAAAATAACGTCATATTTCTGGTGGAATTGCAGCGGGCCGGGGTCTTCGCGAAGATATCGGGTCTGCCAGATGGCATCTTCGACAAGCCGAGCCTCAATGAATATGCGGCACTGCCCAAGATCACCCAGCGCTCAGTCCGGACGGTGTTACAAGAGGTGCTGGCCAAATCCCTGCCGGTGGGTTTCACCGAAGACATCAGCGTGGTGAGTCTTCACCTGCCGGTCTCAGTGGGTGGCTTCACTGGTATGTGGAAGTGTACTCCTCCAGTTTGACGAGCAAGGGAACTCTGATGTACTGGATATACAAAAGACTTTTCCTGCAGCGTGCACCACGTTCGGAACTCTGGTCGAGCAATTTTGAATCACGAATCCACGCCTCCCGCTTTCTTCAACTTTCCAATCGGGTACAATGGCCGAGCGAGCACGATATATGTCTCTGGAACTCCAATAAACCGGCCGCTGGGTCATTTCTATGATCTCACTGCGCCAGCAGAGAAGAAGCCCATTGTTTACGGTCCATCTCAGGCCATGGACTATGAGTTGGAGATTGGTGTCATCATTGGCAAAGGTGTCTCGCGCCTCCAGAGGTTGAACGCAAAAGAAGCAGACGATCATATTTTTGGTCTTGTAATTTTAAATGACTGGAGTGGTGAGTGTTTGGCCCCCAAAAGGGAAGGGCTCACTAACTATATGAATTCGGTGCTTACTAATTGTATATTAGCGCGCGACATTCAAGGATGCGAGATGGTTCCGCTAGGTCCGCTGAATGGCAAGGCCTTTGGAACAAGTATTTCTCCCTGGGTAGTGACATTGGATGCCCTGGAGCCGTTCAGGGTACCTGGCCCCAAGCCCGAGGCGGTATTGGCAAGCCATCTCGAAGATGTGGCGACCTCCAGCTATGCGATTGATATGAAAGTAGAAGTTCTCGTTGGAAAGCACGTAACGACGGTCAGCGAATCCAAGGCACAAGATTTGCATTGGAGTGGACGACAAATGGCCGCCCACCTTGCTAGCACCGGTGCCGATCTTCAGACTGGAGATATCCTAGGCACCGGGACGGTCAGCGGTCCGGCCAGTGGGAGCTATGGTTGTCTGCTGGAAATCACCAAGGCCGGCAAGGAGCCAATCACTCTGGCCGATGGTTCGAAGAGACATTACCTGTTGGATGGGGATGTGGTTCGCATGACCAGCATTGTTGGGGGAGTTGGCTCTGGTGTTGGATTTGGCGAATGTGTCGGTGAGCTGCAGTCTGCCTTGAAGTTGTAGGTCGGTAGTCTTTGTGATCTTGTCAGTTAGAACAGAGACACCTTGAAGCGACTTTGTTTGCTAGGTAAAGACAGGCTATCCAGGAAATATCCAAGTAGGATGAGACACTTGAGAGCTATCTGTCTACACAAGGAGGGATCAAAATTAATAGATTAATAGACTTGAAATTATTAATCGTGAAGTTGGAGAATATAAGTAACAAAAGGACCATCCCAAGATATGCAAATCCAACCACGCCACACGGAACTTTTTAAAAAGAATAACGAGACCAGACGCCAAAGAATGCTCCGAACCGCGCTGAAGCAAAAAGAATAATGAGATTTATGGGTGCGAAATCATTCTCAATCTAGCTCCAGAGCGGGGGATGAATATACTCTGAAGCGCGGTCCAATATGTTGGGAATTGTCCATTCACCACTGCCTGAGCTTTCCGGAGTAGGGGGTGGAAGAGAGCTCACGCTGGGGGTCATGGCTGCCGGTACAGGAGGGACAAAGTTGCCCATGGAAGCGGGGCCAGAGGCCGCGTTGAGGTTTGATTGCATATAAGCAGGGCTGCGTCCAGTACTACTGCGAGTGTGCTGATTCCCGAACGCCGTAAGAAGCTTCTGCAAAGCGCGATGTGTTTTGGCCAACGACTTAGCCCACTGCGTTTGGGAATCCGGATTGACCGCAGCAGGTGAAAGGGGATCCAGGGTGGGTGGCACAGAACCCGGTGGGTGGGTAGCACCTGTGATGGGGTCGTATGTGGCCACACCCTGTGGTGGCGAGGTCATGCTGTTACCAGCATCAGCGACATCACCAGTATCGTACGCACGCTCGTTGCTGGCACGCTGCGCTATGATACCCTCTAGCTGGCGTAGGAGGCTCCAAACGGTCGGATTTGATTTGGCTTCTTGAATAACGGCAAGGAGGAAGGCAGAGCTGATTGCTCGCTGCAGCGCAATCCAAGAACGGGCCGCATGGGAGCTGATATTGTGCATTTCAATATAAGCTTCCACGGTTGCCATCAGATTGAAAACACAGTCTCCCCGCATGCTCGCAGCATCCGCATCGTTGGCATCGACCGACGGCTTGAGCGACGGGCGGCAGAGCTCAGAGGAGAAATAGGACGAGTGCAACTTGAGCACAACTCGTTCCAGATGCTCTGGTGAGGACGTGCACCATTGCGCATCCCGCAGATGCGGCTTTGCTTCAACCATGATCTTCTGGATTCTTTCCTTGTAGCCCTGAATACTCTCGAGGCTCATCTGTGCATGGGGACTCAGCATTCGAATACGAACAACCTCCAAAGCCAGAGAAATCACGCGACAGAGGGTCTCAAAGTAGGACAAATCGCCCGATTTTGAGCCCTCGGGATGTGGAATATCTGGCTGGCTGACTGCGGTTGTAGAAGGGCGGTCATAAGAAAGAGAGAAATGACTGTCTTGCCATGCCATGGACCACCTGTAGATGTCAGTTTGGTGTGTCCAGTAGACCTCAATGGTGCAGAGTTCCAACTGCCAGGATCATACCAGACGTGTCGCCGGCGGTACCGCTCAGGTGACGAGAACCTACTCGACTCAACATGCAATCCAAGAGCCAAGCCCATACGAAGCGTCATGCCCAGCAGAACATAAGAAATGCCGGGGTTCATGTTATAAGACAGAACATTTCCAATGACCAAAAGCGTTTGGATTGCCTCAATAGTTGGCTGAGATAAGAAATTGGTCATGCGAAGGCATTGATAGGAGCAGCAGACTGCGGGGGGTATCAGTAAACTTTATCTCTTGAGAACAGATCTTCGGCCATCATACCATAGACTTGCGAAGTCAACTCTCGCTCCTTGCTTCCAAGATCGGACGACTGGCAGCCAGATGCTAGGACAGCAAACAAGAGACCTAGGTATGCAATGTTCACACCAAAAGGAGTCTGTGCATCATCGACGTCCTCTCGATAAACACCGCCAGAGGCCGCTCTGTTTTGCATAAGAAGCTCAAGAGTGCTCTCAAATTCTTGGACATTTTCAAGAACCGGATAGATTGCGCCGGCAATATCCTTATAATAATAGAAGAATCTGCACCGAAGGCGAAGAATTAGATACGTCTCCATGAATGATGCTCAATCAGTATCAACTTACTCTCTGCACTGTTGATCAGTCGGAAGCGCGCTGCAAACAGCGCTAATGTCGAAGGTCGACATATCCGACGACCACAAATCAACAAACGGGTAAGTCGCAGACTCGTTATCAAGCCCGAGCTTGGGTAGTATCCCACCCTCCAGCAGAGTTTGCAGCTGATCAGATCCAGACTTGTTGTTTAATATATAAGCCAAGACTGAGCGCGATCCCAGATGAACGGTGCCTCTGCCCAGGGTGTTTGATGTATGGATGCCCTCGCGCTCAGGCGAGGCGTCCTTAGACCGGGAACTCGCATCGCCGCTCTGCACGCTCGCGCTGTCCATTGCCCCAGCGGGCCCTTCCTCAGCGCGTTCAAGTCCGACTCGCAGTGAGGAGATGGTGGACTCCATTTCCCGCAGTCGGTTGCGCACATTTTCCCATTCCTCCCGAGGAATAGACACACGGCCTCGCGCATGAGCGCCGTTGACTCGACTTGGATGAGGCTGAATAGCCTCCGGTTTCACGTGTGTCGTATTATCGTCATAACTATATGAAGCATTTTGTTCTGCTGAGGACCCTGCTGAAGCGCCACCAACAGAGCTCTCGGGAAAAGCTTGCGACCGTTTCTTAGAGGGACGTTCGTAAGAGCAAAGTTCCGCATGGTCGCGCTTGACACACCCATCGCAGGGAAGATTCCTATCACATTTCACCTTGCGCGCATGGCATGGGTAGCAAGCTTTGGGCTCACGCGCCTTGCGCTTTGTGCGGATGATGGCGTCCACCTGGGCTTGCGGCAAGTCGGAAACGGATCTGTTCGGTGCTGTGGCCATGTCGGACGGTGAAAATGAGTTCGACGGGGGATATGGCGATGTCATTGTGCTCCGTTTCTTCCTTCCAGGGTTGATATAGCCTTTTCGAGTCTATAGTGTGCCCGTCGATGCAGGTGCCGAATGCGACCGTCGACTGGTCGGGACGAAAATGTGGATTCGACTCGGGAGGAGAAGGAACGAGGGTAAGAATAGCCCATATGTAGTTAGTCCTACAGTATATGGCAATCCATCACTCAATTTCAAATCGCATGAGGGCAGGCGATTGCGTTCGAATTGGAGATGATTGGGAAGCCGAGAAGCATCATCGCCCGTGGTCCCTTATCTGCAGATGCACGTGACGTGGGGTGTCCGAATGCGGAAGGTTGCTCTTCGGCAGCGATGAGGGCGTGAGGTTAATGGAACAAGGCCAGTCATTTTAAGTATTATGTGGGAGCAATAAATGACGGTAGAGACTAAGAATTTTGCCTTTAGTGCATTTTTGGTCTAGTGGTTATTTTGCCTAGGATTTGGCCCTATTTTGTCTTGATATATTAGCTACCTTGATACGAATTTATGAATATATGAATGTATGATTAGGTTTGTATATGTATCCATGCCATGAAGCACCATCAACACAATAGGTACCCGTTTCCACATCTAGTCGATATATCAAAAGGGAAAAAGAAACAGGCACTTTTTGCCAGGTAGAGGAATTTAAGCGCATGATTAAGTCTCGAAGCATCAATCAACCCCCTCGTATCGTTCTTCGTATTCACAGTGTTCATTCAATCAAGTTTTGACACCGTGCTCTTCATCGTCGCTGAAGGCATACTTGGAGAAGCGACGAATCGACTCACCCTTGTAGTAGAATACGTAAGGAATGGCGCAGCATGCCAAGGCAATGAAGGCAAGAAGAGAGCTAGCCCACTGGAAACCGAGACGGTCGTACATCTGTTCAGTGAATAGAACGGTAGATGCACCCCACATAGATCGGAGGAAGGTCTTGGCTGCCAGGGCTGAAGCGGCTTGGTGCTGATAAGTATCGACTTCATTTATAGTTAGTGATCGTTCATTGAGTATTATGGATCCAACAGCTTACCCAGATAGTTGTTAGCCGAGTTGTACAGGAAGATAAATCCAAATCCAACGGGCCATCCGCCAATTGCAGGTCCGAACCAGTGAATGGTAGGGTACGAGGTCCAAGCGAAAATAAAAAGACCGATGGGAACGAGCCAGCAAGAATACATCATGGGGATCAGACGCTTCTCAGCCGGGGGCTTTCCACCGCATTGCGCGGAGATTTTGAGGTAGTTTTTGTTGACGATGGGAGCACAGCTAGCGCTCATGAGCACGCCGATAGCGAGAGGAATGAACATAAGACCAGTCATCGAGGCGCTCCAGCCCTTGCCACCCTGGTAAACGATGGGATATGCAACAAAGAACATGTAAAGCAAGCCGTACAGGACTGACATGTAGATGGAAATGAAGAAGACAATCGGTTCAAGAAACAGAAGCTGGAAGGGCCGGAAGAGGAAGATGCGCAGCTTCTGGCCCAGAGGGCGAGGATCAAGCTCGGTATCGGTGGTGTATTTGGGGTCATTCTCCTTCTTGCGAAGCTTAGCAGCCCGCCTCTTCAGCAATATTGGTGCATAGGTCTCAGGGACGGTAAAGGTAAGCAGAACCCAGGCAACGAAGGCAAGGATCAGCTGCAGCCAATAGAGCCATCGCCAGCCGCAGTTGTCTCCAAGGAAGCCACCGGCGAGAGGGCCAATAGCAGGGCCAATGAAAGGAGCGGCACTGAAAGCGGCCATCGGGACACCACGTTCTTCGCTCCTCCACAGATCTGCCAGAGTACCTCCGACCAGGGTCATCGGTGCACTAAATGCAATGCCATCGATCAAGCGGCAGACGATCAGAGTTCCAATGTTCTTGGAGACGGCACAGGGTATGATAAATATAACGGCAACAAGTAGTGTAGCTGCGTATACGGGACGCCGTCCAACCATTTCGGATAACGGAGCAAAGACCATAGGTCCTAGGGCCATCCATCATTAGTAACGTAACAATGGTGACATTGAATCTGATAATGACTTACCAACACCAAATCCAATGACAAAAACGGTCACAACTAGAAGGCTGACTTCACGGGCGACACCAAAGCTTTTCATGGGCCCTTCCAGGTCTGCTGTGATAACGCTACTGGCAAATGCGACAACGAAGCAGGTGAAGGCGACGACCATCGTACAGTACCATTTGTACGCCTTGGACCAGTTCTTTGGGTTCTCGGGGTCGTCGATAGTGAAGGTAACCAGCTTCCAGTCCTCCATCTGACCAGTGACATTTGATTTGTATGGCTTGATAATTTCGCCCCTCTGTGTCTCGGTGGTATACTCGCGAAGATCGGCACCATCATTCAACTCACGGATGGGGAGGTCAAGGTAACCGGTCTCCCCAGGGCCGGACCCTATCGACGCTGTCCGGCTGGTAACATTGGTATGGGTGTGTTCTGAAGAAGGGGTCTCCATGCTATGTGGTATATTAATCCTGCCAATGAAAGGGGGCACTGTGTCGGTGTGACCAGACAGAATAGACTGCAGGAGGTAGGATAACACTTGACTGAATGCACGCCAGTGGGAGGTATGACACGTTCTTATATCACATTTCCATGGACTCGGCCCCAGCTTATGAACCTATGCTTCGTTTCGGGAAGGATATGCGGCATGTAGGACAGGCCACAGCTTCCGGGGGCAACACCGTGAACGGAGGTATAGTCCACGCAGCTATGATATCGGCGACTTTGCCCCACTTGGTGCACAATTACCCAAAAGGGAGTTATGAACTAGCCATATAGGGAAATATGCTACGAAAGAAGGGGGGGTTTTACCGGGACCTAGATTCATCCAGGCTTGATTTACGGGAATTCTCCATGTTAGTGAGTTCGAGGTGCACGAAATCCACATTACTTAGTCTTCAAGTCTTGGGCCGTGAACGTATTCAGACCAATGAGGTACCGTATGTGTGTCGTTTCGGGGTGTTCGGATCTACGACATAGCCACATCTCTACTCCGTACAAGGATCTCTTCCAGCTTCACAGGAATATATACTTCACTAAACACCTACAAGATTAGGTTGGGCTTAATTCTGGTGTGGTCAGGCAATTTAATCGTACTCTAAAGCAACGTTCCGAGTTCCAGCTTGGCACTCTGCTGTGCGGGTCAAACTACACTCATTGGGGAAAGAATACATCCAGTTGATAGGGAAATACAAGCAATGATCTCATTTGATCCGCACGGGCCCATGACCTTGTGCTCTACATATTGTATAACTAAGTTATTGTATACCTTCAATTTGTCAGCGCCTCATAGCGCTGAATGTCCCTCAGGTCTTAAGGATGGTGGCAAGCCCGCGTGATGGTTCCGACTCAATATATAACAAATATTTGGGCCTATACTCTGACGAGGAAACTTTCTTTTCAGCCTCATCCGAAGTTGTGATTCTATTCCAGTTCGGAGCTTGTTTCTATTTCGGAGCTTGTTTCCATTTCGGGATAATTGAGGCTTTGACTTACCCGATCGGGAATTCAAAAACTCACTTGCCAAGCTCGAACATGCGATGAAAAAATTCTCTGGAGTTCTATACTGCACGATTCCCAAGAATGTCGGAGTAAAGACGGAGTACACACACACTTCTGAAACTTGATGTGGATCACCAAAACCCGTGGCCAGAACGTTGAAGATCTAAAATGATATCAGAGCTATAAACCCCCCACCAAATGGTCTCATGGATGAGTCAAGTTCCATTTAGAAGCGGTGAATCAAGTGGAATATTATCATTAGATATCTTTGAGTCCTCTGTCTTGGGTTATTTACAAGTCCATCATATCCAGCACGCTGCCGGTATAGTTCCACAGTGGGGTTGAGTAATCGGTGCAGAAAGTGTACCCAGTATAATATGTGCTCTGCTGCCCCTGTAGCGCATACAGTTTCCTATAAAACCCATCCTTGATGTCACCTGTGGACACAATGAGGGTTTCCGGAGAATGAGAAGCAAAGGCTGCGATTTCCGGCTCCTTCGTGGAGAATGTGCCCGTCTGATTCATGCGCTTAAGATCGGATACAATGAGAGCCTTTGCATCTTCCGCGGTGAAGTTGCCCTCAGCCACAATCTTAGTCATGAAATAACCCGGCACACCGGAGTACTCCAACTGCCATTGGAAGGGGGGCAAGGGGAGACTGCCGGGCTGGTTCTCTGGGTTGGTGTTGGCGATGTTGACGCCATCAGGAAGGCCAGTGTTCGTAATGGCAGCGGCATAGTAGTTTTTGTGGTTCCACTTGGAAAAGAGCGAGGATTCTTCGGTGCGAAGGTCGAAGCCACTCAAAGCAGAAAGGGTAGGAGGGAAGGTGACGAGCAGCTTCTTGGCCTTGATGAGTTTGCGAGTTCCATCGGCAATCTGAACGACCATCTCCACGCCGGAAGAGTTGCGCTTCACCTGAGAAACGGTGGTCCCATAGAAAATGTTTTGTTCGTCGATATACTTTGCTGCTTTGCTGAAGAGCTCGTTCGTGCCGTTTTTCGGTCGTATGTATCCACCCTCAAGAAGTGCATCGATGTGCGTGATACCAAAATTTTGGATCACATATAACAGTGGAGCATTTAGTATATCGCCCACATTCTCAGCAAACATAAATATCACGTCCATCGCACCCTGCAAGGCGTGCGTATCGACAAACTCGCGGAAGGGGCGGAGGAGGACTTCGGGTACTTCGTCGGGAAGATAGTATGCGCCAGAGGCAAGGTAGTCGAATTGCTCGATCGCAGCACGATACAAAGCGGCACCTGCGACGGTACCTAAGATTCCATTGCCGGGCAGCACTCGCTTGCCTGTGTTGAAATTGACATTCTCAATCAGGATAGATCCCGGCAGAAGGGCTTCGTAATTGACGTCGAGTTGATCGAAAAAGTTCTTTGTGATATCGTTGTTGAAGTATCCTTCCACACCATAGTTAACGTACTCGCCATTATCCAAGTACAGTGTCTCAGCATGACCTCCCAAGCGGTCCTTTTTTTCAATAAGAGCCACACTGTGCCCCTGTTCTCTCAACTGCACAGCTGCGTAGGTACCCGTAGCGCCGCCGCCAAGAATACAGACATCGCGAGTAATAATATTCTCAGCACTAAAGCCGGTCGTCGAATCTGCCGAGACTGCAAATGCCAACGGAATGACACTGGCTAGGCGCCAACCTTGTGACAAATGCATGACAGGCCCCTGATTTGGGTCATCTTAGACGGCTTCTGGGTTTCCTTTTAACTCTGGCACCACGGCCCCAACAATTTTGATCGAATCCTTAAAATTGAATTCAGGGGGGAAATTATCATATGCAGCGAAATGATTCGTGCGGCCGGGATTATGGATCGTGTTTAGATTCGCGCTAAATGGGCCATTGGGTCTGGATGATCATCATGATAGGCGTCGGAATACCGCGATCGTCCAGGGGACAATCAATAGTTGGACGGAAGAATACGGCCAGCCTAAGTCATTGATTCAATCTGAGCCACATAATGTCAGCTCGCTCCTATGATGCTGGAAAACTCCTCTCCGTGCGGTTTGTCGAACGGGACAAGGTATGGGAATAATACTAGCTGAAATTTTTGTGAGAGTCCACATGTTCGTAGGCACGCCCCATTTCGCGATTCAGTTGCCCACTAGTATACGATCTCAACTGAATCGAATCTGGTTTCCCTTGGTGTGAAGAGAAGCCCCACCGCGGGTAAAAACCCCTTACTCTGTTCGGTAGGTGTGTCGACGCGATTGCCGTGTCTCGCGGGCAGCACGACCAGAACTCATCCGGTCATGATTTAGGATAGATAATGATCGAGCTTATAACTACATAGGTATGCATTGATCATGCATCATAAATAACGCAGGAAAGCAAGGCCTACTTTCTATGGACTTTTCCCTGACCAAACGTTCAAACCCTACAAAGACACTATAGGAAAGAATTGACTTACCTAGAAAATCATCAATGTGCGCTATTTCCATGGCCATTTTATTCAGAGGCGGCTGTGCCGATTTCACGAAAATATTGATTGCTCCATGATACTTCCTTCGAGCCGCCCAAGCCAACATAGAGGCAGATCGTATTCCTGCAATTGGGAGCGCGCCGTATTTGAAAAATAACCTTATCAAACAATCAGTAACCAGTGGATAGGGAGAGAATTTGACTATAAATTATGGAGGAGGAATTGGCTAGTTAAAGATGTAGAACGTAACAAAAGAAGCAATAATCTAGAGCCTTGGGAGGCTGACGCTCCCCGTTCGGCATAGCGCGCTGATCTCTACCCGACCACCCCGCCGCCCAAGAACGCAACAAAGTTCAATAGTGCTGCCTGTGTTATCGCATGCAAAACTAGTCTTTACATTCCACTCGCTTCATTCCAATTCAGTGGCGAATGGTATAACTTTGGCAGTTGTGTAGATCCAGAGCGTAATCATCACGTGACTCGCCGATAAGCTCGCCGCAATCGGCTTAGGGCGGGGCCACTCATTTTTTCGAAAAAGTTAAGGGAGTCATCGCGGGGAATCCTTTGCTCAAGTCAAACTTGAGAGGCATCTGAGCCCTTCCACCTCCTTTATCCCGAGGGAGGCTTGGTACTTACTGACTTCGATTCAACTCATCGGGAGAATCCGATTTTCACGATGACTTCCACCGATACTTTTCTCGCCATCCCAGGCTCGGTGGCGTTCTCTCGCTCGCGGGGACATGCTATTGCGGCGAGCTTGGGAATTGAAGATGTCCGCGCCCAATGGATTCACTATGTGCATACCTCCCATCCATTGGATGAGTCTCAGCGTGCGGTTCTCGAGCAACTGCTGCGGTACGGCGACATCACCGACGTCCCTCCTTCCTTCACCTCCGACGACGGCCAATTCGATACCTTCCATATCTTCCCCCGAACCGGAACTATTTCACCATGGAGCTCTCAAGCTACCGGCATCTCGCACGTCTGCGGCCTCCGTCAATCTGTGAAGCGTATTGAGCGGGGTATGAGGATCTCGTGCCTCCGCAAGGCTGGTGAGGACTACAAGGCCGGATACATGGATATCCTTCACGATCGGATGACTCAGATTATCAGCAACGACGAGCCTGATCTGAAGCTGATGTTCTCTGAGCATGCACCTCGGCCCCTCAAGACAATCTCCCTGCAGGGTGGCGATAAGTCTCCCAAGCAAGTTCTCCAGGAGGCAAACAAGGAATTGGGTCTTGCATTGGATGAATCAGAGATTGACTACTTGGCTGAGGCTTATGGTCCGAATGGTGCCATTGCTCGTGACCCTACCGATGTCGAGCTCTTCATGTTCGCCCAGGTGAACTCAGAGCACTGCCGGCACAAGCAGTTCAATGCCTCGTGGGTTATCGATGGCAAGCCCATGCCCAACAGTCTATTTGCCATGATCCGCAATACACACAAGAAGAACCCGGAGTACACTGTCAGTGCGTATAGTGACAATGCTGCTGTTCTGGAGGGTGGTCCCGCTGCATTCTGGGCCCCCGACCCTACCACTGGGGAGTGGATGCACACTAAGGAAGTCGTTCATTTCCTGGCCAAAGTCGAGACTCACAACCACCCCACTGCAGTCTCTCCCTATCCGGGTGCCGCCACTGGAGCCGGTGGTGAGATCCGTGACGAGGGTGCGGTCGGTCGCGGTTCTCGCCCCAAGGCCGGTCTCTCTGGCTTCTGTGTTTCTGATCTCCTGATCCCTGGGTTGCGCCAACCCTGGGAGCTTGAGGTGGGCAGGCCGAACCACATTGCGAGCAGCTTGGATATTATGCTTGAAGCTCCTATCGGCAGTGCTGCCTACAACAACGAATTTGGCCGTCCTTGCACCGGTGGTTATTTCCGCACACTTCTCACTGAGATTGACGTCGGCAATGGCCAGAAGGAGTTCCGTGGATATCACAAGCCTATCATGATTGCTGGAGGAGTTGGCACTGTCCGTCCCCAGCACGCTCTGAAGAACCCTGATGTGGTTAAACCTGGCTCTTACCTCGTTGTGCTGGGTGGCCCGGCCATGCTTATTGGTCTTGGTGGTGGTGCTGCCTCTAGTATAACCTCTGGTGAAGGATCTGCTGATCTTGACTTCGCCAGTGTCCAAAGAGGCAATGCTGAAGTTCAGCGCAGAGCCCAGGAGGTTATCAACGCCTGTGTTGCTATGGGAGATAACAACCCCATCAAGTTCATTCACGACGTTGGTGCCGGTGGTCTCTCCAACGCCCTCCCTGAGCTGATCCACGATTCTGGCTTGGGAGCCAAGTTCGAGCTCCGCGAGGTCGATAGCGCCGACCGCAGCATGAGTCCCATGCAGATCTGGTGCTGTGAAGCTCAGGAGCGATACGTCCTGGCTGTTGGTGAGGACGGCATCAACAAGTTCACCGCTATTGCTCAGCGTGAGCGTTGCGGTTTCTCGGTTGTCGGCCGGGGAGGCGGCACCTCCGAGGAAGAGAAGAGGCTTATTCTTCTTGACCGGGAGTCCAAGGAATACCCTTCACCCATTGACCTTCCCCTCTCTGTCCTGTTCGGCAAGCCGCCACGTATGACCCGGACTGTCGACTCGCGCAAGCTGACTCTGCCGGCTGTCGATTCCAGCCTCGCCAAGTATCTGCCTTCGCTCTCATCGAAGGTGGAGCTGGTCGGCGAGGCCATCAACCGAGTCCTGTCTCTTCCTGCTGTCGGCTCGAAGTCCTTTTTGATCACCATCGGTGACCGTACTGTTGGTGGTCTTACTGCCCGTGACCAGATGGTTGGCAAGTGGCAGACCCCTGTCTCTGACGTCTCGGTCACTGCCACCTCTCTGCTTCAGGGTGTCAAAACTGGTGAAGCTATGGCTATGGGAGAGAAGCCTCTTCTGGCTTTAATTTCCCCGGGTGCTTCGGCTCGAATGGCCGTTGCCGAGTCTCTCATGAACATTGCTGCGTCTGACTTGGTAGACCGCCTTAGCCATGTCAAGCTGTCTGCCAACTGGATGTCCGCCAGTAGTCACCCCGGCGAGGGTGCTGCAATCTACGAGGCCGTTGAGGCCATTGGTCTTGACTTGTGCCCCAAGCTTGGTATCAGTATCCCTGTCGGCAAGGACTCCATGTCCATGAAGATGAAGTGGAAGGATGAGGCCACTAACGAGGCCAAGGAGGTCACTGCTCCCATGTCGCTTGTCATCTCTTCCTTTGCCCCGGTCGGTGACTACCGCAAGACCTGGACTCCCGCTCTGCGCAGTTTCGAGGATGTCGGCGAGACCGTTCTCATGTTTGTTGATCTGTCCTTCGGCCGCAAGACCCTCGGGGGTTCGGCTCTGGCTCAGGTCTTCAACGAGGTCGGCACCGAATGCCCTGATATCCGCGATGTCGACATCTTCCGTGACTTCTTCGATGCAACCCAGCAACTGCAGGAGGCCGGTATCGTCCTTGCCTATCACGACCGCTCGGACGGTGGTCTCCTTACTACCCTCGCCGAGATGATGTTTGCTGGTCGCTGTGGCGTGGAGATCATGATCGACAATATCTGTTCCTCCTTCCATACTCAGGACGTTGTTGAGTCACTCTTCAACGAGGAGCTGGGTGCCGTCTTCCAGGTCCGCAAAGAGCACGAGATCCATTTCCGCTCCTGCTTTGCCACTTGCGGTCCTCCTCCAGGCCTAATTCACAAGATTGGTCGTGTCTCTGAGAAGCAGAAGCAGAACCTTACTATCTACCACAAGGCCTCGCTAGTCTACCGCGAGACTCGTTCAAACCTCCAGCAGATCTGGTCTAAGACCTCCTACCACATGCAGAAGATCCGCGACAACGCCGAATGCGCTGAGCAAGAATTTGAGAACATCCTCGACAATGCCAATCCTGGTCTGTCGTGGAACCCTACCTTCGATCCAAAGGATCGCGGCCTGCCCATCATGACCAGCCTCTCCCAATACTCCCCCTTCTCCAACAAGCCTCGCGTCGCCATTCTGCGCGAGCAAGGTGTCAACAGTCAAGCCGAGATGGCCTTTGCCTTCAACACCGCCGGCTTCTCCGCGGTCGACGTCCACATGACTGACATCATCTCCGGTCGTGTCTCACTCGCCAGCTTCGCCGGTCTCGCCGCGTGCGGTGGCTTCTCCTACGGTGACGTCTTGGGTGCCGGTCAGGGCTGGGCCAAGTCCGTCCTACTGCACGACAACACTCGCAAGGAATTCCAGGGCTTCTTTGAGCGTCCTGACACCTTCGCCCTGGGTGTCTGCAACGGCTGCCAGTTCCTGTCGCGTGTCAAGGAGCTCATCCCCGGTGCCCGCAATTGGCCCAGCTTCGAGCGCAACACCAGCGAGCAGTACGAAGGTCGTGTCGCCATGGTCCGTATCTCAGACCCCGACCCCTCACGCCCCAGCGTCTTCTTCCACGGTATGGATGGCTCCTCCTTCCCCATTGCTGTCGCCCACGGCGAGGGTCGCGCCTCGTTTGCTAGTACCCCCGGCCAGACCGCTACCGACTTCGTCCGCGAGGGACTCGCCCCGGTCCGCTATGTCGACAACGCCACCCTGAAGCCGACGATGCGATACCCGTTCAACCCTAACGGCAGCCCGGAGGGTATCGCCGGTGTGCGCAGCCCCGACGGCCGTGTCTTGGCCATCATGCCTCACCCTGAGCGTACCGTCATGAACGGTATCGCCAGCTACCTGCCTCCAAACGCCGAGGAGTGGGGTGACATCGGTCCTTGGGGCCGCATCTTCTTCAGCGCTAGACGCTGGGTCGGTTAAGGGTTCTAAGTAATCCGATCTTTTTTTGGAAGAGATTTTGCCGCGTTTTCCTTGTCTATATTTCATATTTTTTGGTTCGTTCTATGGAGTGGAAGGGTTCGAAACTACTATGTTGAAAAGCAATTACGACAAAAAAAGAATGTCGTGGCCTAGAAGCCACTGTCAATGCTTTTATATGAGATACTTATTAGATATAACAAAATCAAAACAATATTCAGATTTATGTATGGATTCTAATATTTTTTTTTTTTTTGGATTCAATTCAAGATAAGATGATATATTGTAAAAGTATCAGATATCATCAAGTGCAAAATTGCCCAGCCAAGTGTCATCCCGTCCAAGCATAGAATGTAGAGCTCTCCTTTCAATCAAACTTTCTACCAGCCCTTCCTCCATTCCAAACGGTCTGCCAAGATGTTCCAGCTGGGCAGACCATCCGCGCGAGCAACACCCTTCAGTCCATCCGCGACAAAACTCATCAAATGATCAAACTGATGCTTGACATTTTGCATCTGGCGGTCATAGGGCGAGTCGCGGAATGAGATAGTCAACGTTTGTTCATGTTCGAAATCATCATTATCGTCCGAATCCGAGTCGGAGTTATCTCCACCATTTTTCTTTCGCCGTAGAGTGTTCAATATGCTGGCATCGCCTTGCTCAAACACTCCTTCCTCCGCCGCATGTACCGTCTGCAGATCTGCGAAGTGGATGCAAAGATCCAAAAGGTTGATAATAGCGTCGTGAATTGGGGAGAGATTTTCGGATAGGAAACACTGGTCCTCCAGGGAGGACATATACGACTGGTGTGCGGCAATTATCGCATCCACATCGTCAGCACTGGAGAGCGCCTGGTGTAGAGACTGGTTTGCGGTGGATATGACTAGGTAGGTGAGGTGTGCATAGATAGTATCGAGGAACCAGAGGAGACTGTGGTGGAGACCATGAACAAGTGTCCTGTCTCGGTCGTCTGCTACTGCGCTGTATCCATCTCGCATGTGTTGTCTGACAATGGCATACTTTGCGCGACGAATCTGCATAAGAAATGTCGAAACGCGTCGGTAGGAGTGAATGGCGTCTTGCGTGATAATATTCGCGATGGGCCATGGAAGGACGTAGTCAATAGAGATAGTCCCAAGAACTGTGACCGTTCGGGTGAGATTCTGGGGATCACTGGAAGAGGACCCATCCGATCGCACGACCAGTCTCGACAAATCCATGGTGGGCATTGCGCTGAATGCTGACCTTGTCAATTCGGTAAGCAGGAATTTGTCATCCCAAGACCGGCCACGGTCCATCAACTCAAAAATCTTAGCGTCGATTATGCCAAGGATACTCAGATCTTGACCGAGATAAACGTGTTGTAGGACAGTAAGATATCTCCAGAGGCCACACTGCTCATCGAGTTCGGTTCGTAGCAGCCCAGCGATGGCCGAGTGGTTGACATCTACCAAGCGGTCGAAAGCAGACTCCACCAATGCAGAGAATGGAAGGGATGAGGTAAATGTTGATTCGGAATAGACATCGTCAAATATCGCGTCAACCCTTGTGAAAGTCTCAGGGCGGTCTGGAAGTGCATTCAGATTGCACAAGAAGACCATACTCTTGCCAATGGTGAAGACCTTGTGGACGCCAGGCTCCAGAAATTGTGGGATGTTCTGACGCTGGATTCCTTCGTCAAGCACGTACCAGTCATGCCAGAGTCTTCGCAGATCACCATTTTCGCTGTTCAGCTTCACGAAAAATGCAGTGTCAAAAGGATCGACTTGCCCGGTTTCCATCCAGAGCTGGATCGATCGGGTATAGGTTTTGAAGCATGTGCAGAACAGCTTTCCGAGCGCTCTCGATGCACTTTCATCGCCAAGAGCTTCCATCATACATACCGAGTTGTATAATAAGTTGAGGCAGCGCATTGGTTGATCAGTCGAGTGGGGCTCCAATTTGTAAATTAGGTCAGATAGTAGCACTAAATGATGAGAACGCTGACGAACGTCGTCCATTAACTGGAGTAAACTGATGATCGAGCCAGCAGAAAGATAGTTGCACTGTATTTGCGAGAGAAACCCATCGAACTCGCGAAGACGCTCTTCGATGCCTCGGCAGAATGTCTGCATATAGGGAATGCTTTGCGGGGATCCGCTGAATCGTCGCAGGGTGTCAATATTCGTGCCAACCTCAGTGAAATATTTCAACAGTGATGAGAGAGCTGTATGGGATGCATGCGCAAGCGTATAGCGGCGGTCAATTTCGATGCAGTTATCGAGACGCCAGAAGATCGATGTGGGTAGGCCTTGGAGCATGAAGATTGTCTCTCTGGTCAATTGCAATTCGCTGATGACACAAGAGGCTTCCTCTTTCCCTCGAGGGATATGAGGATGATTCTCAGGTTTCCAGAATTGAGCCTTCTCCAGGGAGGCGATGAGCTTTTCCTCTTCGCCTGACACGAATACGTCATCGGGAATAACGTATTCCTGTTCCGGGGTAGATGGTGTCTGAGGCTTAACTCGAGGGATAGAAACACCGCTGGTGACAGAAGAGATATCATCGTCCGAGGATCCGGGACCAAAGTCGACCGGGTCCCAAATGTCTTGATCGCTGAAGGCGGCCCCATGAAGATCGAGCTCGGCACATGACAGCGACTCGTCTCCGGCCAGGTTCGAATTGACTGGCGTCTCCAGTCGATCAATCTTCGACAGCTGAGCTGGGCGATCCGAGAGTTGCACCAGCAAGCTCAGAATCTCGGGATGCCATGCATTTGGGTAGCCCTCTAGCTCCGCGAGGCGACTGCGGAGAGCAACCGCCAGCTCTTCTCGGTCAAGGACTTGGAATTTCTCCTGCAGACCTTCTAGCTGGCGGGCCACTGCAAATTGGTTGATCCGACCATGTGTGCCCGGTCGTAACGCTGCTTCTACGCGGCGCTTGAGGCTCTGGACGCGTGGGGACTGCTACATGGCGGGATCAGTTTTGGAATTCCAACGAAACAACACAACGGAAAGAAACCTGGTATTACCTTCTGCTCTGGTGTGAGCTTGGCAACCGTGGTTATTAGCTCGTCGATGGCCGAGCCCAAGGCTGCCAGCACCATAGTGTTTGCCAATGCCCCAGCGCAATATATCTGTGGGGGTGTCGAATACATCAAGATGGAGACGCCGCGCGGAAGCCAACTGGACGCGCAATGGCGCTAATCCGTAACGGGCAAAGGCGGCGGGCTGAACGGAGGGCGCTTCTAGCCCTTCTGAACACTTGACCCCTTTCACTCCTTCACTCGCATTCACCATGGCGATCGCACGTCCAATTCGCATGCTGGGTGCAGCATGCATCCTGCTCACTCTTTTCCTGATCTTCCAGTTGCACCAGGGCTCCGATAAACCCTCCTCTAAGCTGGCCCACGGCATGACCCGGGATCCCCTACTAGATCGTGCGTTGCCACTTCCGCGATTCTTCGCGATCCGCCCCCAAAATAGGTACTGACTGCGCACAACAGCCACGGGTGAACCAGCAGGTAATCTATGGCGAGCGGATGATCACGATTACTCCCCCGACAGCGAGAACTCGGCCCGCACCAATGCCGCCCTCATCTCGCTCGTCCGAAATGAGGAAATGTATGAGCTGATCAACACAATGCGGGATCTCGAGCGCACATGGAACAACAAGTTCAACTACCCCTACATCTTCTTCAATGATAAGCCTTTCTCCGAGGAATTCAAGCAGAAGACGCAGGCTGTCACCAAGTCCAAGATTCAATATGGTATGGCTTTCCTGATCAATTGATCGATTGATCTTCTTTGAGTGATGCTCGACTCAGGGGAAGGAACTCCTATCGCTAACAGCAGCGCGTTGCAGAGTTGGTGCCCAAGGAACACTGGGACGTCCCCAGCTGGATCAGCATGGATCTCTTCCGCGAATCCGCCCAGCTCCTAGAGGAGGAGAACATCCAGTACGCTTCCAAAATCTCCTACCACCAGATGTGCCGCTGGAACAGTGGCATGTTCTACAAGCACCCGGCCCTCGAGAAGTACCGTTACTACTGGCGTATCGAGCCTAAGGTCCAATTCTTCTGCAACGTTGACTACGATGTCTTCCGCTACATGGAGGACAACAACAAGACCTACGGTTTCACCATCAACCTCTATGACGCACCACAGACCATCAAGACCCTCTGGCCTGAGACGCGCAAATTCCTGGCAGCGAACCCCTCGTACTTGAGCGACAACAACATGTGGGAGTGGATTGTGGATGATCAAGCGCGCCCCGAGCACACCCAGGGTGCCAATGGATACTCCACCTGCCACTTCTGGTCCAACTTCGAGATCGGTGACCTGGACTTCTTCCGTGGTGACATGTACGAGGCCTACTTCCAACACCTGGATCGAGCTGGTGGCTTCTTCTACGAGCGCTGGGGCGATGCGCCGGTCCACTCGCTCGGCGTGGGTCTGTTCGCGAACGCCGCTAATGTGCACTGGTAAGTTTCTCTCTTATCCCAAAATAAGCCATCCCCGCTCACAATCCTTGCCTAGGTTCCGCGACATTGGATACAACCATATCCCCTACTACAACTGCCCCAACTCGCCCAAGTGTTCCGGCTGCACTCCCGGCCAATTCTACGCCGGCGCGGATATCCTTGCCAAGGAAGACTGCCGCCCGACGTACTTCAAGTATGTCGGCACGCACTGAGTGATAAGAATGTGGCAGCGCATCCACGTCCAGTTGCTGTCATTTCACGAAACCTCGATACCTTTGCATCCCCATCTTCCTGCATACCCGATGAGTATATTCCCGACACCTCGGTGTGGTTTGGTACCTGGCGTTTGAGCGGACTCATACCTATTGATGATATTCTGTGGTCTTCTTCTCTTCTTTCTTCGCTGGTTTACTCTCTCGTCTTTTTTTGGCTATTTCCATAAAATACGTTCCTGACCGTGGGGCTGGTGTTCGATATAGCGAGCCTCGGCAGGTCTAGTCTTCTCTGTACTTATACTTGATCGCACATTGCCAATTTCTTGGGTCGTTTATTTTCTTCTGATCTCGTCGATGATATTCCTACGTGTGTCGCTAGGTCGTGGCAGGTCACCTTGTATGATATTTGCTTAGAAACAGGACATACAGAATGACCCCGATATTAAGGATACATGCTTATGCGTCTTTTATCTTGGCTAAATAAAAACTCAGGCAGAGCAATCGCATGTCCAACACGGTGGGGTGGATACTGATGTGCAACCGCTGAACAAGAGATGGAAGATAGATTAAGCACCAACCAAGGCACAGCAGAACCTTTTCCAAACAATGGTAGCACTAACAACACAGGAGATCTCTAAATATGTATACAGCTTTCTCTTCTACCCGATCTGAGCACACTGGCCAACAGTAACTGCGCGATCGACCCACGGTGTCTGACATGGGGGGTGGTGGGTAAACAACTGGAGGAGAGAGAAAATTGATGTGAGGTGGAAGGGTGGAAACAACATAAGGGACGCTAATTTACTCCTCCTGGGGGTACAGCTCTTCCCGGAGAGCGACACCCAGCTCCTGGCGCAGACCCTCAAGCTGCTCGAGGTATTGTTTGTACTGGTCCTGGCTCTCAACCTTGGCCTTGATGCCTGTACGTGATGTGTTAGTGCTGAGCTCAATGGTATTTTGTAGTGTGGTGATATGATGATTGCGCATACCCTCGAAAACACGGACGGCCGTGGGGAAATCGTTGACACGGCGGGCAGCCTTCAGGGCCGCGGTGAGGACCTCGACGGAGGGGACGAGATCGTAGGCGAAGCAGTTGTTCAGGTTGCGCTGGATGGGAAGGGGATAGTCAGCGGTGTTACCGTGGACATGAAAATGATGCCGATATTAAGATTGACCAACCGGTCATATCGCATGAGGGGGCCCGTCAATTCCCGGGAGATGCCCAATGCAAGTGGATCTTACCTGGAGCTCGAAAACATCCTGCACACCGTCAAACTCCTTCTCAAATCTGCAATTGAGACACACAGTCAGCACAGCCAGTACCAAAATGACCTCCGAAAGCATCAATGGAGGACCCGGCCAACGCCTGCCAGCGCGGACCAGCGCAGAGGCCCGAGCCCTCCACCTCTTCCTCCCACTTCCGGAGCCAATGGGTCGCAACCTCAATCGTACCTAGCAGAGAACTCCTCGTATGTCTCATCCTCGTGGCCGGAGAGGAGCTTAGAGGTGGTGCCGAAGTTGGCGGCGCGGGCAGCAGCGAGAGTCACCGGGGTCTGCACACGGGAGCGGACGATCGGAGCTCGGACGAAGCTGGCAGGGCGGACGGCGCGCGTCGCGATGCGGAAGATAGACAGAGGCGACATGTCGGAGCGGAGTGCTGAGCCGGGTCAATGGAGGGCGTGTGGTGAGGAGAGAGTGGATGGAGACAGGGCAGGGAGAAGGGAAGTGTCGTGTTAGCCGGCTGGATTTTGCGGGTGGTGTGGTGTCACGGCCTAAGGCCAAAACCCTTAGTCACCCGATGTATTCGGGGCGGCTTGGTTTATCTGCTCGCTGATTGGCTGAGGATGTGGCCGTCATCCCGAGAGTGGGTGTCATCACCGAGAGAGGACGTATACAATTGATTGGAATTAACAATGGACTATCATCCTGCCAGTCGGCAGCACTGGGATATCCAATACCCAGATATTCTGAGTCTCACAAATTGGACTCTTGGCAGCAGGTGTATCAAGTAGGTATGGTTAGTTATTCCAGGCCTGTGAGCATGAAATTGGGCATCCATGAGGTTAAGGCTGATATATATGTATTCATGCAAAGAAGTCGCCGCAATAATTCTTTGATTTTGGCAGAATCAAACTTGACTGGCTGGTATAATAACCTGATGCGAATAATTATTTCTAAAGTTGCAATAGCACTCAATTGATCTGATTGGATTTTCTACTTACGAGGGTTGTAAGTTGTCACAGTGACCTGCATAGTTTCGCATGCAAAACTGACCTACAGTACATACTCCGTAGGTACCGGATGACCGCCGCCATGTTCTGCCTTTCCTCTCCGAACTTGCGCTCACACGCTCGCCGCTTTTTGCTCTTTAAGTAGATCTGAGCACGTCTCGGAGAGATTAACAGCGGTTATTACGTAATCAATTCGATCTGTTAACTTGGTCATAGATACGAGAGCCTCGATAGATTGCAACACGCTACCTGGCACAGGCAAATCCTTTTTTGAATTGTCTCAATTATCGTGTCAAAAGAATAAGGATGTTAAAAGATGGAAGATGAGAGACAGCCAGAAGGTAAAAAAGGCCTGTACATTATAATTGTTAGCTGATGGTTTTGGCATTGTATTTCTCTTTTGTCTTCTGCCATAACTGTAGATATTTCTGGTATGATCCTGTAGACTGGTGGTTGAATGCAAATTGGACAGGGTTTGAGAAGATAGTTCGGTTATTTCGTCGATAAAGGCTTTCATATCCTGATCGCTGATCAACAATAGTTTCGGTCCAAATTTCTCTACCCCTGAAACGATGCTCAACTCGATGAGATGGCCTAACACTGGTGACACTCCGCGTCCAGTCGTTCTTCTGTCACACGCCACCTCTTTGATAGTATGAGATTGACTGTGGGTGTTTTTAGCATTCTCAGCAAGTGCAATGCCATTCTGTAGACGACGGGGGCCCTGCTTGCGACGGCTGTGTGAGGTGGTACTTGAACTATAGTCCCTGAAGTAGAGTCAGCCGGTGCGATTCGCTTCGCCAATCCAAGCGGGTGAATAGCGTCGTATAAACTGTGGGGAGGAATGGCAGACAGAAAACAATGATAAGGTTCGCTTCAACATAAATACAGGTTCATGAGCTTTGTGGCCGTTATAGCAGGAAGGAGAGAATCTTACGTCCATTGTTGTGGCGGCGCAATTGCGTGTGTAACATCAATTGTGTTAAGGGATGGAATTAAGGTTGTGAGTCGCAAAATGCTTGTAATGAATGTACTGCAACGGATGATTTAGACACTGTAGGTCCGTCCGAGAACTGTGAGCAGCAAGTAGGGTAATGAGTCACTCGCGCAACCAAGTGTCAACATAATGAGAAGTCCGAACTTTTTTGGACTCGCGGCATTTGTCCGCCCAACACGAGGAGAACAGGAAGAAAAACAAGAGCAGATCCGTCCGAATAATCCAAGAACCGACCCAGTGTGACTCATTTGCCTTTAATTTTGACGCGAGTGGACGGAAATAATCGCTTCCGAGCTGTCGGCAACATCTCTTAAAAAGTGGTCTCCATGATGTTGAACAGTAAGGTTACCGCCGCTGAACAAGTTTATATTTGGAATGAAAATGACAAGCGAGCTTGCCACGGAAGGGAGCTGGCCACCCCCAAACAACATATTATTTTGCGATAAAATTACAAGTTTGCTTCTCAAAAACTAAGTTGTACAAAAATACTATAGAAGTATAGTATTTCAAATGGGTTTCTAATGTATCAGAGGATTCTGGGATCATAGCTTAGATAAATAACTGAAGAATATAGATTTCTAATCTCATAGTCTAGAATGAAGTGTGATTAATGGTAACTAGATAACATAGCGTTGACAATGGCGTCAAAGGGATGTATGGTCTTTCTTATACTTTCAATAGATTAGTTGTAAACTCTAGTGTTAATCCAAGTCATACCTAACTGTTGAAACATTGAGGGGTAAATTTGGCACTTCTTATGGTGTTTTGGTGTGGCCAGCTCAATTGAAAATTATGTTAATCGCTTGACCGGTGCAGCACGCCTGGGGGTATCATTTTCGGGAAAGACGCTCTTCAGGCTTGATTTTTACCTAGAATTTTGAAAGGCAATTAGACTATTGCTGTTCTCATGATACCTGGCAATCAGTGGGCGAAGAGTCGCGGTGTACTCCGCATTAGTTTAATGCCGTGAACGGCCGAGGACACGTCCTGCGTGGGGCGGAAGGTTTCACACCAGACGATCATCATCTCAATAGAGAAAGCCGGGACAGTACAAAATTCACGCCAGTGCGCCTCGTGCATTAGCGAAAGTAGCTGCACAGAGCACGAGTGTCAGCTCGGAATGATCAAAGACCGAGCCATAAATACCGAAAAAGCGGCGGTTCTTCGGCAGTGGACATTTGACCTCAACGCCTGGCAAAGAATTTCTAGACAAGACTGCAACTCTCAATGCTGTCTTTAATCACCCTGAAGTTGGGAGTTCTCCTTGGTCTTGCTGCCATTGTCCCTTCAATCGAGGCGTCCAGAAATTCATCTTGCCGATGTTTCCCTGGGGATGACTGCTGGCCCTCGCTTTCGACTTGGAATGCTTTCAACCAGTCTGTTGATGGACGTCTTGTGGCCACGGTGCCTCTCGCAACTCCCTGCCACACTCCCGAATACAATGAAAAGAAATGTGAGGTTTTGAAGGATGGCTGGCTATTGCCAGAGGAGCAGTAAGTTGTTGCATTGAGTTTGTGCTCGATGAAGTGGAATTTTAACAAGTACCAGTTACCAATCCTCCTCTTCTTTCATGGCTCCATTCTTCACAAATGGAACATGCGATCCATACCATCCCGTTTCCAAGCCATGCACCCTTGGCAACTTCGTCCGATATGCAGTCAATGTCTCTACGCCCGCTCACGTGGCCAAGACATTGAGGTTTGCGACTACCCACAATATCCGTTTCATTATCCGTAACACCGGCCATGAGTACTATCGCCTTTAGCTCCAAAATATCCTCGATCCGATTTCAACTAATGTATCTTAGCTATAACGGTAAATCAACGGGTGCAGGTGCTCTTTCAGTCTGGACACACCATCTCAAGGATATCGAGATTAAGGACTGGAACGACGAATTCTATACCGGAAAAGCCGCAAAGCTCGGCTCTGGTGTCCAGGGAATGGAAGCCTATAATGCAGCACACACGCAGGGGCTTCGAATGGTGGGGGGAGAGTGCCCTACTGTCGGTCTTGCAGGGGGATATAGTCAAGGAGGTGGTCATTCTTCCCTATCTTCGAAGTATGGCTTGGGTGCGGATCAGGTCCTCGAGTGGGAGGTTATTGATGGTACCGGCAGATTTCTCGTCGCGAACCGTAAGCAGAATACTGATCTATACTGGGCACTGACTGGTGGTGGTGGTGGTACCTACGGTGTGGTTTGGTCTATGACCTCCAAGGCTCACCCCGATAGCCAGGTATCTGGTTTGAACCTTACCTTCACAACCACAGGTGTTTCTGATGATGACTTTTTCAAAGCCGTGGAGCTCTACAACGCTCAGTTGCCTTATATCGTGGACGAGGGTGTTATGAGTCTGAACTTCATTACTAACAGCTCCTTCTCTATTTCCCCTATGACTGGACCCGGTGTCCCTCTGAAGAAGCTTAAGAGCCTTATCCAGCCAGTTCTTGATGGTCTGGACAAGCTGGGCATCCAGTATACTTATCAGGCGGAAGATTTTGAATCTTATATGGACCAATACAATGCTCAGATGCCACTTGTTGAGGTTGGAGTCTCCCAGTATGGTAGCTGGCTTCTTCCCCGGTCGACCGTCGAGAAAGCTAGCATCAACCATCAACTGACAAATTCTGTTCGGACTGCTCTTTCCTACGGTGCTACATTCACCACTGTAGCTGTTAAGGTGTCAAAGGAAGTCACTGGCGATGTTTATAACGCTGTGAACCCTGCCTGGCGCAATGCGATTGCCCACGCGATTATATCTACCGACTGGGAGTTTGACGAGCCAAAGAAAATGCGTGCGAAGCGGGAATTGATGACCAATGTGTTGGTTCCTAGCCTGAGAAAATTAGCCCCTGAATCTGGCGCTTATCTCAACGAGGTATTCACATCTACGAATTTATTAACGTACTCTGATAGATGCTGACCCATTTATCCTTAGGCCGATTTCCGCCAGCTTGACTTCAAGACTGCTTTCTATGGCAAGAACTACGAGATTCTGCGCACAATCAAGGCCAAGTACGATCCTTTCGATCTCTTCTATGGGTTGACTGCCGTTGGCTCTGATGAGTGGACCGTCTCGGAAAGTGGACGAATGTGTCGTTCGGCTACCCTTCGTGAGTAGTAGCGGACATGTACAAACTCCAAGTCCCTGTTATCTTCTCTCCAGGGCGTATGCCGATGAATGAGCAAAGAAATGTGAATAATACAGGCATGCCTGAGAAACGAAAAAGGATTTTCGCTATTTTTCTTGTCCCCTTGTTATCCAGATTTTGCGGAGCAAGAAGGTCAGTGAGACGGAACATGAAGTAATTCAGATTTCATATGGTTATTAATTGAGTCGTATATGGAGCGTATGCTTGTTTAGAGCCAAAGAGAGCTGATTTTGAACTCCATACCTACTTTATTACTATTTTCTCTCAATCTATCCACTGTCGCCTTCACTATCCACCGTATGTTCAAGGGCCCTTATTGGTACTAGGCCACGCCCCGGATCTACCGGCACCGAGATAGCAAGGACTAAATACACTCCATACTTCGAGAAGCTTATCATCTGTTGATTTCTTTAACAGTAGGCTCTAGTGTGGCATAGTTAAGGGTTCTGAGTTCCAGAATAAATGTCCATACTACCGACGCTAGCCCGTTTGTTTGTTTGTGTATACGGGTGAGTAGCTCAGGGGTGACTAACTACCAGCGGCTTTCCACGTTATTTGCACCCTACTAACCAGGGAAGCCGGTCTTCAATTACAGTGGAGATTATCGCAATACTATTGACTATGCATTCCCATAGTCCAGCCCTAGCGTACAGCCTGGCTAGGATGGGAGCCCAGCCTCGACTACTCGAATCATCACAATAGTGTGGATCGCACAGGTTCCCAGCCGCGTGGCATCCACTGCAACCCAATCACCCCAGGGGAGGAGGGGACCGGGGGATTTCTAACTCGACACTACGAAGATGCTGGGTTTCGCAAGGCCGATGCTTACCTGGCAATCTGAAACGTATTGCGAGCACTACTATCGTGCCTAGGCTTAGGGCTGCGGCAGCCGTGTTGTGTTTACTTCTAGTTGGCCCTAGCCATTTGGGCTGACTTTGACCGTGCGCATGTGAAAAGTGTGGCGGGTACCCCGAAAACGGCCTCCCAACACCAACCTCAGTGAGACCCTATGAAGCAATGAAGCAGGATTAACTAGTCACACAAAACCCAAAAGCATTACCACAAGGATACATCCATTGAAGCATTATCGCCTATACAGAATATCAGTGTTATCATCCAATCTCACGGACAAACACTCGGAAACCCCGGCTGGTGGTTTTTCCCCCTTTTACACCTGCGCTAGGCCGGATCGGGTGATCAGCGGACGCGCCGGACGCAAAAAGTAACGGTGTTCTTCCTCCCTTTTCCTCCTCCTCCAACGTCGGTCCTTTCAATTCCTTCCAAGTCCTTCTCTTTTTCTTGGCTCTGTGCCTGTTCGTGGACTGCGACCTTTGGCCTGAGATCACCGCTGCCGTTGCTTGCCCCCGGGGTTTTTTCTTCGTTTCGCGACTTCGATTGACGCACCTCGTCTTGTTGGACAACTCCCCGGACACCATGGCCGACTTTCTTCAGAATGTGCCCCTCCCAACCCTGGATCGGCCCTTTGGCGTCCATCTGTGGCCTATCTTCGACAAGGCGTACGAGCAGGTCATGGGATACCCCGCCAGCGAATTCCAGTTCGTCGAGGGTGTGACCCCTCTGTCCACCTTCAAGGAGACCGCGACCATGCTGGTCACCTACTACATCATCATCTTCGGTGGTCGTGAGGTCATGAAGAACTTCTCCGCACTCAAGTTGAACACTTTGTTCATGATCCACAATTTCCTCCTGACCGCCATCAGCGCCATCCTGCTGGCCCTGTTTGTAGAGCAGCTCCTGCCCACCCTTGTCCGCCACGGTGTCTTCCACACCATTTGCGACCACCGCGGTGGATGGACTCAGCCCCTCATCATCCTCTACTACGTAAGTTTTGGAGCAATCGACACAACTGATTAACAATTGGCGCGACTAACCTGTCCTTCGACCTAGCTCAACTACATTAACAAATACGTCGAGCTCCTGGACACTGTCTTCCTCGTCCTCAAGAAGAAGCCTTTGACCTTCCTCCACACCTACCACCATGGTGCCACTGCCTTGCTGTGCTACACCCAGCTGATTGGTCTGACTGCCGTGCAATGGGTGCCCATCACCATCAACCTGTTGGTCCACGTGGTGATGTACTGGTACTACTTCCAGAGTGCCCGCGGTATCCGGATCTGGTGGAAGAAGTATATCACTATGCTGCAGATTGTGCAGTTCGTCATTGACCTCGGTAAGTTCTCCGCTACAGTGCCCGTGCGAAACAAGATACTCATCAGTGCATCCTGCAGGCTTCATCTACTTCGCCTCCTACACCTACTTCACCTCCACCTACTTCCCCTGGGTTCCCAACATGGGCCAGTGCGCCGGTGAGGAGTTCGCTGCTTTCGCTGGTATCGGAATCATCACCTCATACCTTCTGCTCTTCATCTCCTTCTACATCGCCACCTACAACAAGGCCGTCAAGGTCGGCCGTCCTCGTCGCAACACTGGCAAGACGTCCCTTATCGACATGAAGAACTTCGAGGTCCCTTCCCCTGCTGGCGCCCAGTCCAACGGCAGCGCCAAGGGCTCCAATGGCTCCGCTGTCTCGACTGGCCGCTCCAACGGCCCTGTCACTCGCTCCCGCAAGGCTTAAATGGCTCTAGCTGGAAGGGGCATCCGACGTGCCTCTTGAGACCCTGTGCTTGTGGAATAGCGAAGCATGAGGAAAGAATTTTATCCTGATCTCCTGAATGTGGTGTCACAAGAAGGAGAAGAAAACAAAAATTATCTTTCTGATGACGAATCTTCGAAAGTTCGCCGAGCATATTTGCAACTCGACCGTGGGAAGAGCAAGAGCAGAAGTCCGGAAGTGGATTGGCTGCTTGCTGGTGATTCACTTTATACTTGTTTTAATGAATGACCTTTTCATGAGGCCAGGTCTAACAGTAGGGCCTGATGATCGATGTGGTAGGGGCCGGTTTGTGAGGAAAAACGGTGATGCCGAAATGGCGACGCCAGCAGCGGACGAAAGGCATTTCTCCCCCCCCTTTTCTTATCTTTTCATCGGGGAGGGGGCTGTCGGTTGTATTCTATAATGTCCTCTATTCTTCTTCTGTTCATGTTTGTCGTTATCACCCCGCTGTCTGCTGGCGGCAGGCCCTTTTTTCAATTGCATCCTTTTTTATCGGTTAGTTACGTACTTATATTATAGATGTCAAGTTCACATATCATGTCAAATGTAATCAATCTTGCGAGACTAGTTTGATCAAGCCCACCTTCTCTGTAGCGTTCTTCATTGAGTGCCGTATGGTGTGCTGTCCTGCAAGAGCAGGCAACAGCCGAGTTCGTCAGAGCAACACGCAATAACGACGAACGCGTTGCATGCCTCCGGTCAGCGTTGTTGCGAGAGACTACTTTCGTATGTCGACTTGCATGCGGCCTCGGTAGTTTCCTGCAGCAACTGCCAGGAGATCCTGCACCGGACAATAGTAGACACGTCGCGCTGGACACGAGATCCGTCAACGCAGGACCCTCTCTGGGGCATTCGGCGGGCAGCTTCTCGGAGAGATCTTCGTCCAACAGCACCACAACCAACACCCCGACGTTGAGGGGACAACCAGATGTTCCTTTCGGGCTCAATGTGCAGCATCACACCAGTGGACCGTATCGCCATGCAGGTACTGACGTGGGTGTCGATCCGTGCAGATGGCTTGTGCAACGGGGCCCAAACCACGCCACGAAAGTGACAGGTCGCGAGATGGCATATCATTGAGGGTCGATCGTCATTATCCGCGCCCTGGTGTGCGCTGGAGCCGAGCAGGGCGATTAACAAACGGGTTTGCTCGCCGAACAGACCGCATTGAGGAGTGAGCTCCCTGCAGCCGCCTCCGTTCCCAAGATGGCTGATGGCTGATGGCTGGCTCGGAGGCTGATCATCACCCGGCGCCCGGGGTGGACAATAACTGCGTTTCTTGCCACTGGGAGCTCGAGAGCTATGGTTTGTGCAGGAGACTGGATTGCAGCGTGCATTGACAGGACGATCGATCCCTTTCTCCCCGACGAGCAATTGCGTTGCGTCATGGGTGGCCGGGAGATATTCAATAACCCATCGCGCGCAGTCAATAGACTCCTAGGCACGGAGCTGTCGTGTGAGGTTAGTGCCTGACTAGCTATTGCCCATGGCTCAGAGGGAGGTTGGACAAGCGCCTTGCGTGTCGTACCAGCCACGCTTTCGCCAGACCTGGAGGCCCAATAATCACATGCAGGGCCCCAAAGAACGGGACAGCAGAGATAACACCCAGCCCCGGGAGAAGCTCAGACCAGGATCACAGCAGTATCAGGCAGGTCGACCCGGATGAATTGCTAAGTGGTGAATTCGCAAGCCTGGCGCCTGGCGCGAACCGGATGCTCAATGCGTGTTGTTAGAAGGACTAGCCGGATTTCAAAGCCCGTCGGTGAAATCCTGGAGGTGTAGTGCCCTCCTTCAATCCTGTTATTTGAACCGGAGCGGACTCATATACCGAGACTGGCTAGTCACTACGGCCGGATCCAACCGGTTCAAATGGACTGCGGGTGGTGCCGGCGGTTCTGGTGTTCTCTCCATGTAAGCCAAGGCCAGCCATGAAACTCAAGCGGGGAGCCACGCTGCTGTCAGACTCAGAAACAGGAGCTTTGGCGTCTAGTTCCTGGAGGCTGGTTTCGAGTTCGGTCCTGCATGATGCCACGGATGAGCAGTTCCTATGCTGATGGTTCTAAACCTGCATTAGCTTGCTCCCAACCTTTCAGATTGGCATTAGCACCGGAGGTCCTTGCCTGAAGTCGCTTCTGCGACGGGGGAATGGCCTGGGGATGGTTTGGCAATGGTGCTGGTGCGACGGCATTATCTATTGTATTGGCTTGGCTGCAGGTGATAGATGTCATCGGCGTGGGCGAGATTTTCGTAGTTAGCTATAAATAACAAAAACAGCGCCGAGAGGCCGGAGCTCGAACCAAGTGGAGACGGAAGATTCAATGGAGACGGAGGAAGAATTCGCCGATTCGCGGTGATCATCGCGCGCAAGGAGCAGGAGGAGGCCATTGCTGCTTCATTGAGGAGGTGGTCGGGGTCAGGGGCAGGGGGATACATTCTCTTTGCCCCGTACTTCCTTAGTACTTCTTCTGCTCTGTACAGAAAGGGGCGCTGGCTATGGGGCAGGGCTCTGCTTGAAACGTGCCTCTGAAGGTGCACTGTTGCAACTATGTGCAGTCCATCGCACTGGAAAGTGAAGGAGCATCATCCAGCTGGTATGTTCCTTCTCCCCTTCAGTAGGAGACAAGGATGGAAGGATAGAAGGAGGAATAGTCCGAGAGCGCCCTGGTGTGGAAATGTCTATCGGAAATGTCGACTGGCCCCAATCCAATCCTGAGATTCTCAGATCAGATGATAGGAGGCCACTGTACACACTTCAAGGTTGTCCCCCTCTCTCATGCCACTGTAACCCTGATGCATCCCATGCCCTCTTCCCCTCCCTCCCTTTCCGAGGTCCCTGTCGCATTGCGCGTTACCTCTAGCCCTTCCCGATTCCTTCCAGTCCGCTCTTTGAGCTGCAAGAACCAAGGGGGAGGGGGCCGGTGCATCATCCTGTAAGAACCAAACCCCAGCCCCTGGCATCCCCAGCAACACCAGCGACTTCCACTTCGCAGGGACCGCAGGTGGTGCGGAGCAGCTCTCGGTGCCAAGATTCCGAGCTCCACCATGACCGATCGCCACGACGGTTTCGAGGTCAGACAAGACCCCAAGCGTTCGTGGTAGCGTGTTTGAGTTATACCTCGCGCCCCACCCCTCTGGAGCGGCGGCTAACTTGGCATGCCTCGAGACGATTCCGGAAAGGACCGAACAGCCCTAGTGCTCGCAAGTGGACCTTCGCTTTGCTCCACTGTGGGCGCTTCGCAATGAACTTCGATCGTTGGCCGGGTGGTGCAATCCCGTCTTTCAGCCAGCGCGTATAACGGCCCTCCCGAAGCCTCCGAACGGAGTATTCTGGCGACCTGCGAATCGCCCGTACAGAGCGGCCCATCCCCAGCTGACTGATTCGATCTGCCATTTTGGCTCCTCCTCCACCGGCACGAAATACTCGGAGCCTCCGGATTCCTTCTCTCCCTCTGGGATAATTTGGTTCCCCTTGGACCGTGCATGGAGCAATCCAATTTAGCTGCCGCCGCCGGTCCCTGCGGCGTATAGGCACTAGGGCCAATGCCCATCCTGACTTGCTGCAGCCCCAGCGTTAGGCGCATGGGCCCATGGCCAACGACAGCTCACGTTGATCTATCAGATTTTTCCCGGCGTTACAACATCCACTGATTAGGTTTCTCTGCCAGCCTCGCGCGCCCGCCACAGTATGTCGAAGGTGCGCGTCGCCGAATGGTGAAACGGCCTATCCGGGCTTGTCGAGGTGCCTGCATCCCCATCGAACCCCTCGTCGTCCCTGCTAGCCCCGAATGCAAGGGTGACTCGCGTCCCAATCACACTGCTTCCCAGCCTAGGGTGCTTCCACTAATCGGTCGCCTCTGGCCAATCCAGGGCTGCGCAGGCGTCGGTCCTGCATGTGCGAGCCAGCAACGCAAGAAAAGAAGAAAAACTAACGCCGGAAAAATCAGGGATAAAGAGGGACCCAAAAAGAAGGACACCTGCACAGAAAACGCCCAGAATGCAAAAGGCCAGATACCAACGACTAGTTAGGACCCCAGCCCATATTTGGCACACGTGGACAGGGACTGCATCGTCCCCTTCTTGATGGGTCTAAAAAAGCCCTTCCCCTCTCCTCTTTCCCGCGCCGGGTGGATTCTCCATAGGGTGGGACCTTTCTACAGTTCCTCATACTTTCTTTCCTGTTCCTGGAGACCTTGACAGGAACCGAGGGTGGCTCCCCTGTTTTTCATTCTGGTGTCTAGTCAACCCTTCTGGACGGGTCCACTTAAAGACCTTACCCTTGGCCTGTCAAAGGAGCAGGAACTGGTTCTCCTTTACAGTTCTCTACTCCTGGGCATACTTGACTTCGCCCAAGGACTGCCGCGTCTCCTTCAAGGTGTTTTTTGGGCTTACGGTTGTTCTTAAAGGGAATATCCTGTCACATTTTTGCTACTTCCTTGTTTCCTGTTCGTTGCAGGCTGGCCTCTCCTCTTAACCCTGATCTGATATATTCTTTGCTTCTACGACGACTGCCCTGTCTGGAATAGTGTAACACTTGGATGAACTGTGCTGTGATTGACCCTGGATTCTTTTGGTGATTTCGGGCAAACATGTACGAGCCCACGACCGCGCTGTCTTTGCACCGCCTGAGCCGGCAAAGCCTCCAGAAGCGTTATGAGTCCGATGAGGAGGATGTCTCCGAGTCTGATGCCGGCGGCCACGATTTTGTTCCTTCATTGGCAGGCTCTCGACGAGCCGGGACCTTCGACTCTGATCTGAGTGCTGACGAGAACTCGCATGTGGATCCAGATTCGGACCGGGAGGAGCAGCTGTTGGCGCCGTATCGAGGAGCCAAGCGGCAACGACCTCTCTCCATGGATACCGTCAAGCGGAGCAGCGATGTAAGCTTCGTGGAAGATGCATACGTCTTCGACCCTGAAGACGGGATGGTGCTCGAGCTGCCTTCGCCGGACAGCCCTGCTCCGCTCGCATCGAGTCTCTTTCTGCAGCCTACTATCTACGTGTCGCCTAATACCCCTCTGATCAACAACGCCAGGTCTCGCTCATCCTCACTATCGTCTACATTCTCGGTGGAGAATGCCGAGATCCAGGTTGCAAAAAGGTCACCCTGATGGAGCCGCCAACCCGGCCGACTCTGGTCTTCATCAATTCCCTAGCTTCACAGTCGAAGAACGCCCGATCGCGGCCTAGCCGGTCTCGCACACGGGGAAACCCCAGAGACCGCGAGTCCCGCATATTCGGCGGAAGATTCGAAAACGGACTCCAAGTCCCACGGCTGACTGAGATCCAGTCTTCAGCCCCTAGAGACAATGAGAGTGCCGAGTCCACCTCAGATGATGCATCTACGAGTACGACATTTGCCATGCCCTCTATAAAAGACAGTACGCCCGGTGCTCTTCAAAGTGCAACCATCAACCGCGTCTCCGAGATCCCAGTGGTCCCATACCTTCCCCCCTCACCACGGATGCGACCACAGTCCGTGTACCGCCCACGGCCTCGCACCTCCGGTTCCGAGAAGACCTTACCAAGCATGACCACATCACGCCCACGACACCCCACAGAAGCAGACCGGCGGCCTCCTTCAATTCGCAGCAGCAGCAACAGCAGCATGCCCTCCTACACCTCGCGCCCCGCGTCCCCCTTCCCGTCAGACCTAGGCTACATCCCAGATCACTACAGCGATGGCGGGTCCTTCCTCTCACGCACCTGCAGCCCAGTATCCTGCGCTTCCTCGCCGCCAACCTCCTACCAGCCCCAGCCCCAGCCCCAGCCTCCGACACGCGGCCACGGCGGCTCCAAAAGCAGCGTATCGCATACCCTCGCCCAACGCTCCCCCATGATGCGCCGCATGACCCGCAAGCACGGCGCGTCGTCCAGCATTCACTCCACGAGCAGCCTGCGCTCAGAAATGGATACCATTAGCAGCAACAGCGCGGGCTTTGTGGCTCCCGACGCGGCTCTGAGCAGCCCGATGCCGCTGATTGCGATGAACTATGATTCCCACGTTGTCCGGAAACCAAGTCAGCGTCGACATGCGCGGCATAATAGCGCTGCACCGGGCGGACGCAAGTTCATGGGCCTGAAGCTAGGGAAGAAGACTTTTACGAAGTTCTAACTTTTATTACCATTTTCTTTGCTTCAACGTACATCTAATTTCGATAATGTGTCCTCTGGGCGGATTTTTTCTTTTTTCAACGGAGTTATTATTTTGTTCCTTGCTCCCTTTCGAATCGCTATCTTGTTCGGCGGCTGGTTGACTTGGGTGGTTATCTGAATGTTTTTTAGTTTGGCTTTTGTTCCGCTCCAAAGTTGACCTGGCCTGGCGCTGGCGTTCTCTCCACAACTTCCCTTCCCTCTCTGGTCGACTCCTTTTCTCGAACACGGGGATTATGTGTCATGGCTCGACTCGATATTGGGAACTGGGCCGGAGGTCACTGCGCTTCCGGGCATGGATAAAGTCTATTTCTATCTCTGGTTGAACCTCCGCTACGGGGCCCCTTGTTGGGGGGTGATCCTCGGCGCGGAGCTGATCTCTGGATCGGTCTCTTCTATTTTTACATTGCTTCTTTTCATATCGTCTGCTTGCGAGATTATGCATGGGATGAAATTCTTGTTGAAGCCAGGGGCAAGCTTGGTTCGTGATTGAGCGAGATTTTCTGGGTTGGCCAATTACTTGAAATGGTTGTTCGATAGCTGTTCGATAGCTTGGATTGTGTTGGACATGATGAGATGATGCTGTGTGTGGCGGGACTTTCGATTTTCTCTATTGGCAGGACCTTATACCTCAAATGTAATCAGAGGCATACATCGTCACCGTGGGAATATTGAGGCATGTGTGGTATTAATTCTGCCCCGGCTACATCTGAATTCGATGTCTCGAATAGCGAGCATACGGGCCCTTAAATACAAGTTTACGAGAAATGCGTTGTATTTCGGATCCAAATCACAATCGATGTATCTAAATTGAGCTCTCCCCGGCTCGTATCTTAGAGACGGAGGAAGCTGCCGCAATCAGAGCATGGTATATTGCGGTATTGCAAGCAAGAATACTGATGACTATCGCATGGCACAGCAAAGGAGATAGAAGACGAGAGTGAACAATCAATACTGGGGAAAGAAGACAGACGGAAAGGGAAGGAAGAGCAGAAACAAGGTTGACCAGCGTATCCCAGCCTGATCGGCGCCCTACTTCCGCGCCTCCAGCGCTGCTTTGATGGCTGCGAGACATAAAAAATTAGCCAAAATGCCAAGAACTGGGAGACGTATCATCGTCCGCGGACGACAATCCACATACCATCGCAAGAAGTCTTGGCGTCACCAAACAACATCCGGGTGCCGGGCATGTAGAACATCGGGTTTGGCACGTCCGCTGCCAAAATGTTAGTCATCTTTACCCGCGGCATACAAAGACTGATTAAGCAATTAATTAAAGTGTCAAATGAAGGGGCACCTACCGTATCCACTTGACATGCCCCGCTTCATGACAATCACTTCCTTACTCTTCCATGCGTGCAGGACGGGCATGCCGGAGATGGCGGAGTCTGGCTCCATCGCGATGGGGTTAACGGTGTCGTTAGCGCCGATGACGAGGGTGACGTCCGTGTCGGCGAAGTCATCGTTGATCTCGTCCATTTCCAGAACAACTTCCCGCGTGCCAGTGTTAGCATTTCGAGGAGGGGGATTTGGGTTTAGGAGAGAATGTGGGGGGTGTGGCCGGAAGACTTACTGTCATACGGTACGGAGGCTTCGGCCAGGAGAACATTGCACTGGCCCGGCATGCGGCCGGCGACGGGGTGGATTGCGAAGCGGACTTTGACACCGCGAGCACGGAGGGAAGCGACGATTTCAGCGAGGGCATACTGCGCCTTCGCGACCGCCATGCCGTAGCCAACGATGATGATGACGCTTTCGGCATTGGAAAGGGCTTCTACGGTATCGTCGATGTTGGTCTGAGTGACCTCGCCCTCGATCTTTTTCTGGCTTTGGGCCGGCGTGGAAAGGCCGCCGAAAAGAACATTGGCGAGAGACCGGTTCATGGCCACGCACATGATATATGATAGGATGGAACCGCTGACTCCGATGAGGGATCCGACGCTGGTAAGAAGCGGGTTGTTCAGCATCAGCCCTTCGGCCACGAGTGCGAAGCCCGAGTAGGCGTTCAGCACAGTGATGACGACAGGCATATCGGCGCCGCCGATGCCTGCCGTTGTGGTGTATCCCTTCATAAAGCTAAGAAGGGTGCTTGCACCCAGGCAGGTCGCTGCCATCGCCGGATTTCCAGGTGCCATGGTGACAAAAGCTCCCATGGTTGCTAGATTGCTGCCAAGTAGCGTCGAGTTGATTACGTGCCGTCCGGGAAGAATCATTGGCTTTGAAGACATACGGCCCGCGAGCTTCATGAAAGCGACGATGGAGCCGGTAAAGGTGACACCGCCGATCAGAACGCCCATATATGCAGTCACCATGTGGAGAGTCGAAATATCAGCGATGTCAACCATCACGCTGCCAATGCTAGTCAGGACAGCGGCGAGACCAACGACCGAGTGCAGTGCCGCAACGGTCTGAGGAAGACCAGTCGGTGTAATCCGACGACCGATCAAACCTCCCACGACAGCACCAGTTCCCGCAACGACAGCAAATTGCGTGAGGGTTTCAGTGTCAAAGCCCACCGCAGCCAGCGAGGCGAGAATCCCAGAAACCACTCCCAAGATACCGAAGATGTTCCCACGCCGAGCAGTCTGTTGCGAGGCCAATCCCGAGATAGAGCTCATACACAAGATTGTACTAACGAGATATCCGGCCTGGACCAGACCGGACATGCCTGTGCTGGCAGCAGCAAGGAAACCACCGCCGAACAAGACTCCCGGAATAGCATACAGCCATGGATACTCGGCAGGATCAGTCGGCCGCTTGAACATATCGAGCATTCGCTTCGTCACCACGAAACCTCCAGACACATTGACAAAGGCTAGAAGAACGGACGCAGCACCGAGATACTCCGGGAGAGTGGTCGGGGTATAGCCTCCACCCATGATGAACAGACCGCCGATACCGACCATACCCGAGATGGCGTTGGTAACACTCATGAGCGGCGAGTGCAGTGCGGGAGCAACTCCCCAGACAGCGCGGTATCCGACCAGACCAGCAAGACCAAAGGTCATCATGTTGCTCATGAAGATAGGACCGGTGGCCTTGCCCAGAGCGAGCGTGGTGCCCATGGCTCCGGTGACCAAGGTGACATCCCGGGTAGCTTTTTGCCAGGGGGTAAGAGCAACTTTTTCCTCTTTCTTCGCAGCCACAGCTTGCGCTTCTGGCTTTGGAGTTGGAGGCGGAGTCGGCGGCGCAGCTGGAGGAACTACTTCCCCGTCGAGAGTCACTATAGACCCGCGGACCACCTCGTCGTTGAAGTCAATACCAAAAGACTTGTCCTGGGGGGCCATGGACAACAGCAACTTGGTGATGTTGTTCGAGTACAAGGTCGAGGACTGAGCTGGCAGCCGAGACGGGAGATCTGTGTAGCCAATGATGGTGACATCCTTGTAGCTGGCCAGCTCCCCCGGAACAGTAGCCTCGCAGTTACCGCCAGCCTCCGCTGCAAGATCTACAATAACGGAGCCAGGCTTCATCGCAGCTACCATTTCCTTGGTAAGCAGCTTCGGCGCCGGCCTTCCGGGAATCAGTGCAGTGGTAATGATAATATCGACTTCGCGAGCCTGCTCCATAAATAACTTCATCTCGGCCTCGATGAACTCCTTGGACATTTCTTTGGCATAGCCACCCTGCCCGGCGCCATCTTCCTGAAAGTCAACCTCAACGAACTCAGCACCGAGCGATTGAACCTGTTCCCGGACAGCGGGACGAGTATCGAAGCCACGGACGATGGCACCCATCCGACGGGCCGAGGCAATGGCGCTCAAACCGGCCACGCCCGCTCCAATCACGAGAACTTTACTGGGGGGATTTTTCCCGCAGCAGTCACTTGGCCAGTCAGGAAGCGACCAAAATGGTTCGATGCTTCCAGAACGGCTTTGTATCCAGCAATATTGGCCATGGAACTCAGGGCGTCGAAGACCTGGGCCCGAGAAATTCGCGGAATGCGGTCCATGGCAAACGAGGTCACACCCCGCGCAGCCAGTGCGTCCACTGTGTATTTGTTCTGGGCCGGGTACAAAAAGGAAATCACCATTGAGCCTTTGCGTAGAGCCTGAACCTCATTGAAGGGCCCGTCGACCTGCGGGCCACGGACTTTGAGGACAATGTCACTCTCGGCGTAGACCGCGTCCCGGTCGACGAGCGTCGCACCGGCTTTTTCGTAGACATGGTCGAGCATCTGGGCGCCCTCACCGGCACCACGCTCAATCAGCACCCGCGAGAAGCCCTTCTTCAGGAGCAGAGCTACATTCTGCGGCGTGATGGCGACGCGGCGCTCATTCTGGGCCGTCTCGCGGGGCACTCCCACGGTTAACGCGGAGTAGGGAGTGGCCGAGGCAGGCTCCGAGGCCGGAGGAGTGGTTGTCACGGGTCTCTTGGAGACGAGAGGCCACCGAGGTAGAGGGAGCAAGTGTCTCTTCTGCGACGAGGCCAGAAAAACAAACCGGCGAATTCGGGAGGCTATTTGAGGAGAGACACGTTAGCAGAAGACGTGGAGATCGAGCGTGTTGCGCCCATCACCAGGCGAAGCGTACCTGAGTGTGTCACTGACACAAACGATTTCCCTCCGCGCCGCGTGGGGACCGCAAGACACGGCCCCAGCGCCGACCGCAGAGGCAGTGGGACGCTCATGGCGGGTAGTCTCCAGGGAGCGATCAGACGAGAGAGGCGCGCATTGGAGGAGCGAGCACGTTCCAAGGGGAGGAAGGGAGAGAAGGGAGGGCAGAAGAGCGAAAGGTCGAGGAGGAGCGGAGGAAGGAGAGTCGCCGGGAGGGATGTGGAGGGACAAAGCCAGCCCTCGGGTTACGGGCACACTGGCCCGCTGCGATGACACGGTACGCGTCTTGGGGGTCTTGGGGGTTCCTTGGGCCTGTTCTCGGCTTTCAATAATCCAATCGCACCTTCCTTGACGAGTGCGCCGTCAATACCCCCATACCCCGGTTCTGTACTGCGGCGCCACATCCTAATCTCCTGCGGGGGCGGAGACGTGGAGAAGCCGGATCGGCCGTGCTCCACCGTGACGCTTCGAGATCCAAAAGTCATCAGTCGCAGATTGGAGCCAGAATTTTGGCGTGCAGAATGGTATTAGGATATTCCAGCAGCATACCTTGACATCCTGGAGACCAGTCTCGGTACCTGATGTGCTCCCCCCCAGTTGACTGTCTATCCGCCGGTAACCGGGGGTTCGTGCCCATTCCTGGGCCTTCCCCGCATCCCGCATCCCGCAGGCGATGCGTATGCAGCTCGATCAACGGGTCGCGTGGGCTGATTCTCCGTGGATCGGAGGAATTACGAAGTTCTTCGACCGTCGCCAGTGGTGAAGTCTCCCGGCAGAAGTGCGGGGCCATAATGCCGAGCGATCAGTGCGCGCTTCGAATACATGCTATTGGTATTCTATGGCCACTGGAGACTTGGGGGCTTTCTTGGGGTGCCGCTAGAGAGCAACGAAGCGGCAAACAATCTATTGGGATGAAACCGATCCACATTGCGTAATCCAGGGGATGAATGCGCGACTTATCCGTTCAGAAGATGACTGATTCCCGGCCATATAGTGCCGATGACAAGCCCGACTGGATCTATGATTAGATGTTTGCGACGAGTTAAGAAGACATCAATCCTCAATGTACGTCCAGCTGATGAACTACATACAATTCCAGTCACCTGAAAGATCTTGATTCTGTCCCTGATGCTGCTTAATTGCGTTGTCGAAGCATCCTCGGCGCCTATCTTCGCTGGACTGTGGCCCCGGGGCACCACCCCAGCGGTGGCTTTCTTTCGATTATAGGACGACCATTGGAGTTGGTCCAGTAAAGAAGTCTCGTGGTTTCACGAACCGGTGCAGGATGGGAATTGGTCAGAGCAAGTCCGATAGGGATATGCTCAAGAAGCGCTAACTCTGTTATTGCTCAAGGTAAGACCCCATTGAAGTTGGAGTCGCTATTTAACAAGAGGGTATCACCACCTGGGCAGGATGATGGGTTCAACATGAATGGCAGATACCGTGACGGTATCTTCCCATTCTGAATGTTGTTTTGTGTGTTCCTTCCCTGTTTTGGGGCGAACTGCAGCCAGGTCAAGCCACTGCACGCGTACGATACGCTTTGTAACACATTTCTCACAAGTCATCATTGTCTCTGGACCATGTCATCTTGAGCGGAAGGGCCAACCTCCTCCACCGTTTCAGAGACGTTAGAGGCGCCCTTGCTGTCAAGAAAGTGGGCGATACGGTTCCGTGGAAGCCAGGCGCTCTCCGGCATGACGAAGTATGAGACCAGGGCGAAGATGGTAACCCCGGCCATAATGATGGGCGCATCTAGAAATAAGATTAGCAGCTACTCTCAACCGGAGAAAAAAGAGACTCACAATTCAAAGTCTGTCCAGTCACAGGCCACACGTACGGCGAGAAAAGGACTGCCACGACCCAACCATTCCAGAGTACGCCAATGAACTGGAACGGCTTGCTCCAGCGTCCGAGGCTCCACTGCGGCTTCGGGAAGCGCTTCGGCGTGCAGAAAAGGCGACCAAGGCAGATAAGGCCATAGGCGGCAGCGCTAGGAACGCCGGCTGCCGAGACGAGGGACGTGAAAGCCACATTAGATGGCAGGATAGTGCATGTGACCAGAGCTGCGACACCCCACACGACGATGACTGCATTCCGGGGTTGGCCACCGTGCACCTTGGAGACCCAGCCAGAGAATGGGAGAACGCCGTCTCGGGCGACGGCGAAGACGAGGCGAGAGGCGGCGATGATGGCGATGGCGGTGTTCTGGGGAGATTTAGAAAAGGTTGAAAGAGGAACGAGCGGAAAATCCTTACCAGCCACAGTGCAACAATACAGATAATGTTCATGAAGATGTGGCCGCCTTTACCAAGGACAACCGCATAGAGGGGTACGAATGGTTGAGGGGATCCAAACTCAAAAAGCTGGTCGGCAGTCGGCTAAGATCAACGTTAGTAGGATAAAACAAAAGTCATCCCACTGGCAAAGAGCACTTACAGCGCAAAACAGGAAGAGAATAATGGTAGCTAGACCACCAATCCCACTCGCGACGGTACTCCAGAAAATACCGCGCGCAGCAGTGATAGAAGCGTTCTTGGTCTCTTCCGCAACATGACCGGATGCATCGAATCCGATCAGAATACCGGCAGTAGCCAAGTAAGAAAGGCACCAATTCCAGCCAGCGGGCGCGCCGGTACCGTTGTAGGTCGTCATAAAGGCTTCATGGGTAGAGCGGAAACCCCATGTCTTGGCAGTACCGATAGGGAGCCAGATGAGGTTCAAGAAGAAGTCAAGCATGACGAACCCGGCCGAGATCCAGAAGACGTATTTGAAGTAACGAGCTACGGCCGGTGGGTTAGTGATAAGGAAGGTAACGTTCTAGACGTTTCGGAACATACGAGGCAAGAAGTTCAACAGAGCTGCCAGGGCAAGTAGAACCTCGGTGCAGATCCACTGGACGGCACGAAACTTCACACTGCTAGCGTCCTTCGGGAAGTCGACATTGAATACAGTGAGCTCCTATGAATAGTGTTAGAAACATGCACTCGAGTAAGAATGCACCTGGGACATACAGCGAGCATGTAGTTGACGGCCGCCTGGGTGTTGCCTGGCACTCAAATTAACACCTATTCCACCATCTCATGGGCAAGCGGGGCTTCAAAATCATACTTGCGCAGAAAGTTGTCCAAGCGGTAGTGCTCCACCAAGCCACAACGAAACCCATCAGTCGTCCAAAACGGGGACCACCAGCCTCAGCAGCCCAGAGATAGATTGAGCCAGCAGACGGAGACGCTGAGCACACTTCAGCAATGACAGCAGCAGTGATGAACGTAAAGACCATCGTGACCAGGTAGCTAGTCCAGTAGGCCAAGTTTCCACCTGCGGCAATACCAGTGCTGAACGTGACACGCACTCCACCAACGAAGTAGAGCGCCGCTAGAATGATATCATCAGTCACGGTCCCTCATGAGCAGATAGATTGAGATACAGCACGTACCGAAAGTCGTCGCAAAGTTCTCGAAGAATGTATACGTCCGATGAAGCACCTATTCCCGGGACCATATGAGTTGCTGAACCTCTGGATCAGATAAGGAAGCTATGACCTACCGGCTTATAGCCCATCGTTCGCTAGTCATCGCAAGGCGTCAGCAAAAAAAGTGTCTTGAGAAACGGGAAACATGAAATGCGTCGATTTGCGATCCCTTACCAGCAGAGCTGCATCATCCGTCGCCTCGATTGAGCTGCGGTCGCCCTCTCCATCGGCAACCAGCTCGTCGCGACCGACGAGATCACCCTGTTCCTGCGCCATGGCTGCAGTTGGCTTTGTAAATCGGGGGCGGCTGGGAAAGGAAAATGGAGACCGGAGACTTGGACTCGCAAGAAAAATAGCCCTCACCCGCCTAGTTATAGGACAAGTCGCTAAACGAACCTCGCGCGACGAAATCAAAAACACATCGCAGAAGAAAAAAATTGCTTAATTAACTTTTTGGCCCAGATTCTGGATACGCTGGTTTGCGACCCCGGTCAGACAACAGGAACGGGCCCCACCGCGCGGAAAGATTAGGGAGGCGCTATTCTGCGGTGCACGCGGTAGACTGCCTAGGCAAGGCGCACGTTAACCCGGTTGATCGGGGATGGGTCCCTGATCACTTGGCTGGAAGAGTATATTGCTCAAAAACTTATATACCGGCAGGGAGCACGCGAGCTCTGGTTGTCGTGCTTCGAGCATTCGAGAGCTGGTTCGGAACAAAGTGACCGCGGGTCGCTTTGGGTCGCTTTGCGATGGAACTCGGAAGTAAAAAAAGGCAAGGAGAGATTGCAAAGCTGGGCCCGTGCGCACAAATTAACGGTGTCGATCAAAAGGATCCAGTACTTGAAGCATCGGCATTCCGGTTTCTGACGGCCACCAGTTGAAGACTCGGAGCTGTCTGGTCCGTGGAACGAGACCCGCGGGAGCAAGTTTTCCCCACTAGCTAGCTAGTTCGTTGGAGCAACGCAACACATGAATGGAGGATCGAACAGGCAGTCTGTGGTTCGCCGCACCAAACAAGCTAGTCCCACGTTCCGAAGCTGTAGATGGTGATGCTGGCGGGCACGCGTTGAAGTGGCAGCCGGAGTGCGCAACCCATTACCAGGCAAGGGTGTTGGCAATGCCCATCGCAGCAAAGTTTGTGATTTACGGGTCTTGATGGGGTCAGCCCGGCCGAGCACGGCGGGCTCCACTTGGCTCCGCAGATTGGGAGACTTGCAGACGGCAAGGCGGGCAAAGTGCAGGATGAATCTCCCTTTGGGCCCTGTGGTTAGTCGGTCATTCTGCTAGAACACGAGAATAGAAACAATGATATACTCCGATCAGTCGGTTGACGAGTAGCCTTTAAAAAGAAGCCAGACAAACCGCCAGGATCAACATGGGCACGTGCAGCATGAGCTCATTAACTATCGAAATAGGTCCATCGGAGAGGACAAAATTATTTGTAGAAACTAATGTACGTGTGTATACGTAAGCCGGCTCCGAATGATATTTGGGCGTATAGCCCGAGGTCATAACTCTGTGAGTGTTCTGTCGTGAAAGATGCAAGACGTCTAAATGTGCTGCAGGCGCAGCAGATTGGCAGATGAGGGTATAGGGATAAGCACGATCGCATATGTCGTGTCAGAAAGTCGTCGAGTGGACATGATGGAGCATGATGCTCAATGGCGTGACCGTTCACGTTGCAAGATGGAGGTGTCGAGACAGGATGATCTCGGGCGATCCTGTCAAGGCAAGAGGATGTTGGATTGGATCTCATCTAGCGTCTCAGTCCAACCCTCAGGAAAGGCGCGTCGTTTGAACCAGACTCCTTCGAGGAGCTCTAGGGCTTTATCGACATTTCTGAAGCCAAATCGTTTGAGCTCGTGCATTGTTTGCTGAACATAGCGCTGCTCCTCTTGGTCCCGGGTCTCCTGACCAGCGATGAAGAGGGGCCACAAGACAGCTAGCTGACCCACGTCCTTGGACAGTTTGCGGATCAAAGTAAGGATGCGAGTGATGAGCATGTCCAGGTACGCCCGATCTGAAATCCAGTTGGGTCGACCAGCTCCAGCTACTTGATGTAGGTGCACGAAGGTCGCCTTCTCGTACGCCTCGACGCAACCAACATACTCCAGCATGTCGGGATACGGGAATCGTCGCAAAGTCTCATCATCCAGATCCATATCGCCAAGCATCTGCAAACTGATCGGCGTGCTGGCACGCCAGGCCACCAGTTGATGGAAGATCTTCTTGTACACCATATCCTGGTGGTCCGGCGACATCCACTCCTTGTCCAGGGCAAAAGTGCTGATCGCGGCCTGGACCTCCATCATGCTTGACCAGGCCTGCCGTAACTCCCCCAAGCGTGGGTCATCTGGAAGAGGTGAGGTAGACAAGCTCGGCGTACCGAGGTTATACTCCCATCCGCCTCCCAAAGTCTTCCAATAGCTTCCAGTCACCACTGTGCCGCCTGATCTCGCACATGCACCAGCCACGTCGAGATATGAGAGTAACGAGACGAGGAACAATCGAAGGGGGTGGTTTGTCTCCGCGACCCGCTGTGCTTCGCGCACCGCACTGCCGGCATGCGGGTAGAAAAGGAGGTTATAGATTTCGCGCGCGCCTTTGAGGTGGACGTCCCAGTTTTGGTGTTGCGAGTCCATCATCTACAGATAGTCAGGTCAATCGAAAATCCACATACGCGCCTCCCAACGAACACGCACCTCAAATAGACATAGCAACAAACACGTCGCAAAGTCCCTTATCCCAAGCTGTAGATTGGGATGCGCATACCGATCCCGGAACATCTTCACCACCTGCCCATATTGCCCCATTGCCTGTTGGAAATGCCGATTCCGCTCTGCGCCGACCGAAGTATTCGCTAAATGCAATGCTCCCAGCGCCTGCATCGCGCCTATCATCGACGGAGACGACTGGGCAAACCCCGGGAAATAACTGCGGTATGGGTTGGTGTTGATGGACGTGTCGTAGATGATGAGGAGGGTGGAAACCTGGTTGACAAAATGGGAGAAGTAACGCTCGTCAGTGCATTGTATCGAGGCAGACCTGAGGTCCACTGGGAAGATTGGCTCCTGGAAGCGAAAATGAAGGTGGCCCGACGATTGGGGATGCGTGGTGGGCGACACCACAAGCGCTTCGCAGATATCCTCTTGCTCGCTTTCCTCCTTTATAGAGAAAGTGCTTGTGAAGCAAGACTCGCCCGACGACTCCGGGCTGCTCGTCCCCTTCTTCGGCGTCCTGGAGGCCGTGCCCGCCTCCCGCGTCTGGGACGGCCCGTAGACTTTGAAGGTCATCCGACCCTGGGTGCCATCGCACTCGAGCCCCAGTCGGGTACAGTTCTTGCAGGTCGGCGAGGCTTCGTCGCACCGGACATGACGTCTGCGACAAGTCGAGCAGCCGGTGAAACCGCGATGGTGCCAGCGGCGGACGCGCTTTCGGGGCGGGGCGGGTGCGGGCGCGGACACGGGCGGCCGCGTTTGTGTCGGAGGCTGCGAAGGGGGCTGCGAGTCGGGCGACGTTTCGGCCGTCAATGGAGCGCCCGTGCGAATCTCCATGGGGGGGAGGGAAGCGAGGCGTGGGCTTGAGACATGAAGACGAGCAGAGATCAATGCATGGTGGGCGGGTTGAGAGTAATATAAACGAGGAGTAGCGATGAGGAGACTATGCAAAAGAATGAAAAAGCGACGAGGCTGAGAATTTCGTGCCAAGGGTTAGTGCGAGCTGGTGGAGGGCAGTTGCAGGGTCGTGTTTAGGGGGCTGAAATGTAGCCGACAGAGGCGAGTACTTGCGATAACATGCCCGTTGGGGCCCACGATACACTACGCACTATACTCTGCATAGACCCCACGGTACTTCATAAGGAGTCTCTGTTATGCAGAATAGCCTTTGTCCTTTTTCCTCCTCATTTCTCCTATCTTCCCGCTATCGCGGGCTGGAAACTCTTTTTTAAGCCCGCGCTTCAGGCGGTATACTTCCGAATCTCGCTGGTTGACGGCTAACAGGCCGTAAACGGCGATCTGCATTGGCGCGCACCCCGTCTGACATGGGGCGATGATGGCTGTAAGGACAAGGAATGTGATCGGCCAATTTGCATCACCCCATGTTTGACCTTGACCAGGGTTGGGATTTGGGAAGATGGCTTCAGATGCAAGCTAGTCTCCAATTCATGCAGGCTTAATTAACGGAGGAATTAAGGTTTTCTGAGATCTGCGCATATCTTCCTTCCGATCATGAATTGACCATCTCTGCAATGCATCGTTTGAGCGGCATGCTAGACCCCATGGTCACGCTGGCAAAGATCAAACGTGCGTTCAAATGTGAGGGCGACAAAACAAGGTTGTTTGGCCCCCGTGTTCAGCAAAGTTTCCCGGGGTGCCGGAGCTTACATGTCCATGCATATGGCCGGGATGGGTGATCCTGGGCAATGGGATCTACGGCCGATTAAGGAGGTCGAAGAGCTAGTGCAGATGTCACCGAAAGAGGAGCTTCAGTAGCAGCATAGTGTCCGAGATTAGAAGGGTCAACTTTCAGATGGTGCACGATCTATGCAAATTGTTGTTTAAGCGGTAAACGGCCCTTTTCATGGGGAGGCTGCCTCTCCAATACAGGATAAACAAAGTAATCCTTCATATTACAGGTCGTCATGTTCTATATAAGATACTTCTGGCATCTATGACTGGAATCAAAAATGAATTTTATCGACTTCTAATCCGGCAATCTTCTATCTTCTGATTTCGGAGTTACGGAAGCTTGATCGATTCCCGAGGTAAACAACCCGGAACCTCAGCTGCAGGCTTATAAATGAGTAATTTATATTTACCCAAGTTATCCAGCGCTACTAACTATAAGGACATTAGATAGTCCAGGCGCATTTTGCTGCTTTAAACATAATACTTGGTTACCCTCTCCCCAAGACAAACGTCAGAATGGGGTCGATTGCCTCCGAAGCCTTTGAAGAGGCAGCCGCATTGGCAAATCCAATTGATAAATTGATACATGAACATCCAGTCGCGATTCATTTGCGAAGTACTCCAGGCTATACCGAATCGCGACCGCACTTGAAGGTCGCCGAGAGCTTTCGCGCCCACAATTTTATGACAGGAGCCCTGGCAGGTCCGCGAAAGATCTCCGTGGCGCCATATGTATTCAGCAAGGAAAATGGAAAGAGCATGGTGATGATCATGCACCTTGGTGATGATATATGTGGCTATCCGGGCACTGTTCATAATGGTCTTCTTGCTGCCCTTTTTGATGAGGGGCTGGCGAGGTGCTGCTTTGCAGCGCTACCCAACAAAGTGGGGGTCACTGCCAACCTGAACATCGACCACCACCAACTCTTGAAAGCAAATTCGTACATTGTCTTGTCTGCCGAAACGACAAAATTAGAAGGTCGAAAAGCTTGGGGATATAGTCGGATTGAGACTCTTCCCGGTGACGGTGAAGAGAAAAGTCTGATTGCAGAGGCTAGAGCACTTTTTATTGAGCCAAAGCAAGCTGCTGTAAGTTTCTACCAAAAGCCCTAGATTCAATATATGGAACTAAACTGTGACTTTTCAGACGCTGGGAGATCTGTATAGAGCTAAATGAGTCTATTCGGGATGCCGCTACCCGCACTGCCGTTCACAAGTGAAGATATGACCGCGAGTTCCGGCCAAGCTGGTACTTGCTCAAACCCGAGGTGTGGGTATTGGGACAACAAGCATAACAGTTATAAATGCAAGGACGCAAAATATTGTAGGAGATAGATAATCTGTTAAACTGGCAATCACAGCAATTTAAGAGTATATGCTATCTGTTTCAAATGTCACGACCACCCAGCCGGCGGCCCGGAGGGTTTTCTTGAATACATTGACCTCACGGCCTGACCAGACTCAAGAGCGCTATTCGATACCGTCAAGCCAGCTCTCGACGTGCCTCTTCTTTGGACCCCAGTGTATTTCCACGTCTGATTCTGCATTATTAGGCTCTTGTTCGTCAGTACCTAAATCAAACCAAGAATGCTGGTATATGGGTCTTTCGCTGCGAGGGTACCCTGTCGACCTTAACCATCCGAATATCCCACGTGTGGCTATTTCGGAAAAGGTTTGCGAGAGGAAATCATAGTTATGATCGCTGAGCTTAGCCGATATGCTCTCAGGGGCGGAGTATGATGTTTTATCAGGAAGCTGACTACTTTCCTCTCTGAAAATTCGAATTAAACGGTCGTTTGTTAGCATCCACTCCCAAGATTGGTATTCTAGGCAATGAAGAGCACATTGCGCATGCTGTCGAACCGACAGCTCTGTGTCGCAAATTTGTGTGACCCCGAAGGGTTTCCAAGGCCAGATTGGAGGTCTGTCATGACCTTCACAAGCTGTAATGAATAACAGCCGGCATTCGTCATCGCGGCGTATTGATTCACCATTATTGTCCCCCATTTGAGAGGTCAAGAACGTCTGTGTTGTTCCAGTCCAGGCAGAGGCTAGAAGATCTAGAGCCACCATTCCTGATCGTAGATCGCGCAAGATAGATTTTGTCAAATCTGTGAAAACTGCACCAAGCCAGAGAATCCCAAGTCGAGGCTGTCGATTTGTAAGTAATGCGACTAATGAGGTTTTCCTTGGGGGGATTGAATCAAGAACCGCAAAAGCCGGGTTCAACCAGGCACTGACCAAGTTACACTCAATATCTGGATTGAAGAAGGTGCTGTTCAGAAGAGAGCGTAAACCCCACGGATTGGAACTTAAGGTCATATACTTGGGAAGTAACTGGCTGTGACCGTTGAGAAAATCTGTAATCGAGTCATCAACATGCTCCTTTAGTTCCAGCCGAGGAACCGGTTTGGGAAACGGGAGGGAAACTATTCTCCCCTTCAGAAAAGGGATATAGAGTACTCCAGCAAGGGCCAGCGAGCACTGAGCGTAAAAGCGATGGTGCACACAGAAACGAGTGAGGTATTTGAGAGCGGTCGCCGATGATGGTGGCTCTGACTTAGCACCCATAGCGGCCTTTGTGGCCAGGGTTAATCCGGCTTCCTTTATCGACACCGACCATGGCGACAAATAGATATGGCCATTGTACTTAGTGGTAGCATCCCAGCCATTTCCAGAACACAAAATGGCGCGCCACCAGAGAACTTCTTCCTCACAATCATCCTCGCCAAGGTCAATCAGAACCTTGGAGTGCTTATCCGGTGGAGGTGAACTCCCCACTCCCTGCACAGTGTAGCCCATATGGCATTCGTGGTCCGCAGATCGATGAAGTAACTCAACCCATCGAGCAGATAGGATATAGGCCCATGCGAAGTAAAGGACAGATAGATAATTTCCCTTGTCATAACCCGAGAGTCCTTGAACACCGGGCCAGTCTGAGAGGGGAGAGTCTTCTGAGAACCTCACCCTTGATCGACGACCAACTGCTAGAAGAAGTTGCTTCGGCAGAATCCGCGGCTGCAGGTCACAAGTCCCTTTCGAAGTTCTCCACGTTGACCGGCCGTTTATTAAAAGACTGCCCTGGGTCGATTGCATCTCCTCACAGGCGAATAAGATCTTCTCGTCGGAGGAAGCAAGGTCATCACCAAGGAAAGGCGGGGTCTGATAGACGAGGGATTTCAAGTCTATGGCTTGGAGGGGGAATAGGTGATCTTCGCTCCCAGCACTCAGATAGGAGGACCACGTCACGAGGCTCTCCTGGAGGACTTTGGTGAATTCATCGTCACTTGGGCGCGCAGCATCACCCATCCTCGCATACCGGCAAGTCAAATGCAGATGTTGGGTGAGCGTTCGGGGCTTATTGGACACAAAAAACAGGCGGAGGTGAGAAATAATGAATCAGTGACACCGCTGTGTCTTTTGGTCGGTGAAGAGGGACAATGAAGTAGTCGGGCGCAAGCAGTCTTTTTATGACCGGTGGAGATGGAATTGTGTAGCGCAGTCATGTGGCGCCAAGTGTAGTATGATTATTGGGACTCGGGAAAGTTGTTTGTTTGGAATAGCAAACGCCGATAAATTTATTGAGACGACATAAGCTACGAATGTTGATGCTCTCAAAGTCACCTAACTACCGCCCTAGCGCATACATTGTTACGACGCGGAGTACAATATGTCGAACGCAGAAAGAAGGGTTACGCCTAGTAGGGCGAAGACCAATGGATCAACCGAGTGGGTATTGTACTGTAGAAAATAGGGGATGTTGCATGAGTCAGCGCGACCTTTCCGTACGCCATTATTTATTCAAACATAGCTTAGCTACATTCAAGATAGCCGCGGTACATCCTCCAGCATTAGAGACACCATACGCTCTTTTGCGTGGTCCAAATTTACTTCCAACTCGCTGAGAATCCCGGGTACCCTGTGCAGCATGCAGCCGTAACCGCCTCTCGGGCTCGGCGCTGCGGGGAAGGGGAAAACCACGGAATTCATGCCGATCGTGCAGCTGCCCCTCTTCTTCACCCATTTTCTTTTTAGCTTTAGCTTTCTCCTAGTTCAACTTCAGTTTTTCCCCAACAGGTTCATATCCTCATTTGCGAACATGTCGTCCCAAGGCCAGAGACTGCAAGGAAAGGTTGCCATTGTCACCGGTGAGACATCTTCCAAGTAATTGATCTTTCCAGTGCTCCTGGACTTACCGCATATCGTCTGAATTGCAGGAGGAGGCTCTGGCTTTGGCGCTGCCATCGCCCGTCGATTCGGTGAAGAAGGCGCCAAGGTGCTTGTCGCAGACATCAATGTGCAAGGTGGCGAGCAGGTCGCTGTGCAGAACCCTGATAACCTGAAATTCCAGCGCATGGATGTTACCCAAAAATCAGATTGGACAGCCATTGTCGATTTGGCTTTCTCCGAGTATGGAAGATTAGATATTCTGGTTAACAATGCTGGCACTACCTATCGGAACAAGGTTTGTCTGATCCTCTTCGACGACTTCAGTGATCCGAAAACAAGGAGGCACTAACCTCGTGGCAGCCTACCGCCGAGGTGACTGAAGAGGAGTGGGAGCGTGTCTTCAACGTCAACGTTAAAAGCATCTTTTTGGCTGCCCAAGTCGTGATGCCCAGGTTCATCCAGCAGGGCCAAGGCGGCTCCATGATCAACATCTCGTCTACTGGTGCAAGTCGTCCCCGACCGGGTCTTGTATGGTATAATGCATCCAAGGGCGCGGTCACCAATGTATTTTCGCTCCTCCATATCTTTGGGAATATTTATTGACCTACTCTTTTCAGGCGACCAAGGGCCTCGCCGCCGAATATGGTCCTCACAACATCCGTGTCAACAGCGTTGCCCCTCTGCTGTCAGGAACTGGTCTCTTTTCCCTGTTCACCGGCATGGAAGATACCCCCGAGAATCGTGAGAAGTTCATTGGAAACGTGCCGCTGGGTCGTCTGACCGAGGTGGACGACATTGCCAACATGTGCGTCTACCTCGGCAGCGAAGAGGGTCGGTTCATTAATGGCACGGAGATGGTTATTGATGGTGGAAAATGCATCTAAGCACGCATTTCTTGATGCACTCAAGCGATTCAAGCGACAAGAAAACCGCCTACAGCGAGATGCGCATGGGTCCGACCTCTGCTTTTGAGTTGTGTCTGTCTGAATGAGTGTAGCCTATTGCAATTTACTTTTTCGATATACTATTAAATGATTTCTGTACGGAGTACCACCTATAGTTACGAGCCTTTTTACCCCGCAGACGTGGGGCCGGGCGGGTAACGCCATCCTGCACAAGGAGGAATAGGAGGAACAGATAGAGACCGAACCTTCCATTCATTGTGGCGAGAATAATGGCATCCGATTTTCAGTCTATTCCGGTTATCGACCTGGCTCTCGCCAAGTCCCCTGCCACGCGGCCCATCCTTCTACAGCAGCTTCACCATGCTCTGACTCGTGTCGGGTTTCTGTATGTGTCCAATCATGACGTATCACAAGAGGCTATCTCGGACCTCAAACAGCTCCTCCCTCAGCTCTTCGAGCTCGATCCAAGGAGCAAGGATGAAGTGAACTTGCACAACTCTCCTCATTTCCTGGGCTACAGCCAAGTGGGTTCGGAGACCACTGCAGGAGTGGAGGATAAGCGAGAACAGTTTGAATTTGCAACCGAGTTGCCCAATACCTGGGATGCGGACAAGCCTTTGTATGAACGGTTGAAAGGACCTAATCAGGTGAGCAGGATATGTGAGCAACTTATCGAATACCCGTAACAGATGCCTGCAGTGGCCATCTCACGATCCGGTGATTCGTTCGGTGATTCGCTCGGTGGTGGGAAGATACATCGAGGAGATGACTCAACTCGGCGAACGATTCCTCCAGCTCGTTGCCGAAGCCCTCGAGATTCCCACCGACAAGCTGTTTTCGTTTCTTTCCGACCAGCATCGCCTGAAACTGGTGCATTATCCGGCGTCGGAATCCATCGACCCCGTTGGACAGGGAGTGGGCCCCCACAAGGATTCCTCGGGCTGGTGGACGTTCCTCTTGCAAGCGTCTCCACCCCACGTCAAGGGTCTGCAAGCACTCAATAAGAACGGCGAATGGATCCATGTTCCGGTCCTGCAAAACACATTCGTGGTGAATATTGGGCAGGCCTTTGAAGTTGTCACCCATGGGGTTTGCAAAGCAACCACTCATCGCGTTCTCTCTGGACCTCTGGAGAGATATAGTGTACCTTTTTTTCAAGGGGTCCGCAGAAATCTCACCAAAGAGGAGGCATGGGAGACCCTCCAGGAGTATTTTATTGCCGAGAGCACCTCCCCGGCGCTGGATGCGGGGGCACATATCGATTCGGCATTTTTACGCGGAAAGTATGATACCTGGGGAGAGTCACAGTTACGAACGAAGATTCGGAGTCACCAGGATGTGGGTCACAAATTCTACGCGGAGGTCTTGGATCAGTATGTGAATGATGATGTGTGAGCTTGAAATGAGTGTTCATTCTAGTGTATACCAAACTCAGCCCGGAATACCAAACTAGAATCTCCTCACCTCCTCAACAGGCTGATTGCCGATGGCAGCCTCAATCTTTTCGATAATTGCATCGGTCAACTTGTCTACCACGGCCAGCGCGCGCACGTTCTCGCGCACCTGCTCGGGCCGTGATGCGCCCGTGATCATGGACGAGATATGGGGGTTCTTCAAAATCCACGCCAAGGACAGCTGCGCCGTGGTGACGCCGAGCTCCTCGGCAATGGGCTTCAACGCAGCAACCTGCTTCAACTGTTGTGTCCAGGTATCGTCACCCACCGTCTTGCGCAGACCCTTCACATACCCATCCTCAGACTCGGCCAGGCGCGATCCCGCCGGCGGGGCAGCAGTATCATTGTACTTTCCCGTCAAGACCCCACCCTTGAGAGGAGACCACACCGTCAGACCCAGCCCATGCGCCTCATACAGCCAGCGATATTCCTTCTCCACGCGCTCGCGCACGAGTAGATTATACTGTGGCTGTTCTACGACTGGGCCGACGAGACCCAGTCGATCCGCGATACGCCAGGCATCCGCGATTTCGCTGGCGGACCACTCCGATGTACCCCAGTAGAACGCCTTGCCCGTGTTGATCAGATAGTTGAAGCCGCGCACGATCTCCTCCATCGGGGTATCCCGATCTGGGCGGTGCGCGTAGACAATGTCCACATAGGGCAGATCCAGGCGCTGGAGGGACAGGTTCATGCCCTCAATGACGTGCTTTCTTGAGAGGCCGTTGTTATTGAGAGGCCTGCCTGGGTTGGCGCTGTTGGCTTTGCCCCAGTAGATCTAATCCAAGGCGTCAATTACAGGCACATGCCATGATAGTCGTAGTCCACCCGGAGGGTTTCTGCTCACCTTGGTGGAAATCACCAAGTCATTCTGCTTCCAACCAAACTTTTTGATGGCCTCGCCGAGCACAATCTCCGATTGCCCGTCGGAGTACACCTCAGCCGTGTCGAAAAAGTTCACGCCAGCATCATATGCAGCCTTCACACAGTCGAAAGCAGTTTCTAATGAGGGATTAGCACTACTTTTGTCCGTATTGGGGGGAACCAATGGTACGTACCATTTCCGACATGACCGCCGTAGGTGAGCCAGCTCCCCAGCGAGATGACGGACACCTTCAGACCCGTGCGGCCAAGATGGCGGTACTGCATTTCAGGAAGAGCCTCGGACATTTTTGCAGGATTGGCTGGAATTGAATGGGAGAGAAAAGGAGAGCAGAGGGGAGGGTAGAGAGAAGCAACAGAGTTGGTCCTGCAGGGAATGGTGCAATGTGAGGGGGAAATCAAAGAATTAGGTGGAGCTGGAACTGCTGCCCCCGAGCCGATGTGGGGTCCTGGGACATTGGCACAGACCGAGGTCGACACGCCTACAGTTCCATTCGGGAAGGTCCAATTCCCCATTGGGACGACAAATGCTTAATTACGGGGCGTGGGGGTTTTCGGCTAATTGGGACGTGACATCGAAGCGGATGGAACCTGTTGACTAAGACGATAGACGGTGATAGACAGATAGACATAGATCCACAGTCCCGAAGCACCGCACCTTATCAAGCGTCACTGGGACAGGCCCACTCATTATCATGAGCGATGTTCTATACATTGCATTCATTTTGGTAAATTGACCGATCTCGTTGGAGCTAGGGGCATCATCTGCCAGATGGGAGCTATGCCATGACTCCTTTGCAAGGAACTTTGTACGGGCGTCAATTTCATCTTCATAGATCCAGTATCTCATTAAAAATTACGGGGCTAATGTTTACGCTGTGATCAATCGGGACGTCCCCAACGACGACCATCTCCCCGCCAAAACCCAAAACCCAAAACCCAATAGCAGCCAGGAGGAAGGGTGGCAATCAATCAAAAGGTACCCACTCGCCACTTTGTCCACGCTCGCGACTATTTATCCGCATCCAGTCGCCGTGGCACTTGGCCCCTCCGCGTACACTGGAGTGGAATATTTACCCTCACATTCACAATGGTCTGCCTGAGCAGGAACATGGGAACAAATCGCTGCTGATGCCGTGGCACAGTAGTCATTGGTACTGATCGATGTGGTCATCCCCGGTGGACAGGAGCGGGAGGGCATGCAGTATGTCTCGAAGCGAGAAGCTCCCTCGCGCATCGAAATACTGTACCATTGATCGGGTGGACAGGCGCACGAGATGGCTAACACAAAGTGAATACCCAGGTCTGAAGTCAATCGACCATTGGCTTACAGCTTATCACGGTGTGATGCCCCCCTGCCAGCGTGCCATCATAGACAGTCTTGGTCGAATATGGATATGCGCCATTGGAACATCCTCTTGTGATCCATTCTGCATCGGTGGGAAAGCACGTGGATTCCTCCATACAATGATCGGGATGCCAGACGGAAGGGAAGTATCCCTCGTCACAGTGGAGCGGAGGTGGAGGCTTATAGCAAAAGGAGACCGATGTCCCCATTGTGCAGTCGGTCGTATGCAAGACCGTCGCCCCGCCAGAGCAGCGAAGGGTTCCTTCCTCAGTGATGCGTGGTGATTCGGCCGTGACAACCGTGGTGAGCGGCGCTGGCCTGTCGACCGCGGTCTCGTGGGGGGAAGCCGTGGCGAGAGAGAAAGCAAGCAGGATGATCATCATTGGAGAAAGATTGTCCATGGTGGGAACAGAGACGTGCAAGTCCAGATCCAAACTAGATGCACTGCAGCGGCTGCTGGACTATCCTGCCACTTCAACGGAGCTCATCGGCTCTTATATGCCCTCGCCACAGGCCATAGGATTCATAGTAAACGGTCAAGCACTACGCCCCGTGTAGAATATTCGTGGGAACGGTAGCTCTGGCTCCCAGACATACAGATCTAAGGGGAACCAGCCCACACCACCTGGTTACAATGCCAGCTTGCAACCCCTCCAGGGGAGGCTAGATGGGGGAAATCTGGACCCTACCATGACCGTTCGCTATACACATTTGAATATACTCGAGAGCGGGAACTAGACGTGTACTTGATGAGAAGCTTCCAAACTAGGTTCAATAGAAAATAGCGGTTTCTGCAAGGGGAGCAGGGGGAGCAGTGCTCGGCTCGTTCCACGATCCCCCTGCGTACGATGTGACAGTTGGATGGATGAGAGGTCCAGGAATTACGGCATTGGTTGAGACCAATTGCACAGCCAGCCATGCCAGTCCGCGAGCAGCCTCCACCAAACGCCAGAGAAGGCGGTGGGAAAGCTCTGAGCACGTTCCTTGTACGTCTCCTCTGACCAGTTGCTCTACCACATCGGGATGGAAGGAGTGACCGGACATAGCACCTATTAATAAACAGATACCAATTAATATCATAATATTTTCATTCCAAATTGCTGGAGAGAGGGCAAGTGATGTCCCCTGCCATAAGTTTGACTATTGAGACTATCGCACGACATGATAGTCTTCTCCATGTTTCATTTGTCCCGCTCTACGGTCACACAGCGGTGGATACGAAAGCCCTATTCACGCTGTTTATCCTTGAGACCGAAGTCAGCGTCTGAGATGGTCGGCATGGAACCGATATTGTCTCAGTCGGCCAAGCTGCAATCCCGGCCCCAGGTATCAAAAAAATTGTTTGAGACAGCATCCTGCCGTCCAACGAACCCACTGATCACTCCCACGTCACTCTATTTCCTCGGAGAATACTTGTGTACAGCCGAGTATGACATATAGCTTATTTACACGGACAGAGTCAGACGGTCGGAACCCCATCAATGCTGATGCCCAGGACAGATTCGAATTCTTGACAAGAATGATAATATCGTCGCCATAAATTCACCACCCCCGAACGGGTGAACATCCAATATATTCAGGAGAAAATCATGTACACGAAAAAAGAAGGGACCGAGCCATAGTCCATCATCCCCGGTTGATGAACCTGCAAGCGCACATAGACTATCGCCGTCACAGCCAGGTATACATGCCGTTAGTGTCCATGCCTCTTGTGCATGTGACGATGGTGGTTATGAGCATGTCTGATTGCATGCTCAGCCACGGGGTCCCGCTTTTCAAGTTCCACCGGGACACTGTCCCTCTTCTCAACGTAGGACACGACAGTGGAAGTCTGCGTGGCGGTGGTCGTTGTTGTGGACACCGTGCGTCGAGTGCCGGTGCTAGTAGTGTATGGGACTCCACCTTCACCAAGCATGACGATGACATCCTGTTTCACATAGACGATTTCCTCCGTAAAGTGGTCGGTTTGAAGAGACGTGGTGGGAGTAGGGGTTGGTGTGGAGGTCGATGTGGTAGTGGCCGCTTCAGCGGTGTTAAGGGCGTCAGCCTGGCCAAGCAGTTTTCCAGCGTTGACCGAAAAGCTGATAGAGGTAGTTGGAAGGCTGAGGAAGGCTGAAGACGAAGAAGAGGTGGTTGCAGAGCCCTTGTCCATGGTAGCATATGCCGGTCCCCACTCAATCAGCATATCACCAGGCAGACCATCAGCATGCATCTGGACATCCTCGTTCTGAAGCTCCGACGGCAAGTCAAACCAACACTGGCGCTGCTCAGTCTCGCTTTGAATGTCGAAGACCTCACAGTCGCCGACCTCGCCTGAAGCACTGGTGCAAGTGTCAACGGCCGCTTGCAGCACGCCATCCTCCCAGCCGTACATGAAATCGCCATGGTACCCATATCCAGTGGGATCTCCATTGGCCAACGTGAAGTAACCATCCACATCCTTGAAGGCATAGGTATTCCAAATAGTCTCGTAGAAAAGGGAGACCAGTTGAGTCTCATATCCCTCAGGGCAAGTCCCCGTCATGACCAGGTCGGGGTATGCGACGTGGGACTTGTGGTCCTCTGAGTCGACATCTTTACCATTCCAGCATGAAGGGAACATCAGCTCCAGACGGAGGCCATCCGGGCAGTTCTCATCGAGGAAGGTCTTGTTAGGCATGAAGTGGCGATATAGGGAGGCTTCTGCGGCCCCGGCGTAGTTGAGGCAGTTGAAGCCCAGGGCCTTCTGGCGCAGGGCCTCCTGGGAGACCTGAACACCAGACCAGGAGGACTTGGGAGGATCGGGGACTGGCCAGGTGAAATTCCGCTGGAGAGGGTTTCCAGCCAGCATCCGGAAGCCACTAGGGAATGCGGTAATATCCTCCCCATACAAGAGATAGTAGCTGAAGGTTGAACCAATGTAAGCGCGATATCATGACCACAAATAGGCTCCAGGGGACATACGCAAGCATGCCTCCGACCTCTTCGACTAATTCGGCACTGCCATTAGTGTGCATGAAATATAGCGCAGGCGTCCAATACGCAGACAAGTCCTGCGTCACTGCGCAGGACGTGCAGCTAGACTCGCGCAGAGTCTGCATGTCCGAGCTCATGCCGAAGTCTGCATATAGGAGTCAGCGACCAGCTTGAGCAAGATGGAGTCCGATAAGCTTTACTTCCTCCCCCATGGATCGAATGCACATGGCTAGAGATCTCTCCGGGGTCGACAATAGGGTCCAACCGGGCGACACCAGTTCGCCCACGGCAGGGGAGACGCCAGAATGCAGTAGTAAAGGCTGGAAACAGAGTGGAGTAAGCGGCCAAGGCCGCTGTCAAGCGAAAGTCGCGCATTGCGGCGATAGTAATCGAGCTATGTCCGAGGCCAGGGAATTCGATCGAACGAATGACGACTTGCAATAACAAAGGACTGCCCGAAACTCGCCAGGAGGACCGAATCAACCGGTCAGACGCGCTGGCGCGGCGAGCGCGATCGAGAAAGGAAGCGAAATGGGTGTCGTCTCTACAGCGAGGTGGTTAGTGCTATGCAGAATATCCGTCGAACTGGTGGCGCCACGCGTGGGTTTTGAAGGAAGCAGGATCTGCGGACAGGCCGACAATGTCGCAAGAGGGGATTCCGGGCGGCCAATCGTCATCTCAAAGGCTCAAGGATATTATTAGAGGGGAGATCGAACCGGACTCCCTTGGGGGGATGGAATGATCCCCTTGCATCGGGACTGATAGTCCTAACACAGGACGAACCAGGGAGGGGATGGGGGAATTGCGAAATAAAGTCATTGCGGCATGCGACTTACCGTTTAATCCTCCAATGCGTTCTCTATGACGCAAACAAATAAGCACCGAGCCCGATGGGTGGCAGACAGTAGCCCTTGTCGGATCTATGCAGGAGGTGGCTCAGATAAGATGATATTCCCACTCCATATAGTTCCAGAAGAAGCATACCTCCGTTTTCAAAGAAATAAGCGCCAGGCTCAGCCTTGAAGGAGCGAAATAGGATAGACTTCGAAGAAGAAAGGAGAGACCAAAAACCCTTGGGGGGCATGAAACGAACGACAGTATATCCTGGGATAGGGCTAAAGAAGGGAATGTGACGGCACCAAAAGGTCAACAGCAAAGCCAGAAAAAAAACCAAACCAAGGGCAGGCAAAATAAGGGATTCAAGTACTCTAGGATTCAAGCGAGCCCCCAAGACACCACGAAACGACGCCAACCCAGTCCCGTCCTTCATTGCACAGCTCCTTGGAGGATAGAATGATTAAAATGACTTGGCCAATCCCTTGGTAATCAGATATTACGCCCCTACGCCCCTCCACGCCCGCTCTAGCAGAGTATTGGCTGCGGACCGGGCCCATGCCGATAACGATTGGATTCATCTGAGCAGTGTTTCCGTAGATGGAAATGAGCAGCCCACCCTGGTGACGATCCGGCGGGATCTCGCGGTGCGGCCAGCGGGACGAAACGTGCAAATAGTAAGGCAGAAGAGCTCCCCAGGGGAAGTGGAAGTCCTCGCACTGAAGCGTGGACACCAGGGGGAAAGCGGGCACTCAGAGTGGGCTTCCTAACGGGACTACAGGACCGGGGCCAGTGCGTTGACTTCAAGGAAGAGTGATAGTTGCACCGTTTGTGCTGGCTGGTGAGATCGTTGAAACGAACGGCCTATTGCAGGGCTAATCTGCTAGTCGTACCTCCACCGTCTCGGACGCCCCCACGCTGCACGCGCGGATTGGGTGGCCGGGCGCATCATGAAACCGCCAATAGATTAACGGGGGTTTTGTTTGAGCGTCTCAAGAAAGGAGAATGAAACGGTCTATCACTTACGATAGTGCCAAAAACCAATCGTCGTATTTCGGAAATTGGTGATCTTTTTTTTTTTTTTTGGAAATGCCTCGGTTTGGCTGGTCGAAATATCCTCGCTACTACAAAGTACAATCTCGGTTAAGGATATACATCCACTTCCCGGAGGCAGATATAGGTAGGCATCCCCATCCAACAGGTACATCTAGTAAGCCTGCCTCCAAGGACACCAGAGGGCCATTGGTTTATCATGCGGCAAAATGCTGACTCGATCGCTGGGTATATCGTCTTCATGCCTTGCGGGGGCCGCTCATGCTTCAGAACATCACGCATCAGGCACGGGCACCTTCCGGCAAAAGTGAAACAGCGATGGTGTGAGATAACAAAGCTTGTTCTCCATTGCGGCAGTTCCACCTACCTAGTTAGCATTTGTGTCGACAATCATAGAATCCCACGGGCAACTACAATCTGAGTCATGTCACATAGCAGAGTAGATTGTACATCTCAAGCGACATCTATTCTAAAATCACAGATAAATATACATAGTTCGAGACCAGACGAGGACCCCACGAGAAGTTAATCAAGCCCGTACATTCGCCAGGGCGCTCCGGGCGCGGGTAATCATTTCACGCGTCCGGTGGTCAGATAGCTGTTCGACATCCTTACCACCCTCGCGCACAATCTTACGCAGGAGCGCCTCCGTTTCAAGCAGCGAGATGCGGCCCTCATCGCGGACCTCTTCCTCCCAGAACTCGCGTGCGACGTCCCATTTCTTCTGCTGGCGGCGCAGCGAGTAGATGAGGCCGATAGCAGCTAGGGTACATGATTCATAGACCGAGGCGGACGGCATGGAGACATATGTGAGAGCGGAGAGAGCGGAGGCCAGGGTGGTGGTGGAAACGCTGAAGAGCACAAGGCTCTGGGCGAGGGCTTGGAGTGAGGGAACGGTTGTTGTGAGCAGTTTGGTGCGCGTGTCGGGGATCTGGGTTGGCCAAGGGGGCGGAGTCGAATTGGCAGGGGTCATGTCCGAGGAGGACTCCGGTGCGGGAAAAGAAGTAGCCTCTTCCAGCAAGCCAGCTTGCTGGTACTTGCCGGAAATCCAGATGACTTGCCGCTCTGCGTGGCGGAGGAACTGTTTCTCCAGAATCTCGGACGTGATCATGCTCACGTCGTCGACGCGCCAGAACAACTTCCACCATGCCAGCCCACGCCACCGTGGACTAGCGAAGCCTGCTTCTAAAGAGCTGCGGAGCTCTGAGTGTGCTTGCTCGGCCCATGTGCTGACTCCGCTTTCGAGCTGGTTGCGGACTTCCTGAGGGGTTACGCCAGCTGTTTGGTCCTGGATGGCCTTGGCGTCCCGAATAACAACGCCTTTATCAGCTGCATCCAGCAGTGATTCAATGAGCGGAGCTAGAACCGGGTTCAAAGCGTCTTCCTTCACTGCTTGGGAAGTCGAAGCAAGCCAATCGATTACAGGCTGCACACCGCTACCGTTCCATCCACGCTCGTATGCAGAGGCGTTTTGTACAGACTCCCGAATCATGTTCAAGGCCGTCGTCGCGCGCTCAATATCAACAAAGGACAGGCGATCGCTTTTGCGATTCTGATCCGTCACAGAAAGCTCAATGGCACCACGGACGGATGCCACCTCGTTTTGAAGATTTGACCGACCAATCAAGGTACTGAAAGCAAGCAGGCCGTCCACTCCAACGCCGCACAGGATGCTCCGATGGACGGGGTATCGAACAACATTCTGCCGCCCGGAGTGTGATGTTTGGATGGTGACATTGGGCACGAGGAATGACTCGGCGGAGAGCGCGGCACCAGATGTATCCGGCTCGGAGCCAATAGAGCTGATCAGGATTTCGAGGTTGCCCTTTTGTAGGATGGGCGAACGAATGGAGATGGTAGGTAGGAGGTCGTTTGGAACAGATTCGGACACCTCGCCGTACCTATAGCATAGAACGGATCATTAGCTACTGCATAAATCCCAAAAAGACGCTTGGGCATACCGAATCAACAGTCCCTGTGAGGGACCAGAATCGGAACTCTCCAAAATATCCTCCCAGTTCTCACGCGGCCCAAGGGGGTCAGCGAGAAGCAACCGAACTAACTTGCGTGCCGCCTCTGTGTTGTCTAACCCGAGCACTAACCCACACATGCGATAGTCAGCGGGTTGATTCAAGGGAGAAATTAAGCAGCAAATGAAATTCATTGACACTCACCAGCAACCCGGATTAGAGGCTCCTCCGACTCTAACCCACGCAGCGCAAGCGACAAACGACTAACGCTGACCTGCTCGATAGCTGCATCCTTGATTCCATTCAAGGCATCATACAGCTCTTTGAATCGCGGGGGAACCGTTTTGCCCGCTGAAATTGCCGGCGAAGTGGTAAATGGGCGGATAGCCCTAGTTGGCGCAGTATCTAGGAGGCGGCTGTTCCGGCGCGCAGTCTCGTTATGGTCAATACCGCTAGCACGCGCTGAGAGCGCTCGGCGCCAGGTTGCGCAAGATGGGCAGTAGAAGACGCCTGCGCTGCTCGACGGGCGCAACAGGCTCCGGGAGAGCGCATTGCGCAGTTTTGCGGGCATTGAGGCGCGGTGTGAGGGGAGTGGGCGCGTCCGCAGTGAGACTGAGCTGGGCCTGTGGATGAAGAGGACGAGGTCGGCAAGGAAGGGCGGCCGATCGGGCTTGGCGCTGCTCCACCCGCCACCACAGTCTGTTTACTCTCGCGGATCTACAGTTACACTGGTAGCTTTCTACTCAGATAGAGAATATCATCTTCTCTGCCACTCATCAGGCTATCAGACGCTACCATACGCTGCGTCGATAACAAACACAAAACACAAATTACACGAAGCATCTGGAATAGTTCGATGAGAACGAATTGGGCTAAATTGGGCCATCATTACATGATATTCTATTTCGCGCCTTGAAACCCAACCCAGCATTGCGCCTGGGCTACAAATTGGAAGTCTACTCGGCCCCCGAAACCAGGGCAGGTAATCACACAGATTGCAAAAGAGCGGTGCTAATTGCGCCGTTATTATAGCAGATTCACACATATCAAATAACCTGGCGAAGCGGTAGGATCAAGCAGATAGATAGGGTATCGTCTCGATCATGTCATGGCAGAGGAAAGGGGGTGGCCGTGTGCGCTGGGAGGGGCAGGGGAAAGGGGAGAAATGCATAGATCGTTTCGTTATATCGGCTCAAACCAAACCCACGGCCATTTTAGGCCTCCTTGGAGTCTCGCGAATCACGCTGACGGCGACTGCGCCCCGTGCCGGCGGACCTAAGTAAGCTCGGTTAGTTTTATGTATCCATGGCGCGCGGTGTGATGGAGGATGTCTCACATGGAGATACGCCTGGCAATGGTCGCAAGCCCGGCGTCATTGTCAGCCTCATGCTGCGCACGCTGCATAGCAGCTTTATGTTCTGCCTCGCTCTTCTGGTAGACCTCCTCCTGGCTAGGAGGCAGGCGCTCGTTCTGCAAATCGACCTTGCGCGCATCCTCGAAGTTGTGGATAGCCTGCTTGATACCTTCGGCACCCAGCATGAGAGTACCCGCGGGGAGACGGCCGCCAGCCGCCGTCTTCAGTTCACTGACACTCTCGGACTGCTCACGAAGGACCTGGAAAACACGCGAGAGACGGCCGATAGCAAGAATCTTGTTCTTGATGGCACGTCGCTTGAACTCGGTGGACTCGGTGTCCATGGGCAAAGGAGGAGACGATGGGCCAACCGGTGAGGTGGTCGAGGGGGTTTCGTCGTCTTCCAGTTCTTCCTTCGAGCAGGTGTTGAGAATGGCGATAAGCATATCCGTGATCTTCTCACCAACAAAGGGCAGAGACCAGGTGAAGACATCCATGAAGTTCGGCAGCCAGTAGGGATGCGGGGTGCAGTTGAATTGACGGATGTTCATGACGTTGTTCTCGTACTTGAGGACGGCAGCCTTGTTGTTGTACACATCGAGGTAGTTGGGAGCGCTGAAAATCGTCATCACACTCGGAAAGCCGGTTGTCCGTGTCTTCCTATACATACGGTAACCGGCGTCCTGGGCCTCATGGGCTCGAATAATCGAAAGGAGGTTGTTCTTCTCCAGGAACGCGCACGCGGCAGGATAGGAGAAGAAGTAAGAGCAACCACGAACGCTATTGTGAATGAAGAAATCGCCCGTCTTTTCTTGACCAAATTCCTCCAGAGGATCGGCCCAGAGAATGTCACACATCAAGCCGTGGGTTGGGGGTTCGCGGAAACGATCGATCTGCCAGCCACGCACGTTAGCTGCAACCCATATTATAACACTATATCGGTCGCTCCACCATCAACATACCGCCTTGATATCCTCGAGGGTGTGCAGCTCCGGGCTGAGACCACCGTGGATGCAGAGGAATTGCTTGTTCATGACCGCCGCCAGCGGCAGAGAACAGAAGGATTCGATGCACGCCTCATAGATCCGCTCGCTATACTTGTGTTTACACTCCAACTTGAATGTGAAGTAGTCCGTCAAGTGGCGACATTCGTGGTTACCCCGCAGCAGCCAAAGCGAGTCCGGATACCAGATCTTCAGAGCCCAGAGATACAGAACGCACTGCCATCAACTGTGATTAGCTCCTGCGTATCACATAGTCTCCGGATGCGAAGCCCCAGAGGGGGGGTGGGTGACATACCTCAATACTGAAGTAACCCCGATCAACGTAATCACCCAGAAACAGATAGCGCGTCTCTGACGGGTCACCGCCCACCTCGAACAGCTTCATCAAATCGTAGTACTGGCCGTGAACATCACCGCAGACGGTAATGGGGGCATCCATCTCTAAGAGATTAGGCTCCGATCGCAAAACCTCTGTCCCGGCGTGGATAATCCATAGTGCCTGATCCTCAGTGAGACGGCCTTCGCGATAGAAGTGCTGCTTGAGGTACTGGAGATTTGGCTTGGACGGGTCGTCGGGGGACCAAAACATATCGTCGGGGGGGTACTCAAGGCAGGCGCTTGGACCTCTGATCTCTCGAATCCGTGTTAGCGATCAGGTTACAAGGCGGCAAGCGCGACCGAGACGTGAAGCCTTTACCTTTCACCACCCGCTCCATCGTCGACACCTGCATGCCATCCTCCATCGTATGCAATGTGAAATCGATCTCGGGGACCGGCTTCTTGTCGGTCACCGCGAGTGCGAGAGCCCGATCCATCTTGGGCGACTGATTGAGTTCAGGGGGTGGAAAGCTTCGGGATCGGAGTAAGGGGTGGAGGGGGTGGGATAGAACCGCGCGGAGGTGTGGCGGGGTGGGTTTCAACACCGGGCGGGATAGACGTCCCAGCGAGGGCGAAAGAGATGGGATCAATGGAAGACCCCCGGGGAATGAATGGAGGAGGCGAGTCGGTCCAAAGCCACAGATGAAGAGACGGCGTTTGGGGGGGAAGAGTTGCGTGTGATGGCGAAGTTAAGAATGGGAAAAAGAGAAACAAATTAGTTCGGCGGACTGGGCTCAGCCGCTCGGGTGGTTAGCAACACCCACTAAGTCACTCAGTTGGCTGGTGGGCCGCGATACGATCGATGGACCCCAACCTCGGGTGGCCAAACCCTGGGCCTTACAAGGCCAGCCATCTGGCAGCTGCGCTTTCTATGCCGTCAGATCTGTAGATTTGTTGTACCACCGGGCCTCAGTCTCACCCTGAGGGAACAAGCTGGTCGGCCATCGCGCAAATATAGAGATCCTGCCTCAGGCATCAATCCCTGAAAAGCTTCCCCAGAAACGAACCACGCAATCGCCCTCCGCCAATCTCTCCAAAACACCCAACCAGGGTTCCTGTCGTAGGCCCGATGCCTAACAAACCTGCCTAAGCCGTGCAAACCCATCGGTAACGCCTGCAATTCAATGGAATTCACTCCACCTCGCATGGCTGTCTGCGAGCTAGGCCCAATCGGTGCTAGAAGCGAGTCATGTAGATTCGATGATCGACGCTTGTCGGAACTCTCCAGCGGTGAACTACCAGGCCGATGGTGTGCTGGCTGATCTTCTCAGCTGATGGATGCCCGCCATGCTGCCCATATAGTAATTTTGATTGGGCTGAATGCAATTTCGGACCGAGATAGGCTACCTAGCAAGGGGGAAAGTGGCCAAGGAAAGCCGATAGCCTGTCCATCCGTGAAAGCAGGGAAATGAGGCTTTAAAATGCACATAGCAGGCCGAAGCTGTTGGGTCCTTTGAACCAATTCTCTAGGTTGATCCCATGTCTATGGGCCTCAGTAGAAACCGGCTATGGGCATATTTCACTGGTGACTAATGGAACAGCCAAAAAGCGGCCTAGCAGATCGCCGGGGGACAAATAACTGGCATCCAAGTGACCGAAGTGGGAGCCCTCGGAAGTCCAGATGGATTGGGTGGAAGTGAAGGCGAATCCTATATTGAGCGGAATTGGGGCAAAACAGATAGCTCCGTTCAGTTTCAATGCGTGTCGAACCACTTCCATAGACAGTGCGGTGACTAAAAGCCCTAATAGGGACGGAGATCTGGGGGTTGCACTGAGAATATCTTGGCTAAGTCATGTCGCGAAGGTTGCATCCTTAATGTAGGACGCAGGGAGACCATCTCTACAGAGAAACAGCGCACAAAGTTTATATCTCGATGAGCGCACAGAATCGGACCGAGGAGCGACGTTGGTCACACTATATACCGAGAATCAAAGAATCCGGCTTCTGGAGAAAAGCCACCCGCCATTCAATTTCCCATTAACATGGGCGTGCTTCTGTAGGAACCGCCCAATAAGAGTTCATTATGCACCAACTGCGCTGGCTTGTTGCGATATCTATTGCACCTGCAATGCTTTTTCTGAGGACCGCAGCATTTTCCAAACCATGCATATACCTATCAGAAAAATGCGGATTCACATTGATTTCAACCTATGGCATGTACTTGAATACCCAATTGTACACTAGCTTGACCTTAGCTGACGTCCCCAGGATATAATATCAGCGAGTTGACCGCCGCGGTAAACGAAACTCCGTCGATTCCACCTCTCACAGCAAACCAGCTTCCCCAGGTCATATACCGTTGTCTAGATATCTATGGAAACCTTACTGGAAACTCGTTCTGCATCGACGGGTGTCTCCCCGCACAGGTCCTGACTGTCAATGACCAGTGTCAACAAGCAGGCAACGGCACATGTCCTCCACCTACCGGGACCGTGACCATCACGTCTACTACTACGACGACAACAACCGTTACTAGTGGTGTTGGTGGGCCCTTTTGCTTCCGATGGTGTAAGACTTGGTGTTTTGGAGAGAATCTCACTGGAATGGGCCCGGCTGTTTCTTTCCCTACTCTGTACTTTGGCGATTAGGCGAAAAGGAAAGAGATGGAAGCAGCACTGTTAATGGGTGTGATAAGAGAACCGGTTCAAGATTTGCGGCGGGTCGGGGTAAAATATTTATTCCCCCGGTTGACTCAACCTGACAAAATTCCCCTGTTCGAAATCTCCCCCTAGTCAATACTGTACACTTCTGGCTTGCTCCGACAAATACCGCCCGACCTGCACTGTCCGATCTGTGGAAATGGGCCCCGCCCCACCCCAAGGTGATAACGCTATGTGTCAGCCTAGGCAATGATCATATAACTAGACGACGGAGAAGTAATCGCCCATGGTGCATTGTTGGTCTAGTGGTGTTTTGTCCCCACTTTCAGAGCAACATAAGCTCCAACTGACCCACCTTGGCCATTTATTTAACAGTTAGCTATCTCCCTCGCTTAGCTTCATCCGCGCTGTCGAGCTTGCTCCTTGCAGCGCGTTGAGGTCCCCTCTCAATTATTCTCACTCTTCTGCTGTTGAAAATATTCTCGTGCATAATGCAGAAGTCCATCATCGCATATCTCTTAGCCGCCGCCAACCTCACAGCGGCGGTGCGCGACGCGCAACTCGTCCTAGCTCCGATCACCGAGATCTCGAGTGTGTCGGCCTCGCACGGCGATCACCGTGTCGATGAGAGTATCTTGGCCGCATTAGATAAACATCCAGACCCAGTCACCGCGTTTGTCTCGCTCCAGGGTGAAGATGCCCGAGCGGAGACCGAAGCGGCACTGGCTGAGCCGCGTCTCTTGCGGATTATGGGCGCAGCCAAGCCAGAGTGGATGACTGAGGGAGATAAGATGCGACTGCGCAGAAAAGGGACAAAATTCATGGATATCACCGACCATGAAGAGTTCTATGGGGAGCAGGTGTACAGTGCAGCGGCCGGGAAGCCAAGTGAGCTTTCTTCCTGCGAGTATCCATAAACGACAGTTAACAAGGTTGACTAGATACCCCCGAGCTGGCTCATGAAAGTCTGATCCGGCCTCTCTTCCCCTTCATCGATACAGGAAGAATGTCGGATGTGCTCAAGCATATGACTAGCTATTACAACCGCTACTATGACGATATCCATGGAGAATTGAGCTCTGTATGGCTTCATGAACATCTTTCCCAGGTATGCAATCTCAGTTTCACTAGTCGGTCCATACAGGAAACTGACCGGTCATGGATCAGATTATTGCCAAAGCCCCGCTCCACACCCACATTTCGCTAGAATACTTCACTCACCCTTTCCGCCAATCCTCCATCATCGCTCGCTTCGAGCCAAAAGTTCGCAACTTCTCGCACCCTTTGACCATCCTCGGCGCACACCAAGATTCAGCAAACTATCTCTTTCCACTCCTGCCAGCTCCGGGCGCGGACGATGACTGCTCGGGCACCGTCAGTATTCTCGAGGCTTTTCGCGTTCTAGCGGAAGCCGGATTCACGCCCCAGAATGGCCCGGTCGAATTTCACTGGTATGCTGCTGAGGAAGGTGGCTTGCTAGGTAGCCAAGCTATTGCTCGGTACAAGAAAGAACAGGGAGCGCGCATTGGTGCAATGATGGAATTTGTGAGTTATCCGCATTCCATTGCAACTGGAGCTTACATCTGACGACCTGATGATTCGTGAAGGACATGACGGCATTCATTGCCAAGAATAGCACGGAGATTATCGGTTTTATCTCTACGGAAGCCGATGAAATCCTCACGAACTGGACAGTCAACTTGAGCAAGAAATACATCTCCATCCCTACCAAGCTCTACAATCTTCCCTCGTAAGTTTGGTCTTCTCTCGCCATTGGGGAAGTTTCATCTAATTAAGCAGGGGTGCCGGTTCGGACTACATGTCCTACACACAACTCAATTATCCGTCTGCTTTTGCTTCCGAGGGAAACCCCACGGCCAGAAGCGTAATTGGTGGATTTGGTGAATACGATCCGTACGTCCACGGGGTTAACGACACCATGTGGATCGACGATGAAACAGGTCATTTTTCTGTTGACGTGAGTTTCCGCTTCCTTTCTATGGAATATCTGCTAAGACAATGCTACAGCACATGGCGAGGTTCAGCGAGTTAGCAATTGCATTCGCTGTAGAGCAGGCCGGGTGGGACAATAAGTGGAGGTAGATTACTAGATAACTTCCGTTCCAGAGAGAGGTGCTTGTGTATTCGGACCGGATTGAGTTCTGCTTGTATCTCCTTGGACTGTACCTGCCATCCGCTTTCTATAGATATTCCGTGCATGGAAGCGCTGTTTCCTTTGACATGGAGACTATCTTTACATATTGACTGAGCAGTTATTCTGGCGTCAATTACCTTGATAAAACATGCATTCTGAGCTTGCACAGGAGAGAAAGTCTATCAAAGTGAGCTATGAAATTATACTCCGATATGAACAAAACACACAAGGAGACTTGACCTATAGTAAAAATCGCTCTGATTTTAAGGCAAGGCATAAAAGATGTACATTACCCGAACAGTCCATTTGCATTATCTGCACGAATGAAGAAGAGTAACACAGAGCAAATGCATGGTTCTAGCAGAGAATGAATGCCCTCCGACCCTATGCGCTGATCAACCCATAGCCACACACTATTTGCTATCTAGGACCGAGAAGGGTGTTAATTGCGTGAGCCACACACAAACCGAAAAAAAGATACAACATGAAGATCCACATCAGAATTTTCTCGCATCAGGCTCAATCAATAGACCATGAGAGTTTTTGGTCAAACATATGGATGGTCCCAAGAGCTGAACCTTACAAGATACATTGGTCATTTCGAACACCAGGCTTGGTGTCACAACCAGCGAAGCAATAGGCATTCCCGGTAATAGTTCCCAGAATATCTGTGCAGTGAAAGAGGGTCTGAGAGAGGTCAGTGGTGGAGACGAGCGGAATAGAGGAAGTGTCGTTGACAGCAGTCGTGAGTTGAAGAGTGGTGTAGTCTGGTCAAGGCAAAAATCAGCAACCACCATTAGAACCGGGCATACAGGTTTGAAAGTCGGAAACGTAATGGTCACCCGAGAAACGTACTAAAGGGAGGTGCAAGAAGCACTGAACCACACTTCAGTGACTGGTATGTGCAATTGGTGGCTTGTTGAGCCTGAGCTCCGGCAAGGAGGAGGCCGATAGTCAAAGCGAGCTTCCCGACCATTTCGATTAGGCGTCAAAAATCACTCAGAGAAAAACTTAAATATAACCCTTGTGGTAAGGTTTCTTTCTCTACTTCCAATGGAGCTCTGTCACTTGCACGAAGAATCTTGGTCGGGGACGAAGGCGCATATTTATAGTCTCGTTAGCTTGATACGAGCACGATAGGAAGTAAATCGGCTAGAACGACTCTGTCTGCTCTTCGCTAGCGGAGGAACAAATGCTACCCACCATCCGCCACGGGATTTAAAGGCATGCAAATACCTAAAATCGTTTCTCTGTGCGAGCCAACAGCTCATGGCTTGGATGGGAAGCGGGGCCAACTTTCGCTGCCCATGGAAACCCAGAATCCGATGTTACTCTCGGGCCTGGAAGAAGAAGAGAGGTCCAAGTTTCATAGGCATGAGAGTAACCCTCCTTTAATTAGAGCTTTGCCGGCCTCGAATGGCCTGATCTTGGGCGGCAGGGGTTGTCAGAAGCTTCAACTTTGACATTCAGCCTCTACACTCCAAGGGTGTGGTACCAAAGCGCAAACAGTCTCGTTCGGCGAACCATTTCCTCATGAGGTTGTACTGTCAGGATTCAAACTGCTCATAGTTCAGGATAATAGTTGAAGTCGTACTAGTCACCTGGTATCGGGATACACAGAACCGGCGCACACCAGCCAAGCCCTATGAGAGGCCACCCAGTCCTCAAGAGTAAGAAGGACTATACCACGATTTGGATTTGGCTTCCAACTCTTTCCCCGGTGGTCAGGAGAAGAAAACCAGAATCACGAGCAATCGCAGAAACACCCCTAGTGGAGCTGAACATCCTCGAGGGGAAGCCGAACATGCAGGTCCATACCTTGTTCCTGTGTCACAAGTTCACAACTCCACAATGTACTGTCTATCCAAGTCACGAACAGCCCTTACCCAAATTGTTCGTCCTTGGCCTACCAAAGCAGCTGCCTCTGCAAATTGTACGGAATCTATTGTCCGAGGATAATATCCTGGCCTTGATGAAAGCCAAACTACAACTTTATAGTCTACTCTGATGTGTGATTTTATCGGTCGGTTCCATTCATCATAACGATGATGAGCTAGGAGCTTTTCAGGTGATTGAGGTATTTCCGCACCAGGTCACGGGTAAAGATGCGGAACTGGGACCGCCTGAGTAGGCTTGGAGAGTTGGGCAGAGTTGTTACTACTTACTTAGGCCCATTTCGTAGTCTCCACCTCTTCAGTCCTTGAAGTGCCTTTTCAGTCACCATCGGCTGAAGGAGCTATGACCGCAAAGTGATTGTATTTGTTAATGCAGAAATCCTACCTTCATATCGGATCCCTTCAGATGCGCCTATATACACAGGATTTTGTCCGCCGGGTGGGGCTTTCCTGTCCGGGCTAGGGAGGTCAGATATTGTAGTGTATGTGGGAAAATTTACGTATAGGTTAAAATTTATTTATGGGGTGGAAGACCCAACCCCCGAAGGGGGTGGGGTGACTAACAGAGACTGGGTAACTAACTAATGTTAGTTAAGTTAGTGTTTGGCCTATCGATCTTCATCACGCGCCCTACCCTAGGATGGTGGCACTGATACGGCATGGATTGATGCCCGACAACTCCTCAAACCGCCCGCAGGTCTTGTGGTTCTATCTCACAGCCTACTGGGTCTGGTGCTTTGAGAGAACGGAGATTATGTTATGAACCTTGATACTCGTAATTGATGCCTAGGGTACGCGCTAGGTAGATTTGGGAAGCGATCGACAAGAGCGCTTACGGAGGTAGGAGAAGGTTCTTATCTCATCGTCAATTGCCGCTAGGACCGCATTAGACTGCGCCAAAAACCGCAAAACCACAAAACCGTAAAAAACCAAACCGCAATCAGGGGGGTTTGGGGGCCAATTCTAGAAACCGCAATGGTTTTTGGTTTCTAGGTTAGAAACCACGATGGTTCTTGGGGCCCTAATAGTTTTTAAAGCGGGGCTAAAATATTACGTGTATAATATTCTATCGATATTTATTAGCTATATTCTGATTGCTAAGCTGGTTAACCTAGTTTTTAACTAGTTATTATACAATTTTATGTAATTTTATGTAAAAATGGTTTTTGATGGTTCCCCAATAGGATGCCGGTAAGGTGAAACCATGTCTCACTTGGGGCTAATCGCTCGGATAAGCTTTCGGACTCATTATCTTCCTGGTCGTCCCGAACTGAGAAATCGATCTGTCCCGATTATACAAGCACATCCCCACCGCTCAAGGGAACGTAGTTCCCGCTTACGTCGCTCACCAGCTTACGCCGCTCACCCCAAAACACATAGTAAATGCGGAAAATTACAATTCTATATCTCAACAACCATATCTCCTATAGAGGAAATACTTAGAGGTACCTAATATTCAAAGTAGGGCTCCTAGTGTGTAGGTAGATTCTAAGGATAATAATATAAGTAATAATAGAGAAGTATATTTAGGGCGGAAATATCTAAATTATATTATATTTTATAGTAACATAGTAAAATCTTATTCTAAATAGTCTTAGAGTTAAATATGTTATTTTTAATGCTTATAAGAGTATGTAAACCAAGATTCAAATTGATATATAGCCTAGTTGTTGAGATACAGAATAGTCATTTTCCGCATTTACTATGTGTTTTGGGGTGAGCGGTGTAAGCGGGTGAGCGACGTAAGCGGGAACCACGTTAGTAACAAGCTTTTCAAAAGATGAAGATAGCTTAGGTTGTTAAACGTCGGAAGCGGACGGAAAAGTTCATTTTGTCATCGGTAGACCTGCCTCTGACCGCTAAGTTAGTGCTAGTGACGGGTATAAAGACCTTCTCGTTATTAATAGACCTAACATTTCTTGCCCTTTATACATCACTCTTTTAGTATACAATTCTGCGATCAGACACTAGCTGTGAGCGTCTTTTCAGATTTCTTCTGGTGAACTCATTTTTCCTTGACAATACCACATCAAAATGGTCTCAATCAAGATTTCCTGTGCAACTGTTTTCGCCGTACTTGCTGCCCTAGTCCATTCCTCCCCTAATATCGTCTCTAGAGTTTCAGATAAACGCTAGTGCCTTGATTGTGGTTATGCTGGACCCGAATGTTATTAAACTTTCTATACGCGAATCCTTCGACCCGTTAGAATCCGCTAATTGTATGCGCTAATAACAACGCTAATTGTGCCCCCCGAGGGCTACATCTAATTCTCGATGCAAAACAAGCATAATGCACGGTACCAAACTCGGAAGGGATCAATCCTCGCGGGCACGATACGTGGAACGCCCCGAAAGCTCCGTTCATCCATTCAGAGGCACTTGAGTCGCAAAGGCTCCTTCCCAGCTCGGCGTAGGCGGATTATTGATCTTTAGCTGAAGCTTAAGATCCATAGTAGGCCTCCAATCCATGGTTCAGGGTCCTCAGGCATCGGGTAACTAACTAGTTACTTCCTTTTCAACCCCTTTATGTCACGTGCAGTTCCTAATATTTTAGTAAGTATTTATATGCAGGCCTCTTCCCGAGAAAAGTTCTCAAGTAGGACAAAGGGGTTTCTTCCTTTTTTATTCCTTGTCATCATGAAGTACGCGCTCGCGTTATTGTCGATTTTCCCTATGGCCCTTGCCGGGGATTGGTGTAATTACGGCTGGAGTGCGCCATCAAGCCCGAACTCTCAACTCAACCCAGCATGCAAGGCACCGGGCATGTACTACTATTGCGTATGTTGTCAAGCTCGTCTGACTAATTGCTATTGCTATTTGATAGCTAACTAAGGATTTGTTACTCTACTCAAGTGTACCGAACCAGGTACCCTAAACGAAAATTCCAATCCTGAGGATTTTCCTATTTGGAGAGGGAACTGTGCCTTTGCTGATCAAGCTGGTTGGTCGCCATGTTTAGATCAAGGGGTAAGAGAACAACTTGCCTTGATTATTGACTATCAAGTCAGAGTTAACTAATGCGTGGAATACCTTTAGTCTATTTATTGCGTAAGATGATCGGAGCTAGGTCAATAAGATTCCGCAGCTAACCCTTAAACAGTGTACCTAAGCTTATTGTTTACTATGCCTCACGAGGGAAGTTGATACAGGACAATCTGCGAATGTCCCCGATTTGGTTAGTGTTAGAAAGATTTAGGCTCAACATGGTTATGTGACCATGCTTGTGTATCCAGTCTAAATAGCTCCCTTCGCCTCCAATAGAACTTAGCTCCTTACATATCTCTTAACCTCTGAGTGTCATCCCCTAGAACCAACAGGTTTATTAGCGGCTTTGCGCGCTAGTGAGCTGCCTTCATCGAGTCTCACTGTCTTGCAACTTTCGATCTAGCCCTTTGGCCCCGCTGTCGCCTGGCGCGCAGCGACACCTTTTCACCTCGTCCCCGCGGAGATCTCAATCAAAAACCGAACTGCACGAGGCTTGTTTAAGGTTTAGGCATTGGGCCTACGTCCCACGCGTCTATCTATGGTCCATGACACGCGAGACCCCCACTTATTCTAGAGGCCTTCATTAGTTGGAAACTCATCGGCTTATTATTGTCGGAACGGTTTTGCACTTGAACTCCAGGCCATGCCGGCTCGCACTCCTGCCTGTAAGTGCCGACATCCTGTTAGCACTTCTACGTGCAAGTCAGACACGCACAAGCACCTAGGACTTGTAGACTGTGGTTTCATCAAAGAACCGATGTAAGTTTTGATTTCCAGTTCTGTACTGGGCGTGGAGTTAGAAACGTAGAGAGGACCAATCACACATTATGTTGCCCCCCGAACAAACTAGGCTAGGTTGTTCGTTGCCCAGAAATAGCTCTGCCCAATTCTTATCAACTCTGTAGAGACAGATCAATACCAAAGCATCGACGCAACATCATTGAATATAGGGGGTTAGTTTCAGTCAAAGTCAGGGGGTAAAGGGGTTATAATAGTAAGAGGGGTAAGGGTTCTCAAGAGCCTTAGCGAAAGGCTATGGTTAACTCCAGGACCTGTATGAGGGCGAAAGCAATACTTCCGGTGGCACCGATGACAAAGCAATGTCTCGGTCATCCACCAACCAGCAATATTTGCAACGATCACAATAGGTTCTAGACTGGGAATATATAGATATATACCTATATACCTATATATGGGCTCGGAATAAGGCACACCTGACAATGAAGAAGGCTTTTCCCTTAGGTGTTGGAAGGAATGAGAATCATATAGGAGATTGGAAATAACGCGCAAAGGGAACACTTAGACTGCGCCAAAAACCGTAATTGGGGGTAAACCTTGCCCCTAAAAACTAAACCGCAATGGTTTATGGTTTGGTTTGGTTTTTGGTTTTAAAAACCGCAACCATTGCGGTTTGGTTTTGGGGGCAAGGTTTGCCCCCAATTGCGGTTTTTGGCGCAGTCTACAGTGGTGTTACTTTAGTTTGAAACCCTCCCATTTGATTATATAATTTTCTGCCACCCTTTCTGCCGCACTAAAACCTCGCATTCAATATTTACTAGTTAATAACTAGTATACCATCCACCGTTATCAACTACCTGCTTCACCCGGTTAGGCATCGTTATAGCTAAATTATCTAGTATAGAAAGATCTATCTCTGACCAAGCCTCTTGCGCAGCAGCGATTAAAAACGCCAAGGTTTCTTCGTTATCAGGCATATATTTGATCTCTGGATACATATCATAGATTTTAGCCTTAAGAAGCGCCCAAAGATTCTCAATTGGGTTAAGATCTGGCGAATATGGTGGCCAGGCTATCACTTTAAACGCTTGTTCTTCAAGCCAGTCTCTTACAACGCGTGCAGTGTGAATAGGGGCGTTATCTTGTTGAAAAATAGCACCCTCGATACCATTTATTAATGTTAGAAGCATACGTTGGTATAATTCGAGGATAACCTATCGATTAATACCTCCCCGAGGTAAATCTGGGTCTCTAAAGAGTGGTATAAGCCCTGAACGCCGACTAGATCCTGAGAAAGCAGCCCAAAACATCTGTTTAATACCCTTATGTACGGATATTAGGTCGACATCTCGTACGGCGATTTAGTCGCATAGTCGGGTAAAGGTGTACTCGCGACGAGCCCCTTTACCTCTCTCAATCGTCGATTCATCGGTCCAAAAGATCTTTCTCCATTAATCTTCGGTATAGCTACGTACTCGTTCGGCCCATTCGAGACGTAATTGGGCGTAGGTTTCGGTAAGCTCCGGTCGCTGAAGCACAAGCCATTTTCGTCGATTCTCCTCACGAAGGAGTCTCCAAATCGATATTCGTTTAACCTTATTATCGACTGTTGCAAGGAGGTCGTCGTATTTGACTCGTGGGTTCTCATCGATAGCGTTAAGAAGCTTAGTTTTATCCTCTTCGTTAAGCTTCTTTGGTTGGCCAGATCGAGGGAGTGTCTCTTGGGTAGGCCCTCGTAGGCTAGATCTAGCCACCGTTGTCTTCATCGTGTTGATTAGAATATGAGGATAACGCTCGTTGATCTTTTTGTAGGTCCAGCCAATCGATTTAAGCTCAATAATCTTAATACGTTCGTAGGGGGCAAGTTGGTAGCCAGATCGTCGTGTAGCAATATTTGGGTGCCTAGTAGGCGCATCGTATTGCTGCCCTGTGCGAAGAGGAGGCATTTTTAGTGTCTGAATAGCTTCAAATTGCATAAAATAATAGGGGGGGGGGGGGGGGGGGGGGGGAGATGCGTTATACTAAGCGTATCGCAGCGCGTAGTCAGGGGCGGTTAGCCGAATGTAGTGGGCGGTAGGCTAAGGCGGTCAAAACGGAGGGTTTCAAACTAAAGTAACACCACTGTAGCTGCGTGTTCCGAACGGCAGGGAATTACGTTACCCCTCTCCGGGAGGGCTTAGTAAGTAAATCGGGATGCTTAGGTTAGGCTTAATGATCAGATCAGGACACTCCGGTTAGGCTTAGTGAGTAAATCAGGATGCTCAGTGAGTGAATCAGTCTGATTACATAATTATCACTGACCAGCTCAGGTTAATCAGGGGCCTGCTCAATTCTACTCAGTGAGCAAAAGCGGCGAGAGGGTGAGCACTAGAACGGAAAGGGAGCGCCAAGCGTTGCCGGACAATATCCGGTGTATATGTGGTATCCAATAGGTATGATATCCTCAACTTATTTTATCTCCATTCCAGATTGGGACGACGGAAGGAGATCATCGGCGAAACGTGGGGCGGTGAATCTTATCCACCCTCTCCGCATTGTCAACAGCCACTTCCTGCCCGCCTCCGCCAGAACACCACCCTTGCACAATCACTGCACAACCTTCCCATCATGTACGACTCGTACCGTATGTGGCCTTCTGGCTCTCTGCTGCTTGACGCTGGCTGCTTCTTCTATGGTCGCTCGCTCACCACCCTCTACAGGCCCTCACCTCCTGCTATCCCAGGTCCCTCTGACCGTATCACCGTTCATCAGCCTCCCTACGTCGGTTACTTTGCCCTACACTTACAAATCAGTCTCTTCGACCCTTCCGCCCTCGGTCCTTGACAATCCGACCAACCCTGATTCCAGACCCCGCTATGTCGTCTCCTCCAGTGGCGAGCATGCGGCTCATCCAGATGAGATCCTCGCTGCATGCAAGTCTCTCGAACAACACCTGAAGAAAGCCCGAGCTGATGCCGAGGGTGCCATCAAGGCCTGGGAAGAATCCATTCGACAGCGTGAGCTTGCAGAAAGGCGTCGTGTTGCGCCTGGCTGGTTAGACCGGGAAGAGAAGTTGCTGCAGCCGAGCAGGGCTGCAGGGTCTCCTGGCTCCAAGGGCGACGTGAGCGAAAGTCTGCTTGACAGTACTTCCGCCGATCAGGGATCGTCCACCCTGCCAGCAATGGTACCTCGCGATGAGGGAAAGGAGCTGGACCGAGCATTTGGCGGGCTTGGTCTGAAATGAACCTAGAGGAGCCTGTCTCGAGTTCTTTCGAATGTCTCTAGCTTTCGCGAGGATCTGGCTCTGGAATATAGCATCCACTCGCCCTTTCAGTATCCCACCGGCCTTTTCCTTGCCCATGCAGGACATCTCATGCCTAGCATGGCCACCTCATAGCTTCCTGAGGCAGAATAGCATCACCTCGAGTCAACGAGGCAGATCATGGGAGCCAGCCAATGTTCTGTGGACGAGGTGAATTATGCTCGCGAATGTAGGGGACATTTCGTTGCAAACATGGCGTTTGCCTTCATGGCCGGTGCAGTATTTGAGTCAAATGTTGTGGCAGGCCTCAATTTTTCTCTGGCTTGTGTCATGTTGTTGAAGGCGCTGCTGGGCTGGAGCTTCCAAGGAAGCATGCGCGACTCCTACATTCCAGCCACCGATGGCGTCCGCTGCCAGCAATAAAACGACACAGGAAGCTTGGCGACGCCTATAGCATATAGGAAATTACTTGGTTTCTAAGAAGAGAACACACTTCTGTGTAGAATTTCTTAACTGATGGAATATTGGCCAACTTTCTCTAATTAGTTCAACGCCATAGGTTCCACTACTCTTTTTGTACGAAATGTCAGTTTCCCGCTGTCGATATATGCAGGCGACCTCGAACATAGTAACAGAACCGATTGAAAAGGATGAAAATACTTCAAGGAGGAGTCAGCACGCTAAATTTTGTTTCTCAATGTATATCTGGGTAAGCAAGGGTCTGAGCTCACTAACTGGTAGAAGTAGCAGGAGTTCCACCATAGAGTGGGTAAGAGTTAATCACCCTATTTAATTACTTGGGATGAATAGGACGAACCGCGGAAGAAACGCGTTTCTCCGCCCGGAGCTCCCGCCAGCTTTTCGCAACCTAGCACCACACCTCCAACCTTGATAAATACCCAATCACTTCCCCCACGCCATCCGAAAAAAGTAATCGCCTCCAAATCATCAAGATGGAGGTTTTCCACACGTCCCCGGAAGCATCGAGCTTCGTCACCATCGCCGAGCACCAGTCGCGCACACCTAGCTCGTTCCACTCCGGGCCGCCAGTGCTTCACTACCACAGCCAGCGATGCAAGGTGGTCATTCTTGAACGCGATCTGCTTGCCACACCGGCGCTGAATGCGCTGCGCGGAGAGAGTGCGTCTGCGAACGGAACCAGCGCTGGCGATGCGGCACAGGAAGCGCAGGACGACGAGGGCCACGAGGTTGCCATCGAGGGCGTGGATACGTGGGTGACATCTGAGTGAGTCGTGTCCCCCATTTTCGATTCAAGCCGGGCTGCCTGCAGCTCGTACGGTCGCCTTTCCTCGCCTGCAAATATCTAGCGTCAAGCAAGCTAACGCATCCACCACTCCGGCCAGGAAATTCGTCCTGTATTCCCCCTCTGCCTCGACAGGCGTCTCAATTCCGTACCCTTCTATCTCCCTTCACGCCATCCAGCGCCTGCACGTCCCCAGCGCTGCCGATACTGAAGTTCAAGGCCTATACATGCAGATCGCAGTACCCACTGCTCCCTCCTCCGAGGACGACGAGGAGCAATGCATCACAATGACAGTCGTGCCACCAAGAGAGTCCGGCACCGGCGCCGCCGAGATTACGGCGGAAGCGGGGGCAGCGCAAGATCTGAGTGACGAGCCGGCGGAGACGCCAACGCAGATGCTGTACAATGCTGTGTCCGCTTGCTCAAACCTGCACCCGGACCCCGTGGAGCCGGGTGACGAGGATGACGATGAAGAGGGGTCGAAGTTCATGTCTGCTGAGGATCATGGGTATGCGCTGTTCCAGCTTGGGCAGGAGGCGGTGGGTTCCTCGGACGGGAATCTGCCGCCGCCTGTTGAGGGAAGCTCTGGGTGGATCACGGCGGATAATATGCATGAGTATTTTGATGAGGAGGGGAATTGGATTGCGGAGGGTGAACCGCCTTCGTTCCCTGGACTTGGTCCTGGTGCTGGGACCATCCGGGCGCGAGAGGATGAGAATGGGGCTGGCGAGGGGCAAGAAGGAACAGAGGGCGAGAGTGAGGAGACCAAGTGGCGAAGGACTGACTGATTAAAATGATAAGCCCTTGAATGGAAATGGAGACGGACGGTAGAGAAGAAAAAGTTGCAGAGTTCATTTCTAATTACGACTACCTAGACGGTGGATATCACAGTAGAACGTGACACATCAAAGGGAGGCCGGGGGGAGGAGATGGACGGGGAAAGGGAATAGCAGATAACAACCTGCGCCAGGCAAAGAAGAAAATAATCAAGGTATAATGCTTTTCTGAAATCACAAAAAATCACGGTTCAAGGGTAACAACCGAACGAAACACTGCCGCCAAAATCAACAGACAACCGCCGAGCAAGGAGGGCAAAACAGACCAGAATATAGCAGAACATTACTCTCTAAAAAACCCGTCACCATCGTACAGACTGACCGGCGTCGCACATCCAATCCCGATTCCAAGTCCCTTCCCAGTGGGCGTTGTCATGCCACGACGAGCAGATGTCGGCGTTGGCGGGGCGCGATAGCTGGCCATGCGGGCTGGCGATCTCCCACTCTTAGAGATAGAACGTGGAATGGTGTTTTTCATGTGCACTGGCGAGGCGTTGGTATCTGGAGGGAAGGCGTAGTTGCCTGCGAATTGGGGAGCCGGGGGCTTGGGCGGCGATCCGCTGCGGTTGGCGTCTTCCCAGATAGTGACCTTGTCTCGTACGGTCGAGGCATTGGTACCATATACTGGGGAGGTTGGGCACATGGATGAGTCAAGAGCACTCGCCAAGGAGCCTTGGGACTCGCGGTACCGCCGGTAGGAGTGGTTACTTGCATCCGTTTGTGTCCTGTGCAATGTGTCTGTCGACCTCCGCCAATCGCTACCCTGGGTGCCAGTGATGAAGGGTAGACCAGGAGATGAAGTTGGTCCCATCAAGGGGCCGATGGGCCTTGGTGGTGGAGCACGCGTCGAGTTGCTCCGGGCAGGCTTGCCCGGCTGAGTGCGCGGTCCCTTTACAGCTGTCCGTCGAGGGCTGCCAGTGCCACTAGCAGGCGAATTCTCGTAGGCCAAGGGCGATGGAGCTCCAGGCACCGCCCATACTGGCGGCTCCCGCTCCGGGGAAGGCGTATGCGAGAGACTTACGTCGCCACTAGGGGGGAGGGCCGTGAAAATACCAGGCAAAGAATGGTCTCTGGCGAAGATGGGTGTATCGTCTGCGTTGTCGGTGGGCGCCTTCTTCCGCTTCTTAGAAGGAGTTCGGGTATGCGTGCGAGGCTGCGGCTCTTCAGCCAAAGGGCCGAGAGAGCTTGGTGCTGAAATGACAGGCTTGGTGCGGCGACTGCCGCTTCCACGCTTTGAGCGGGGCAGCGGGGAGGACGTGTTCACAGGCGGGGATGGCTGCGCTTTAGGTGTCCCGTTGATGGTGCTCTCACGCAGGTCCACCTCTTCCATGGCATCCAAGTCTTCGGGTTCTTCTTCGACTGTTGGGGAGAAGACAGAGCCTCCGAATGTCATGGGCGGATGGATCGATATACGAACGCAGTTCTGGCGTCTGTGACCCTTACTCTTGCGCTGAGAATTAGATCCTTTGAGTGCTGATGGAAGAGGTCCTTTGATAGACAGACTGGAGCGCTGCATGGGACTTTGAGGCATATAAGCGAGCGGTTGGCCGGGAGAACCAGTGGAGAAAAGGGTACCATTTGAGGCTGGAGAGCCTCCATAAAATGGATCATTGTCAAACTGCTCATTCTCGTAGCCCGGCGGTTGTTGTTGGTACTGACTGAAATGCAGCACATAAGCCGCATTCGAGTGGGGTGACCGCCAGGCGGAAGAATTGGCCTTCTGATAACCAGCCGGTGGCCCAGGTGTGCTATTGCGAAGGGACGAATGTCTTTGCGGAGGGTTCGACGACATAGATTCACTGCGACGAGGCACACCGTTAGAACGGCTGCTTGCATTACTTGGGTTCCGAGAAGTTGTTGTCATGCTGCGCCGGGGTGATACGGCTTCTTCCGCCATCCGCCTATGGTTATCAGCGTTTGACGACGAACGTATGGGGAAATTAGGCGGCAACGAGGTATTGGCAGCAATGAAGCTTCGGCGTCCGTTTTTGACTCCAACGTCATTGGCGCTGTATGGCACGAACGTGCCGCCAGATGGGAAGATAGGCGACGTGAGGTCGGTGTCGGCGGATCGAGGGCCATTCCTGCCATCATCCAGAATTGAGCTGTTGGTTGTGTCGAGGCTCATTGACGACAGACGCATGACCGAGTCGTTCCGCAGGTAGCTGAAACGTTCCTGTGGAAAAGCGGCGGGGGGAGGTGGAGGGGGGATTGACTGATCAGGGACATGGCCTGCGGTCTGACTGACGATACTTCCACCACGAAGCCGTGTAGGAGACTCGTCAAAGATCATTGAAGGTGGGTCAAACATGTCCTGTGAATTGTTGCCTGGTAGCACCGGAAACAGGGTCGATTGCGCTCGTTGAGTTGTGGGCGGCCAGGCTGATGCAGGCGACATAGGGCGCATGCCAAGGTGGAATCCTTCTTCTTCTCTGGGAATTTCTGGGGTCTGTTGTGGTGTTCGCTCCGCCGGCAGCTCCAGGACTCCTTCGACAGCCGAGAGAGGGATATTCTCTCTTGAGCTCCCGGGCGGGCTTGGTACCATCTCGCTGACGGTGGCCATGGAGTCCACACGTTTATGCCCGGTTCTGGAGAACCGTTTTGACCGGGCTCTGCGGATAGAATTGCGCAGTGATCGTGCTCTTTCCATGAGGGGCCACGATGTCTCGGATCCGTTCTTTGGCCGTAGAAGAGTCTCTCGTGATTCCAGCTTGCCCCATTCTGTCGGCTTGCCATACGGTAGCTGGCCGTGAGCCCGAAGAACACTCCCTTCCTGATGAGATAGCTCCGTCAACGTATCCCCAGCGAAGGTTTGTATCTTGCGGGTATTCTCCCCTGGGGTCAGCCTTAGGACTCTCAACGCATGGCGCTCCTTGCGGAATCGAACCCAGACAACGACTGCAACGACTCCGCAGACTATGAAAAACGCCGCGCCAGAGGCGGCGATGGCGACCACGATGCTCAGGCTCAGCATGGTCTGGTTGACGAGTTAGCCTGCCAAGTTGACTTTGAATCGGAGCGCGCGTGATCCGCGAAAAGGGCAGTGTTCAGTCGCTCATCCGTTGGAGGTCTCGAGTCGCGATGTTCCAGTTGTTTAGTTTAGATCCTTTCGATTCAATATGGTCCACAGTATGGTCAGCCACCTGAATCACAACAAAGCCTCGAGGAGGCGAGAGGTGGAGGCGAGAAACGCAATCAGGTGCAGCAGCGCGAACATTCCTGCTTGGGGTTGCTGGTTTGTTATGGGAACGTTGACCAGTGCCCTGGAATGTGAACGCATCACCAAGACGCCGCGAAGAATGTTGGCGGCCACACTGTACCCCCACCCCTGCCATCGCCTGTCATGACGCTCTGTCTACGCCAGGTAGATTGAGTGGTCTGAGTGGTCAATCAAAACGTTCATGTGAAATCCTTGAGATTGGCTGGAATGGAGATAGAATCCGGGTCCCTGTATGGATTATGATGCTACATAGTAATGATCAACACACGAAAATGACCCCCAAGAATGGCCAGCTATTCTTCATCCTTTCCACGAGATACAAACAGCTGGCTTCAAAAGGAAGAGACTAGTTTTGAACGTTTGTTGCTGAATGTTAGAGACCAGGCGATGACGAAAGTAGATCTATAGATGCTGCGCAGGTAAGTCAGCCATGAGATGACTCTGGCGCCACACCATCGCGACGAATGAAGTCCCAAAAGAGGAACATAGACTGATCAGGGATTCAAAGGCACCAAAAGCTCAATTGAATTAATTGAAAAGGATAAGGAAAATGCTCGGTCGGCCCATCGGACCAGCATCGCGGTGGGGCCGAAGACGTCGGAGATAGAGCATTTTCGGCCGGGAGTTTCCCTCCAGACGACTGCCCACTCCTCACCACCTTCTTTGGGGCACATCGCATCTTCGGCAGACAGTGGCTGAGCCATACCCTGATTGATTGAATAGCTTTGGAGCAGCTGGCACTGTTTTTCTAGTTTCAGGAACAAGCGAACTAGGGCTCCAGACCTCCCGCGCGGGGGCCTCCAAAGGGTAAAGATTGCCTGCGACATCAGGCAATATAATTACCTCATCGGATCATCTGACCGGCGCCAGTAGGTGTGCGGCGTAGCCCTCGCCGCCCTTTACTTCCGGCAGAACTATCCTGAAAAGTAGGTCCGTCTTGCGGCCGAGGAAGTGGATTGTGACAGACGTCGCAAATTGAAACCAAAGAACACCTTTCTCAGGGGCCAATGCAATGTGTCCAAAACAAACAACCGAGCTTCCAGGGTCCATTCTGCTCCATGATACAATGTCCGTCGAAATGATGGGTGCACATTTCACCTCTCGCAACGATGACCCGCTCCTCGCCCTATTCTGGGACGCATAGCGTCATACCCACAGGAACGAGGCGCCGCCGATGGTGGGCCATGCTCCAGTAACTGTACAGTTCCTTGGGAGCAACTGTACAGTACCATCCCCACTTGCGCGTCTTGATCTCTGCTTCCCCCGCCAACACATCCCTCACCGTCTTATCGCAGCGAGTGGGTTTGTTTTTCCCCTCAAAATTGTTGCCCCACCGGAGCTCTATTTAATGTGATCTCCCTTCCCATGCTGCTTCTTGTCTCGCTTCCTATCTCGTACTTCTAATCTACTGCCTCTTTTCTATTCACGATGGCTGCCAACCCGGTTCAGAATGGATTATTCGTCCACAACAACACCGTTGCCCCCGAGCACCCCAGCTTGATGAGCATGTTCTCCCTAAAGGGAAAGACTGCCATTGTAACCGGTGCGGGTGCTGGCATTGGACTCGCCGTCGCGCACGGTCTGGCTGAAGCTGGTGCCAACGTTGCCATGTGGTACAATACCAATGCTAAGGCTGCGGAGCGTGCCGCCGAGATCGCCCAGAAGTACGGTGTCCAGGGTAAGAAACTATGTTTCTCCTAGATCTGCGGGTTGAATTGATGCGTTGAGGAAGTTAACAAGCTATTTCCTTGCCACAGCCAAGGCTTACCAGGTTCAGGTCACCGACCCCAAGGCTGTTCAGGAGGCTACCGATCTCGCCGTGAAGGAATTCAACGGGCGCCTGGACGTCTTCATTGCCAACGCGGGTATTCCATGGACTCAGGGCCCCATGGTCGACGGACCTATCGAGCACTACAATGATGTGGTCCGCATCGACCTTGATGGGACCTTCTTTTGCGCAAGAGCTGCAGCTTCTCACTGGCGCCGACAGAAGGAGGAGGGCACCGATATCAACGGCAACAAGCTCACTAACTTCACGTACGGTAGCTTCGTTGCCACAGCCTCCATGAGCGGTCATATCGTCAACTTCCCCCAGATGCAAGCGGCCTACAACGCCGCTAAGTCGGGTGTCATCCACCTTTGTACGTTTTCTCTCAAACCAAACCTTTCCCGATGTACTCTCCTCCTAATAATAATACAGGCAAGTCCCTCTCCGTCGAATGGGTCCGCTTTGCCCGAGCCAACACCGTCTCCCCCGGCTACATCGCCACCGAGATCTCCAGCTTCGTACCCGAGGAGACCAAAAACATCTGGCGCGATAAGATCCCCATGGGTCGTGAGGGCGAGGCCCACGAACTGAAGGGTGCTTATCTCTACCTGGCCTCGGATGCGTCCACCTACACCACCGGCGCCGACATTATCGTCGACGGCGGCTACTGTGCCCCATAAATGATGCAGCGATGAGCTGATCTGACGATTTTTAAAAGGAGGTTCTTATACTTAGAAAGTGGCTTTTTGTGTTACGTGGTAATGATCGATTATACACGAGATAGAGGATTGAGACGATACGAATGAATCTGCGGAGCGGAAGTATTGAATTGAATCGACCTGACCCAGGCCCCCTCATTGAGCGCCGGACCTCATAAATCATTCCACTCTCCATAAACCGAAGCCGTTCCACCCCTGCAAGTACCTCAGTGCCTTGTCAGGCCCCAGCCCAGATGCATAATTAGCTTGTGCGAAGATGCCGAGCTAAGAGCGCCCGGTGCCCCACCAACCAGACGCATACCCCGGCCACAATTCTTGCGTGGCGCCCGACCTGCGGGATATCCACGATAAGCAACCCGCTCAGTCCAACCCTGCGCCGACGCACTGACTACCCGCATACGTCAAGCTGCGTGGTTCTCCCGCTCGTGCATCTGCACGTCTGTGTCCACCCTAGATGGGATTGGGCGGTCGGCGGCCGATACCCGATTGTTCAAATTCAGCGCGCACCTCAGCTTCGAAGTCTGCGGCGACACGGCGGGCCATCCAGTCTATTATCCTGTCGAGCCAGGCGCCGGGCCCGCGGCCGTTGTGGATGTGCTCCTCGAGCTTAATTTCCCACTGCGCACGGGGGAGGGGTTCTGGGGCGCGGTTGAGTATCGTGCGGCCGAGGGAGTCGATTGTCCAGGTCGGTCGGGAGATGGGTTGGGATTGGGTAAAGGATGAGTGTTCCCTGCTGCTGCTTGCGTTTGAGGTACTGTCCTGGGATGAGTCTGGGATGTACATCGTCACATTTAGCTCTGAATCAGAGTCTGAGCTGGTAATATCTGAGCCATCCAACGAAGATCCATCGGCGGAGTATGTCGGGGAGCCCAAGTCGAATAGGTCTGTCTGGTGTCCACTGGCGGTGTCAGAAGGCTCATGCGTGTCATACGTTCTGTCCACGTTTCCATCGCGGCGACTGTCAGTGATGTGACGCAGCCAGCGGCTCCATTTTCGGATCCTATACTGCCACTGGCGCACGGTACGGCGGATGAGATGCTTGTATGGTCGGAGCTGCTGCAGGACCCAAGCACGGCGGAGGTAGGCTGTAAACGTGAAGGAGAAGAGTAGGCATATGATAGGAAAGGCGAGGGAATCTTTCTGCTTTCCTTCCATGACGAGCTTGGTGTATCGACTGGGATGCCAACATGCCACTCGTTGTTGATGGGCTGGTAGGAAGTGAGTGGCCTGGCCGGCCTAGTGGGTCTTGACTGAGACGATTGCGAACAAGAATCATGGCTTACCACTACACCGCTTATGCAGCCCCTACACATTGAGGAAGTGAGTTCTGTGTGAAGTGGGCCAAACGTCGCCAGCAAACTACCGTGCACTACGGGGCCATTTTATCATCATACCCTAGGACCCGAAACCTCTCCTTCAAATATTGCCGAGCCCTGTTTTCCAGTTCACTGTACTCGTCAAAGAAACCTAGCTAGGAAACCGACAACCCCCGCCCCCGACTCTGATCTGCAGCCATTTCTGAGTGATCGTAAATATAAGGTGCTTGCTGCTCTTCGCTTTCTCATGCGACGTAATCCTTTATACGGAGACGTTGCAACAGATGATTCTACTGTGGATCACTGGTCCGATGATTCCTTACCTTCGGATCTATAGCGGCAAATTATATGCTTGAGCGACACGGATCACCACGAATGAGTGGGCTACAGTGTCAAGTTGCAAGAGAACAACTACGAAAACGAGTGGCAAGCCGCTGAAGACAACCGTGACCATTTTATAGACGATGCTCTTCCAGTCACCGCTTCCGTTACCGTTGACTTGAATGGAGGTCGCCAAAGCCCTGACCTGAACACAATATATATTCTTACCGATGACCCACCGCTCGACATGCAACCTCCATATACCTCCACGAGCCACGCGAACCATACTGTTCGACCGACTACCGCTCAGCCACGAGCCCCTGTGATCGAATATGGTATTCGAGGCCAGATATCACTTCTAAATCATTGGCAAGATCTCTTATCTTAAATCTGCTTTCGTTACGTTTTTCCCGGCGGGTATTGGAGGCCATCTAGATCATCGTGTTGTATCTGTGTCCCTTGTTGCTTTCGCATATTGGGCACTTCGTCACTTAAACATAACCTCTTTTTCTTCAGTCAACTTATTCGAATAGCTAATTGTAGACCTTAAAGACTTGGTGGAGAGTCACGTTCTTTGTCTTTGAGAACGTACTAGCATGAAGGAAAGATGGTCTTGTTAGACAAATAAGGTAGTCAACCTGACGCTATCCATCTGAATCAATCTTTAGGTTTTCTAGGCATTCCATATGGCCATGTCTATCAAAGTAGGGCTGAAGCCGCTTAGCCCTTTATAGCATAAGATATGTAGAGTTCCACCGTGTTCGGATATTCTGGATTGGGACAAATTGGCTAGAATCTATCAGTTGAAGCTATAAGAGTTCCTCACGTCTATGTGGGCTTTCTGAGAAGAACAGAGAAGATAAATTTGTGTAAATGTCTAATTGAAGTTCACCTAAAGATTACTTTCCATCTGTAGTGCGTAATACGGTCAAGCTGTTTGAAAGATGCCCGAACCCTATAATGATCTGGACGAATCGAGCTAGCTATGGAGGGCCACATGTTCTTAGTATTTTTGGCCGATGTATTTCAAGTGATTTGTGAAGCCAAATTCCATGTGATATGATACTTCAATACGATTCAGATTTGAAATTTAGCTAAGCCGGAAATATATTAGCGTGGTTCGAATACGGGGTTGAGAAATGATTCCTGTGAGTCAGTTGAAACTGAATACGGTGTGCGGGGTTCGTGAAAATGGGGTAACCTTCCAATCGCAATACTTTTCTTCCTTTGACACGAATTGTCTGAGTAAAGATTAACGGGACCATCTTACCTAGTTCCGTCCACCTCCACCCGATCTCCAAGGGTATGAAAATTGCATCGGCATTTTCAACGGCTCAAGAATGGTCGCTTCCATGGATCAGTCCTCCGCCATTTGTGAGAAGGCAATCCGCAAATACCATGAAATCACGGGGGAGACTCTCGAGGTTGATTTTCTCACAAAGATCCGCAGCGTCAGCGATCTCACGAAAGAGATTGACGAGAGGAATAGCGCCTTCCGCGAGTTCCGCGAAATACGAGGCAACATCTTCGATGTTCTAGAAGCGGCACTGATCCCCGTGCAATTGTTCGGCAACCTCGCGGCTGGAGGCGCATCGATGGTATTCCCCCCAAGTAGTCTCGTCTTTGGGGCCGTCATGCATTTGGTGGGTGCCGCCAAGGGGGTATCTGCCTCATACGATGCGATTCAAGACTTGATGCAGATGCTGCAGGTATGATCTAGCTGCGTTCAGATGAAGACAAGGGGAAGGATGGAGCTCTGAACGAAACTAGGATTTCACCATCCGACTAAAAACATACACACAAGAAGCCATCTCCGAGGCTCTAAGCGACAAGCTTAGCGATATCATCGTTGCTCTTATTGAAATTTTTGCCTTGTCATCTAAGATCGTCCGACGAGGCCGCCTGTTCAAGTACACCCGAAATGTTCTACTTGGTAACGACGACTCCATTCAAGCCACGATGAGCAGACTTGACAAGCTCACCCAGGTCGAAGCGAACCTAGTTGCAGCTGAGACTTTGACAGAGTCGAAGAGAGCCGGCCGTGTAGTTGATGGTATATCTGTGGCCGTCAACGCTACCAACGTGACTGTTCAGGAGACCGGGATGACGGTTAATCAGATGAGCGCACAGGTACATGAGGTGCAGGGGATGCTAGAAAAGCTGATCTTTTCCGGGAATGAAGAAAACCAGGATACCAGGGAAAATGGAGAAGCCTTGCAAGGACTCATCAATCAAGTCCTTAGACCATCCAAGGTTGATTCAGCGCAGGAGTGGTTCGAAAGAATTCACAAAGCCCGTGTACCGGGCACAGGAGACTGGATCCACAGCGAGGATGTTTTTCAATCTTGGATCAATGAGAAAACGCCTGTTATTTTTGTGTCTGGGAATCCTGGTTCGGGGAAGTCATTTTTGGCCGCGAACGTGATCAATTTCCTTCTTAATAGATTTCTTCCGGCCCTTCCACACAACCCGCTGGTTTCGATCGGCTATTTCTTTTTTAGGGATGACAAGCCCCAAACAAGGTCCTTTCATCAGGCGTTGCGCGACCTGGCCTTCCAAATCAGCAAGAACGACCCAGGGTACAGAAAGTATCTCGGGTCTATCAAGGAATATGAACAGATTAGCACTCTGGAAAGCGCGTGGCGTCTCCTTTTCGTTGGATACTTTCTCAAGAAACCCAATATCGAGAGCGTCGCGTATATCCTGCTAGATGCAGTGGACGAAGCTCTAGATGAGGACTGGAGGATCTTTGTCGATCTCGCAAAGGACTTGTACGGCAACCAGTCGTCTTTACGGCTAGCAATTGTTGGCCGACCTTATATCCACGATCAACTGCTCGAAGGCCTGGAGGTTAATCTGCCAACCCTTCACGTCACCAAACAGAAGAATTCCAGTGATATCACTCAGTATATCCACGTCAGCATCAAAAAGTCCCTGATTCTGCGAAGAGTGTCGGCAAAGCTACGGGATGAGATCGTGGATAAACTCTCGGTCCGGGCGGAAGGCATGTTCCTTTGGGTGAATCTTATGCTGCAAGAGTTAGCTAAGAAGCGGAATGAGACCAGCATGCGGAAAGCACTGGAGAGAGCTCCCCGGGGGCTTAAGGAGATGTTGCGACATGTCTTGGCCACTTTCGCTGAAAGATCTAACGAAGAGGAACTCGAGTATCTCAATGAAACATTGCTCTGGGTCACCTGCGCGAGCCAACCGTGGAGACTAGGCGAGATAGAGGCGATCCTCAGACTGAAATCACCGGAGGGAGATGGCATGATTGATCTTGAAGGAGCTCTACGGCGCCAATGGGCGTCATTCTTCTCTTTAGGCCGAGAGGATGGCCTTACGACAGCCGATCTAGAGAATGGATCAGCCGATCTAGATGCATTCAACTGGAGCGCCGACGAGGAGGAACAATGTGATTATGAAACTACCGAGGAGGACTATCTCATGGCCTTCAGCTCAAAAAAGGATACAACCACCGTCAACTTCTGCCATGCTTCCATTGGCGACTTCCTCCGCGATGATTCGGAGGGCAAGGTTTCCACTACAGAGGCCCACATTGGCGTCGGGGTGAATCACCATGAAGCGAAAGCTCATATCCTGAGGATTTACTTAAGGCTAATCACCGATCCGGACTTTGCAATGAAGGCCAACGACTCGGGGCACATGCTCCAATATGCTGCGCGGCATTGGGGCGATCACCTGCTCACCACTTCCCCGTCCAACAGTTCCTCAGAGGATAGACGAGAAATTGCGAAGATGCTATTGACGGCCTTTCGATCGGAAGAATCAATGTCGAAATGGCTCGGGGAAAGTGACTGGGCTCTTTCTACGGCTACCATCAGAGCTGTCCAACAGTGGTGGCAAGAGCAAGACGTCCGCGAGCTTTTATCTTTGGAAGAGAAGGAGTTCGTCTCTACCACGGATGAGGAGCCATTCAATCTATTCCAGCCAATGGTAGTGTTCTGCATCAAGAGGTGGCTGTGGGAAGACCTGCCTAGACCTATTCCCATGGTTTCTATAGTCTGGCGCTACCAGATGCTAGTTAAGGGTGAGGAGATCCACGATCACGACAGGAGCCTAACGGCGGAAGACGTGGTCAAGGCCGCTGAGTTTGGGGGCTTTGAAAAAAGTGGCCAGTGGTTTAAACAATGTGCGATCGCTCTGCGCGAATCCTGCTGCCACGAGGAAGCTCTACAGTATTTCGAAAAGGCGATGGAACTTGACCCGCATAATTGGCGGACCCTGCGTGAACTAGCACAGACATATCAGGAGCAAGACGATTGGCAGGAATCCATTGAGCTCTGGAAACGGACTCGACTAAGTTTGTTGACCGTAATTGCGGAGCGACCAGAGGACCGACCACTGAAAGAACATCTTCATGAGTGTCTGGAGCGTATGGGTCAGATCTATCAAGAACAGGGAAATCGGGAGAAGCGATTCGAGGCCGTTCAAGAGGCATATCAATATGCACCCTCTTGCTGGACCTGTATCCATGCCCTTCTGGAATACCATAATGACAACCACGCCTACGAAGCATCGATGGATTTGCTAAAGAAGTTAGCCAACACTCCGGTTCCCGAGGAAGATTATTCAGAATTGACCCGATTCTTACTGGTCAACGTATTTGATGTGGACAGCAAGTCAAGGCTTGCTGTCGATGCCGCGTCGGCTACCAATGACCTGGATTTCGTGTTGAAAAGCTTACAAACGGCGGCCACGGCGGCTCGAGCGGCATCGAGGACGTTGATTGCCGCAGAGGTGGATATGTCCATCGCTCGGATCTATGATGAGTTTTTGTTTGACCATCAGAAGGCAATCGGGTGCTGGGAGAAGATCATGAATACATACTCTTCTTCCTCCGAGGGGACATTGATCGGGACAATCAGACAGCTTGCCTCCTCAAACTTGGCTCGGGCGTTTCTTTGTAACGCAATCGAGGCTGGAATTGGCATGCCAGAAGCGGAAGTATCAGTGTCCAAACTTGAGAAGCTCACTCAGGAAAGTCAGACCTGTCTGTTAGGAAGCTGCGCCTTCGTGCCGGCCGTTTACTTGGGCATCTACTGTCGCCTTCGAGGGCAAGACGAGCGGGCGCGGGCTCTCTTCCAACCCTCCCTACAACGAAGCATTCAAGCCATAAGCGATGACAATCCTAGGAATGAGGACCTGTCCGACCTGCAATATACTCTGATGAGGACGGGAGACTTCAAAAATGTTGTTGCAATTGCCCACAGGTCGGAACAGGACAATAGCGAGCCTTGGTATGTATGCCGCGGCCCATGCCGGCGCAAAATTCCCAAACGAGATGGTTTTTCCATTTGCCCCATCTGTTTGGAAAAGGAGTTGTGCCCAGAATGTGTTAAAAAACTGGTGGAGGGAGAGATGCCCAAGAAGAGATGTCATTCCCAGCACGTTGAATACTTCATCTCTATTACCCCGCAGTTGAAAGAGGTCCGCGGTGGCATGATGTTGGTCCACGGCGAGGAGATGGATTTCGCGACGTGGTTGAATCAGTTGAAGGAGGAATGGGATCTTGGTGCCTGCAATCCTCCAGGTTCCACCGCACGTCAATTTGGTCTCAGTGACTTTTTACTAGGCCTTGTGGCGTAGATCCAAGAGTAGCATGCAGGTACCTTGCTCACGGTAGTATTCAGTGCCGCACTTTGGGAGCTCAGAAGAGGGATCGAATGACTGATTGATTGATTGATTGATCGATTATTCCCTCTCGGATCTGTCAGACGTAAGGCCGATTTGCCGGCAGAACACTAATAGTCCCATCATAGAATCTATGGGGAGGGTTCAAGAATGTATCGAACACACTATAATGTCCTCATAGCGGACATGATTCAATGGTCCATGCTCTGAGCCCAACACACTTCCGTATATTCAACATACAATCTAAGATGTTGTCTAGCGTATTGAAGCATGTCCTTGAGGCACAGATGTCTTTGTTCAAGTCAGAGAAATGACAGACAAAGAAGGAGAGAAGCATCCTCTTCCTCCTGGTGTATATTCACAGTAAAGAGCTCTGGACTAGGAAGCTAGCAAATACTCGAGGATATGCTATCGGTAGGGCTCCAAACTAATACCACTCTACATTGTTTTGCTTAGGGATGCACTTTGCCAAGAAGAGGATAAGCAGAATTTGGTTATGAAAAACCGTGCTCAGAATGGGCTAATCCCATATGCAAGCATCTGATTTACTTCATGACCTATTTATTTCCTGAGATTACAGTCAGCTTACTTGTCAGAGTATGATTCCTCCTTGAAACGACGAAGTTTCTCCGCACAACCGGCCAATTTGGGTGGCCCATACAGTGTTCAGCTCCTAAGCAGATTTGTTTACCAGAGCTCGTCGGTAATTAGATTTAAATTTATTATTGGTTCCAGGAGCTCTGACTGCTTCAGCTTACGCCATGGTCTCATCTCTAGTTATCGTCGGAATCTATCGGCTGAACGCGCGTGCGGGGAACAATCTGATTAACCCGATCGCGGCGAGCGGCCCCACGACATCGAATGAAACCCAGTGACCCAGTCACGCCCCCGCACTCTTCACCGCGTTTATCAACAGATGACCGCGCGCGCGCTCAGATCAGATGTCATTTGATCGCGGCCAGCCGGAGATGGGTTGCGACTTTGAATTTCCTTATAACCGCGGGGCAGGACGGCTCCCTGGATAGGAGCCGATTTCTGTTTCACACTGCGCGAGATCATTGTTGGCTGCATCTTTTTGGTACTTTGAATCATCTATATCCGGTACCGGATTTCAAAGAATCTTTGTTTGGCGAAGAGTCTCGAGCGCGATTCACCCAACGCCCAGCAGAAGTCTAATCTCAAGTCAATGACTTCTTTCATACGATAGTCCCAAATTAATTTTATTGTTTCCGTGGCTCAACTATCCACTCCGACAAGCTGACTTGAAGTTATATAAGAAGAATGCTGGAAATCGCATCTTTCCCAGCGTGCAAACCCATCGATTCATTACAGAACCAACCTATTGGAGACTGCTCTCGGGCACAATTGGACTAAATAAGCGCAAGCTACCATGAATAACGCGAAGGGCCAAGATAATAGTGACGCGCCAGATATGGAGCTGGTATGCCACCCCCCCCAACCCCGAGACCGGATTACAAGGTCTCTGCTAATCCGTGCGCATCAATAGCTACAAGGCCTCGAGGAAGCCCTACATTGCACAAAGTGTCGAATCAATGTCACACCAGCTAGCATGACAGTCGATATCCAGAAAGGCGTATACATCACTTCCCACTACCCACCGTACTTCAGGAACAACAACACCAGAGATGACAACATTTCGCCTCTTGAGACGCAGTCTACACCCGAAGACCCATCTTTCTGGACATTTATCTCTGTTTCTCAGCGTGAACGTTACTACGAGCTCGTCGAACAAACACTCAACCACATACTAAACAAGACCAAATCGATGGACCCGGAAGTCGCCGTCTTATCTGCCCACTACCAAGTAGACTTTCACATCCGCCAGCATTACCTCTCGCACCGAGGTGTACTGACGTTCTGTCGTAACGCGGACGATATGCAGCAGCTACGGCACTGGCAATGGAAAATGGACGACTTGGACAACATCAGACCGGTCAACCTAGATCATGTCTGGCCCCGCGGTTGCAAGCATACAGCATGGCCGAGAGACAAAAACCTGGAAATGATGCACCAGACCCTCATGTGGAAGCGCGCATGGCTGACGCGACGGAAACGTGTGGAGGAAGTCAGGGCCCGGTGGGCTATTATCATGGAAGAGCGGCGCAAACAGCGGGAGATGTTATTGCTCAAGAAGGGTGCAACGATCACAGTACGCCTCTACTGCAGGGGTGAGCTAAAGGATGTACGAGAGCTTAAGAGGATCAGGCATTCAGAGCCGGCGCTCCGACCGAGGAGGATGTTGCAGAATTCCGGATTGTGAGAGAAACATTTATTGGGCGGGGTTTTGGTGTTTGGGGCCATTTTTCGTAAGGATATCCTATTTGATTGTTGTGTTGTTGCACAAGGCCCGAGAAGCGATCGAGGCCATTCTTCCCTGTTTGTTCACATGCCTAGGTCACCCTGGTTGGTGAGATGGCACTTGAATTTGCTCTAGACTTTTCACAGGGAAGGGATTTTTAAGTCTGACATGCATACCGAAGCGGTTCGGCATGAAATAGCGAGGGGCATTTATACATGCAATTTGCTCCGTTAAATTGCTTGTGTTCTTGTAAGGTTGTACAAGACGTACCCCGGAATCTTCACTCCAGGTCAAAGCTATACCTAGGGCCTATCAAGATCAATTTCCCCGACTGTAATACCAGCCATTGTCCCGATCAAGGTATCTGTGGGGTTCCCGCTTGATTTTAGGATTATTCAAATTGTTCCTCAACCAAGACCCTGAGACAGCTCGGAGGGTACCAGGGTAGGTACTTTCTGTCATGGAATATGCAGTCAGACAGGGCGGTCTAAATGTGAAGACAGACTTGAGATAGAGTATGCAAAGGATTTAGGATGTATTTTTTCTACTCATACTCATCAGCATCTCTCCCCGGATTTACATTACGTAGGTAGAGAATTAAATAGTCGACAATCTGTTAATACAATACCCTTCAGATGGGTTGGTGAGGGGGGATTCATAGTTTCTTCTACTTGCACAACGGGATGGTAGGCTACATCATCATCATCATCATCATCTCCGTCTGAAAGCTCGCTTGTGCTGCAGGAATCGGGCTAATCGGGATAATCGGGTTACTGTGTAGATGTCCAAGGGAATGGATCTGTTCGTGAAACAGATGCGTTTCCACTTAGGATAGGTGGATATGCAGCTCCCTGTCGTTGCTGTGGAACCTTGAATTATCCTTTACCCCCCAGTGGTACATTTCTTCCCGTGTTGACTCAAACATGCTGAATACAACCTCGCGGTACTTCCATAACATATCGCATAGCGAACACGCTCAAAGAGAAGCACTCGCCGGCTATAAAATGCCGCACAAAGTCATTCAGTTCGGTTCTAATTATAACCATCGAGTGTTTCCCATATCACCATTTCAGTTACCACAAGTCACGTCAGGATGCGTCTTTTGGCAGTAATTGCGCTCATCTTTACCACCCTGGTTATCGCATCCCCAGTTGACGATATCCATGGGCCTCTCTTGCCAGATGAGGCCCGTTGCAGGCATGGATATGATAGGTGCATGAGCGTAAGAAAGAGAGCTCCCCGGTTAGTCAGAAGGAAGTCTAATTGACTCACGCAGCGATGTTATGAACGTCACTTTGGTCGAGAGTGTCGGGAAGTGAGTTTCTCTTTTCCTGTCGGGCCTGCCCCGGACTAGTTGGTCGCTGACTTTGAACAGCGCTGTTACTCGGACTTTTGCGAACGTTGAAACACTTGGCATACTCGCCTTTATTTCCCACAGCTTTCAACAACCTGTGGGAATTTCAGACCGGCCGGGGAAAGTGTCTCGAGCAGGGGAGGAGTATCAACCGGGTGTTGGTGCTCGGTTAATTGGAGGAGCGACTACTGTGAATATCAACAACAAGATTCATTGGTGATATCATTTGTTGGCCATTTAGCCCCTGTGCATTTAATTTTCGCGATGCATCAAAAATTGGAATCAATCTGGAGAAATTGAACACAACATTTGGTCCTGTTGATCCCATGTATATTGGCGAGGTGTGGTGTAGAGTGACTATTGCCACAACCTCGCATCTGCCCGAGTCCATCGCAACGTCCACCGTCCAACCTCCAACCTCCAACACTACCACCGTTATTTCGCCTGCGAAAGATTTCCCCGTTCTTCCACAAGACTTTCCGGATATGAGCCCGGAGTGGGACTCTCATGGTGGGCCTTTGTTCAATTAATCCAGGCCTTGTTCGAGGCTCGGTCTTACGTGTGATTCTTCAATTCAGTCTGCAGCACCTCTACAAACGGGGAACGCCATTTCACCGTCAAGTATCGGACGATTGCTCGGCATGACCTGAAGAGAACGAATGGCAGCCACTACCCCAGCCTGAACCCTCGCAGGTCTTACGTTCAGGGCTCTGCTCTGCATTCTGCGAAGCGATTCATGAGTGGATTCCCCAAGATCGCCATGGCGGCTTACCTGATTGAGAGACGATTCCAGCTTTCGCCTCCAAATGACCAGAAAAAGCCCCACCCACCCCTCAAATTCTGGGGGAAGCACACTGTGAAGATCCGGGACGGTCAATGGGGTAGTCTCCCGCAGATGCAGCAGTTTGCAACGGGAACTTCCACCATGAGGCCATGAAGGTCATTGAGCGCCCAGAGTGTGACCATTCCAACGCCTGGCACCGATCTCCCGCGCCCGCGGCGGTTGTGGCTGGCCCCTCCTTCCCTCGCCTTCCTGATCCCGCCTGTGCTCATATTGGGGCTTCGACGATTTGCTCGAAGCCCTCGGATAGCTGATCCAGTCAAGGCCGGCCGGTTAACTCTCCGCCCCTTGGATCCATGATTCCCATGGGTAGGCACACACAACCGGAGGTCAGTCGACCGTGGACGGGCATCTCCGTTTTTTTTAGCAGCGGGCCACCAATTAGCGCCCAGGGGCTCCCCGTGACTAATCGGCTTGGTCGCATTTCGTCACAGTCCATGAGGCGCCACCGGACAAAACTCATCGTCTTTTCCAAGGCCGCTACGCAGATCTGAAGATCGCTGACGTGGGAAGTTGGTCGAGAATACTGGTCGATGGAGAGTCTGCCTGTGCCTGTGCCTGAGCCTGCCACTCACCGCGCAGGATTCAGTCGAGTCCCGAGCCCCGTTCAGGAGCGACTATGGTTGCAGCGACACTCACGGCCCAAGCTAAAACAAGGTCATGTGTCCGACTCTCCAGTCTCGAGGGTCAGCCCCTGTGACGAGGGCTATCATGATGACTCTCGAGGCTCCCCAGGGAGAGACAATATTCCCCTGTTCCCCAGGCCCATGGACTGCAACCCGCATCATCATTAGTTCAGCCCACTCGGGAACCGTATGATATGACGTAAGGGCGACCCCGACTCTGGTTAGGGTTCTGGTCCCGAGCCACCGGCCCGCGAAAGTCGCAAAATTTGACTTGACCGACCTGCCGAAAGGGCTGAAACAGCCGCAGAAAGAAAAGCCGAGGGCACCACCACGACCATGGGGTATTTAAGATAGACAGGCAAGGCCATATAGATCGTCAGTAGACAGGAGACAGGCCATGACGTCCTCGCAGCCCGACCGAACCGCGAAGAATCTCCCCTCAAAACGAGGGGAACGAACATCCACTCTACGACCCACCGTCGCGCCGGATGGGAAACAAGTGGGTAGCAACCATCCTTGGGTGGACACGCTGGGGATTTATAACGTCGCCAGCGCCTGATTCCTGTTCCTCCGCCTCCCCCGTTCCGCCTTTTCAATCCTCTTGACTCGACCCCCCACTTCCCTCGATCAAACTCCCACTTTGCACCTCCCACCACCACCGTTCACCGACCGTCTACACACTGAATACACTACTCTTGATCACTGCTCGCCTGACAAACGCCCACCCAACATGGAGAAGACTCAGGTTCTGTTGGTCGGCGCAGCGGGTGAAACCGGAGGGTCCATTGCGAACGGTCTCGTCGAAGACGGCAGCTTTGTACGCAATCAATAATTTTTCCCTTCGCAACCTCGGCGATAACTAACGATGCATTTCGTTCGGTTCTACAGGAAGTCCACGCCCTCGTTCGCCCCGCCTCCGTGCACAAACCCGCCATTGTGAAGCTCCAGGAACGAGGAATCCAGATCCGGAAATGCGACCTAAGGTCGTCAGAGGAGCAGCTCATCGAAGCGCTCGCCGATATTGATGTCGTCATTAGCTGTGTCGGTCCCTCCGAGCAGCAGGACCAGATTCCTCTCGCCAAGGCCGCAAAGAAGGTCGGCATCAAGCGATTCATCCCCTGCGGTTTCATCACCGTGGCACCTCCCGGTGGTGTGATGTGGCTGCGCGACGAGGTATGGAAGCACTCTCGGGTGGTGCAATGTGCCCTTCTAGTCCCTAGCTGATCATGCTTCTTGTCTCGGTCCAGAAAGAGATTGTCTACAACCAGATCCGCCAACTGTGGCTCCCCTACACCATCGTCGATGTCGGCTGGTGGTACCAGCTCTGCTACCCCCGCCTTCTTTCCGGCCGCGTCGACTATGCCATGACCTCCGGCAACGACGAGATCATCGGTGATGGGAACACGCCCACTGCGCTCACCGACTTGCGGGATATCGGTCGCTACATGGCCTTGATCATCAAGGACCCGCGCACCTTGAACAAGAAGATCCTCGCCTACAACCTGGTCACGACACAAAACAAGATCTATGACCTGATCGAGGATATCAGCGAAGAGAAGGTCGATCGCAACTATGTATGTTTGCCCACCACCCAGCACACCAAATTGCCTCCGGCCACGGTAGCGTATATGTAGACTAATCAACTCTTACTTTCCTCCGGAGCATAGGTCCCCGAAGAGACTATCTGCAGCCGCGTCCTGGCAGCCCGACAGGCCAGTGAAACTTATCCGTTCGACCCGATCAAGTTCATGCCTCGGTATCTCGCCGAATATCAATACTCCTGGGGCATCCGCGGCGACAACAACCCCGAGTACGCCAAATATCTCGGCTACCATCTGACCACCGAGCTGTACCCGGAGTTCAAGCCGACCGACTTCCGCGAGTACCTTGAGTCAGTGGTGCGCGGCACCGCCAAGGGTATCTACCAGGACCGAATCATCTCGCGCAAGCACCAGCGCCATTTCCCACGCACCGAGTCCAGCGACTCGCTGTATACCCGTATCTTCCCTCGCACAGAGTCAAGCGACTCGCTCATGTCGCGATGAACTGATGACACAACCTCTTCACGTATGTTCTAGTCTCCGACGACCGGTGTCCAGGCGACGCCCATCAACCGTTTCTCACGGCGGTTCTCCTGTTCGGGACTCCTTTTTACAAGAAGACTTGTTTTCTTTTTTTTTATGATCTAAACACTTCTCTACCACTCAACCCTACTTACATGCCCCGAGACGGGTATACATAGGGGGGCTGGCTCCTTGCTGGTTTCATTTTTGGGCGTTATTGACTTTTCCTCGACTTGAGACGACTTTGGGCGTTGGCAATCATATCGCTTCTACGGAATCGACGGTGAATTCAAATCATAGACGTTAGCCACGGGGTGATGTGCCATTTGGGGATGATGAGGTGCTGCTCGTGGCAATGATAAGTTGCTGACTTTCAATCGGAGATGCTATTCTATTTTGGTTTGCACTGTTTCATACACGCTTGAGTTTTGATCTGCCTCTACGGAGGGGATCGTCGTTGCATATAAAGAAATACCGATTCATGGCTATCCCAAATCCCAAATTCCAACTTCCAAATTTGTGCCTGCGGGCTGGCGCCTTCCACGTACTCGCTCTTTCCAACTCAACTCACAAACTTTTGCCGCGGCGCGCCTGTTTGCTTGCACAGGTTGAGGACGGTTCATGGGATGAATGCTTGACTTAGTTTTCATCTCAGACTCCAGAATTTCGCCGATCAGATCCTCCCGTGTTGCATTCCCTGTTTAATGGAAGGCTCTCCGCATTCCCTGCGACCCACTCGGTCTTCTAATAGCAGCCAAGCGCAGACTGCAAACCAGGAGTCGATGAACCCGCCCAAGAACCCTCCGAAGAAGCCTGAGGGCATTACAACAGAGTTCACGGATATTTTTGGGGCGTTGACGCCGCGACAAGCTGGAATCATCAGTTCGGCTGCAATGTTGCCCGTTGCACATAATAAACCCGCTAATCTGGATTCACAGCCATCGGGTCGGCGATCGGTACAGGATTGATGGTCGGTAGTGGGAGAGCTTTGGCTATGTATGTCCCCCTCACCCATGCCGCTACATTTTGCTTGTATATTGACTCTTGACATAGGAGCGGCGTGAGTCAACCATCTACCTGAGAATGGACTCATGGACCTGACAGAGTTGAAGCCCGCAGCCATCATGATTTCCTATACTCTCGTCGGATTCGCGGTGTTCCTTGTTCTTTGTGCACTGGGAGAGGTTGCTGCATGGCTGCCAAAGCCATGCACCGTGGCCGATCAGGCTTTTCGCTTCTGTGATCCCGCGCTGGGTTTTAGTCTGGGTTGGATGTGAGTGCCCTCTCCTTCCGAAAGTGCCGCTGCGGTGCTTGGACTTACAAACTTGCTACTAGATACTGGCTCAAATATGCTATCGTCACACCAAATCAATTAACAGCCGCTGCCCTCGTGATCACCTTGTGGTTGGATGCGGAGACGGTCAATCCAGGAGTCTGGATTACGGTATTCCTCTTGATCATCGTGGCTCTCAACTATATTCACCACAACCTCCCCAGTCACGTCGAGTTCTTTGTGTCGTCTTTCAAACTCATTGTGATGAGCGCCCTCATGGTCTTGTCGCTTGTTCTTGCACTCGGCGGGGGTCCCGATCACCGGGTACGAGGATTCCGATACTGGAAACATCCCGGTGCCTTTGTCCATTGGACGCACAATACGCTGGAGAATTTTTTCCACACGTGCGCAGCGTTTTCCTCCGCGACCTTCGCGTACATTGGCAGCGAAAGATCTGGCTTCTTGGCTCGGTCGCCGAATGTCCCAAAGGCCATGAATCGTGCCATCAAGCATACCTTTTACCGAATCCTGGTCTTCCATATTCTCGGTATCACCCTCATCGGGATGATGGTTCCGCACAACTCGTCCAAACTGGCCTTTTATCAAGGCTCGGGGAAGCATCCTGCCGCCTCTCCGTTTGTGGCAGCACTCGTCTCGGCGGGTCTCACTGTGGTGCCCGACATGTTGAATGCATATATATTGGTATTCATTGTTTCGATTGCAAACTACGACCTGTATCTGGCCACCAAAGCATTGTCCGATCTTTCCATCAAGCGGCGAGCCCCTGCCTTTCTGTCCCGGGTGAACAGCAAAGGGGTTCCTCTCTACGCGCTGGCCATATCCGCATGCGTGTCTAGCCTGGCCTACCTTAATGTCTCGCAAGACTCTGGCATGGTTTTTGGGTATCTGTTGGACATCGTCACCATGCTTGGTCTCCTCACCTGGATATCTATTCTCATCACCCACATCTGTTTTGTGCGAGCGCGCAATGCCCAAGGTATATCCGACGATATGCTCGTTTTCAAGGCCCGCTTTGGTCTTCCCGGAACCTGGCTCGGGCTGGCGCTGTGTCTCTTTATTTCATCGACCATGATTTTCAATTCACTCCCTATCAACAACAACCAACTGATGGGGTTCGACTTCAAGAAGTTCGCCGCCTCGTATGTCGGGGTTCCCATCTACATCATCCTGTATGTTGGGTACAAGATCATCCTGAAGAGCAAGCGCATCAGGCCGGAGGATGCCGATTTTTGGTCTGATCAGCAAGGTGGAAGACGACCAGCGGTTGAGTTGTAAGACGTGCAGGAACAGAATGGACCGTCCAGACCACATTGGTGACGCCTATGCCTGTCCGGATGCGCGATATGGAAGGCATACGTCGAGACTGGTAGGGGGAAGTGAAGCCCCTCGAGACTGCGGTGCTATTGTATATACCTCTTTGCACGGCTAGGATTCCTCCAATGGCATGAGCGTTGCTACCTTTCCCCACCTTTCCAACGCACTGCTGGTCTCAGTCTAAACTCCGGCGTTAGCAAACCTCCCCCTTCCATTTCCCAGACTTTAGTTTGATCATTTTTATGCCCCTCTGCTGGGCGCCTCAATTGGTGATCAACTTGTAGAGTGGGTCCGCGGGCGCTGAAGCAACCCTGACCCAAAAGGTCAGCGCGGCCGTTCAATCAACGTCATTTCTTTGTCCACCCCTGCCTCTATCCATGGGGAAATGAGAGTGGGAGGTGGCTTTTATGTTTGCTTTTTGTCACCGGACTACTCGTTTTGCTTTACCGGATTCGAATGGCCCCATGTGTGGGCGCGTAAACTCGCGCGGGTCTTGTTTGGGCCCACGTCGAGGCTGATAAGAACGCGCGCCGACCTAAGAGCAGGTTGACCTGGGGACTCTCGAGTCCATATTCCCATTTTTCTTCTCGTGTTGGAGATCGGTTCGCCCGAATCTGAATGGGCTCTACAGATCCCCGCCGGCATCCTCTTCGCCGACCGACATGTTTCCAGCCACCCCTCAGCGCCCCCGCGAGAATGTCGGCTCTTTCATCGACAACTTGAATCGCCAATTCGGCCTTGAAATTCCCACCCCGACGAATTCCTCACCTTCAGCGTTGCAAATCCACAATTCTCCGCGCTGGCGCGCTTATAAGGGTATCAAGAAGCTGTACTACCGGCGCAGAGTCGGCCTCGATCGCTTGATCCATGGGTTCGCCGAATGGGTCGATGGGCATACCCTGCCGCAGGGAGCACAGGTCGACTGGAGGCGCAACCACGGAAGACACAGCAAAGAGCCGGTCATTTTGAGTGACGCGGAGCGGAACCGGCGACTGGAATACCTGCTGAGCCTAGTGGAGCGCGAGATCTCGGGGGTGGATGGGGGGAGAGTGAACGGACGGATATCGCAGAGTTTTGCTGATCAATCCGCCCAGTCGGTTTCGCCGAGGAAGCGAAGATTGTCTGAGGGGGAGGATGGTGAATTCTACACCGCGCCCAACTCGCCCACTAAAGCCAACCGGCCCGCCCCATCGCCCGGGCTCGACTTGACAAAGCTGCAAGTCTCCGCTCACCAGGATGAAAGGAATGGCCTGCACTTGGCTGAGGGTGTGGCCCCGAACAGTAGATGGGACACATTGAAACCACCATCGAGCTTTCTCGAGAGGTTGACTGCTCACCAGTCTACCCCTCGCGATGACCCTCTCAAGGGTTCTGATGCAGTGCCAACCACCATGGATGGACATAACACTAGCTTCATGACGACGACGTCCGTGTCGTCGATCTTTTCGTCTCGCATGGATCGTTCTTTTGACACCACCACGACAGATGTGACTGAGCCGCTTGCGACACAGTCGACCTATACAGACTCCGTCGTGGGCTGGATGGAGCAGGACATGGACGGGAGCATGGAAGATCATGCTATGACGAATGGGAAACCCCCCAACGAAGAGAAGGCGACTCGGGAATGGATTGTCGACAATCTCCTTCGATATGGTCCGTTCTCGTTTGAGCAGACACTTAGTGAGAACATCCCATTGCGCTTCCGCTACGAGCTGGAACGGATTGGACGGGCGTGGAATGTTCCTCTCAAGACACTGTTCACCGGGAAAAAAGTGCCCTTTGCGACGCAGGACTCATTCTGGCAATGGGTCACCAATGACCATACCCAGCGCTGCGAGCGCCCTGTTCCACAACGTTCTCCAGCTAATGCTTGGAATGCTGCCGTGGGCGACTTTAAAACAGAAAGGCCTTCCGAGGTGGTTATAATGAACGGTGATCTTGCATGGTGCAGCGAATCCGAGCCTGGAATTCTGAAATTGAACTTCGGTCCTCTCCAGGTAGACAAGACATGCCGTTTCCATCGAAGATTCGGATCGGATAGGTTCTTGTCTCTTACTATCCCGGCGCCCGCTCGGCCGCCCAAGTATCTCCAATTCCTCGATCATCCAACGGTGCTTCGCGAAAGTATTGCTTTCTGGTTGACGCGTCATAACCACCGATGTTTGGGACGGGTCTGGCGACCGTTCTTCGTGGAGGAGGTAAAGTCCAAGGGAAAAGAAAGAAGAGATCGTCGCTTTCGCATCGACTTCTTCGCCGTGGACGGTGTCGATTTTGATCAGAAACCCCTGGAAATGTCCCCCATTGCGCCTCCGCACCAAAAGAGTGATTCACATACTCCAATGACCGTGGAAGATCTGCTTGAGTGGCACATGCCGTCTGCAGAAAATGCAAACCAGAGCAATTGTAAGCTATTCCAGCGGATCTCTCTGGGTTTGTCCAAGACGACTGCTTCTGTCGCTCTTCGACCTTCTCAGATTCTCCGCCTGAGAGATGACCCTTCGCGGAAAATTCAAATGAACGATGGCTGCGCGCTGATGTCCCGAGGCTTGGCAAATGCCATCTCTGATCAGCTTGGGATCACCGGCGCCACCCCCAGCACTTTCCAAGGCCGTATTGCGGGGGCCAAAGGACTTTGGATGGTTGATCGGCATAGATCTTCCATTCACAGCTTCAATGAAGGCGATGGAAACAATATCTGGATCCAGATATCCGATACGCAATTGAAGATTCATCCGCACCCCCAGGATTGGAGCGAGCCGTTTGATGCAGAGCAATTGACCTTCGAGGTCGTCAAATGGTCCAAGCAATTGAAACCGGTCACTTTGAACATCCAGCTCTTGGCTATCCTGGCACATGGAGGAAATGCTCGGGATTATATCGCTGAGCTCACTCGGAAGAGCATTCGTGCCCCGTTCGAAGCCCTTGCGGATGTGCTGGACCGCAACAGCAACGTTGCTTGCCGTGCTTTGCTCCAAGAGCTCAGGCCCTCTGGCGGAGACATTACCAACAAAGCCCGGCAGCTAGATGAGTGGGTGGCTAACGATGCGGAATTTATCATTCGCCTGTCCGAGGCAGGCTTTGCTCCACAAACATTCTACCCTCTTCGCAAACGGCTCCGTTATTTCTTGAGATCCTTGCTTGACCGCCACGTCGAGGAGCTTCGCATCCAGGTGCCGCTCTCGACGTATGCCTTCTGTATCGCGGACCCATATGAAGTTCTCGAACCGGATGAAATCCACTTCGGATTCTCTAAGAACTGGAAGGACCCCGATGGGCAGTTTGAAGATAACCTGCTCGACGACATGGATGTTCTAGTTGGCAGACTCCCCGCTCACGTCCCTTCCGATATCCAACGCCGTCGGGCGGTTTGGAAAACCGAGCTCCGCCACTTCAAAGATGTCATCGTTTTCCCGACGAAAGGCGACCACCCGCTGGCCGATATGCTCTCCGGCGGTGACTACGATGGGGACATGCCCTGGGTCTGCTGGGATCCAAATATCGTTCAGAGCTTCCACAATTCCACCCCGCCAACAGAAGCGCTCCCATATGATCACTTTGGTCTAACTAAACATGCAATACCCATGTCCACCGTGCACTCTACCGAGGAATTTTTGCGAGGTGCCTTCGAGTTCAATCTTACCGCATCGAATCTTGGACGATGCACATTGGAACATGAGAGAATTGCCTACCACGAATCCCTCGATGGTCCAAAAGCAACAGAGCTGGCCTGTCTGCTGAGCCATCTCGTTGACGGGCGCAAAGGTGGTGTGCACATGTCGGAGCAAGCCTGGCAGGCGTATCGCAAAAAGCTCAGTCCACATGGACAAGCTCCTCCCGCATACCGGGAGCCCGACCGCAAACCCAAATTGGAGAACATGATCGATTACCTCAAGTTCAAGATTCTCGACACCGAACGACACAATATTCTAACCGAACTCGAGACAAGATTTCCTGAAACCATATCCGAGGACGGCATAGACGAGGATCTCATTCGTCCTTGGAACGAGGCCGGGGAAGCTGCCAAGGTTGACAAGAAGGCGGGTGGAAATCTCGATATCGTTCTGCACGATGTCACCCGCGCCATCCAGAAGTTACACCGTACTTGGTCAACCATGAAAAACGACGGGATCCCATACTCAGTGCGCATTCGCCGGGTCGCCGAAGGCGCTAGGGCTCTATCTCCGCCAGAGTCCGGGTCTCACCCTCTTGTCCACACATGGCGCAACAGCCGTTCTGCATGGCGGTGTCTGCTTGCTTCATGTGCGTACCGCCAGTACCGAAATTCTTTCTTCCCTTTTCACGCGTTTGGCGACACACTGTGCGAATTGAAGGCTTCTACACTGCCATCACGCACCATCACAAATGAGATTGTGGCTTGCTTGCGAGTCAACCAGAAGCTGGCATCCCGCCTCACCGCTGGTGACATATCCGTCAACCATGCCGAGACCGAGGCGGACGAGTTTGAAGGTGAAGACGCAATTCTCGAAGCACTTATGTGGAGGCAGGACGCTAAGTACTACGACGAATGGCACGATGGAATGTCTGTGGAGTGAAGCTGTCCAGATTCTTAGCCAGCGTATTATTACCCATGCGTTCTTCTGCTTTGGATTTTCTTTCCCGGTTCTAATGGGAAGTGATCTTTGGGAGACACGCTGTCGAGCATTTAGACATATCAGCATACCCAATTAGATACCCAGCACCCAAAAATAGTTACCACCTCCCTATTTTAAAACGTTTAGCATGAGCCTCTCCGTCTAGCCACTGATCGGTGCAGGATTTCGGTTCTTTGTGGCGAGGAAGGTATGTGCCTTGAACCGAACTGCGCCCTAGTCACAATGTTGGAAGAGCATGCGATCGTATCTATTCCACCAATCGTGGCAGAAGCTTGGTGGTAGCAGAAGGAACTGGCTAAATGCGCTAACTCCATGTTTCGAACCAGCCCAGTCTGAATGAAAGATTAGCCGTGGAGCAGACCCTGCAACTAGGCCCCAAAAGGGCACTGCTAAAAGGGGCCCCCACTTCACATGCCGGGACGTATCTCGCGTCGGTGGGCAGTTGATTGCTCCCCCCAATCCATAGCGGTGGCGCGCTCGGCCCCGGCGAAACAGAGGGCTGGCATTATGCAAATGCCGGGCTTACGAACTCGCACTCCGTTCTTCGCTCTCGCCCGAGGCTGGGCATCCTCTGTTCATGATAGACTGTACTATTGCACTCTAGCGTCTGATAGATATGTCGATAGATAATTCTCGGGAAGATATTCCGGCAAATGGAGATGGCTTCGACTACTCCGTATCTATCCATCTCTCCCACGGCGGGCATGTGACGCAACGGGGCAGTCCTCCGAGGGATCAACAGGCATCGCCCCTTGGGGTGCAGATGCATTTGTTCTCCACGGGGAAAACTATGCTGGGGTAGGCTATAGTTCGTGTTGGATAAAATGAAACACGGCTAGGGACCGGGGTATCAGGAGGGGAGATGCATAAGACAAAAGAGGGGTGTTCATGTATAGTATGCAGTGCGGCGACCGCCACCCTCGGACAAGTAGGAATCGGCGGATCTATTCACGCGATGCTGGGTACACGGACACTCCGTAAGCATCGTCCAACCAGCGAAGCCGAACAACAGCGCAACCCGAAAGCTTCAAGTTGTCGGCTTGGGCAAAGTCAGTTTCTGTTGGGACAGCATGTGAAGGTGCCACCCGCTTACTTAAGCCAGATGAAACGGGCGCTCTTCACGTGAAAGCGCATCATCGCACCTTCCCTTTCGACTCAACGGGCGACAGGCGACAGGCGACGAAGGACCCGCCATGGAGGCCCCCGACAAACCTTCTGGCCCCATCGCCACTGCACCTTCTGCGAACTCTCCCGCCAGCTCATCTTGTCCGGCACCCGCTGCAACGGCTGCTCCTCCGCCTGCACCGTACCCGCAAGCCCTACATAATGCCCATCCCACCGTGATGGACCTTGATACCACCAACGCTGAGGATCGTTCCCGTCGAGCCGCTAGTGTACTTTCCATGGACGACCTCGAGGCGGCACAAGCCCTCGAAGGCCTTCGCTCCGGTATGTCGAGCTTCTGCGATCACGACTAAAAACAGATGCCGTCGATGCTGCTGGCGCGGAACAGCCTCGGCGCCAGAAAGGAGGACTGGGCTAATGATTCTTCATCCATCAGATTTCGGTCAATCCCCTCGAACATCGCGACAAACGCTCCCGGCAACATCGCCAGAGCCGTCGCAGCCAGAGCCGCTGTTGTCGCTCCTCACTTCTTCCCACCCGCTCATCTCTTCCGCCATCAACGGGTCCGTCTCGGCATATACTACGTCCAAATCGTACTCGGCGCGCTTCAAGTCCGGAGCCGAGTTTATCGAGCGCAACATTGGCTCACCGGTCGCTAATACCGTGGGAACTGTTGGCCGCAAGACTGGCGTGGAGAGTGGTTTGCGCTGGGCGCTGCAACGGCGAGAATCTGGGGCCGACTCGAACCACGCCAGTAAGCGTCGCAAGGTGAATGGTGAGGCTACACCGCAGGCCGTGGACGCTGAGAAGACATCGGAGGATTCCATGGCCCCGGCGCGGACTCGTAGTCCGTCTGATCTGTCGATGGCGGAGACACTCCCGCCGTACGACGAGATGCGGTCTCCCGGCTATGAGGAAAAGCCCGGCCGACAGACCTCGCCTACCTGGCAGAGCCGACTGGTTATCTCCACATCTGGACTGGGCGTGGCAATGAGTGAAGAGTCGCTGCGCAGTTTGCAATATTGTTTGACATGGTTGCGCTGGGCGAATGGACGTCTGGGCAGAGCCATTGTAGCCCTCCAGACTGTCATGACGGAATGGGAGAACCACAGGCGACAGTCACAAACCGATCTAGAGAGCGGCGAGCGCGCGGAGAGCGCATCCCTCCTGACCCAGCGCATCCAAGCCGTCAAGGCAGACGTCCTCTCAACGTTGAAGCAAGTTGTGGACGTCGTTTCCAAGTACGCCGGAGGTGCCCTCCCAGAGAACGCTCGACACCTGGTTCGACGGCATCTTACTTCTCTCCCCCACCGATTCCAGATGGCAAGCACATCCCAACCGCCCCCCGACTCGCCAGCCGCCTCCTCAGATGCGACAGTCGGCGCCCACCGAATCTTGGTCCTTGCCAACGAAGGCTTGGACATTTTGGGTCAGGTCAGCGGTGTCGTCAATGACACCCTCGTCAGTGCTGAGCACTGGTGTGAACGTCTAGGGCGCAAGCGCCCCGGAAACAAAGCCGCGCCGGATGCAGAGAAAGAAGACCACCCTGCCGCCCTGCCGGACGCCCCATCGTATGGCATGGATATCAAAGAGCCAATTGTCACGGAGTCTGCGCCCCAGGAGGATGTGCAGATGACTGGAACGGAGAAGGCATAATCTTGATCTGAGATGCCAACAAGTTGAAATGCCTTTCGGTCTTTCATTTATATTTTTCATCTTATATGTGCGTTCCTATCTACTTCATTGCGTTGATTTTTCTTCATGATTGATATCCCGGTCTGTTTCTATCCACTCTTTCTTTCTTGTCAACTGTCTGATTGGGGAGTTAACTTTGATGTCGTCCTGCGGTATCTTTCTTGGCTCGCCTTTATATCTCCTCTGTGTATTCTGGCTATTTTGCAATTGAGCTCGATCGCGCGGTGCTTGGTCTTTTGAACTTTCCATTTCTGTTCATTTAGGCTAGATGAATTCACCGTGATATACCCCGACTTTCACAATTGGCGCTCCCATGGTTGATGCTCCCCAAATAAAGTGTATGACATGGCGCGAACCGGCCTGAACTATGTGGGGCTCGAGCTGAACGTGAGGCGTCGACATAGCCTATTGCCAGGACCGACGAGGCTAGTACTTTAGGTCCTATTTCTCTAGGATAGGCGAAATGCGTATGGCTAGTCACCCCAATTATGAAAGTGCGGGAAGGGGGTCTAAAATCAGGACTTCAACCGCCAATCTTGAGCATGCAGCGTGATGAGAGCGGCGCAGCCTTGCCGAAGTGGTGGCTGGCTGTCACCTCAGCTGTAGCATCTGTGCTCCAATTGATGACCGCTGCCCGTCGGTTCGATTCGCAATTTTATGAAACTTGGTTCGCTTTGGGATATGAATGGAAATATCTGTGAACAAGTAGCCTAAATTACAACCAGTCAGAATTCCTATTATGGCTGACAGATTGGGCGCAGGTGATTTCATCGATCTCGTCCACTCAAAAGTGAAGTTGAGTTTTCCTCATGTAAATATTGTAGAGTGTGTCTAAACCGTGCATTAACAGTTCGAGGCTATACTTGATGAGCGGCGCTGTGCAGTATGCCATCAGAAAAGTGACCTTGGCATACATGCTCTTGTCACACAAGAAGCCCGGGAACAAATTTCCACATAGTCTGGCCTTGACAGATGACTAGACCGACCCAGAATCAAGTTGTCAGTAAGGGCTGTCTCTCTGCATCTCGGTTACGCCCCTCCTCCACCACGCTACTGAGCCAAAGCATAGGTACGGCCGTAACCAGCGCAAGAAGACCCAAGACAAGAGTCATAACATTCCAACCAAAGTGGAATGAGACAAATCCACCCACCATCGGCCCTATAGCAAGTCCGCCAAAGTGCGCCATACTCTGAAGACTGAAGGCCTGGGCAATTGCGCCTTTATCTCCAAACACGCCGGGTTCGTTGGCCTCCATATCATCCAAAGCACGCTGGATCTCAACCATGATAGCCGGCTCGCTCAGGTCCACACACATCCCTACGCTGGCCAGGATGAGGCAGAGGATTGCTATGTGGAGGGTGGTATCTTGGTTGACAAAACGGAGACAGATGAGAGTCGGGGATAACAGGGCGAAGCTGGTGAATGCAATAATTCTCGAGCCAAGGCGATCGGAGAGGTATCCTCAACGGGGCTGATGTCAGTTCCGCCATTCGACCTCGCACCAGATCGACGTACCAAAGAAGGGCTGTAAAACAGCTGCCGAGGCCCCTGGAAGGAATATCAAGCCGGCTCCAAGGACTTCCCAGTGGAATAGCTTTTGAACAAAAATGGTAAGGGTCTGAACGCCATTAGAAAAGGGGACCTCCGAGTTGAAACGCAATGTCTCACCGCATCAAAGGCAGATACTATGATGTTGCTGACAATCACCGCCCACAGACTTATGAGAATACGGGGTTGTCCTAGCAGCTTGAAGAGTGCAAATGTCCCTTTCGATGTGGGATGCTTGACAGTTGCGTTTCTGCTGAGCTCCGTCTCGTAGTGTGCCTGTCCACCGACAGGACTGCCAGCCATCAAGGGACGTTCCGTCTCATTCAACCATCGAGCCGCAACTTGTTTTTCCACAACAGCCAGTCGCAGAAAGAAGTCGAGGGTCAGAATCCCAAACGCCATACCAAAGACAGCATAGAATCCTCCGGTCTTAAAAACAATCCCACCCAAAAGTGGTCCAGATACAAAGCCCAGTGTCATCGCGGTGCCAATGTACCCAATCATCTGTCCAAGGTTGCGTTTGTCCACCGAGTCAGTCACGATTGCAAGGCCGGTCACTGTAACCATTGCAGTCGCTGCACCTTGAAGGGCCCTTGCGATTGTGTACCACAACACGGAATGCGCTACTGTAAATATAGCCATGGATGCGGAGAGAAGTATGAGGCCAAAGAGGTACGGCCCTTGACGAGTCCCAGAGAGGTCGACCAAGTAGCCAAAAACTGGACTACACACGAGAGCGGAGGCGGCCATGGATATCAGGAGAGCACTGTTCCAGTACTCCACTAAAGCATCAGAAAATGAGGTCAGGTCAAGTCAGTCATTTCTGGACAGAGGGATCGAGTCCCGACATACGGTCTTTGAACTGGACACCCGCTCGCGACACTAGGGTTGTTGGCATGACGGGAACAATCTGGACCCTATCAGAAGGAAACAAGCTATTTCAAGATGGCTTTCGTACCATTGCGTATAGAAATAAATCCTGTCATGAAATTCGCTTGAGTACTCGGTGTCGACTGCGAGGTAATTCACTACTCACTGTAAACATTGATATCGAAACTGTCACAACAATGAAGGCCTGAGAAGATCTCATGGATAAAAGCCATGGTCGCCTTTCACTAAATTTAAGTGGAACAGGCGTTTTCCAAATCATTTCTGACTGTGGATTCAGGACAATCTTCCAAGAACGCTCAATTCGTACAGAATTTATTCGTCACCATGAAGGGACCAGGAAGATTGCCCTTCTTAAACCGGGGGCATTCAAGCCTGCCGGTAACTAAACTAATTATCCATGTAGGTAGCCACAAACCACGAACCCTGGATAATAAAATCCATAGCTTAATGGAATATTTCTATTTGCCCAACATGTTTGCTTGTTTTGGTTGTTTGCGAGAAGCCCGTAAGGGGACTTCCTAGCTACCGAGATGGTATGATTGGTCAACTTGTGTGATGATAGGATGTGGATGCGTGCTCCTGGATTCAGGCATGCTGCAAGCTTGCTGGCAATTGTCCACCGTCATCCTTACTACTAAGTAGCTGTTTTGATCTTGGGGCTGAGATCGGTGGCATTATCAATGATAAAAGACACGCCGAATGTTGAGCTTAAGATCGTCGCGCCATAGCATACCAGAGGTATTCTACAAAGAATACATCAAGGCAAGCTAGGGAATTTTTATGTAAAGGCCATAATTCTTCTTATAATTAACGAGGAAGTGATGAAAGATCCCGTGACCTTCCTCGTTGATTGCTTACAGGCCTTCGTCTCTGTCTCTCCTCTTGGCTTGCTAGGGTGCAGAGAGGGTTACTCTCCTTCCCGATAATGACTATCAAGGCGACTTCTAGTAACAAGATCACCGATATAGAACAGCCCGGCCAATTTGATCAGAAACAGCAAAATTGTCCGAAGACACCGAACCAGAAGAATACCGATTGACCGGAGCATCCAGCTTTCAACCCAGGCATAGTGTGCAGAATAAAGCAATCCCCCGGCATATCATGGTAAAAAATGTCGTCGCAAGGATCACGCCGTAGACCCAACACCAACTGTTAGCGTGACCAAGTTTTACTCATAGAACCTAAGTTTACTTCTGTGCAATTACAATCCAAGCCTCAAACCAAATGCCGCCATATTGCTGAACCTCTCTCTCGATGGCCTCTTCGATAGCTGCAGGCCATCTTTTCTTTTCCTCGGGGGTCCAATCTTTTGTTGCCATATTCGAGAGATCGGCCAACATAAACTCCTTCATTCCTTCGAGGTCCTCACCCGTCCGTACGGTATCCTTCTGCACCACTTCCACCCTTGCTTTGTTAAACCCGGCCTCAATAACAAGTTTGGCCAGAACACCTTCATTATAGAAATGCGAACCGGGGAGAGGCATAGGAGGTAGATCAGGGCGGACGAGACTCTGCGCGACATGTATAACAGACGCGAATCCGAATCGCTTCCACGTGAGCAGGGCGGCAACCCCGTCGGGTTGAAGGGTGCGATGGATCTCGCGAAGTGCTTTAAGGGCATCTGGGAAGAGAAACACCGAGAAATTGAGAATGGAGTGGGTAAACTTTGCATCTGGGATGCTGGTGAGGTCGTGAGAGTCCATCACAGTGGCTGTGATCCTGGTATTCATGTCTTTGAATGTATCAGTCGCGGCGGCAACCATGCCCGGGTTATTGTCGGTGATCAACACTTCGGGAAGCTCATTCTGGTCGAGACTGTCAAGGATGACCGAAGTGGCAGTGCCAACACCGCCAGCGTTGTCATGGACGACTGAAGACGAGGTGATAGACGGTACGATGAGCCCTAGAGACGAGGCAAATATAGCACGGGTCGAATTGCCTGTTTGGCGGGAATAGTTGCGGGAGAGTGAGGTGAAATACTGCGACGGGGGATTTTTATCCATGGAAGCCATCTTGTAATGAGAAAGAATAATCAATTTGATGTAGGTAGACCGAAAACCAAAATTCTTCGCTGACGCCACGGCACTTAAGTATGCGTTCAGGCCAAGAGTGCGGGGGCCCAGCCCAGAAGGACTTCAATTGGTCAACGCGAAAACCCCAAGTGTATAGAATCCTAGGGTATTTCCCGCTTACGTGCGATAAATAAGCTGATGTAATCTTTTGTGAGAGCTGTCGGCCTGAGAATAAGAAGGCTAGATACATAATGTAGGATTTTTGTCGTAGTATCGCCGACATTAAAGTCGACTCCGTTCGGTGATGCACAAATTTAGATGATTCGGGAAGCCCCACGTTGTATAGAAGTCCTCAATCAATATCACACCGGGCGCCTTCATGCATCCTACGTGCCTTTCTGCCCCCGTTCCGCAAGATATGACACTGTCTGGCCTTTCTTCAGGGTTTTGTACCTTCATCCCTAAACCTTTTCGCTTTTCCAACCTTTCGGCTGCCCCATGTTGGTCGGTCTGGATATATTGAACCATGGACTAGATCGTTGACACGCGCCTATGAAGTTGAGAAAGGAAAAGGTAAGATTTCTATAGGCGCTGACAGGTGGAAACTGCCGCTGGCGATGGGTCGTTCCATCGAACTGCTCGAGGAACAGATCTTAGCGGTCAAGGCTATACTCGTGAGCTTTGGGGGAGCTCCTGTAGTAGTTGATTGCAGCCATATGACCTACAGAGCATAGGCAGAACAATCGTGTACACCCAGATGGTTTAGCGCCATTCTGAGCCATCGTAAATCTCAATCGAGTCTTCATGAAAGAAAAGAATGCCACAGATCACCTCTAGGCGCCCTACTTTGAGAGGTGGGTCTATGGCTCGGAATGGTGCAGGCCCAGTCCTAGTCGGACCGGCAAGGACCGCGCCCGTTGACTGATTTATCATGACTAGACCCCAGTCAACGGCGAGTGTACGATGGTTTTAAGGTAAATTCACCATTTAGCTGGATAATTACTCTGAACGATTCATAAAGCCATCACCGGGCGTTATTTTTATTCCGTACAAAGAAGACCAAACCTTCAATGCGTCGGTGGCCGGACAGACAGCACCTCCAAAAGCCGGCGCTAAACCTCTCGATCCACAAACTGGTCATGCCGGCATCCTCGTGCTGATTGAGGAACTTCCGACACAAAGAATCCTTTGGTATGCTGTGCAGCCGTGTCATGCAGAAGCCGGGGTCAGATTATCGGTATTTGTGAAACACTGCGTCACTCTCAAAGAATGAACGAGGGGCTATTCATGATTTAAATCGCAGTAAGAAGAAGGTTCCTCTCTCCATAATTTATTCCTTTATCATACCGAGGAGTTGTCATAAGTTCAAAAAATAATCAAGCAATGACAGGTGAATCTTCCGTTCGTCTTCCTAGTCCGGCAGCCTGTCTTCAAGAATTGGACCCTGTGCCAATCCTAGACGGCAGCGTTAGCCCGGAAGAGGGAAACAAGTTGGAGGAACTTCTCGAGGAAGGCCATGCTACCACTGCTCCTCTTCGCAATCCAAAACTCATATTTCACAATCACTTGCCTCATGTAAGTAGCTGCCAGATCCCTTCACATGTGCCATGCAAAGATCTAACAACAGCGCACATAGGTTTTAGGCTCGGCTTACGCCCTAGGGGCGAACATTGACCAACTCGACGAACTATACGAGCACGAGATCAAGGGCTTGGTCCATTCTGACGATGTAGAAATGCCGGGCGATTCCATTACGCCGCCAAAATGGAGGGACTTCTTGAACCGAAAATCGTGCGTGCCGAGTATTTCACTTCCTACCCAACTACATGCATGCTGACAGGTTCCACAGGCATACTGTTGAGTATGTCAAATTTTTCGACGAGGAGATAAGATCTCACAACAACGATTGGAAACCTGTCCTTGAAAAGTATCTTTTTACAGATGAGGAGCCGCTCATCAATGGCTTTGTGGGTGGTCGTATGTTTTCCATCCTCAGAGGATTGACCTGGATTTTGCAATCAGTTGCTGACCGTGACTTAGTCGGTCACCCTTTTATTCATCTTGCGTATGCTTGGGAGCTCCAGTCTTCAACGGTTGCCTCGGAGGCACTTTCACTAGGATGTACTGAGTACTTTGGGCTTCATGGTCTTCTCGACCACTATCCCCCGGATAACTCGACATTTAAAACGACCAGTCTGGCCGACGTGATCAAAAAGGTCCATGATGATGAGCGATTGGATGGTTTGTTTACCGATCCAGGTATTACAAACATGGGCGTCTTGCTAGAGAAACGGTTTGATGTTCTTCTAGAACATTGGAATGCGTGGGAGGCAACAGACCCACTCCAACAACTAGAACATTGCTGTGATGTGTCCATGTTACTGGCTTTTGGGACAGGCAGCCGCGAGCTGAAATACGACTTCTTCCTGATGCACACTATGACAGTCGCTCATGCCGTCCGCGTTCTCTGGCATTTCCTCCCTAAGGAGAGACATGCTTGCATTCTGAGGCAATATGCCTTGTTTGTGATTATGATTTACATTTGTCAGCTGAAGCCCACGTTCGATGTTCATATTATCGACTCGATTGACTCCGTGTCGCTCGACGGTCGTGACTGGGATTTTGTGGTAAGCCAGGCCTTGACACACACGTGGTACAAAGATGCGCATTTTTTCAAGGCTGTTCGAGGACCCAAAGTATTTGAGAAGACATATGGAACCAAGGACAATTTCTATCTCAAGGCAGCGGCCAAATTTGTTGACGAATTTGATGGATGGGAGGGGTTCGGCCTTGGAGTTGAAGGCTTCATTCCAAGCAGAGACGGATACATCTATACTCAGCGCTGAGATTGAGGGAACTAATATTTACTTTGTCTGTTTTGCGCCATAGTTTTGTGCAATCACTTATTTTTGAAGCCATAATGCATCTCTTTGGACAATACCCATGTTCCTCTATAAAGAAAAAAAAATGGCACAGACTGAGTTAAGCATCCAGTATGACAAGTTTGTGCAGATGGCAAGAGAAGAAGAAGAGGGAGCAGAGGTAAAATATTCATTTTTGTTTCTTAGATATCTGTCAGAGTTCTGGAGAACACTTAAGGGGACGACCGACACGTCCTTTATGCATAGACACCGTAGGCTTAGGCTTAGGGGGTCTACCCGCGCGTCCTTTCTGCATAGGCACCGTAGGCTTAGGGGGTCTACCCACGCGTCCTCTGTGCATAGGCACCGCAGGCTCGGTATCACCAGAACCCGAGGTAGAGACAGAGGTAGGGACAGAGGTAGAGACAGAGGTAGAGAGAGAGGTAGAGGGATTGTGATAGAGGCCATTAAAAAAATCGATTGCTTTGTGCTTATCGACCGGCTTAAGACTGCCATGTTTTAGCTTGGCCACTTGCAATCCATGGGAGTCTCTGAGGTGGGTTCGGAGAGCGGTAGACCTGCTGAGCGGAACCTAAGGGAGTGAAAGTTTAGCAGACGTCTAGCAAATGCCTTGATATCAGTAAGGTGAGAGAGATAAGACACCATACCATAGATTTGGTGCAATCTTGCTGTCTACAGAAGACCTCGCCGGGGTAGATAATGATCTCACCAACATCGTCCTAGATTTCCAGCAGACGGTTAGCAGACCTCCTGAAGGCGGTAAAGTAAAGGATTAGAGGAAGGAATCTCACTGTCTCGTAGGTGGGCATCGTCACTGTTCTGTTCGGCATGTCCTGGCGATAGCGCTCGTAGGCGCGACATGCCTTGAGAAGGTAGGTGTTGCTGGCTCGGAAGACATCATGTAGACGTCTGGCAGACGTCTGTTGGTTGGAGACAGACAAAATTGATTGGTAAGCAGTGTATAGATGCAGAGGGGCGGGCCAGATATCTACAGTCGGAGAACTGGTAGATATAGGAAGGCAGAAGGTATGCAGAGGTAAGGGGGTATGAATAAGTGGGGCGGGCCACATTTTCTAGTGAGCCTATTTGCGAAAGTTGATGACTAATTCTGGCCTGATCCACTTTCAATCATCGCACTTAGCGATCCCCTCCCCAATTTCATTTCCAATTTTACGGACCAGGGAAGAATTTAGACGGGCAAAAAGATCTGGACTCGCGGGGAATCGAACCCCGGACCACTCCCATGCTAAGGGAGTATTATACCACTAAACCACAAGCCCAGTTGTATATTAGGCGGCTCGAATTAATAATACAGAAGGCAATTCCTCTTGATGTATTATTATTACACCTCACAAAATGCACGGTATCGAATATATACAGTGGCACCTTCAAAGGTGAGGAAATCTTCGAAAATCTCTCTGTAGGAGCTTTAGGTACTACACTCAAGTGGTCGCTAAGTTTATCTGGAAGGCATCAAGTAAGATGGGTCAAAGACATTCGAAAAGACATTTACAAAGAGACGGAGCAGGAGGTTCCCCCACACCACCCCACCATCCCGGCTACCGAACATAGCGAATGAAATCGAGTACTTGATGTCTTGAGAATTAGATATAGTATAGCTTACGGCATGTCTTTAATTCACTATCGGTAGAAATTTCGATGGATTTCTGTTGTGTTGAAATCCTGCCAGATTACTAGCTATTCTATCACAATATATCTCTCATCTTGTAGCTACTTAGGCACTGAATATGGAGTATATATATCAGCACTTTTATATCTATCCCGACCAAGGCTCTTTCATGCTCAATCAGTTTTTTCCCTCGCTCACGTCTTCTGGCCCGGGGATCTCCGCTCTGTCCTGCCGAACAATCGGCAAGGTAAATCTTACCAAGGAGAGAAATGCAAACAGAATCTGCGACAATAATATACGCCGAGGATCCTTTCATTGTCTTCGAATCCAAATCTACGCCCGTTTTGAAAGCTATTTTATATTATTCACTCTCGGATAGAGTAGCATAGCAACGCTATCTGTCTCGATTCTACTTTAGATGTACTCGTTGGTCATCATTGGATATCACATTTCGTAATATACCGCGGTCTACCGAATAATCGGCCGAAGAGATCGAAGTACCTTCGCAAGACTTTGGTGAACAGAAAGTGATTGAATTTAAATTAATCTAGGTATTTTGAAGGAAACAATAGAAAATCCGAGGCAAAATAGATTGCAAATGTGCGGATAAAAGCTACCCGTGGTAGAGAGGCGATGCACAAATCTCCATTTTCTGTAGCCCGGGATTTATGACACATGAAAAAAATGGCACACGAGCACTTTCACGACCATAGTATTTGATTTTAGCTTTTTCAAGGGAAATTCTTGTTTCGTACCCCTTCCGAGAGAGGTTGTGGTGCACTGCACGTTACGGGCCTAAAAAATAAAGTTAACTTATCAGGATCGCGTTTTCAGCCCATTGAACTATCTATGGATTTACATTCCCCGCCACTCACCCGGTGTCGAACAAAAGAAGAAAATCATAGCGAGATATCGCAACCCGCGCCACACTTCGCGATCTGATCGCAGTAGTCGTCTACTTGAGATTCTCCCTCCGGCCTAGTGCGCGACTGAACACGCCTCACAACGCCAGTATATAGGGTAGCGCCAACCTTTCTCATCTACACCCATGGTTCGTGAGCACAGGCAATCAGTGTAAATAGCTATCTACACGCTTTCCCCAAATAACCTTACCACTAAGCAGTCGTCAAAACGCCATTTAGCGCAACCAACGTGCCGCTCGCATAATTTCCTAGAATAGAGTTAGCGAGAAGACGCCCCGGAAGCCGGATGCTCGCACAGCTGCAATCCGAGTCGCTGCCACGAGAGGAAAAGGTTGACGCTGTCAGGAGTTAATCGATAATACGAGGGCCGAACACAAATAGCATGGATGCTTTCCATGGAAAGGGTGGAGTTGGCGTGGCGGTTCTCCCCGTCGCGATGTCTGGGTCCGACGAACCGTGCGAGCGGCCCGGCATAATGGGGGGCACACTGGATTGCCAGGGTAGCCACTGACACAGTTGATCCCTATCATTTTGTATGTTGTTGCTATGGTACGCTGGCTTGTTTATCATGACCGTGCTCTAGATGCTTCCAATTTAGCGCGGCAGCGAAGACAGCAGGTGCAGACGTTAGCTGATGGGTCTGTGGTTTGCAAAAGTACGGCCACGAACAGTTTCTGATCTCACACGGCGTGCTCCGTCTACCATACTACTACTTTCCTTACTGGATATGCTGCCAACACAGCATGGAGCGTTCCCGGCTCTGGGTGGGAGGACGAAAAAACTCAGTTCTCCGCTTTGTGGGAAACGATAGCGGAACAGTCGGGTAGAGGAGTCGCGCGGAAACGAATGGGAAAGCGGATTGCACCTGGTGGACCTTTTCGCAGTGCGCCAACATGTGTGCCCCTGGCAGAACAGGGGCCGAACCCTCTTTTACGCGATGATGTGTGCTCTCGGGGTCTGTTATTTGCCGATAAAGGACTCGGAGCCAAGCACCTTATAAACACACTAGCCACCACATTGGGACCTCTAAGTGGAAATGACAGGTTCAGCATTCTCGAACGTTAACGGGGGGTTAAACGTGAAACTTGAAACCACCCAACAGTGTGGCCAGGCCCGTGCTTCCCGCCTTGGTTGGAGCCCTCGCCCAGTCGCTGAGGTGCGAATGGTCCTCGGGGAGTGCGATGTGGGTTGTGTCCGCCACGACGGAGATTAGACAGACCCTCTCGGAGTCGGCGTATGCTATCTTGGTGTTTTTATTTTTTATTTTTTATTTTTTATTTTTTTTATTTAATTTTTAATTTTTAATTTTTATTCCCCCCCTCCCGCTGTCTATTCTACTGGGTCTCTGACCGTGTGATGAAGGCGTTGATCGTCAGCAGAGACAGCGCAATCCGTCGGCGAATTTCCCGCACTGTCCACTATGCTAACGGGCCTCGCCTGGAGCCGGGCGCACGATCTAGACCGGGTTAATCTAACTAGTCTGTAATTGTCTGGCGGAGGCGAGACTGGGAAGGTAGACCCTCGGGTCTACAGCGAGTGACGCGAATGCGATAGCCCTGGTATAGCTCGACATTATGTGCGGGTGCACCTCCAAGTAGTGTCAAAATGGATTGTGAACAAGTATTGACTCTTTGGTACAATACCACAGCAGTTTGCGCTTGGCTGAATGTTCGGACGTGCGAATTGGCGTCCCTTGCAGCCGAGCCACCGATGCTAGTGCTGACTCGGGAATACCTCCGCCCGCGACAGGGTCTGCACGGTGCACACTGCACTCCAGATCGGACCATTAACCTGCTTGCAACGACATTCTAGAGCAGGGGAAGAAAACAAGAGTGAGTTTTAGATCCCTGTCTTGCGTACTATACTACACTATACTGCACGTAGTAGTTACCCTGTTGGGTAAGAGGCGGGGTGTGCATTCGGTCGCTTCTGGTTAAGAGAGGTCACGTAGGTGGCCGGACGACGAATCCTTCGTCGCGTGCAGGGACATGTTAAAATCCCACGAGTTAAAACTATTCCACTTGCCCAAGTAAAGCCTTCGTGCCTCCAACCCCCGCTCGCGGTGAGCCATAACCAGAAGCCTGACCTCCTGCTTACCCTGGTTCACCGCGGGGCACCGCGGCGATCTAGATCCGGGTTTAAGGGCCGCGCCACGAACATGAACCGGAATCATAACAAAGACCAGCACTCCGCACTTCTTCGGCTCCGAGGGAAGTCCTCCATACAGCCTAGGACGGACAGAGGGGTCAGGGACAATCCCTTGACGCCGTGGCGAGTGAAAACAGCAGCTCTAGTGGGCTGACCGACGGGTTGCCCACCCATCCTGGGTGTGGTCCACTGCATTGCCGCCGTGATTCCGTCCGTGCACGACGTGCATCGTGCATCGTCCATCGTCGAATCTTCTCACGGCACCTAACTAGCTCCAAAATGAGCTCTTGGTCCAGACTATGGAGGGCGGGTCCCGTTCCGGGAAGGCCTGATCAATACCCGCGCTAGCGATCTATACACGTACCCTTCTAACCTGGACGGGGGCCTAGACGGAGAACCTGGTTCTGACCTCATTCCCGACGATCTTCGTGTTCGTCCATGACTCTTGCGGAGACCTATTCGGTATACCTCTGCGGCCCGTACTCCCTTCTTCGGTAGGAGCAAACCCTGTAACCCTCGAGCGATTGCCGCGAGAGAGAATTCCGGACAGGAAAATCGGACCCCTAGTGCCTCCGCGTCTTTCAGGGTTGTGTAAACCGTAACTCGGCCATTGAGGAGCAGCTAAGAAGCGGCTACCAAGTTAGTCGGTCCGTCCAGCAGTCGGACGCTGTACCCGGTACCTCCTTTGTCGAGTCCCGTCCGTCGCATCCTCCCAGGAAGCTCTCAGTGGCTTGTACCTGATACTTTACTCTTCTGCTCTCTCCTCATTTCTCCTCGGTTCTTCCCCCACCCCCGTCGCATCGCGGTGGCTCGCATCCGCTAACCTTTTTCTTCTTTTGTCTCAGGGGTATCAACCTCCCTTTTTGTCTTCTCTTGCTACTTTGATTTCTACTTCTACTTGAGTCTATCGCTTTTACTGGTCAATGCGCTGACTTTGGGCAAATCATTCACAAGCCGCTATTTGCCATAGCTCAACGGCTCCGCCTTTGTTATACTAAAAGTATTAATTCTCGGCCATCCTCGTCCCCCACTTGAAGGCTGGACGGGCTAACGAGCTAGAGGATGGATCCCTAAACCGTGGAGATTGTCAAGAGTCCGGCCACCGACCGCCCCTCCGAATCATTTCGGAGTTTTGGAAAAAAAAAAAAACGCTACTATTGTTTTATGGTCCTGGGTTTATTATTGTTATTATTTTATTATATCATTCCCAATACACCCTGGAGACGTTCCCTTGGGGGTTGAATACAGACCCATTGAGCAACCCCAAAACAACGCCACTCAATAACCCCAGGACAACCCCCCGCCAACCCGAGACCGCATGCGACTCGACTCGATCACTTCCCCTCGTCTCCTTATTACCGTGTCTTCACTTTGAAATCCCAGGGCGGGGAATCCAGCAGCTCGGACAGGCAAATCGATTAAATTAAGGACAGCGAACTACGAGGGCCAACGGACGGACCCAAGACAAACAGCATACCCGCGGCCATGGGCCTCTTCAAGCGCAACTCCAAAAACTCCGTGCAGAGCGACAGGGATGAGCGGGAGTCCTTTGTCTCTGTCAACAGCGCCCGCACATCCAACACCTCGCTGCGATCGCCTGGATACAAGGGCAGCGGCCTGCCGGCCTCCATCCCCGAAGTGCCCATTGCGAAACCGCCCGACCCGGCGTTGGACCCAGCCGCCTATCTCCGCAGCATCCACGCCGTGCGCGAACGCGCCAATATCGTCCTCGACACGGCCAAGCGCAACCAGCTGAACCACTTCGACGTCGATATGAGCAAGTTCCAGGCTACGGCTCAGTATGTCGTCTCCATTATCAAGGTAAAATAACCAGCCACCGTCATCGTCTCCAAAATAAACAACCCCAAGGACGTCACTCTATTCTTTCGCGCATGCACTGACCCGGTACAGCGAGACTATGCCCCCGACTATCAAGACATCCCCCCACATGGCCGCTGGCAACACTTCGACGTCGGCGGCCGACCACGGATTAACCAGCTCCTTCAGTCTTGGCCCAGTAGCATTGACTCGCAAGAACGCACCCGCCGCCTAATCGACTTGTTTGTAGTCTCCGTGCTGCTCGACGCTGCCGCCGGCACCAGATGGTCGTACAAGTCCAAGGAGTCTGGCAAGGTGTACTCGCGCAGCGAGGGCCTGGCCGTCGCCAGCCTGGAGATGTTCAAGTCCGGCCTTTTCAGCAGCGACCCTACGGAACCCTGCCAGGTGGATGGGGCGGGCTTGAAGAAGGTCACGGTCGAAAAGTTGGCGAAGGGGATGCAACATTCGGACCAGAACCCGCTCGCTGGGATTGAGGGGCGCACGGGGTTATTAGTGCGCTTATCGGAAGCGCTCAACCACCAGGACTTTTTCGGCGTGGATGCACGACCGGGAAATATGCTAGGTAGGGATGATATGATGGGGTTGACTCAATCCACACGCTAATGCTCATGCGGAACAGATTACCTGCTCTGTCACCCGTCGACACTCGCCTCTTCCGTACCCATTATCCCAATCACGACTCTCTGGTCCGTCCTGATGGACGGCTTCTCTTCTATCTGGCCGTCCTCGCGGACTCAAATCGACGGCGTGGCCATCGGCGACGCCTGGTGGTGCTCAGACCTCCCGCGATCCCCACCCGCCCAGGCGTGGGAGAGTATTATGCCCTTCCACAAACTCACCCAGTGGCTTTGCTACTCGATCATGGTACCCATGTCGAGACTGATGGCTATTCACTTCGCCGGCAGCGACCTCTTAACGGGTCTCCCCGAGTATCGCAATGGCGGTCTCCTTGTCGACATGGGTCTTTTGAGCCTCAAAGATGATGACATGGAGCGTGGCCTCCAGTCGTTCAGGGAGAATGCGCAGATTAAGGGACAGCCTAATATGGAGGTCGTTCCTTTGTTCTCGACAGATGACGATGTCATTGTGGAGTGGAGGGCGGTGACTGTCGGTTTCTTGGATGATTTACTCGATGAGGTGAACATCCAACTCGGACTCGCCGGCTCGGACGAACAGCTGACGCTGGCCCAGATGCTAGAGGCTGGAACATGGAAGGTTCGTCTTACTCTCTCACCCCTCCCATATATATATCTTCCTATGACGACACATCTAACTGATGAGGACAGGGTGGCCGTGAAATCGCCGAGGTTTCCAGGCCAAACACCAAAGAGCCGCCCATTATGATTCGTTCCGACGGCACGGTCTTCTAATGCCCTATACGCACGAGCTAATAGACGATTGGATACCTGGCGGGCATCAATCCTACGATATGCTTCTCATTTTTATTCGGGATTGGTGCTTCGTCTCTACCTAACCTTATGAATTGTTGACGACCTTTTTGCCTTTCTTGCGCGATGACCTTTTACTAAATTACTCTTCTCTCATGGCTGGCCTCCTCGTTGCTTGTGTTATTTTCTCGGCGGTTTCGGGATTCTTCTCCTTTTTTCTTTCTTCAGAATGAAGCCGTTTGCATGCATGGTGTTGCTGGTTACCAGCACGCGGTTGCGTCTCTTTTTCGGATACCACCTTTTGAATTTCCTTTGGGAATAGATTATTCTGGCTCCTTTTTCAACAGCTATTCCTCCTTTCTATTTTTCTACATAGCCGCATTTTACTCGAGACAATCGGGTTAAGCATGGTTGATTGCTCTGGGAAGGCTATCCTCCAACCAACCCTCCCCATCATCCTTGCCAATGTCGTCATCTCGCCGGCTCGGCTATGTGACAAACTTGCCAATTTCGCTGGTGCCATCATACGATGATTATATTAGCGATCCTCCATGTAGCTTGCGAAGCATTTCATATTTGCGCATTCAGTCTCATATAATTCTAGAGCAACTGCAGATGCCTTCCAACGCAGCCCTTGGCTCAGACAGAGGAGTCCTTCTAAACACTACTCTTGCTGCATACCTAGTAAGCTCATTTTGCCCCGCGGCCTTTGATGAGGGAGGAGAGTGTTTAATGTACTGAACAGATCTGTATTTTCAAGGTTGTTAGCCTCCACGCAGGTACCTGCGGGCGCAGTCAAAACAGGTCATGTGATATTCACCGGGCGGAGGTTGATCCGTTCACTCCGCATTCGAAGGCTGGAGGTACATTTCCTCCTCCCTCATCAGTCGCCCCCAATTTCTTGGATAAGACCCAGTCATGCCCGATACTTCTTGAAAATAGCACACAGGTCACCCTAGATCTCCGTTGAGCCTTATCCACCCTCCCGGCCTCTTGGTCGCCTCCCATAAGCACCCGACCTCGCCCCCGCTCTTGCGGGGCAACCATCCGAGCTCAGCACCGTACCAGCAGATCGCCAACATGGACGCTCGCAAGAAGAAGAGAAAGGTCCTTCTCATGGGCAAGAGCGGCTCGGGCAAGTCGTCCATGCGCTCAATTATCTTTAGCAACTACGTTGCCAAAGATGTGCGCCGGCTCGGTGCCACGATTGATGTCGAGCATAGTCATGTCAAGTTTATGGGCAACCTGACTCTGAACCTGTGGGACTGCGGAGGGTGAGTAGCCCGTGTCGCATACTTGGTGTTATGTAAAACGACTTCTCGGCTAACCGTGTGTAATTTCCTGCCTATTTCCAGACAAGATGCCTTCATGGAAACCTATCTCGCCTCCCAGCGCGGCAACATCTTCTCCGACGTCGCGGTCCTAATCTACGTCTTCGACATTGAATCGCGCGAGGTCGACCGCGACCTAGACACCTACAGTGCGATCATAGAAGCTCTCCGCGAATTTAGCCCTAACGCCTACGTCTTCTGCCTCGTGCACAAAATGGACCTGATCCAAGCCGAGCACCGACAACGCATCTACGAAGAACGCTCAGCGTTGATCCGCTCCCGCTCCGAACAATTTCGCGTCGACACCTTCGGCAGTAGCATCTGGGATCAATCGCTATACAAAGCCTGGGCGGGCATCGTCCACAAGCTCATTCCGAACCTGACCGTTATCGAGCGGTTCCTCAGCGCATTTGCAAAGAAGATCGACGCCGAGGAAGTGATCCTCTTCGAGCGCTCGACCTTCCTAACGGTCACATCCGTCTCCTCGGAAGTCGGCGACCTCAACCCTATCTATGACCGCCACGAGCGCCTCTCAAATATCATGAAAGCGTTCAAGCACTGCGCCGCCCGGAATACCCTCACAACACCTGCCTCCGCCGGCTTCGTCGTCATGCACACCAAAACTCCCCAGTTCAACATCTTTCTTGGCCGCTTCACCGATAACACGTACATCTTCCTCGTCGTTCCACCAGGCGAGGCTGCGTATAACTGCGCCGTCCTGAACACCATGCTCGCCCGCGAGGGCTTTTCAAAAGCAGCCGCCTCCGGCCGGTCAGATGGGTTCCCGTTACCACCGCCGGACGGCCCTGAGGATGCCACGATGAATGGAGTGGCCATTCAAGCATGAGAAATCCGTTGCTTGATCGAATTAGTTGGATTTGAGCGTTATATTGTGCCATGTATAGCCGGCATAATTTTGGGGACTTTTTTCACTACTTTTGTTGGCAGAAAAGTCAGGGTTTACTTTCACGGGCGCTGATACCTACCATACGGCGTTGCGGTACGAACAATGCATGAATTCTATCGTCGATTCCTGGATTTCTCTATAGATGAGATAGCCTGCTTATTGCGTTTTGCAACATCTTATTGCTGGCTGTTTCTCGGTAACCCCAGGTGAAAACCTTGTAGTTCATCGAGATACATCGTGGTACAGTCATATTCAAAATTATTTTTACCTCCAATCCACCTCTCTTTCTTTCCCAAGGCCCACCTCAGTCGCATTAGTTCTATTTAGGATATTTTCCCGCCGGCCTTAACTGTGTCCATGTATCTTCGATAAGTCGGTGTAAACAATGTAATCTCATATTGTACGGTGGGATGAACAAAGCCAGTACTTCTCGAGCCAAAGCAGACAGCTAGAAACGTGTTCTCAGACAGAGAAATCATTGCACCATACTTTAATACAGATAGACTACAGTATACACTGTAGGAATGCCCCTGATTCACATCAGCTGTCGATCTTGTGCCTATTCCATGAGACTTGGAATGTGAAAGCTCTTACCCCTTGCTATTAGGTACGAATATAAACATAACATACCCTCGTTCCTCATGTAAATTGGAAGCATCTCATAACCATCATCATCAACGACTACAGTCCCTCGTGCAAAATCCTCAAGCACATTTCCAACGTTATCATTCTCTCCACCTTCAAACGCATTGTCAGCCCTTCCAAATGTTCATTAAGGCCATCATCCTCGCTTTCGTCGCTGTCGCCGTTGCCGTTTCCACAAAGGGCCAGGGCGACACCTGTGGCGACGGTAACATCCTCTGCTGCGACCCCGAGACCGCGAAGCAGTTGACCGACCCCGGACTCGGTTCCGACGTCGACCTTCAGAATCTCCTCGGCCAGTGCAACGAAGTCACTGTTCCCGTTGATGATACCGACGATTCAATTAAAAGCCAGTGCTCCCAGCAGGCTGTTTGCTGTGGCGAGAGTGAGCAGAATGTAACCAGCCTAATAAACTCTCTAAAAATAGCATTGTTACTAATAACTGTACTCTAGGGTGTCGTTGACATCGGCTGCACACCTCTTGACCTGTAGATACGTACACATAGAGTAACTTCACTTTACCGAAGTGAGCAAGTAGACTATCTGCAACATCGGGATGCTATGGATTCTAACCTTGTTCGAGGATGGGAGGTGCAGGATAAGCTTTCGCTTGAGCGAGTCTGTTAATTTTGGGTATTGCTGGTTGTAATTCTCCACATTCTTATTGTAAGCGATTCGCTCCGCTAAGAACTACGTTTACCTATTCAAGGTAGTAAAGACTAAAGACCTGTCTCTAGTGGCTCAGCCCATTCAAAGCAAGTATGAAACATAAACAGAATGTGGAGTTGTGAGGGTATGAAACCTACACGAAAAGTATCTATACCTAAAACAAAAATCGACATCTTTACCAGGCCAATGTGTACATGTTGTTTATTGAGGAATCCTGTTAATACCAATGTACTTGATTTTGTGCAATGAACTCCTTTACAGTCACAGGCTTCTCGTATAACAACTTCAGACTGTCGGTCAGATCGGCGCCGGCGTAATAGCCAGGCTCCTCAAGCAAAACCAGGTTCTCATAGACTTCTTCAACCATATCCGGTGGGAGAAAAGGAGAGAGAAAAGATTTTAAGACATCTCCAAGAACAGTGTCCACCTTGAGCGGCTTTCCCGTCACAGATTCAAAATCAAAGGCAATTTGTTCGAAGCTGTAGTAGTTACCAGCCGCGTGAATGACATTTGGACCTTCCGTAGGCAGGTGCTGGAGAGCAGCCCGGACAAAATTTCCTGGACTAGTCAGTAATGCAGAAAGAAAGCTGTGAAAATTGGGTATTATCACCTGTATCACTGCTGATATCAATGAATGGTGCAACAGCCTTGGGCGAAATGGGGATCGTCAAAGCAAACGAGCCATCTTCTTGCTTCCGAATCAATGAGAATAATTCAGTCATCTATATTACAGGCATGACAAAGCTAGCCGGTATACCACTTTCACGAATGTACTCCTCTACCTCTGCTTTGCCATCGAAATGAGTGATGTTGACAAGCCGTCCGCTGGTGGCCTTCGAGGCATTGATCAGGGACGAGAAGATCAGGTCCTTGACACCAGCCTTCCTGCAAGTGTCGGTGACATTCTTTCCTTGCAAGATTTCCGGCTTTGCAGACATTGATTTCCAAAAGTTTGTCACTACATAGACAGTATGAGCTCCGTCAACTGCCTTTATGACGTCCGCAACAGATGACATATCTCCCTACATCATTGCTATGAGAGATTCGTCCTATAAAATAGCCTTATCTGGACTATGCAGCAGACTTCTTGGATAACATCCACTCCTTGATCTCTCAAGGCTTTTATCTTCGGCTTGCTCACATCTCGCGTCACCGCTCTAATTCGAAAATCTTTAGACAATTCCAAATCAGCAATGATGGTGCGAATAACGGAGCCACCTTGATTGCCAGTGGCTCCAAAGACTGTGATTAGTTTTGACATAATGTACAAATCAAGTGGCGCGGTTAATGAATGATTTACCTGGACCGGTGAAATATTTTGTGACATTATATACTCTACTGTACAGCATTAGACAGGTGCAACCACCTATTAGACCGAAACGGAGCATTAATTGTCCCTAGTGTACGGAAAAGGATAAGACGGATAGTGCAACTACTTCACAATAGACAAGGGGTGACTCATTTGTGACTCTGCTGGGAGATCGCGAAGGGCACTGGTTGGCTGAAGCATGGTATGGCTGAAGCATGGTTTGGCCCCTTTGGAGCTATCCGTTTTATGCGCTAGCTTAGTCCAAGGTCAATAGCGCGTATTAGTCAATCACAAGTTACGTTCATCGAAGTTAAGTCTATCAAGCGGATGCAACACAACTGCCTGCGATAGCAAAAGGTGTGGCTCATCTGCCCTTCAAACCGCCCCAGCACTAGAGAGCAACCATCCATTGCGATGAACTCTACACCGAGCACGAACCTAGCTGAACCAAACGAAGTTTGCAAATAACGCTAATGCGACCCTACCAGAATTGAGCTATATTCTATTCGCACCAATACGGTACAAAGAAAGGAGAAATAAGAACGTCGGGATTGAATTATCTATCGGACCGGCCGGCCTCAACGGAGCACAAAATATAGCCTTGATGTAAGAAGGGGGAGAAAAGGGTGAAGAGGGAAGCAAGAAAGGGCTGTACAAATAATTCATGCAGAAGTCGCATAAACATCATGCCTTATTGGACGTCCGGCATGCGGACGGCGATGTCGCCTGATTGTGTGATGTAGCGGACCCAGGGGAGGGAGGGGTATTGCAGCTATTAGGATATTGATCAGCCATATTCATTCCAGAGTGATAGTGCAGGTTGCGGAAAGTCATACCTTCGGCTCGGTGATCTTCAGGTACCGCACCTGGATACCGGAGGTGGTGAAGTAAGGAATCTCGAACTTGACGTTGATAGGCCGCTTCGCCTTGCCCATCGCGCCGGCGCCGCCCATGCTTCCACCAAAGCCGCCTGTCATACCGCCGCCGTGCTCATCGTCGCCCTTTACAGACGGAAGACCCAGCTCCGCCCGCATGAGGAACTCCTTGCCGCCACCGAACTGCTTGATCTTCCAGATAATTGCTGACTTCTCAGGGGCATAGTGAACGGTTCCGATGTTGGTACGGAAGCGAGGGGAATCTGCGTCTTCTGGGACGGGAACGAGGATTTCGACGTTGTTCGCGGTACTGCGGCGTTTGAATTGGGCTTTGGCCTAGACGGAGAAATTGAATTAGTATGATTTAGTAGGGTATTTGCTAAAAGCAAAGTCTGGATCCAATCGTACCTTGAGCATGTACTCGATGCGCGATCCCGAGTGCGACTCCACCAAACACTCAACCCAGATCAGTGGCTTGACCTGAGTGTTCAATCGGTAGCTCATAAGTTCAAATTCACCGTCGGGTGGAATGAAACTGATTGTCCGGTCGTTCTCGAACCGCGACAATCGCACACATTGGTGGAATTTGACGTCCTCCATCTCAACGGCCTTGCCCCGCGTGGCACGGCCCGTCGTCTCGAACATAGCCTTGTCGTTGAGACCTAACCGCAACTCAGGCATACCACTCAGATAACATTTCATTTTGACGGCGCCCAGGATCTCAGACCGTAGGACGTTTCCATTGGCCGAGACCAGCAGGTTCAGAGACTCGACCACGTCCAGGAAGACCTCGTTCTTGCGGTAGCGAATACCCTCACTTCGCCAGGACACGGCATTGGTGACGGCAATGGGTGGCCGTGCTTGTATCTCGAGCTTGTGTGATTCTTGGGTGATGTATCTGTGTTGGGGAAGTTCGCACACGTCAGCCAACGGTGCCCGCCACCCCACGTGCCACTTGACACGAGCTCTCAGTTAGACTTACTCTTGCAGGATCTTGCTCTCTGTTGTCTGCGGGTATCCAAAGTCCATCATCTCGTCAAGCAATTCGTAAATGATGACAAAGTTATCCCGAATACTCTCTTCTTCCAGGACCTTAAAGTATTCGGTGAAGACCTCCACAAGCTTGTGGAGGAAGAGGAGGATCTCGGTGGCATTTGTGTTGCTCTTGGTCAGGGCGAGGATATAGAGGTTGCTGTGACGGATATAAAGGTACTATTTATCGGAAGGCCGGTTCGAGTCAGTTCCATGTGGGCTGCGCACACAAACAAAAAGGAGACCATGAGGAGGGTGGGATGGAAGGAGCACGCGGGCAGGCAGAGCGGGCAGCAGAACGTACGTTAACACCCTCATGAGAGAAGCATGGAGGTACAGCCGATGACTCTTCTTCGGCTTCACTGAGGAGGATGGGGAACTTGTCGACCGCGGACATGGGGATGTCCCCGCGATAGTTACGGGCCAGGAGGGTCTGGAGGAGATGTTAGCGGCATCCCCACATGAATTGAGCAGCAGCGACCAAGTCTATGGCAATGCTAGCTTAGGTCCCTGCATGAACCACGCACCTTGCCCTTTAGGTCCAGGAAGAAGAGGGCCGACGCCATGACGTGTCAATGGGGAGATGGAGATATTGGGTGTTAGGTATCCAGGCGATTATCAGGTTTCAAGGTCAGAGGCAGGAGAAACAAAGCCGCACGCTGCGCCCTACTGCGACATGATCAATGTGGACGTCGACTGAGAAATAAGCAAAGGGAAAGCAAGCTGGATGTAAGATAGGAGCCAGCACGTCCAGACGGTCGAAACATTCGACCGGCATCGCCCGCGGTTTTGGTGGAGCCGCACCGCACCCCAAAGTGGACTAGCGCCAGTGGCCTCACCACATAAAAATCTCTTCGCCGCGTTCTTTTCCCTTCCTTTTTCTTTCTTCTTCAACGCTCTCAATAGACAGTGCAAGCCAGTACAAAGTCCTTGTGATTTTCTGCAGCTCCCGGCATTCTGTCGGATCGGCTATCAGTTTTAAATTGCTGAATACTTGCGATACAGAGATGCGGAGACTAACGTAAAGAGGGCTCCATAAGAGCTGGCCGTGTATTCTACTCACTGTTACGCGGGCGGCGTCAGAGGAACCGTACATTCAACTCCCTGATGGTTTATTTATTATGATTAATACTACTGTGACTTACGTCAATGGAAACCCAATTGAAATGATCAAGTGTGGTATTTTGCAATATTGCCAATGAACAGAATAGAAGTGAGAAAAAGTGTCCTCGTAGTTAATAGTACATGTACAACCGGCCGTGTAGAACAAGGCGTGCCCGGTCCAGTGCAGCCTCCAATCACCTTTCCCAAGCAGAAGATATCAAGAAACGCCATGAAAATGCTGCGGAGGGTTTGTGGTCCAAGTGCGATTCCCCAACCCCGGCAGGTCCGTCCCCTTACGAGACCGTCTTGAGGCCCAGCGGCTCGAGTATCCGCTCCTGGGCCACCTTGTTGGCAATGTGTCCACCCTTCTCCAACGAGACCGCTCCGACAACAGCGTACATGGTGTGTGCCAGGATGAGTTCAAGGCCAGAAGATTTGAGGTCATCGGGCTAGAAGAGACAAAGTTAGTTCTACACTCGAAGGATGCGGATTAAAGGTTTCCTGTCGAACCTTGCGCGGAGTCCACCGGAGAATCTTCTGCATGTCGTATTTTTGCGCCAGCTCGGCAAGCTTAGACCGGTCGGTCAGGAAATTCTTGGTCTCGGGGGAGAGGTTCTTCAGGCCATCCAGGGCCGGGTGGGTGAAAGGTGTGCGGCCGTAATCATCCTTCTTTACGGCCGTATTGGCAGTCTCGGGGTTCTGCACAAGAGCGAGCGAAGCCTGCAATTGCACAATGCGCTTGCCTATACATCATTAGCAACATAACACCTTCGCAATCATCGTTCTGCCATACCGAGAAAGGCCAATCGGTCGTTGAAGCCGCGGCGTCCTTGATCAAAACTCTTATGCGTCACGGCCAACCACTTCAGCTCATCCGAGAGGATCTTGTCGCCACCATTGCCCAGCATTCGGATATAGAACTGATCAAGCAGCGCCGGGTCCGAGTTAACGTGGAAGAAAGGGCGCTTCGAGTGCAACCGCAGGCTGAAAGGCGCCTTTGCGCGTGGCGGCGTGTAGGACCATCGGGGCTGCTCTGCCTCGCCGGTCGAGGATTCTGGGCCCGTAGCGAAGGTGCGGCGGGGGATGAGCATCGCCTGGGTGCAAGGCACCGCCTTTGAAGCGGAGCAGGCGGCCCTGGCCGCTCGAGTGGACAGATTCGAAGCCATGGGGGTCGGGTTGTTCTGCGGAAGTCGAAGGCCGACTCGGAGGTGTGGAAAGAATTCGGCCTCGGCGGTGTGATACTGCCACTTGGGGTCTCCAAGCTTTATTTTGGGGCTTCGACCAATCTTGATTTCAAGCAATCAGCATCCCTGGGATTTCTGGTAGAGCTGAAATTATTCCGAGGGCGTGGTCCTTCCGACCATAGAATTATGCATCCTGACTGCCCCGCAGGTCATCCTGCAAACTGAGGACAAATGCATCCAGGGGCGTCTTCACCGCTGCTGCAAGCAAATGCCTTGAATTTACAGCTACCAATGCGAGGCTGGGATCGTATCGAATCTGAAAAGCTAATGCACCTCTCTGGCGGTGATAGCGTACCCGGATCTAGCAAGCAGATTGATATTAGCTGCAGAGCCCAACATGAGGAAGCTCCGGCTCTATCATGCTCCGGATGCATCTATGATTGCTTCAGCACTTTATCTGCCATGACCTGCAGAAGTGACTCTGGTGGCCAAGTAACTGTGGGAGCTTGGTACACCAGAACTGTCTGGCTCCTCATACCGCTGTTCTAATAATAGAGGCCCAGGCCGCTAATTTGTTATTAAACCCGCGCATAGGGAGAGGAGGGGGTTGTTATTCCTACACTGGCTGCAGCAGTCCTATGTGATTTCTTTTATCAGAAACTTGATGCTGTCGAGTGTTGAATCTAGCGCTGCATGCTCCCATGGAAATGACATGCAATATCTAGCGGCTTCTAGATTCAAGGTAGCAGTCGCGGCACCTTACCCGTCCTCTCTCCAGCAACGTACTACTCTGGATAATACTGCTTGACAGGAAGCCTGATCAGGCAGTCTATCTTTCTTCAATCCGTTATGCCAAAGGCTAGAGAAAATTCTGAGATAACCTGTCTAGCTATGTGGCTGGGTAGCAAGCAGGACGAGCAACCTTGAGGTTGGTGCAACCATGTCTAGGCGCGGTACTCAGGTCCCTAGCCGCCCTGGGAAAAGAGCATATGGCCTCAAAGCAGTAGGGCTCTAGACGACCCGAAGGGCAGAGCAGAGTTTAGGGGAACATTCGGCAGCCTTCTACGGACGGGAAGAGCTGTGTCTGTCCAGCTAGCCTCTGCTGATACTTTTGCCGGAGACCTTCAGCCAAGCTGCGAGGTGGGGAGGAACAAATCGGCTCATGCGGAGCACGGCCGATTTTGAGACTGCTTGATGTCGCGGGTCCCGGATATTGGCAGCCTTGGAGCCGTTTCAGACGCCGTGGTTGGCTCTGTGGCCCTTTGTCTCCCGTTGCAGAAAACGGCCCTGTTGTGTGCTGTCATACCTGCAAAGCTCTTCTGTATTTCTCCTACAGCACCCCCAGTTAGGGTAGGAGGATTTGCATTTGTGGCACGGCGGGAAGCATAGGACCCACGTGTGCTAATACCTGCTTTGTTTGCGTTGGCATTGTATACTTCTCATGCTGCTTCCTAAGGCATCACTCAACCACCTGCAGACTCCGACTGTACTTGCATTGGGATAGAGAACTCTTTTATTCCATTGTCCGGAAATGCTGTTCAGTTAAACAGTGATGAAAAGCTCGAGTACTCGTGAAAAAAATACTCCCATTGATTCGCGGCCAAGCATATACCTAAAGAAATCTAAACCCACACCCTCGTAAAATCTCTATCTCCGAGTCGGATTCTAGGGAAATCACCGTTCTCAGCCACACAACACGACTGCTCCGCTAGATGCCGTCCGACTCTCGACTCTGAAGACCGAGCGGCGACTAACTGCCGCGGACCGTGCTCTGGGTCGTCGCCGGGGGGCAAAACAAATGAAACTACCGAGTTTTCCACCGTGACCAAGATTGTCACTGCAAGAAGCCGGCAACTGACTGCTCAGACCGCTGGTGTCACTCCACTGGAATCTGCAGCCTCACGGAAAGACGTCTAGGTTCGGGGGACATGGTCTTTAGAAGGGGTTCGACCGCAAGAAAATTTCGTTCCATGATTCTCTCTATTAGCTGGTTGAGGGATACTTGCTACAGTAAATTATTTTTTCCCTAAACGTGTGACAGGCTAGATACACGTTAGATCTAGAACATTTCAGTAAAGCACAATAATAAATAGTAGTGGGCGGTCAAGCGTAGCGGGTGTGACTGCTCCATTCAACGGTTTATACATCAAATCCTTTTTCCCGTCGGGCCCTTGCAGGCCTTTCACGGAGGAGAAAGTCCCAACTTTTGGCGGCTGGGAAGCCACGCCCGCCCAAGACCTGTAAGAGATGCAGCAGAAGTATCATGTCGTTTTCCAGACAGCTTCTGACCTACCTTCCTTGATTGGAGTGCTGACAGGATGGCGGTGTACGACTTGATGTGTGGAGTGGCATCTCTGAAGGCCCCGATTGCTCTGTAGGATTCCTGTGGACTATTAAATGGTGGGCATCAGCCGGACTGGAGGTTCTGCTATGCATTCTTTGTTTATTTCTCCATCAATGTCGTGAAGATTCTCCCGTTTGTGTTTTGAGTTTTGAGTTTCACAGTTGATAGTCCTGCATATTCCCCATCTATTCAACGAGCTGAATCAATTTCAGTCTCTTCATCCGTTGTTTCAAAATATCTACCATGGCTTGCTACGCTACTTCGGTCTCTGACTCTCAGGCTATCCACTCCTGCTCCACTCAGATGCCCTATCCTCTCGTTGGAGGGGTGCCTGCCAGCGATCACTCAGTCCAAGATCCTCCCTCGCCGCGACCATTTCCCCCTAACCCCCCGCCAAGCCCTGTTTAGGTGCTCTTCGTTCTGTTTGCTTTTGATTGGCGTTGGGGGAAGAGGGCTAAATAGGTATGCCTCCCGTGGAAGCCAGAACAGTGCCGATCCACAACCTTATATATCCGCGTTCGAGCAATATATTTACCATTCACATTACAGACCATATTCTGATGGGAGTATTCGATTACTTGCACAACACGACAATGCTCTCCAGTGACGGCTTTTCCTGCCATACTTTGATACCCTTGTCTTGTTGCGACGGGCCTAGTGCAGACTTCTTTTTGTTTTTCACAGGATGGGAAAGCATGGGAAATTGATACTTGCGAATGGGCTGGAAGGGAAGAATCCAGGTTCGGATCATGGTGTTCTCGAATTCTGTCTAGGGCTGTGCTAGGGCAGCCTAGAAAGAAAGCCCAATGACATCACGGAGTACTAGTATATCAAGAAACCGTTTTCAAATGTGCATTTTGGTTCATGACGAGCATCGACTGGGCAACATACCCAAAAAGCCTAGCCCGCCTTGATAGATATCACGAAAAACAAAGTAAAAGGTAGGTAGACAAAGAAATCTGCGCCTTTTGAGCTCGCGCCACGGGACCGGATTTCATGTATAGATTGCTAGTCCAAATCACTTTAATAACACAAGGAGAGATAACTTTAAGAGGTATGCGGGTGAAATCAAAGGAAAGCAAGAGCCAGGGCGCTGGTCACGCTCAGACCCACAACAGTCCAGCCAGACTTGATGATGGTGGGATTGGACAGACCACGGCCCAGATCCCACATCAGGTGACGGAGGCCGTTCATGCTGTGGTATGTGAAGGGGAGGGCCATGGTAGCCTTGATGAGGACCTTAGCGGCGACGGGCAGAGCACCCATGGCGGCAACCATGGAGGCCGACTCGAGGTGCCAGCCGAGGGCGGGCGAGGCGAGGTAAGCGGTGGCCCACAGGTAGAGAGTGCCGGAGAGGGCGACACCGGTGATACGGTGCAGGGAGGAGCCGATCCAGCCGATCTGGGGGCGGTAGATGGTCAGGTGGGGAGAGACGGGGCGGTTCAGGCGCTGCTTGACCAGGATCTGGGCTGGGTCCTCAGTGTTGGGGGAGGAGGTGACGGGCCTGGATATGGGGGAAGGTTAGTCTTCATTGATTTAGACAATTGCGGATGACGTATGATTTCGCGGGGGTGCCAATGGCTGCGACCGAAAGAGATTATGGCTTTCCCTTTCGGACCTAGATGAACTGACCTCTTCTGCATGCTCTGACCAAGGGCAACGGCGGCCGGGGAGGCGCGCATCATCGACCACTGCATGGTGAGCGGCTGCTGGACGGCAACTGTGCATCGGGACGGATTGTCAGCGGCTTTGGCAGTTGAGGGTGCGACGAAGAGCAAGATACATACGCCGTCGCAGCGACTGCTGGGCAACCTTCTGAGAGAACATGATGGTCGTCGTTGTCGAGTTCTCACACGATGAGAAGAGAAGAATCCCGTCGCGAGCAATCGGAACGGACAACCTCGGGTTTGGAGCCGTCACGGGATTGCCGACCGGGAGCCAATGGCGGCGTCTGCAATTACACCCGGAAGATCCTTCTTCCCATGGGAGCTGGATAGTCACGTGATGATATAATGGACCTAGATCACATGATATTCTCGCTTGTGCCCACAAGCTAAAGCTTTGTTTCCCGCTCCTTTTTCTTAGTTTCTTCTTCACGAGTCTCCGCTCACGTCAATGTACCGGCCCGTGTCGGAATGAAGTTGACGTGTTTAGCGCCCTCTGGTTTCGGCATTCTGTCGCGACTGTTGAGGGACCTTCGAGACTCGCAGAAGGAGTTGTCCCGTCGTTAATCGCCCATTTGGCTCTTCCCATGAGTCCGAGGGGTTTCATATCAGGGTTACATATCGTTAAAAGATTACGTAGATTGGATTCGAGGCATCCTGTGTGCGCAAGGCTACCCGCTTGATCAAAGAAGATTATTACCTGGACAGGGGTAGAGTCAATTCGTAGATGACGCTTTCCGTGTCCCAAGCTTTGATCTTGAGGCCGCTGCCCATCGGCCGTCTCGGGGTTTCACTTGTGATGGATGGAAAGGGGATATTCATCGATATGCCTTGGCCCAGGTACAGAGTACTTGACGGGATCAACACGAGCGCACAGCATCGCGACCAAGTCAATCGTGTTTGCCGAGTGCTGGCAAATCCGTGCCTGAATCGCTGGGTCACGGGACCTGTCACATGCTGCTTCATCCTCGTGAAGGAGAGGAGAACATCCCCCGCTATGCGCGGATATAATCATCAGCTCCCCCGGACTGTTGTGTACGGGGTCTGGGGATTGTCTTTCTTCATCCGCGGCGTGCATAACTTCGGCGCATCGAGCTAATTCGCCCGTCGACTAATCCGTTTAATCGTCCGGCCACCCGACTGAACCTCGGCAGCTCTGCCCTTCCCCACAGCAAGGGCCCGCGGCTTCTGGGGTCACTCGGTGCTTTTTAATCATCTTTGTTCAGACTGCTCGCTTCTTTGGTCTCTGTTGCCGTCTTGTGTTTCTATATACCCGCCATTTCCATATTCTGTTTATTTGTGAAAGACTCCCTGCATCAGCAGTCCAGCTGTAGACTTCGCCAAACGCCGATTAGATACCAACGACTCGTCATACTCCAAGATGCCTTTCAACACCGCACTGACCCGCAAGCTGGGTATTCGCGGTATGCACTCGGTCCCTGATATGTTTGCTCTATGGCTTTCTGACAAGATAACAGTGCCCGTGGTGCAGGGTGGCATGCAGTGGGTGGGATACGCCGAGCTGGCCTCGGCCGTCAGTAACGCCGGTGGTCTGGGTATCGTACGTTGCAGCTGGGCCAACACTATACGTGAACGCTATGAAATCCTAACTTCTGAATCCAGCTTACGGCCCTCACCCAACCCACCCCCGAAGACCTGCGCAAGGAAATCCGACGATGCCGCGAAATGACCAAGTACCCCTTCGGCGTCAATCTGACCCTCCTCCCCGCTCTGGTTCCCCCGGACTACGGGGCCTACGCCCAGATTATCATCGACGAGGGAATCAAGATTGTTGAGACCGCCGGAAATAATCCGGGCCCTGTGATCAAGCAGCTGAAGAAGGCGGGCATCATCATCCTCCACAAATGCACCACCATCCGCCACGCCAAGTCCGCCGTGAAGCTGGGTGTGGACTTCCTGTCCATCGATGGATTCGAGTGCGCCGGCCACGTCGGTGAGAACGACATCACCAACTTCATTCTCCTGAGCCGTGCTCGTCAAGATCTGGGCGTGCCTTTTATTGCTTCCGGCGGTTTCGCCGACGGCCAGGGTCTTGCTGCTGCGCTAGCTCTTGGCGCCGAGGGTATCAACATGGGTACCCGATTCATGAGCACTGTCGAGGCTCCGATTCACCAGAACATTAAGGAAGCTATCGTTAAGGCGCAGGAGACTGATACCGCTCTTGTGCTCCGCCGGTGGAAGAACACTACCCGCTTGTTCGGCAACAAGGTTACCCAGGAGGCTCTGAAGATTGAGAAGGAAAGCACGACTGGTGACTTCGCGGAGATCGGTCCCTATGTGAGCGGCAAGCGTGGTCGTCAGGTTTTCCTGAACGGTGACCCCGACTACGGTGTAAGTCATGGCTTCTACCTATCTAAGAAGCCGCATCTGCTCACACTTTCTCTAGGTCTGGACCGCCGGTCAGGTTATCGGCCTGATCCACGACATCCCGACCTGCGATGCGCTGCTGCAGCGTATCGAGAAGGAGGCCTTGGAGGCCATGAACCGGACCCGGAGTCTGTACAGCGACGCCCCCGCCAGTAAGCTGTGATTGGGAATGATGGGCACCTTTAGCTTCTTTTTTCTTGTAAGATGCAATAGAGTGTGGTGGAGGGAATTCACCGCTATATGAAACCTCTTCGATCCATCACCTTCCTGTAGTATCCATCGTGCATGGCATCGTCCTGTTGCCATTTAGAATAATCTATTGTGGCCTAGAACACCGTCAGACGTTCAGCCGTGGGTGTCTGTTTCCCTGAGCGACAAAGACACCGCTTCTCCCAAGGGAGTGACTCCAGTTGAATGAGAAGTACCGTGGCTGGGTGGTCAATGCGCGGCATTCTCAAATGCAGCAGCATTCTCGCGCTTTGAGTTTGGCGCGGTGAGGAGATCAGCGCCGTCGTGGTTAGGTTTACCAAGACATTCCACTCTCCACACCATTATTTCCAACCTTTGCAATTATGTTCTGTGAAAAACTGGGTCTTGCGCATGCCCCGACGTCAGCAAATCGAGAGCAGCAAATCGAGAGCTAGTAGTGAAGGGGCGAGTAACTTGTGTCTGCCGTGAAGCGTCAAGGGGTGTGGGGCGTCCTTGCATCCGCCCTTGGGGCATCATCCGGAGAATGCACCAGGCCGCACCAGCAACTGGGCTGGTGTTGATCTGCCTCACAGCTTCACGGTGGGAAAGTCAAAGCTGGGATCTCCGCTGCGTTCGTCGTAGCTGCGGCTGGATTGCATGAGGTCATTTGGCGGTGTTTTGTTCCAGCGTGTACGCAGTTGATTTCGGCTGAGCGTACGTACTCCTGGACCTCCCATGTTGATGTCCGAGCTCCTCTCCGGTCCGATCAGAGATGCAGGGTTGGATGTCAAATAGTATTCAAATAGTATTGGCTGTGACGATATCTCCAAGCCATATTCAGCTCTTCAAGATCCCGAGCTTCCTCGAGCTAGGTGATCGTCGGTTCCACAGCAGCCAGTAGCTTATCTCCAACCGACTGCTAGCTAGATTGCAGCTGTACTTTGTACAAATATTCAAGCTCATATGCTCCTGTAAGAGCTTACGCTGCAGCAATTCCAGCCGGGGCCCCCCTTGCCCCAGATGAGCCCCAGCATCAGTTTATCAACTCTACACTCCCCCGCCGCATCCCACCACGACCCATCCAAAGCCCTCCCACACCTATCCTCCATCATGGGCTTTATTACGTCTATGGCTCGCTGTATGAGAGAGAACAGACTCTCCTACAGACTATCGAATGCGAAACCACAACGTCTCGACGATGATGCGAACGACTTGATCGAAACTACTTCCCATCCCACCTCCCCTGCCCCCGCGGAAAGTATTGCCTCTTCGTCTACCATGGTCCAGCATACATCTCAAGAACCTGTGGTGCCGACAGAGTCACCCGCCCATCGGAAGCAATTCGCTCCCATGGACTGGAACATTCATACCCTGTTCGACGAAGTCGATACGTTAGATCCGGCGACCAGTCGAGCGATCCGGGCCTTGTCGATGCCTGAATACCCGGTTCTGAAGCTGGACACCGTTCAGTCGCCGTTCGATACACCGACAAAGACGTTGGCCGACGCAATTGACCCAGAAGAGAAGAGTCCCACACAGAAGCGTGGGGGAGGGAAGTCGGACATGTTCAAGAAGCCCCGGAAGAGTGGCCGTGGAAGGAACAGGAAGCATATGAATACAGAAGAACCGGGGAGTGGAACAGGATCAAAGATCCGACGGTCGATGACCGGGTTACTGAAGGGACGCTTGATGAAGGTTCCGCGGACCCCGACATCACTCAAGACATTGCGCAATCCGAACTCCCCAAAGTGGATTGATGCTTCGAGCGTTGCAGAGGAAGACTTTTTAGATGAGACGGATGAGGAGAAATGGCTGGAAGTGAATGCGCTGCGGCGATTTCAGAAGAGGAAAAGTGGCTTCTGGACCGGAGAGGGAATGAGACGGCTGTGGTGATCGATGGGCACATACGTATGAGAATCTGTATACAGGAAGTTGCTAGGTTTCCATTGCGACAAATAGGTAGTCCTGCGTTTTTCTGGTAATAGAGAAAAAGAAGAGAAAATAAATGTTAGGCAATTAACTGGACGCGCGAGCTGAATCATTCCAGCATGAAATAAGTTTACCGATACCCGTACTAAGAAAGAGCATCATCATCGATAGATGGAAAACCAAACACAGAGGAGCAGTTCAGATGAAAAAAGATATTTCGGGACAACCTTAAGCGTGGACAAGACGATTGCGGAAAGCAGGCCAAAAGGATAGGGAGTTACATTAAGTGACCATCTACATGCTCACAAATAGAGGGGAAACCAGAGCAAGATCTACTCAATGAGCATAACTGTGAAAGAGTTCCAGGCCAGACAGCAGCGAGGCCACGATTCGAATCAACAAAGCAAGGAGCAGAAGCAACCCTGACAAACCATCAACGGTTATATAGTTTAAATATACATATGTAAAGTTATATACAATATTCTCCCTCTGGGTGCCACACGACACCATCATTGATACACGGGGCAAATGAGGAACAGCAGATCCATAACTACTGGAACAAAGGCCGAGTACACCTGCCTTCCACCCCCAAGAATGGATTAACAGTCCGTCCTTTGCCAGTAACAAAGCAGAGCACTTAGATGACGGATCCGAGGGCAACGCAGGGCAGGCCAACGCCGACGAAGTCGCCCTTCTGTGACGATGTCAGATGAGGATCAAAAGATGGAATGAGAATGTAGAAACTTACGGCGCTGGAGCCAGAGTTCTGGCAGCAGGCAATGTTCTGCTTGCACTTGTGATTGACCAGATCCTGGACGGGGACGTTAAGCAGGATGGGGACCTGGACATCCAGCTTGGAGCACTTCTCGAAGACACCAAGGCCCTTAGCACCGGAGCCAGTACCGACCAGGTTGCTGAGGGTGCCGCTGAAAGGACCGGAGTTGAGATCGGTGCTGTCACCGGCCCAGGTTACGTCGTTGCAACAGGACAGCTGAGCATGGTTACCGCACTTGGCCTGAGCCTGCTTGACGGTCATGCTTCTAGGGACAGGGAAGCGGATTTGAGCGTTGCCCTTGTTGCCGACACCGTTGGCGTCGCCAACACCACCGGCGATGGGGGCCCAGAGCAGCGACGCTGGCAGCGAGGCCGAGAATAGCGGCGAGGGCGAACCGCATTATATCTGAGAGGTTGGATGTGGACGAGAAGACTCGGAGATGATTGCGAGAGAGAGAGAGAACAGAAGACGGGACTTCGAAGGAAAGGCTTTAATAGAGTGAGGCGTGATGCTGCAGAACCGTGTGGGGTAATAAATGGTCAGTTCTTTATACGCTTCAGGTGACGGTCTGTGAGTCTTCCTCAATCAACTATTTTCCTACGGAACCGTTTGGTTGGACGAGTCAATTCTCCCTCTGCCCGGACTGCAAGCTGCATGGAAACCAAAAGGGGCAGCTCACTCCACTCGTAGGGCTCTGTAGGCCAAGCACGCTCCCCTTGGGACCTCCTGGTATGCATCTACCCAGCCCCATATGGTGGACTTCACGCGGCTGGAGGACCTGCCCGGACATTCCTTGGGCCCATGCTGTACAGCGGCCCCGTTAACCGTGCCAGGCTCGTCCGGGGGCCACCTGATGCTCCGATTGTCAACTCTGGGCGTTGATCTACATTTTTCCTTCTCTAGTTTTGGCAATTGTGCCCGTGGGACGATCAAAAAGAAGTACGTCGACATCGAATGACAGCCATATATCTTGAGATTGCAGATAGCGGCCGTTGTCAGCCGTCCACTGCAGGCCAGCCCTAAACAATGCTTACAGGCGCTTCGCCCTGAATCTACTGTCTCGGGTCTCAGGGTCTCTCGGGGCCTTTGTTCCTAGCCCAGCCATCACTCACTCGGTCTCGGAGGTGATCTTGGCCAAAAGTCTGCGTCACCTCGAGTGCTAAGGCAGGAAGCCGGACTGTCCCAAAATCAGCGGTCATGATAGATGGGTGCTTGCCATGCTACAGGGCCTTTCACCCTCCAAAACACGACGTGCGTGACTTGGGGAGGATTACCCGCAAGGGATTGCACGGGCTGACCACTGACCTTCGGCCATAGGGAGGCTTTCCCGACCCTCCCTTCATTGCTTCGTGCCCTTGGTCCACGAACAAGACTGGGATATGACAGCACTGCTTGGTGGCCATGTGTTTCCCAGGAGAAACGTCCGATCGCGTCGTGTGACACTGGTCATCAGAGAGATGCCGTGGGTTACACTCAGAGATCGACTGTATGTGTCACCTGGTAGTGAGCCTACCCCAGATTGCGGGGTTTGGCCTGCTTTCTGCTGGCTAAACATCGACGCCGATGCCCTGAAGACCCTCCCCTTAGCTAACTAGCCAAGTAATCTGTAGTCACTTCATCTAGTCATCCCTGCCCAGTTCCTGCTCTTGCAAAAGTCTTTAAATTGCACAGATTATCCAATACTCACTCTGTAGCTCTATTCAACTCAATCACCTTAGCACATTCTTAAGGATCTCAAACTATGCACTCAATGTCGCGTTCCAGAGTCTTTTGTCTCTCGGTTGTCCACTCTCCGATTTGGGGGTCGTACTCCAGCACCTGTGAAAACGATGAAGTGCTTGCTCTTCTTGATTTGATTTGCGAGGGCCTCGGCTTTCCGATCGACCGCGGCGAGGGACTCGCGATACTCTTCTGCAGCGACGGATGGGGCAATATCGGCCATATGGGGTCTTGTGTCTGATCTTGAGATTCGGCCAGTCAGCTCTTCCTATGGGGTAAGCAAGAACAAGATAGGTAATAGCAAGGTAAACAAATCCAGCCCGAAGCAGGCTGTGATAAATCGCCTTCGCTCAAGAATACTTACAATCTCAGGTACAAGAGTAGGTAAATTGTACGGAAACTTGAGGTCAAGAATAGGTTAGAAATGAAACTGGGGATTTGTGTCGCTAAAATAATGCTTGTGATGAGGCTCTTCTCACGTGCAATCTAGGTAGGTTGCTAGGTGGGGGCCGGGGAGAGATCAACACCAGCAGACAAACCCCATCATCAACAAAAACACGAGGTCGAATAATCTTAACAAAAGTTAACCAAAATGCAATCTTGGGCGCCGTCTGTTCCGTTGGGTTTGCAGTACTCGGGCAAAGCAGTTAGATATACATATAGCTGCATCATCCCAGTATAGGGTTTGCCCCTCTCCCCTGCAAAATCGGGGAACAGGAAAAGCACAAACACTAACAGAGGGAGTACTCAACCCGATCTATTCAACTCTTACATATGATATAATCACACTGTTCCAAAGACTAAATTGACTCGAATGGAATGGAAGCAAACAAATACAAGTTTCTTTATGAATGAATGTATTAGCAGCTGCAAATGTCCCAAGCTCATGGTGCTTTTGCAGCGACTTGCTTGCTGCCGTGACCAAAATGTGACTCGTTAAGCCAATCATGCTGGTGATTCTGCCAATTTGGATATCAAGCCAGAGAATTGCCGAGTTACTGAGACAGGTCGTATTTTAATGGATTTGTTGCCGGAATCTACTACGGTACATACAAGTACGTAGGTTCCACGATCCACGCTAATCCAGTTTAGGTATAGGCGGTGAAGCAATCTGTCGTGCTTCATCGAGTTTCCCCGATCCTCCCCAGAGTCTCATGCGCCGATGCCTTAGCGTACCCCCATCAACCCTCGATCTGCCAGAGGGGAAGCTGTGCTAATCGACAGAATGAGTGACGAGCTTCACGCCTCAGCGACTACCCCGGAGAACCGTCCAGGTTCTCCGTCTACGCCAGGAACACCTCAGGTCGACACGGAGGAGAAGTCCGAGATCAGGAAAGAGACGGAAGACAGCGAGAATGAAGATACAGGTCCAACGGACCGGGAAGAGGAAAAAGAGACCCAGCGAGAAAGCAGAGCAGCCGACGAGAAGGCAAACGGCTCCGCACCACCATTGCCCGACGAGGTCCCTCCACCACTCCCCAACGAAGCTCCGCCAGGCGCCGCCGAGGACGATGGGTGGGAGCCCGTGTGGGATGCCAACGCTCAAGCGTACTATTTTTACAATCGGTTCACCAGTATCTCGCAATGGGAGAACCCTCGCGTACCCAATGCAACAGCCCCCGGCACAGAGAGTACCAGCCACACCACCACCGAAGCGCTCCCAAAGAAAAAAGAACCGGTACTTGGAGGCTACAACCCTGCGATTCATGGGGATTACGACCCGACCGCTCCCTACGCGCAACAGCATGAAGAACCATCGGAAGGGAGCAGCGGACCCGCGCTTGACCCGATCGCCGCGTACGGCGCCACTGGTACATTCAATCGGTTTACCGGCCGCTGGCAGGCGGATTCGATCAATGCAGAGAACCACAATGATGAGAACAAGTCGCGGCGACAGATGAACGCTTTCTTTGATGTGGACGCCGCAGCCAACAGCCATGATGGCCGGAGCCTTCGGGCTGAGCGGAGCGCGAAGAAACTGAGCAAGAAGGAGCTGAAGATGTTCAAAGAGAAGCGCCGAGAAAAGAAAGAAGAGAAGCGGAGGGCGTGGTTGCGAGATTAATAGGATTGGAGCTGCGCGTGGGAGGAAAGTGAGCTGATGTGGTCTGACTGCTGGCCACTCTCCCCCCGTGTTATCGCATACTAGGGTTGCCATTTGCATATTGGGACTTTGAGATACCACCCACACCGAGCGTGGGAATTCGGGGCGTTCATGGGGTTGTTCTTTTGCTGGGCCGTTGTTTCCTGTGCATAGAGGCGGGCGGCTTTGCCTCGCTGGACGTTCATACGTGTTTCCGGACTGCATTGTACTATTACATACGAGAGCAAACAATTTATTTGAGCTTGTGCATTATGTTTTCTCATTCTCAACTCCGATGTATTCTCCTAGAGAAGCTATTTGATTTCATGGAACCCCACCATCAAGTCATGTGACCCGTTATATCAAAGTTTCTTTCGGGACAGCAACTTTTGCTGTCGGCGGAATTCAAGCGCTTGAAAACTAACGCAGAGGTAAGACATATTGTTTTCTTTAAATCGAAATTGTATTTGCGTCTGTGTGAATGCACCATATCCGGGACCTAGTGTTACTTTAGTGGGCTGAAAATCGCATCACTGATCAATACGCTTATCAACGCGCATGCAAATCATGGGGATGTTTCGGTCCTGTTGCAAAAAGGGGCTTCGATAGTTCTCAATAAGACTATCCAGCTTGTTGGTCTATATTTGTCTTGTTCTTCTGCAGCTCAGCACTTTCAAGGATACATCCGCTAACAACTCTACCAGCACATATCAAATTTTCTGCTAGCTGCAAAAAAACCCCGCTCAGGCAGTATCAAAGCCAGCAGAGAAGCAATTCTGAAAGTAGGGACTGCAATACAGTTCTGGATAAGCTCCTTAGAGTCTCAGACTTCAACTCGCACATAATGTCTGCCTCGACACCAAAGCCCCAGCCGACAGTGCCGGTTGCACTTTCTTTCGAGGCCATTGACGACCTCATCTACGATGCCCGTGCTGGTGACCTCGAAGCCCTGAATGCGGACATCGCCACCCTGGCTTCGCAGTACAACTGCCCCGAGTCCCAGATTGTGGCATCTGCGATTGACATGGAAGATGAGAGCGAAGGCGGGACAGGGTGTTGTGTGCTGCACTTCCCTGCTGCGAATGGAAATCACGGTAGGAACCGAATTCCCAGTTCCTCGTGTTCTTGTTCGGCAATATATACTGACAAAGCCAGAAATCCTCAACACACTCCTCCAAAAGCTGTCCTCGCTGGATGCCGCTCAGCGCACGGCATTCATCAACCACCGCAATCACTCCGGCAACACGCCGCTGCACTGGGCCGCCCTGAACACGCACCTGGAATGTGTGAAGGGACTTGTTGAGGCTGGCGCGGATGTCGCTATCAAGAACGACGCGGGCCACGACGCAGTGTTCTTGGCGGAGCGCGCCGCTTGGTCCGCTGCTGCTGAGGAGGTTGATGAGAATGAGAATGAGAATGAGCCGCAGGAGATTGAGATGACTATTGGCGAGGAGCAGAGTGAGGGCCAGCAGCAGGCCGATGCTGGGGAGATGTCTGCTGGCAGACAGGTTGTTGAGTGGTTGCTGAGTTCGGAGAAGGCGGCCGGGCTGGAGAGCAGTGCTACTGAGGGTGAGAGATCGGCATGATGGGGTGATGGTTTGTGATGTCGAATTATGAATATGAACAGCATTAAAAGTTTGGTTAGATAGATACAAGGCTTTTGTTTTTGTTATTGTTTTTTCCCGTTTAAGGAGTGAGTACGGCAATTTAATCCGATGGGCTCGAGGCCATTGAAGGCGATTGTAGTGTAAGCCCGAGCGAGATCCGAAATGCATTGAGATGACAGGAAATCTATAACGCTTCCAGTGGAATATACAGCATGCTCATGGATATTTTATACAAAGTGTGACTACCAATACATCAGTCACGGCGAACTTTCCCCGTCACACCGTTGCTCTGTGGCGAAACGGGAAACCAATCTACAACAGACCCGGTCGAGTATGAGCCCTCCGATGGCGGCGCGTTATCTGAGTCAATTTCCCGGACCTTGGCGTCGAATCCAACCTTGAACCGTCGGTCCCGCCAGACCACAGTGACACCGCCATAGACGGCGATGATCCAAATGGGAAGGGCGAGAAGTTCGCGGCCGAGCCATGCAGAGAACCATTGTAGGAAAGGGCGACGTGTGGTTTGAGAAGAGCGACGGTTGGGCCGTGCGAAGACAGGCGTGTCCTCATCTAGTTCTATGGCCTTTGCAGAATGCAGCTTGATATACAGAGTCCAGTCCACTAGAATCCAGAACGCGATGCTGAGCACAACACAAGCAAGGAAAGAGGGCCAGGTCGCGAGGTTGGAGGCAAAAGCAAATCCCTTCTGCTCGAGGTAAGGTGCCAGCGCGCTTGTGACGCCCCAGGCGCCATAGATTGAGCAGACGAAGGACTCGGTGCCTGGTTCAACGAGGGTCGCCAGGAGGACGGTGAATTTGCGGACACGCAGCCACCGGACTCGGCGCGCAACATATCCTCGTACGCTCATGTTGGCCACGGGCTGAATCGCCAAGTCGCCGAACACCATAGCATGTTTGCCCCACCGTTCACCAAGTTCTTTTTCTTCCCGTACTTTCTTGCGCCAAAGCAGGTCGCCAATCAAGTGGTCTTCGCAGATATTGTCTGAAAAGAAGTCGACTCCGGGAAGGCGGCGGTGCGGGTTTTTCAGTGACGGGGCTGTTAGGTAGTCCAGGTGCGAGCGACGGAACATGTTCGACTTGCCGACAATGCATGGGGCAATGAGAACGGTGTTGATAGCCGTATACATTTTGGCGTGCGACGAGGAGAGGAACAGCTCTTCCAGACGACCGCCGCCCGTTTCAATGGTGCTTGCCAATCCGTCTTCCGGTCGGCTGAATGTCAGGGAGAGATCAGCGACCCTCGGGACCACAGCATCTGGGCGGGCATCGAGAAGGGTTTGTCGCTCTCTACACAGATTGCTCTCCCCCGTAACGTCCACCGCCATGGGCAGGTGGTGCACGAACTTGAACCTCTTGCCCGGGGTGGCTCCTGTTCCGCATAGTGTGTCCACCATGCGGCCGCAGACACCCTTTCCAACCCAGACATTGCAGTCGATGATCCAAATGATATCCCCCTTAGCCTCACGGTACGCACGGCTCATGTTCCGGATCTTGGGGTTCGGTCCAAGCTCGTAGGGGTCAGGCCCACTACCCTGCAGCAACGGATCCTCCTCTTCCACATAGACACGCGCATCGACATCCGGAAAGTCGGCGAGTAGTTTGCAGAGGGTTGGATAGGCCGGGTCATCGCGCGTAGCCACGCAGAGACACACGGTGAGTTTGTCACGCGGGTAGTCCTGGCGAAAGGTGGCCGCTAGGCAGTCATACAGATGCGGCTCGAGGCCCTTTACAGGCCGAATCGCGGTGACGTGAGGAGCGTCGGGGTTCTCAGCCCAGCTGGAGCGTCGGGGTTGTCGCGAAAAGTATCTCCAACTGGAGGTCAAGAAATCCACTTGTTAGCCACAGCCACAAATTATTGAACGCTAGTGAGTCCCCCGCGTGCTCGCCACCGCCGGGCAAGCACAGAACCAAAGCAGGGACACATCAAGATAGGTAGAGAGCGCCTTACATCTGAGAATACCCCAAGGCACATACGGTCAGCACGGTAAGATACCAGATCAAACCGACCCATCCCGCCGCGACGGACACGGGCATTGCGCCATCGGCGATGGGCAACTCGAGGAGATACGAGGTCGGCTCTAGCATGAGACTCGGAGGGAGGGCGAGAGGGTGCCGACGGGCGAGGAGGACATTCTAGGACTGAGAAAACCCGCTCTGAAGTGGGAGGAAGAGCGTGGTGGAGATGATGGTGGAGGGGTGGAGTTCGTCGAGGGCGCCAAACCGGAGCCCGGAGGATTCTGGCGGCTTGCCGCACCGCCTCGAGGGGTCCACCTTCCCCTTGCTTTGGATGATTGCTGCCTTGTTTATGTGCATAGCTGGGGACTTGACTTATCCTCCTTCTTTTTAGACCACTGTCTATCTAATTGAATTTTTTATGTGCCGCGGCGATAGTATGTGTGCCACGTTCTGCCTGGGCTACGACGGGTGGCATCCAAGTGGTGATCCGGGGGTCGAATTCATGAAAAAAAGATGTACCCCGTGGCTGAGACTCTACATTCGTTTACACAACTGCTAAGAAAAATATGGATGACCATAGTATACTTACGCATCGTGCACCTGGCACTGACAGAGTGTTGCTCAGCTCCGCCCAGCTCTCTCGTCTGGTTCATCTTCTCAAGGCAAGCATCCGACTTCAGTTACTCCAAGATGATGTTTATTCCCAAGAACCACTCAACCTATTTTGATATTAATGCTGGATTGACTCCCCCACCCCAGCCCCCTAAACTCCGAGACCAACAAGCGAAAATAAACAAATAAAACAAACCTATGCCTCATGCCTTCTTTTTTTTCCGAACCAGACCTGCACTCAGTACGTTGACAGCAGTCGGCTGGGACGGCGCTGATTGGGAATTGCTCGATGCGCTTGGCTGTGCTATGCTTGCCTCATTGGAACCCTTCTTCTCTTCCTCCCCATCCGGCTTCTTTCGTTTGCGAATCAACCCGCTGTCGAGAAGGTTGTTTGTCTCGATAGGTTGTTCGGTCGTATCCTGTGGCCTGTGGGTGCCTACTACCCGCTTGCCCCAGGTCAATTGGTCCGCGAGGGAGGCAACTTGATCGATGTAGGCCCTGGTGCTAGCCACGATATCATTTTCGTCATAGAAATTGTCCAACACTACATCCATCGCCTTCTTGTAGTCTGCTTGGTCTAGCACGACATTTCCACGCCCGACCTCTGGCCAATAAAATGGAGTTGTATCCGTGGATTGAAGCTCCGCAGAGGACGCAATTGGTGGATGATCAAAGGCTACTGGCGGGTCGATTTTAGGTCCAGCAGATGTTTCTGTGACTGGAGCCCCAGGAGGTGGTTGTGTCGAGGTCTCGTCTGTTTTCGACTCGCTAGCGTCCTTCTGCGGTTGGATCTCGACAGGTGAGGCTTTGGAGGTCTTCCCGCCATCAGAGGCCTCGTCTGTACCGGCAATACTTTGCGTCTGACTGGCCATGGTTGTTGAGTTCATCAGACCCGGTGGATTAATAACAAGCCACAGGAAGCCAACCAGCCGACCAGCAGAGCACTCCTGACGAAAAGACATCATCTCCCAGAACTGATCTAGAGATTTGACACTCTTCCAGTGACCGGTACTAGGAGGCGCATTCTCACCCTCCACCGGCCCAGGAAGCTCATCGTCCAGGTCAATCAGGAATCGCGTCTTAGGATCATCTGGAAGCCGTGGCACAAGACAGCGCGGTGGCGCCGACGGGTTATGACACATCTGATGGAGCGGATAGCTGGCAAGCCATCGTGGCCGGTCTTGAGGATCACATTTGGCAGACGCGGGGAAAAAACTGCGTGTCTCGAAACGGTCACATCCGGGTACAATCAGGTACGCAGTAGCGGAAGCCTTAGCGGCCTCGACGGTCTGGTCATGGGATTTTGAGTCTTTGGAGACCGACTCGGGCTCATGCTCACGGAGAATAGGATCCAAAGCGCGGCACCACCACTTGATTAGCCCTCGGTCGTCTAAGACGTGCTTCTCGGCGTTTTCAATACTTCCGGGAAAGAGGTATTGGTCCTGGGCACGGGCAAACAAAGACACTACCAGGCGAACACCTGGACGTTGGTGAGAACGCGCCAGATATGATAGAAAGGTGCTTGAGATGAGTCTCAAAACCGAAACCTTTTGTTGCAGTTTCAAGAGGTGTAGAAATCCAGTGGAGTCGGCCTTTGAAACAAAGATCGTGGTTAGGTGGGCCGTGTTGTAGACCAGCACCTCCATTCCAAATACAATGATCTCCGCCCCACCATGCTTTGAAGAGTCAATTGAGACTGACAGGAAATGATTTTCGCAAAAGGTGGGCTCAGGATCCTGGCCGGGCGCAGCCGCAAAGAGAGCATCCGAAGGGGCTGGTGTCGAGGAGACATGGCGGACAGTCAGCTCGGCGCCGGTGGGGAGCAATTTGGCCAAGAGATCTCCCAGATCGCCATCTGGTGCCATTGTGCGCCTGTGCCCAATGAGATCTGGCTCTGGACGAGGTTGGATTGACAAAGATGCGGAGCTCGACGGCGCTGCGATTTTGCCCTGTCGTCGCCGGTCACGTGCCATGTACCATAACAAGAGCAGGCGAGGCTGGCGCTATCCTTGGTGTCCAACATGTTGGGTAAAGAATGAGTGCTGACGCCGGAGCAGTTGGACCTGGCTGTAATAGGCCAATGGTTCAAGATGCATGATGCGTCAACGTGTGATTGTTCAGCGACTAGACGCAGCCCATACAGTTATCGAAAACTATCCGCTCTACTCAGAATGAAAATGAGATATTGGTACAGATCGCAAACAGTTCAAGATTATAGAAATGATCTCGCCAAAAACAGCTATCAAGCTACTGTGAGCGATAGATTTGGCTCCCATCGGTCTATCTATGCGTTTGTGAATGCACTTCCTCGCCTCTACGCTGGGAAGTCGCGTAATGGATATACAACCTCCTTGTCCACAACCTTCACCAGCTCTCACTTCCCATTCCCGGTCATTGTACTCGGCCGTCCCGAGAGCACAGTACTCGTCTGGATTTCCTGCCAAACTGAGTACGCGAAGCTTGTCTCGGTAAAAGATGGATGCAACGAGCCGAATACTGATGAGTAACCTCACAAGAGTCAACGTTTCCACGAAGCTGCAAGAAACCAAACGACTTGGTACTCTTCCAAATGGATGACAAGTATGCCAAGTATGAGAAATACTATGGCAAGTACGACAAGTGGGATGACAAGCAGATCAGATTCGACGGTATGTAGCATGAACACACAAGGACCATCCCGCCTGTATATCTAAGAACAAGATACTAAGGTGCAAGCCTTCACAATCTAGAAAATAACCTGCCAAACAAATGCACCCAAATGCAGGTTCGCTACAGCTGCGGCCATACCCTTGGCGGCGAGTTCATCAAGTGTGCCCGCCACATCGACCGTGAGGATGAGCGCTGCTCCAACCGGTCCATCCTCTACGTTGAGGCCAAGCAGTCGAGCCACAAGTGCCGCACCTGCCTGCGATCTGGATGAGCAAGCTCGATGATATCTCGATACAAATCTGCGGCTCATAGAGAGAGAGAGAGAGCAATAATTTTAACTTAGAGGCGGCAAGGAGATAGCATAGCGTCATGGGAGTGGATTCTACAAGATTTAGTTTTACGGGAGTTTCAGGGAGTTCAAATGAGATTTGACTCATTTCGTTCAAATACGGTCTAATAATACATACGACTAGAGAATAAAACATCGCAATTGGATTGCCAGCGCGTCTAGAATTCCGCAATCACAGCATCGAGATCATCGGCATTCAGAAGAAACACTCCTTCCCGCAGAAGAGTCCTCCAGACCAGATTCCGCTGGCGAACCGGCCAGTAAGGTGTGTTCCAATATCTCGCACCAATACCCCGTTTCTTTGCAGTGGCAATTTGATCCCGAAGAGCTCTGAGCTGATCATCGTTGAGAATCGGGTCTGTATCCACAGTGAGCTTGCCAACTGCCTGCTCGAAATCCGTTGACGCGACAGGAGAGACCAGGCCGTCAATAGCCGCATATATGGGGTCATTGAGGTTGGCCAGAGGAGCGTCAAAGAAGTAGTCTCTGTCGAGGACTGGGGCAACCATGTCCAGCGGAGTGTCGCCAGTGCCAATGATAGTGATCGGTCCATTGGTTAGATTCTTCCCGTCCCTGACTGTTGAGAGATATCCCTTCTCACGCAGGGGTTCCAAAGCCTCGATAACAGCTTGGAAAGTCTCTCGCCCTGACGTCTTGACGTCGATAAAGAAGTAGAGTGTCTGCTCTGGCGCCGTATCCCAAACTCCGCTGAGTACAGTTGAGTCAGTTCCAATGCGACGACTATTCAGGAAAACATTAGTCTCACTTTTTGGTCGGCGATGTAATGAAGGCGCTTGTCGGGTTTTGGCGTTCCAGGATATCCAGAATCGGGTTAATATAGAGAGACTGGAGAGTTCGCTCAGGCGTTAAAGCGGATTGATCGTGCCCAACCTGGGGTTATTAGCGATAGCTCGGAAGACTCGGATGGCAGGTTTTAGAATAGACAAACATAGAGGGTTCCGTTATATAGCCAGACATCGGCTTCAGTGGAACTGCAGCCTTTCGACAATCCTAGGAGTCATGGTGTTAATGGGAGGCCCGCCCCTGCGTGGCGAGCAATTCGAGACCCATACCGGTGTAGAAAGGCCGCTCTCGCCAGTAGTCACTGTGCGTAGAATCAGTAAAGAGGCATGACAAAAATGAAATCATCAATTGCCTAATTGAAGGCTGTGCCTACTTGTGAGAGTGCACCGGAATCTAGCAATGACGTTAGAGTTCAAGCGCACAACGCCGACAGTGGAAGGCAGTAATCAAGAAAGATATCGAACAGAGTTACGGAATTAACTTACTGGAAGCAGGTCCCTCGTAATATCTGTCGGATACCCATAGTCCTTGCTATTATGCGTGTTCTTCAAGATGCTTTGTAGGCTGGAGGTGATCCCGCCAATGACGGGTTTGGGGCCCGGCAGGGCCGCGACCACGGCTGTCAGCAGTACAAGCTGAGAGATCATAACGCCAAAGAGGGTGAAATAATCGATATGGAATAACAAGAACCAGCCTAAGTTTGTACTTCAGCCTTCCGGAATTTGCGGTAGGAGAGAATAGAATGCTGATGTCGCGAATTAACGAGGCGGGACGCGCCAAGTGCACGTGTTCGTTAAAGGCGCAGATTTTCGGGGTGGGCCCCGGCGCAACCGATGGGTGTACAGCAGCAGCATTATTCGGCCTTGAGACATGCGGCAAAATGTATCTTACAAATATTCACTTAAAGCGAGATAACAGATTCAACGAGAGTACTCGAATTACTAACGCCTTCAACGCCTCCAAGGTATCGATACAAAGCGACAGGCAAAATGTAATGGGGGTCATTCAGAAAGAATTCATGTCGTGCAAGTGGTTCTATGTACGTCGTTGATCCCTGCCTATCGCGTTCTCCTAAACTTCCCTTACACTCGGGGAAGCACCGCTCGATGATTCCTGTGACATCGAACTGCGGCCTCGGAGGCTGAGATTCCCAATGCGCTGGACTAGATTGCTGCCAACAGCATCAACCGCACCCTTCGGGGCAAGCAAGGTTGGACCCTGAGCGGCTGCTTCTTGTACCTTGAATAGCCGGATCGCGGTACCATTCCAGACGCCAACAGTGCCTGGGGTGGCGCCCGCAGCAGAACCAACTACCATCTCGCTAGAGAAAATGAAGCCCCAGAGGAGGGACTCATACCAGCCCATGGAAAGTGCCGACCATTCGAAGGATTGGGCACGCACGGCGTTTGGTTCTGAGAGTATACTTTTGACTTGGGGCTCCTCAGCAAAGGATGGCAGATTGTGAATTAAAGTACGAGCTTCCGGGCTTGAGGTGGCTTGAAGGGCAGCGTCGGGGATGTGAGGTGCAATGGCGGAGATGAGGGTTATGATGGTGTGTAGAGGAAGCTCCGGCAGCCATGATTCAAGCTGAAACTTATTGTCAGCGATTATACCAGTTCCAAAAATTCATAAGCACCTACCCAGGCTACAGTGGGCGTGAAACCAGCAGAGGTTGCAGAGAACAAAGCAGACATGCTGGTCTGGCTGGTCATGCTGTTCTGCCGCGAGAAAGACGGTCGTCCAGCTGGTAGTTTGCCGCGTGCCTTTTCAGAGATGCCGCGGATCTGAGAGCTGGTCTCGTCCGCAGTCGAGGCAAAGGAGGGTCGACGCGACGTTTGAGCAGATGGGGAGGATTGCGACGGCGTGCGCTGTCCTTCTTCCCCCTCATCGTCAGAATCGTCATCGCCGATGGCGAACGCGCTGTTCTCTTCAGGAATCCGTGTCAGAGGCGATCGAGCGCCAGAGGGAAGGTGGAGGTCTTCTTCGGAGTGAGAAAGCGTTGGGCTGGCAGTCAAGTCCCCAGGGGCATCCCCGACCTTCCGCTTTTCTCTCTGACGCTCGATTTCTTGCTGTCCACTTTCGAGGGTGAATGCTCGGACGGCTTCAAAGCGCTCCTTATACTTCAGAATCGAGTACACCAAGTACGGGTTTTCTGCATTGATGAGCACGACTGTTAAGAAAGTGTTGGAGATCTTTTTCTGAGAACATACCGGTGAAGCCATGCTCAAGAATCGCGTTGATGAAGTCAAGTAGCGACGCAAGAAGAGTGTGATTAGTCTCGTTGGCCAGCAGGAAACTTGGCGCAGACATTGACGAAAAGAGTTGCATGACCTTGGAACAGGTGCTCGGTGAGATATGCTTGATGTGAGGGGCAACATTAGTGAGGATTATAAGTAGCGCGGGATAAACCGTGTCGAGTTTTCCTTTGCTGGTAGTCATAAGGGTTTGGATTGACTGTCCATGTTAGTTTGTAGACCATGTATTGATAAGGTCGAACCCATACCATGATAAGATAGTCAGCATAACTGCCGCGGAACTTGAGGAGCCGGATAGATTGCGGCAAGGTTTCCTGTGCCTCAAACTTCATATTCAGGCTCTTCCCAAAGTTCGGCTCTGCGCTCATCGTCTGAAGAATGAAGATACAGAGTCGCACCACTCCTTGTTTGGATGCATCCGTCCTATATTCCATAGCATAGAAGACGCACAGGATCAAAAAGTCGTGGGATCGATTGGAATCGATGATGAATGACCGGAATCGTTTGTTGCATTGCAGTGTCTCCCAGAAGAGAATCAAGATCTCCGGAGCCCACTTCACCGATCTCTGACTACCGGGAAGATAGGAGCTCGTGGCTTGCATCTGTGTCATAGTTAGGATGAGGCAAAAAACGTATCTCAGTAGACGTCACATACAGGCTGGTTCAGGATCCTGGTCATACCATCCACAAGGAATTGGAAATCTTGAGGTCTATGCAACCTCCCAAAGTAATGACGGTAATAGTTCTTTGGGGGAACTCCGCGACCATCTTCCGGGATGGGGTATAGAAGAAGGACAAGGAGGAATTGCAAGCAATAAATCACCAGGATTTGCTTGGGATCTTTCCACACTACATGGTCATAGGGAACTCGCCATGCGGCGGGGTTATATTTCATGGCCTAATCCCAAGTCAGTATCCGTCAGACCTTCTAATTTGATAGGAGCATACCGTATTAAGAAGAGAGCATAGAAGCGTCAAAACGGATTGCTTGTCTTGGCGAGTAGTGATATAGGTAATTGCCTTGACACCTTGCACGGGCAATGTGCCTAGCACGGTGAGCTAGTAGTACTTCAATAGCGTTAGGTGAACAAACTTACTTGACGGCATGTACATCGCCTTCCCCGTCATCGTCAGCAGTAAGCGGAGAACCTCGCACCGATTGTTCTCCAAGCTCTTATTGGAACCCATCGCCGTGTTACAGCCGACACCACTCTGCCAGATCGAGTACGAGATTTTGCTCTTCGCTGTCGGAAGCTCCGGGATGCCGAAGTCCGCGAAGAAGAGCAGGTCCAGCAGCGTATCGATCAGCTCTTCTGCTAGAGGCTTCACATCCTCATATTCCTCATCGTGGGGGGAAACTGCTCCTGCTGGTCCGACTGTGCTTCGTCAAAGAGAACTTCTCCTGCAATTTGTGCCTGCCTAGTCTTCTTCTTGCGACGCGACCAGAAGAACTGCTCTTCCCACTTCTCCAAGTACTCAGCCTCGTAGACAAAGGGGAGGAGGCGAGTGAGGATCCGAATACAGTTGAGCACATCACGCTCAGGCGCAAGATCTGGGTCCGGAAAGGAGGGGTGGTTCTTGAGGACTATCAGTCGAGATGAGACTGATAACAGCAGGGTTTCGAAGTTGCATAAGGCATGATCGCGCGTTCGGCGGATGTCGGCCGGCGTGAACAGGCTGAAGATGTCTTCTGTAGACTCGGGAAGTTCCCAGAACTTGCAGGTCGTCAGTGTTCATGATCCTGCAGGTTCAATAGCTAAGGTTGCACCCCCCGGAACGACTTACTCGTGTCCAGTACGGGTCGTCCGCGGGGATCTCCTTCTCTTCGGAGAGACGGAAGATGCCCTGCTTGAAGACGAGCTTTGACTCCGACGCCCCCATTGCTGAAGAGTCCAGTCGCTCACAGCGAGGGCTTCATGTAGCAGATCAGTTGCAGGGCCCAAGGTTGCCGAGTGTTCGCGTTGTCAGTTGTTGCCGTGTGCTGTTGGTGTTGCGGTGGTTCCTGTTGCGGAGTCTTGGCCTAATCCCGGGTGATGACCTGCGGACCCGCCTAAACAAGTGTCCCGCGACTTGGACCGCCGCGATCTTCACGGGCTTTTCGGTCAGCTCTCTGACAAAATAACCAATTTTATTGTGTGCGAATTGGTAGCTACATTCACTACCGACTCTTCAGGTTTTTTTGCACTCACTTCCAGCCCCAATCTGGCTTACAATTGTCCTATGGGGGATAGGCGGAGACATGTTACTCCTATTTGTACACCAGGGAATCGTCGCCTACTTCGGGGTAATTAAAGGGAAATAGGCTGTGATTAATTCAATATTCTTATTCAATGTTAGAGATCCGCTCAGAACCATGATTTAAAATACAAACTCCGAAACGCGCAACCGATGATACAAATCAGATCAAAGAGCACCATTGCTCGCAGAAAGCCTCCGGCTTCTCTCGTATAGCCACTTGTTGCTCAGTCCCAGGCTCCGTCGCTTGCCATTAAGCGGAGAAGGGGTACTAGGTCCGAGGCTGGACATGGTGGACTCTCCGAGCGAGTTGCTTCGAGCAAGAGGCGATGACGACCCAAAGCTTTGTCTCCGACTAGATTCCCTGCCGCCATTGGCCACTGCCTTGTGAAACAATGGGCTGGACGCAGGCGAAAAGGGAGTTCCGGAAGAGACACGGCGGTCTGTATAGGCAGGGGTCGAGGACAACGGTGAGATGGTCTGGCGGCTCGCACTGACAGGGCTTGCTTGGCGCGAGGTGGACAGGCGGTAGCGTGGTGGAGTAACGTAGGTGGTTCCGGGGGTTATAGGAGGCGTCGCAGTAGGGTCCAGGCCCAGAAGTGCACGTTGGGTCGGGGTGAGCGGGATGTCAGAGAGGTCATCCTTCGGCTTGAAGAGGGGATACAGCGCCAGGAGAATATTGAACAGCAGGAACACCTGAAGGAAGAAAAAAGGGAGGTGGTGATAGATAGTGTGATTTTCGAAGGCACGACGAGCACTATTGAGAAACCAGTTAGAATTGAGTTATTCAAGCGCAAACATTGGTGAGAACCGAAAGAAACCTACTAGGACTTCAATGTGCCCCCAAAGACCCATGTCAACACCAATGTGACCCCATTCCAGATCACACTCCGTAGGTTCTTATCACCGAAGGTTGCGGCGTTCTGGCGGCGCACAATCTCACCGAGTTGAGGATGGCGCCATTTGCCTGGGGTACCTGACCCCTCCGAGGCGGGAGTTGCAGCGGGCGCTGCGATAGGCGCAACTCTGGGAGTAGAAGGAAGAGATTGCGCAGCCATGAATCGCAAGAGACGGTGATGCAGGGGTAGTAGGTGGGGTCACAAAGTACAGCAAACAAAAAGCGAGTGGCTGTAGCTGAGGATTAATACATGGCTGTCTTAGGCCAGGACACGGGGGCAGAAACTTTACCTTCTGGACGAAAATAATGGGCGCTTACCTGGATTTGAAGGGAATGTAGCGGTCGTAAAGCTTCACACCCGCACTGACATTGCCTTGAGGAGTGTCGTCGCTCAGAAGATCATTGCTCAGGAGATGTTTTGATGGTCGCGAAGGGCTGGGATCAGCGAAGAGACAGGCGCCGCAGCGCGCGTCAAGATTAAACGCCGGTTTTATAGTTGACCCGATCGCCGCCTCATGCGCGTCCCGCGGAACCCCTCAAACGTCATCGTATGATTCAGGACTGGTTGTTGACATTCTGACAGCCGCTGGCGATATATCGATATTGGACTGTTTGCATTCTTGCAAGCTGGGACATCTTACATTTGCAGCTTCCAAGCGAGCAGCTTTGTGACGCTGTGATTTGCAGGCCTCGACTCTTGACACTTCCGCGATCCGACGGCCGAGCTGTCATCAGCAGCCCAAATGGCCGACCAGAGTCCAATTCTGGCGAGGCTGGATGCAGCGCTCACGGATGCATTAGCTGACTGGAATATCTACACGACTTTGTTTGCTGGCATTCTCGTCGCATTTGCTTTTTATGCCGTGGTTTCGAACAAGGATCCCGATGTCCACCCGTTCCTTCTCGCTCGCCAATCTACAGCATCTCCCATCCGTCAATCCGGCGAGTCGGCAACCTACCGCAGCCTCGAGACCCCCTATGGACTCCCCCTTCGACAAGGATTAAATGTGAAGGACGTCGGCGCACCCAAGTGGACCGCCGGTCGGCGTGGTGACCTTCGTGATGTCTGGAAGAGTGCTGTTCGTGGAGCTCTCAATGAGAATGGTATTAGCACTGGAAAGCAGGGCAAAATATACACTGTCCTTGGCAAAAAATCCATTGAACACTCGTTGGATCAGGTCACACAGGAGATTAATGTGATCGGCGGTCACATTCAGAAGTCCGAGGTGAAGACCGTCGCCGTCTGCCTGACCGACTCTATTGAGTTGCTGGCTGCTATATTCGGTATGGCCTCCAAACTTCAATACCCTTGCACCATATACTAATACCTAGGGACTATAGCTGGCTCATTTTACGGATTCAAGGTTGTCCTGGTTCCCCATAACCTTCCTGCGGAGACACTGTCAGGCCACCTTCAGAACGCTAAAGCTGACGCGCTTATTGCCGAGGCCGGCTCACTTGATCTTTCCTTTGTCACTAAAGGTAACAAGCAGCTGTCACTCGTTATATGGGTGGCTAAGGATGGTAACCGGCACATGGATTGGCATGAGGTCCCTGAGGATGTGAAGGGCGGGCTTGAGGTTGCCGTCTGGCACGAATTAGTCCAGGAAGGCAAGGACCTGGCCGGCTTTAACGTTCCCAAATACGACCCTACTACCCCTGCCCCCGAAGTCAGTACAGTTTGGCCCTCGGAATCTCCGTCTGGCGAATTTATCGATTTCAAGCAAGAGGTAAGAGATTGTCATTACTTGAGCGATCCCGTGTATTTTTCTTTGCCAAAGTTGCCAAATTTATGGTCACATACGTGCCGTTCTATCGACTTCCAGCAGCTACTCTTTCAGTCATCATGTTTTAGAGGAGGCGCGCTCGTTTGCCATAGCGTTGGCAGTTGTGGCATTGAAAAACGCACGGTTCAGCCTGTATCAACTCATCTGACACTTAATCTAGAATCTTGTGGCTGCCATCGGCGCCCTGGGCTCAACGCTGCCGCGAAACCAACGTTTCAGCCCGTCTGATCTTGTCTTCTCTATCGATTCGCTCTCCCGCTCCTATCCGCTCTGCCAAATTTTGAATGCCCTGTTCTCGAATGCCTCTATTGCCCTGAACTCGGTTGCTGGCGAGAATGTCGACTTTGCCTTGGCTACTAATGGCGTATCTCCAACGGTGATTGTTGCATCGTCGCGCACTATGTCCGAATACCACGAGGGTGTCATGAAGCCGCACACCGGACTGGTCTCTTCTTTTGGCCGGTGGGTGCAATCTCGGACACTGAATGCAGGAAATATGCCACCAAAGGGCTTCTTCAGACAGCTTGCTCAGATTGGACCAACTGCGGAGCTTTCGCTGCAAAAGTTGCGTCTGTTGTGTATCTCACACCGTGTCGATGCTGATGCCTCCGTCCGCCTGAGCTCGGAGCAGCTTACGGACCTCCGAATTTACACGGGGGCTCGCATTCTGTATGCGCTGACTGGTCCGGGCATTGCTGGGGCTATTGCCCAAACCAATGTCTTCGACTACAGGTGCCTTGGTGGCCCTAGCCATTTTGGAGGTCCTCTCAGCAGCACCGAGGTCACCTTGACTGGCGTCTCCGAGAGCCAGGTAGCCGGCGACAGCCTGCCGGAGGGTCAGGTAAGTCCATAATTCTCATGATTGGTGTTAGCGGTATCAAATAGCTAACGTGTAATTTCTATAGATCATGGTGACTGGACCCGCTGTTGTTGATGGCAAGACTACCCTTTCCGCACGGGCACGTATTAGCGCCGACCACACCCTTGAATTGAGCTCTTAGGGCCATTGTCTGTGGATAGTACTGAACAGTTCGTGCTTCCGAACGTTCCCGTTCCTTTTTCGGCTCCTCTGGAGATAAAAAACAAAATTCAAAGTCATTGGCCAGCGAGCCTTCTTTTACGATATGAAAATTCATTTGGCAGCTAGCGGGGTCACTTATGACAGATAATCCAAAGGTTTATTTAGTTGAAATACAATGTTGGCTCCAAGAATCTCGACATAAAAGTAATATACACATGCAAGTATGCACTCCCACCTTTTGACAAGCTGAACAATTCTCCTCATGGGCGATTATCCTTTGAGAATGGAGAGCACTAATTCCTCAATGGGAGATCGCTCCAGTGCGCCCGATACCTTCTCCAGCTCACTCTTCGCCTCGGCCAGGCATTGCGTCACAGAGGCATGGAGCTCTTTGTCCAGGGCCAGTCCATGAATCGAAAGGCTGAGTCGTAAACCATTGTAGACTGCAAGAGTCTCCTGGGCCCGAGCCCGAGCCGATGGAAAATCATCTGCAACGGCCTTCTTGGATTGCTCCTGGAAGATTGGCCAGGCTGCGACCAATTTGCGCGCATAGCTCAGGACTTCGTTCGCTTGGTCCTTTCCGCCAAAGTCACTGATGGCTCGAGCAGCACTGAGCTCAAGCAGGGTACCGATAACAAAAGGCTGGTTCTGCGGAATGTCGGCCTTTACACTGGACGAGTGCGTCGCAGCGTACTGGTTCATCAAATCAACCGCCTGCTTCGCCATATTGAGTGCCTTCGTCACCGCGACCCCCTTGAAGTCCCCATTTTGCGCGAGGACATGGATATCGAAAAATAGGCGCTTCACCACTCCCAGGTCGCGGAGATAGAAGCCAGTGCGATGACTTTGGCGAATACATTCCATGATGATCGGAAGTTTGCCTGCGTCGCTAGCCTTGCGAACGAGCTGTTCCAGCCGGTTGTTGCTAAGCCTCAAGTTGGACATGTAGAGGCCACTCAGGAAGGGGACGAGGGCTTTCCATTCATTGTTAACCGCAATCAGCCGCAGGACCTCGTAGGCGTCGCTTTTCGTCGGCAGTTCGTTGATCGTCATAGGTCGCAGTGTGAAATCTTCCGTCTCACTGATTGCCACGGTGATCGGCTCCTCCTCTAGTCGCTGCTTGTGCTTCTCCTTGAACGTGTTTCGGCGTTGCTGGTTGGGCAGACCAGATGGAATGAAACGGTCTTGACGGAATCGATTGAGGAGCTGATCCAGTTCGGGAGAGGATGTTGGGGCGAAGGTCGGAATTGCTTTTGACAGAGGGATTCATTAGCCACTTCCCTCACACGTAATTGAAGGAGAGTATGGGTATTTTACCTGATTTTGATGCATAACTACGAGTTTGGGAGGTCACCGACTGGCGCATGCTGCTCGACCAGCGGATGAAACTCCCCATAGTGAATTGCGCCATACTTGAGAATGGCAGGTTATGCACTTGAAAACGCCTGAGAAAATAAGAGCGACCCAATGCACCAGGGACGCTTTTCACGGAGCAAAGGCAGAACGCGAGAAAGTCAAGGCGGAGAAGAACGTCGCCGAACAAAATCGGGGCTTGGCGGAAATTCTGCCGATTCGCTCCAGCCAAAACTCGACTCCGACTTTCTCGCCTTGTCCTCACCCATCAAAACCATGGCGGCGTTACCAACAATGCGGCAGCTGGGCTGCCTGAGGTCTTTGATCAAGACCCAGGAGGCTATACAGCCACAGCTGGCTCGTCGATTTATTTCAACCGCCTATTCCCAGCGCCCCCAGCGCGTCCCTCTCCCGCAAAACCTCCCCGAGCAATTCCTATCACAACTACCCACCCGCATGCTCCCTGAGAATGGTACGCGCTTCTAGGTCTTCTGAACTGACCTGCTTGCCATGGTACTGACAGCGATCCCCATTGCAGCCCCCAAGCCCATCAAAGTCTACACGCCTCCCCCTTCCGCCCGCAAAGCATGCAAAGACCCCATCGGAAAGGTCACCGAGTTGCAATTGGAAACCCTCGACCCCAAGGGCGAGCGCAAGGCCCTATTCGACTACCGTCGGAACCCTCGCAGCATCAAGCCGGGTGATATCATCCGTGTGACATTCAAGAACGGCGACCCCTTCAACGGCGTTGTCCTGAGCATCAAGCTGCGCGGCATCGACACTTCATTCCTGCTCCGCAATGAGCTTACCCGTGTGGCCGTCGAGATGTCGGTCAAGGTGTTCAACCCCAATGTTCAGAGCGTGGAGATTGTCCAGCGGGCACAGCGCAAGATACGTCGCGCGAGATTGTACTACATGCGGTTCGTCGATTCCCCACATATCCCCGAGAACACTAGAAATTTAATCTTTTTACTGACTCAATTTGTCTGGGCAGGTCTCGCAAGCACGACCGTCGCAGTGTGGAGAACGTTGTCAATGCTTATGTTCGCCAGAAGCGGGCGTTCATGGGTGGTGGCAAGCGGTGATTGTACGAGTGTCCGGGGCGATCAATTTAGCATATTTAGGATGTATTATTACCTGTTCATATCCAATTCTTTTCCGAAATGCATCATTCTTTCTGAATACACATTGAAAGACACTCAACCGATAGTCGGCAGATGCGGCATATCTATCTTGCTCTGCCTCCGGGTACTCTGAGGTTATCAGGCCCTTCCTAGTAAGCTTCCAAGCTCGACGGGTCTACCATTTCTATGCCCGGGAGAACCTTTCGATGCGTAGATGATATTATTTGGATTAATAAGGTGGCAATACAAGAACCGCATATGTTGACCGGAGACTGTGTTTCTATATTCTTGCTGACATACCCCATTGAACCCTGTTTGTACCACCCGATGCGTATATCCCAACTACCTTATGCACCGATGCTAAATGAATACTTGATATACCCTTTCCCAAGATCATCGGAGCAGATGTTGACCATAACCATTGCGTGGTGGCTTCGCTACACTGTGAGGCGCCGGGCCTTCAGGTACTCGTAGTCTGGCATCGAGTCCCAGACGGCCTGCTCAATGAGCCCGGCGATCTCCTCGCCGAACTCAACCTTCCACTTCGCGGTCTCCACAGCGATATCGAGGCTCTCAGGGGCCTTGTCCTTGACAATTCCCTTCGAAGTTTCTAGCGTGGACATCATTATGCAGGCAGCTCGCCAATGTCTTTCCCGCTGCTCGTCACCGGCCTCGTCCGCCCATATGTCGGACTTCTTGTGGTCATCCTTCCCCCCCCATTCGAACTGCAGATATTCCTTATCCAGCCCTGTTTGATCACAAAACTTCCGGACAATCTCCGGATTGCGGATGAGATCGTGGGCATCCACCACCGGAGGCGGAGTCGGCACATCGGGCTGCGTTATGCACCAGTCATACAGCAGGCGAGTCCAGCGCAGGCTCATGTTCGACATTGAACTGCCCTTGACCCCATCCTCGTCCATGAATCCCTCCGCTGCAAGCTTCTGCAGCGAGCGGTACATTGAAGGCCATGCCAACGCGGGGTGGCGGATGATGAAAGCGAACTGCCAACTGCGAAGGTACTCGTCCGACAAAACGGTTTCATTCGAGTGAGTGTAACTCTGTGTCGGGCCATACGACTCGGGGATCCTCACGCGCAGATCGGTGAATGAGTCGACCACATCACCCGTTCGCATCCTGTGGCACGAGGCGGGATTGACGAACCAAAACGCATGCTCCTTGACGAACATGGCTTTGTTGTCTTTCTGCGCCCGCGCAGAATGATCCTCCAACTCGTCCAGGCATCGCTGGAAATCACCCTTGAACTTCTGTCTGTCTTCTTTGGTCCACTCGGATGGCTTCTTGGCTAGGGTACCGCCCTGTGTGGCAGACAGGAAGGCCGGGTAGAAGAAATAACCCCCTTTTTGGTTGGTGGACAGCTTGGGCTGTTCATGGACATTCAAGATCTTCAACAGCAAATTGGACGCCGTGCGAGGCACGCTGACGAGCAAAAGCCGCTTTGGGGCCGCGGGGGCGCTCTTAGCCTGAAGAGCGTCGGTTACCGCCATGGCTGATCCCAAGCCAAGTAAGCCGAAGATAATGAGCGGTCGAACTTTCGAAGCGAACAAGCTTAACTTGGTACCGCGCAATGAGCGAGCTGTAAGATGGCTACATTCTGGAGGCGGATGGCGTGATTAAATAGCTAGCGGGGCCCGTTCACCAGCCACGGCGTGCTGGCATGCCTATGAAACTCTCGACCGTGCGACAACCTCCCCCAATTGCTTGATTTGGCAATAAAGAATCACGGATGTTGTCGCTGCTGATCGCTGCTGGAAGGGTGGAGCAAGAGGCCCACTGCTCAGCGTCGGACTGGGACGTCTCTTTTCGATCTGCGGTTTTAGCGAGCCCTCGCGAATGCATGCTATACAGGCTATATAGTTTCGGGGTCTCGGAAGCTTGCCGCCCCGCGTGGTAGTGTGTTTCGCGGATCAATGCTCAGCTCTGCCCGAGCCAGGGTTGCATGCATGGAGGGTAGGATGCATCCCACATCCGGGCATTGACACGGACATCGCAGATAATGCGCCCATTCAACAAATACTAAAAGGCAGCATGGGCTTCGCTCGGGGCCCCACTGAGCCGGTTGCAGGAGATGCGGGCAAGCACCCACTTCCAAGGCAAGTCACATTACCTTGAGCGACCTCTCAGGGCCGCAGTGGATTCTGCATTGTCGAGCGAAGGCTTAGCTAAGGAGTCACTATCGCGGCATACCTCTATCACAATCCTCGGTAGAACAGCACCCAGACTGTCTGCATCCGGATTGCAATCCCATGGGGAGCTCCATAAACCCTCGGCAGGCTGCCCCGGTCCATTCTATTTGCTCGCATCTGGTCACTAACTTGGTCCTCTTTTCCTGGCATAATCCTTGCTCCTCTACCAGCCGCGCAGAAGTAAGCACTAGCAAAGTACGCATGTAATTAGCCCCCTTGCTTGACCTCGGCAAGGACCGCACCACTACAGTCCGGTCTACTCTTGCGGTCCTATAAGATAAATACAGAAAACCATGTAATATATATATGATTTCTATAGAGTCTATTGGTACTTTCTTTGAATCATTTATTGATATAGCTAAGAAAGGAAGATATTAGTGTAATTATGGACTATAAAGGACTATAGGGGATCGTGGCGTGGTCCTAACTACTTCGAAAAAGACTAAAGACTACATAGTCTAGTCGTAGTCCTTACTAAGGCCTACCCACTATACAGCTAAATTTATATTATATATAGATCTCCGAGGCCAGTTCTACTAAATAGAGATTGAGCCAGAGCCTAATACTAACCTATAACTAGAGGGCGACGAAACAACCACCAAAGATAGCGAGTCTAGTAGGAGAACAAGTAGCGAAGACAACACATAATATACCCACCAAGCCCTAGGTTAACCTAAGACAAGCTAGGACGACTATAACTAAATACACTACGCTATGGAAGTAGCCAAATAAACTAGCTTGCGTGGCGAGGAAACACTAATGGAAAGAAGCAAATAGTTAAACATACACGACCAGAGATGGAAGATAGCTATACAAGGGGTGCGATAAGGACGAACTTAGGGAAAAAGATATTGGGATTTGGTTATAGTAGGCGTATGGTATAGTATCGGGCTGATTTACGGCTACATTTGTTTAGCAAAACGCCATTTTCCTTTGTATTTACTATCTGCTATGTTCTGGTAGGCGCCCGGTTAGTATATTTCGGTAATATCCTCAACAGGACTCTTCAAATTAAATTTAGACTGGTAGCTTACAGTAGCGCCTCGATTGTGCACAGTGTTTTGACGAGTTGCTTCCCCACTCATCTACTTTTGGTGGAAATATCCAGACCTGCATTGAATGTAGTACGTACGTATATGCTCTCTACCATTCCTTGGCAACTCGCAGAAACGTGATTCAAGCAACTGTCACTTTCTGGCTAAGACTTTCAGTAAGCATGAGATGTGTTTCGTGTTGGATGTATGCCCCTGTAACGCTAATGTCCTTTTCGGGATTGTATCTTTCAAGGCTTTCCAGAGGTGCATACTTCTCACATAAGTACAGCATATCATTGTATGCTCTGAATTAAATTGGGTCAACAAAAGTTGTTGCTTAAGTTTTGACGAGCTCGAAATCTGAATACTCACATCGATCTTGACATACTTCCCGGATGTCCAGCAGAATCATTGAGGTACGGATGGAGACTGTAAAGTCTATTCCGATCATCCCATTCGGTCACTGGGTCTGACGGTTGAATATGTCGATGATAGAATCGCATGTAGATTGGGGCTTTGAACTGGTGCGCCCAGGAGCACCTCCACGTTCCAAATTCCATTTCATTGTGGGCATAGGTGCATCCGGGATCGAAGGCGATGGTCTCCATATCGAGCCCAACATTCTGCTCCCACAAGTCGCCGTGGATCAAGACAGGCTCGATAGACCGACCGTCAGATTGTAGAGCTCCCAGGAGCCGCGGAATAACAGCATTGATGACTCGCTTACAGGCGGCGTCAAACTCGGGCCATATCCCGTTCGTCTCATTATCATACTTGATGACATCCTGAAGCTGATTGGCAAAGCACTTGGCCCAGCTCGTTTCCCACTTGACGGTTCGCTCAAAAATTCCACACACGGTGGGAACAAAGAAGCCAAACATACCCGTAGGAGACTTGCCCTTGGTATGAAGCTCGGCAACTTTAGCCGCAAAGCCTTCTGGCTCTGGCGCCATTCGGACATCCATGTTATGGTAATCTCCAAGAAAGAAATATACCTGTGACTTATCATCCTGGTACTGGCCCCATCCACATGGCTTTGGAACAAATCCGGGGACTACTGAATGTATGGCGGTTGCTGAATGATATTCGCCTTCTGTCAACGGGCGTGCTTCTCGTCCCGTAGCACACTAAACAATCCCAAAAGTTGATCAGTCTCTGCAGCTCGCTTTTGAGAGAGCGCAATCCGACCTTGAGAAAATAGTTTTTTGGAGTTCCATCCGATAACGTAACCGAGACTTTGGCCGTCTTTGTCCAGGCAGAGGCACCCCAAGAATCCGCAGAGACTGCTCTCGTATCACTGGGCATAGCTGCACAAACGAGTATTATTCGTGGGCAATCAATGATGGAGTTTCCGGTTCTTACCTTGAACAACGGCCGTGTGAAGCTTAAAGTTCCCTTCAACTCCCGACACCCATTCTCCTGATGTATCTGCCATCGTTTTAAGGACAGGGAATAGGGGAATGGATTTTCCACTCGAGCGCTTACGAGAAGATTGAGGAGGATTAGGCACCCTTTCCTCCATTTTACAAAGAACTGAACGTTGCCAAGTGAATTATGTTCGAGGCTGATGCAGCTACCCACTGTTCCACTATGTAAGGGCAATAATTGGCTCTTAAGCGTGGAAGCGCAGCTGTGGGCGTTTCTACGCCTCTTGTTACTGGACATGCCCCGGCCAGCTCCACCCGTCATCTAGGAGCGGAGTGCACAAGACACACGATTGCTGGAAGCGGTGTGGGTGAGACTGTGACAGGTATTTGCCGTTGCCGGTTCACTATTTCGGTACGTGGAGCGTAGTTGCTTGACATCTAAATGCTTGACATCGGATTTTCAAGTCGGCGGTATGACTTGGAGAGCCTCGTTTCTGCGGGCGCATGGGCCGCTCGATGCGTACTTCAAACGTGATTTTTACAAGCTTCATGCAAGTCGCGAAAATTCAATCGAGATAAGAAACTATGGATGTCAGCATGGAGGCAAAATCTATCGCCATGGTTTGTACACATGCCTGTTAAATAGATATGCAAATATATGCAATTAGAATCCTGGCGGTTGTCAACTAGCCCATCTCTGCCGCTCCCCGGTGGTCGGACTTTGCATGGGCTAATTGGTTACGTGTCTCATCGTTGCGAGCCTGAAATAATTTGCTGTTGGGACTCAAGAACATGGCCTTTTTATGAAATCCTACTACTTCTCAAGCGGACCCGTCAAAAAAAAGGGGATTTCAAGCAATGATACATTCTCGGCGATAATATACCAAAACCAAAGCCCCTGCACAAAATTTATTTGACCCAGCACAACAATCGGCTACGAAGAGCCAATGCTGTCATTGCTCTCTCAGGAGCCTCACTTTTACGAGTCTCTCCCACCTCCAAATCAAGATTCTAGGCTCGTTTTACATACCTCGAAGTCATGGTGAGTGGCCAGTCACCATGTTCAACCGCCCCTGACATTCTATAGTTCTCGAAACGTTTTAGTCTGCGGAAGAAGAGCAATGATGAAGTCACGCAGCCAGATCGCAATCATAACTTGACGTCAGCCCATCCCTCACTCCGCGATCAGATAGACGACAAGGGCTCGATCGTGGCTGAGGACAGTCTACCTGTTCAAAAGAAGGGTGAACCTGATTCGGGCCCCTTGGGTCTGAATGTGGTTTACACACCCGAAAATGGACACAAGGCTGATATAGTTTTCGTTCACGGCCTTGGTGGAAGCAGTCGATGGACTTGGTCAAAGTCTAGAAATGCAGAGCTGTTCTGGCCTTTGACGTTTCTTCCCTTAGAACCTGACCTCTGTCTGGCCAGGATTCTTAGCTTCGGGTATAACGCAAACTTTCGGAAAACAGGAAATGCCAGCACTGTTGTCCTAGACTTTGCCAAAGAGCTGCTTTTTGATCTCAAGTATGCCAAGGATGAGGAAAAGAAAGATCTCAACATTGGCGCTGTGAGTGTGAAATCGCATCACCTAAGAGCAGTTCGTAACTAACAGCACATGAAGGTTCCGCTGCTTTTTGTCGTCCATAGCATGGGTGGGCTTATCATCAAGGAGGTGAGTTGCAATAAACCCAGACTCACAATGGCCCCACTGACTGATAGCAGGCATATATGCAGGGCCAAAATGATCCGGAATATGAGAATATTGTCAAGGCCATCTCTGCGATTCTCTTTCTGGCCACCCCGCACAGGGGAACCAACCTAGCAGATATCCTGAATCAGTTGTTGCAATCGACCCATATCAGCACATCAAAGCTTTACATATCGGAGCTCTCAAAAGACTCACTCACATTACAAAAACTCAACGAGCAATTCCGGCACGTTGCACCAAGGCTTGATATTGTCTCTTTTTACGAGACGCAGCCCACTTCGATCGGAATCAAAGGCGCACGAGTGGTAAGTTTGATAGATTCCCCAACTGGAATGATGAAGCCATGCTGAAAGACAAAGATGATACTGGAAAAAGACTCATCCGTGCTTGGGTACCCAGGAGAAACCTCTAAAGCTTTGAACGCGGACCACCATGGGGTTTGCAAGTACGATAGTCCAAAGGATCCCAACTACATAACTGTGAGAAATGTTCTCAAATCAATAGTGAGCAGAATAATTTCAACAAACCGTGCAAATCACGATCTGGTCTCCAATCAGAAAGGGTCTACCGACTTGAAAACTGTCTTGGCCATCCCGGAATTCCCGGACGTGGACTACATATTTTTTCAGGATCAATGGACAGAGGGAACCAATTCCTGGTTTGTCCAAGAAGAAGCCTATTCTGAATGGTTCGATTCCCAAAAGCCAGCGCCATATCTACTTTGGGTGAATGGAGGCGCAGCAACTGGGAAGTCTGTTTTATCTTCCTTTGTCATAAACCAACTGGCTGAGCAGGACATCAACTGCCAGTATTTCTTCATACGGTTCTCGGATCGCAAGAAACGAAGCCTGAGTCTTTTGCTTCGCTCGATTGCGTATCAAATCGCTCAGCACATGCCTAATTTTCGATTCAAACTGGGCGAGCTTGCCGATGAAGGAGTCGATCTTGAGACAGCAGACCCAAAAAACATTTGGGAACGGATTTTCAAATCCATACTTTTCAAGATGGAGCAAAATATCCCTCTCTATTGGATCATAGATGGTCTGGATGAGGCTAGTGATGCTCGAGCCACCATCAAACTTTTCTCAGAAATTGGACTGTCAAATGTGCCGATCCGAATTCTTCTTTTCAGTCGCGCAACCTCGGAAATTGCTCTGGGGCTCAGAAAGGTCCCACGATCCGTGCGACAAGGCAATATCAGTGTCGAGGGGCACATGGAAGATCTATATGCTCATATGCAACAAGAGCTCAGTATGTCTGGAAGCACTGATTTCAAGGACAATATTGTGCAGCGCATAGTCGAAGGGTCACAGAATAACTTTCTCGTAAGTGCCGTTCACTCTTTGTACTCTCACAACTGATGCTAACAGGAAAGTGGGTACGACTGGTGGTGGAGAAGTTGAATGCGTGTCATACGCTTGGAGAAGTTGAGCGCGTTTTACAAGAGCTACCATCTGGCATGGAGGCATTGTACGACAGAATGGCCTTATCCATTGCAGAGAATCCCTCCCCTTCAGCACGTGCCTTGGCATCGACAATCCTCCAATGTGTCGCATGTTCATTCCGTACGTTGACAGTTGCAGAGCTGTCCCAGGCACTGGGTGATGACCGTTTAGGCATGCTCGACTTTCAGCAATCAGTTACGGATTTGTGTGGCGGATTTGTTGTTGTTGACAACAGCGGCAATGTGACCATGATTCACCACTCTGCGCGCGAGTATCTGCTCAGCGAGCAGGATCGTCCATTCTCAATAAATCAGGCGGTAGCTCACGAAAAACTGTTCCTGGGTTGCATGCGTTGCCTTATGGCCACGGGGCTTCGGGCCAAGGTCAGCCGGAATGATAAGCCCGAGTTCCTCGACTACAGCGCTATGTGGTGGCCCTCTCATCTTACACCAATATCCCCCATGAGGGAGTCCACATTCAAAGTTCTGAAGAGATTTTTGACAAGCCATTGGGTCCTCACCTGGATGCATGCTCTTGTCATGACCAAGCAGCTGCGGATCCTTATTCGCGCCTCAAAACACCTCTCCAATTGTTCCCTCTCAAGGAATAATGCACTTGACTCAGCCCCAAGTGGTATTGATTATATTATGGAGCAGCAGTTATTAGAGACGTGGGCCACTGATTTCATGAAGATTGTTGGGAGATTCGGCACCATTCTGCGACGAAACCCCGAAGCAATTTACAAAGCCATCCCTCCTTTCTGTCCCCAGAATTCTGCTATCTATCAACAATTTGGGAAATCGGAAGGCAAGAGCCTTGCAGTTCAGGGAATTTCAATGCTGGACTGGGATGACTCGGTTGCGCGGCTTTCATTCGGCACATTTGCGGCCTCAATCTCTGCTGCCGGCACTTATATCGGTGTCTTGCTATCTTCTGGAAATGTTTTAGTCTATGATTCATCAGAATTTGAAGAGACAACAAATAGTCCAATCAGGCATGGAGAGAGGGTGTATCGGATGGCATTTAATCGCACGGGGACAATGGTTGTGACATACGGCTTCAAAACAACCAATGTCTGGGAATCTTCAACCGGAAGGTGCAAGGCTTCGGTCCAAAATCCCAAGTCCCGACCTCAGCCACTTGCTATTCTCTTCACAAACAATGATCAGTCACTCCTGGTAGCAACAGATGACCGCCAGGTCAGATCATTTAACATAAACGACCCACCCCCCACTTGGCGGCTTGTGGCAGAGCTTGAAGAGCCCGAAATTGAAGGACACTTCCTGAACTCATCGAGCTACATGGCACTGAATGAGGAGGAAAGTTTGATTGCGGTGGCCTATCGGGGACATCCTCTGTCGGCATGGGAGGTGGATGGACCTGTCCATATCAACCACTGCTGGCGAGCACGCGAAGAAGTGGCCAGAGGCGAGGTTATTGAAGCAGTGTGGCATCCGCACTCTCCTGAGATTTTGGGGCTTTACATCGAAGGCGTGGCTTTCAAATGGAATCCCTACGAAGGAAATCCTGAGGAAGTTGGAACTGGCGCTTCCAAGTTGGCCATTAGCAAAGACGGAAGCCTTTTCGCTACAGGCGACGTACAAGGAACCATCAAGGTGTATGCCACCTCGGATTTTCGTCTTCTCTATCAGCTAGCTTCTCAAGATCCCATCCTTGGTCTAGAATTCAGTTCCAGTCTTCACCGATTCTACGACTTTCGTGGGCCTTACGGCAATGCTTGGGAACCGAATGCTTTGATGCGATATGCAGAGCGTTTGGAGAAGGGACCTGATAGCGACAACGAAACGGATAGCCTTGGGCAAAGCAATACTCTCTGTACTGTCTCTTCGAAACGGGTCGATCCCATCACCGTGTTGGCCGCGTCCCCTCTTGGTCGATTTTGTTGCTGTGGAACAGAGCACGGAGTCGTGAAATTGTTCGATATCCAGCACGGCAAGGTTTCGGATATCCATGATTCCAAAGGCTTCCTCAGTATCGAACAGATGATCTGGAGTCACAATGGCCAATTCATCTGTTTTTCAGATTCAAGCAAGAATATCTTCATTGCTTCAATGTCCACTACGGATACTGAGTCCAACCGGTTGACCGTTGAAACAATGACAAAAGTATCGATGAAGAGCAGCACAACAGGCCCCATCACGCAACTTCTATTCCATCCAGATTCCAGCCATGTTCTCCTTTCGACATCGACCACTGTATTCCTTCTAGCGATTCCTTCAGGATCTGTGAAGCACTCTCTGGACTTGAGTTTCGATGTATGCAAATGGGTTTTCCATCCGCACGATCAATCCATCATTCTTGGATTCGGGCCCCGCTCAATCACAAAGTGCGACTGGACGTTGACTGAAATCAACATATTCCGGTTGCAATTCCCGGATAATATGCCTATTTCATCTGAACTTGATTCTGGCCAAGATATGATGGTTACTGATCGCGTTCTTTTCACTCAAGACAAAAACCGCATCTTGTCTCAAATATCGGTTGGAAAAGGCCTCAAAGAGAAATTAATCCTATGCTTCCCTACAGCATGCCTCTCGGGGCCGTTGTCTTCTCAGGAAAATTCCCAGCTCAGGGATGCGAGCAATATTATTCCAACCTTTTTTCCAAAGCCCTTGGCCTCTCTGATTTCTTTATCTCTTTGTCTTCTTGGTCAGGATCGCCTCATTTTCTTGTCCAAGAGCTTTTCCATTACTTCATGCAAAATTCCGTCTAGCCAAGAGGGGCTTTCGCCTCTTCCTTCTCATTGCCGCCAGACTCTCGCTTCAACTTCTTCGGTTGGAACCTCTCTTAGTGAGAATGGCAATTTTGATGATACGTCCGTCCGTTCACAGCATGGCGTTGAAGAGATTTTTTCGTTGCCAGGGGACTGGATAAGCCGGGATTATTTGGCTTTATGCCGTGTTTGGACTAAAGAGAGGTCATTTCTTTGCCCGAGGAATGGGGAAGTTGCAGTTGTCAAATCCGTAGGATTGGCCTAGTGTCATTTTGCGTGGGGAAGCATGTTATTGGGATTTTGGAGAAGCAAATTGCCTAGGCACACTAGTCTATACTAGCACTTTTCCCGGAGTATTCCTGTTGGTACGGCCTGTATTGTCTCTTACACAGAGTAACTACATAGACAAGTAGCTATAAGTGCATAGAGTCACTCTTCCAGACGTCCATTTTTCCTGTCTCTCACTGAGGTGTAGCTTGTACGTTAATGCGCAACATACGACTGTCTCCACGAAGTCCCCTTGCAATAGTCAATGGCAAAGAGTCCTGTTGCCAGTAGACACAGCCCACCCATCAAAGTAAATGTCCAGCCAATTCCGAGTGCATCTATTATGTTTTGAAGGAAGGATACCGTAATTGCTGCCAGCGTACAGCGCAGTATATTACTAGACGCTTGAGCAGCTGCCGGCGCCCGATGATTTTTATCTGCCAGTAGGGTATTGTAGACCTTGTTGGTTAAACTTAGTCATCTAATTCCATCTAACTAGTTGTAAATTCTTCGAGATAGAGGGCACTCACACTGAAGTCAAGCTGCATGCAAAGCCCTGCAAAAAATTGAATAACAAGCGGGATGGCAATATGCTTTAATGTTATCAATGCTCCATATAACAATCCATAAAGAGGTTATGACGACATACCTGATGATAGTGTAAGACCCAACCGAATGCTACCACCAACCCGGTAGTCATCAGCATCGGAACCCATATCACGCACAAGCGAGCCTTTTCGACTGGGAAATTGTCCAGATCGTCTCCTATAGCTTTGTCTATAGGAAGGCCTCGCTTGATCCTGGCATTCAGCCAAGCTTGATCCAGTTTTCGTCCAGAAATAAAAGCTGACATGACTCCCCCAAGTCCAAAAGGGATATATATGAGGCCAGCCTCCCACTGATTGAGGTTGTATATGCTTACAAACAGGGTAGATAACGAAGCATTAATGCAGGTGTAAATAACGTACAGAAGGCCACAAGCGACAATAATGACTGCGTTGTCTCTGCGGCAGAGAATTATTATCGATTTGAATGGATTTGGCATTCTCCACCTGACACCTGTAGAGCCGACGTCACTGTTTCTGCAATGGCGCATAATATTCGGAATTGGCAATTGAAGATATCTTGGCGGCGCGATAGATCCATTTCCTACAATATGACGTGAAGTTTCTGGCAGGAATAACACCATTGTTGCTATGCAAATCCCAGACACAATGCATAAAAACCAAAAGATCCAAGGCCACCCAGCAGCAAAGGTCAGAGCACCCCCCAGTATGGGACCCAGACTGGGGGCGATTGTGATGCTGAGAACTATCAGCGACCGGTCCGATCTCTGAATAAACAAAAGAAATGGAACATACGCGAAGGAGACCAAGGCAGCAAATGACCCCCTTTCAGCAGGCGATGTAACGTCTGTGACAACACCGTATGCAATTGAAAATGTACCTAGGAGCATTAACACTAAATTTGGAGTGGGGCTGGTTATCTCACCTGAAATTGCCAGTGCCTGGAGCACTCGAAGTCCAAGTAGAGCCGAATAGGATGTCGTCAAAGCAATAGCAAGGTTGGCGATAAAGTATACACTCAGTACAAGTATGTACACAGGCCTTCTCCCTAGAATGTCGGCCGTATCGCCCACCAGGGCCGGAGCAATACTGGCGATGGCCATGTATGTTGTCACAGTGAGATTAATTTTGCTTACTGAGACATCAAGCGACTTGGACAATGTGGGAATAGCCGGGTAGTAGATAAAGCTACTCAAGGTCGAGAACCATGCCGCATAAGACACCATGGCAACAATACACCATTTCTCTCTAACTGTGAAGACAGAGTGCCTCTCGATAAGATTGTTGCTTTGGTCGCTCCGGTCCGGCACTCCGCTTGGAGTGGGTGCTTCAACCAGGACTTTCTCAGGAGAAGCCATCCGTACCACGGATCTCAATAAATCAGGGTTTTAACCGGGAGGGCCGGCAACAGCTTCCGATCTGAAAGACTAGGCTTTGATCTTTCTTGATGGGGAAGGTAAAGGGACATGTCCGCGTTTAGTGCGGGGTGATGAGACGTGGGCGATTGGACATTTGTTTGCTAGAAAATAGAAAATGCCTCAGGCATAAGCACCCCTGAGTGTGCTCAGATAGTTAGTTAGCCTAGATCCTGAGATAGTTTCCGACGTGTGGAAGGGTTGTAAACATCTTGTTTGCCATGGGCAAAGTCGATCTTCCCCCAGGTCGAACCCCTTGTGGATAACATGCTTCGCGATCCTCTCTCAGAAAGCTTCAATGGGAAAATGCCCCACATAGAAACCTTCTGAACAAAGAAATGATTAAGCGGGGTTAGAGCGGCAGTAGACGGAACTTGGAAGCGTGACCACACGGAGTTCGGACTCGACTAGCGAACTATGACAACATCTAATTCAGAGGTGAGGGCGCACTGTTGAAAAGCCCTCCTTTATTCTCATCTTTAAATGCTTACTACGTGGCCATCAACATTGGATCATCCATTACTCTACTCTTCTTCCTTGTTAAATCACCTTCATCTATATTCTGGGTGAACAGCTGTTGAAACAAAACCGAGAAATGTGATGGCTTCAACAAGCTGAGCGGCAGCTTAGCAACCTGTCTTGTTCATTTCGCGGCCTTGTCCACGTGGGTTTAGGGTTTTATTATAGTAAAAAAATCAAAAAAGAATAAACTTTTTATTAATTATATAGTTAGAAATATAGAGTAGCTAGCAACTAGGTAGAGACTATTAATATTCTTCGTCTAGATCTCTAACAGTTATAAATAGCTATTAGATTTATTCTTAAACAACAACGATAACCATGTCCATGTGTATATAAACCATAAACAGCAAAGCCGGTCAAATGGAGTTGCGTGACGAGATTCATCCGCATTTCAAATGCAGACCAAAGACCTTTCACAAAGTGAACTCAGAATGGATAAAATTAGAGCGGTGCCCATCATACTTTCATGCAGCCCCATTAACGCCCATCTTCAGGCTGCGCGTTTCCAACTCTGATCCTAGTTGATTTTGTCGACAACAACCGCCACATTAGCTAGGGAGAAACCCCAGCTCTACTCTAATTTATTGCATATTTTTGTACATTATTCTAAATACATAGCGGGCGGGTTTCCTCGCAGTGCTCCGTCGGGCACTTTTTCGTCTCTTCCCTAGCCCAAAGAACTACGATAAATATGTTTCTATAGTCCATAACGACTGTGCCAAAAGCTACAGGATGGATCGGAATCAGTTTCACCATTTCCTCACAGAAACTCTTTCTCGAGCCCTCTTTCAGACATAGTTCCTGAGACCTTGGGGGCCATCTCAAAGCTGCGGACCTCAAATAGGAGGCTACAGGGGTAAATGATGTTATCCATCCATCCACCTATCTAGCTGTAGATACTATTATAGATTTATCAATAATGGTAATGCAGGATTTGGTAAAATCGCAGAAAGTCTTTACATCTGGGCTTGCGCTTACGATTATAGACGCCTTATTCTCTGTCGCTCTTGCAGACTCGCACTCAACTGACCAGAATAAAATAGTGAGGAATATGGGCAATTTGAGTGATTTCCACTGGATCAGAGGTCCGAAAACGCTTGAATTGAAAGGTTTCAGCAGCTATTGTAGGAAACATACCTTCCGTAACATCAGTGTTGGGATTGTGGTGAAAATGCCGGTTCATAAGTCCACTAGGTGTAAGTTTGAGATGAACCTAAACAGGCTTCTTATGACATAAACAATTATAGATACTGGAGGCATAAAAGTGGAATCCTCAGGCATTAAGCTTTGCCAAGTGCAATCTCCTCTTCCTTTGAGCTGCCGTATAAAAGATCTCAACATATGTACTATCATATCCAAGTAGGTGATTTATTAGTCCAACACGGGGGGTTCTCAGTGGGCATCGAAATACCTGCAGTGATCTTGTTGCTGCTATAGATATCTATCTCAGAGCAGAGTCTGGGTTTATTCACTATCCGAAGATTCGATCTCGGTTTTCTTCTCAAGCAATAGCTTTACCACTGCACCGTGTCCATTCTCAGCCGCCCATAAAAGCGGAGCCTGTCCGTTTTTAGTATCACGAGACTCGATGTCGGTATTCTGAGCAAGCAGTAGCACGACGACTATATTATGCCCATTCTTAGTCGCCCGCGAGAGCGGAGTCCGGCCGAGTTTATCTTGAGAATTGACGACGGCATTTCTCTTAAGCAATAGCTTCACTACTATATCGTACCCATTCTCGGCCGCCTGTGAAAGCGGAGTTTGGCCCTCTTCATCTTGAGAATCGACAACGGCATTCCTCTCAAGTAGTAGCTTCACCACTATATCGCGCCCATTCTTAACCGCCCGTGATAGCGGAGTTCGGCCAAATTCATCTCGAGAATCGACGATAGCATTCCTCTCAAGTAGTAGCTTCACTACTATATCGTGCCCATTCTTAGCCGCCCGCGAGAGAGGAGTTCGGCCAAATTCATCTTGAGAATCGACGATAGCATTCCTCTCAAGTAGTAGCTTTACCACTATATCATGCCCATGCTCGGCCGCCCATGAGAGCGGAGTTCGGCCGTCTTTATCTTGCGAATCGACAACGATATTCCTCTCAAGTAGTAGCTTTACTACAATATCGTGCCCATTCTCGGCCGCCCGCGAGAGAGGTGTTCGGCCGTCTTTATCTTGAAAATCAACAGCATTCCTCTCAAGTAAAAGCTTTACCACCATATCGTGCCCATTCTTGGCCGCCCGCGAGAGAGGAGTTCGGCTATCTTCATCTTGAGAATCGACAACGGCATTCCTCTCAAGTAGTAGCTTCACCACTGTATCGTGCCCATTCTTGGCCGCCCGCGAGAGAGGAGTTCGGCCAAATTCATCTTGAGAGTCGACGATCGCATTCCTCTCAAGTAGTAGCTTCACCACTATATCGTGCCCATTCTCGGCTGCCAATGAGAGTGGAGTCTGACCGTTTATATCCGAAGTCTCGACGACGGCATTCCTCTCAAGTAGTAGCTTCACCACTGTATAATGCCCGTGATCGGCCGCCCATGAGAGTGGAGTTTGACTATTCACATCCGAAGCCTCAGCATCTGCATTTTGCTCCAGCATATTTGATGTGGATGTCCTAAGTCCAAAGTATGCTGCAAGGTGTAAACCTGTCATCTTCGTTTCGAACCTTTCAGGTTCGAAATAATCCCAATCTCGGATATATACCATAGCTTGGCTACAGGCAGATACTTTGGAGGTGTTCTGAAGAAGATCCAATATCAATTTGTCGTCCTCAATTAGAGAGCATCTGGCATGGTATCCCCAATTTTCCACGGCATACCCATAAAGAACAGTGGAGGATAATCTCTCATCCAAATCGTAAATCGTTGAGCAATACCCGGCTTCGAAAACGTCAAATGACAAGCAGGTGACGCAAGACTTTGCAATTTCGGTGTGGGCATTGGAAACCCAGTCTTCCCGAGTCCGTGCAAAGTACTCCTGTGTGGTGTAGTGCACCAAACGTATGATGCTACTTTCATCATCGATAGTGATCAATCCCAAACAGACCGATACCATATCTCTGATATGTGGCAGGTTTCCTTCGTCAAGCTGAAACTTTCCCTCCTTTATTGCCAGGGCATACTGAAGTTCTGTTATGCTGAGCGGCCGCTTCGCACAGGTGATCCATGACAAAACCTTCAATGCCAGTTGTTTCAAACCCGGCCGTTGTTGATCGATTCTCTCCATGACTTGATCATAGGCATGGCTTAACATCTCGGTCTTGTGGTCTTCACTCGATCCTCGATCTTGCTTGCGGAAGCTTTTCAATGACCCCCGAATATCATTTATGGTCAATTTGTCATCGAGGAAACTAAGATAAATTTGCGCCAGCAGAAACATTCCATCGACTGCATCTGAGATAGAAGTTTTGATCTCCTCCTGCAGTTGGCAATTTTCCAGAACATAAGGTCGGAGCTGTCCCATATGACTTTCTAGGTATATCCGCACGTCTTCGTCGGTGGCACGGATCTCTAATGATATGCTGTCTTTGAATTGATCTATAATTTCTGGAATGAATCGCGATGTCGCAAAGATATTCGCACTGTGCCGTGTCTGAAGGTTGAAAAGCTCAGATATGAAAGGCAGCCGGCTAGATGCCTGGCATTCGTCAAGTGCATCAACGATGATGAAGAGTTTTGAGAATGTAGCCGCCACGATGTGGAGACATTTGGAAATTTCGTCGGCTGATGGTCGTGTCTGTTTGGCTTTATGGTACCAGTAGAGCTCTTTGATACTATCTGGTAGAGCCACACACCGCTTAGCTAGCTGTTTTAGTAAACTTGCCAGTAAGTTATTGATCATCTGATCATCCTGCCGCTTGAAGTTGTAGTAGATATAAGCGAGTCCAACTGTTGAGTTTGCCTGAAACTCCTGGTCGAGATGGTCGACCACAATCGAGCTGATGATGGTTTTTCCAGCTCCGGGCATACCGGGACAGAACATTGTCTGGTTCTTAGTCGCCTTCCATTTGTTAAACTGTGTGGAGTCTAGAAGCCACTGGCCAGTTCCGTGTTGTCGCCGTCCCAGGAAATCGCTTTGTTGAGGGCTGTAGTTTATCGGTGTAATCGAGTTCAGCATCTTGAGGTCTTCCTCCTTCTCCAAGTAGCTACTCATCTTTTTAACGTTTGCCCTAGTTTGGGATACGGTGTCAAGAACTAAATATTGTTCATTAGTTAGCAGTCTATCAAGGCTTCACTAAAGGTCTTAAGGCTGACTAACCTCGCCCAAGTATTTCTTTTACTGGCCGTTCTCCCTCAACATCAGTTGGTTGCAAGAATTCTAGAAATTCCTTCGCAAATGCTGCAGCGATAGCTGCAGCGTATTCCTGCCAATCCTTGTTCTTGTGTGAGTCCGCATAGTCACAGATTCCTCGGATGACGATGCACGGAAAGTTATTTATCAGTCCCGCCGCTTCCATTTCGATGCATAGGACATGACCACCGAGGTCTTTATTAAGTTTGTTTCAGAAAGCAGCGTCCTTAATAACCTGGTTCCCTGATGCAATCAGACCGAAGTGCACAGCCATGTCTCTAGTCTTCCTCCTCACAATCTGTGTTTTATCGCAGAATCGGCAGCTCTCCTCGTCGTCATCATCTATATTGTCAACATCGGAGGTATCATCAGGATCCAGAGCGCGCCTGCTTGCGTGTTCATAATCTGCTTTGAATAATATATCCTGTAAATCAAACGGTAGGTACTTCGGGACAAGTCTAGGCCACTTCTTCCTCAATCCCTCTAGGTACTCCGGTATCTTAGAGCCAACCAAGTCGTGCTCCGTCTCCAATGCTGTTAGAGCTGTGAGAAGGGACGTGGGAGGATTGTTCAGTGACCCGGTCCGTTCGAAGCTACCGCCTTCTTTTGCCTTGCCAAAGTCCCACTGGACCAGACCAGGAAACTGGCCCATGGGCGTGCTGACCACCACATCGCCGAGTCTCACTTTGGGTGGAACGCCGCCGCCGATACCCACCATCAGGCCGAATCTGATCGACGGAAAGGTCGATATCATCCATGCAGCAACGTTCGCTGCCGAGTTGTTGCCAATCTGGCCTTTGGGGAGGCAAGCTATCACAACATTGTGGTTGCCAACACATCCAAGGGTGTAAGTATTGGGGTCATTCGGTGGCTTCGAGAGGCCAACATGTCTTCGATCCAGCATGGCCGTCGCCGCGGTCTGCTCTTTTGGCAGAGCACATACCCATCCCACAGTGTATTCCTTGTGAGCTCTGGGCTCGGTATCCATCTGCGCAGCCATTGCGAGAGGTCTGGACTAGGCTTTTGGGTTACCGAAAGCCAAGATGGACATTAATCAGCCGCAGTCGGTTTCGGTTGATCGCAGGGCTCTAGTTCGATCCAAATTAAAGAACAGTGTCTCAGAGGCACGGAAAAGATCGCTTGCACAGAGGGAAACTAGTAACTCCAAGTGAAAGGAGGGGGAGAATTTCATCAAAAACTGCCCCAGGTTATGAGCTGAGCGTATTCATTCAACCTTGTGGAATTTTGCCACGTCAGACCTACACGCGGGGCTTGTACGATTCAATACCTGAAAACGAGCTAAGCTATAAATATATTACTTCGTTTCGGACTAGGGTTCGAGGAAGATGCTGTGAGAGCAACGTAGTGAAACTGATCTCGATCCATCCTGTACCAGAAACCGTAATCATCTTTCTTGATTCTGTGCCCAGCGGACTATTCCGTCTTGTAGAGACCGTGGCCACTTAGGTACCCTGCCTAGGCATCCCATGTCAGATGCTTTCTGCAGCACATCCTGCCGGAAGATCTCTGATTTGTAAAGGAAATTGAACTGGTTTTCTTGACTATTGTAGGGCAGCATCATGTTGAGCAGGAGAATTCATCAAGCTCTACCTTGCGACGAAGGCTTTGTTACAGGCGTTCATGAACAGACTTCATTTCATGTTTGCTATACATATCGTAAAAGTACCTCATGAAACCCCCCTCCCCAAACTAACAGACATAGTTTTCCCCAGCAACGTAGAGTAGAACTCAATAGATGTACCGGAAGCTTGAGTGGACAATATTAGCTCATCAGATCATGAACAAGAAACAAAGGTGCACATACTTCAGGTTCTCACGGTCAGTCAAATCTAAGAACGCAGTCGAGTCCAGATCTCGACCCTCAAGACCGCCTTCCATCTGAGACTGAATGAGATCACGCTTCTTATTTTCCCATCGCAGGAGAAGACCTAGAGTAGTGATCAAAACGGCTTCGATTAGGTGTGACACGATCATGCTCCAAATTCCAAGGTGATATGTCGGCCTAGGGGCGTTGTTAGTAATCTTTGGTCGAAACGATTTCGTCCGGATTCCATATCTTACGATTGATCGCTTTTATAGAAGAATGGCCCTGCAATATTGCCCGTACAGTAACCAAGGAAGAGAACTGCATTGGTGACTACCTTTTTGGTATGCCCTAAATCAGATATCAGCATAGTTCGGTCAATTCCATGAGGTTGAGGTGGAAAGCATACCGGCCGTATTTGCAATCTGCATACTGAGAATAAGGACAAAGGCAGCATTGTAGGGGCCAGTTAAGTAGTAACAAATCAACCGACCGACACGTTGATCGACGGGTACAAATCGAAGGCCAAAAGCACCCACGAGATTCGGAATTAAGAAAATCAAAACAAACACGCATCGTCGATTCTCGAAGCGGTCATTGAGGTACACACAGGCCAGAATTGAGAGGGCAATGAGGACGCCGTATGGAATCTATAAAAAGTCAACATATCAGTTTTGAAGACGAAAGAAAATCGGGCGAGTCGGGTGTAACATCATCCGTACCTGCATTAGAGTTGTCACCAGCGTAGAGAATCCAAACCCCTGGATAATGATGGTACCAAAGTTGGAGATACCACCGTTCGGTACGTTGCCTGTTCCTCCATTTAGCGGACAATACAGGAACGGATGGTCTGTGCAGGTCATGACATACAGACAAGACCCAAAATGAAGAACATGTATAGTTTATAATCCATGAATGCTTCCAGAATCTGGTAAGGCTTGAGATGCTTGTTCTCAACGCCGGTCTGATTCTCCCTGATACGATCAACCGCCATTCGCCGCTCCCTCTTGGTCAGGCCAGGGGCGTTGACGGGCGAATCGGGGAGGAAGATGAACATAATAATTCCCCATGCAGAGCAAAGGGCCCCACTGGAGATTGGATCAGCATCAATATTCGGACAGGAAAGAACAAGTGTCGCACATCACAATAAATTCGTATTTCCACGAGGGCAAGGCACCTCGAACGTGGCCAATACCGTATCCTAGCAGGCCACCTAAAGCAATTCCAAGGCCATTGGCGGTATACCACAAGCCAATACGAACTGGTTGCTCGCGCCTCGTATACCACATGCTGGTGATGAGCATGAAAGCCGGATCTGAGCATGCTTCGGCGGCTCCGCCAAGGGCTCGGAGGACAGCGAGTGTCTTGAAGCTGTTGCATGCAGCTTGGATCATGAGGAAGACCCCCCTTTTCACCGATACCGGTTAGCAGCGATCCTCAGTATTGGTGCATAGTTCGTTTACGTACCACATGAAGATGTTAGCACCCAGATATTTGCCTAAACACTCAGAATTAGACAGCCGTTCAAATATGTGCCCTAGGGAACCGTGAATATGAATATACCAATTGGAAGTCGCTGCATGAGAAAATTGGTCGGAAATGCCCACACCAAAAAGCCGAAGTAAAAGACACTACTCAGCCAGCTGTATTGCGTCCCATGCAAGTTGAGGTCATCACGGATCCCAAAGATAGCCGCATAACTTAATGTCGTCTTATCAATGTAGAAGAAGGCATAGCAGACGGCCAGGTAAGGAAGAATCATGAAATCAATTTTCCACAATAATTTCCTTGCCGCGACGGGATCGATTTCCTCGTGGAGCTCGTCGGGGTCGTCGAAGAGGGCCATGGCGGTATCGCCGTCGGCCGCTTTGGCGGACTTCCATTTGGAATGTGCTTGGTTGCTTTCGGTGTGGGAGATATGAGGGACATCCGCGATTTCGGCCTTGGGGCCAGATGACGGTGCTGGCGTGACGTTGGCGGCCATTTTGGTTTGGCGTGCCTGGAACGCCAACACAGGGTGGTAGTGATTACCCGAGGGAGGAAGAAAAGGTGAAATGAAGGGGAGCTCACAGAGAGCGGGTGGAAGACGAAACAGCACAGGCTCGTGAAATAAATAGATCGCTGAGCGAAAACGCCGGTGCACAAAGTTCAGAACTATAAGCTCTCCGACGAAGGGCGAGTGGGGGTTTTGATGTCCTATTCTGCAGCGGCTGTGCTTGCCGAGATATCTTTCCCTTTGTTGTACCAAGCAGCGGAGGTTCTTTGCTCCGCGAATGTGGATGCTTACCTCGATTTACGAAAGTGGAAGCAGACCGTGGAACTGCGGGGAAGACCCAGTATCATCCCCACGCGAGTTTGGATGCGTCGTATTTCTGGAAGGTCTGGGGGTGGATTCGGTCTTGGCTGCCCTGATTCGGGCAGTCCTTGCCCGAGTCTGCGCACAATTAGGAGACTTCTGCCACCAGAGATCCAGTCATGACGACCACATTCACCTCGGGGTCTGCTGGAAATAATCCTAAGTGCCGGTGGAAGTCCGATCACCGGCAGGCTCGCCGCAGGATGGCCGGTTCTGGGCGGGCTTTGGGCGCACAATTCGCCTCATGGCTGATGTCAGTGGTCGGTGATAGGGGGTAAGCTCCTCGAAAGAGTGGTTGAGTGTCGATCGTGCCCGGGCAGATGTATTTTGTCCTGCCATCTATGGTCAAGCGGCGTGGGGGTTCGTGGGGAATCCGGGGTCACCATGGAGCACGGCGGGTCAGTCCCACTGGCTCAGATCTCTCGGTTTCCCACGCCTCTTGCCAGACACAAGAACTAGACACGCCAAGGGAATCTCGGCCGACAATATTTTGCAAAACGGCTGAAGGGGCCCGGAAGAGGATAGAAGACAAACAGTATCGACATGGGCTTTTAGTCCTAGTTATTCAACAAAGGTATCAACTCTATTCCTTTCGGATTCCACCCCACTTTCCTCTTGAACTACCGATTGCCAGTGCTATGTGGTAATCGGAAACCAATACCCGATCTGAACCTCCCCCTTCTTTCCTGCATCTATCTTCGGTTGAAGTTCAAGAACCGAGACTGTTTCAACGAGTTAGTATAGCTACATCGCGCTTCATCATAAAATAGAATGCACTTACCGCCAAGAATAGAATAATCAGGTTGGACCCAACATACGCAATGAAAATGCCCAGGTCGCGCCATCGGTTGTCGAAGTCCATACTGAATGCCGAATAGAACTGATCTCCAATCTTGTACGCACAGTACTTACAGGTCTGTGTCGCATTCTCCAGGAGGTATCCATTGCCTCCACGCTCAAAGAATGGCTGCATGTACTCGCCGCATGTTTCGTTAGCTGGGGCCTGGAAGCTATTGAGCTCCATAGCCGTGCATGTAACAGGGCGACCGTGGAGCTCCGTGACAACCATGCCACCAATCAGGCGAGTGAATGGATCGAGCTGATAGAGCCAAGCACGCCAAAATCTGGGCATCTGTGGCTTGGGAATGGCCACGCCGCAGAAGAGCGAGAAGATAATCACGATCGGCGGATTGAGCTGCGACGCAATGAAGCTGTTTGGCGTGAGTGCTGAGATCATCTGGCCCAATGTAACGGCAAAGACCTCGGTGATGAGGACCATAAGGAACTGATACCCAGCGCGGCTACTGGCTGACTGGAAACCCGGGATGTAGTATAGTGGCACGAAAAAGCAGACAGCGCACAGGATGCTATATGGGAGCTCGGCAAGGACCATGGAAAATGCGAAAGCGAACTGGGTGTAAGTCTTCGACGCTGACTCTCGATAGAAGATAAGTCTGGACAGGTCGTATTTCGGCTGCACCTGCTGGAGAATGATCGCAGGAAGCACGGTGACGTTGAAAATGACGAAGATTCGATACTGAAGTGACGTCCGAGAGTCATCGAGTTGCAGAAAGGCCAGACCAGTGACAATCGCGATAACAACGTGAGTGAAAAGTCGAGTGAAGCCGTAGTTACGTGACCGCCAGAAGGACAGATGAGTCCGTCGACCAACTACCTTGACCTGATGCCAAAGAGGAGAAGCATACTCCTTCTCAGTAGAAATGTGACCCTGATCCCTAGTTTGGAGGACGGTCTGGGCTCTGTCTGCCTTGATTTGAACAATGTCTTTTTTGAGGGCCTCGAGTTCTGGTGAAGTGCGCCACACCTCACCCCAATCACGGTCACCGATGCGTCGTGTTTGACCTGCGCCAATAGCATCGAGCATCCATTCAGCAGGGTTTGCGTCAGAGGGGCAATCTGCACCGTTGCGACGGAAATATTCCAGCAGGACGTGAGAGTCAGGGCCAATGTCTCCGAAGTAGACGCACTCGCCACCTCTCTGGAGAAGCAAAAGTCGATCGAAGTTTTCAAATAGAGCAGAGTTGGGCTGGTGGATTGTGCAAAGAATTGCTTGACCAGCGGCTGCAAGTTTCTTCAAAAATCGGACAATGTTGAACGCAGATTGACTATCCAGCCCGGATGTAGGCTCATCCAGGAACAGCAGAAGTTCAGGCTTAGCTGCCAATTCAACGCCAATAGTAACCCGCTTTCTTTCCTCAACCGAAAGACCAGTTTCAGGGGTTCCAATAATGGCATCGGCCAAGTTTTCTAGCTCGAGCAAACTGATGATCTCTTCGACGTATTCATACTTCTCCGACTGTGGTGTCTCAAAGGATTGCCGCAGATCGGCAGAAAAGCGCAAGGCCTCTCTGACGGTCGCCATTGCCTCATGAGTGTCCAACTGCTCGGCATAGGAGGTGCCTCGCTGGAAGGCCGTGCCAGGGGCCTGCCCGTCAACCAGAATATCGCCCGAAACCACGCCAATGTTTTTTCTTGCGGCGAGGACATCCAGCAGAGTGGTTTTACCAGCGCCAGAGGCGCCCATCAACGCTGTGAGTTTTCCGGGTGCAACGTAGCCATACACTGAATTCAGTAGCTGTCGTGTTCCCGAGGGTACTGGGACTTCATAGCACACGTCCTCCCAGGTAAAAACCGAGGTCGAGCTAGTTTTCAGGCTGGCCTCGGTATTCACTGCCTTCAACTGCCGATTGGCCTTCTTTGTTTCCAAAGCCTTATTGAGTTCCTTGCGCTCACTGTTTTCTTTTTGGAAAAAGGTGATCGTCTTCCCACCGGCGCCGAATTGAACCGTCTCCCCAAGGTAGAGATTCGAGGCCAGGAATGCCACGATCAGGGCCATCATGATACCAAAATTGCGCCAAAGGTCGCCGTGGAAGTAGCTGAAGGTAGCCGATATATAACTGGAGCCCGGAATAATTGCCGATCCGGGTTGGCCACCTGCAAGAGTGCATGCTTGATAGGCGATGTCGTCGTAGCCAGGACCACTCGGTACCAATGAGTCTTTGGTACATGTCATGGTCAGGCGGCTGAACTCATTGACCATCAGCGATGAAAACCCAAGGCCAAATGGATTGACATAGTAGATCCATCTCAGCCAGACCTGTGCGCCGGACCATTGAATAAGGTAACCGGAGGTCAATACAAACAGTGTGATGATGACGGCAGCAAACTTCATCGCGTAGTCAAAGTCAGGGCAGATGCACCCGATCGTTCTGAAGACCACGGTCATGCAAACATAGCCGGTCAGAATGATTAAGACAAACGTGAAAAATGCACCTGCATCGAGAACGAGACCACACATGAAGTAGACGATAATGGCAAATATCAAGATTCGTGCTATTGCGAAGGTTGTGTCCACGATAATTTGAGCGATGAAGAGTGCACTTGGTCTGTAAAACGTGAAAGATCGGTGTTTGTTGACAATCGATCGACCCATCATAGTACCCGCGAGCTCAGAGAATGCTTGGAAGCCATTGAACAGTAAACTGATAAACAGAAGACCACCGCGAGTAAAAGCACCGGCACTGGTTTTAGGTTGGCTGAGCCAAACGGTACCGAGGATGATTGCGATTCCGGTAGAGGTAATCCTGGATTAGTTATCGGAATGTTAAATTCTGTTGTTCCGACCTTCAATGGGGCTTGCACCTACCAGGACACCGTGAGTGCGAACTTGTCTTGCCACTTAATCAAGAATTGTCTTTGCATCAGAGCCCAGATTTGCAGATAGAACGGAATCGAGTAGACGGACGACTTGGAGGTAAACTTGCGTTTTGCCTCTTGGTTGGCGATTTCAAAGTCATCATATGTCTGCTTGTCCTGTTCAATTTGCGTGCGGTAGGCCTGCATTTCCTCATCGAGCTGGTTACTGTACTTGGACTTATCAAAGGCTTCCCTGAGCGTCTGTGGGGTGGATGGAACATCTTCAGCACTTCTATTATACTGGAATTCCCTTTCAAATGGATCGGTGCATCCGGTCAGATAGTCTGGTGTAGTTTGGCGAGGCTTCGCTTTAAACCCAAGATTCTCGAAGTATTTTCGCGCTTCGCCAGTGGGACCAAAGAAAACTTGTTTGCCGCTGTCAATGACAAGGACCTTGTCGAACTGCCTGTAGATATTTTCAGATGCCTGATAAAGCGACACGAACGTCGTCGTCTTGTAGAGGTTGGTTAGGATACGGAGAGACTTGGCAAAATCCAGCGCAGTCGACGCATCAAGACCGCGAGTGCTGTTGTCCCAAGCCAAAACGGTCGCAGAGGTAATCATCATCTCCGCGATACTGACACGCCGTCTCTCGCCGCCGCTGACACCGCGAATGAACTGGTTTCCAATCACAGTGCTGGCGGTATGCTCAATGTTGAACATCCGCAGCAGCATGTTGGTGACCTTCTCCTTAAACTCGGGCTTGGACACGCCGAGTGGTCGCTTGCCTGGGGTCTTCGTGTCGAGTGCAAAGCCAAGGGTCTGCTTAACGGTCAAGGTGGGCTGGTGAATATCGTCTTCTAGATTGTACACAGCCTCGCCGCGGAATCTCTTTGAAAATGTGTCGGATTCAAAAGGTCCATATAAGACCTCCCCGTCGACACCGGTATATCCAAAACGCTGGTTGGCAATCACTTTGAGGAATGTCGTACATCCGGAGCCTGGTCTTCCCAGCACCAAGACCATCTCTCCAGGTTTCGTGATACCCCGGAACCCCTCCAGGATGTGGTACTCCTTGCCTTTGTTGCCATATCCTAGCATGTGCATTAGAGTTTCCGGAAGGTTAAAAAAGTCGATAATGGCATCGGGGAAGGTCTTGATGAAGGTCTTCACCCCGCCGATACCTCGGACGGAGAGGTTGTTCCATAGGACACCTATCCATCTTGTTAGTATTTGGATAACGTTGGCTTTCCTGTTGAACACAGCCAGTCGACATTACCGATATGCTTGTCTCTGATACCCGCTTCTTCTTCCGCGGCTCGGTTGCCCCTCAGGGTTGTCTCCAGGTCCCATGGTTCATCCGAGTCGGCAGAGCTTCCAGCCTTTTCCACATCGTCGGTGATGGCCGTGGGTTTGGAGGTCTGGGATGCCTGCTTGGATAGTCGGCGAGCTTGATGCGAAATGCTGGAAAATTGTCTATTCAACTCCGAGAATTCGTACTCGGCCTTTTCGACGTCGACGCCGGTATGACTCATTGTCATGCCTTGTGGGTTTGTAATGTGATATTCTTCACGCCGGTGGTCATAGTTGCTTGAGTGAAGAGAATCGATGTCCGAGTTGATGCTAGCTCGATCGCCAGCTGGCGACTTGACATCCATGCTGCCGATATTTATTACAGCAAATTTGGAAGCTCGGATTGCCACATAAAATGGATTCAACTGATTTTGGCGAGTCTGAGTCCCCCTCAGCAGATGCAACCCCCAGCACTGTTGGTCACCACGACACTACGCCTTTTTCTATAGACGTGGTAACGAGGTGGGTGGGAGAGTCTGCGGAAACTGAACGACATCCAGATATGATGAAAGAAAAAGACTGGAGAGAAAAGAAAAAAAAAATCAACATCAAGCCGAGCCCGCTAGCGTAACCCCTAAATCCGAGATCAATTTCCATCGCCCACGTTTTCCATTTGTCCTAGGCCTCGACGGGGATCCGAAGCCCTTAGTGGGCAGCTCGCTAGCATACTTCTAGGCACTGACGAAGTAGCGGGGGATGCGCCACGGATCGGACTGGGTAGTCGCCAGGTCGACCTTGGCTGGTGTTGACTCAACGGGGAACCTCGCGCCCATTGTGCAGGCTGGTCGGAACGGGCGTACAAAAGTGGCCACCACGCGGCAAACCCCCCGAGCTGCATGATGCGCCTCTGCGGGCGATGGCTGGACGGGGTGTCCTCACACGGTAATTCGGCAACTTCCGATGGATCGGGTCCGTGTTGCTTTGACCCATCCTGAGACGAGTCGGGCTCCTGTTTGGGTTTGGGGCTCCTCTATTACTCAGTGACTCTTTCATACGAACTGAGCAGGAGGCCTGCAACCTTTGGACCTGTGGGGTTTCCAATCCCCGTATGGAAAAGCATGGTCCACTGGGGGATTTCCAGGATAGTGGGCAGGACTCGTCGGCACGCGGGCCCAGCTTATCGCCCGGACACACGAGTCCGCAGTAGCGCCGGCAAGCTTTGCAGCCTCTTTGTCCATTAATAAGCAGCGACCGAATGATCGAACCAAAACCTGTTCCGAGCTCGCTTGCAGCAGCTGAGCCGGAATTAGGTCGCACTGCTCCTGCGTGGTGGACTGATGTTGGAGCTCTCTTGGCGGTTCTACCCCGGACTTTCTTCCGGCCCCCACACTGGCGGCTATCCACGGGTTAAGCAGAGAAGCAATGTTGCTCTTTAGGCTTTCTTCAAGGGCATCTATGTACCTGGCCACTTCCGCCCACTCGTGGTGCAGCCGCTGCGAGGCCACCATCGCGCGTCTACATAGGTAGTTACTGTAAGCTATGGGGGCCCTTTAGCTATCAGTGTCGCGCTACGAGGTGTATTGGTCCTGGGCATAACAACATTGATGTAGTGGTCTTTCAAGTCCCGTGTCAAGACAAAAGAGGGCCAAATCCTAGGCAACATAACTACTAGTTCAAAAAATGCACCATAGGCAAATTTCTTAGTCTATACCGTCATTTACTGCTCTGACACACGCCCCCCCCCACCCACCTCAGGATTTACTGAATCCATGAGTGTGGTTGATGAAGTGTATCCTGGCCACGTCGCGGTCTTGGTGCGCGTATCATTCGATCTAGGCCACTTCCTATTCTGATGGAAAGCCGTGCTCAATCTCAGCTCCGGCTGGGATTGATCCTGTGACTATCTAGATCTTCTCTAAGCGGTCGACTCTCTCCAGCCGAAGAACCTCAGGCACGGACTGATGCCACCATCAAAGAGCTGTGGTCAACTATAACGTAAATTACATCGTCACTGCTCGTATGACTGACTATGCACTGGGTGTCAGAGTAAAAATGATGGTATAGACTAAGAGTGTTGCTCATAGTGAGTTTTTCAGGCTAGTAGTTATTTTGCCTAGGATTTGGCCCTCTGTTGTCTTGACAATTATGAGCCAGATTTGCGCACCTCAATAAGGCCCTTCCATTTTATCCCCTCCCTCTCACCATGTCAGACAATTCATACATGACCGTGACTTCTGCGAATCAGTTCGACGAGCAGGCTGTTTTTGAAGGCCACATCCTCTCCGCCCTCTGTCAAGTCAGGGAGTATCATGAGTTTGTGTATACGGACGTGCCTCTCCCCTGGGGAGAGGCCGCTTAACACCTTATCAACGAGAAAAAAATCCCGTCTCGGTAAGTCAAAACCTGTGTCTGATCTCCCTTGAAGGTCTTATCATTCTGGCAGAAAAACCTGGAGCCCACTGCGCCGCACTTTGCGAATCAAAGTCATGCCGACATCCATCCATAACTCTATACCCAACTCCTAGTTGAAACCGTCGATTTCTGCTCCTCTTCTATATTGCAGACCAGGTACACGCGTTGAGTCTGCTGCAGGACACCTGTCACGTTCAATCGCGACTGGTCGCGAATTCAGGTTCTCCTGGTTCTTCCGAGTAGAAGGTTCTGCAATTCTGAAACTTTAGTGAGGAAAGGAAGCACAATGGCTCGGTGTACCCTTGTACCCTTGAGAGGTTCGAATAAATAGTACTTCGCTTACAAAAGTTGGATGTATGTGCTTCTCGGCCGTAGAACTAATCTATCAGCAATAGTAAATTATTTTTCGACAATTTACTTGTAGATACGAATCGATTACTCGATACAGTCATACAACAACATCCAAAACGGAACAATAAACCCCAATGCGGACTCGATCACATGACCTCCTCGCGCGCGACCGCGTCGACGTCCATCAAACCGCGACCGCTAATCCCCTGAAGCCTTAAACCGTCTCACCTTGCAACACCCCGCAATCCATCCCACAACATCACCATGTCCGCCTTCACTTCTCTCCGCCCCTCCCTGGGCCTCGCCCGCACCGCCGCCCAAGCATCGCGCGGCTTCAGCTCCTCCGCCTCGCGCTCCGTCGCCCGCATGATCATCACTGGCCGCCTGGCCGCCGAGCCAGAGCTGCAGGCTACCGCGTCCGGCCAGGACGTCCTCAGGTATGCGGTCGGTACCTCGTACGGCTCCAAGGACAACCGCCAGACCAGCTGGTTCCGTGTAGCAAGCTTCCTGCCCGAGGGTGCGCAGAGGGATTTCATTATGAGCTTGCCCAAAGGGTATGTATTGGATTTCGGATTCAACCCTCTCTTATATTTCAAAGAGCCGCGGAATCCTCATATTATGATATGGATAGCTGACTCTTTTGGTGATTTATAGCACCCTTGTTTACCTTGAGGGTGACGCTAGCATGCGCACGTACGAGGATGCCGACGGCAAGAAGCACTCCGCCCTGAACATTGTCCAGCGTATGCCTATCCAGCCCTGACCTCCCCGACGCAATCTGCGATATATTCCACAATTGAATTTTTATCTCTAACTTCCATGTCTTAACAGGCTCCCTCGAGGTTCTCAGCCGCCCTCCGCCCACCGAAGAGCAGTAGACGGCTCCCGTCTATTGAGCTCTAGCTCACATAATATCGGCATACCTCAACGCGGCCTCTATAGATTCTGGCATTCTTTTGGGAGAGCGGATGGATCTAAATGGTGGGGTGTCTGTCGGTGGTTTAATCTGACTGGGCCGAGCGTAGTTGCGCGTGCCCGGTTCGGACCGTTCCTGGACAAGGTTGGAGCTCTTGTCTGTTTCGCTTTGTGATTTTATTGTACTAGTATACCCTGAATACACCCCTTTCCTATGTGGAATATAATGGATGCCATTAGCCCGGTAAACGGAGAGCACGCCGTTTAGAGAGATTGCTACTATGCGGTTCATCGAAACAGGCGCAGAGAGCTTTGAGCGCATGTGGACTTTTATGAGCTGCGCTACTCAAAGACACAGTACGAAATGAGACAAGTAGATGCTGGTAAAAGTACACTATGAAGCATGAAATATTAAAGCAACCCGCGGGCTGAGACCACCGATACGGAACAGGTCAGCTAACTCCCCATCTCACTCTGCTGGCTAATAACGTGCTTGACCTGAATAACCCCTTTGCTCTGCAAGGAGGCCGGAGCCACAATCTCACTGCTAGCAGAGCGTTGGCTTGTCTCAGCCCAGGCATTAGTGCAGACAGTCTGGGAGGGGACAGACAGGTCACCCAGCAGGGTACCTTCGTCGCGGCTATGCAGCGAGGAATGGCTGTTGAAGCGAAGCCAGGGGTGGCGGAACCACTGCCGCTGACGCCTGTTCAGGTCACACTTCTGCTGGGAGGGTGAGCGAGTGGTGCCCTTTTCGAGTGCACTGTAAGAGTCAAGAGGGGAGGAGGAACTGCTGTTTTGTCGGCCACTGTGTGCGAGTTAGTCGTGGGTGCTTCAGAGAGTTCCATGAAAAGGCATACCGTGGAGAAAAGCCCTTGCGCCAGCTAAACAGAAGCTTCGCCCGGCTCATAGTTAATGCTACAAGAGCGGCCGAACTGGATCCGCTAGTGTGCGAAGTAGTAGTCTGAGAATCCGTCGGACGAGCCAGGCTCGGGAAACAGTGTCCCAAGCCAAGGCGCCAGAAGAACATGCGGTACAGACGCGTAGCATCGCGGCCAAAGCCAAAGAAGATAAACAGCATGAATCCCGATGCAATTGGTGTCCAGCGGTCGAAGAAGACCTGCCCCTGAGTCGGATACTTAAGAATCTCGTACCACTCCGGTCCATGGATCTGACTCCATGAGTACCGGTGCCAGGGGAGAGAGAGAGTCAGGTCGTAGTAGACGACAAAGCCCTCACTGGGCAAAATAGCGATAAGCATGGTGGATGCGAGGAAGAACAGGCGCAGGAAGCCGGACTTGCTCATTCTGCTGTTGGCCGAGCGTAGGATGAGACTGAAGTCGCTACGGTACTTGCGCATGCGAATGAGTACCAGGCCTGCAGTAGAGTAGAGTGTGAGTTCTGATCCTAAAGCAATGATGAAGAAAAGGGGACACTTACAGCAATAGTATGCTGCAATCAAGCAGATAATTGGCGGCCACATGTATGCCAGTACGAAGCTAACCCAGCTCTCGTCGAAATTGTTAACACAACCAGAAATCGCAAAGAGTAAATAGCGGCTCTTCTGCCACACAATATGTGTGATCATAGCAATGACAGGAACAACAACGCAGAACAGCAGCTCAATAGACCGGTTGCGCCAACGCTGGGCCTTACTCGGGACCAGGGTAGCACTTGTCGTATCAAGCACAATCGCCAGGCCACGAAAGATGCCTACTAGGGCACCTGGAAAAGCAACATAACTGCTGACCATAATCTTTACTTCAATATCGCAGAAGCCAGTTCCATCCCACCACAAGTCGACATTGTCTGTAGGCCATATGAAGGCGTTGATGATGTTGAGCAGATTCAGGACAATAGTCCAGCAGATGAGACTCGTGGCGGGAAGGTTGCGGTTCTTCGCATGCAGGATGAGTGGCACGATGCAGACGACTATCGCACACAGCGACAGAACCTGGATGGCAACAACCACTGGATAGCGCTTGTCGATGTCCCCCATGGCGGTACGGGTTTGCAGCTAAGAATTGTATTTGATATGGGAACTCCAGTCAAAGATTGCAAGATTCCCACGATGTTCAAGGGAGCGAATCTCCGTTATTTGAAAGCAGAGATTCCAGGGAAAATTAGGCAATAGATAGCTGAAGGATGAACCCCATCTTATGTCACTCAAGTGCCGTATATGAGGTGAATGCGCTGTCCTAGGGGAAAGGTAAACCGGGCAAGCAACCTTCGTCAGACACGAGCTCCGAGAGACAGCGTGGAACCTGACGCAGATGAATAGGGCCGGGTGGCAGCCTGGATCAAAACATCTTCACACAAAAAATGAAGGCATGCGATGCCGCCGCGCAGACGAAGTGTAGCTTTGTGACTTCGGCGGCAGTGCCACGAACAGCAGCAGTCTGCCAGATGCGACAGCAGCGGCACATGGCCATTGAAGTAGGCATGGCTGACTAGCTCAATTGGCTGCTCGTAGCTGGGAAATAAAGAACGTTGGTGGTGAGGAAAGCCAAGTCGGCCGCAGTCAGACGAAGCGTGAACCCTTTTCGGGGTTCAATAGAGCCGGGCCTTATTGACGGACCCGCAAAGCCGCCGGCGGGCCATGGATCGACCGCCAAATCAGCGGGTCAATCAATCATGGCTCTGCCTGGTTCTACCGTTGCAAACTGGGCGGGTTCGTTAGAACGCCAGAACTGGGCCATGCGGTGGTCCAGACCCGAATCTTGACTTGAGTCCGAGAGTCCGAGGTTGATACAGAGAAGAGAGTCATGGTGAGGTAGTACCCAAGAGTGGAGCCAGTGACGACCAAGCGGCCAGGTCAGTGACCAACCAGGTGACCTGCTGGGCGACCAACCTCGGCCGGATCAGCAACAGTCCCCCAGCAGCTGCCCACCTCGCGCCACGAACTCCTCCACGCTTCCTGGGGAACTATTGCTTTACTGCTCCTTCATCTGCCGACCGTGAACTGTGGATTGCCGATTCCAGCCATCCCAGGGACCCCAGTCTTCTCTGAATGCCAATTTCACCCGCGTTGCCTTGACGATGGCCGATCCATCCTCGTCATCTCCGCCCTCCGCACTTCCTCCCCGCAATGCGCCAGCCCCATCCAGTTCGTTCCGGCGCCGGGCCCTCCCCACTCGCGCTGCGACCTTTGTAGAAGGGTCCTCGACGCACTGGCCGCAACGCCGCAACTCAACTCTGTCAGATTCGATCTCGGAGGCGCGCCATTCTATTCGATCGTCTACCGATGACTTGTTCCTCCCCCGGGTTGGCAAGGATAGAGATGACTCCATCGCCACGGAGGAGTCGCATTGGCAGTCCGCGCCACTGGTACTGGCTCTCCTACCTGCGATCGCGGGAATTTTCTTTCGTGATGGTAGCTTGTTTATGACGGATGTGACTTTGTTGGTACTGGCTGCGATTTTCCTCAATTGGTCGGTCCGATTACCATGGTACGTCCAAAGACTCGTCTTGATGTGTAAGACCCGTAGAAAGGCTGATGAAGTATGTCCAGGGACTGGTATCGCTCAGCACAAGCTATCCAGCGAGAGCACGATGGTTTCAATCCTGTTGCGGAAGAGCTCGCCGAGGCCAACGAGGATGAAGAGGCTGTAGACTCGCACGGTGCCAGCCAACAACACCAAAAGCACCTGCGGGAAGCCGCCGAAGCCAAAGCCATCAGAGAGCTCCAAATACACGAGCTCGTCGCACTCGCTTCATGCTTCATCTTCCCGGTGATCGGGACATGGCTCCTGCACTCCATCCGATCCAGCTTATCCCGGCCCTCAGAGGGTCTAGTTTCAAACTACAACCTCACCATCTTCCTCCTCGCATCCGAGGTGCGCCCTTTCGCCCACCTCCTCAAGCTCGGGCAAGCACGCACCCTCTACCTCCAACGCATCGTAGCCTCCTCAACTTCCGACGAGGAAATCAGTCCGGAAAAGGTCCAGGATCTCAGCAGGCGCCTAGACGAACTAGAGGCGCACGTCGCCGAAGCCGCTGCCGCCCGTCTCGCTTCGTCGACCTCCAAAAACGGTCAATCTTCCCCATCTGAGGATGCAGACGATGCCCTAGACCTGATTTCACAGGCTGTTGTTGAATCCCGCCGAGTCCTCAGCCCGGACATCGAAGCACTCAACCGCGCAGTCCGCCGATACGAGAAGCGCACGGCACTTACAACAATGCAAACAGACACCCGCTTCCAACAAGTCGAAGCTCAAGCCCGCGACGCAATTGCCCTCGCTGCGGCCGCGCAGCGGTCTACTCTAAACCGTCGTCAGAGTTACGCCTTCATTCTCATAGACTGGGCCTGCGGATGTATCGTCGTTCCCGCGCAGCTCGCCCTGTCCGTCCTCAATCTTCCGGGTCGCGTCGCAAGTCACTGCATACTCGCTGCGCAACAGATGTTCGGCCGTCGACGTCCCAGCCCACAGCCACGACCGAAGGGTGCTAAGGATAAATCAAGGGGTGCGGCTGGGTCAAAAATCGGGCCACCATCTACAACGACGAAACTGCCAGCGAAATCACCGGCCATTTCGCCCCTAGGAGGATATCAGCAGCAGCAGTCTTTTGAGTCTGTATGGAGTGCAGCGCGCTAGGTTGGCTCCGTTGCTTCTATGCTCACGTCGAACAAGGGTATCTTGATGTGATCATTCTTTTCGGGAGTTTCCACTGTTTTTGGTATTTGCTTGACTTCTTTTCGTGACTACTTTAGTAGCTACTAGGCACTGGTGTTTAATTTGTTGGGTTAGGGTCGAGGTAATGGGGCAACAGCGGGGGACTGGCGTGGCTTGAATGGAAGCAGGATATATCGTCATGTATATAATATCTTACCATTCAACCTTCACTCCAATGGAAGACATCGCAAACTAAAAAGCAATTCTACAGACCAATTTATCTCGGCCGAGTAAAGAATGTTGAAACAATCCAGCCACCTCACCACCTCACCACCCACACCGCAACTCCTGGCCCCTTCTCTCTAAATAACAGTAGAATCAATATACAAATTGAAGATGATTAAAAGGGAAAGTCCAAGTGAAGTATCAACGTCCTCCGGATGGCCCTCCCTCATCCACACCAATCATCTTTAAGAAAGGCTCGATGATACTCTTCTTGCGCTCGTCGGATGCGCGCCGATCCTTATCCTTCGCCGGCGTAGGAACTGCGGGCGAAATCAGGACTCGGGCGAAAATAGAGGCCAAGGCCGCTTCGACAGCCTGTCGGCGCGCTACCGCGTTGGACAAATTGGTTGACGCTGGGTCTGCATCTTGTGAACGCGGCTTGCGACGGAAACTTCCCCCGGAAATGAATGCTGCGGCCGAGGCCGGCGTGGGTGGTGTTGGGAACTGGGAGTCCGAGGACGGACTCTGGTCTTGGTGTTTGTTAGAATCAGAGGATTTGTCGGGGGACTCTTTCTGCTTTTTGGAAGATGACGAAGCAGAGATGGATTGCGCGGCGGGTGGGACCGGTGCCACTTCATTGGCGATACGGGCCAGCATGAAGGTGACGAAGGTGAAGGAAACACTATGTGGGGGCGAGTAGGCGAGGTTCTCGAGCACCCATGCTTGAGTTTCCTCCCAGGAGAGAGGCGGTGCTTTGGATTTCTCGCGGGTGATCATCTGTTGCTCCATTTCTTGCCAGACGGGTGCGGTGATGATGCCGTCGCTGAGGGAGTTGAGGAAAGTAAGGAGAATTTCAGAGAGGATCTCCAGTCGGTGGAGAGATGGAGTCTCGGGCGCAAAGATTTCGGACAGAGAGCCGTTGGTATCAAGGGATTCACGGACAGAAGCTTCTAGAGTCGCGCGTTCATGTTGGTCCGTGAGAGTCCATGTGTCCGGTTGGAATGGCCACGCATTGCCAGAGGGCTCTTTGGTCCACGGCGCTTCTTCCCCGGACTCGCCTTTGGTCATGCTCCATTCTGCCACGGCGCGTTCCGTCAGATCGGAGATGGCTTCGGTCAGCCGGAATAGCTCTCGAGGAGCCGACAGTCGCACTTCAGTGCCACTTTTTTCTGGTTGTGTTATTGAGTCACTGCGGAGGCTGCGGGCTCCTTCCTCTGGCATACGGGTCAGTTCATCCACGCTGCAGCCGAAGCAGGTTGGTAGCCACTTTCCGCAGACAGAGATGAAGTGGTCACGGCCGCCGTCGACGTGGAGGACCAAGATCTCCTCGGGCTTGACTTTTTTCAAATTTAGCAATCGAACGTGCTTGATGGACCGAATGTGGGCTTTAATGTCGACATTAGCCACCTCGCCTGGGAGCAAAGTGTGACTGATGCCAGGAGTGCTTGACTGTGCCGGAGTTGGCTCGTGCTCCGAAGAATGCTCAACATGAATGTCCAGCCAGGAAGGTATATCTTTATTATCATCGCCAAGGCTAGGTCGCTCAGCAAACGAGAAAGTGGCCGAGGCACCACCCGTGTTGGCGATGGTCAAGGTCCGATGAACCGGAACATCATATTTAATCTCCCCAAAGTCGACAGTGTTGGGGTCTTTTTGCGTGCGTTTTTCATCGGGATGGGCATCGACAACGACCGTGAGATTAGGCCGGGCCTCATTCTCAGCCTTGTCCAACTTACGGACTACCTCTTGGTGCACCTTTGCCTTGAGACTGGGGTTGACAGCATCGAAAGTCAACGTAAAGATAGCGTCCAGAGGCTTATGGTCCGAGGAAAGGATACCCTGGTGAGAGATGTAATGATGTTGACGGATTAACTCTGGTGTCGTATCTTCGGATGCAGAAGATGATTCGTTCGCTCGATCCGCATCCGAGGCGGACCCCTCCCCATCTGCAGAGTCATCTCGGCCATCGATCTCGGGATCGTAATCAAATAGCACATTGTGATCAGCAACAACTTGGTCCATCCCACGGGCCTGCATCTCCTTGTCTCGTTTCCGTGCTTCCTCGGCTTCTCTTTCCAGACGCTCATGCTTGAGCATATCCCGCCGAGTGCGAAAAATAATCCGGTCACACCAGCTGGGACCACGTTGCTTTTCGCTAGAATCAAACATTGCCACGCTCCCAACGTCGTACTTGTACGTTGGCAAAAAAGAGATTGGGCCCTCTTGCCATCCTTTGTGGAATGCTATTCCCTTCCTTTGCTGGATCCGTAGTTGGTCGTGGGATATAAGAGAAGAGATGGTCGTCTGTAAAGAGGCAGGATCGTTGTGAGGGTCGATCTCCCCATCCGTTACCGGTTCTGGTACTTCTTGTTCTTCTGAGAACGAAGGGGATGGCGAGGATCGCTCAGACGGATCAGAGGCGCCGGAATTCCTATTGCTGTTCGACTTGGATTGCTTCGCCTGGAGCGCAGTATCGTACGCATTTTCCGTGTGTCGCGCAAGGACTTGACGCACATCATCTCCAGGAATATCATCGAGCCGATAATTCAAGTCACCGAACCAGAAAGTAAAGTCCTCATCGTCAATGCTCTCACCACCTTGATCTCCATGCGCTCCACTCTCAGAGTCCACTGGTTCGAACTTGGCTCGTTGGCAGATCTGGGATGCATCCCAATTGCGCCGTTCTAGGCTTCCTTTATCTGACCCGGCAGCTAGGTGGCAATTCACGAAAACAAGACGTGTGGTCTCACCCAAGACCAGACGAGTCGCAACAGCTCCCTTGTTACCCATGTACCCCATCAGCCCCGTCCCGACATATGTGCTGCTGATAGCGGAGACGCTGTCGCGAATTGCAGGGGATGCATAAATGATAAGTAAGAGACCCATGAGCTGGACTTCAGAGACCAGCTGGTATCCCGCAGGCAGGGCTTGATGGACAACCTCTTTCCATCTGTTCGCCGGTCCAGGATCCGTATACGGTCGCAGGGCCTCGGTGGGAGAAGAAACATCAACAATCTCCTGCAAGCCTAGAACATAGAGATCAACCTTTTCCGGGCTGCATTGGAATGGTACAGCTGCGTCACCCTCTCCTTTCTGACCATCCTCACCACTTGGGGATGGAGATCTCTCTTTCCGGTCAGACTGCGAGCCCTTCAAGCCGGACAACTTCTCGCTTGTTCCCTGCCCTTGCACGAACCACTTCCCGACGTCTTTCTCTATGCCAGAGATAGCAGCCACATTCCATGTACCGATCTTCACTTGAACCGTTCGCCGATCGGTATACTCTGCCTTCCTTGCGTTCAAAGCACGCGTTAAGTCTCTCAAGTCGAACCCTGGATCACCAAGGTTCTCGACGTCTTCAGACACATGTTCTCGCGGGTCAGACCCGGCAGGTGAGTCCGTCCGCTCTTCGTGTGATGACATTTCTGATGAGATGATATGTCGTTTCTTTTCGGAATCAGCGAGTGGCTAGGAGGATTCGCATAATTTGAGGATGTTTGGATATTGGTGCGACAGTGTCTATATGCTCAGGTTATGGAGAAAGGCGAAAGTGGGTAGATCGTATGCGCTTCTCAATTCCGGATGGTAGTGAAGCGCTAGGCTATACGTTCGTTGGAGAAACAGAACAGCCAGAGTTGTGAGAGAAGATCGGGTGAAAGAGATCGATCGTCGAAGCTGTTCAAGGAACCATTCATCTCATGACGGAGCTTCAGTACGGCAGGGTTCGGTGCGCGACCAGCGCCATCATGTAGGCCAAGGAGAATTGAATGGCTTGATATTATACGAGCGGAACATTCGCCGAATAAGGTGGATCAGTGGACTGCGATCATTCAGGTAGCGACGGTTGTCTGCAGCCGAAGGTTGTGCAGGAGCCGAAGAGCGTCGAGGGCGAGGGGAGGCGGAGAGAGCTCAAGTGATGACGATATGCCCGGCCTCCCGCAATCGGCCCAGCGCTCACCATCTTCCTCACCTGCCATTCCAAAGAAAATCCACCACCACCACCGCTTCACCCACCTCCCTCCCTCCATCACACCTACCATGAGCTCCCGAAAACCCCGGCGAAACAATAACCACAACCACAATAACAACAATCATAACCACAACCACAACCTCACGCAAAACCACCTCACCGATTATGAATCTGACGCCGCCTACTTCTCCGACATGCAGCAGCAACAACAACCAGGACCACCGTCCCGCACCAACGAGGAGATAAACCTCTCCGTCCTACGTCGCCACAACCCCGACATCACCTCGATCCTCTCCCTTGCCCAGTACGTCGTCGTATACATCTTCAGCCCGACAACGCGACAGTGGGAAAAGAACGGCGTCGAAGGAACACTGTTCGTCTGCCAACTGACGCAGGGCAGTCTCGGCGAGGAGCGATACACTGCATTCGTGCTGAACCGGCGCGGGCTCAACAACTTCGATCTGCAGCTGACCGATGGGGATAACGTGGAGCTGACGGAGGAATACGTGATTCTAAAGGCGGACGAGGGCGCCGAGGACGAGAGCGGCGCGAACGGCCTCAAGGACCCCTCGAAACCGCAGGGCAGGCAGGCAAATGGTACCAGCACGCCTGGGCTGCGCATCTACGGCATCTGGATTTACTCGGAGCCGTCGCCGAACTCGACTGCTCAGGCCCGAACCATCAATGCGGAGATGATCAGGGAGTGCGCTACCCACGCCGGACAGAGTCTGAAGATTATGCGTGAGCGGCTGGAGGCTATGCGCCAGAATGGGTTACATGAGGCCGCGGCCGCGGCGGTAACGCATGCCGCCCCCTTGGAGGAGGTCCAGGCGAGTGTGCCTATGGGACGCCAAATATCGTTGAAGGATCTGTTTGGCCAACAGCGTGCCCAGGATGATGGGTGGAGCGTGCGCGCGCATCACATAAGCCCCGTTGAGCAACCGCAAGCTCAGCAGCAGCACTATCAGCAAATTGCACCACAGCAATTCCCACAACCCCCGCCGCAGCAGTACCCTCAGCAGCACTATCAGCAACCGCAGGCATATCCGGGCATGATGCCCCAACAACAGCAGCAACCACCGCCTCCACCCCAGCCGCAAGCAGATGTCCTTGGCGACCTCTTCCGCAAAGCGGGATTTGCATATCAGGGCGGTGGACAGGGATAAAAGAAGGCATTTGGCATTGGCATTGACATTGACATTGGCATTGACATTGACATTGGCATTGACATTGACATTGGCATTGACATTGATTATGATTTCAATTCCGGCCTGTGGGCTTTGAGAGCTTAATCCGGTATGGCATGGCGCATGACTTGGTCTTTTGTTTTCTATGGAACATCCGTTGCTTTGCTTGCGTTCTGTCTGGGGGTGTGGGAGGGAGGACGGGGGTGCAGTGTCGCTTGAGATACCCAGTGCGAGCAGATAGAACAGAAATTATTGATTTCCAGCTCTATTCCTATCTCCAATTCTACTGTTCTACGTTCCCAAACCGCACACCGCAGCTAAATAGGTAGCTGCTCGAAAATATGCGTATGCCGACATTTTCTCAATGCCCCCTTTAGATAAGGAGGCTCTTTCAATTGCCTCCAATATCTTGGATCATACCCGCCACTTTGCGGGCCATAACATCATTATGCCCTACGTGAGAATCAGCACCAATCGCCCAGATAGACTCCCAATTCTCAGACTCACTCAAGCAGAACGCATGCGGCAGCCCTTCCTCACAAACAAACATCTTCGGCCCTGATTCCCCATCCGTACCACCCCTCAGCGCAATAAGTTCGTCTCTCGTCCTCTCCGCCACCCAATGGTCATTGCGCCCGAAGTAAAAGAAGAGCTTAGTGAGTGGCTCGCGTGCGCGGGCAACACCCCAGACATCATCGGTCCACTTGTCAGATGTTATCGTGCGCATTTCATCTGCTGCCATGTGTCTAGTTTTTCTCATTAGACGAGGGCATATAACTAATGAAAGGAAAGCAGACGGGAGTGGGGTGACGTACAGGGCTTGACGCACGCCGCCAGGGCTGTTCAAGAAGGAGAATGTAGTGTCGCGAGCATGCGTAGGCGGGTCGTTCATTACGAGTTTGATTAGCCATTTTAGGGCTGCGGATGGGAGGAGAGTGGTGAGGAGGTGGGCGAGGAAGCCCACAACGAGAGCAAAATGAGGAAAGAATGATAAAAGGGTCTGCATAGCGGAAATTGCCAATATCAATATCGGCCTGTTGGCAGTGTAAAAGGGAGGGATGAGACGTACGGTCAATTTCTGACCCGCAGGTGAATGCGCGATATCCTTCACTGTCGGAAATAGCATCACGCCGCCGATGATATCGAAGTCCGTGGTATATTGTCTGTGGGGTTCAGGGCTGGGGCTTGCTTCGCGGTGCCGCCTTAGTACTTCCATGGCGATATATGCTCCGACAGAGTGGCCCATGAGGATGACCTTTTGCCTGCGCGAGGACGCTGATGGAGTTTTCGCAGAAGCAGCATTCTCAGTCATAAGAGTATTGAGTTTGTCGTGGACAAAACAAATTTGGTCTTCCAAACTATACAGTTTAGACCTCCCGCTTTGAGCGGCATCGGGGGGCCCGTTGCCGCCGTTTGTCCCGGAGGGTGACGTCTTATCGCAAGGAACTTCGAATCCGCCGAGACTGCATCCATAGATTTGGAAATGGGAGGGCGTCTTCTCTACAGATGCGCCTTTGCTGAGGGGGTCTTGATCATCTGCCAAGTACTGCCCTAGCAGAGACAGGAATGGGTGGTAGTAGCTGATCAGCCCTGGATTTCCCGAGATGAAGAACACGGTTGTATCTGCTTCTGCCGGGGACGGTGTATATGAGCAGAACGTGTCTGGTGTGATTTGAGGGTCCATTCTGTAATGGACAGCGTGATTGGGATTTGTCTAATGGTGTTGCCGCGGGGCTCGGGCGGCATGCATATATGGCTCGGTTGGGGTGTGTTGGGGTAGGAAGTCTGTGAAATATGTGAATTGTTTCAGCGCTCACATACCCGTGGGTGATGCCCCTATGCAATATCTATCTGGGCCTGTGGCAGACGAAGTACCCACAACTCGCGGGCCGCTGGATGCGAGATAGAAGTGAAGTTGCGGAGCCGAGCAGCTGCAGGTGGGTCCCGATGCCATGTGAGCCGAGCTCCGAACCCGACAAGCTCCAAGCTCCAAGCTCCAAGCGCCAAGCTCCGAGGCAAGCGGAGCTCTACGATCAGTTCATTAACCACGACGCCACCAGCTAGAGCATTGCAGATCGAACTAGGAATAACTACGAGCCTACAACACAACAATCAAGCACCATGAAACACGCAAATATATTGCATCGATCCTCGACTCCAGTCCCCACCCAAAACACGCCATAGCTTCGTTCCATTCCGTCCATCCCATTCCATTATCTCCCACCTAACCAAAAACCCCTGATTCTAAACCTCAGTAGAAAGCTAAGCAACGTCAAAGAGAAGATCACAAGGCGAAAAGGTAAAAGTTGTGGGGGGGAAGTGACAAGTAACAAGAAAATAAATTGGCACCGCGGCCTCGGCCGGATCCAATGCATCCATTTGCCCAAAAGACGCCGGCAGAGCGAAACACAATGTACATCAAGCAATCATCCCATGATCGCACCGTCCAAAAAAATAATAATAATAAACACCACCGATATGAGAGCCACCACGAAGCACCGCTAGAGTTTCAAATGTAGGGAGAGGGAGATGGAAGGAAAGAGGTGGAGGCGGAGGCGGAGGTGGATGGGGGTGGTGCAATATGAGAGAAAAGAGTATCGCCAAAGAGCAGCACAGTATAGCATCGCAGCAGCAACGGAACGGGGTTGAAGGTTCAAGAAAGAACACAGGGACGTAAATATCCCGCGCTGGATCTGGTATCTAGCTCGTCAAAAGAAATGCGGGAGGGGGAGGGGAAGGTGGGCAAAACGGGGCTGCTGGACCCGGGGAATCAACATCATCGCATCACATCGCATCACATCGCATCGCATCTTCCGACTGCACAGGTGGGGTAGGAAAAGGGGGGATAATCACCCACCCTCATCACCTTGACTGTCGTCTCGATTCTCTTTCTCGTTGCTTTCGCTGGAGACAGTTTCCGCGCAGGTCTCCGTGTCTGAGACAGCAGCCTTCCCGACGGGGCCAATGTTGATGGCGATTCGCTTTGGTGCCGCAGCACCAGTAACAGTGCCCAACACGCCTTGCGTGCCACCCTTCTCAACGGAACCGAGTGACCCAATAGAAAGATTCTTCTTCCGGTTCATCATGCCCGCGCTGGAGTTGCTACTGGTCGAGCTTCTGCGCTTAGGGCCTGCAGCAAGTTTCACCAATTCGTCCTCGTCTTCCTCCTCGCGTCGGCGCTTCTCCGTAAGTCGTTCAGGCACCGGGGGTATCTGAGCCGTAGGCGATGTGGGGGCAGACGTCGGCTCTGGAGAAGGCTCAACCTGAATATCTCCAACGGTCAACGGCTGAGCTTCTGCGGACGGAGCTGGAACCTCTTCGGATTTGGTATCCATAGCATCCTCATCATCGTCGTCGGGGTAATCCACCAGCGGCTTGACCATCGGAGAAGCCGATCCATTAGGCGCACCAACAGCAAGGGTGGCTCGGTTATCCTGGGTCCACTATCATTAACATCAGCAACGCCGCTGGGTCTCAGAAGTGCGGGAGTAGTTACCTCGTCCTCGTCATCGGACGTGTTGAAGTATTCCTCTTCGGCAGCGTCCATTTCCTTCACACCCTGCCAGCGCTGGCCATTCAGAGGCATCCGTCGCGGCGTACCCTCATCCTGACTGAACAGTGCCGAATCAGCCTCTGCACCGTAGCCCTGCATCTGGTCGAAGCGAAGAATCAGGTTCTGGAACGTGTCGACGTAGGTGATATTCTCCAGCTTCTCGCGGTACTTCTCCACCACATGCAAAATGAAAGGCTTGATGTTTTCCCGTTTGATAAACTCAAAAAGCTCGAGGCAAGCAGAATTGAGGAGGTTGTCGCGCGGCATGGTTTCGTGGACGATATCCAAAATCAGGCCGAAGGTGTTGTTGTGTGTCATGAGGGCTTGGTAGAAGGTGTCTTGGAGGCTGATCAATGTGCGGAAGAACTTGAGGGCAACTAAACAGAAGGAACGGATGAGCCGAAGTTGAGTCTCGGGAACATAATATTGGACAGCACTCACCCAGCTTCAGGTGTTTTTGAGGAGCAGTGAGGATCTGGGCCACACGGGGGGCGAGAGATTCGCTGTGAATCGCATTGCGCGTGCGAAAGAGGTGCTGACGGACGAAAAAGGTGAGGATATCAACAAGATGCGAGTAGAGCGTGACTTCTTGGAATGTCAAGTCATTAACTAGAAAGGGTCAGTCCGTCCACGAGTCCTTTCCACTTCTTGGGGTCACATGAAACTTACGGGAAGGGCGATTAGCAAGCTGCTTGAGCGGCTGAAACAGCCGCTTGGAAGATTCATCGAAATGTTGCTGGACAAATGCATCAGAGAGGAGGTTGGAGGATCGGACTTTGAAATAATCGGGGCCAGCCCGGGCAAGCGGGTCCTGCAGGGGTATCTGAGGGTCGAGCAGAATCTTAATTGCATCAGCCAGTTGGTTTTTGACACCTAGATCGGTCTCTGCGTGGAGCAGGTCAATTAGGGTGTCGGTGAGCGGCGTCTTCTTCTCATTGACGGCCTTGAGCATATATCCACGCATCATCACTGGATCATGATCAAGCAATGCGACCAGGATATCAATGCCTGTCGTGCGCATAGCCGGGTTCGGGTGCTTCACAGCAAAGGCGATTACCTGAAACAAGCCGTGGCTGATGAAGTTGGCAAATAGCTGGGCCCGCGACGGAGCTTGCAAGTTCTTTGCGATCGCGGCGCATTGGTGTAGGAATTGCACAGCATCATCCTTGCGCTTGGTATCGGGGTTTCTCGGGTCGAAGACCGAAAAGAGCTCTCGAAGGAAGGGAGCATTCGATTGGATGTGGTTCACGATTTCCATCTGATTGAAGAAAATCAGGGAGTTGAGCACGGAGAAGGTCGGATCGTCGAGAATTCGGGCCAGGACCACGTCCTTCAAATACTGCAATCGCCAGGTACTCCGGATCTTCCTGCGAATCAGCGGATCCTTGATCGGCACGACTTCTTTGTAGCGCGACTGGTCGGCGAGATATTGCCGGTGATTCGCCTTGTGTGTTGGGAATTCAGGGTCATCTGTCCCAAACATCCAATTAGCCATGGCTCGCCATCACACCCCAGAGACCAAGCGAAAAAGAGAAAAACAATGGGGCCGTACATTCCAGAGCCCCGACCACCCCCAAGATTATCTGATCGGCAACTACGGTCTCAATGATGGTATTATCATTGAGCAGGATCAGGGATTTCATAATGTTGCAGAGGCGGTGCAAGTCCACCAAGCTCTCCAGATCTTCTGCCATCGTCACCAGAGGCACCAGTTTGCCAATATACTCGTCGCGAATGATGAATTTCGACAGTGCGTCGCGACCGGCCTGCGTCATGCTGGCGGCGCGGACAATCTGCTCGATTTCGGGGAGGTTTCCCAATTCCGGGGCGGGTAACACGATGGATTGGTAGCTTTCGAGGTCATCGGAGAGCGCATCGTCGGCGGCGGCTAAGCTGAGCAGATGTTGCTGCACGGTATTGACAAAGTCCCTGCCATTTGGAAGTCGCCTCGCAGTCAGCCTCCCTGAGCTCCCACGCGGACGCAGACGGGGATTTTCGGCGCGTCTCCTCCCACTCACCAGATCACTGCGCAGCCCTCGGCTTCTTGAAAACTCAGCGCCATATCCGTGCCGTTGGATTCGGTCCAGACGATCAAGGTCTCTGATCGCGTGATACAGTTAGCCAAAGCATATTCCCCTCGTCGGTGATACCGGCGGGTACAGCGGGACAGAAACCTTGCTGTTTTTGATAGCCATCGTCCTTGGTGATCTTGGTCTCTAGCAGGACACGATTTGGTTGGTCCTCCGATTCGACATATATTCGCGGTTCCTCCTGTTTAGGCGCAGAAATGAGGTCAGCGAATCGCGGCGGAGATTCGAGAGGGGGGGGGGTTTCGCGGGTCGCGAGTTGCGGCTGTTCGACTCATGCGCGGGTGGAAACGAGCTGCGCGATCGACCAGCGGGCACAACGAGTCACGAATGCGCCCGTCGCGAACGAGGATGGGAGTGAAGGGCCATGTAAAGCTTACCCCAAGGATCTGGCCGGTGCAGAAGCCGGTGCCACGATCGAACCAGTCATTATCCCTCAGCTCGTAGACCTTGACCCGTTTGCGACCGTCGGGCGGCTGTAGGTCCAGCGCCATGATCGGGCAGGGAAAGGGGGCACGTCACTCCAGCGTCTCCAGAGTGAGGCCCGGGGAGTGTGCCGATGGAGATGGGAAGGAAGGATGGGCCCGTCGGGGAGGGGGGGGGGCGGGGGGAGGGGGAAAAAGGGTCGGTGGCGATGGGTGGTGGAAGGTAGGTTGTGGTTGCGAAGGGGAAAGGTGGAGATGATGAAAGAGTCTGCGGAGGGGATGACGATCGAAGGGAAAGGCAGGAATGGGAGGATCTGGCAGGGGGGCCCACCGGACGGGGGCCTCGGCCAGCAGTTCGGGTGGTTCGGGTCCTTGGAAGATAGAAGGACGATCAGCGATAGAAGATCACAGAGCTGGAATGACGGAACACTAGAGAGGATTCCCGAATTCCCGGGATGCGGTGGTCACGAGCCGCCAGGGCAGGAGAGTCCGCGGTGCTGCCCGAAGAAAGTGGCCGAGCAGGCCGCGACGAGGAGACGGTCGTGTTCTACGTCCCAGCGTCCCAGCGTCCCAGCGTCCCAGCGTCCTCTGGCAGGCCAGACAAGCTAACCATCGCATCACGATATCTCCTCCCATCCCACATCTCCCCGGGCTACTGGCACCAACAATGCTCTCCCCGAAAGCACCCCAGTGGCCCTTGGCCCTGCACGAGGTTGAATGGCATACTTCCTGAAATCAAAGGCACTATATACCTCGTCTTCGCACCCTGACATGGGGCCCGAAGAGTGACAGCTTCGAAGAACCTTCCACGATCGACGACCGCTAGGGGACATACTTTAGTCACATAGTTAGTACCCGGAATAGTCTGTCACTAATAAATCATGACAGCCAGGGGTCGGGCAATTAACCTTCCACGGCAAAGCTTCCATTCCTCTTCTGCGTCCCGGGGACAGTCCCGTAGTACCACCGGCCCCTGCAGCGAGCCGCGACACACAAAACACCAACCACTGCCGACTGCCCACTGCCCACAGCCCACAGCCCACCAAGTGAACCTCAGCAGCCAAGTCGGACCATTCCGCCCCAGCACAGACCATATGGCAACTCCACTTCACTTGGCCCTCTCGCCACCCATTAGCTACTTCTGATTGGCCGCTGTCTCTTGCTGGCCCGTGGTGGCAGATACTTATCGACGATGGCTCGATCAGGAAAGGTTCGAGGCCGGCGCCAGCTCGTATTTTTTTTTTTCTCTCTGCATTCCTGCCGGTGCTCTCTTCTGTCTCTTTTCCCTTTCATCCTTCTCGTCTATTGTTGGTGCTGCTTGAAGCGAGCGACTTCTGGGAGTTTTGCGCTCGTGAACTATAAAGCTCCCCTTTGCGATACCTGACCGCAACCGGTGATCGGCGCGCATCGTCTTAATAGTCCTGCAACCCCCGCACTTCATTCTCTCTCCTCGTATTGCATATTGCTCCCGCCCGACCATGACTGACTCCAAGGACCAAGTCACCGTCCAGACGGCCGACACGATCAACCAGGCGTCGTCGCAGTCCAAGGCTGACTCGGTCGCGGTGATGAACCCCGCCGCGGGGGAGACCGCCGCGCCGGCGGACAAGGTCGATGAGGAGAAGAAGGGATACTTGGCGTATTTCAAGACCAAGGAGTTCTACATCACCTTGATTCTCGGGTGAGTGAGACCCAGTCGTCGATGCAACCCGGCCGGGGGAAAATCATGGCCAGTGCTAATGAGAAATACAACCAGACAACTCCTCGCCATCGCCAACACCGCCACGGGCACGTTCACCACGCTCCTCGGCGAGCAGGAATGGGCAATTCCCACGTTCCAGACACTGCTCAACTACGTGGTGCTGACGATGATCTTCACTCCTTACACCATATACCGCTACGGATTCAAGGGCTGGCTCCGCGTGATCTACACGGACGGCTGGAAGTATATCATCCTCGCCTTCTGCGACGTCCAGGGCAACTACTTCGTCGTGCTGGCCTACCAGTACACCACCATGCTAAGCGCCCAGCTCATCAACTTCTGGGCCATTGTCGTCGTCGTCCTCCTCTCCTTCGTGTTCCTCAAGGTCCGCTACCACATCACCCAGATCCTGGGCATCATCATCTGCATCGGCGGCATGGGCGTCCTGATCGCCTCGGACCACATTACCGGCGTCAACGGCGGCGACGTGTCCAGCGGCCACCAGCTGAAGGGTGACCTGTTCGCTCTGCTCGGCGCTAGCTTCTACGGCCTGACCAACACGGCCGAGGAGTACCTCGTCAGCAAGAAGCCCGTGTACGAGGTGCTGGGCCAGCTGTCGTTCTACGCGTGCATCATCGATGGCGTGCAGAGCGCCATCTTCGAGCGCAGCAACTACAACAACTCCAACTGGGACGGCAAGGTCGGCGGCTACCTGACCGGCTTCACGCTGTGCCTGACGCTGTTCTACTGCCTGGCACCACTGCTGTTCCGCCTGTCCTCCGCCGCCTTCTTCAATATCTCCATGCTCACCATGAACTTCTGGGGCGTGTGCATCGGCATCAAGGTCTTCCACTACCATATCCACTGGATGTACCCCATCGCCTTTGTCATGATCGTCGTCGGCCAGCTGATCTACTACCTGGGCCGCAAGGCGCTGGCCGAGGCGCGGAAGCCCTGGCTGGGTCAGAACCAGGAGGCAGGTGTGGCGGGTCTGTTCACCGCGAAGCGCCGCATCGAGCATGCCGTCCCGGCCGGTGCGGACCCCCAGGACCACGACCCCGAGCGCCGGCCCGCGGAGAATACCAGCTCGGTCTGAGTGTTGCTCTCGTCCATCTTGGCAGAGATACATCTCGGTTCAAGACCTTAGATGGACTACGTACAGGTTAGGCCCTGGTCCCATGGGATCGGAGGTTGATTGCTCTGCTGCGCGGCGCATGTTTAATGCTTAATTGCTTAATTGTTTCAACGATTGATCCGATGTATACGAACAATCACGAGAACGAATTGATCTGCAAGTGACTTGATTATATTCCCTACCTCGTAGCTTCGTACTATCTCGAATGAATCCGGCTCATCCTCATGGCAGCGCTTCCACCTTCAGCAGTAACGAATCTGTCACTGGACACTCAGTGCACTTGCCAAGTTTCACGCCTGAAAGCGCCTACTTGGTATGAACATGTCCCGATGCGGAGGTTTCACTAGTAGGGTCAAGCCCAGTAACGGAGCACATTCACCACGCCGACGAGAGACGAAGGGTCTTTCCGCTGAAAGCCGGACAGACGCAAGACAGAGACCACGGGGCAATGGAAAAGACACCGATGGCGCAACGAACGTAGACCGAGAGATAGAATCTCAGGGTGAGCGGAGGGGACGAAGAGAACCCGCCATAACCGAAATCTGAGCATGGCCCAAGAGAAACGAAGATAGTTCCGTCACCCGTATTATCCGCATCACTTCGCTATCACCGATGCCGCCAAACACTTAACGAAAGAACCCGCTTCGAGCCTCGCTGGTCCCAGTCCCTCCGCGATAGGAAACAAACAACAGACCAGTCACACGAAAAGAGAAGATTGAGGTGACATAGGGTTTATTTTCATCCAAAAAAAGGAAATCCATGAAGTGGCGATAATATGAAACGATATCGAACATGGGCATCGGCATCGGCATCGGCATCAAGAGAAGCAGAACCCGGACATACGAAACCCCTACCAGCCCAGAAATTGAAAAAGAAACCCGTGAATTAGAAAAAATCCATATCCAGTCCATTCGCATCGAGAACCGCATTGAAAAAGAACACCGAGAAATGAGACGAGAGATTCAGGAAAGCGCCATGATCCGACCATTTCAACACAGGCACCAAATGGGAAGTAAATCACCAAGGTAAAAAAAAAGAAACCAGAACAAGAGAATCACCAGAAACCAGAGACCACAAAACCAGCGGAATCACACCGGCCATTTTGTTGTTCATTTTTAGCATCCCGATCCCAGCACAAGACACCAAGGGGCCACAGAAAGAACCGAACCGAACCGACTCCAGGAACAAGGGAACAGGAACACCAACCCGCATCAGACCGACACGCACGAAGGAGCAGGAACAGTAACAGCCCAGCACCGACCCACTTCGGACCCAACCGAACACGCGAAAAATGTAAACCAATCAAATCATAAAAGAAGCAGAGCGTCAGCCCGAGGTCCAGGTCACGCATGGAACCGAAACGCAGAGACCAGTCAAGTCAAGTCAGGTCAAGTCAGGACGTGCGCCACCGAAACCTAATCCAAACCGTCCCGTACCGAATGGCTGCCGTATATGTACCGAGTGCTCGGAAAAAAGCCCGTATTTCACCCACGCAATGTTAAGCCGTTTTTCTCGCACAACGCCGCAGGATAATACCAAAATGAAAATATGGAGGACAGACGAACAGACAGAGAGCAAGAAACAGCAACCCCAAGTCGCAAATGCATGCCATCATAACACGCCAAGTCAAAGCTTCAAAGCAGGAGCAGACAAGGTCATTCGCCGTGTCGGTTTAGCCCCAAACGGAGGCCTGTACGCCCAGCCCGCCCTTCGAGCCCCAGACGCCGCTGCCGTTGCTCCAACCTAGACCAACACCACCAGTGGACGAGTCCTTGGCGCTCGGGGCGCTGGTGGTAGCGGTCACGGCCGGGTTGGATGTGGACGCGGACGCGGACCGCTCGTTGCCAGCGACGGCGGCAGCCTCCCCAGGGATGAAGCCGAAGCCCAGTGGCGAGGGCAGAGGAGTGGTCGAGCGCTGCTTGTTAAGGGTCGGGTTCGAGGCCGGAGCAGCGGTTTGGCCGGGAAGGGGGCGAGAACCGATGGGGCCGACGGATCCAATGGGGCCAGCGGTCGACTTGGGGGCCCCCTGGCGAGAAGAGTGCGAGTCGGCGCCGGGCGAGGAGGTCGACGTGCCGGGCTGCTCAGGGAAGCCGGCGTTAATGGCGGAGCTGGGCGAGGAGGTGCTGTTGGCGCGGGGCGGCGACTGGAGACCGGGCGCTCCATCCGCAGGGGCAGCACCCCCGGCCGGGGTCAGGCCGAATGGGTCAACCCCACGAGGAGATGGTCCACGGACGGCCGACGAGGGGGTGCCAGCGGCTTGACTGTCGGCCCTGGAGTTGTCGTCAGACAGTGGGCCGGGGGGAAAGAAGGCAGGACTCTCGTTGCCGTACAGGGCGCGGTGCTGGCGAGCCAGGAGGTCGCGGCGGCTCTCTTCACTCGTTGCCGCGGGGCTGCTGGAGCGATCGGATTTGGTTGCAGACATCTCGGCGAGGAGGCCTTTGGAGAAAGAAAAAGAACGTATTAAAAGAAAGCCGCATTTCACAACGTTTGTAGCAGAGGCAAAACCAAAAAAAAAAGTAATATTATACAGGGCCGACCGATACATAGATGCAGAAGAGAAAGGAGAAGATGGGTAAGGGGGGAAAATGACGGGGGAATATAGAGCGTCAAGTGGAAGGAGAAAAAAGAGGGAAAAGAATCACACGCTACCACGTACTTCGGTTGTACTGCTGCTCCTGGTGATAGTTGCGGAGCTCCCGTTCTCGCTGTGCCGCCATCCGACGCTTCGCCTGCATCATCTGCTCTACTTCATTCGGGCGGCCCTGGTAGCGCTGCGAGGCATAGAAGCCCTGTGCATTGCCCGAGGGGTGCACTCGTGAGTTGTCGAACTCGCTGATTGAATGGTGTCGCGGGGGGCACCACCCATGCGCGGGTCTGTTCACGGGCGAATGAGCACAGGATTTTTTTTTTTTAATACCTTCGACGGTTGGGGGCAGCCGGCCACCTACCGTACTCAGGATAGGGACGGCCCATCATCATGGGCATCGAGTCCCGGCGAGGAGCATTCCACAGCTTGCCGCTCTTGACGAGATTGTCGATCGCACGATCGACCTCTAGAGGGGAAAAGGACATGATCAGCAAATTGGTCCCAGTGCAGGTTCTTGTGAATGCGCATCATCAATTGATCTCAGCGTTGTCATCTCGTCGCAAAACGCGCCACGCTCATCCTCGGCAGTCATCCGATGGTCATGTGCCCCAACACAATCTTTCCAATTTTTTCCGGCTGAGGAACGAAGGAGTCGCAGGGACGAGGGAGAGAAGTAGTGGTTCAGCATACCGTCAAACTGGGAAGAGAAAGCCGGGCTATCCTCGCGCTGGGAAACAGAGCTCGAACCTATAGAACCGGGTCGGTCAGTATTTTCTTGTCCCTTCTCGCGGTGCGGGCCGAGTTGGCGATGAGTGCATACCTGACCGGGAGGGCGGCACCGGCTGCTCCCACGAGACCTGGCGCGCAGCGGGAGCTTGCCAGCCCTGCGGCTCATAGTACGACGAAGACATGGTCGTGTGAGAGAGAGAGAGAGAGCGGAGGAAGGAGGAAGGTCGTCGCGGAGGCCGCACGGCGTTCAGGGGGTGGGAAGGCGGCGAAGGAGATGATCCGTCCGAGAATCCGAGGCGATCTGTTCAAGATCGAAAAAATGTGAGATTTGGGGCCCCTCAGAAAAAAAAAAAGACCAAAAAAAGCCCAAGATGCAAAGGAGTCGATTCGACAGGACCAAAGGAGGGACGGGATCTGGAGGGTGGGAGGGCTGGAGGTTGGAGTAATTTGGGCTGGAAATGAGGGAAAATGGCCGTGGGTCCTCGGGCGTGGTGTGCCGCACTGCTCGTTTTTCGGCGGTTCGGGGCGGTTTTTTTTTGGGTTGGTTTGGGTTGGTTGGATTTTGGGCCCACGAGGACCCGGAGGTGTTTCACGGACCATTGCCATGGCATCAGACAGCAGAAAACAGAAGATTCACTTACAGGAGGAAGCCTCTCAAGGGGTGGGAGAACTACCACGAGTTAACGAGGCAGACTTGCTTTGACGGGGGAGAAGAGGAGGGGAAGAAGAAAAGAGGAAAGAGGAGGGTCTAGTGTATTTGGGCGGATTAACTACGTAGTTTACTAACGAATAACGAGTAATCCGATGTAGGAAGGACGAACGACAGTGGTTGTACCCCGTAAAGGTTGTCAGAGTAATCAGCAAAGACTCACACGAACCATCGTCTTTATGAAAAATCCTCATTATTTGTTGGTGACCGAAATCTGCACATTCTGTGGTCACCAGGTCGAGTCGGACTACCAGCTGGTCTCCAGGACGTGGGCGTACTCGGCCATACCTCATTCCTCTCCCACGCACTCGCTGATGCCTGGCCATCTTGTTCGATCAGACCTCCATGATATCTCCTCCACAAAGTCCCCCAGGTACTCCCACGTACCCCCCTGTCCACACACCACCTGCTTCCCGCGGCAATTCCCGGCCGCCCACTAGCCCTCATTCGTTCTCGACCGGGGCCGGTCACCGGAGATTGGAGATGGGCACGGGGCGTGTGCCTAAGCGTCGACTAGCATGCTCCTTGTGTCCGACCCCCAGCGGCCGTCTGATTCGCCTGGGGCCCATTGAAATCATGCCTACGGTACAGTCCCAGTTGGCCCCGTCCTGGTTAGCCTCGTCGGCCCTCGTCGCCGTCATTTCTCGTGCTCGTGCAAATGAGTAGCCCCGGCTGCGCGAAGGGCTGTGGGCTTTTCGAAGGCCCCTAACCCCCCGTGACGTTGGATACGAACAGTGACATTGTGTGTAGGCCCTAGGCATGAGCCTGGACCACTACTCACGGAACACCATGGCGAGCTGGGTTCCCCCCATGGTTGTCCGGCCCAGACAGGGCACTATGTAACTACAGACCGGCACTTGCATTCCGACGAGGTACAGACTACCGAAGGAGTTCTCTTGCGACAGAGCCGCCCAAGCCGCATCTCACGCATCGGCGCCAGTCGCATCGACAATGGATCTAGACGGCCCCGTTCGCCTGCTGACAGAGAAGTATGTCTTGAATCCGCCCTTGCCCCTCCGATCGGCGCCGCCAGTGCACTCTGCTGCTTATCGTCCTGCGGGCCGGTGGTATGATTGACTGGAGTGTACAATGTACAGTCTGCACTCGCATGCAGCCTGCCCAGCATCCATCGTCCCGTGAAAGTGCCCGCGAACGCGTACAGCCAGTAGGGACATCCTCTCCTCGACTGCAGCTCGTTGCCAGGCCCTCGGAGGCGCCAAGGCCACGCACAAGTCCTAGGATACTGGGGGGGGGCGATGGCTCGGTTACTTGCATCCGGCTTCGATCCTTCTTGAAGAACGAGAAAGGCAAAAAATTTTCGTTACCCCTCCTCATGAGGGGCTGCAAAAACACAGGGGTACTTTGGAGTACCGCGGGAGTGTACCTCACTAGAATGCGCCCGTCGTTCCAAACAGGCTTCGGAGCAGCAAGGCAACACCCCGCGGCCGTTGGCTGCTCGTTCTCTTCCGCCTAGTTCCTTCCATCCCCATCCACCTTGGCCCGTGCTATGACCAACTCATCGCTCGGTCAATTCAGGTCCTCAAGTGGAGCCGGGCCGGCCAGCATTTGATATTGTTCCGCAAGGTCCGCCCTCCTTCGGCCGGATTGGATTGGATTGGATTCAGAGGGGATGCAGATGTTCTTCTGTCTCCGTACTCCTACTCCGTATATTGTCCACGATTGAGGTTTTTGGGCATGCCCAGTCTCCGCGTTGATTCCTGGCCATCCCGCAGGACAACATTTGCAGCCAAACAGAACGTTTGATGACGACGCGCGCACTGGATGTACCTGCTCCGTACGTTCAGTGCACCTCAGATCGATATAGTGTATTCACAGGGTATAGTGCGAGTGGGGCTGCACTCGGAGTGAATCAAGGTGGGATGAGAACTGTCCTATACACGCCAGCACAGGAGCAGCCAGTGCACCACAGACCCCAGGATAATAGACTCAAGACTAAACATTTGCTTTCGAAGGTTTCGACAATCAGAGGCGTTCGCCCGCTCCCGTACTCCCAGGCAATTGACTGCTTCTGCAAGACTCGCGCCCATGGGACTCGGGCCCAGCTTTCCCCAGAAACTCTAATCACTCCCATCATCGGCGCAACGCCCATCCATCCTCTTTCCTTGGCGGCCGCTTCAAACCCTCCGGCGTGTATCACCACGAAAGCAAGTCTAGCATGTCCCGCGTTACCTCGAGGAAAGGGAAGGGGAGTTTAGATCCGACATTCCGCGCGTCATACTACCACCGGCTAGTTTGAAGGGGAAGCGCTAGATCGCTCGCCCGGTTGCACCCCCGGCGCCCTGGTGCCGCTTAGGCCCAAGTATCGCTTCGCTATAGTTCGCGAAAGACAGGTCGCATACAAATTATTCGTTTGAGAGAGATGCTCCCTTAACTTCACTGTCACAAGCTGATGCCCTGAGAATCAGCACCCATGGAATCCTCCGAAATGCTGGACAGGCAAAAAGAATCAGCCTGCGTATACTCTTCGGCCAACCATCGCTGTTGAGGCCGACAAAGAGTGCCATCAAGTGGTGTCAATGGGCCACGCCCTCAGAATTTGACTTTGAGTGGGTGGCTCGCAGTGTTCTTTCATCGCGTACTCCGGACGCGTTCAGACCCTAGGGCTCGGGGGCGGATTGATATATGGGTCTCCAATCATCGGGGTCCGGCCCTGCGTCCAACAAAGGAGGCGATAGGGAGGGAGTGAGGGGAAAGCCGCAACGATAACAATAATGCCCATGGGTATAAATCGCTAACAGAGAAAACACTGGTGACGGGAAACGCACGGGATCAGTATATACCACTCAGACGAGACTCGAATCGGCCCCCTTGGGCCGATAAGTGAATTAGGTTATCGCGTTCAGCACGTGCGGGCGAACGCGCAGGATCGCGGGGGGTACGCAGAACGGCGAACGGCGATCCAAAAGGGGGGAAGTTGATATCAAGCAATTGTTCACGCAATCGATCTCTACCTACGATAGGCAAATAGTTTACTGACTTCACTTCGCCAGTCGATTCGACCGTACTCCATGAATGAGGTACAGTCAGAATATCTCCGGGGAGATAGGGTGACTAGCCACCCTCGACAAGTGGTACCTGCATGCATAGCTCCGTGGCACTGCACCGTCCACCTTCCGATGGTTCCTGAAAGGGGGGCAGAGAGGAGAGGGAAACAGCAAAATCAAGGAGTGTGATAGGTACGGGCGGGAGCAACAAAGAAGGGGAGGCGAAGCCATGTGGGAATTCCTTTTTCAGGAGAAAATGATGTTGGATCAATCAGCCATTAGGGGGGCGATCCGTCAAATAGTCAGGTCTCCGTTGAGGAGAAGGGGGGAAAAGAGTGGAATACGGCCGGATAGGACAATGGGAGAACCCCAATAATCTGCGAAGAATAGAATAATAGGAGTAATAGGAGGTATGTCTCATAGTTCCAGAGTTTGTCGCGGTATTATTCGGGTCGCAGGTAGAACGGTCAGCGACTGGCAGAGTGGCCGATTTAGGCGCCCTTTCGTACCGGGTCGAGCTGAGTGATTACCTCTAGCTGAATGGCAATTTGGCTCGTTCTTCACAACGACTCTCTCTCTCTTATTTTATTTGTCCTATACCCGGCTCTTCAAATCCAAGTGGGTGGTGGTGAACGCGATAGCAAGAGGGTGAGTGCTCCCAGGCAGCGGACGGCAGTGATTTTACCGCTCGACAGGGGCTGACCACGCCGGCATGAACAGTCGCCTTCACCCAGTCCGCCAAACTCCAAACTCCAAACCTCAAACCTTCCAGACCACACCCTCGACCCTCGACCCTCGAACTTCCTCCCACCTTCCTCCCCTCTCCACTCCTCCCTTTCCTTCCTTCAATCGGAACCCCGGTTGGTTCCTCCAGGATTTCTCGTCGACAGTGCTCGCCTCCACGTTCTCCCCTTTTTGGAACGGCTTTCCACAGAGCGCTGGCCCGGTTCGGTGCTCGTGCTGCCCACTGCACCTCTTCGCCTCCCCGCGAGATCTCGGTCCTCCAAACCACGCCCTGTATTTCTTTCTTCAAAGCTCCTGGTTGAGGCAATCTTTTTTTCCTTTCTTCTTTCGTTTCTTCTACTTTCGTTTATTCCGCGTCCTCGGAAGGCATTCCTCTCCGGTTCGGCCGACCCCCCAATTTTGCGCTCCTGTGTGAGGGTGATTGATTCCTCCTCCACGGCCTCTCGCCCGCGCTCTGCACCCACACAGCCCACGAGGTTCCCACGATCGTCTGCTGCGCCGAGCTAGTCTCCCCCCAGAACGCCCCGAGTTGCCCGTTTGGCGTGGTTTGAGGTTTTTCTTTGGTCTTGATTACGGTTGGAAGTGGAACCCGGAGGGGCTGTCTTGAGTCGTGTGGAAATCGATTCCTCTCCGCCGAAGTCGCCGAGTCCGATCACACGAGCCCTGGTGTTGGAAATTGCTATATGGTCCCAAACATCGATGGGAATGCGAAGTGTTCCCACCACCGTGGTGACCTTTCACCCATAGCGTCGGAGCAGCCTTCCCGCACGATGGCATGGATACCGCAGCCCGACGCGTCCGAGATCCCCCCTCGGCCTCCACTGACTTCGCAGCAGTCGAACTCCCTCCCATCGACACCCTACCAGCATGCGCGCAACCTCTCTTTCCACTCCCGGTCGCCCTCCCCCGTCCGGGGAAGCACGTCGCCTCGTTCCACACACTCCGAGTCCACGCACCTGCCTCCTTCAGCTCGGAAACCGCTCGGGGGGTGTAAATATGAAACAGCCATGGCATATTTTCGAAGACGAATACCATATAGTCTTGGGGCGGATATACTCCCGGAGGAAAAAGATGAATTGAAAGAGAAACTCGACCCGGAGGAGGAGCGCAAGTTGACGGCGGACATTATGGAGCTCTACGATCGGCTATTACCCTCCGCTGAGAGTGATGATCGACGACGGCAATTGGTTCGGAAATTGGAGAAGCTGTTTAATGAGCAATGGCCTGGGCACGAAATCAAGGCGAATGTCTTTGGTTCGTCGGGGAATAAGCTCTGCTCCAGTGACTCGGACGGTACGTGAACAAACGACATTGAAGGGGAAACCCACAGGAAACAAAGGACACCCAGGGCTGACTCGCAACCAGTGGACATCTGCATCACGACGAGTTTCAAGGATCTGGAACATGTGTGCCTGCTGGCAGAAGTTTTGGCAAAGCGTAAGGAAGAACGAGGATCATGAGCTTGGAGAGACCTTCAATTTTGGCTGACCTTTTGAACGTGAAAAAAATAGATGGAATGGAACGAGTTGTCTGTGTCTCCCATGCCAAAGTCCCGATTGTGAAAATTTGGGATCCGGAACTGAAACTGGCGTGCGACATGAACGTCAATAACACCCTCGCATTGGAAAACACTCGCATGATTCGGACATATGTCGAAGTCGATGAACGCGTGCGACCTTTGGCCATGACGGTTAAGCACTGGACGAAACGACGGATTCTCAACGATGCGGCACTAGGGGGGACACTTAGTTCCTACACTTGGATCTGTCTGATCATCAACTTTTTGCAAACACGGAGTCCGCCAGTTTTGCCGAGTCTCCAGGCTCGTCCCCATAAGAAGAGAGCCACACCAGACGGATTAGTGTATTCGTTCGATGATGATCTCGACTCTTTGGCTGAGTTTGGTCGGAAGAATAAGCAGACGGTTGGGCAGCTGTTATTCGAATTCTTTCGGTATTATGGTCACGAAATCAATTATGAGAAAAACGTCATTTCAGTGCGCGAGGGGAAGTTGGTCTCCAAGGAGGGCAAGGGCTGGCATTTGTCTGTGAATAATCGACTGTGCGTGGAGGAGCCGTTCAACACGTCCAGGAATTTGGGCAACACGGCTGACGACACGTCATTCCGGGGTTTGCACATGGAGTTGCGGAGAGCATTTAAGTTCGCCTCAGATGGTGATTTGGCGGGCTGTTGCGCTCAATTTGAGTATCCGCCAGAGGAGGAGCGGACGTGGGAACGACCACCACCGCAACCAAGGCCGATCATCACCCCTTCTCTCCCGACGAGAGGGGGCCGGGGCGGCCGTGGTGGACGGTATGCCAATCAGTTTTCCAGGGGAGGCTTTGCTGGTGGCCGTCGAACATCCAACACAGGCAACAAGGGCTCGTTCCGGCAACCCAATGCCGCGAGCACTCCGGAGTTGTCCTTGCAGGCTCAGCAACAGGCTCAATTTCTGTTGCATGATCAGCTCTATCAGCAAATTCAGCTTCTCCAGGCACAGGAGCAAGAGCTGCGCATGCAGCTACACAACCAAGCATTGATCACAGGGCGACCGCCGCCAGTGTTCCTTCGCCAGCCTTTCATCCAGTTTCCTATGCCGCAGCAACAAGAATACTCAGGTGACGAGAATCCGAGGTCACGATCAAGCACCGTGAACCAGCCACCTCTCACTCCAGGGCGGCAGCAAACCTTCTACCCGAGCCCTACCTATGCTTCCGTGAGTGCTGCCGGCACACAAGGTAGCACCACAAATCCTCCATCCCCCTCCGCTGCTACCGCTCTCCCTGATCTCCGCCGTAATCCCCGACGCCCTTCAGTTGTGAACGACTCACCGAAGGCCAACCTTCGGGCGCATTCTCAGCCAGCACGACCTCAAAATTCGCCCTCCTTTCCGACTTTCACACCTCTTTATACGATCCCGCAACCTTTGGACACCTCGTTGAGCTCTAAACAGCGACTGGCTCCTGAGCCATCAGAAGGCGGCGAGGGCAGCGGAGATGAGCATGTAATGCCATCCAACAGCCTCCCCAGCAATGGCTCTCGCTCCGATTCCGTGGACGAATCCACCGGGGCCCAGGATATAATGGGCTACTATATAACCCCGCAGCAGCTGCAAGTCTATCAGCAGACCTCAATGCTGTCCCCAACGTCTTCCACGCCCATGGGTCTTGCACTGCCAAATGGCTATGCATCTTTTCTCCCTGTGCAGCAGGACTATCGGCCCGGCCAGCTCTCGCCGGAAGGGTTGAATTCGCGGTCTGAACAAACGCCCACCCCTGCGTCTAGGGCTTCGGTGTCGGGACCGCAGCGCCCGGCTTCGCGGCCACCGCCGGCTATGGATCGGGGTCCTTTGATCGTGGATGGTTCGGTACCGCCGAGTGAGCATCGCCAGTCGTATACGACGGATCTTATCGATCCGTATACTGCTGTCACGCATTACACGTCGACCTCGGATGACCACAACATCAACACGCCTGCCAGCTTCTCTGATTCTCTGTCCCAGGATTTCCAGGAACCCGGTCCGTTCGAATTAGAGCAGCAACCTGTCTTCACGCGACCGCCGTTCGAAGCGCACAAGACGAGCAACGCCAACAGTGGCGAAGCGGTTCCAGAAAAGACGAATGGACAGCTGGAACTCCTTGCCAGCCGTCTGCAAAACTACCATTTGTCAAATGCTGAGAAGCTGACCCAGTCGCAATCCTTGTTGAAGTCGAACTCGGATCGACATAAGAACGGCTCGGCTCAGCAGGGGTCAGGCAAAGACGCAGGGCAATTGAAGAACTCAGCGCCACCGGGGGGTAAGGCTTCTCCCGGGGCGCATCAGACTAACGAGGCTCGTCAACATACTTCAAATTCGAAGCGCGGGCGGCCGAATGGGGTTGATTTGTCGGAGAAGGTCAATGGTGTCAACCACGGTCATAGCAATGGCCACGGGCATAAGCCTAAGCCGAAGAGCCGGCAAGATGCGACGCATAATTCATCCCATCCCCACGGTGATAGCAAAGACAGAATCGGCGATCATCCTCCCCGGAAATCGGGCGGCCCCTTGAATGGCACCACTGATACCAATCATAGCGGATGGCAGACCACTGGAAAGAAGAAGCACCGCCGGAATGCTAAATCTTCTGCTGAGTCGCGCAACGGCATCAACGGTGGACCCGAGCCCCTGCCTGCAGACGAGTCCTTGCGGAAAGGCGGCTGAAAGAGAAGAAATAAAAACTAACAAGACCTTTATTGTTCTGACCTGATTTCGTCATTCACGAGCACGTCGACGTCAAAATAAAATGCTTCAAGAACGGGTGTCCCAAGTATACGAAACGAGCAAAAAAAGAAAAAAAGAAATCATTGAATATTTTGCTCCCAGTTTTCATCTTCAAACCTGTCGAGCAAATGTCGACTCCATCCACGACTGTCCCAAGACTCAACGGCCATCTTGAATTTTTCGTCTCCTTTTTTTCTAACCCAATTTCCAATTGTCTTTCCAATTTTCTTTCCCGGTGTCAAAGGGGAACCGGGCGGTCGGGGCATCTGCGCAGCATCTTATCAATCCATCATTCATCATTCAATCATCGATCAATCGCACTATTCATTATCCATCATTGCCTGCCTTGCCTTATCTTTCCATTGATTGCCTGTGTTTCTTGAGAATTCTCATTCCAAGTTTGGCTGGTTCTGGCTTGTGTTTCTTTATCGCCTTTTCTTCATTCTGTTTCATTTTCGGAACGCAACACGACTGGACTGGACTGACTGACTGCACGAAACATTTCCCCCGGGCTTCCCGCAAATTCTTTGGAGTTCTTTGTTGAATGGATGGGCTGTGCTTTGTTCTGGATAAATGCTAGGCACCCGGCTTGTTTTCTTTCTCCGTTTCTTCTCCTGTTGTTTGTGGTGATTGATTGTGGGTGGGAGTGAGCGGAGAGATTATTATGGGTGTTCCCCGTCATCTTCCCTTTTTCGGTTCTGTATAAAAAGCGAATACCAGCCTGGGTTGTCAATGAGAAAAATTTCAAAATGGCCCTATTTTCAATTGCCTGTGTAGAGGGGATTACCGAGTCCTTGTTAGCCGGTTCTCGGTTTATCCTGGTCTCGAACAGGTAATTCACGAAGAATGGCAACTTTTGGTAGGTAGCTTTAAAATTGCCCAAGCTCTTTCCTCGATTGGGTCTTCTTACATCGGTGATTAGTCAAATTTTGGACAAGTGTCTCGGCGTTCCCCCAACAAATGAAGGGGGAAGAGGGAGATATATCGCAACCGAATGCGTAATCGCGGCATATATACCTGTGTTTATTCCTTGCATTTTGCCCATTGCGCCATCGATATCACCTTTGCCGTCATGTGTGCCACAGCCTTGGCAATGTAAATCATTTTAGGGTATGTCGATCTTTTTGCGCTTTTAGACCGAGTCGCGTGAGCATGTTTTGCGCAGATTATGAGGATCTAGGATTTATGGGCCAGACCTATCAGGTTTAGGTTGTGCCTGCTAAGGTGAAATAGCACAGTATGATGATACTCTATTAACCTGATGCAGCCTAACTAGTTGAAATCCCATATGCCCATCACGCAGTGATATATCTTTTAGTGAAAGTGGAATGCAGCCACTTCCAGAAATTTTATATAGAAAATTTACTTGGACAACGTACCTCTAACGCACACTTTACTTTTGTTTGGAATGCAGTAGTATCGTATTACCTGTCCTCAGAATGACGGTATGGTAGTGTGAGATAATGATGGATAGTGACTTTGATATTGTACATTTATTTTGACAGAGTTAATCCCAAGGACTGACCCATGAGCACATGTAACTTGTAGCTCGGAAAGAAAATCTATCGAGGAATCATCTTGATCGCTTTTCTCTTGCAAGAGACAAGGCGGAGGCAAGATTAAATCACATAAAAGGGTACTGAAGAGGGGGGGGGGAATGCGATATAAAAACAGTGAAACCCGCCGAGAAAAAAATGCAATTCATAAGGGGGTATGAGACAACGAAACTAGGTCCAGAATTTTCGTTTCGTATAAAGGGGTTCCCTGGAAAGATTTGGAGGGGGGATTTGGAGGGCAGAGATGTACCAGGGACCTCAGCTCCAGATTTCGGCGAAGATGAACGGGAAGATCACAATACATGCTGTCCAGAAAACCATGAAGGACCGGTATGGGAACAGGATTAATTGTGTCCACGGGGTTTCCCGGAAAAGAACCCAGATGGAGAGGAAAGCGACGGTGAAGAAGTGGGAGAAGAGAATGAGGGGTTGCTTGATCAAGCCTGCGAGGAGTCCGACAGGCCCGTCCACGGGGCCGATCTGGAAGTAGCGGAAGCAGCCACGTTGGAGAGCGAGAAGATGGGTATCTGTTTGAAAGTTAATGGGGCAATTGCAGGGCGACTTCAGAGAGACGTACCATTAGCGGCGAATAGCTGGTAAAGAGCCTGTGCAAGAATATTGATGACAGAGGAGGAGTTCTTGCGTATCCAGTGGAAGCGCGAGAGCTGCTGGAGAACGAGCGCGGTATCTCCCAGGTTCGGCACGGCCTCTGGGCTCAGCAACTCGCGGATGCAGCAGACGTCGTTCAGAGCCACGGTCATTCCACCACCAGTCAATGGGTGCCGCATGTTCAGTGCGTCACCTAAAATCATCAGGCCGGGGGTCCTGTTTGTGGATGCTGGCAGGAAGGAGTTCGGCATCGACCGTAGCTGGCCCTTATCCAGCGCAGCCTCGAACGACGGCCGCACTCCTTCAGGGAGGGAGGGAAGGATGACGTTCCGCAGGTGGTTCTTGACACCACCATTCTTCACTGAGGCCGAGGGGAGGTTATCTGGGACGTCAACGAGAATCCGGGTCTCGTGGGTACCGATTTGGTAAATGAGGACCGGAGGTTTGTCGCTGAGGAGGACGTGGCCAGAATTTGGGGAGGGGAGTTTCGCGTCGATCAGCTCGAGGCCCCAGAACTTAGAGCGGACCTTGGGTGTATGCGGGTGATGTGCCTTGCGGAACTTCGAGGCGTAGCCGTCGGCGACGACGGTGAGCTGGCCGAAGTAGCAGTCTTTCAGATCCTGCGTCACGCACTCGACGCCAAGCACTTGGCCCTGTACTTGCGACGAGGTCACTAGGCCTGTCACCTTTGCCTCAATCACCGTCACATTGGGGCAGGCCAATGCGGCCTGGCGTAGCTTCATAACGAACCGGCCATGGTGGAAGGATTTTCCCACAGGTCGGGGCGAGGAGGGAGTCTCCTTGGGGTACATCAGCTTGACCGGTTCACCAAAGTAGGTGATATAGTAGCTGTCAACGTCAATTGCGTCGATATCATCCAGACAGTCCCGCAGGCCCAATTGTTCCAGCGCCTTCACCCCTCCGGGCTGGAGTAGCTCGCCAACAATGCGATCCGGCTCCTTCATCGAGGCCTCGAGCAGAATGACACTGCGTCCCTGCCGTCCCAGCGTGACAGCCAACGCGCTGCCGAGAATCCCAGCGCCGACGATCACGACGTCGGCCTCATGGTATTGGATGCGGCGTCGAGCTGCCTGCTGAGATTTAGGCGCTTGGCCGTTGAGTATGGAGGTCATGGTGGGAGGCCGAGAAGAAAAGGAAAACGATCGGTGACTAGCAAGGCGGCCGTGGCCGCAGGGGCATGCCTAAGGCTTATAAACCTATAAGCAGAGAATCGGAGTGGAACGGCGAGAAGCGAGAGGTGGAAAAAGTATGGGCTGATCGATGGATTAAGGGGTGTGGCGTGACATGTGAAAGCCAAGCCGCTCTCCGCCTTTCAACGTTGAGGCGTGTCCCAATGGAGTAGGTCGGTGTCACGCGTCTACATAGTTCCTAGAGTATTCCTACAGTACACCCTGTCGAATGTATAATAAAGCGCCATATATTCCTATTCTTTCACTACCAAGGGTGCCGCTGTCAGATGTTAGATATGATCCGAATTGCTCAAAGTGAAAGGAAATAGATGACACGCTTACTCTGCCATCCCAGCACCAGAAACTGCCACTCTCATTCTTCTCCCCAATGACCTTGAGCATTCCTGTGACGCTTTCAGCGGGCTGGATGGAACCTTCCACTTCCCAATCGACGTCGATATTGGCCATGTCGCTGCAGAATCGTCAATACACGCATGGCTGACCCCTCGATGGCTCGTCTTTGGTTATGTACGTTTGAACTTCACCTGGATGCATGGCTAGGATGCATATATTACCCCATTTTCCACCCTTCCGACCTAGTTCTGCCGCCATATGTCTAAGCATTTGGTTAAGTGCAGCCTTGCTTGCGCCGTAGGCCCCAAAGCCGTCCTCGTGACCTCGGAACATAGTAGCTGACCCCGAGTCTGATGAAATAAACACAACCTTGGAAGGGGGTGATTCAGAGTCGAGGTTTACGAGCTTCTGTGCACAGATGATAGGCCCGATAGTGTTGGTGTGTAAGTGAAGGGCAAAGTCGGAAAATGAGCTATGAAATAATTCAGTGTTGTCAATCCAAATTTAGCTCATCAGCAAGCAACAAACATTCCGGTTGCACGGTTGGGATATTTAAGGATGCCAGCATTGAGAATAATATTTCTGACCCTTAGCCCACGTTGAACCGCGTCTTCAACCCGGTCAACAAAGCCCTATCACCCTTAGCATCTTTCGCAGCATAGAATTGGATTTAAAGCGTAAACTCACTTGAATGCTCCCTTCGTTTGTGATATCGCACTCATGGATCAGGCAGCGGTTTGGTGTTGGGTGATGAGCAATCAGGTCAGAAAGCTGGCCGGCTGCAACAATATCACGAACTCCTGCAATGACATGCTGGCCGTCCTTCAGAAGTTGTCGAACGAATTCGAGGCCAATGCCTCTTGAGGCACCAACTACAACCCACGCGTCTGTCATTGAGCTTGAAGGCCTTGGTTTGTGGATAAAGTCACTTGGGAAAGTACTTGCGCTACTTAGGAGATTCTCAAGATAGATGAACGTTTGAAAATGGGAAATCACAGAAATAGGGTTAAAATGCTAGTGGGGTGGACGGGCGGCTTTCGATAGGCCGGCGTATCTTTACCCCAAAATGGCATATCTACCCATCGCTAACAACCTCATTGTAAACTTTGAGATGGTGACATGACATAATTATTTGTATGCCCGTCACTTCTAGCAGACCACTATCAACCCTCTATAACCTATGAGTATTTCCGTACACAATTTGCTTCTAGCAATTCGATCTTTGATATAAATGGGGCGGGGATAGAGTGTCATATTTTGCGGGCGGCCCGTGAGGCGGACCTTTGTAGACCTGCCCGATCGTAACTCTTCGGGTGCTATCCGCATTATCCCGGCCACCTTTATAGTTTCATCTTCGACTCAGGCCTATGCCTTAAATGAACAGCAGGCATTCAAACTGCCTGATCATTTACATCAAATGTGATGGCTTTCTGAGATTACCGAAGAGCTACTTGATCCGACAAGTTGAGAATAGCCATCCACTCTCCCAAAAACAAAAAAAAATTAAATATAAACCAACTTAGTAATTGATTTAATTTCAAGTCAATTGATCTCCTCACGTGGGAGAGATTACAGCGAATTACAAGGAACCCTTGATCTTCATCTTGCGAATGACCAATATTTTGGTCATCTCTACTCTATATCCGTAGCTTCAGTATCAGGAATATTTAAAGCTCAACTCATCTAGGAATATTCACTTTGAATAAGATTCTTTTATCATTTTACTTCTTGCTGTACGATTGGGCTCCTTTGCTTTTTTTGTATTAAGTATTGAAATAGTTGCCGGACGATTTCTTGTTGTTTAGCATTCTTGCGCTTGGCCAGAGCGTGTTGGGCTCGGCTTCATCCTCGGGCTCTGGTGCGTCTGGTATTTTTCCAGCATACACACTATCACCGACAAATACGTTGCGATCAGTCCCACATTGAACGCTTGGCTGACAGTGCTCAAATCACTGAAACTGCTATAAAGCTCCAGAGAGATGCTTCAAACCTGCTGCAAGACATCAAGATGGGAGCTGAAGAAGCCGGCAAGATTTGGGTTGGATACCATCGAAAACAGAGCAGGATATCAAAGCTTCAATCAAAGTGACTCTGGAGGAACCCCTGAACGGGCACACCTTATGGATAAATAGTTTCCTATCAACTATCAGATTTAAGCCTAGTCTACGAACAGTCCATATTTGCAATTTGCTGTGAGTTAATTGACTATTTAGAAGGTTTGGTTTGCTGTGTATCAATAGACGAAGGGCTAGTCTGAATTGTCTCTCCAAGCCTCTAGAGATGCAAATTCGTGGTATACAGGGCTCCTACTTGGCTCTATATTTTCTGCGTTATTAGATAAGGCGTCTCTGCAAAATGAAGGGAGTACAGTCGTGCTGTTTTCAACCTTGTCGCTCGGATAACCCGGTCGGTTCATCTTAGCCCGATCCCCACGGGGCCATCTTAACCCGAACCCCACAAGACCCCGTGGGGTATCGGCAATGAATTGGCTAAGACAAGAGTTGGATGGTCAAAATCACCATTTTCGCAAGCGGGGTTTAAGTGAACGGATCATTCCTCAATAACCAAGATGGTTTGCCCCCGGATTCAAAAGTGACTCAGCTGTGTCCACTTCTGCCCAACATTGTCCAGTTTCCACCTTAATGAACCTCACTCATGCCTCTCACCAATCCAACGCTAGACCCCGCCACTCGATTTCGATGTGCAGTCTGTCCAAAACAGTTTTCCCGTCGGGAAAACTTGGCACGTCATGCTCGAATTCGTTAGTCTGTCCCAGTCGTTTGGCTGGTGTTCTCGTGCTAAACTTCTTCTCTGCTTCTAGATAAACCCGCAAAACTGCACAGTTGCCCCGTGTGCGGAAAGGAATTCACAAGAAGTGATGTTCGTCAGCGCCATGAGGAGATCCATAAGGCCAGGCACTCTCCTCAAACAGCCTCGTCTCCGCGTGTGCCAGCGATGACTTCAGAAGGCCTGGAAAAGATGAATCCACGGAATAGAACTAGGGCAGCCCTAAGTGAGCTTGAAGGCGCGCAAACTTCGAATCGGCAAACCGAGGGGATCTTCATGCCGATACCTGGCACCTACACCACCAGCAGCACCGCCAGCAGCACCGCCAGCGGGGTAACTGCAGAAGAGAGTCTCGGCCGCACATCGTATGGCTTGACCCCAGGCGATATCCCATTCAGATCTCCAGTGGGGGGTAATATAGTCCCAGACCAGCTGGCAAACTGGATGCATAGCTCGGGCAATCCGGAAAATATGTGGTTTGACGACGACCTTGTCTCCGCGCTCATAGAGCCAATATCAATGCCACCCTTCAACAATCTGCCAACGGAGACAACAATTACACAAGACAACAAGCTAGGAAACCCTATTTTTAATGAAGCTATTCAAGTAGCAAGTCAACCACGATCACCTCCAAATGAAGCATCCAAGGAAGACCGATGGCCATACAGCTGGGATCCAGGCTCTCTGGCTATCACAACATCTAAGCCTATTGAAATGGATAAAAGGCATCCGTTACGGCAAAGTCATGAAACCAAATTTGACATCTCTGCTGAGCGATACAAAGTTTTGAAATCATTCATCCAACGACCAGCCCGCAAAGGCTTTGATTTTCATTCCCTGCCTTTACCGGGTTTAGGGATAGCAAATGTGTTTATTCGACTTTTCTTCACACGTTTCGAGCATCAAATGGCAGTGATCCATAATTCATCACTGCAGTCATCTGATGAATTGCCAGATGCTCTGTTGGCTGTCATGATTGCAATAGGCGCAACCTATAGTCTGGAACGTCATTCATGCCGCTTTTCGATTGTCTTGATTGACGTGGCAAGGCTGAGTACGCAATTGGCCATCGAAATGGATAATAAACTAATGAGAGATCCTTTGATTCTATACGCTTTGGCTCTCATATGCTATTCGGGTATTTGGTGTGGTAACAAGAGACTCTTTGAACTATCTGAAAGCTTGAGAGGAACTGTGATCACTTACTTTCGCCACATGCAGCAGGTGGGGTTTGGCATGAATCAGAGAGAGTCTGGGGCTCGGGTTGATAGCTTGGATGTCGAATGGCAAAGATGGATACAACTGGAAACTCGGAAGAGACTTTCATGGGTCATATACAGCCTCGATTGTGTTTTTCCGTGTTTGCTCTACCTTCCAGCCTCGTTAAGTGTGGCGGAGTTCATGAGCATTGAATGTCCATGCGACGAAGAGTTTTGGCAAGCCACGACTGCTCATCACTGGAAAGGCCTTCTTGGTTCTGCTTCTATACCTCCGGGGAGAACTTTTGCCGCGGCCGTCAGCCCATTCCTTGGGTACCTTAACCTAGGACCTGCCTCAAATACAAACTCCCTTACCACTCCCTCATCAACATCAATTTGCGATCCTATCAGTCTCAACGCCTGGACTCGTTATCTTGTTCTCATCACAATCCAGGTGCAGGTTTTCGAGCTTTCCCAGCAGACAACCATGGTTTCTGATATGGCCCTGGACTCGGACACCTGGCAGCCGCCAGAAGAAGATTTAGCAAGCACTCAGTGCTCAAAAAAATCTCATTACGCGGCCATGGTGAGCCCAACAGTTGCAGATTACTATGTTCTATTGACCACGAGATGCTCAGGCTCATGTCTCTCGAGCCCTGTACAAGAAGTCTTACACTCCCTCGCAAAACGGAAGGCCCATATAGAAAGTATGCCAACAATCTTCATGCAACGTTCGGACCGCTGAGTCCAACTTTATTAACACGTCACAGGCATGTTGGCAGTGTGGGAGCAAGCTTATGGAACACCCCCTGCCGCGAATATAACGGTGGGCCCGACATCGAAACATTTCCAGACGATTTCTGCAATCCATCTTCAACTCAGCCGCTTGATGCTTCATGTTCCTATTTTGGATCTTCAAAATGCATTAGGGAAGTCAGGGCCCAGTAAGATTATTCCTGCGATGGAAATTACACATCGGGCCCTCACAGCGCAATCGAACACAGTAGCATCCGTGTTAAAACAATGCCTTTCAACGATGAGTGATATACATTCGATGTTGTTGGCCCCTAAGAATAGCCCAATGGGAAACGTCATGGAACCTCCGAGTATCATTGCTTGTTTTCTCAGCGGTGCTTATATATGGGCCAGTATCCGCTCGTCAGATCGGGATCAAGCGATGTTTTTGCTGGAGCAAATCTCAAACTTGCCAGCCACTGATAGATTTCTTACCACTGTGAAAGAAATTTTATCATGGCAAATAAATCAGGCATCATCTACGGATGATCTCGGGTGCAGGACAAACTTCATTTTACACGCTGTTGCAGATGTGCTCGGACAAATGGCTCCCTGGAGCGCTTCGCTCAATATAGCACTACTCTTATGCCATCGTGGAAAGGAATGGATGGTTTATTGAATCCAGTGTCAGTCCACAATTATTTGGTGATGTTTGTATGCTCAATGGACGAGCAAGTAGTTGAGATGAATTGAGTTAACATTATTACTTTGATTGATTCATTCCCAACATGACCTGTCTTGAATTGTTTCTCTCCACTAGATATTCAAGGGTGCAACGCCAACGCCTCTTTATGGCCTGCGAATTGACGCACTGGTACTTTTGTCTCGTAAAAGTTATCAAGTTCTTCAGTTGACAAACCAGTTGTATCAGGAACGAGAGCGTAGACTCCCCAAATAAGCAACACAGAGCTGCCGGCAAACAAAAATCCAGTTCGAGCGCCTAGGTTACCGGAGTCAACATTGTACATATAGGGAACAACGAATGTAATGATCCAGGTGGTGAATGTTTGCGACATCATTCCTAAGGACATTGACTTGGCACGTAGTCGATAGCTGGAAATCTCTGCTGCAATTGACCATCCTGTCGCCTGCATGAAGGCTGCTTGTAAGGAAATCAATATGTTCCTAAAAGTCTATTAGCAGGATACTCTTCTTCCATGGGGTTGGCTTTTTTATTGTTCTCTTACATGAGAATCGCGATAGCCCACTTAGGTCCGTTTCCATGCCCGTAATATAGAGCCCCGATCACAAGGTTGAATAGTAGATTGACAGCGGTACCCCAGAATAGGATGTTACTGCGCCTGAACCCTTTCAAAAGAATACCACTGGCAATAATGATGATAATTGCCAAGCCAAATCCTCCAACAGAAATATCGAAAACGTGAATGGCGGGCAAGCCGACAGATACCAAGAAATAGATCGACTGAGAGAGGAAAGGAGCACCACCAAGGTTCACAATACCGAAGAGGAACATAATTGTTAGCGTCCTCTTCAGGTTGGTCCCTTGGAAACACTCCATATATCCAGCTTTATTGGCATCACGTTGAGAGCCTTCCTCTTCGATGGTCTTAACCAGGTACTGGTAACGCTCCTCTCCATCAGCGCTATCACTGTAGAGCCATTCGAATAGTTTCTTTGCGTTTTCCCGCTTGTTGTTTATGATAGAGTATACTGGAGACCTGGTACAACCTGTTAGTAGATCGAAAGTCATTCGACATAAAGAGGACTTACTCCGGAGCCAAGGCAAAGGCAATAGCAACAAGTCCACCCACACCCCACTGAATTGCAAATACCGTGCGAAATGCGTGTTCAGACATATCGGGCACAAATATGCGAATAACCCCCATGGCCAATGCTTGCATTATGAGAATGAAGATGACCAAGGCTTGTTGGACCTGGGGAACTAGGTGAGGAGAAACAATCTCTGATGCATATGTTGTGCCGGCGGCCATAGCCATGCCAATTCCCAGACCCATTACAATCTTTCCTCCCAGAAGAGCACTCCGGGTCTGAGCAATATACAGCACAGATGCACCTGCCAAAGAGATCACCCCCGCTATGCAGCCAGACCACTTGCGCCCGATGCGATCGGCTAGATAACCGGTGCCAGTAGCTGTGAGGGCCTGGGCTAGTGCCGACATAGATGTCCAAAGCGAGGTCCAGAGTGATGGTAGATATAGTCCGGTGGAATCCTTGTCCCCAAAGTATAGAAGGAAAGCAGGCATTGAGATTGAGGCCCCGTTGACGATTGTGTCGTATCCGAACAGCACGGCCGCCGTAAATGGTATGGTACCTAAGCTGAATGTTAGAAATGACAATAGTAATAAAGTTCATTTTATGTGACGGCTAACATAGTAATAGGGCCCTTCCATGCCGCTGGATAGTCTCACGCAAGCTTAAATTCTGATCGAGCTTCAGAAAGGCGGGTTGTTCCCACTCGTGGTGGGAGGATGATGACTTGACGAATTCTTCGGGCATGATTATCAACTTATAACCGATTGATAGGTCTTGTCCTTCAAGTGTTGGGCAGGAAGTCCCCTTTTATGTATCTGCGGTTCAACAACAGAATCTGGGGAAATCCGGGGACACATAATTAGGGGCCGCACGTGAGGAAAGTGGACAGTGGACAGTGGACATCTCGGAAAACCCGAGAGTGGACAGTTCCCGATGTGGATGTGGATAACGTCAGTATAGAAACACCATCATCGTGGCCAAAAGATATGTACAGCTGTACAAAATCATGGCTTCCGAAATGTCAATCCAGAGTCTTTCCCTGTAGGATAAGGCCTCGCTTCTTACGGGCCTGGAAGTAGCCCAAATCTACGTTGACGGCGTGCTGTTAGGCTTTCCAAAGATCTTCCTCAACCCAGGCGAAAGCCGCGGCGTAGAAGTGGTTTTGGATAAATATGCATTCTGTGAGTGAGATCTAAGTAAGGAATCATGAATAAGTTACCTTGAGCATATAGGTATCATTTGAGTTTCGTCAACACGCGAATACCGTGATCGCTTCGATCACTCACAGAGTTGGAGCAAGCCTAGCCCTGGGATGGGCTTTGAGTTATTAGCGATCTACCACTACTCGTTAACTAGTCAATACGCACTTTTACCACCTTACAAAACCGGAGGCCACAGTCTAACCTATGTCAGGACTTCTTTTTCGGAAATCTTTGAACATAGCTTTTACCTCTTGCCTAAAGAAAGTTTAGAAAGTCCGAGTGCTGTACAGGAAGTATACATCAAGCGTACATAATAACCATGCGAAAATATTGTCCTGTAGACTACTTTCTATAGAGGTTTGAAATTATCCAATCAATTTGAATGTCTTAAATATGTTGTACAGAATGTATATACAGAGAGGTGTTTATACACCTCTAAGAGGGTCAGGACATTTCATTGTCTCCGGGTATGCAGCATCTTCAGGCTGTGGGAGACGTTCAGTGACCATCCGATTCTCATCCCAAAATCCCTGGAGTGTGTCAAGATCGAACTGTTTGCGCTTCTGCAAGAAATCCATCTCCATCTCCTCATCGAAGACCTCGACCATAGCTTCGATGCTCATAGACGACAGCCAACCATGTTCTTCCTGCGTCTGCAAGGCAACCTTCGCCCGGTTTTGAACTTTCTTTTCAGGACATGCATGGAGGTCCTTCCAGAATAGCCGGCCGGCGGCCTTCTCGTCCAGCGCGCTCATGACCATCATCAAGGACTTGATGTTATGTTCTTTCTGTGGCCTCGAGTCTTGCTGATGGTATGCCTCCACCATAGGCATCAGGCGCTTTGCCTCGACAACAAAATCGTATAGTATGGGCTCATTTCGAGAGAGGACTGTCATCATGCACCACCACATGCCCCTGACGTGACGAAGTGTCGCGAAAGCACGCATAAGGATTTTGAGTTGCACTTGGTCGAAGCCGTGGGATTTCCGCCATTTCGACAGGTAGATCGCTGTGAGAACCTTAATTGCGGTGTTGGGGTGCCCTTTCATGATCAGGCGTCGGGACATTGCCACGGATGCGTGGTGCTTAACATTGAGTTTGGGCGTATCATCACAGAGTTTGTAGAATTCGAACAAAGCCATCCTGATCAAAGTTGGCTGACGGGTGAGGCCGCGTTCAACCTGTAAAATTTGCTGGAAGAAGATGGGGACAAAGCGAGGGAAACGCGGGCTGAATTGAGTCCTTGGGATCCTGGACCAGTACGTCCATTCAGTCTTGATGAACTTCTGGGTTGTTTCCAGGCCAGAGATGCCATCTTCAAGGACCATGGCAATGACAGCCAGTTGGATGTGGATCGGCTTGATCGAGTATCCAGATTTGTTCGCCTGATGGAAGCACGATATTGCCTTGCGGAAATTTCCCGCGTGGATATAGTGCTCTTGTCGCTTTGACAGTGACATGTGAGTGTTCATGGACTTCTTCACCACAAGGTTCTTCATGGTTTCGGGAAAGGTTTCACCGGCATCAAGGTGGATCGGCTGCAAGACATTGTCTCGCAAAGAATAATTGTCAGCGCCAGATCCCATGACACGCCGGTTGCTAGCGACAGTTCCATATTGTTGCTTTGCGGCCTGCAGCATGCGCCAGAGGCCCACTGGCGAGTCCTGCATTGACACGCGACGTGCTTCCAGAATTCTGATGAATTGATACTGCTCGAGGCCCGTGTTCCATTCACGCTCCTCGGCCATGGTGCTAAGCTTGCTAACGCAGCTAGAATCGCATCTCTCAACCAGCGCCTCGAGTATATGTCGGTGAAGAATTTTGTCGGGCCGAATTTTGAACTCACTGATGCAAGTCATGAGAAAGTCAAATATTTGGGAGCCGGCATGTGCGGGATAGTATTCCAGAAAAATACGATCGAAAACCTGCGCGAAACTCTTCTTGTCCTTGGTGAACCCTAGCTTGTGCATTTCGCGCAGCCCGCTCATGACACCCTCCCAGTCGCACATCAGGGCTTTACCATACGCCAGTAGCCCCAAAGTTCGGCATCCAGGGTTGACATTAAACTCAGAGGACATTGCTGCAACCAAGGCTTCGGCTTCTTCAAAGCTCCCAGCTTCGATGTAGGCCTTGACCATGGGGTTGAAGACTTTCTCGGTTGGACCTCGCTTCAGATCGGTGAGAGCCTGCAAAATCTTACTAAATTCTGTCCTCAGCAGCTGGGTTTTCCGAGTTTTCCTCCATATTCCATCGAGGTATGCACCGCACAAACCGCCATTCTCATCGTGCTTGATGCGTGCATAGAAGAGAAATTTGGCCAGAGTCAACCTCCGTGATTCAATAAGACTCCGTATGACAACTTCCAGCATATGAGCCGGAACTGTCAGTCTCGTATGGTGTTTTTCGAAGAGAGCTCCCACAGATTCGACGTGTCCTTCCTTGGCTAAAAGGTGCATCATGGTCGACCAAACTTCTGAATCAAGATATGTTACTTTCTCCATATACTGGAACAAAGACCGTGCAATGAATATGTTTCCCTTCATGCAGTTCACAGCGAACAGGCGGCGCATGAGCTCTCTCCTTTCCGAGGAAATCTTGGCGCCCTCCGACACTTGAACATTATCCATGAAAACCTGTGCAGCTTCAATCTCCCGGTTGTCTTGAATCAAGTCACGGATTCGGTCTTCGAGCGGAAGTTCACCTTCTGCGCGTGCTTTGTCGGCCTCTCGGGCCTCTCGGGCCAGGGCCAGTCGGTTTTCGGCTCGAGCACGCATGTCGGCGGCGCTGTCGGGGACATTTTTCACGGGTATCCGGTTCGGGCCAAGCTGTGACCACTTTGGAGTAGAGCCAGTTCGATGCCGAGATGAATCTTTAACATTGGTCTTCTCGTCGAGAGCTTCCTTTTCACCGTCAACCCGTGATGACCTTTTGTCTTTCAAAGACGCCAGGCCCATGAATTCACCGGCTTCAGCGGCCTCCATCATGACTGCGAGGCGTTGGGCGGAGGCAGTCGCATCATAGTTCGGCGCAGAGGTGTGAAGGGTACGTTTATTCTCGACGATCTGCTCGGCAACACGAACCCGGCGATGGACATCATAAGTGATCACTGCAACAGCGCAGAAACCGCCCACTGTAGACCCGGCGAAAGCCAATTGACGGAGAACCCGCAGGGCATTGCGAGAGGGCACGGCCGGTGTCGTGTTCGCGGCATTGGTGAACATGGTGAGAGCGTGGCCGCTGATCACGCGCTGGGATCACCAGTCGTCCATCAGCGACCTGAAAGTAAAAGAGTAAAAAGGCGATATTTTAACGGATTGACTAGTTACCCTGCTCATCCATTGGCATAGGAATGCGGGGATCGGAGCAGAAGGTAATTGGAACTTGAGGGTGCAGGGGAAACTCGGAGAATACTACTTTTTCGGAAATTCACCACACTGCGCGCTAGGCCTCTCCCGCCCGCCGGATTAGCTCCGGCCGGATCAGCTGATCACCCTTTATTATGATTCCAGTATGGGGCCACCCGTGTCCCTTCGATGCGCATGGAATTGTTATTGCTCTTTATTTAAAATGTTTATGAATCTATTGGTTCCATTGTGATAGATTTATTGCACGAGCAACCGATCTTCTTCACTCTGTCCCTCTTCATTGGCCTCGCCTGTTGCGTCCGATACCGGCTTGGTTTCAAGAGCGACTGTGGAACAATTAGTGACTAGCCCAAGAACGAGGTCAACTGGAAAGGCATACCATGGGGTCGAACTAGCAAGGTCAAAAAGAACACAGCTGCAAACACAGCCGCAAGAGCCACAAAAACAGCCTGCGGGTATGTTGCAACTGTCTCACTGTAGATCAAATTGAAGACAGTGGGCGCGACCACTCTGGCAAGAGCATGCAAGAGACCTGTTGCACCAAGCAACTGCCCAACGTGCTCGTGGGGCACATGTTTTGTAAGGGATGATTGCAAAATGGGTGATCCCATTCCTCCAAGCGACGCAACAGCACCGGAGAGAATCATGACGGAGGGATGCTTCGACAACGCGTAGCCAACGTATCCCAGGATGTCGAAAACAACCGACAAGCGAATAATAACAATGTCCAGCATGTCTGATCCGCGGATAAGACCGTCATCTTCAGATGGGGTTCGGAAGAGCCAAGCGATAATGGGAAGGACCACGAAAAGATTCACCACACGGACCACATTGATGATGGAAACAAAGAGGCTGGACTCCACATTTCCCCAATTGAACATGTACTCCGCATAGATGATGATGACCTGGATGGTGCCCATTGCAACACCGAAAACGGCAGTATCCATCACAGCCAACAGGATGATATTTCGGCGCAGTGCTGGGCTGGCGCCGCGACGGTTCGGGAACAAAGTACTTGGCCGCCCAACAGGGGGCAGGAGAATCTTGAGAGGTGTGATGAGATTCAAGGGGTTGACGGCCTTCAATGAATACCAGCTGCCATCTCCGGGGTCGGACTCCTTCGCGCGATGCCTCTCACGGGCCTCTAGCTGCCGTTCCTTGGAAACAGATTCGGGAACAATAAAATAGACCCCAACGCAATAGAAGATGTGGAACGCAAGGCCAATGTAGAAGACAATGAGTACATTTCCAGTCTTGCTGATCAAATATGCAGCACCAGTTGGTCCAAGAACGATTCCAAGGAATATGGCGCCGTGGAATAGCCCAAAGGCCACGCTCCTTCGATCAGGCGGCGTGCAGTCTGAGGCGTAGGAATGAATCAAAGCTTGTGCGGTGGTGAAGGAGCCTCCCAATCCGTCCATGAGCGCCCCAACCAAGAGTAAATTAGCCGACATCTGTTCGGGCCAGGAGGCGACAATTACTGTAATGGCTTCATTCAGGACAGCACCCATCGCGCACAGCGCGATCATTGTAGTTCTGCCATAGCGATCGGATAGATGGCCGAGGCGGGGGCTAACCAAAGCTGATACAATTCCGGTGACAAGATTGAGATATAGCTGGAATTTCGCGACTAGGGACTGGATCTCGGGAAGTCGACATTGGGAGTTATCCTCTCCGAAGATAACGGGGAGGTAGGTGAAGGTGGGGTCTCGAGAGGTCTTCTCGGCGAAGTAATCACGACAGACGAGGGACATGATCAAGTTGATCCTGGGCACAGCGAGACCACCGAAGCCCAATGTGAAGATAAGCCCGAATGGCAGCAGCCACCAGATCTACCATCATCGCGATCAGGTAAGAATAGGTAAGCATAATCCACAGCCGAGCTCACTCACATGTGGCCGTCTCCATTGCGGCCGGTCGTCTATGTCGTGGATTCGCACCTCGTGCCGCCGCGGCCATTCGTCATCATCGATGTCATCGCCAGCCAGCAGAGGTTCCGTGAGGACCAGCAAAGGGGTATGTTTGGATGCAGTTGCAGTGCGGCCGCCCTGCTGCTGTGCATCGAGGGCAGATTCGCCCGCGAAGAGTTCTTCGTTCTCCATGGTGGTGATGTGACACCTCGCGTGATCGCAGGAGTCTACCGGCGCATGGTTGAAATAAGAGGGGGCCCGCAATCGTTTGGGCAGGATTACCAGTCCACAGCAGGATGGGGGCCCAGGGATTGGCGGGGAAAGGGGGAAATGCTCTTATCAAGCAAAGCAGGCTTTCGGGACCGGAGCTTACCAACTCCACCTACGCACTGATAGGCGCTTAATTCCGAGATCTCCGATCCCTGACCTTCTATGCAACGGAATAATGATGCAGTCAAAAATTCTTTACAAGATTCAACATTTTCAAAAGAGAAAGATAATGGACTATACAATCCCGCTGTGTAACCTGACAACTCCCAGAACCGCCCCCGCCATATGATGTGTACATAGCCCGAAGTTTGTGTTTAAATTAGGATTGAACGTAGACCGTGATCAACTTTTACATCACCAGCGAAGCGTGCTTGCCCGCAAAGAATTTCTTCTGCTCCAGGCATCGGTCACTCTTGCAACCTTGGCAGCGCAGAGTCATCTGCAGAGAGCATGACTCGCCCTTCTGCAGATGTTCGTGAGCAATGTCGGCCAGGGCCTGGATGAAGACCGGGTTACCGTTCAGGCTCTCTGCCCGCTTAACGCCCGGGCTATTAGCTTCGTGCATAACCTCCAAATCCAACTCATACAGCGTCTCGATGTGATCGCTGGTGAACGCGATAGGCACAAGGATCAGATCAGACTGGCCGCGCTTGACATATTCCATCACGGTATCCTGGGTCTGGGCTCCGAGCCATGCCTTCGGGCCAACCTGAGATTGCCAGCAGAGGCGGTAGGGGTTGCTGAACTTCAGGCGTTGCATCACAGCGTGGACAGTCGCAGCAACTTCGGCCGGGTAGGGGTCACCTGGGAAGACACAGTAATTAGGATTGGGATACTTCGGACCCGCGGGAATTAGAGATTTACCTCGGTTGACTACGTCCATGGGCAAGCTGTGGGCAGAGAACAGCAACACAACCTCGTTCCGCTTCTCCTCCGGGTAGGTCTTCAACTGAGCCTCGATGTTCTGCGCAAACGCTTCGACCAGGCCAGAGTGGGTGGGCCACCGGTCAATGACACTCCACTGGACAGCACCAGCAGGATCGACTTCACCATTAGCACGCTTTCCTTCTAGACGATTGCGCCACTTCCACAGCTCATTCAGCGAGCTTCCAGTTGTGGAGCAAGAGTACTGAGGGTATTGAGTAAAGGCAACCGCACGGCCTCCTTTGCCGTTTCCAAAACCATCGGCCAACATCTGACTATACATGGTCTCGGTCAAGGGAGCGGCATAGCGGAAAGCGACGTAGGGCTTGTGCGGCGCGGTCTCTGGAGACATCTTGTCCAACAGTTTGCACATCTCTTTACATTGGTACTCGGACCATTTCCGGATTGGTGAGCCACCACCGATATCTGAATACTGCTGTTGAATCTTCGAGGTTCGTCGACGCGCGATGAGAGGCCCGAGGTATGATTGGAATCTTCCAAGGGGAATGAGGTCGCCATCAGCCTGTAGTAGTGGCAAAGGTGTCAGTCAGAGCACAAGGTTTGAAAGAAACCCAAGTTACGCAAGCGATTGCAATTGAACGTACAAATAACCTGCCGAGGAAATCCTCCACCTCGTCCGTTGTCGATGGGCCACCCATATTCAGGAAAACCATCGCAGTCGGGCCCTTCGCACCCGTCGCATCCTGCGTGACTGGCGGTGCCACCGTCGTCGCCATGGTGCATCTCTGGTTGCCGCTATACGCCAGACAGCCGCGAGGCATTGGCCGTAGGGCGGAGGTGGCGGAACTGGCAGCACTGGTCCATAACCGCCGGGAGATGGCGAAGGGACTGGGGAATGCCATGGTTGAGATGAGAAGCCTAGGATTGACACTGAATACTCTCAGCGCGACTGAACACGGTCAATTCCCAAACAAAAAATCAATGAATGATAGGGGGTTGTATGAACAGGAACAAGTGCGGAATGCCGGAAGCAACATCACAAGCCGCGAGCCGTCACAAGCCGGAAGCCACTCTTGGGAGCATCGCGGACTGTGGCCAATCAGCCAATCACGGCCTCGTGGGAGTCAGCAGCTCCAGGCAGCTGCGTCACATGACCTTCGCGTTCCCCCGCGTAAATCGCGTCTCAGGCAGCAGCTCTCAATTACGCAAAGGCTGGCCCTGGGTTTCACTCTTTTACGCTCATCCAGACAATCTGAAGGAGAGAGAAAACATGGCTGACGACAGTTACACGCGAGATGAGGAGAATATTGAGGAGGAAGAGGTTGACGAGACGGTGAATAGCCATGGAACTAGTTGTACGATTATCGGGGATAAAGATCCGGGTACTAATCCAATTCGATACAGAGCTTTCGGGCCGTCAAGGATGCTATCCTCTTTGCGATTGATGTCAGCAGCTCGATGCTGGAACCCCGTCTATCCGAAGGTTCCAAGAAATCCGGTGAAGAATCACCTACATCGGCGGCTCTTAAATGCGCGTACCATTTGATGCAGCAGCGCATCATATCCAACCCCCATGACATGATTGGCGTCTTACTCTACGGCACCGAATCGTCCAAGTTCTACGATGAAGATGGGGAGCACGGAGGTGACCTCTCATACCCGCATTGTTATCTCTTTACCGACCTCGATATTCCATCGGCCCAAGAGGTCAAGGAGCTACGAGCTCTAGCAGAAGATGAAGAGGAGGCTCGGAAGATCTTGAAACCGTCGAAGGAGCGTGTTTCGATGGCGAACGTTCTGTTCTGCGCCAACCAAATCTTCACCTCGAAAGCCCCGAACTTTCTCTCGAGACGCCTGTTCATTGTGACCGATGATGACAATCCGCATGGAGACAGCAAGTCGCAGAGGTCTGCGGCCACAGTTCGTGCACGGGATCTATACGACCTGGGTGTGAATATCGAACTCTTCCCTATCTCTCGGCCTGACCATGAATTCGATACCTCTAAATTTTACGACGTACGTCGCGAATCCAACGCCCAGTGCCAATGACCGAAAAATTAGGCTAATTGTTATCCAGGATATCATCTACAAAACTTCCCCCAGTGACGGTGAAGCCCCTGCCTATCTCCAGCCAGACACGAACACTTCGACGGCTAAAGGAGACGGTATCTCGTTGCTGAACTCTCTCTTGTCAAGCATCAATTCCAGATCCGTGCCGCGACGGTCACTTTTCTCAAACGTTCCTTTGGAAATTGGACCCAACTTCAAAATTTCTGTCAATGGATACCTTTTGCTGAAGCGACAGGAGCCGGCGCGGAGTTGCTATGTCTGGCTTGGGGGAGAGACACCTCAAATAGCCAAAGGCGTAACTACCCAGATGGCCGATGATACAGCACGGACAGTGGAAAAGTCAGAGATAAGAAAAGCTTACAAGTTTGGAGGAGAGCAAGTTTCCTTTACTCTCGAAGAATTGCAGGCATTGAGGAACTTTGGGGACCCCGTGATCCGCATCATCGGCTTCAAGCCCCTGTCTGCCCTGCCAATCTGGGCAAATGTTAAGCATCCCTCCTTCATATATCCTTCTGAGGAAGACTACGTCGGCTCCACGCGTGTGTTTTCGGCATTGTATCAAAAACTCCTGAAGGACAAAAAGATAGCCCTGGTTTGGTTCATTCCTCGCAAGAATGCAGCACCGGTGCTGGGGGCTATGGTTGCTGGGGATGAGAGAATTGACGAGAATGACGTGCAGAAAGTTCCGCCTGGGATGTGGATTATTCCTCTTCCCTTCGCAGACGATGTGCGACAGAATCCCGAGTCCAGCATGAACGTGTCACCGGACTCTCTGACCGATGCAATGCGCCAAGTCATTGGACAACTGCAGCTTCCAAAGGCTGTGTACGAGCCCCACAAATATCCAAACCCAGGTGAGTTGTTCTGTGCTGTGCTCTTATAGCCTCTCAAGTGCTAACAGACCTGCAGCCCTTCAATGGCATTACCGCATATTACAAGCCCTGGCGCTAGACGAGGATCACCCAGGAGAGCCAGAAGACAAGACGAAACCGAAATACCGGCAGATCGACAAGGTAAGCTTGAGTGGGAAGGTGCAGAAGAGTCTCAAGATGTGATCCTAATTGATTACCAGCGTGCGGGTGACTATGTTCTTGCCTGGTCCGACGAACTTGATGCCACTTTCAGCAAGATGTTTGGCGGCACCGCCGCTACAAAATCAACATTGGTCAAGCGGGGTCCAAAAGACGGCGCAGACAGCGCCGGTGATCCCCCAGCAAAGCGGGTGAAAATTGAAGACAGTACTGGTGGTGCCGAGAGCGAAGTAAAACGTTGCTACGAGAAGGGGATGCTGTCGAAGCTCACGGTGGCTGTGCTGAAAGATTTCCTGGTTGCCCAAGGCCGGTCCGCGGCTGGGAAGAAAGCCGATCTCGTGGACCGAGTCGAGCAATTTTTTGAGCAGAAATGAGGCTCTGAGCGGCCATCCTTTAAGTTCTCTAGCTTGTAAACTATCTGCATAATGAGTTACGACTGCATGCCCAGGGCCTGCGTTATGTTTCAGTTCAGTCCGTTTACGTTTCGGCGTACTTTAGCTGCCTAATTCACGTACAAATGATCGATGGTCAAGTCATAACTGGTATATCAAAAAAGTGTTGAGGGCATGAAAACAATGACCAAACGATGAATGTGTTGGCGGATACCTAGATAGAAACTAATGGATGAATCCAAGGAAAAAAGGATGGCTTTCTTCAGATAAGAGAATGCAATTGAAATAACTTCTATTGAGTATTGACAAGGTCGGTGAGCAGCAACGCCCGTATACAAAAGTTTGGAGATCGCTCTCTTTAGCACCAACCCGCATTATAACTGATTATCCAGGTAAACCATTGCAAACGCCAGGCTCTATGCGGCTCAAGGCAACGCATGGGGCAAATGACAAAACAGAGCTCAGCTCGGGGCAATGGGTATCGAAAAACTTTGGCAAATATGAACAGTGGCGGGGACTGAGGACGCAGGTCACCGGCAGGGAATTGGAATCAGCAGTGTAGTATGAGTTAGCGAGATTGGCTCGGAACACTGTCGAGCACCGCCAGGGCTTAGCATTTCCCATACACTTGGCAGTAGCAGAGCTCCTCATCGGGACAATAAACCGCGTCCATGTCGAAAATAACATGCCATAAAAACTCCATCACTCGTCCTGAAGTAGAATCATTCAAATCGGTTTCAATGATCCATTGTCGGAACTTAACGTAGTCGTCGCGCGGCCGCTTATGCACCTGGCTTCGCGAGACCGCAAATTGCGCGCAGCACGCCGCACCAATCTGATCTGGCTTGCGCATGTATTTGTACTCCGAGTATTCCTGTTCGTAGGGCGAGGAGTGGTTCAACGGCGGAGTGCTCGTGCCTTCGAAAATATCCCACCAGACCTGCTCGGTGACATGTTGATTGAAGCGGTGGCCTTCCTTGCAGCCTGGGTTCCAGTTACAGCGGAGATTGACGTAGCCGTTTTGTTGAACGAAGTCGGTTCGGAGCATGCGCATTGCGTTGACGTTGTCGTGGAGCGGCGCATCGACGTGCCATGCCATCAGGAACCCTGCACGATGTGCGTGGAGGAAGACAATTGTGGAGGGAAGGGCGTCGTAGTGGTCGATCACGTAGGTCAAGTAAGCCATAGACTCGTGGCCTTTGTTAAGAGGTGTTGTGAGCACATTCGAATCGGATCGCGCATCTTCAGACGGGTTGACTATGTAGATGGCGCGCTGCCAGCTGTTCGGGAGAGGTTTGATCAATATTGAACCAAGCTTGATTTTATCAAAGAGCAAATCATATACGCACTCTGGAAGTTCCTCCTGTACCCAGTCGGTAGGCTCCTCTTGCAATTTGGCCATTACGACCACCTTGTCGCCTGGTACATCGTTGAATGCCGGGCTTCGAACGGCTCCATTTCGGTCCAGCCAATCAACCAAATATGTGCCGGCGCGATACTGATCATAAAGATCTTTGAGATGTGCCTCCAGCAGGTACAAGGAGAAAAATAGGAGTAGCGAAGCGCAGAGTGCGAAACGCAGACCACCTTTCATGGTGGACACCAAAAATGTTCAGAGATGTGCCAGGGAAGGAAGGCCCTTGAGCGGAGCGCCGTGCGTACCAAATTCACCGCGGGAGGAACCACTGAGCCATCGATGGTCGAGTTGAATAAGAACGATGAAGACAAGCAACAAGGATAGAAGATGATGAAGGCGCAGCCCGTCGTGAGAGGGAGAGAGAAAGGGGAGGAAGAGAAAGGGTAAAGGGGAGGAATAGAGTAATTCAATGGCGCACTCGTCGCCGCAGTAGCCACGCGGGACCACAAGAACTGACAGTGGGGATCGGGAGAGGAAACGAGGGACAGGAAAAGGAGTTTAAAGGAAGCACAGCACTGGAATAGATATCATCCGATACGATCTAGGACTAGTCTCTACGGAGTAGTGTGAAAAGAGAAAGAGACCGCCCAAGACAAGAGAGGCCCGACCTTCCCACTCCTTTTTCGCCATTGGCATCATAGGGCAGTCTAAGCCGCGTAACTAAGGGATGCCATTCTACGCTCACATCATTGGCCGCTGAGGAGGCGGGTCCAGGGGATTAGACGGGAGCTTGTCGAAGCTGGGGCAAGGCGAGGTGGCTCTGACCCTTGGCTGCAAAAGCTTGGCCCGGGTCAGCGTAGCGCCTCTCGCGGCCCCTGCCATATTGGCCGAAGTATATTTTTTGGAGCGAAAGGCAACAGGCGCTAGGCCAACCTGGGGACTGCGCAAGGATCACTGCCCTGGAGGCGGGCCCCAGGTTAGATGCCATCAGTCCGAATGGAGCAGCGTGGCGATGCGCGTACGAAGGATACCGTGGCTCGCACGTGGGGCGCAGGGAATGTCTGGAGAAGCGAAGAGAAAGACCGCCGAGAAATGGTGCAGCCTGCGCAGCACACACCGGGCAAGGCACGTACTTTCCCCACCGCGCTATCGGCTAGTCTCGTATCCACGTGGGGCCCGCTTGATTACCCCTAAAGCTAATTCTGCCGTCGGCAGCGTTTGCCTATTTAACGAGGGTCGCCCGCATAGACAGACAGGACCTAATCTAAGAAGTCAGCGACCAAGGTCTCATGTCGTCGAACCTAGTCCATAGTGCACAGTAGGCTAAATACCTTCCATTCAGAGTTTTGTAAACCTGAATTCTGAGGACGAAATGCGGTGTGGCGATGACCCCACTACTGATCCCGACCAGCATAGCAAAATGGTGCGCCGCCGCTTGTCTAGACTTGCGAGGCGCCAAGGGTGAGCGAGGGACAGAAAACAGCCACGGGAGGGGTAACTTGCTCGTCGCGCCGAACCGTTCACCACGCGGGCGCGGTTGTGGAACAATCATCTCCACGCCATTTCAGACGGGTCCGGTGGCTTTTGCCGATCTGAAACCATTGCGCTGGTCCCTTTTTCCGCTGAGATAGGAACGTGGAGTCCATAATGAGTACGGATAGCCTGAACCAATAACTGCACCGCTTTTGTGGTCGCATTGAACCACTGGAGCGAAGATAGTACTCTTCGTCGAGGCACAAGGGCGGGATAAACAATGTCATTGGCGGATGATAGCCGAGCCACATTGAATCGCACGGGCCGCGTGTCGTTCTTGGCTGATGCGAAAATGGCTCGCATGGTGTCTGTCGAGCACTCGAGAGATAAGATTGCCCGGGGTTTGATCTCCTTGGTCAGGCGGGCTTTGTTCCAGGAAGGTTTGAGTGGGGGCTGGCGAAGAATGGAGGTGGAGGTGGAAGTGGAGGCGGAGAGGAGGGCCCGGCTTGATCACCCGCAACCATAGATGTGACTCCCACCACAACCACCGTTGCTCTTCGAGTGCGCTGAGTAGATCTTCGGGCGTGTTCCGAGACAAGGGCGGGGAGAGACTTTCAGTTTCTGGTCTCCCGATTTTCTATTTAAGAAATTTGAAATATGGGTCATACAAGATGACTGTTGGATAGGGCGTAAACCGGATGAAAAATATATTAACTCCATCATCCATCCTCGGTCAAATACGTCCATTACTTTCAGATCAACGATGGCAAGGTAGGAATAGGTATATGTTGTTTGGCAGATATCATGGATGTGGGGACATGTGCTTTTGAGGATTCTCTTCTTCCTATTGAGCTGTTATCATGACTCCGAGGCCTGATGGTGCAGTCCAGCTGTAACTAAGCCTCGAATCAGGTCCTGAGATTAATCACTTCCTTCCAAGGCATTCTCCTCTTCCTCACTGACTTCTTCACCGTCCTGGACAGCCTTCTCGCGCTCCTTCTGTGCCTTCTCCCGCTTCTTCTCCAGCAGGGCGTTAAGCTTCTTCGCGGTGTTAAACACACCACCCGTCCCCGCTCCGCACGCCGCGCAGGCTGGATTTTTCCGATATCGTTGCAAAGCACAAGACTCACAGAAGTAGTGTCCACACTTGGTTATGACGGGGTTCTGATACGGTTTCCGGCAGATGATGCAGGCAAAGGGGATGCTGTCCAGCAGCTCGTCATCGTCATCGTCTTCATCGTCCTCGGCGGTCTTGCCGGCGCCCTTCCTCTGCGACACCACGCGTCCGCTTAATTTCTTGCCATTCGTCCCGATTTCCCAGTCGCGATCCAGTTCCCAGCCTTGTTTATAGTCTTCACGGGCGTGTAAGAATTTGCACGAGTCGCCTGTTATCATCTTGTTAGCCTATATGTTCCCTTTTTGAACCAGTATTTCGTAGGTACATACCAAATCCTAGAAAGAAAGGTAGGTTAGCATATACGTTGTGAACAGCAATGTTGGAGGATTGACATACCACACCACCCCGTCTGTTTCCAGTCCTTGCAGACATCGGGGGCAAAGTCCATCACGGTCACCGTCCGGACATTTGTAGGCGCTTTGATGGGACCGAACTGCTTCGTCGGCGCATCCGGATTCTTCTGGATAAAGGACTGATAGTTGGCCGCTCCCCGGTATGTGCCATCTGGTGCGGACATCGAGGACGACTGTGTGCGGGTCGAGCCGAGCAGGTTCTTTGCGCTCAGATCCTCATCGTACCAGTTGGATGATTTCGTGGCATCGTTGCTCGTCGATAGAGGTGCAGGACCAGTGCTCGTTGCTTCATCGGCGGCGGGGTCTCTCCTAGTTGCATTTGTAGCCGATGAGGCTGTCACGGCAACATTCTTGCGCCGCCTCTTGATGCGTCGGCCCTCCTCGTCATCGGATGAGGTGAAATCAGACCCTGAGTCGGAGGCCGGCGGTGGCGTAGCGGGCTTCTTGCGAAAGTTGGCTTTGCCTTTGGAGCGTTTCTTGAAGCCGAACTGGGGGGCGGGCTGTGCAACTTCAGACTCCTCTGTCATTATATGAGCCTGGAGAGGTGGGCAGCACGACTCGAGAGATGTGAGAGGTGGAAGGTGGATTGGGAGCTATTTGCCTTCGTTCCGGTCAGTCATCTTACCAGAAGCTGCTCGAATTCCGCGGACTGACTAAGCACCAGCGCTGCAAACACTGCAAACACTGCAAACACTGCAAACACTGCAAACCCAGTGCCCGACGCGTTGGGAAAAGAAAACAACAACAAGCGCAGACTATCGAATCGCATGCGCCAGGGCCGTTCTCTACCGTTCACCTAGGAAGTGTCCGGAGTAGGGAAACCAGAGTCTTAGACGTGCAGATGCCAATCAATAATCACACCCTACTTCCATGTATACTCTATTAGGAAATCCATGATCGTACTATTCCCCCTCCCCCTCCCCCCCTCTCTCCCTGATCTCCCCACGGTAATCTCAAACGCCGGTGCCAATTGGCAGTGGGCAAGAATAGCAACCGCTCCCGCTCAACTCTCGACTCTCTTCCCTTTTCTCCCCGCCCGAGTCGCCCACTCCCTTCACATCACCACCCACGTTCTCTACCCTCTCTAGTCGCGTTTGTTTTCTTAATTTTTCTTCTGTCAAGTTCTTTTTCTTCTTTTCTTTTGTTGATTTACGAAGTTCCCATCGAGTCGGGACTACCGTCAGGTTGATATTCGGTGCCGATCGCCGTCTGATGGTTGGCTGCATCACACGCTCACCTACACGCGTGTGCCCGGCCAAGGTTCTCGCCGGCTCGGGATCTCCCTGATTCGCCCGTTCTCGAGTGGTCGAGGCTTTTGTTGTGACGACTCCTCTCTATTTTGCCCTTCGCTCCTCGCGACGCCCTTTGACTTCTCGCCAACCCCTTCGTATCGCTTTCCATTTTCGCACGTGGCAATACCAACGATTCGTGGTCGCTGGTCGGCTCAATCGTCCACTCAGGTAACGGAGGGGACCTTGCGCGATCCATTCTTCCAAGCGCGGTGATTCGAACGATGCTCGCGTGAACTGGACACGGGTCAATACCAGGAAGAAAAATACGCGCGAGTCTCTCCACGTCTCATCGGCCGCTGTTTCCTCGCATAGAAGGGGATTCAGAAGCCGACTGAGGCACCGCACCGTCGGAGCATGACATTGCCTAACGCCGGCGCGAGTAGCTCATTCGCCGCCATGATGGAGGATCCGTTCGTCTCGCAGTCTGGGAACTCGGGGAACTCGGGGCAGCCCGCCGCCACCCGTGAATCGCACCGGTATTCCTCTTTCGATACACAACTCTTCAGTCTAAATGCTTCTTCGCCCGCACAGGCCAAACGGGCCCTCGAGGCCCATCTGGCGGAGACCGAGCGCCGACTGGAGGAAGCCTCCAAGTTGGGAACGGCACTCATTGACCAACAGCGCGAACTCACGGAGCAGTTGAAGGAGGTGGAGCTACAGCAGGATGAAGGTGAAATGGGACCGGAGCTGCGTCAACGACTGGCCGACTTGGAGCGAGAGTATACCGAGATTGGTCGGGAATCTGCGCGCGCCTTTTTGGCTCCGAAGCGGTTGGCAGGAGGCTCGGAGGATCCCCAGCTGGGCACTCCAGGGTTCGATCAAAAGGTACTACGAATGATTGCACGCCCCTGTGGCCCCGCTGTGCTGCCAATCTAACTGCCCAATCTAGTCTCCCCTCAGCCCGGCTCTTTTCGCTAGCCAAGCGACCAACTCTCCCAGCAAAGTCAGCGTCCCGTCCCGCAAGCAGCGTAATCAACCATCCAGCCGTGTGCACGATATTGAATTCGCCACTGAGATTTCGACCTCTCTTCTTGCCCAAGTCCGTCAATTGCAGGCGCTTCTTGCGGAGCGAGAGGAGACTCTGAAGTCCGTCAACCTGGAGAAATCCCGGTTAGAGATCGAAGCGGAAGGTTATTCTCAGCGGATTCGTACCCTAGATGACAGCGAGCAGCGGTACAAAGATGAGAACTGGGCTTTAGAGACGCAAATTCATGAGCTCATGGCAGCTGTTAAAGATGCGACGGAGCGTGAGAGCAGACTCAACAGCAGCCTGAGCACCTCGAATTCGGAGAAAAATGCCGTGGAAAGGGAACTGGAGGAACTGAGGCAAGCCAATGCGAAGCTGTTGGAGGACCAGACAATCGCGCAGAAGGCGAATGACTCTGAAATTCACCTTTTGCGCCGAAACTTGACGGCTGGTGATGCAGAAAAACTTGCTCTTCAGAAAAAGCTCGAGGAGTTGACCGGCCAGAACCAAGAGTTAGCGAAGGCGGTTGCCATGCGAATTCGTCAGTTTGAATCGCAAGCGGCCCGAGACCTGCCAGACGACAATGATGGCGAAGAGCCGGAGCAGACCACTCCCGACAATTCTCCCCCACCGTCTCCCAACAAGTTCACTCCTCGGCATAACCACCTGGAGTCCGAGACTCTGAAGAGCTCACTCGGCCATGCCCATCGTATGATCCAGAACCTCAAGAGTACGATTCACCGAGAGAAGACGGAAAAGATCGAGCTTAAGCGCATGCTGCAAGACACCCGGGACGAGCTCGAGCAACGTCGCCGTGAGACCATCCCACCCAACGGGTCCACCAAGCGCTTGAAGACCAAGGAGAACTCATTCCGCAAGCCTGCTCGTCCAGATCTTCTGGGTGCTGGCCGCAAGGAAAAATCCATGGTCGAGCTGGAGATTCATGATACTGATTGGGAAGACAACGCTGGCCAGGGCAGCCCAACTCGATCCATAATGGCCAGCTCCGCTAGGAGCCGTTCTGGTGCCATTCCTCCTGATGAGCCTAGTGACAGCTACCAGAGTGCTACTGAAACCGAAGATGGATTCGAGACCGCAAACGAGCGGGCGGCCGCAACTGAAAGCGAAGCCTTCCAGACCGGTGTCGAAAGCATGGCTGATGACAGCAGTGACGATTCTGCTGATCTCACGGAGACCGAAACCAATTTCCAGACAACTCCCCGCAACCGCGTTTCGTCAATCATGATGGCCAAGGCCCGCGATCGTACCTCGTACCACAGCACAGCTTCCGCCACTTCCGACGAAGATGACACAGATGGAGGATTCCCCTCACCCAGCCAAAGCCATATCTCTGGTCGTCGCGTTAGATCGAAGCGGAGCGTTCTCAGGCGGATTCGCCCGTCTGGAGAGGCTCCGATGGCATCTAGCAGCCGTCCATCTAGTGCACGCGAGTCCCCCGCGCCAAGCTTCGAGGAGCAGCCTGTGGCTCAGGAGGGTCAGAGCCTCTTTGCTGAGCTTGCTGAACTGGAGGGTGGTGACGAAGAGGACGAAGGTGTTACTACTTCATCCCAGGCCTCAACGCCTCGCATGGGTCCTTCATTAGGCTCTCGCAGACCCTCTGAGGTTATGCTTGACTCGCTGCCCAAGCCGGTCATGGTTGATTCTGGTGTGATGACTGATCCTTGGGACTCTAGTACTCCGGTTGCTGCTGCCACTGGAGCAGCTGTATCCGCTGTCTCCGATACCCCCACTACTCCTCAAAGAGGCGTGGGCCGTGAAATCGCCACGGAGTCCGAGGAGACACCCAAGTGGGTCAGCTCGGGAACCCAGTGGACACCACTCAAGCCCGTGGCTGGGGACGGTGACCATTTGGCCAATGTTCCCACGCCCCCGAAGATGGCATGGGACGAGCGTGCAATAGAAACCCGGCTCGTTGAGGCTGGTACGCAAGCTGAGCCAGCCCAGATGGGTATTGCGGCCGTCTCTTCTCAAGAAACCCTTCCCACTGTGCCTAAGTGGCCAGAGCCGGCTATTGCATACCTTCCTGGTGGTGTTACCGATCCCGTGAAGCACGAGCTCCCTGCTCCCGAGATCCCTGTGATGAGCTTCTCCTCAATTACCTCAGAATCAACAGAGCCTGTCAAGGCGGTTATTCCCGAGCCGGAAGCCTTGGCTCCTGTAGAGTCTGTGCGGGAGCCTCCCGAGTTGTCCTTGTCTTCTCTTTACACCTATTCCACTGAGCCTATTCTGGCCCAGCTCCCTGAACCTATCGCTGCTTTTGAGGAGGTTGTCATTCCCGAATTAGCTGTATCGACTATCTTTTCACAGCACACTGAGCCAGTGCAGGCCAAGCCTGCTCCGGCGCCGGAGCCGATTATGCTCCCTGCGCCTGTGCCAGAGCCGGTCCTTCCAGACCTATCGATCACTATGCTGAACCCAGCATTCACAGAGCCGGTGAAGGCGGAACCTGCGCCTGCGCCAGAACCGGTCCTTCCAGACCTGTCGATCACTATGCTGAACCCAGCATCCACAGAGCCGGTGAAGGCGGAACCTGCGCCTGCGCCAGAACCGGTCCTTCCAGACCTGTCGATCACTATGCTGAACCCAGCATTCACAGAGCCGGTGAGGGCGGAACCTGCACCAGCGCCAGAGCCAATCATGATTCCTGCGCCCGTGCCAGAGCTGGTTCTTCCAGAGCTGTCCATCTCGTTGTTAGATCCAGCATTCACAGAGCCGGTGAAGGCGGAACCTGCGCCTGCGCCAGAGCCAATCATGATTCCTGCACCTGTGCCAGAGCCGGTCCTTCCAGACCTTTCGATCACTATGCTGAATCCAGCATTCACAGAGCCGGTGAAGGCGGAACCTGCACCAGCGCCAGAGCCAATCATGATTCCTGCGCCTGTGCCAGAGCTGGTTCTTCCAGAGCTGTCCATCTCGTTGTTAGATCCAGCATTCACAGAGCCGGTGAAGGCGGAACCTGCGCCTGCGCCAGAGCCAATCATGATTCCTGCACCTGTGCCAGAGCCGGTCCTTCCAGACCTTTCGATCACTATGCTGAATCCAGCATTCACAGAGCCGGTGAAGGCGGAACCTGCACCAGCGCCAGAGCCAATCATGATTCCCGCGCCTGTGCCAGAGCTGGTTCTTCCAGAGCTGTCTATCTCGTTGTTAGATCCAGCGTTCACAGAACCAGCCAACCCTAGACGGGTTGAAGTTCTTCCTCTCCCTACCCCCACCATCTCTACCCTGCAATCTGTGGAAACGCCGCCGGTTGGATCTGTGGCGCGTGTTATTCCTTTCATGAGTGACTTCGCTATCCAGACGGATCCGATAGAGGTATCGAAAGCTACAGCGGCGGCAGTGGTCATTCATGACGGTAAGCAGGATGAGTCTAGTGACCCAACTCACGGCCGTTCTAGTACCACTACTAGCGAGAGGAGAACGAGCACTGGTTTGGCTCTAAGTGACTTTTCTGGCAACGCATTACCTCTGGACTCAGGCAGACAGCAGCCCAGCTTTGTCAGCTCCGATCAAGGCTCCCAAACCATTCTCTCTTCAAAGCAAATCGATCAGATCCTCATGGACCGGGAATCTCGTTCCATTTCTTCATCAGACAGCAAACAAACAATGGAGATGGCTGCTGCTGGCGCTGCGGCAGGAGTCGCTGGTGCGTCTGCCTTCGCCACCCCCAAGCTCAGGCCTCGCCTTCAAGCACAATCGTCTGCTAAATCAGGAGCATCGAGCCAAATACGTCCTGATACTGCCACCAGCCAGACTTCTACTCTCAGTATTTACCCCCCGTTGCCAGCTGGCCACCGTGAAGCCATCGCGGCTGCCGAGAAGCGGTCAGTTGATATGCCCCCTACCCCGTCACCCGGTGTGATGGGACCTCCTCTGGCGCCGGCCTCGGCCTATCGTATGAACGTCCAGGCTGCCCCGCGCACACCAAACGACCAGAGCACAGGGGCCGGGTCAGCACGAACTGTCTCCACCCATGCCGGCGTAAGGAGAGGAAGTCAAAGCCAGATGTCAAGGCGGTCATCAGTGTCGTCGTTCGCCTCTGAATTAGAGGAGCGATTTAACATGAACCCCTATTCCGGGCCTATGCCTCAAGGCTACGGGCCTGGTACAGACCCGCGCATGATCCAGGCAATTACTCAGACCATGATTGGCGAGTTCCTCTGGAAGTACACCCGTAAGACTGGTTCGTCAGAAATGTCGTCCACACGGCACCGACGCTATTTCTGGGTCCACCCTTATACGCGGACATTATACTGGAGTGAACAGGACCCGCAGACTGCGGGCAAGTCTCAGCTTCGGACTAAGAGTGTGCCTATTGAAGCCGTGCGTGTAGTTGCAGACGACAACCCGTATCCTCCGGGTCTTCACTGCCGGAGCTTAGAAGTCGTTAGCCCTGGCCGTCGGGTCCGCTTCACTGCCACAACTAGCCAACGACACGAAACTTGGTTCAATGCTCTGTCGTATCTGCTGCTTCGAGAGACTAACGACAACTGCGAAGATCATGAAAACAGCGTGACTCTGGATGATATCGATGAGTTCAACCCTGGCTTCCGATCTGCCTCTCGCCAGGCGGCCCGGATGTCATTATCATCGTACAACAGCCGCACCCTTCGCCAGCCGCCCAAGCAGCAGCGTGCAGCCTCAGCTATGTCCATGCGCTCGACTGGAGGAACCACTGGGCGCGCATCCCCCGCGCTGAGCTCCCCGGGTCCCAATTCCTCGTTGCAGGTTCCTGAAGACCCTCCCCAGCGGTCCTCGTCCCGCTTCAGCACAATCCTCAACAGCTCCATTCGCGGGTCAATCGCCAGTCTGAAGGGACGCCACGGACAGGCAGCCAGTGTGCACAGCGAGAGCATCCGCGACCAGACCAGCGTGGAGAACCTTGCACAAGAAGCCGAGGACGAAGATCGGCTCGAGAACGTCCGCGCCTGCTGCGATGGCAAACATGATGTGGGCTCGCTCTCGCGCAACAGTCGATACAGCCCGAGAGTCGACCGCAGCCATTCCCACCACTAAAAGCGTTGCATGTTGCATTGGAATCGGTTCGATCGAGTTTGCAGGCAGGCCCTCAAACGCAGACGGCTTGTGTCAGCTCGTATAATTGCCACGAGTTTCTTTTTCTTCTACCTTGTCTGACAAGCATCTTCATATCTGTCACTGGGTCTGCATTGGCCCCATGCGCCCTAATAGAGAGTCGCAGTGAACCCGGCTTTCTCTTCTTGACACACCACTTTGGATGCCTTGGGAAAGCTGGCTTGGGGAATCTCCCAGCCAAATCTCTCTCACCTCCGCCTCCACTCTACTCTAACAGCCCCATACGTACTACACACTCGACTACTCTCTTTCCTTTCCTGTCCATTCCAACTCTCGTCAACAAACCCCAAACTCCAACATTCTCCTATCACCGTGCTTCCTTTGTCAATTCTCAGTGCTGTCAATCTCTTCTATTTTCTTTCCTTCTCAACCACGCTCCATCCAGTCTAAACCGGCTATTCACTCTCCTCTATATCTTATTTCCTTCGTTTTCTGTTGATAATATTTGTTCCCATCATCGACTTCATTCCATCATCTGTCTGATTGACTATTCCACTCTTTCTGTGATCGACCATTGAGTCGCTTCATTGTTGCGCAAATGCTGCACCAGAACCTAAGCCATACTAAAATCTATTTTGCGTTGTTCTTCATTGGGTCATTTTGTAGTAGCGAGCTCCCTCGCCAGAATAGATATTGCTCCTTTGCAGATTCAGTTGTAGTATATGCTGTTGGGCACGTATTCAGTATATCTAGTTGCACATGTACCACTTCTTGGCTGCATCATCCCTACTTACTTGGCTTGACCACCACCGACGCCCTTGCAGATAGTTAGCTACTTGATCGGGTTCTCTTTCTGTACAGCGGAGAATGATTCCCTGCCGTCATGTGACCCACCCCTCAGCGCCAGCCGCGCCCTAACTTCCGCCCGCCAATGGTTCTGCTTCTTGATCTTCTCTTTTCTACTTCGACGCTTCAGCGATAACTTCAACGCTACGGCGTTGCCACAATATCCACAGCCACGATATGTCGTCCGATGCTCCCCCACCATTTGGCGAGTGGTTCCTCAATCTGCTCGAGCCGGCGCAGTTGATGGCTATGGCAATGTCATGTAAGTGATACGCCTTGAGTTCTGAAAGATCGGGGAATATTACAGCGCTGCTTTCAGGATCCCTGGGGCTTCATTGCTCGGTCACTTTCTGACTGGGCATGGCATGTAAATTCTTTTCACATTTTATTGTACTTTCATACATTTGCAGCACGAGGATGTCAGCATACCCCGCGTGAAGATGTTTTGATACTGGCCGACGTCTCCTACTTCTCTGTTCCTCTAGCATACATGTCTCGCGTTATATTTTCTCTTTCCAGGCGATTGTAGCTGACATAAAACACAGATTATTTCCAAGTCTGCACCGAAGCCGTCAAAAGTGGTCAGGTTCTCGCGCCAATCACGCAGACTTCCAGACTTCGAGATGAAGCCTTTGGTCGGTTCTGGATTGCTTTTTCCAGTAAGTCCTACCCACGGTATCACCACAGAGGAATCAACAAACCAAACTCTATCGCCCGAAGCAATCTCTTGAGAAAGTACCATCCAATCAACAAGAAACCCCTTCTAACCCGCTCCCAGCAAACCGAGAAGAAGAAAATTCAACCGCCACAAGTGCTAGCAATGAGCCGGAAGAAGCAGAACTCACCGGCTCCTCAGCTCTAATTCCGCCCCTCCTCAAAACCGCCTCTGGTATCGTGCTGGACATCGGCCCCGGCACAGGCACTCAAATGCCCCTACTCCGCTCCCCAGCCATAACAGCAATCTACGGCGCAGAGCCATGCATCGGCCTGCACAAAGAACTACGCGCAAAGGCCCTGGCCGAAGGCCTTGGCTCAAAATACCACGTCCTACACTGCGGCGCCGCATCGTCGGAGCTCATCCCCGCTCTGGAAGCGACTGGCACAGGCGTCGCTGACGCGCATAATGCGAACGGTGGCGGTGTCTTTGACACGATTCTCTGCGTGCGCGTGCTCTGCTCTGTCCCTGAGATGGAGCGGACAACCCGTGAGCTTTACTCGCTGCTCAAGCCTGGCGGCCGGTTGCTTGTTACTGAGCATGTGGTGAATCCGTGGCGGACGGCGAAGGGCTCGTTTGGGGCGCGGGTTGCGCAGGCGATTTATCAGCTGCTCGGGTGGAGCTTCTTTATTGGGGATTGTTGTATGGATCGGGATACGGAGGGGGCGTTGAGGCGGGCTGCAGATGGGGATGGCGGGTGGGAGAGTGTGCAGCTGGAGCGGGCTTTCGGGTGGTCGCCGTTGCCGTATATTTCGGGTGTGCTGGTCAAGAGGGGTGGCTAGGTGGCTGGGATTAGAACTTGCAAAGTTAAATACTGCATCTACGGGGTTGAAGTATGTATATTGGGTCAGGGTTCGTGATTCATCATTGTTAAAAGGGTATCTTCGTTGCTGTGCATGATTCAAGTCGTGACATGACAATATACATCGGGGAGCGTTCTCTCCTTTAATCAAGGGGTATAATAATGACATAAATCAACATGCAGGGGAGCCTCATCCCGCCTTACACCACTGAACCGGGTTTCGGCCGACCGGGGGGCCAAAAGTCAAACAAGTCCAGTGCCTCAGACGTCCAGGGGCCTTCCTCGATTTGCTCGGGTTGCTCGGGAACTGCCCTTAATGCGCTCCGAGTAACTGTCGGCCTTGACTGGAGAGCCGTCAAAGCAGTCGGATCTGATACAGATTTGCGGAGGGGGGCATCGGGGGCTCTCCTTGCTGGCAATTTTCGCGGCAAGGACAGAGGTTGGTGGGCGCGTACTGGGTTGGGTATTCTGCGACCTGGGCCCGGCTCCAGGCTTGGACCGCCTATCATCTCTTCCAGGATGAATTGGGTCGAGTCTGAAGGCATAAATTCAGCATTTGTGGGCTCAATTTCTTGAAGCGGAGTTTTGACTATTCTGTAAGAAAATTAGCACGCTGGTCTCGAGCATCGGCCGAGTACCTACTGACTGAGGCTCCTCGGAATTTGATATTGGCTGACTTCGGCTCGCAGGGGACGATGATGACGGCCCTAGGGCTGTTTTGGGAGATATGTCACCGGGTAGAAGGGCGCTGTACATCAACTTCCGGCGTGGCTTTTCAATAGCCATCCGCAGCGTTTTGATTGGGGCTTCTGATGAGCTCTCCGGTGTCGGCCGTGACTTGGACGTGGCAGCTTTACTCGTAGGCCTACGGGCTTCAGGGTTTTCTCTTTGCGCGCCCGTGTGTGGTGCAGACGGCATGGGCTGTGAGGGGCGACTTCTCGATGAGTCCGAAAAGGGTGGCAAGGCAGGTTTTACGAATGTCGGTTGGTTGGGACTCGCTGAATTGGCCAGTTCTGGCACCCTTCGCGGGTTCTTCACTGGCGGAGCCGATTTGTTCTGTCCCGAGTCTTTCGGGGGCCGGGGTGCTTCCCGTCCGGAAATAGCTGTCGATGCTTTCGCTACCAAGGGATCGTCTACTGACTCGGTCAAATCAACGACCTCCGCCTGAGCGTCCTGCTTCTTCACAGGCGTTTTCTCGATCGAAGACACTTTTTGCCGTTTCAGTGTTCGTTCCGGCGATTCGGGGATATTCGACGACGGCCGCGGCCGGTGACGTTCTTCATACGGTGAGACCAAATGCCCAATCGGTGTTTTCTTGATCCCCAACAGGTCACTCAGCGATCGAAACGGCTGTGACGAGCCCGAAGATCGAATTTGCGCTGAGGGACGCGGTGTCTGGGACGCGGGATCATTCGCCTGCGGGGAACCCTGGCTAGATTTCCGCTTCTCGAACAGATTTGAGAGATCTGTCAGAGTCGTTCCCATCCGCTCGCCGACCTGGATCAACGCGCCCTTGTCCAGTTCCAGCTCGTCGCCATCCTGCAACTCGTCGTTGGACCGCCAGTGGTGATCGCCAATGTAGTTCCCGGGTTCATCGTAGACCATGACGCGTTTGTTAAACGCGTGATATCGAAGATAGCCATCCTGCCAGCGTTTGGACTTCCGGCGCAGATCGTGTGTGTAGAGACAGCGGAACTTGATCACAGACGCGGTGACCTGGGACGCGGATGCAGACGAGGTCAGGGCTGTGCCTCGCGGCGCGGACGATGCCGGGGCGGTCATTGTGACAGGGGAGGAAGGCCGAGCATGGGTTCACACATGGGGAAGGAGTGTGGCGAGGACATGGAGTCCAGGTGGAGGGCGGTGCAGTGGAGAGAGTTTACTCAGGTACAAGAGGGCCGAGTGGAGCAGAAGTGGGTGCCGAAAGGCGAAGTCGCGACGATAAGAACATGGCCTTAGGCCTCCGCGGACACATGATCCAGGCGATGTATACCACAACCACAACATCAGCGCCTTTTTTGTCTTCATCTTAATGGCGTTTCTTCGGTCATTGTCCGCTATCAGAGAGTGGGTTGAATCCTCGTCACAACCCGTTGACTCATACGCCAATTCCCACCATCCAAGTAGCGTAGCTCCCAGCCCCCACACTGCATCGCCCTCGGATGCATGTCACTTGCAGCCAGGGCCCGTACTTCGTTTTGTCTCGCCAAGGTGGCAGTGGATCAGCACGTACGGAATAAAGTTGAAAGCAATGAGAGTATCGATCGACAGCGGGCCCAAAAATAGTGTGAGGGGTTGGGGCAGGACGCTCAGAGAAGAGGGGGGGGCCCGTGGCCCCAAAACTCGCGAGAGCCGCGCAGGAGGCTGAAACAAGTTGGGGCCGTCTGGCGGGGGAAGTGGTCCTGTCAGTCAGGAACTCTTCGTCTCTTTCTCTTTTTCCTCCTCGTGTTGCAGATTGTTGGATTGGCCCGCTCCTTTCGGTGGCCTGAGAAACTTGTGTCTGACTATTGCCTGGTTGGCTCTTCGAGCTCTTCCGTGCTACATTCCCAAGCGCCTAGGAGCTTCGTTCTCGCCTTACTGTGTCAGAGCCATCTCCTGGGGCCGATAATTTCAAAATGCAGAGCATGCAGAGACGATTCGGCCGAATGACTGCGGTCAAATCCGCCGACAACAGCCAAGTGACCGTCCTCTTGAAGGATTTCGAAGACGCCGACTCCCTCTTCACCAAGGTAGGCAGCATCGTTTCGTGAATTTCTGGGTTTCTAGCGACGCGCGTTCCCCAAAGCTAATCTTTTCTGTCTCCTCCAGATCATTGAGTCTACCAAGGCCTGGCGCGATGCGTGGGTGTCCATTGCGACCTTTCAGAGTCGCATGGCCGACGAGTTCGACGGTCTCTATGCGCCCATCGTCGGTTCCTCCGAGACCGAGGCCCTCCATACCCCTGTGGAGACCGACCCCGCGCTCCTCTCGAGAACCAGCAACCTGCGACGCGAATTTGATGAGCTCCGCGGCGAGCTGGTGCAGGAGCTCAATCTCGTCGAGCAGCGCATGTCCCAGCCGGTGCAGCAGGCGAAGACCTACTTGGCTCCGATGAAAAAGGCCATCAAGAAGCGCAATGATAAAAAGGTATGGGAGTGTATCTATCCCGCACAGGCTCCCTGGCTAACCATACCCTTGTCCGCCAGTCGGATTTCGAGCGCTTTCAAGGCAAAGTCGACGGCCTTATCCACAAACCAAAACGCTCCGACCGCGAAAATGCCAACCTCGCCAAGGCAGAGGCAGATCTATCTATGGCAAAAGAAGTACGTGGGCATCAATGGACCCTTGAACTCATTTCAAAACAATCACTAATCTTACTGCCAGGTCTACCAAGCAGCAGATCAAGACCTGCTCCAGCGTCTGCCCACTCTGATCTCGCTCCTCTTCTCTCTGGCCCCATACATTCTCAGAGCGCAAGTTGAGATCCAGAACAGCATGTTAGCGCACTACTACACCGTGCTCTCCGCCTACTGTGACGACGAAAGGTTCCCCAATCCACCCCCTCCGATGGACCAAGTAGTCCAAGAGTGGGAAGTTGCCCATGGGACCGCCCAAGCCGACGTCGAGAGCCTGGGCTGCCTCGCCCATGGCAAAGCCCTCCGCCTATCCCAGGCCCACGAGACCCAGAATAAGCGCCCTTCCATCGGTGGGCGCGCCAGCAGCACTATCTCGTCTATTTCGTCTATCCGCAGTGGCAGCACCGGCAACAAAAACGCCGTGCCACCCCCAATGCTTGCGCCCAAGCCCTGGGCATCAGAATTCCGCTCACCATCGCCGTCCTCATCGACGATGACACCGCCCATTTCTGTCGGTAGCTCATCAAGCACCCCGCCGCTACCATCAGGAGGTGACTCGTACATGCCACCTCCCCCAGTGGCCGCAATACCGAGTCCATACATCCAGCCTGCGGCCCCACCCAGCGGTGTCTCATTCTCGCCCGCAGGTCCGAAGATCGACCACTTCCAACTCCACCGCCAGGCCTCCGCGAACACGACATCCAGCTTGTCCGGGCCCGATGCCCTTGCCTTCGCCGCGGCAAAAAAGAAGAAGCCTCCGCCGCCGCCGCGGCCCGCTGCAAACTTTGTCACGGCCCTGTACGACTTTGACGGACAAGGCGCTGGGGACCTTGTTTTCCGGGAGGGCGATCGCATCCGCGTGGTGCAGAAGACGAATAGCACGGATGACTGGTGGGAAGGGGAGTTGCGGGGCATGCAGGGCGCGTTCCCGGCGAACTATGTGGAATAATCAAGTTAGGGAATTGGCTAGTAGCGATTAGGATCTTATGGGCCAGTGGGCTTCATTGATGTATATGGGAGGAAGTCCCTAGATGGTGGATGGTATTTAGGCAGATGGTAATTTGTGATATCCAAGGGAGAAATCCTTCTTCTAGCTTAATTTAGGTTAACGACAGTTAATGATGTGCTTTGCTTAATTTTGCTTTTCTCTGGTTGAAATGGTTGGAGAATGTATATCTAATCAGAACCTAAACTATCCAGCCCTAAAGGGTTCAGTCCTTCCCTTCCATCCTAACCTAAAGATAGATTACTAGCATCACCAGCCAAGGCACCAGAAAAGTACAGGATGGCCCTTGAACAGGTGTGCATGACTTTCTGGATGAAAATACGCGAAAGCGGTACGCCGACCATGGAATTTCCTACCAACAGGGTTATCTTTTATACGGACCTCCTGAGAGCAGCAAATCCAGTTTCAGTCTTTCACTGACGGGGGAATTCGAATTGGATATCTCTATGCTTCAATTATCCGGTATTTCTGACAGCAAGCCGATGAAGCTAATAGACAAGCAACATGTTCCGCCCTTACACGTTAAGCAAGCTTATTCCAGCAAAATACGAACTCCTCCAACTCTTCAAATGCCTTTTGAAGATCATCATTGACTATGATCTTGTCGTGAACACCGGATGTTGTCGCATAATCAGCTTCAGCCTTAGCCTGGGCTAGTCTCTTGTGAATGTCGGCATCCTTCTCAGTGCCACGACCTCGAAGGCGTGCTTCGAGAGCCTCAAAGCTTGGTGATTTGATGAAGATATAGCGGGCATCAATGCTGGGGTTTGCCTTCATTTGTTTGACGCCGTGCATTTCAATATCTAACACAACAACCCGTCCTTTGGCTGCCTGGTCAGAGATTGTTTTTTTGCTCGTACCATACCGGCTTCCACTGAATGTCGCATGTTCAACGAATGCTCCTTGAGAGACGAGGTCGTCGAACGTTAATGGGTCGACGAAAAAGTAATTTCTGCCTTCGACTTCACCGACTCGTGGTGCGTGGGTTGTGTGGGACACGGTGAATGCGAAAGTATTGGGATGCTCGTCAAAAAGCTTTTGAACCAGTGTTCCTTTACCGACGCCCGAAGGTCCAGAAATGACGATAGGTCGGCTATCCCAAGGTGCTGCAACAGTCTGTGATTAATCAGGCTCTTCATCTGCCAGTCAATGGATGTGAGACCTACCCGGTGCCATGATCAGCCAATATGTAAGTGTCTTGTAGTTGAATCTTCAATCAGGATTCCGCCTGGTTTCAGAGGAACGGGGTGACAGAAAGTTGGAGGCGGTCAATAATACCAAGCCATTTCCCATAAGTCAACCGACGTTAGAAATGAAAAGCTAGTCAGGTCTTGAACATATGTACAGTAGTTGCAGTGACGGTCTTCGAAATACGTGGCCCTAGAATAAGGTGAAAGATACGGGTGTCGTTTATAGTACTTTAAACGACGCTTACCGGTTTATCCCTAGGTATCTCTTCCTGGTTCCTTCAGAATCAGTCTTTGTTCCAAAATTGACTATACTGGTTCCTCCTTACCTGATCGACAGGCCCTCTACCCTGCAAGTAGATACCGTAATAGAAAGGCACAGAGTAAAAGTTGTCTCGAAATCTCATGGAATATATAGTAATACACGTCACACGTTCGTTCTCAAATGAAAAAGGCACTATTCTTAGGAAAGGATGTGTTATAATATAGTTCAGGAAACAGTTTGACGGTTGTCCTCTATATGAATAACCTTCAACGAATGAGCATCTTGGTCACGATTCCCTCTGCCATACAACCCGACCAGGAAATCAGGCGGCTCTGACTCTGTGACATCTTGAGGAGATACATAGTTCAACACATCAGGAGAGTGTCCAGTAACCACCCAGCCCGTCAGAGGGTTGTCTAGCTCGATGACATTGAAATCGGCCGCGGAGGTGCCGACAGCCACAGGGCCCCAGGTGGATAGGAATTCGCTGGCTTGCGCGGCCAGGTCGGTCCCTGGCTCCGGGAAGATCACGCAGGTGCCGTGTTCGAACAAGACCCAGCTTTTCTGGTCGCCGAGAATAGTGCGCCAGATGGGAACGTGGGGATGAACCCCTTGCTGGGTTTCGGCCATCGGAAGCGCTTGTTTGTGGTGCCTATTCTAAAGAATCGTCAGGCACACTTGCTTCATACTATGCGACAGTTTTGGAAGGAAATGCGGCATCGGTCACTCATTACCTTCAAGTCAGTCGTTCAATACGTAGAAGAAGCGGCCTTGGCACTTATGCGGTCCGGTAATAAATATAATTTGGTGCGGTGTGTCTCACAGACAGATTTGGGATTCTTCGAGGGCAAGTAGGTGATGATACAAAACTTTCATCTCCGTACTCAGCCCCGTTCTGCCTCGCAAGGCTGACTACCCCGCAGGTACCCACGCTAAATACAAAACGAGCATCGATTGACAGCAACTTGGAACAGCCGACACAGCTTGTTTCCGAAACCCAGTTGCCGTACTTTCATCCTTTTCCAAAAAAAAAAAAAAAAAAAAAAGACAAGATCTTCGGCTTCGAACCATGACTTTGGGTTTTCCTCACGAAAGCGCGCCATGCCTTCGTACTGTATTTGCCGGGACCTGGTCGCTAGTTGGTTCTGAGCAGTGGCTAGTTTGTGGTGGCTAGGATCACCATCATTGCCTAGGGAATAGTGCGTTGCGCGTTGGCTATCCCGGCTGCCCGAGAGATTCTGTCGGCATATCGGGCTCCGCCTGATAGAGCTGAGTATGACAAAAACTCGAACGGGGGAATATTTTCATAGCGTGAATTTAGCAGTATGCGAATTTTAAGGAGTATAGTAGTTAATATTTCTGTTCTCATAATATTATCCGTCGGAGAAAATTCCAGCTGCTCAGTTACAACGGAGATAAGGCGAGCGAGAAAATGATGGGCACTTCAAGAGTGCCAAGACATCAGCGATGTGACAGCGTGTTAACAGTGTGGACGTTTACACCTTCGGAACCAGGAATCGTGAACTTCTCCTTCACCACCCACTATCACTTCCCATCGAAGACTTTCTGTTCCGATACTGTCCGCTTTCAGTCAGCAATGGTTTACTAGATTCCTTACTATCCAATACGAAGTCTGTTTTGCAGACCAAGAACAAGAATTTGACCGGATATAGTCACTTCAACATTTCCTTGCGTCGAACATGATCATAATGTCGTCAAGTCAAAAAGGGACTCCCTCCTCGCCATCCACTCCTTCATTGAGCACATCGAAATCAGCCAATAACAACGTTTTGTCTCGGTGTTCAACCCTTCTAGCAATCCAACTCTTTAAGCGTGTTCGACCTCGAGAAGGGAACGTCCTCATGTTGACAGACGGACTATGCGTCAAGTACGGACGCCGCGTTCATTTATCTGAAGCATCAACAATGCGGTTCATAAGGCAACACACATCTATCTCGGTACCAAAAGTTTTATGTGCATTTACTCATTCTGGGTGGACCTACATCATGATGGAAAGGATCAAGGGAGAGATAATCGGTAGTAGATGGTTGAACCAAAGTAAGGATTCAAAGGCGAAACTTCTTTCGCAGTTAGCAGGTAAGGTTCGCGAGATGCGGGACCTTCAGCCCCCGGAAGGTACTAGGGTTGCTTCTGTTGATGGCGGATCGCTTTTTGACTGTCGTGTTCCGGGCATTTCGTTGCGCTTCAGTCCCTTTGATACCATCAAGGACTTCCATCGGCATCTACGCATGGGCATGGAATTGGATTCAAGGCTTGACCCCGAAATTCAGAAATTTATCAAACAACAAAGCAAGTCTTGGCCTTTGGTTTTTACTCACGGCGACCTTAGCAGCCTCAACATTCTTGTGCGTGGAGATGATATCGTTGGTATTATTGACTGGGAAACTGCTGGTTGGTATCCATCATATTGGGAATACACTTCTGCTCACCAAGTCAACCCGCAAAACTCTTTTTAGGTCAATGAGATAGACAAGTTCCTACAACCAATGCCCGAAGAGCTGGCGATGGAACGGATTCGTCAAATACACTTTGGAGATATTTAAATAATAAAGGCTCTCAGAGAGTACCTATGCCTAGGCGTGTGTAGACTTATAATTGAAGCAGAGGGATGGTATACTACGTACTAAAGCATTTATCAGTCTAAATTTACTGGCAGAATATTATGTATTTAGGTGTGGGCCGGGGGCGGGAATCAGTTAAATCCGAGTAGGGACTGTAGTTGCCCAGAGTGTTAAGCCTATCATGCGATCTACAGACATTTAGCAAATCTATTACTTCCGTAGAGCTCATCGTGGGGCACCCAACGGTTTTCCTCTTAATTCACTAAAGCAGCTTTTAGTGCCATTGTGGGGCAGAATTTTGGCCTGAGACGTCTCTCAACAAGGTACATACACTGCACATATTGCATTTCATCTTTCAAATATTAGATCAGAATGGAATCCTCTCAGTACATCTTATGAAGTAGCCAAGGATTGAGAATGGATAGAAATACTTAAGAAGTTTTCCATGTAGATCAACGGCTACAGGCAATATCAGACTCGGAACATGCAGCCTGAGAGGTGATGGGTTCTTCCTCATTCAATTCGCAAGCCGAGCTATGCAATCCACTCCTTGAAAGAACGACGAGGATCAGGGGACACAGCCTAGCTCTATTAGAGCTTGGGCAATGAACTCTTCATTTGTCAGATCTCCACAGTCCACGAGTTCTTTCTTCTCCTCCATCTTCTCCAAGGCTTCAAGATACTCATCTAACTCGTTCACCTTGCGCGCCGCAAATGCTTCTAGCTCTTTTGGGTTGTCAAATTCCTTCTCACGCCTCGCCCACTCGGACGCCCCCAAATACAGGCGCAGCTGCGTGAAGGGATAGATGTGATGGTCGATAAAGCCAGATGAGAGGAGCATATGCAGCCACATAGCCCCAGAGGTATGCGACCATTTAACAAGACTGGAAAGTTCTCTCCCTTCGTGCCCTGGCATTTTCGCCTCTTCCTCCTCTAAGATACGTAAGAAAATACTAAGATAATGGAGATACCGGGCTGCAATCTTGGGCGGCTCGTCGCCCTTGTAGTCCCACTCGCAGTTAACAGGCCTGTCTCGGAGAAGCCACCACGGTGCCGAGCCGAAGCGCTGGGCGGGGCCGACATATGACCACTCAAGGTCTACTACTCCAATGACAGTGAGGTCTTCTTTGCCGCGGACAATCAGATTCCCCAGGCCGAGATCGTCGCAAATCAGCTTAAATTTGCAACGGTCATACTTCGCGTGGACAAAGTCATGTACCAGGCTCTTTAGAACCTTGAACGCCACATATTTGTTTTGAGCATCATATAGTCCAGCAGTCGAGTTTGGCTGACGAATAAGCTGCTCCCAGTCTTGCCCGACGAGGTGTTGAAAATACTCGGTCGTTGTTGCGAACCCTTGGGCTCGGTCACCTAGACATCATTAGCTTAGTTAATTCGGTCGACTAGGACTGTAAGGATGAGAAGGGAAGAGAAGGCAACTATGCCTACCGAAAGTGTCCACTCCTCCATTTCGTAGGATGCAATGGGCCTTAAACGTTAGGGGCCGTGGCGGTGTAGGGCTTTGAGCTTCAGGATGAGGCGACGGCAGGCTCCCAATGCGGTCGAAATCGAGCTTGAAAAGTTGAAGTAGAAAATTTGTCATCTGCCTGTAGATGACTTCAATATCACTCTCGCTGATGTCTTCTCTCATGACTCTGCTGTGTTCGGCGTTAGGGTCTTGGAGAATGTCGAGAAGGCTCACACCATTGATGAAGTCCATCATGATGAACGGGCCTAGGCCAAGTGGGTTGCTGGCAGCTGGACCCCACGCCTGGACTCTCGGGACGGGAATGGTGGTCCTGTCGCTGATGAGATTTAGTGCCGTTACCTCCATGGCAACCTTCTCGTCGGCGTAGAGGGGGCAAACGATGCCCATGCGAGGGAAACGAACCATCCAGGTAGTTCTGTCGCTGAAGACCATTTTCAGGCCTGCATTAAATGCGCCATGGTAAAAGGTGTTACCATCAAACTGGCAGGGAAGCTTGCGGGGGTGGAAGGTCGATACCCACTGACAGAGACGACCCAACCCGAGGGTCTCGTTCACCTTGTCAAGCCAAAGCTGGTCTTGCACCACGTGGACGACATCAATAAGCGCGTTGGTCTCCATAACTTTAGACAAGCCCCCAATGGATTAGGAGCACCGAGGGGGGTATGGTTTGGCGGGGAACGACTTTTGGGAGTGAGCTATTCAAGAGACCTGCGAGGTGGACGAGGGGGATGCCACCGATTATATGGTTGGTGAGGCACGAGGTTCGAGTGTCTGAGGCGTCATAACATCACAATCGTGCACCCATTTAGTAAAAGGGAACGATTATTCGGATATCAGTTTGTCAAGGCTTTTGAAGACAGCCACACTCGCCCAAATTTCCCTAGGTCGATGATTGGTCAGGATCCCACTACCAACTTGATGTTTAGTTAGGTGTCTACGACAACGAAGATGGAAGAATATATTAAACGAATGATTCCCACCTACGGCTATTCTTAAACAGACTATGTGAGATGTAGAATGTGCTATCGCTTCCGCTAGAGAAACAATCGATAAGAGCAGCCTCCTGAAAAGGTCAACGGAGCAGACTTCCCCAGGTGCAAGGAAACATTCTGGAGCAATAAAAACAACGACTGGTGGGGAAAAAAAGTTCTCGGCACAGCAGTAGAGAGAGCGGTCTAGCCTTCTGGTTACAGACCACTCAGGAGGCGAAGAAATCAGCCTCTGAATTGCACGCAAGCCCCGGGAAATCTAACCAGATGTACCGCCTTTCTATTATAAATAACCGTTAGCACATAAGCAGTGTCCTATCTCCGAGTGCTGGGAATTGGGGGAGGAGAGGACGAACAGCGGCGTTTGCCTTCTCCTTAGCAGCCTTCTCTTCAGCCTCGACCTTCTCTTCAGCATTGCGTCTCTCTCGCGCCTCTTTGTTCTCGTGATGCTTCCCAGAAGAGGCTTTGGCGGTGCCAACCAACTGTCCGACGGCAGCGCTTCCAGAGCTAATGAGCGCGTTGTTGACTGCCTTTCGAGCTTTTGGATCGATGCCAGACATTGTGAGTAGAGGTTGAGTGGTTTCTTGTGATTTGTGAGTTTGTTGTCGCAAAGGTAAATCTGACTTTTGAGGCAAGCAGCTGTGGTCTAGAGTCGAAAAGATTGATTTGTAGTGAATCTTTTTGATGGATATGATGGAATGACTGTTGGTTTGGCCTCTCAAACATGGCAGGCTCTAGGTAAATGGTGATATGAGATATTTACCGTGATAAGGTTGGTAGGAATCACGTCTCTACGTGCGAATGCATGCTTTTGACCTGGCACAAGAGAACTATTGGATAATGAATCCGTTCGGCGTGTATAGTAGTTGTGTGGGTTGCGCCTACCAGCGTCAGGTGTCGGTCTGCCGTAGGCATTCACTCAGCTAACTAGTTGATGTTAGACTGCCAAGCGCGAGTCCGCCGGCACTTAACCCCCTTCCTTTTTGCCTTGCCCATATTCTCTACCGGAAGGCACAATGGCCACAATTCGAAGCTCACTCTCCATGTACATAACTCGTCCATGGTTGGGAATGGAGTGAAAATCAAAATACAGGCAGCACCTGCGAGGGGAGATTTCTTAGTTGATCTGTTTTCTTGGTTTGTTTCATAGAACAAAGGCCATTGGCTGCTTATCCAGCATGCCGCTGGTAGTATGTCGTCGTCTCCCCTGGATGGAAATGGAACTAGTATGAATTATAGCATCCTTGATGAAGTTAGAATTGGCCCCTCGTACATCAATCAGCACCAAGTGGTCGAGCAGTAACTCGGTCATCTTATCTTCCTTGGTCTAGTGGTCATGATTTCCGCTTGTCATTAACACCGATAAGCGCGGGAGACCGGGGTTCGATTCCCCGAGGGAGAGTTTCTTTTTTGCATTTGTACCTCTCTGATCAGATCAAACACTTTCTTTTTCTATTTTGTGGACCACAAAAATGAGGAGGTATTTTTAATTGCATGGTAATGTGTTAATTAATACCTTCTGGATTGGCAATGGAGTGGATATATATTGTCGGCATGGTGGAAATGAGCGACCGGGGAAAGAATATATTTGACCGTCGGGGAACGTTAACAATCCATCCCACCAATCTGCGTCCAAATGGAAGGGGACAAAGAGGCCAACCAATTAATTGGTGGAATCAAACAAAGGCTTCATCGGCGACATTGCTACCAGATTCATCTCTTCCCATCTGGCGGCGTCGACTGTCCAAGAACATTTCCACCATGCGCTTGCTAGAGATCGTAGAATGAATGTCTTGCAGGTTGTGGTACTCAACCATCATCTCATCATGCTCCTCTTGCTGCCGTGTGTTTTCGTTGTTCGTTCCATGTGAAGTGCGGTATGTTCGCATCGATCGAAACCGATTGTTTTTTCCGTTGGCATTTGGCAGCCGAGCAGAGTACCTGGCCCATGTTCGTTTCTGTGACTCGGGACCAAATCGTCGAGGAGTGGGGGACTCGAGGGCAGGGAGCATGTTTGAAGACCTCGTGCGCATCATCGACGGAATCTGGCCACTGGGAACCCAGGCAGGTCCCGGTGGACTGTCCAAAGCTGGCCCAGAGCCGCCCTCAGCACTGGGAAGCTGTGGCTGACTTCTTGCAGATACATCACGCTGTGCTCTTTGAGACGACAAGATAGTTCGTACACTCGAGGATCGGCTAAATGGACGGGAGAAATTGTTTTGTGTCAGGGGCTTGGGTCCCTCTGGTGCCGGGCGACCATTGAATACTTGCTCACTAGTACCAAGAGGCCCAACATCAGCCTCCGGGCTTGGTAAAGGTGCTCGCCGGAGCATCCCCATAAAGATATCATCATCATCTTCCAGAAATTGTGCACCCTCCCGGAAGTGCTCTCTGATCGGACTTGTCTTTTCGATCATCTCAATTTGGGAGTTCATCCACTTCTGCCAGTCCGCGCTAGGTTGTACCTGGGGCCCTGATGGGATGGAGCCTTTAGTTCGAGTTGGCGAGCTGTATGCTGCTCGTTGAGAAGCAAAAATAGTGGCGGTTCCTGTCTCCCCATCGGGAACACTGGTAACACATCCACTCGAGCCTTTCCTGGGGGTATTGCCGCTAGTTGTTCGTGAGTAGACACTCGGAGAGACGGCTCCAGTTCTTAATGCCTCGAAGCGAGCAATGATTACACTCCCGGTATCCTCGTCCGATCCCTCACCAATAACATAGGGCGACTGTGGCGACTTCCCGTCCGAGAGATTGCCGAGTGGCAGATGGTTCTCCTGGCCAGATATGCACTGAGCTATTTTGCTTGGAGTATACTTGAGTGGGTATGGATGGCGCCTCTGTGGAGACATCGAGTCTCCCACGCGTGCAGTTGCAAATGATCCAGCTACAGAAGATTCTCCACTTGGGACGTGCCGTATAGTTTGCCTGCTGCGATGTGAAAATACCGAGGATGTGCGCTCTGGAATCACGCAGTGTGCCGGGACGGTACCGAGAATGGCATTTTCATCAGGGGTGAATACAGCCTGTCGTCGAATTTGATGCACCAATGCCGAGTATAAATCGCTGCTGTCAGCCCAAGAGTCGAATTTGCCAGCACTAGTACCCTGGCGCAAGCTATCAATAGTCTCATCACAAAAGGGTAGTCTGGAGTGGGTGCGGTCGTCCACGGGAACTTGGGGGAGTTGCTTGTTCAGATCTCCATGCTCTTCAATCAAAGACAATGACTGGTGATGCCCAATTTTCCGGGTTTTCTCACTATTTGCAACGGTTGAGTCTGCCCAGCTAGTGACTCGAGATTTCGATGTACACAGGCTGTCGCGGCCGGGAGAGAGCTGGTCGGCCGGGAAGGGACTCGACATCCGACACTGTCTCATGCCCACGTTGCCACCCACGGCATTTTCCACAAGATGACCGTCAACCATAGGTTCTGTAGGTGTAATGGAAGTGGAGGCTTCTGATTGGAAGTAAGGTTCGGGCTGCTGCCCGGTAGGGTTGGAAAATCCGAAGACACGCCTGAAGCCATTCTTGATGGAGGAAGAGAAGGTTCGGGATCTGCTGCCCGAGCCCCTCCTATAAGCATGTTCTGACGGGAAGCTTGCGCCAATTCCTGTATTACTTGAAACCCGGAATGTCTTCCGAAACGGCCTGTGCTCTCTCTTGCGCCTGTTAAAGAACGACGAGCGTCTGACCTGGGTCCCAAAGCCTTCTGTTTCTTCCAAGAACTGACTGCGAGCGAGCTGGATAGCGGTATCTTGACTTTTGGCATGTCGAATCGCTCGATTTTCTTGTCGATGGCCCCGAATGAAAGGGACAGATGGCCGCAGCGTCCGAGCCAATTCGAACTCCGGGCTGCGGTCGGAGCCACAGCCATCCGGTGGGGACATCAATGTGGTTTCATATACAATATGGGATGAGCGAGCTCTGGTCGAAAACATAGACTTCGCTTTGCGCAGCCGGCGGTATGATGAAGGCACCGAGTTATCGCGTCCATCTAGACCCCTAAGCTCAGTGATGGGTGGTAGCGCGGCCGAAATTTCCGGTCTATGGCCTTGAATTGCCCCTATTGTCTCCATAGACTGACGAGGTGTCACTGGGGGTGCGATGGATCCCGTATGAGCTGAAAAGCTGTCCTCTGTATACTGCAGGCTGGAACCTGGTCGTCTCGGAATTGCCACATGCTCTGGCCCTCCCAATCGATCATAAGGCCTTTCTTCTGTGGGAAATCCCCGTGAGCGCATCGCGTGCGACGCAGCAGTCGTCGCCTGGACTTTGGCAGCTTCCCAGGTGACCGGCTCTGGCTGTCGAGCTCGACGGGCTCTTCGCATGGAATGAGTGGACATGGATCTTCGAAGTCGATCTCGGGTACTGAATGAGGAAAACATATTGTGAAAGTCTGTACTGTATGTGGTACGCGGATGAGAACTGAGCTGGAGACGTGATCAAGAGACTGGATTTGGGGAAAAGGAACTATTGATAGCTTGGTCTCGCTTGGGGTGGCAAGTGCGTTGCGGTCCATTATAGCAGGCACGAGCCAACATCGTCCTTGTTGTTGCCGCCGTATACTGTGTGTGCACCACGTGAACATTGTGATTGTTGTCCATGAGCCAGATGAGGCTCGATATGATAAGTAGATCGAGATCAGTCGTCAAACAGTTCGGGGAGTCCCGAAGCCCGAAACTAAGCCGACCGATCAATCGAGGCGCCACTAGTTCGGCCTGGAGAATACAACTGGGCTGTGAGTCATCTTTCAGCCTTGGCCTGACTCAGCTGCGACTCATTCACCGCTAGACTGCACGCAAACTGAATCTGCGGATGGTCCAGATTGTGCATAAAGCAAGCATTCCTTTCCCAGGAAGCCCCGTATGTGACATTCACATTCGCTGCGAGCGCTCGGCACTTCATGGCGACCTCCCACGATCCCAACAATACAGCCTCAGGTGACCACGTCCATCTTGATGGAAGAACACTCGAAGGAGGCGGGCAGGTGGTCCGAAATGCACTCGCATTATCAGCTTTGACTGGCCGGCCAGTGACCATCGATCATGTCCGCGGTAACCGTGGAAAGAAGCCTGGCCTGATGGCATCGCACGCAGCAGCTGTCAAGCTGCTGGCTGAAATCAGTGGCAGCGAAGTCTCGGACGGCACAGTTGGATCGACGCGCCTGACATTTATACCTCCACAAGCGGGTGTCGAGAGAGACTTGAGATCGCCAGGCTCGACCCAGACTTCTGGAGACGCACCCCTGGTGTCGTTGACCAACCTCACGGTGCAATCGGAGTACAACATTCGTTTGCAGACACCGGGCTCAGTCTTTCTCATTTTCCAGGCGCTCTACCCATATCTTTTGCATGTTGGGTCGCGCACATGTACGGAGTGCATCAAGGTGAACATCACAGGTGGCACGAATGGCACCAGTTCCCCGTCGTATGACTATGCTTTTCAGGTCATGGCGCCCAACTTTGCTCGATTGGGCCTTCGGCCTTTTTCGATGATCCTCCACAAACGTGGCTGGTCGACTGGAGTGGTGGGAATGGGGGAAGTTAGCTTCTTCATTCATCCTCTACCGCCCCCCGACGACGAACTCGAGAATATGGGCGCGTTAGACGTTTCTGAAAGGGATGGGAATCAACACACTACAGGAGCTGCAGCCCCCTCTCGCTTTCCTCAGATCAGGATCATGGATCACAAGCGCGGGAAAATCACTCGCATTACGGTTACTATTCTCGCGACAAACGATGTACTCCATCAAGCAGTTGAAGATGGGGAAACGCTGACCGTTGCCCGGTACACTGAGCGGCAGACTCTTCGCAGGCTACGCAAAGCCCTTAAGGCCCTGGACCCATCAATCTTTGAGGAGCCACACGATGGAGAGACCCGGATTCCCGTCAAATTGCTCCCGACAGAGGTAACCTCTCACTTCAGCCGGCTATACATCCTGATTGTGGCCCATACCTCCACAGGATTCCGGATTGGTCATGATGCACTCCTCGGCGATAACAGGGGATATAAGCACGCGAAGAGGAAGCTTGGAAAGCACGAGAAGCACAGAAAGGGACAGGGCCCACCTGCTGAGAAAGGAAGCTCGGCGGCAAATCTAGAAAAAGTGTCGGATATGATTGATGGGTGTGTGCAGGGGTTTATTGAAGAACTGGTAAGTCTGCAGACGCAGACCGACCAGGAGTCCGGATCTACCATTGGGAAGCGATCGTGCCTGGATCGGCACATGAGAGACCAGATTGTCGTGTTTGAGGCTCTTGGAAACCTGCATCGAGTGGGTACGTCTGGAAGCGAGGCAGCTGAGGAGCAGGAGGACGAGCGATATTGGACTCTCCACACCAAAACGGCTCAATGGGTGTGTCGGAAGATGCTGAACGTGTTTGAACATTGATCACCGATACGTCGATATAAGAGCTCCATCGAACGATTGGTATTGCAATACATGTGAAGCATAGTGGGCCGTGGACCCACCCAGTACTCCGTACAGTGCGTGCTCCATCCGGACTGTGAACCTCTTACTCCGTCCTCCGTCCTCGTAACCCACCACTTATAGTCAGTATATGCGCCGACCTCCCAATAATCGATTAATTAGTCACCCAGTCCAGCCACTCAGTCAATCTATCAACTCAGATACATGAATCACCAGCGCCCCCACCAAAAACCTCCGACGCCCCGGATCCACCCATGTCATGTCCAGGCGACCGTGAATCATAACCCAACCCAACCCAACCCAACCCAACCCAACCCAACCCAACAGCGAACAATTCTCATCCAACCCGAGATTGCAGGGGCCTGTCATTGCCCTGTGAGAAACAGATGCACGACAACACGACAGGAGGGTATACGTCGATACGCTTACCGCCACCGACTGGACCGGAGATATGGGGATGACGAACCAACAGCCATCAGCCCGACCCGACCCGCTCCACCTCGTACCCGAACCTGGGCGAGATACTGCACCACTGGGATACACCGACGCCGAGTTACGTGTCTACCACTAGGACCTCTCCGTCGAAGAGTTGTGGCCTCCATGGCCGGGAAGAGTCAACGAGTTATATCCCGACTCTACACTAACAGATGACTTTGGATGGGACAGGCAGCAGGGAATAGAGAGGACAGGGATGGCTCAGTCCAGCACGGTAAAATAAGATACAAGCGGTCACAAAATTGACCCTAAGAGCAAGACCTCCAATTACGGTCTCCGTACTACGACCGTTAGAGCGGGCAGTCGTGCTGCCCTAACGTCTCCCAAGCCACACCGACATCCCAACCAACCCACACTGCCACCGCCGGCAACTAGCCCCAACCCTGCCGCACAGAGTCCCTTGAAGAAAGAAGTGGAGCCTACGATCCCCACAGCCCACTCTGAAACAACGGCCAACGGATCTGTGGCTGAGCGGCCCAGCAGAAAAATCTAAAAAAAAGGGGGTGAACGGGTAGCAATCACTACTAAGGAGAAACATAGTGGAATGCCAGAACTCAAGCGAAGCTGCACCGAAGCAGCCCTCGACCCACCGTGTTTTACTTCAAACGCCACTGGATCACAATCCTCGAACCCAAAACCACCATACGTAGTACGCAGTGGTTCAAAATGCTTACTGTAAGGCCGATGTTTGAACTGAACTGTGGGGGGTTGCATCCGCGTATCCTCTTTGTGTCGGTGTCTCAGGGCTGGTGCCCCCACGAGCAGTTTAGTTCAGGCAGCAATGGCTTTGTACTTATTTGCTCCCCAACTACGGAGTATACTATACACACTGTACGGAGTATACAGTACTGTACTTCGTACTTCTGGTACGAATTGCGAGTACGGAGTACGGAAACCATAGATGCATTTGAGCAGTGCCTTGTGGCTGAGTATACTCTGTGTGTGTCTGCCGCCCTCCCCCCGGGATCCATCCATCGGCATGCGTTTCATTTCGCAGTATATGCCCAGAAAGGAAGCCCTATGTACTCTCCTTCGAAAAGCCCTGGAATCCCGGGGAAACTCAATTTCCAATCACACGCCGCGGAGGGTTCCTGCGGCATGTTCTGGCGCGCGCACGCGAGAATAAACTCTGACCGAACCTGCAAGGAGCATTATCAAACCTCCCACCCTAGGTTCCGAATCAATAATCGCGACCATCCTAATCTCATCGCGAATGCGGAAACTCTATAGCCCGTCCTCTGGCCTTAGTAATCCGATCGTGCTGTGTCCCTGTCCGCGGAGACTACAGAGTAGCTAGGGGCCCATGCCCGAGCCAGCAAGTGGAGCGCGCGGGCTTGTCTTGTGTGTTTCAAAATGCGATCCGGCTTGAACGCATCGTGCTGGTGGGAATTCGCGGGTCTCGGGCCCCGTTCTCCTGAAAGGGGCTGGCCGTTGGCCCCCCCCCTCCTAGGATGTTAGCGAGGGGCTAAGGAGGAAGGAAGAAGGAGGAAGAGGAAGGAGGAAGAAGGGGGGAGGGTTCGTCTACGTAGGCTTTTTGTGAGAAACATCGCGGTAAGCAAAATCGAGATTGGGGGCGGCGGGAGCTATGATGGAAAGGGTGGGTGGTGGGAAGCTAAGGATTTGTTTGACGGGGTCCGAGGGAAGCAGAAGGTGGATACCTCGCGATGGAGTACAGAGCAGTCGACAGAGAAGAAGGCTGAAGTGTATTGGAGTGCTCTCTGATCCGATGCATTATTTGCAGCTATGCCGCTTCTTCTGTTGACGGCAGGCTAGGCGATCATGCGGGCCCAATGGTTACAACCACGCTTCTTGAGATGAAGGGTACCGTACTTGATGTATGGACCTTGGTAATTCAAACCAGAGCCCCTTCGTTCTCGAGGACCCTCAGGGCTGAAACTAAAACTCGATCTACCTGACTCGCATGCAGATCCAGCTTCAGATCCAGTGAACCCTACGATGTATATGGAGTGCAGCAATCCCCCAAATGCCCCATCCAATACTAATGCAGCCTTTCAACGATACTATCGGATCGGCGTTCCGAATAGGCGGGGCTTGCAGGGCCAGGGGCCTCATCTAGTATGCGAGCTCCGTCGACAACAAAGCGCAACAAAAGCAGCCTGGGATCCGAGATAATGCCAGTTTTAGTATCAGTATCAGAAACTTCGGAAAGATCTTTCCCAAATCCCATCCACGGCACAAGATGAGGCCGCCCGCCTCGCCAAGTAAACACGGAATTTCCAAACACAGCATCCCTCCAAGCCCCCCCCCCGCCCCCAGACCCAAATCCTCTTCCATACATTCATCCACGTGTATCGCACATCAGCCTTCCGGCCCGGGATCTTACCCAGCACAATCCACTCCGAGCCTCGAGGATCGGACCCAAGGATGAGGTCGCAGGGCCGTTAGTTGGTTAGGCCGGGGCACCGCCCGGCGCAGTCTGTAGGACGACCGAAATGGCACCATCGTGCGGGATGATGCTCCTAACACGGCTCCTATATGCGTGTAACACGTTTCAACGCACCTGTCGGCTTTATTTTTAGCTGGTAGGTCGGAGATCTGCGGCGTCACAGCGTGACCCAGGCACCTGGCACTGGTCCTAACGTATGACGATCCCGTGCGTGCGGCTGGGGCTGATAAAATTGGTCCGATCCCGAGGGGGGCCAAACCAAAACCAATAGCAACGGCCTGCCCTGGTCATGGGCGGTTCTCGACGCGGCTGTGAAACGAGGCTCTGGGTGGGCACACCGAGGGCGGGAAGGAGGACGGGTCTTGTTCTCGGGGGTTCTCCGGAGGCAGGACATTTATGAAAGTCGATTTGTCTATGAGTGATACTGACGCTGAAGAGAGAAAAAGGGCCAAGATCATTGTGTAGGGTGATGATAAAGCCGTGATATCAATGCAAGTGAGGTATCTAAACTAAGGGCAGCTAACTAATTCAGGGAAGAAAGAATAAAGAATAAGAATGAGCACGATCATAGGCAGGTCAGTTCCGTCCAGTCAAAAAGCATTAGAACGCATATAACAGGGGGGTATGGCATGGCGGAGTCAGTCCAAAAAGGGACGACACATGGAAAGCAGCAAAAAAAAGAAAAGAAGAAAAGAAACAGGAAAACCGGCGCGCGAGAGAAAACTCATCTCAAACCAGCGACATAAGAGACGTATGTGCAAGGACAGCAGCACGGCGAAAGCGAAAAAAAGAATAACGAAGGCGTCGATCGCCGATCGACTGATATCAGAGTCCCATCTGCGCCACTGCCCACCAGTGGCAGATCCATGAGTTCAGTGCCCGATCCCTTCAGTTGGGGGTCGGGTTGGTATTCGGATGAGTATCCATGCAATTGTTTCTATCCTCCATGCAAAAGACCGTCTCTGCTCTGCGTAAGAACCCAGACGGATGATAAAAAGAGATAAGCGAGTGGAAATTGAGAGTGCGCTCGTTCCCTCGTGCAGTGGCTGGATGGACTCTCTTTCGTAGAGAGGCGTGGTTGTCGGACATGGGGCGATCGAGCTGGGAGCTGAGCTAAGCGGAGCTGAGCTGAGCTGGTCGTGACATCCACTGCAGCGCAAGGCCGAGCGCGGAATAGTCGAAAAGAAGACGAAAAGGAGAACCAGATAGCCCCCGTTGTGTTGGTGTAATCAATAATCAAACTCCCGGCGATGCATATGAGACGGAGAGGAAAACGTGGGAATCGGTCCGGTATCCATCCGACCCAGGATATCCAGTTGTATTCATGGCGACAGGCCCAGCCTGTCGAGATGGTATCTAGCCCGCGAGGGTCTGGATACTTTTTCCCGGACCGTTCCGGAACAAGGCTCGAGCGTCTGCTTACAGCTCAAGGTCTGGTGCTTTGAAGGCGGAGTCGCTCAGTCGCTCTGAGGGCAACACGCGTTTGTAGTCACGAGGCTGTGCAAATGGGGAGGCAGACGCTGGGCGACGGAGGTTCAGGGTCTGTTGCAGGCTTTGTTAGCATTCCAGGTTTTGATAAAATTTTTTTTTTCTTTGGTGCCCTGACACAAAGGCCCCGCGCAGAGTCTTTGTTGCCAACGGGTAGTGGTGAGGAACGTACGACGCAGTCGGAGCACTTGGCGCCCTGGCGGTTGACGCGACCTCGACAGCCGCGGGGGTAGTTTGCGCAGGAGTACATGGCGGGAAGTAGAAAAATTGGCGGGGATGCAGAAAGCGCGGGGTGCAGGAGATCGCGGGAGTATAACAGGACGAGGAATTCGTGGTCGACAATTCGCGGGGGAGCGCTGGAGTCTCAGCTAGTGAAGCGCAAGCGTGGTGGTGAAAGGCGAAAAAGGCGAAAAGGCGAAGCTGAAGTTGGAGGGGCTTCTGAGATCTCTTAAAAAGAAATTCAAGAAACTCGATCTGGCCGAAAGGGGAAAAAAAGGATAAATCGAAAAATTCGAGCTAGGCGGTTTCGAACTTTAAAAAGGTTTCGCACGGAGATAACGAGTCGTCGACTAGACTAGCTTAATGGGAACACAAAGGCCCCAATAATGACGATGACGTCGGAGGATGGCAGCGTGCGGCAAGTAGGAGGGAGGCGCACTAGCAAGCTGTCGGCGGAGAATTTGGTGGCTCGAGGCTGATCTAGTCCTGCAAGGGCTGAGTATGTCGAAGGTAAGTGCGACGAAGGGAGAAGAGGGGGAAGGAAGTCGAGACGAGTAGAGACTAAAGGACTAGAGGGACGAGACCCAGGGGGTTTATATCTAGAGGCTCAAAAAGAAAAGATGATTCTCAGGTAAAACAAACCAAAAATCCAGCCCCATAAAAAAGTACTCAAAAAAAAAAATTATTATTTAGGACATAATAATCCAGTAACCAAGTGATCCCGTAATCCAGTCACCCAGTCACCCTGTGATCCAGTGACTCAGTAGCCCAGTAGGCCCGTCAGTAATACTGTAATATAAGAAATGAAAATATTTACCCCCCAAAAAGGAGGGAAAAAGGACTAGAATTTTTAGGGTTCCATTGTTACGGGGGCGCCGTTTGTTGTGGCAGTCCACCCTGCCCGGGGTTGTTCGTTCCAAAATTTTTCCATTATTTTTCCATTTATTATTAGCTGGGGCCCAGGGCGAACTAGCTCCCCTACCATGCCGGACTGCGTTAGTGGGAGAGTACTCCGTGGAGGTTCCCCCCAAGGCAGAGCCGGTAAGGTACCGTAATTTTCTGTTTCCCGAATTCCCCATTCTTTGTCAAGCTTATTGATTTAATTTCTCTGCTACCCACCCTCGTCGGCCTCATCTGGCAGAGCAAAACGGGGTGAGACCCCGGCCGTGGCCAGGTCTCTGGGCATGAGATCAGATTCTCGGCCCTGTGAGTCAATCGGTACCTAACAGCCTTGTAAGTTAATTCCTAGGGACCTTGGGCAATGACTTCACTACGGTTGCGGTCGGTGCCGGCCCTTTGTTTTGGACGTCCTTTCATCCCATCGGTTGGCCTCTCTTGTGTGGAATAGAAGGGAGTTAAGTGCCGACCCGCCTTCCAGGACGTACCCTCGCAGATCGTCCATGGTTGGTCCAGTGGCCAATCCTGTCCCCTCGTACCGAGCTCTCCTCCCCGATAGAGCACCTGGCAGCTCCGTTCACGCATGAGCATCTCGGTGGATCGCCTCTCCTTTTGCCCGCAGTGACCCGGCCAGGCGGGTTTCTGATCCGCTTCGATGCTGGTCGTCAGGGCAGGACGATCCTGCCCGGCAGGGGAAAAGGGCGGGCCCATGGCGGCCCAGTGCAGGAGAGCGGCTTGAATGAAGGCGTAGTAAGGTAGTAATTGTAGTGGAAGGATGCGAGTGACAGGATGACTCGCAGTCTCGGCTTGCTTGATCTTGATTGCAGGGCCGGAGTGGAGCAGTTGACACGGGTTTTGCGGGTTGTGGATGGGATGGAAGCTCGCGGATTTTCCGAATCGGCGCCTAGCTGGTCGCTAGGGACTCAGATTGAGTGCCGGTGGGCTTGTTTGTTAGCGAGCCGCGCAGTATATGGAGTATATACTTCGTACAGAGAAAAGCACATGCCCACTTGGGGCATTTAAGGTGTGCTATCCCGACCCTGACTTTCATAGTGCCGTAGCAGTGGGCCCTGGGCAATGATCGCAGCCCGACTCAAACACTAGAGAGTGGTTTGGGAGTTTGACGGGTCATCTGCTCGTCTGCTCGTCTGGCTCGTCTTTGCATTGATGATTAGTGAACTATGTACTCCGTCGTCCTCCGACTCCGTTTCGCTCATTTCCTCTCTACCTTGGGCCCCCTTTAACCCCCTAATCTACTGGACCACCCTCGCCCCTTTCTCGTCATTCCGCTCCCGTTTCAACTTGATGTCTGCCCAGTCCGTTTAACATACTTTCTGGTAGCCTGGACGGTACTTGGCATAATATTCATTATCCCTCCCGCAATTTCGGTTGCCGTTTATGTTCCGTAACGGGGGCGTTTGGCAGGATCCGAGGTTCCAGGTCCAGACTTCTCGAGGCCCGATCTCGCCCAGGCATGCATCGGGCAGTGTTCTGGAAGTTCTCCACTACCCACGGCCCACTCAATGATTTTCTGGATTTACCCGTTCGGGCACTGTCTGGCCCGCTGGCTCCGAACTGGGAAGCTGGTTTCATTTACTCCAGTCGCCGATGACAGGCGCATTTCCGTTTCATGTCAGTAGCAGCCGGACATGGCGATGTCGGGTTGGCCCAGCCCTGCCAACTTTTCCCAATCCCGAATCCCGAAGCATCCGCTGGACACCTTTTGATCGGCCCATGCCTTGTGATGGTGCGCGCACCCAATCTTAGTCCAGCAGGGAAAATCTGACCTGTCCCTTTGGCGTGTCTCATATGAAACATTCATTGGCGCGGTTTCCCATGAGCCGGGCAGCTGGCGATTTCTTGATGTTTGGTGGAGTGGAGCACGACCTTTCGCTGTTCCGGGATGAGAAAATTCAATGACAAAGAATGTACACATTATCGCTGGGAGGGCGGAAAAAAAAGGCTTGGCCATTAGAGAAGTTGTGCACTCCACTGTCGGCTTTGTCCGAGATGGCGGGTCAACGGTATACTGCGACTCCATTGACTTGTCCCTAGCGAATCGATCTAAAAGCTTGACCTCCAAGATGGTTGAGGATGGCGGACGCCTCAACGGCCATGAGTACGACCTTGCCATTGAACGAATCAGCATGTCCTGTCCCATCGGACGGTTAGCACTTTCGGGGCTTCTACACTCTACCCCGCTTGGACTGTCCAGCCCAATCGCAAATTACGGTTTCGGCAGCACCGCGCGTCGCACAGCTTGGGGTCGGCGGACCTGGAGGACAGGAGGAGAGGAGCATCCACTCAACGGGGTCATTTGACTGACTCACGTGGCCTGCTGCACAGTTTGCCCTTGCTCTTCATCCTGGCTCTGCATCCTGGCTCTGCCCGGGCTGATTCTTACGAAGCGGATGCGACGGCACCTGGTACTTCTAGTAGCCAAAGCAGAGCAAAGCACCAGGCGGCCCTGCAAAGGACGGCTTTCTCCACGGCGACAGCCCTGTCAATGCAAATGCGCAACTATGACAAATATGCGAAGAACGAAAGGCGTTCGTCGCGTCTCAAGGATGGCTGCAGCTCGATGTCGCGGTCCGCGAACGAATGTGTGGACGTGTGGACGGACCATGGATGACCAAGGCAGGCTCCGGCACCAGCGATCACTAACTACAGTCGGTAAACGGCAACCGACCTCCATACTATTCCATTGGCCAACCTCCCCCCTGTCGCATTTCCGCCAAGGCGCAGCACCTGCGCACTAGAAAAACCATGCCAGCACTGCAACACGGGAACCAACACGAGAGCCTCGGAATCGAGACTGAGCCCCGTTAGCCCGCTGGCCCTGAAGTACGAGGCTATGAGACTCCGTGACACTATCCTTGCCATTCCGTGTGACTGATATTTGGGGGAGTCACAAACCTTTCTATAGCGGCAGGAGCCGACGCAGCAACAAGCCGATGACATGACCGGGCATGACATGGCTGAGACCGGGCGCAATGCAAGCAGCCCAGCCAGTGACCTCATCTGGCCGGGACGAGCCTGCCGCTGCTAAAACGCCAGATCAGCCACAGCGTCAACGGTTCTGCGGCCAGACCGGTTGGGAGCGGCTCAGGTGACCGGATTGATGCGGCTGGAAGTTGACTGGGAATTGGCTGGACGGGGCCAGACGTCCTTGGCCTTTTGTTTTTGTGGTTCCCCCCCTCCTTCCTTCCGCTTAAAACTGCGAGGCGCGTTGGGCTTGATTCTTTGATTCGACAGGCTCGAGCCGAACCCTACTCGAGGTGGGCTCCCGCTTGGTCTGGACGGAACAGCCGCTGCTTCTATCTTTTGACCTGGATTAACTGACAGGGGCCGGGGGCATCATCGTCATAAGGCAAGGTCCCCCGCATTGGGGCCAGAGGCGGAGGGCTGACGCATGCTCTGTTTGGGGCTGCCCGAGGGCAAGATGGTTGCTGTCGGTATCCAGTCACGGCGGCAAGAGCTTGATTCGGACGCGATAGTGGGGAGAGGTGAAGACAAGAGGGAGTGGAGAAAGACACAGCCTGGATCAGCCCTAGTGAAGGTAAACAACGTAAACACAGTCGAGGGTGATAACCCGATGTCATTAATTGCATGGTCATTTCCCAAGAAAGAAGGTCCCGAAACACCGCTACATCCTGCTTCTCATCCTCATCTTACTCAATTCAAGTAAGGCCACCCTCACAGCTTCGCAGCTTCAGATCTGCAAACGCAGTCTCTGCTCATACTTCCCACATCGACCGCAGCACCACCCATGCTCCCACAAGCCCGACCACCGCCGCAAACACCATCCCATTCCCCTCCCAAGTCAGCCCCAGGTACGCCAGCACACCCACAACAACCTCCTTCCGCCGCGCTGCCTCCCGCCGAGACCGCCAGCTAGAATCGATCGCAAATGGAGCCATGACCCTAGTGATGGTGCTGCCGATCGAATCGCCAGCTGTGGGCTCCGCGTCCGCGGCTGCGGGCGCCGACGCGGGTCTCAGAGGCACGGCCACGGCTAGCGCGACGGGGCGGTGGTCGGAGTGAGGGAAGAGCGGGAGAGCATTGTACACGCGGGGTTGGACAGTGCTTTGCGCAGCTCCGTCGCCTTCGCCTCGTGATGCTGATGGGTGGTCCAGGTACAGGATGCGGTCGCACCAGCTGGGCCAGCGGTGCGCAGACCATTTCCAGTCTGTGCCTGGCGCACCGTTCTCTAGGGCGTCTCGGGCGGCGTGTCGTGCTGCATTAGAGTACTTATATGTTGGCGGGAAGTCGATGGGGGCTTCGGAAAGGCCGTGGAAGGCCTTGCCGGAGCGCATCTCGCGCATGAGTTGGTCTTGCTTGAGGAGGTGAGAGTAATGGGAGGGGTTGCTGGGGTCGACGTTGCGCTTTGGGAAGCGCAGGACATCGTCTTTGAGCGGGCTCATGTCAGATGTTCTGTAGTTGAGGTCTCCGGCGAGGAAGAGATATGAGTCGGGCGCGAAGAGATCGCGCCGCTTGCCTTCGGAGTAATGCGACGATGTGTGGTCATTTAGAAGCGCGGTGTTTTCGTCTGTGCCCTCGCTGCTCTCGTCAGAGACCTTGGGTGGTGTCTCTCCATGCGAGAAAACCAGCCGCTCAACTATACTCTGCCAATCCAGATTTCTCTGCGCCAACGCATTCTCCATCGGCGCCAGATGAGCCGCGACGAACGTTAAATCCACCGTCTTAGACGACCGGCCCTCAACCACGTAACCCAGCCGTGCTCCGACAGCACCCTTGTTCCCCATCTCTTGCACTCCGAAGCCGACATGCGCGGTGTCGATCCAGGATATTCTATTCGTAATGTCCGCGCGCGCAAAGACCATTAACCCTGTCATACCGGTGTGGTCCTTGACCAGGTTGACATAAGATTCATTCCATCGCTTGGCGGTCGCTAGCTTGATTGCATTGACAAAAGCGTTAAAGTAGGGAAGGAGATATGAGCCCCCCAGAAAGGAGTATGCAATCGGAGCTAGCTCTTGCAATGAGAGCACGATCAGCTCTGGCGCTGGGGCAGAGGCAGGAAGTACATCGAAGAGGTGGGCTGCCACAAGCTTGACATCGATGAGATTCCGCGCACAGTTGGATGTGAGAATGTAGAGATTTAGTTCCTCCATCGTCCTGTGGTGGGGTGTCACTGGAGAAAGTGAGAGCTGAAGAGCGGTGACGTCGTGTGGACAGCAACCACGTGCCCGCGCCAATCAGTGGAGCTCCGCGATAACCTCCGATACACAACAGTGTAAAATGGTGAGTGGAGCAGTTCAAAACAATGGGGATTCAAAAACAAGAATCAAAAGATCAAAAAGATGTGCATCATCCGTGAATCGAACACGGGCCTCGTCGATGGCAACGACGAATTCTACCACTAGACCAATGATGCTGGACCTTGATGGCGATTTGATCGCTCATTCGCTGGTTATATTTTGTCTGTGCTAAATTGGTTCCTTCTACCAAGGTTATTCTCAAGATCCGCTTTTTCTAAGCTATTGCCGTATACTCCATAGTCAGTCGTATATTTCTCGAATGCTGCATGGCGACTCTACAGCTTCCCCCTAATCGGCTCCCTCTCCCCCGTCTCACCCAATTCCACCAACAACATCCCCTCCGCAACATCCTCATCCTCCTCTTCCATCTCGTGCACCCATCGCACCGTCCCAGCCCGGGGACTCCGTACCTCTAGCTCCATCTTCATCTGTTTCACAAAAGCCAAGACCTGATTCTCCGCCACGACATCCCCATCGGTGACTAGGACCTCGATGAGCTTCCCCGATAGCGGCAGCACAATATGGCTTGGATTATTCGGATCGCCCCGCCGGTGTGACGACGACACCAATGCCGATGCCGCCGTCGTCGTCGTATCCAATTGCATTCGGTACGGAACTGCGGTTTTCGACCACGGAGTCGTATACTCTATCTCAGCGGCTAGGGAGGTGGGGAATTCATTTCGCAGGACCCGCGATAGCTTGAGGTGATGCGCCACTTTGGCTGATGGTTGCGGGTTCCCGTTTTCGAGTGGCTGCAGCGTAATGGACCACGCGTCCCCTTTGCGGAACAGCATGCTTGAGGATGGCAGTCCGCCTTGTGCCATTCGCTGCTGAGAGGAGCCACCGAGAGCACTCTGGCTTGGCAGAGTCTTGAAGATGCTTTCGCCTAACCGGTATGCTTCATCTAGTCTGAGGCTAAGCCATTGCGTGTCGATACGGCTCGCTAAGAAATCGGCATGCGCCACAATGCCCCGCAGGAGATTGATGTTCGTTTTGACACCGGAAATCCTCGAGTCGGCTAGTACTCGCTGGGCCTTTCGGACGGTGGCCTCCCAGGTGGAGGCTGTGACGATAATTTTGGCAAGAAGATTGTCGAAGTTCGAGCCCACGACCAATGGAAACGCCCCGGAGACATCGATATTGGTGTCGACACGGATCCCATGGCCGCTGGGCACAGCAAACTCCGTTACCTTGCCAATACTCAAAGCGAAATTGTTGCTTGGGTCTTCCGAACAGAGCCGAAGCTGGATTGAGTAGGTATTAGCTGGCGGCGGAGCACTGGCATTGACATCAGATCCCAGGCCAACGTCCTCGAAAGTCCATCCCTGTGCTAGTTGAAGCTGTGTCTGCACCAGGTCTATCCCACTGATAGACTCTGTAATAGTATGCTCAACCTGCAGCCGCGGATTGATCTCCAAGAAGTAGAATTCTCCTTTGCTCTCACTGACTAGAAACTCAAACGTGCCTAGGGATTGATAGCGAATTTCACTAGCCATCTTCAATGCCGAGTCGATCACTCGAGACACCAGCCCACGATCAGACATCAATGCCGGTGCGTATTCGACCACTTTTTGAAAGCGCCGCTGCACACTACAATCTCGCTCCCAGAGGTGGCGCACCTGGCCAGTGCCATCGCCAATTACCTGGATTTCAATGTGGTGGAATCCATCCACAGCAGCCTTTTCCACGAACACTGTTCGTGAAGGAGACTCACCTAGAGCACGCTGGATACTATTGTCCAAGTCCTTCTCTTCGCGGACAAGACGAATACCCCGACCACCGCCTCCATCCACGGCTTTGACCATAACGGGAAATCCAACCTGCCTTGCAAAAACCCGCGCCTCATCCACATTAGCAGTCGGTTCGCTCATAGCCTCTAGAACAGGGACACCACAATGCTGTGCTAGCTTTTTTGCTTGCAGTTTATCGCCCGTCCGGGCGAGGTTTTCGGGCCCAGGCCCTATCACGACGGCGCTGGCCTCGGTCCATATGCGGTGCGCAAACTCCGCGCTCTCGCTAAGGAAGCCATACCCAGGATGCACAGCATCGATTGAGTGCTTGCGGGCTAGTTCGACGAGAAAAGAGATGTCCAGATATGATGATGCTGAGGGGATTTGAATCGCATGATGTGGACGCCCTAGGTCACAATGGGACCGATCGTCCGACGTGTAGAGAGCAAATGTTTCGACTGGACTAGGTAATTCTCGCGCAGCATGGAGTATGCGCACAGATATTTCACCTCTGATAGCTGTACATCAATACTTTGGCAGTCAAGAATAGGACGGTGGGGGCGCGGGTTTACCTGTTGGCAACCAGCAGTCGCTTAAACGACCGCGAATGCGGGGAGAACGGCATGGGGGGCAGGAAATCCGGGGTAACAAATGGTAAGCACCCGCGGGGCAGCGCCAAAGCGAAGTCCACAGGATTGAAAAAAAGACAGGGATTAATGCGAGAAGACTATCAAGTCAGATTCCTGGTCACTGACGTGGTCAATGAATATTTTGCGGCAAGTGAATGAATTATAGCATCGAGGCGACCTGCCTCGGCTCTCGGATGGTCCCTCACCCCCTCACATCCCCCCCCTCACTGCGGTCTTGACAAAGCCGACCAGGCTTCTTGCAAGCAAATAAAACCCACGCAATTACCATGAAACAATAGAACAGACCCCAGCTCACCCAAGACAAGGATCAAAATGGGAGAGGATAGCGATGCCCATCCCGCGTCCAAAGATGGCCCGCATACAGCAACCCAGCGTCTGAATCAGGTCTCCTCGCACATCGCCCCAGCGCCAGAGACGCCTCCAACAGGAACATCCAAAACAGAATCCAAACATGCAGCATCTCGTCTACCAGCCGACCACTCTGACGTCCTTTCCCAAATCGCCACACTCCGCAAAATTGCAGCAACCCCTGACCCCAGCCACCGCGGGTACGTGCGCCAGAAGCAAGCAGGAAAGCTCTGGGTGCGCGAGCGTATCGACGCGCTGCTCGACCCGGGCTCTTTCACGGAGATAGGCTCTGTCTCCGGCACAGTCACATGGACGAAGACTGCGCCCATGCGAGAGACGCCCGCTTCTTTCGTGCCGAGCAATAATGTCCAGGGCGTGGGCCTACTGCGCGGGCGGAAGGTGCTCCTGACGGCGGATGATTTTAGCATTCGATCGGGGCATGCGGACGGAGCTAGCTCGGAGAAAACGGTTTACGTGGAGAAGTTGGCGGTTGCGCTGCGTGTGCCGGTGATCAAGTTGGTGGATGGGAGTTCTGGAGGTGGGAGTGTGACGGCGATTCGTAAGGAGGGATGGAGCTATTTGCCTCATGTCAGGCCATTTAAGCCGGTGATTCAGCAGTTGAATATGGGAATTCCTAATTTGGGCGCCGTGGTTGGTCCTGCGGTAGGTACCTTCTGCGGTGTTTGTGATCTTGCGAGCGGTGATACTGACAGTTCTATAGATCGGCCTCGGTGCTGCGAGAGTAGTCTCTTGCCATTTCTCTGTCATGGCGGCGGATATTGGCTCGCTGTTCAATGCTGGTCCGAAGGTTGTGGAGGGTGCTACCTTTGAAGAAGGTTTGGACTTCCAAGACTTGGGAGGTCCAATGGTGCACTGCACGAATGGGACCATCGACAACTTGGCTGCGAATGAGGCGGAATGTTTCGAACAACTGCGCACGGTGTTGAGCTATTTGCCCAACTCTGGAAGCGAGGCCCCACCGGTCGTCCCTTGTGATGATCCGCCGGGTCGTGAAGATATAGCTCTCAGGAGTATCATCCCTCGTCGACAAGCACGCATGTACAACCCGCGGACTATTATCACCTCGGTCGTGGACCAAGATTCCTGGTTTGAGATTGGTGCACTTTGGGGTCGAACCGCGATCGGTGGTTTGGCACGTCTTGGTGGACGTCCTGTGGGTATTATATCGCTCAACTGCGAGGTGAATGGTGGTGCACTTGATGCCGCCGGAAGCCAGAAGCTCACCCGCTTGTTGAAGATGTGTGATGTGATGAATCTGCCGATATTGCAATTCCTTGACGTCCGTAAGTATATTGACTGCGCTTCCGAGCATCCTTATCCACTATTAAACTCGTCTAATATATCTCAAGCCGGCTATGCAATCGGCACTGTTGCTGAACGCGCCGCAACAATGCGCTGGGGTGTTGAACTCGCCAAAACATACTACACAACAACAGTACCAATCTTCAACGTAGTAACTCGCCGTGTCTTTGGGGTGGCTGGTGGCGTCATGCTCGGCAGTCGTGACCCCGTCATGCAAGTCGCATGGCCATCCGGGCAATGGGGCTCCCTGCCACTCGACGGTGGAATTGAAGTCGGGCATCGGCATGAACTGCGGGAGGCAGAGAAGGTTGGTAAGAAAGAGGAACGTTATAAAGAGCTTGAAGAGGAGTATCTGCGGCTTATGAACCCCGTGCGAACGGCAAATGCATTCGGCGTGGAGGAAATCATTGATCCGAAGGATACTAGACAGGTTTGCTGTTCGTGGGCGGCACATGTATATGATGTTCTTATGAGGGAGAGATTGGCTGAAAGAGCTTGCGGGAAGATTCAGCCTTCTTTTGCCTGATTAAAGTATGGCTGCATTTATTTATAGCATACCCTACTACGTCTATACTCGCTGGTAACGGACTTAGAAAATACTTTATGAATAAGGAAATTCTCGGTTGAAGTTTCCAATACCAGCGAAATTGACAGTAAGAGGCCCTTTCACAACTGCACCGAGTCCTATCGAGTCCTATATAGAGTGCCAGTCTGTCTCGGAAAGGTTTTAAGAGAGGAATTATATACCACCTTGTGGCTTTTTTAAGGTATTATGTGATTAAACGGGTATGTACCTACACACTAACATACTTTTAGAATAGTGCTCCTCGTGTAATTCTTTCATTGGATATCGCGACTCTATCAAGGTCAATGCGACCACGGGTCTGACCACGCGCTTCTCCTCTAAATAAGGCCACCGACTCTCTGTTCTAGCTTGCATTCCTGGATTAATTTTTCGATAGGCAAGACGTGAGGCCGCATTAATTTCATTCGTACAGGACAGTCCGGGGGCGGCGAAGAGCGGATTATGTAACACTGCCGAATCGGCGGGAGTGGACGTCCACTATCAGAGTTGGACACCCCGCGCTCCACACGAAATACCAAAAGTTCTAGGATCGCAATGGCAACAGTGCAAATCCTGGACGGCGGTCTTGGAACCTCCCTCCAAGACCAGTATGGAGTGAGCTTTGACAGCACTACAACTCCACTCTGGTCAACACACTTGCTCGTCTCAGATCCCACCACACTGCAGGCTTGCCAGAAGGACTTTGGCACGGCAGGGGTGGATGTCCTTCTCACAGCTACCTATCAGGTTTCGCCCGAGGGATTTGCGCGCACAAAGACTGCCGAGTTCCCCAATGGCATCCCAAAGAGTGCTATTGGGCGGTACATGCAGACTGCGGTAGACGTCGCAGAGCGAGCTAAGGTCCGCGATAGTGCCAAGATCGCGCTGAGTCTCGGCCCGTACGGTGCGTGCATGATTCCAGGGCAGGAGTATAGCGGTGCATATGATGCCGAGCACGATAGCGAGGAGGCCCTCTATCGCTGGCATCTGGAACGTCTGCAACTCATTTTGGAGGCGGATGGGGATTTGCTCTCGCGCATGCAGTATGTGGCCTTCGAGACACTGCCTCGACTTGATGAGGTCCGTGCTGTGAGAAGAGCTATTCGTGATGCGGGAATCACGGCTCCCTTCTGGATTGCTTGCGTCTTTCCTCGTGAGGATGATTGTTTGCCGGACGGAAGTTCAGTTAAAGATGTTGTGGAGGCTGCCATCACCCCCACCGACGATGGAAGTGCACCATGGGGAATCGGAATCAACTGCACCAAACTCCATAAACTTTCTGGCTTGATTGATCAATTTAGAGCCTCTGTGTCTGAGGCGTTGACCGCTGGCCAAATCTCTGCTGCCCCGACTTTGGTTTTGTACCCTGATGGAACAAACGGAGAGGTCTACAATACAAAAACGCAAATTTGGGAGAAGCCGGCTGACTATAGTGCAAATGGCAACCAAGATACGGTAGGTGCATCCTGCTTCGCGCCCTGTCTACTGGCGATAATGCTGACTGGATGGTAGCGCTCTTGGGAAGTTCAACTGGCCCAAGTGGTGAATGAGGCTAGTAAGAAAGGCCCATTTGAGTCTTTCCTTGTGGGTGGCTGCTGCAAGGCTTCGCATCATGACATCAAGAAGCTTCGACAGCAGTTCCAGGCTGAGTGATTTCACTAATTTACAAGAAGTGGATCGACTACGTAACCGGCAGAAGGAAGTCTGTACATCAAAAGTCGCTTTCATGAATAGATGCAAAATGCAAAATGCTACTGTACAAAATTTTCAAACATAATTTACACGAGCCAGTCGATGAAACGCCCCCAAAGGGTGTTGCGTGGGTTCTTTTGGGGCATGATTTCTCCATCTTGGAGACGGCCTGACCAGAGGTCAATGGTAGCACTGCGCTGAAACTGTAGAGAGAACTCGTCAGTAATTGTTTAAAGGAGCAGAAAGGGTTCTAAGGTGAACAACTGACCTTCGTGCGGAACCAAAGCTTCCAGCCGATGATCGGCACAATGAAAAGAGGAATGCCGATGTATGATGCAATAAAGTTGGATGTATTCCAGTTGCCCTTCAAGAAGACAGGGAAGCCGGCAACCAGAGTAATAATGGTAGCGCCAATGAAGCCAACCCAGGCGGCATATGGCTGGAAGGGCCCCTTCCAAGGAAGCGAGTCCCGAGACACACCCTGTGCCTTCATCGCAGCGTGGAAACGGATGTAGCAGAAGGAGAGAGTGGCCCACGCGATTAAGCCCGCAACGGTACTGAGGTTAAGAAGCCAGGTAAAGGCCTGTGCCGCACCACCACTTCCAAGACCTGATGATTTGTTAGTTCAAATTGCTCCACGGACTCAGAAAGAATGAACATACTCAGATAGGCCAATGGTCCAAAGAGCCAGGCCGCGACGACAGCGATATACGGAACTCCGTACCTGTTTACGCGGCCAAAGATTTGGGGCAGCTGGTGATCCGTTGTCATAGCCACAATCATGCGCGATCCAACCCAGCAGTATGAATTGCCAGCAGACCAGGCGGCAATGAGAATACAAGCATTCACAATCGACGGCAGCACATTGATGCCAGCTTCCTTGATCGCAATAACGAATGGCGAGCTGTTCGCATTGCCGGAGCCAGAAGTGAGCGAAGGGTCCCTGGGGTCCACAATGATGCCAATGAGAAGTGCACCAAGAACATAGAAGAATCCAATGCGGTAGGTGACGCGGCGGGCAGCCTTGGGGATAGCGCGGTGGGGGTCGACCGACTCGGCAGCAGTAATGACGACGGTCTCGACACCAATGAAGCTGAACGAAGCATTGACGAACGAGGACAGGAAGCCGAGGAAATGGCCAGTTGGGCCGGTGACGCCGTTGTAGTTCGTCCATGGGCCGGGATTGTGCCAGTAGCGGAAGCCGATGGTTTCATGGTTCGGGCCGCCGCCAGATGTGATGACAATAGACGTGACCACCAATCCCAGAAAGCATAGGACCTTGACGGCACCTCCGATGACTTCCGTTTCACCGTAGAATCGCACACTCATCAGGTTGATGATTAGGATTAGTATTAAGCCAACCGTGATGACGACGGCTGGCGTCATATCTGTCCAATAAGACACAATGATGGCCGCCGCCGATGTTTCTGAGGCAATAGCGATCGTATAACAGTAACCGTAAGAGATAGCCAGCGAGAAGCCCACAGCCGGATCGACGAAGCGCGTCGCCCAGTGAGGGAACGACCCGGCGGTAGGGAAGAGTGTTGCCAGTTCCGCAATACTTTGCATGACGCACCACAGCACCATACCGACAATGATATACGCCAACAGCAGGCCGGCAGGACCAGCCTTGGCGTAGGCGGAGCCTGTACCGACGAACAGACCAGTGCCAATACCACTGCAGAAGCCGATCATGGTGACCTGGTAGTTCCGCAGACGGCGCTGGGTGGCACCGCGACCGCCGACATTGAGCTGGAGCTCCTCCTTGGGATCCGCGTCGTAATCATCGAGCTTCGTAGCATCCGGACGGATGGTGTCCGTGGCCAACGTAGACTTCTCCATCGTCTGGCCGGTGACAGGTATAGGTGATCTTTTGGGATGTATAGAATGGGACCGAACCACCTAGTCAAAAGGTCCCATATATGAATCCACTGGTGAAAACGAAAGTGTGTATAATCGCGAGTTCATGTGGGAACCAGCTCTATTTCTTGCTCCGAAATCTCTAAGCGCGTCAGATCACGACATCGGCTCTCTGTCTTGACACCACGGCACACGCTCCACTATACAGGGTCTCATTGGGTCCATGGCACCCGGATCTCCACTTTTCTCGGGAGGCAATCTGTGAATTTTTCACACGGGTAGTTCGGGGAGGCAAACTGCGAATATTGTTGTTGCAGGACTCTTGTCATAAACCCTCTTCAACTTGACTATGGGAGTGGTGGTTGGTCCGGGGGTATGACAGGCATCTTTATCCTGGAGATCCCGGGCAGGCCATGTCGGGGCGGACAAGGCAAGGGCCGTGTTGCAGATATGGAGCCTCACCTTAGGACTGTGAGGCGGTATTCGATGGTTCAGTTTATTTTTCACAGGTGCCAATAATGTTCCTGAGCGTGTTGTGTGCCGATGGGGCCGGTGCGACGGGCGATCGTTCTAGATTGCCCCAGTTCGAGATTTCTGCAGAGTTGCCGATCGCCCGTGAAATGTTTAAATTGAGTTTTGCTGCCTGAGGCAATTACCTCGGATGCGGCAGCCGGCGGGAGATAAAGTACCCGCTTCTGTCGAAAAGCGCATCATTTTGCTTTACCTGTGCGGGCAGAGATCCTCTTGATATCCGGTCGATTCAGACATCAGGTCTCTATCAACCAAAGCCGGTTGTATCATGAGAGAGACGGGAGCCTGTAAGAGTTATGTAACTCTATAGAGGACGGAGTACCTATACTTCGCCCCTTCGAGCACCAGATAATCCGTTTCAAGTTAGGTACCCGCCACAAAGAATGGCTTTTGATTCGTGGATGATGAAGAGTCTTCAACCTGACCCATTGAAACCTGGCGCCCGGAACCTTAGTCGTTCACATTCTCTGCGTCCTGCACAACTGCACTGCAATTGTCGCGCATAAACTGCCGGGCCGGAGGACGTGGCAGATGTCGGCGTCGAGACGATGCTTTGTGCGGGGAGGATGCGAGTTGAAGCCAATGCCAGGCGACCTTAGTCACTTAAACAATCACATCCACACGTATTTTTGTAAGTTGATTAACTTCGACTTACTCAGCGGATCGAGAAACTTACCTCAGCTCCCCCCCCCCCCGCTTTTGCTCGTTCGCTCGGACCTCCTTGTGGTCTCAGCGCGAGGGATGCTAAGCAAATTTCGCTTGGTGATCCGATCCCTGTTCCACCCACACGCGCCTAGCGCTGCTTCTTAAGATTTGGTGTAACATACCTCTCGGATCCCGATGAGAGAGGCATAACTAAGCCAAATGTCCGACTCCACTCGACGCGATGAGGAGCCTAACGGCACCTCACCAGCAACGAGTTCAGAGAACTCCGCCATGCCGGAGAAGGAGGTGTGGACATCTCACCGACACAGGAAGTTGCCCGGATGGCTGGACCACTTCAATGTGCCCGATCTGAAGATTCTACTTCGCTGTACGGTCGCGGCATGGGTTGCCTCACTCTTGATCTTGATCAATCCGTCCCTGAGCACGATCGGGACGGCCACTTTCTTCGCGACGTGAGTGAAAATATGTATAATTCACGGAGTGGAGTACGTCGCTAATTGGACGACCAGGCTGGTGCTTTTCACGGTTCCTCCGAGTGGCATTGTGTTTATCTTCATCCTGGCCATGCTGACCCTCATCATTGGCATGGCCGTTGGCTGGGCGTGGGGTGTCATCGCCATGAAAGCTGCCCTGGCGGCGCGGCCGGCTGCCGAGACTCAAGCCAGACTGCAAGCCCTGGGCCAACAGGCTTATAGCATCGCCAACTCGACTGGACAGCCTATTACGCTCGTGGAACGAGAGCTTATCTTCAACGGCTTCATGCTGGACGCCCGCGTTACAGCTGTCTACTTTTGCCTCATTTGTACCATGATTTATCTCCTCGTAAGATCTGCTCATCATTGACCGCATGAAGTCACATAGGTTCTAACAGATTCTAGGCGCGTCTCCGAGCCAAAAACTTCAAGTTCATCCTGTTCCAGATCTTTGGTACTATCATCATGGACCTGTTTCTAACTGTCGGACCATTGCTTCCATCATTCGATGGAACCCTCCCGAAGGTCTTAATTGAGCCAGCAGCCATTGGGATTGGAATTGGATTAGCTTGCAATATCCTTTTCTTCCCAAGATCGACTTCCCACACCGTTCTTGAAGGCCTGGAAGGAGCCGTACTCCTCCTCAAGGGCCCGTTGGATGCGACCGTAGCCAATTTAATCGAGGGAGAGGCTCTGGATCTGAAAGACCTGCAGAAGCTCAAAATGAAAATTCTCGCCGCGTATAAGAAGATCGAGCCCGCACTCGCTTTCTTGCCGCTGGATTTCTCAGTGAGCCGGTGGAATGCAGATGATGTCAAGAGCTTGAAGGAGCCTATTCGGCAAGCTTCATTGAGCACTTTGTCCCTGCTGGAGTTTCACATAGGTCGCGTGGGAGGAGAGGAGAAGCTGGAAAAACTCCGGGCAATCACAGCAACGCATAATCAGTATTCGGAGGCCGAGATTCAGGAGAGAAAGAAAGGAAATAAACAACGTGAAGCCGGCATGCGTCAATTATTGGACAGCCTTAGCCTCATGAAAGCTTTCAATACCCCCGAACATGAGGCTCTTCGGCAGGAGATGCTCGAAGCCATTCGACAGCCTTGCAGCAAGATTCTACCCGCCTGCCAAGAGGCTAGTATGGTCGTTGCCGACTGCATTCATGCGGTGAATTCTTCACGCTGGTTTGGCCAGCCGTCCAAGGAGCGGTTGAACGAACTGTGCAAGAGAAGTGAAACTTCTCTTGAGGCGCTCCGCAGCTTACGCGCATCATTTGCTTCTGAAACCACAGAACGCCTCATTCAGACCAATGCGGACATTTTTGACGAAAGTGGCAAGTTGAAAAGCATCGACGAACCCACCATGCACAAAGTAAGGGGAATTGCCATTGGCATGGTCTTTGAAGAACAGATCCTTGGCATCGCGGACTCTTGGGGAAAGGTTTTGGACCAGCTGGTCGCGCTGATGAAGGAACGGAAAACAGTCCGCCTCTGGTGTCCGAAAGGAATGCGATACGCGTTTGATTGGGTGTTCCACAGAACTGCTGTTGCGCCTGTCCAGACAGCACAATCCCCGGTGGCTGATCCCGATGAGGTCGAGGAGCAATCAAAAGCGGCCGAGCAAAGTCTAAACATGAATCGGGGATATAAAGTCAAACGACGCAGCGGCTTGGGACGGGTTTTGCTTGGCACCTATCATTGGTTCATCTGTGCTGAAGGCATGTACGCGTTGCGTATGGTGGTGGTCTCTGTCGCACTCGGCATCCCGGCAGTGATCCCGTCTAGTGCAGGTTTTTTCTACCGGGAGAAGGGTCTATGGGCTCTGATCATGGGTCAGACTGGGGTCGTCGTTTATATGTCGGATTTTGTCCTGTCATTCACGACTCGTGGGCTTGGAACTGTGGTCGGTGGCACCATGGCCTTGGTGGCTTGGTATATTGGCTCGGGCAATGGCACTGGAAACCCTTACGGCCTCGCTGCGATCCTGGCTCTGGTTCTTCTTCTCCTCATGTGGGCACGCATTTTCGCTCCTCGAGCGTTAATGCAAGGCACCATGATGGGAGGTGCAACCTGTATCTTGGTGATTGGATACAGCTATAATGACACGTGAGTTGTTCCATTGCCGCCTGATTTATATTGGTTTCATCTGACTGACAGAATCATCAGACACATCCCAACATACGGTAACCCTGGCTGGGGCTACAATGTTTACTGGCGACGACTCGCGCTCGTGCTTGTCGGATATGCTGCGACCTTGATCGTGCAAATCATCCCTCGACCCCCATCTGCGGCACGACACGTTTGCAAGTCATTGTCAAATACCCTTCGGGCGCTGGCTGATCACTATGCACTCCTCTTGTCATGCTGGAATCAACCCGACCGTGATGAAGGCCTCATGGCAGAACAGCTTGCGCTCGACCTCGCCGATGCGCTCTCAGCCCTTGATGGTCCTGTTGCATTGCTCCGCCTGGAGTTCTCTTCCTCTCCTTTTGACAGCGATACCCTTGGCCAGGTGAAGTCTCTTTGCCATGGAATGAACCAACACCTTGCGCGCCTGCTATTTCTATCAGCGTCTTTGCCAGAGCAGTTCCAGGACTCCCTTGCGCGCCGCACCGGTCTTCTAGACCATCGCAGTATAGGTGATGTCATGGCGGTTCTGGGCATTTTAGAGCAGGCTCTCAAGACTGGCGACCCTCTTCCGGAGGTGCTTCCAACGCCACTACTCAAGCGTTGCTACGAGTACTGGCAAGTTCACCAAGTTCAGATTGAGCTTAGCACGGATCTCATTCGCGATGAGAATTATCGCCGCTTCTGTGTTGCCTTGACTGCCTACCTTAAATTCTTGGGTACGGTTGATGACCTGGTGCTCGTGATGAAGGGCGCGTTAGGAGAATCACACATTGTGACTCGGGAGCTGAGGCCTGATTTAACTGTATAATATTGGTGGAAACCTGCTTTCTATACTTCCGATGTTGATGGGAGGAACCACTGTCATTATCTATTTGTCGATGTATTTTCTTGAGATTACCCTTATCTGATGTTAGTTCGCATCAGCCAGCGATCCCTAATTAGATCTGGGGATTTTATTAGATTATGGATTCAGACCATGCTTTGTGTCTTTTCAATCGTATATCTACTACTCCATAAGACAGTAGAGTGGGGGATAGGGCCTCCCGCCCTTTCAGTCGTACCTAAGCTGTATTCCCTACAGCCAACATAGTCTTAGCAAATAGATTTTACCACATCATTCTCATAGGTAGACATATGAAATCACCATTTAGCCATCTGCCGAGGTCTATCAGACTGTCTCTGTAAATGGAGCAGACCATATCCCACTAATATTAAAACTCACCCACCTTAGTATGCACCCGCGCACCCCCTCTCGTGAACCAGAAGAAAGAGGAAAGGCAGCAGATCGCTTTCCATAGGCTCTTCACTCCCGTCTTTAGTGCCATTCTGTCCTTTTTAGACCACTCTTCATTTCGCTTTACGGCTCTGAGATCCCCGGCGTGGCGGTGAGTCAAGTCGAGATTTTCTCATCAGCGGAGTAATTCAATGCTGCTGATAATGTGCATATCGTCTCTTTGCCTGTTGTCTCTATAATTCATTTGTGTGTCTCCAGAGACTATGTCGTTTTGCTTGTTCTCTTATACTTGTCGCTTGGTAGGTATATTATATATGCCAACCCGGATGGCTTAGATGGGCCTGGATAGGGTGCGGTAGGCTCCGACATAGGTTATCAAAGTGTGTGTCCATCCAAATTCCTCCTTTCTTCAGAGTTGGCGCCATTTTGTTGGATCTCTGTTGGAACAGAGATATGAGTGTCTCGTCCCCCTGTCAAAATAACCTCCCCTCTTGCCTCTGTTTGCAGGATCTCCTCCTGGCTTTGGCTCCCTCGTGGGCGCCGTGGGTGCCGTGGGCGATTTATATATTTGAGTTCAATGGGAATATAGCTGACTCCTTCAGATTCATTCTGAGTAGAACCTCTGAAAAGCCATGGAAACACAAAGCTCAAAGGTCGGCGCATCATAGGGAGACATGCACAGATTATTCCCATGTTGCATTCGACCAGAGTCCAGACTGAGCGAGGGATGAAGTCCCCTATATTGACCGGTGTGAGCAGTCATTGTCCCAACCCCCCACTTTTCAATGCTTTGAATGTACTCACAGCTCTGATCTAGCCCTGTCGATGTTTGAGACACTGCAACCGTACGGAGAATACTAGTGACACAGACACTTTCCATCATGGTCATGAATTAGATCTTCGATCGATGCAAGGGACAGATAGGAGTAGATAACAACATACAAGGCTCCAACCCCGAAAACGCAGAACAAGCCTATTCTGTCTCGCTTCGAAAGCTTCAGGTGACGGATTGGTGGGATAGGGAGGATGGCGATCGAAAAGTCTGTGATAGTATTGATGGCAGCAAATGCATACCACCAGCTATCCTTGTCCACGCATCTATTATTGGTAATGTCTTTGTTCCACGAAGCTTCGATGGGAACGCACTGAAAAATCGTAACGAGGACAGATGCGGTTGTCCATGCGGCGATGACGGCCAGATAGGCTTTTCCCACGCGTTGGAACGTCTCTGTAATGAATATTCGGAGATAAAGGAGGACGATCGATGCCTTCGTAAAGCCAAGGGCGACCTTGTAGGGAACCTGGGCAATGAAAAACCACTGCTATACTGTGAGAATCCTGCATGAGGCTTGACTGTCACGGAAATGATCGAACATACCATCTGAGCTGCATGAATGCTCTCTCCCATATCCACTGTATGTCTGCCATAGCCATTTACCACCGCTGAATAGGCAAATTCAGCGCTTAGAAACTGGACGGTGGGCGTATCTGCGTCAATGCACACAGACTGTCGACTTACCCAGGTTGATAGTGGTTGTCGTTAAGACCGATGCGAGCAGAGCGATGACGAGGAAAAGGTCATCCCAGCCGAACTGCCTCAGATGAATCCTGGTTGCCAGACGGATTACGACAAACAAGGCCGCAATGAGCACCATCACCAGCGCCGTAACGAAAAGGATATGACCCCTATCCGGCATGCCGTCGACAGTTTGTCCGTAAAACACCATACTTCCGATCACATTGTCATGTCAGAATGTATCGCCTCGGAAATCCAAAATATCCATTGTTGATAGGCATCTACTGAGTACAAGGGGGGGAACTGGGGGTCTTAATTATTTTGTTGAGATCTCAGGACCGGTGAAGGATTTTTGCGTGCGAATGCAGGGTATCTGATGTGACCTCGGACAGCCCCCGTTGGGGTCCAAATGAAATTGGTATGAACCTGAAACCGTGAACACTGACTACGTAGCTCCGTGCAGAATGGCCACGGTTTGTTTGGCTCTTGCGGGCTTCACCCCCCACTTAGTTCATGTTCCTTTTGGCGCTACTTTAGATACGTCAATGCACTTCTAATATGTACCCGGCTTCTCCCCCCAACCATCTTCCTCGGTCTCCCTCTCCCCTGCCCGCCTCGGAATTCAATTGAAAACGCATACAAAGAAGGCATGAGGGTAATCTGGTTGGCCATTGCGGCGGTCGCTACCGCGCAGCAGGTCCATATTGGGCCGAATGGAATCATCCAGGGCCATGAAGCACCGAAGAATCCAGGGGTCGCAGAATGGTTGGGGGTTCCCTATGCTCAGCCGCCGGTCGGCCAATTGCGATTTGCACCGCCCGAGCCGCACACGCCTCAGGGCGTTTATACTGCATCACAATATGTACGATTCCATCTCATCCCCCATTCCCTTCCTCGTCCCCCACGATAGAACACATAAACACCAGAATGAGTTTTTACTCATAGGATAATACAGGGAAAGTAAGTGCGATCTTGAGAGACGAGTCTGTGTCTGCATTTTCGATTAATGGACTTGTGTCGTAAAGGCAGTGTATGTACTCGGTGTCCAGCCTAGTCAACTATCCCGACAAGACTCCGCAATTCGACAGCATTTTTGAAGCATTCGCGGCTATCAACAACAACACGCAGAGTGAAGATTGTTTGACTCTGAACATTTGGTCGAAGCCAGACTCGAATAAACTCAAGCCAGTTTATGTTCATTTCTACGGCGGCAGTAGGTTTTTGCTTCTCCATCCTACCGCCTGGAACATATATCTCTTTTTCTTATTCCACGATTCTGACCTTTGCCATAGGATGGACCAGCGGCACGACCGACACTCCTTTCTACTATGGCGGCGGATTTGCTGATGCGGAAGATGTAATCGTCGTAACGGTCAACTACCGTATGAACATCTTCGGGTTTCCCGGGTTGCCTGGACATCCTTCGAACCTGGGTCTGCTGGACCAACGTCTGGCGATCGAATGGCTGAAAAAAAATATCCGGGGATTCGGAGGTGATGAAAACCGCATCGTCATCTCCGGCCAGTCTTGTGGGAGTGCTTCTGTCGATTATTGGGCATATGCCTATCGATCCGAGCCGCTCGTCGCCGGCCTGATTTCGCACTCTGGCACGGCCCTCAGCTTCCCGACAAATAATCGAACAACCGCGGCAAATCATTGGTATACAGTCTCCGCTCAACTGGGCTGTGGCTCTTCGGGAGATGTTCTGCCGTGCATGAGGAACCAGAAAGCTAGTGCCATCCTGGCTGCTGCCAGCGCCGTAAAGGTTCCGACTACCAACCCTGCTAGAAAATCCCCGGCATTTCAGCCCACTGTGGATGATGTGACTGTTTTTGAGAACTATACTGCCCTTTCACAGCAAGGGAAATTTGCGCGCATCGTAAGTGGGCTATTCCAGATACCAGATGTATGCATTTGTGTTCATGGAGATGCTAACCGGCCCCTCGCCCGAACCAGCCCTACTTGGTCGGCCACAACGCAAATGAAGCAGGATTTTACAAAATTGCCTCGTACGCTCAAGGCTCCACGTTGACAGATCAGCAGTGGGATGACTTCAATATGCAAACTTTCTTCTGTCCCTCCAACCTCGAAGCCGCGCACCGGAGTCTTCGTCACACTCCTGTTTGGCGATTTCAATACCAAGCAGATTGGGAGAACACCCGCCTGTACCCCACCAGCGGAGCGTACCACGGTGTTGAGCTCAACATGATTTATGGCGAATCTGCTGAGATTACTGGGATCGCAATCTCCGATGCACAGCGCCAGCTGCAGAATAAGATGCGGTCAGCCTGGGCGGCATTCATTGCTGATCCAGATCATGGACTAGAGGCACTGGGATGGCCAAAATATAATCCTCAAGGTGAGTATGCAAAGCTTCGCCGATGATAATTCGCCTGCTAATATCCTTCTAGCTTCTACCCTTGCGGAGATTGGTCTCAACAATGATCCTAGCATGTCTTTTGTATCCACGTCGAGCTCTGCTCAGCAGTGTGCAGCCTTACTGGCGAAACTATGAAATAACTTCACGCGTTTGTATCCGCGTACCAATTGCGGGAATGAATGTAGCTAATCCTCTAGGCTGCCTATATCCTATGTCTGTATCTATTTATCTTCTATATGAATAATGGCAGTTCGGGTTCAGAAGAGATCAATTCAACCTAGCGACATCCACAACGCTTACTTCTCTTTTGAATGTAACTCCGCATCAGTTGGAGAGGCGGCTGGCATTGCTAACGGGAACCGTTGCTATTACGTGAAAAAAAGGGTGCGCCCCACTTGAACGTCCAACCTCATTCCTTCTCCGCACGCCTTCTCCTCACGAACTTTTCTCCTCATTCGAAATGACGCTAGCGCAGGGCAGGTTTGAAATGATTATTTTCTCCTTTCTTTTTCCCAGTGAGATGACCGGGATCTCATAATATCATTCTTGACCTTCTGTCGGATCTCTCACTCCCACCGTATGCCGCCGTCGCGTCTGTCTCGCCTCCCACCGTGGATCAGCCACTGGCTGGGCTACCGCGCCAAGGCACCGAAGCCCCTACCAACATGGCAGATCGCCGCGTGGTCCTTCATCACAGCTTTCTGCGGTCTCTCAGTGGTGCAAGGGCTCTTCAACTATTCTCATTACTTCACTTCGCGTCATGTACCGGGCATTGTCGCATCCTATGTAAGTTCCAAGGAATACGGCTGGTGACTCAGCCCGGCTTCGCAGACCCGTTGATCGCTGACTGGGCCCTTGGGCAAAATCTATAGGGTGCATCGGCCGTCCTCGTTTTCGGCGCTATTGAAAGCCCGCTAGCCCAGCCTCGCGCCTTGGTCTTCGGTCACTTTTTCAGCGCCCTGATCGGCGTTTGCATCACTAAGTTATTCAGCTTGATGCCCGACCAGGCACGCTTTGAGTCGTTGCGCTGGCTCGCAGCCTCATTGTCAACCGCAACTGCCATTGTGGTGATGCAGCTCACTGGAACCACCCACCCGCCGGCGGGTGCCACTGCTTTGCTCCCTGCCACTAATGATGAGATCTGGAATCTCTCGTGGTACTTCTTACCGGTTGTTCTGCTGTCGTCTACCATGCTCATGTGCTGCGCTCTGCTGCTGAATAATTTGCAACGTCGGTATCCGGTATTCTGGATTGCGCCACCCGCCCCGCCGAAACCTGCAGCCACACCCGCTCCGGCGCCCCTGCCCGTGGACGCATCCGCTGAGGAGAAGTTATCCGAACACTCCGTATAGTCTGGTGAAGGCCTAGCTGCTAGTAATGGATCATACCTGAGATCCTCCAGCTCACCGCACCTGGCAGCGATCAATAATCACAAATGTGCGGTCTGCCAAGAGGTGTAATACCTCCGGGGAGAAATGAAAGTGTGCACTGGAGTGTACACTTGTGAAGGATCTCGGGTTTGTCGTGATGCATCGACCACTTCCATTCTCCCATTCTGGAGTGGCGACACCGAATTTCACCGTGTAAATAGGTATATAATTTAGAAATTACCACTGTACATAGTGGCAAACATTGGACCTGTGAATGGTGCCCTAATTATCATCTTTACACAAAGAATGAATCGAAATGTTGGGGCGGTGTTGTGGTAATCAACGACCCCAGTCAGCGAGGGCAGGGCTTTCTTTCTCCTGGCATGAAATTGAGGACTACTCATTGACGCTTAGATAGGCCGACATGCGTGGCTGATACAGTTTTCAACTCATACATCTGTACATTCGGAGGTATCTGGCGAGTGAAAATGCTCTTGAAGCAAAGAAAATAGGCTACGATCCATTACTCAATGCCAAACCAAACTGTAAGCGAACCTCGCATTGACATCGGAAGGTATTGGGCGTCCTCAGGGACGAGGCGGCGATGTATGCAAATGAGGTAAACGTCCCATTGTTGACGCTTTTGTCTGCTCACGCACGCCTTGGTTGTCAAACTGTTTTTCTCACGCATCTCCCTCATCATCTTTCTTTAATCCGTATCATTCGCGGACGTGTTCGTATCCCTTTCTTCCTCATTTGGACATTTTGCAATCGCTCCAACATGCCTGCCAGCGACCCGCACACAGAACAATCTGATGCAGCTGACTACGTCCCACTGGGCGCAATCGAAAGACTCAAGCGCTACCGGATGGGTGGCTATCATCCAGTGGATATCGGCGATATCCTCGGGGGCCACTATCGCGTTATGCACAAGCTAGGTTTCGGCGCGTACTCGACGATATGGCTGGCGCGTGATGAAAGGACCGAGAAATATGTCGCCGTCAAGGTCGGCACCGGATACTCGCATCCACTCGAAGTAGACGTGATCGCGTGCCTGCAGACCTCTCAGACCTTCGACATCAGTATCGTCAGATCGGTGATTCCCCCTGTCTTGGACGCATTCGAGGCCCACGGACCCAATGGCAAGCACCCTTGCTACGTGACTACTCCTTCAGGTGCAAACTTGAAGCGTGCTAAGACGAGCTCTCACAATGGGGGTTTCCGACTGGATGTTGCTCGGGCGATGGCGGCTCAACTTGCGATTGCCGTCACGCACATCCACGAGAAGGGCTATGTCCACGGCGACGTCCGTCTTGCCAACATGGTCCTTCGGTTGCCATTCGACATCAATCAACTTTCCCTCGAAACTCTCTACAGGAAATATGGGGAGCCCATGCGCATCCCTGTCGTTGGTGCGGATGGTCAGCCACTGACTCCTGCGGGTCCCACCGATTGCATTGTGCCTGTGTGGCTTGGGAAGACCAGTGATCAGATCATGCTTCCCGAGGCGAAAATAATGCTCATAGACTTTGGAGAAGCATACCTGCCCTCTCTTCAATCGCGATACACATCGAACGCTCCTCCAGCATACCAGCCACCGGAAGCTCTGTGGGATCGTCGGACGCCAATGACGTTTCCATCCGATATCTGGACATTAGCTTGCTCGCTGTGGGATATGGTTGCTTGGTTCCCGTTGTTTAAGAGTTATTTCTCCAAGGAGAATGACGTGACATCTGAGCAAGTCGCCATACTGGGAAGATTGCCCACTGGGTGGTGGTCCGCATGGGGAAGGAAGAACGATCGGCTACGCCGGCGATTCAACAAACACGGCAGACCAGTAGACGCCGTGTGCTACCCAGACTGGGAGACAAGATTCGAAAACGCCGTGCAGCAGCCACGACGGGAAAGGGGTATGATGACAATGGAACCGGAGGAGAAAGATGCCTTTTTCTCGCTGCTACGATCGATGCTTGTGTTCCGCCCCGAGGGGCGCATCACTGCAAGACAGGTTCTGGAGTCGGAGTGGATGGTGCAGTGGGCTCGGCCCGAATATGAGAGAGTCCTCCACGGGGGGTAAAGAGAGTCCCCGAGCGCAGACAACCCCTTATGGACGCTGTGGCCGGGCTACGGGGGCGCAGATTTAGGAGACGTGACATGCATCTAACGAATGTAACGAATGAATAAGTCAACCTTTTGAGTTCGACAGTATGCAAACCTGCTATACATGGTACCAACCCCGAGGGTCCAGTATTTGCATCTCGTTAATAACACAGAACTGCCCGGGCTCTTTGTTTTCAGGGGATAGGTGAGACCAATCGGCGATTCGATTGTGAAGCAATCGCTCCTTCAACCAGGTGAACGTCGTCCAGCGACGTAGTCTGTTGATCCACAATCCTTGCAAGATGGTTCTGGGGGATAACCAGTTCAAGATGGGGTTGACCGCCACATACGCCGCAGTAGTGTAGCCCACACGCACTAGAGGATTGAGGTAGACCCCATGTTGGGTGGATAGAGGGTTATCGGCATGAATGAGACAGCATTCGGAGCCCTCAAGATGGAAAGCGGCTAGTGAATCGGGAATCCCCCGAAATCGAAGGGGTGGATTGGCCAGAAAAGGTGCGGCCGGCATTGCCACTGTGCTTATATTAGCAGGTGCCCTGATATAAAGCCATAACAACAAGTCATACCCATTCCATTCCAGCAGCTCGTTACTGGCACCGGTAATAAGTTTTTCATAGCATAGCGAGATGAAGAATCGCGAAAGAATGGCCATGTAGGCATGACGGCCTCATGGCCGTGGGCGTCGCGCAGAGCGAACGTATCATAGTAGTACGGTGGCTTGGAGAAGTCTAAGGAGCATGCGGCTGCATAGTCTCCATCATTGGTATCGAGCAGCTCAAACACGTCATTGGACTGGATCAGTCGCTTTTCGTCAGTATTGTTTTCCCAATCCCACATGCTGGTCATGATGGCCACGAACCGTGAACACGACGTCGTTGAGAAATAAGATCTTATCAAAATATATCCCCTGCTTGGCCAACTCGTGCAGTGGTTCCAGACTGCGATTTCGAGCTCGCGACAAGTATGGAATGCGCCTGAGTTCCTTCTTGCCCCGAGGCGTCACAACCCACCCCTCGTTGCCTGGGGCGGCGGCGATCTCTTGCTCGTGCGTGATGGGCGACAAAGTAATATTGCGCGGGACATGCAGCCGATCCAGTTCCGCATCGAGATCCATCAGCGCGCCTTTCGTATTGTCGTAGCTGCCGCTCTCGTAGACGCTGATATATACGTTGTCCGGGCCGAGCTTCCAGGAAAGCTCCGTAATCGCCTTGCTGAGATGGCTCCGTAAGATGAATTCATTATTCCAGTTGACCATGGCAATGTAAATTCGTTCATGTCGGCGGGGATGCTCGCGGTAGATGATGTCTGTTTCGGAGATGCGGCGGAGGATCAGGTGGAGCTCGATGAGATTCCACGCTATGAAGAGGATGAGCAGCGACCGCAGGATGCGGCTTCGGACCAGCACCCGGCGAAACGTGCGCGGGTACGAGGCCAAGAGGGGCATAAGGAGCGGACGTCACGAATTGCGACAGAGCGGTTCGCTGGGTGACGAGGAATCAGGTGGCACGGTGTCGCATGTTGGGTTCTGTGATGGTCGGATACGGCCGGGAAGCAGAATGCAGCAGAACGGGAGCATGGGGGGAATGGGAGAAGACTGAGTTTTGCCCAGAATTGCCCAGAATTGCCCAGAAATCGAGACGCCAACATGTAGCGGGTCAAAGCTGTGATTCAAGGGGTAATTGCACGAAGCCCTTCATACTTCCAACGCCGAAGCGAGGCGCGGCGATCGACAGGGACGAGATCGACTTTGTCTGGTTCATACTTCGCTGGTAGATCCGAACCGATGATCAGCGGGCCTACTGATCATTTTATGGGCGCCAGACTGCTCTTCACACGTGTGAATATGTGTTTGAACCCCCAAAGATTAGCTTGGCTTTCATTCAACATTTGATTCTCGACACACAATCCATAAAGAAAACAAGGGGTAGCGTCGTCGACTGGCCGCGTCAGCCCAGGGCGTAAAGGAGCGCGCTGAAGGCCGTCCCGACGGTCGCAAGGAGCATCCGCTTCGAATCCGCCCTTGGCCCTTGTCTGCGTGGAGGATGTGCTTGAGCCAGTGCTGGTGCCAGTACTCGCACCACTCTGCACCCACGGCTGCCCGGGCAGCTTGTCGGAGCTGTTATCGAGTGTGACGCTGAGGACGTTGTCCACGGAAGCACAGTCCACCCGCTCGGAGCTTTCCGAGAGCTCCAACAGAGAATCGTCCGTGCCGTTCCCGTGGAAGGACTGGTGCATGGAAATGTTGTCCGCCGATCTATTGCTGTCTTGATCGCAAACTTAGTCAGGAAAAGGAATACATCTTAGTTAGGCTCATTTCTCTAAGTGATCGACCACGCTCTTGAACCTCCTTTAACAAGAGTCTGGAGAAATTTGCGCACTCAACCTCAGATTCAAATATTCGCAATGGCCTCCGGCAAAGTCTCCATATTCTCCAGAAACACATCAAACTCAGTTTTTACTTTCTCAATATCCTCGTCAATATCATCGGTCCACCGGTGGATGTAGATAGTCTTCATTCCAACATTTTGAGCCCCTCGTAAATCATAGGCGTGGGCCGCAACCAGCACCACCTCCTCTGGCGGGAGTTTGACGAGTTGTAAGGCCTTCTGGTATGCGTCAGGACTTGGTTTGTATACCCCCAGCAGCTCACTCGAGAAAAGCATATGGAAGCGCAACCCCGAAGAGCGCGTGAGATCAAGCTGAAGACGTGTCGTCCCATTGGCGTGAACGAAGACTTCTAGACCGAGGTCTTCCCGGACACTTTGTATCGCCCTTTGCACCTCTGACCAGGCTGGCTGAGAATGCCAAGCTTCCACCAGTCGTTTCTTCGCCTGCGTATCAATATGGGACTTGACATCGGGAAATTGATCGAGAACGGCTTCGAGGACACGCGCGAGGGTTAGGTCGATGTCTTCCGGTTCGAGACCCTCGATGTACCGCTGATTGTTTGCAATAAAGTACTGTTTCCGCCATTCGAGTGCGAACTGCGAAGCATCCACGCCGGGGATGGACGGAGGCAATGATCGGACGACACTGCTGTGCCAATCCAGACATGTCCCCATAAAGTCAAAGAATACTGCTTTGACTTTGGCCTGCTGTAGAGCCATGGCGTTGCTTTTAAAACTGTTAAAAGGCAATAACCTCACGCACTTTTTGTGAAATTTGATAGATTTCGAAGTGGGATTCATTGAGTGGTCATCATCTTCAGTGTCATTTTAAATACCTGCATGGCAGCATTGTCAGCATTGTCAGCATTGTCAGCATTGCTCGGGATTGACACAGCCTAGCGACAGCTGATATTTCTAAGCATCGCTTATAAATTCAAGAACCAATAACTAACAATGGATACAAGTTATGTTCTGACTTCGGCCAACTCGCGATAATCAGCACTAAGCACGCGATCGGAGTCACTTCGGCATTTGAAGGTTGGTTAGCCTATAGGTATCGTTTCTATCGCAAAATATCCAATGCCCGGAGGGAGGATTTGGCAAACGGTGCGAACCACATATAGCCAGCAAAAGGATATTGAAACGCATGGCTGGATTGAAGAAGTCGTTTGAGAAACCACGTGGGCTGAAGTATTTCGCCGACTAAGGTAGGTACTTCATCGCACGGGTTTAGACCGTCAAGTTCTGAAATGTGCTACCTTACACGATATATATCCATGGAGATAACATACATCGATTTAACCGGAGAGGGGTCAAGCAAACAAGATTATGTCAGCTACGGACGAGTACGACGACAAGGAGGATGAAGCGAGGAATCAGGTCCTCCCCCGATATGACCATACGGAGATGGGCGATGTGAATGGGCTTATCATGGAGTATCGAAGCATGAATCTTGGGGTGAACTGACTGAGAATACTCTATGTTGAAAGCTCATTTGTCCGTCGTTTTACCTGGACCTCGAAGTCCGTGGGCTTCACAAACCAGTAGTTCTGAGTGGACCAGGTCGTTCTCAAGGGCGTGAATTCGAAGTCTTGCAGCAGACGGGGGATCAACTTTGACATCTCCAGAATTGAGACATGCTTCCCTATGCATATTCTGGAGCCAAGGCCAAACTGTACCGGAAATTTAGTCTGTGGGCGCACCGTCGCAATGGTGCAGCTCATCACTTACCGGCATATACATCTGATTCATTTCCTTCAACCTCTCAGGCTCGGCTTCTGCCTCAAGCCATCGTTCGGGCCGGAAGGCCCTCGCATTGGGAAAGACTCGCTCATCATAATGTGCGACCCAGGTATTAGCGCCGACGACTGTACCTTCGGAAAAGAACCGGCCCCCTAATTGAGCGCCTCCAGCTGGAACAACTCTCCACATTGGCAAGCCGGTTGCGCTGTGCATACGGAGCGCCTCCTTCATGACTGCTTGGAAGTACGGCATGTCCTGGCTGTCCTTGAAGGTGAGACTACCGTTGCCTCTGGCTGCGAACTCGTCAATTTCCGCACGCAATTTGTTCAGGCTATCGCGGTTCTGCAGCAGATGCCACATGATGGCCGATAAGCTGATGGCCGTTGTATCAGATCCGGCCGCTACATTCGTCTGTGCCATAATGAATAGGTGGTAGTCTGTCACTTTTGCAGGGTTCTTCTCACGGGCCAGAATCAATTTCTCCAGAAAGTTTTGTGTTTTAATGGTCTCGACCGCTTCGTCCTCGATCTTGTTCGTCTCATGATTTCGAATCTTTTCTCGCACGAACTTGGCAATATATGCCCTTCCACTGGCGCCGGACCATTTAAATTTACTTAGCAAGCCAAAGAGGCGTGGGTGCCATTCTGGATAGATTCCCACCATAGTGCTGTACATCAGCACTCTGTGCACTGCATCGATGGCTCCATCGATATCCTCGCCACGGTCCAGGAACCCTCATCAAATTAGAACCCGATAGTCCTGAGTAAGAGGACGGGACATACCGAAACGCTCGCCAAATGTGATGTTCCCAATTACATCAAAAGCGTAGCACTGGAACCAACGCCCCAGGTTGAACGACTGTTTCTTGTCAGCAAAGTCACCCAGACGTTGCATAAATAGACCTGCGCAGTGGTCTACAAAGGCTTCATAGTGAACCAGCGAGCTCATGGAATACAGATTCGCGAACTGCTTTCGAGTATCGGCTGCAGGAATAGATGAGCGACGGCGAAATGGGTACGGTGGCCACCAGTTTCACACACCATGTCGCTTGATATCACGATCCGCGAATAGAGTCCACTGCTGGGGATGTTTCCACCCATCATACCAGGCAGATTTGGCAAATTGAGAACCGGGTCCATAGATCGTCTTTATGGCCGAGATGTCGTCGATGCTGTACTGGTTGGGAGCAATGCGGACGATCGCACCATATTGCCGATGTAGCTTGATATTGTCCTGCTCGAACTGACCATGACGCACGCGACTAAAATACCACAATGACGTGAAACGCGTCCAGAAGGGACCTGGGATATCTTTCAATGGTGATAGGACAGCTCGACTTAGCCGAAGGATGAGTTGTACAGCAAGGAAGAGGGCTGGGATCAGGAGCCACGGCTGGGTATGCATGATGAATGATATGGTCAGGGTGAATGTGAGAGGTTGTGTGTATTTGTCACATTTTGAAGGCTGGAGATGACTTCTTATACTCGAGTCTCGGGGCGGGCGAGCGGGTTAAGCCCGTGGGAGCGCCAACCGCAGGGCTCCACCCCCACCCCCACCACCGCTTTGTTGGGGTCAGGCGCGCTGCGTCACTATATACACTAGAAATGTGATTGGTCTACCGGAAAATGCGAGAGGGTTGACCTTCCTCGCTTGGGCTGATGCATATGCTGAGCTTCTTTTTGTCGATGTAAGAATTTAGCATATCTCCGTTTTATTCATCTTTGATGACGAGCAAATCAATGTGGTGAAGAAAGACCGTATGTGAAGACGGGAAAAGAAAATAACGTCATAGGCAAAGGAGAGACGGATCCGCCCAGAATGGGGATTTCACGATTTGGAAATGAAGAGAAACACCTAAACACCTGCTGATCGCCATAGCGCCAAAGCAAAAAAAAAGAGAGAGAGAGATAGACATTTGAGATTCAATGACCAGGATTAGCATGACAACCAGTCCAGTTCACATGAAGTTGATACACAAGTCATCGGATTATAATCCTCACTTCTTGTCCCCCCACAGGCCCACGACTCCCATCGAAAAAGCCAGCCCAGACAGCCAGGCCCGGGCGCGCTGCAGACGGCGCTCCTTGTCCATTTCACGCTGCACACTCTCACCATTCGCGTCCTCAGCCTCCACAACCACCAAGTCTTCATCTTTCTTGGTCGAGGCTGCCGTGCTCAAGCGCACACAGGTCGTATCCTGGACGACGCTGAAGAACCAGTTCTTGAGGCCCATGTGTCGGTTGAACCAAAGATCCAGGCCAAAAGAGCCGACGGTGGAGACCGCACACATCAACACTAGAAACGGGTGCTTTCGGCGTGGCGGTGAGGCGGCATATGCAAAAAGAAGGCAGGTGTTGGCGAGGCTGGACAGTCGCAGCACATGCTTGCGGTTGAGGCGCTTCACCTCATTGAAGCAGCGGGAGGCGGTGGCCGAGGTGGACAAGAGCTTAAGAGAGGGGACCGTGATGGCAGCGGTGGAGTATGAGAGGCCCTAGAAGATTGGAAGCATCGGATTAGCAAGGAATCGCATGGTTTCAGCGGTCGGTGGTTGTCGCGTACCGTCAGCAAGCCGAGCGACACGGTGCCGACAAACTTGGAGACAGTGAGAGGGCAGGCCATGGCGTTGTGTGGAATGGGCGGTCGGAATCCAAATCACAGAGAAAGCGCGATGAGCTCTGGAATGCGAAGCAGACAGCTCAATGGAGGCGCCAGAGTCGATGGCGAGAGAGTCTCGAAGTCGGAAGTCGTTTTGTCTGTTGGGCGCCGGTGGTGGTGACGTGCCCGCCGCCATCCAATCAGCGACCGCACGTTCTTCATCCAGCGCCAGCGGAACCGCTTTGGGCGGATTGCCAGCTCTGAATGAGCGATCACTTCTGAATAGTGGCAGAGGTGTACTAGGGATTTTCTAGCAGACACTTCGAGTTTCTGAACAGCCCACTCCTCAAAGCGTACTCCCGCTACCTGGACAGGGTATCATGTCTCACAGCGTCCTCCACCTGAACCAAGCATAGCGACCGCAGGCATAAAGTTATGAACGGGCTTGGTCCAATCAGCTCCATGTATGGGATACATCTATTCGTTCGATGTACGGAGTAACGGCTGTGCAGCAGCGCAAGTGAAGGGAGTCACCTTCAGGCTGGGCGATTATCGGCATAGCGTGACCTCGGCCCAGCCGAGGCTGAACCGCGGCTGTGGGGAAAACGCGACGGGGACGGTCGCCTCCGCATCAATACAACACCACCCAGTCTACCTCTCTCTACGTGATACCCCGTCCACTCTTCCCTCGACACTCCTTTCATCATGCCGCTGCCACAGTCTGAGTACATTAGTAACATCTGGAAGGATGATATATTCAGTAGGAAACCCCCCTGGGCCGAATCCGAACTTGATGACTAACGAACATCTCCAGCAAACAAGGTTGTCTTTTGCACAGGCGGCGCTGGCACCATCTGCAGTGCACAGGTGCGCGCACTGGTTCACCTGGGTGCCAACGCTTGTATCATCGGCCGCAACGTAGAGAAGACGGAGCGTGTGGCCCAAGACATTGCCACCGTCCGCCCGGGGGCCAAGGTCATTGGTATCGGCGCCGTCGATGTTCGAAAGTTTGAGGACCTGAAGGAAGCGGTGGAGCGCTGTGTGAAGGAGCTCGGTGGTATTGACTATGTCATGTATGTCGCCTTATCATCCTATCATAAGCTTGTTTTTGCGGCTATGCTTTCTGTACTGACGGTTCTTGCAGCGCCGGTGCCGCGGGCAACTTCCTGGCCTCTATTGAGCAACTCTCAGTCAATGCCTTCAAGTCTGTCATGGACATTGACGTGATCGGATCATACAACACACTCAAGGCCACTCTGCCATATCTGGTCGAGTCGGGCGGCAAGAACAGAATGGATTCGGAAACTCGTATGCCCGCCCCCCTTCCCCTCAAATGTTTTTTGTTCTGGATTGGGAAGATTGACCCAGATCTAGTCCAGCCTGCTCCTGGTGGCACCGGCGGCAGAATCATCTTTGTCGGCGCAACTTTACACTACCGTGGCACGCCTTTCCAGGCCCATGTCTCCGTGGCCAAGGCCGGCATCGACTCCCTATCCAACTCCGTGGCCATTGAGTATGGTCCGCGAGGCGTGACATCTAACATCATTTCGCCTGGCCCGATTGCCCAGACCGAGGTGAGTCTATCAGAATTTGTCTTGGAGTTTCTGGGCTGACAATCATATGTAGGGTTTGGAGCGGCTGCTGCCATCTGACGCGAAGGCTGCCTACACCAAGTCCCAGCCCCTGGGTCGCTTCGGACACGTTCGCGATATTGCTGATGCCACCGTATATCTCTTCTCAGACGCAGGAAGCTATGTCACCGGCCAGACCCTTGTCGGTAAGTTATTCTTGATACCTTTGACAATCCTTGATGAAGGATGGTACAATCTGACTTGTCTGCAGTCGACGGTGCGAACTGGCGGATGTCGGGGGGCTTTTCGTCGAATGGAAACATGCAATACCCAGACTTCCTTCTATCAGGACAAGAAGTTTCCAATGTGACGGGCAAGAAGAAGTCGAAGCTTTGAGCTTTGGAGGATATCAGGATATTGCCGATTCTCTTGTTAGACGGAAGATTTTTTTTTCTTCGGACAACCTCATGGACACGAGACGATAAGACGGCAGAGGCCGGCGTACATGCATTACCATAATCGCTTCATTGTACACTTACCCATTTTAAATTGCGATGATTTGCACCGCGAGGGCAACATCTGCCTACTTGGGCTCGGTAGATATACACTGCAACGATACGATAACTACTTGACTGGAGCACGATGAATTCTCAGTTAATTCCGAAACAGATTGGTGATCTACAATATCGATCAAAACAACTTGCGTGCTACTAGATTGAACGGCAGGAAATCAAGATTCACCAGGCGCGGCCCTTTATGCCACTGAGCTCACCTCCCAAACGCGCTTGTTCAGAAACCACTGCCGTCGGCCCTGGACCACCTCAAACCCGACCTTGCGCTCTTCTGCAAGCTTCCACAAGGACTCAGTCATAAATGGCTCGAACGCATTCTTGAAGAGGTCCTCGGGAATTTCTCCGTGAAGAGAATGGACCAGTTCCCGGGCTGTCAAACTGCCTTTGGCATTATCGTCGGTACGAGAGACTTTCGTCAGTGCATGATAGATCTGGCGCTCGCGAAGCTTTTTGTGCCGAATGTATAATTGAATGGTCCGGGGCAGATTGAGAATTTTAATACCGTGGGCCGGATATCCGAACAGGCAATTTTGATCGCGCATGATCTCGAGGCTTTTCATATATTCACCGAGGTCTTCCGCCACACTGTAGCCGTGGCCGAGGACATTGTCTCCCGTGAACATAGCATTCTCCTCTTCGAGAATGAAGCACATGTGATCTACCGCATGGCCAGGGGTGAATACTGCGCGTACAATTGCACCGTCTGTTCGGAAGATTTGGCCGTCTTCAATGGGGAGTTGACCGGGGCTGGGCTGTGCTTTGTAAATCCGGGAGGTGAGGCGACGGTCATAGGCGATGAGATCCGGCACACCTTCTGTATGATCTCCGTGCCAGTGTGTGAGAAGGACATGTGAGATTTCGAGATTATTTTCTTTGAGCAGCTTGGTGATATTGGTTGCCCAGATGGGAATGCCCTGTGTAAGTCAAGCGTCAGCACCGCAATAGACATGTCAATATAATGTTTGACTCGACGACATCGGCAGTCATTCATGTTTTTCAAACAAAGACTCTTGATCCCAGACTTACTTGCCCAGTGTCAATAAGAATACGGGACTTCCCCGTACCAACTAGATAAGTGTTGGTCCCCTGGAGTTGCATCTCTCCCGGGTTGCCGCCCATGATCCGAATCACCCTGTCTGTAACAACTTCAACATCTGCCAGATGAGGAAGGCTTGCCTCTTGTGCGGAGAGATAGTCTCCCCAGGCGCACTGGTTGAGGGGGATGGGGTTGAGCGCCATGGTGGGTGTTTGGCAGTGGCTGACGAGACATCGGTACGACGGGGGATTACCCTTCCACTGTGATATAAAGCAATGAAAATATAGACATCAAACACATTTCCTGGACCCTTCTAGACCCGTGTTCCCACATGAGATCGGGCTCCCCGAGGGAGGTGGTGTGCCTAAACCTCGGATTCCGAAATACAAACGTCTACAGCTAGAGGGCAGCACGCCCCGAAGCCGCAACAGCCACTGAGGGCAGACAGCTAACACGCCCTACAACGGCCTTGGTAGGTACAAGGGTCAGCCTGGTTACCGACACATTGATCCACAGTGGTATGGCTTGAATCTCATATGAAAAGTTAGCTTCTGTCGATCGTACATCATAGGTGGTTTATGCGACCCTCGATTGTCAGGCAAGAACCCTCCGCGCTCGCTTGAGTCATTTTGATTGGAGCTGCCAGAGCGCAGACTTGCATAGTATTCACATCCGTTGTCCCAGCGCAGGGAGGCTTGTAATAGCTGAAATCCACTTGATCCCGCGTCTCAATATGCCGAAATTGACCCGCAGTAATTATAGGGTCGCCTCTGGGAATGTCATCCTTGGCCCTGGCCCCCCCCTGACCACAAGTTTCCGAGGCTGATGCGCTAGCATGACTTGACGAAATCACATCTATCACCACTGATAGTCCGAGAAACTCCAGGATGGAGATGCAGCGCCAACGGTAAGCCAAGGAATGGCGGATCGATTGGTTCTGTGGACAAATGGTAGCTTAATGTACATACTTTCAACTTATGCGACAGCCGGCACGGACAGGGGTTTACTCTCTCCATCAAGGCAGCTATCGCATAGAAAACCCACAATTGCAAAAGCAAATCCAAACGCAAGTCGGAATCCGACCCATTTCGCATCTATTCTCCTTGAGCCGGCCGTTCGCGTTCTCCAGCACCGGCCACTAGACTGCCTTACTGAGACGGGTTTCTTTTGGCCAAATGCAGACACCGCACAAGTCGGTTTCCGAGTCTATCCTATACAAGTTTCACTGTCACTATGGTAGAATGCGTAAAGTAAATAAATAGCGAGCTACACAATTGACGAATATCAGCCACGGCACAATCCAGTCAAAAGCAATCACCATAGATCATCTTCTTGCTCCTTTATTGTCTATAGCCTCTCAATCGACGCAACTTAAATTGTTAAGATGTCGAACATTCCGGAGAAGTGCGATGTTCTAGTCATCGGCGGTGGCCCCGGCGGTGCGTACTCGGCATGTTGCTTGGCACGGGAGGGAGTCGATACTGTCCTGCTGGAAGCCGATGTTTTCCCCAGGCAAGTCAGCTGATGAGCCCATCGGTTTACCCTGAAATTGGCTGGCTCAAAACAAGTACCTATGGAGTTTCTGACCGATTGGGCCTAGATACCACATTGGGGAAAGTATGCTCCCTTCCATGCGTCACTTTCTGCGGTTTATCGACCTTGACTCCACTTTCGACAACTATGGCTTCAAGATCAAGGTACTTCATGCTTTTCAACGGCAGCCATAATCAAGACTAAGACATTTTTTCACAGACAGGTGGCATGTTCAAAATGAACTCCAAGCCCCGAGTCTGTGAGTAGCTCCAGCGACTGGGCGATGGCAACGCTGTCTAACATGATTGCTAGTTACCGACTTCGTGGCTGCAGGTGGCCCACAGGGCTATACGTGGAACATTGTGCGATCTGAAGCTGATCAATTGATCTTCAATCACGCTGCCAAAAGTGGCGCGAAGACCTTTGACGGGGTCCGAGTTGGCGATCTCGAGTTCCAGCAATGGGACAAGAATGATCCGATGGAACAGAAACTGGCCGAGTTCCCTGATCCGAACCCAGGACGCCCCGTTTCAGCCCGTTGGTCACGCAAGGATGGCACCAGTGGCGTCATTAGTTTCAACTACCTGATCGATGCTAGTGGTCGGGTCGGCGTGGTGAGCACGAAACACTACAAGAACCGACGCTATAATCAAGGTCTCAAGAACATCGCTAGCTGGGGATATTGGAAGAATATGGAGCCGTATGACTTGGGTGGAGCTCATGAAAGTCAGCCTTACTTTGAGGCTTTGTCTGACGCGAGCGGCTGGGTGTGGACTATCCCTCTGCATGGAGATGTGGTTTCAGTTGGTGTTGTTCGAAACCAAGCTATTGCCACGGAGGAGAAGAAGAAACTAGGTTCTCCGTCCAGCAAAGACTTCTACCTGGAGAACCTCAAGCTTGCACCTGGTATCTGCGGCCTTATGGCCAAAGCGCAGCTTGTCTCAGAGGTCAAGTCTGCCTCCGACTGGTCGTACAGCGCTTCCAGTTATGCTAGTCCCAATGTTCGGTTGGTGGGCGATGCTGGATGCTTCATCGACCCGTTCTTCTCATCTGGCGTTCATTTGGCAATGGCGAGCGGTTTGTCGGCCGCTGCAACCATCTGTGCGAGCAAGCGAGGTGACTGTGATGAGAACACCGCGGCAGACTGGCACTCTAAGAAAGTGGCTGAAGGATACACCCGTTTCCTCCTGGTCGTCTTGAGTGCTCTAAAGCAAATTAAGGACCAGGACACCCCGGTTCTGACCGATTGGGACGAGGAGACCTTTGACCGTGCTTTTTCATTCTTCAGACCGAGTAAGTAGAATTCATTCGGATTCCTTCGTGCTCTCATGCTGATCACATCTCCTCGTTGCGTGAAGTCATCCAAGGTACGGTCGATGTCAAAGCCCGACTGACTGAATCGGAGATCTCCGACACGATCGACTTCTGTTGCCGAGCCTTTATCCCTGTTCCCTTGGAAGAAAAGGAAGCGGTTCACCGTAAAATGGAAGCTCTCGGCCTGAACAATGAGGAGCTTGACCCTAAGGCGAAAGCCGAGCTTGAGGCATCCATGTCTCCACAAGAGGTACATATCATGAACACGATCCGTGCGCGCGAAATGTTGCGGTCGGAGGATACCATCAACATCGACACCTTCAGCTTCGACACTATCCACGGGATGACCGTCAACCTGCAGCAGGGCCAGTTGGGCCTGATCCAACCTTCCGGGCAAAAGGCTGAGAAGTTGGACGTTCTTGGACTGTTCCATGGTGAGCACCGACAGGAGGATGCGGTGCCTGTCTCTGGTGACCAACCAATGCCGGGTGACCAGACTACAGCCCCTGAGCAAGCGTGAAAGTCAAGCATGACGCCAGAGTTCTATGCGTCCGTGACTGGTATAATATGACAAGACCTCTTTAACTCACCTCTTTACCTGAAATGAATGGACCGCACTTTTAGAAAGGCTTGGCCGACAAGATGAGTGGGGCATAAATTTAGTCGAAGCATGTTGCCAGGGCATACCGCTGCTGCCAGGCTGTTGCTTCATTTGCAGGTTACTTTCGGTGTTACTAAAGCATAATGAATTGAAGAATGGTTTTTCATAAATCGATGAATTATATCAAGATCGGAGCTATCGAAATTCCCAATCAAGGAACGATTGCATTCTATTGCAGGTAGCCTACTTTACCAAACAACGTGGATTCCACTTTCAGTTATTCCCCGAGCCAGAACTGGCAAAACATAGACTAACTTCATATTTTGGGGCATGTCCTGAAAGTATCTGCGATGCTTACACATTGAGAGCGTGGGAGGATAATCCCAAAGTAAGAGAAATATTGCATACCACAGATACCAAAGAACATCCATTCAGAACATTAGCTACGCTCAATATCAATAGTGAAGTATACGGCCTCATTGGGCCATCAGACATCAGAGATACGGTAACACATATACAGCGTTCAATATTGACTCCCAACCAAGTCTTGAGATTACCTGCACGCGGGATCCTTGATCTATAGAGACCCTAGTCGGGATGATCTCACCTGTTCATGGAAATAGTTTACGATATTGTTACTTCTGAAAGCTGTAAACAAAAGCAGTAACGGGGGCGCACAAATATCGCCTTCTTGTAGCTGAACAGGAATCCGACATCCTCGGAATCCGGCAATATACAGTCAAGGAAGATGCGGGGGCCAAAATTGGCAGGAGCACGAAAAGAGGTAAGGTTTCTCGGACAAGCAAATCGTACCTAAAGAAGAAGTAGCAAAAGAATACATATACAGTGATAGAGGATCATGCGCAGTTCCCATGATCAACACTTCACTAAAAGCTTCGAACAATCTCTTAAGCCGAGTCGATTGCTGTGAGTTTGAGTCACCATGAGTACGCCCTTCCCCTGCTTTGAAGAACATGCGGTGCCGCCCAACGAGACCAGCCGACTGCAGATGCAAAATGCGCTGCGCTCGGCTGCCGAGGCCACCGAGACCACTCACGATCTCATGCTACGGTTTTTTAACATGGTAAGCCATCTGCCCATTGGTGGCGCGATCGTTTTGAGGTTTTCTGTTTTCTTTCTCTCGCTGCTTTATGCCACCACCCAAAGAAGTCGCCTCTGTCTCACATACTTTCTCGACAAAACAGCAACTCGAATTGACCGTCGCTCGTATTGGCTGCGATATCGGCCTTTTTCGTATTCTGTCTGAGAGCGAAGAGCCGCTCAGTGTGGACACAGTGGCTGAAAGAACGGGTGCTGCACCTTCTCTTTTACGGCGGCTTCTACGGTACTTGGCTTCGATGCGCCAGGTTACCGAAACCAGCAAGGATCACTTCAAAGGAAATCAGGCGACCAATTCATTGGCCAATCCCACCATTCAAGACTGCATTTACTACATGTAAGCTGCGTTACCATTGGACTCCCTTCCAACTTCAGGCTTTGAGAGGCTGACTGCCAGCTCAGCTTCAATATCGGAGGTCCTGTCTACCAGGCACTTCCCGAAACATTGAAGGAGAACCAATATAATGACTCCAGTGGGATCCTTGCCTGGCACCGTGGGTTCAATACTAGGCTAGACTTCTTTCCATGGGCCAAGCAGCACCCAGACCATCTGAAATGGTTTCAGTCCCTGATGAGTGTTCCCCGTGAGGGCGACTGGCTGGATGTTTTCTCAGTTCCATCACTGGCCCAGTCGTTTGCCACCGATCAGGTTCTATTCGTCGATGTGGGTGGTAACCTCGGCCACCAGTCGGCGCGCCTTCGCTCCCGATACCCCGACCTTCCGGGACGAATTATCGTTCAAGATCTTCCCGAGACGATTCAGAATGCTCCGGTAGTAGATGGTGTGGAACTCATGGCCCACAATTTCTTTGAGCCGCAGCCCATCATCGGTGCGAAGGTGTACTATCTCCGCACCGTCTTGCACGATTGGGATGACGAAAAGGCCCTGGTCATTCTCGGCAGACTGGTGCCGGCCATGAATGCAGAGTCTTTAATTCTTATTGATGACATGGCAGTCCCGGACACCGGAGCGCACTGGTGGTCGGCCTGCCTGGACCTCCACATGCTGGCTGTTCTGGGCGCCCACGAGCGTACGGAGAGCCAGTGGCGCGAACTTCTTGTGCAGGCAGGTTTGAGGCTGATCAGTATTCGCCCCTATCATCCGACGATGCGACACTCAATTATTGTCGGTTCATTGCCTTAGTAGTAACCGGCCCGGTTGAATGTCAATGTGAAACTAGTTCAGGTAGCCCAGATAGCATAATAAAGTCTAGAATTCCAGGCTAATTCCCATTAAGTCCTTGACACTGCCAATAGCAAAGTTAAAATCCCCAAGATATTCGATTCTCGGAAGTCAATGAAGGCCGGAGTCGATTACTTAGTATTCGACCCTTTTGCGGTACTGCAAAAACTCCCTGGCACGCAAAGTACTCCATAGATGGTAAAGGACGGGGTGGACACCGAAAGAACTAGATCGTCAGTGTCAAATGGTGGCGAAGGATCATGCAGGGCGATGCAGGGGCCGAAAAACGGGAAATTGGAGATATGAAATCCTAAAAGCCGCAGAGTCCGTCGCCCTGTGGAGATCTTCTGCTTAGACTCCATATTGACACTTGGCGGTTTAGACTTTGCGGGCGCGGGCTTTCGCCAAGCACCGACACCGACGGGTGTCGTCGTATGTTCATTGGACGCCTGTCCTTTCTGATGCACTAGAGCAGTAGCCCCCAATTGGAACTGTAGTTAGCAAAGGAAAGGCAGCTGAAGATCATAGTATACTGTGCTTCCGGAACTCGATGTCACGACCCACACTCTTCGTTTGTTTCTCAAATCCAATGCCAAGATATACTACACCTCATTAGGAATGATCCCGTAGTATCAATATTCCAGTACAGTTCTCAATGTCATATTTTACTCAGATAATTACACGTCTTGTGTTCGAAAGCTGTAATTATCGACGGAATCCAAGCGATTTCTGCTCCAATCAACGCTTCGTGGCACCCTTCTCTTGTACTTCAACAGACAACTTTAGGGAAATATCAAAAATCCGAAGCACTTGACTGGTGGAAATAGCTACTTTCTCTCGTAAAATATTCCTGGGTTGATGGCCCAGCCCGATTTGCTTGTTCGCTCTTCTTTCTCAATTCTGCCAATGTTCATTCCCGTTCCTGTTTTGTCATTTGGAGCCCTATCGTTCCTATTTTTGCTATAAGCTTCATCCGAGCCCAGGAGATAGACTGTATTATTTCCTCAAGGGTTTGAATCTCCTCCAATTTCAGATCGATGCTCTTTTCCTTTGTTCGTTGCTTCCCAATCATAGTGGCGATGACAGACTCTTGTTGCTGCCTCCGTTGTGTAAATTCTGCCGCCCTGCTTGGCAGAAAGGAGCATAAGTATAGCCACCATGTCTCCTCAGTAGCTTTGTCCGTCATCACGCGTTGTTTCTCTCCTTTTAGACTGTCTCTCTCTGCATATAGTCTAACCAGATCCTTTTTTGCGTTGGTTAATGTACCCTCTGTTACCTTGCGCTCATCCTTGAGCTGTTGAAGCTGTTTTTCTAGCTCTGCTATCCTTCGATTCTTAATTTCCCGGGGACGTATCCTTGATTGATATATCCTGTCGTACTCTCGGCGCTTATCGACATTATAAAGGTTCTCGTACGCTTCGTGAAGCTGATTATAGCCGTATCAGTGATAACGCACGCCTAAAAAGCCGGTAGTCAAGCTTACTAGTTGGAAATCAGCTGTCGCATTAGGCGCATTTCTTTGACGATCAGGATGCTTGGCCAAAGCTAATTCTCTGTACATCGACCTGATAGTAGCCGAATCTGCAGACTGGGGGACCCCGAGGATTGCATAATAATCATTGTCTGTCGTAAGCGCCATATATAAGCCTGCCCAGAGAAATCAAGAGGATATCAACAAAAAGCCGATGAATGGGAGCGGACCGGTTCGCAGAGTGGAGATCGTAGGTGGTGAGAAGGAAGACAAATTTCGCCAGGGACCGATTGTAACGTGGGGCAGTGAGGTGTCAGCTATCTTGATAATACAAGCCATACATGTCTGGTATATTTCTGAGTATTATTGGACAATATAATACTATTCTCTGGACAGGGATAGTGCGGAAGAACTCCCAATGTGCAATAGTGTGTCTTGGCAGTTCGGATCCGTGAAACAAACAAAGAGTGTAGGTGGTGACGCCGATTTCCGGAAGCACTGTACTGTGGCCCCCGATAGCTCCTCTCCAACCCGTCAGAGATTCGCGCTCTGCGGGTTTTGGAACCGTGCACTCTTTGCACATTGCTTGCGCTCTTTGTTCCGAGGCTGACGCAAGGCCACAGGTTGAGGTGGCACGGAAAGCTTTCTTTGCTTTTTCTTCTTGTAACTTCGCAACTTTGTTTTCTCCTTCTCCAACTTTTCCTCATCCACTCTCACAATTGATTAGAGACCGAGGTATACCGCACGCTTCTCACCTCCCGACACCTCTCGTATTCATAATGGCTCTGCCCAAATCAACACCCACATTTACTGTGTTCCGAGGTTTTCCCGATAAGGGGTGCTATGTGTGGTCTCCATTCGTCACCAAGCTCGAAGCTCGCCTGCGCTTTGGAGAGATCTCCTATCGTACCGAGGCGGGGTCAGTTCCGAAGGCCCCGCGAGGAAAAGTCCCATATGTCTCCATCGAGCGTTCAGATGGCTCCTCTGAATCTTTGGGTGACTCGACCCTAATTTCAAAGGCCCTGATTGAATCTGGAGATCTGGAGGATCTCAACAGCAACCTCTCAGCGTCTCAAAAGTTGCAAGACATGTCCATCGGGGCTTTGCTGGAGGACAAACTGTACTTCTATCAGGTACTAAGACTATTTCTCTTTGAGGTATATCGCAAGATTGGCCAGCAGCTGACATTACTGGTCCGACATAGTGCCATGAGAGATGGGTATTGAACTACTACGCGATGCGATCCAAAATCCTTGCTGCTCTACCCTGGCCTATCCAGGTCATTGTAGGGAACATTGTATACAACAAAAACGTACGGACCATGGAAGGTCAAGGAACCCTGAAGTTCAGCACGGCTGAGATTGCGAGCTTCCGCCATGAGATCTGGGACACGCTGAACAATTATGTGAAAGCGACTGCTCATGCGGAGGATCAAGACGGCCCTTTCTGGATCCTGGGTGGCGATGGTCCGACCGATGCAGATGCCGTGCTGTTTGGCTTCATTGCGTCTAGCCTCGTCTGCATTGCGTAAGCAGAATTTCTACGATATTATCTGGCTATTCGAGTACTAACTCTTGCCCAGTGCACCGGACACCATGTCGAAAGTCAAGAGCTGCCCGGCTCTTGTGGATTACGCACGAAGAATCCACGACAAATATTTCCCAGACTACGAAATTTGGAAGTAAGCTAAGCAACAGGGTCTTAGCATGACACTGCGAGAATATTGATTCAACCTGTATTTGAGGGTTGGGGAGTGGTGAAAAGTCTTGTGTCACTTCAACTCTAATCAAATCTAATGCATCGTAACTTGTGAATATGGTGACAGGATATCGTTTACACCCTTTCTCCCCGTTTTTATCTCAAGTCAATCTGCAGTCCCCTCGGGTCTTGTTGATATCGCTGTCAGCGTATCCCAAACCTCTCGCCTTGATTCTTTTCTCGCCCAATAGCCTCCTCAATCACGTCACCCCCATAGATCCATGCGCTCGCCAGTAATATTCGCCTGAACTTGCAGCTGATCTCTCAACAAACAGGTTAAGATTTCGTAAATTTGCTGACTATGAGCTGATGGAGTCTGAGCTCGGGTTTCTTGAACACGCGTGGCAAAGTGGTGAACCGTATTTTCCACTTTTCGCAGTTCCCCGACCACGAGTTGATCCCTAATGCACGCTTGCATGGGTTTGTCAACAGTGAAATTCCCCACGGTAATGGGGATCGCAAGAACACGCTCGCTTTGATCGTAGTCGGCACTTGATGGGCCCGAAAATATCATTTGACCGTATCCTATCTGCCTTTCATCCTCGCGCAGCATAGCCCGATACCAGGCCATCACTCGGTCGCACAAAATAACAAGAAGTAGCTGGACGGAGGGGATTGCAGAACAGGAACACTGGAGAACATGCGAGACCAATTCCATTGCCACTCGATTCGTTGTCAGGGCATCATCCATTTTGCGAACCTGGTTGGAATCGTAGGAAGGTGAATAACCCTCGTCACTGACAGATAGACAGGCCGCGGGTGGCACACAGAGCGTCTGAAGTGCGCGTAGGACTGATCGTGTGCATGTTTGATTATGTTCCGAGCAAGCACTGGTTATTTCATGGATGCTGCGCACTCGATAATCACTGTGGATGGCAGTAGAGGCGAAATCTGTGTCCAGGAGTATGACCTGGTTTGGGTGGGTCGGTGTGAGCATCTCAGGGTTCGAGAAGAAGACATTCAGCCAGTAGCTGAAACTACTGATTGGCAGGCAATATCAAAATTCTTATACTGCGGGAAATTTCATTTAGAGACCAAGAGAAACATCCAGACCATTGTTCTCTTATCAACCTCGACGTCAATCTTTCACTCGCCATAGTTGCTGATTAAAACCCTGCGGATTTCAAAAATATTTAGTGCTCTAACTTCTTTTCGCGCCGCGCGTCGACTTCCTGCGCCAAAAGTTGCTCATCGTGACCATCCTCGTGCAGCATTGACCGGAGATCCGTTATGGAAGCTCCACTATATTGCATTGCAGAGTCGTCATAGGTAGTGGGTGCCAGATGTATATGTTTATTTTCTTTTTCAATTCCTGCTGTCATGCTCGATTATTGATTTTTACTTTTTATGGTGTGCTCCCGTTCAACTCCGTTCACTGACACCTCTTGGCACACTTGAAACAGAGTCTGACAAGTGTATTTGTGTATGAACATTTGAACGATTGGATATGAACGCATCTGTCGAATGAGATAATTCCTGTAGGGCGCGCAGGAACTTGCCGGAAAAGTAATGGGACCATTGTATCATGGAATCTCATATCCCACTTAATTGACAACCAATCTCATCAGTCCTTCCCAAGCTTCCGCAGTCTTCCGCGAATCCTCTAGGAACACAAAACCATGCAGTATCTTATTAGTATAAGTGGTCCGTCAACGTACAAAACGCCGTCGAAAATGTATTGAGATGGCACTCCTGGTCCTTCGGGTGGCGATTGGCTTTCAAACTGGGCTAAACACGCGCTGGAACCGGCACCAGGTGGATGTGTCGGCAGTTCCGCTCTTCATCAATTCCCTCCCGACGCACATGATATGACGTTGCATATCTAAGTCCATGTAGTTGATTCAGCGGACTCGAGAGACGACTTTCTTTATTTGCCGTGGGCAAAGTCTCAGAAGGATCGTCAGAAAAAGTCGCGTGCTCAGCTCCGACCCATGATAAGCAAAGTGAGATCGGCGAAAGCAACGCCAATTTACATTAAATTTTACCACATGGGGATAAAAATGCAATATAAGGCTGTTCACCAGGCAAAACGGTGCAGCTTATACACCTCATGGCTTGCAGATTAGCCTCAGGAAAGATAATAATGATCCTGGGCCCTGGTCAAAGTATACATACGACACTCAACCTTCTCTACCTACAACCCCGGGCTTTCTCTACCTTTCTCATGTTCACAAGCTATTGGCAACTTCACGAGGCTCCTGGAGCAATTGAAATCGTGGCCTCCATAAACATGCACAATCCGAGCCCCCGCTGACGGTTACAGTCCACGCATAGCCCACCAACAAATCCAAAATACGAAATAGTACCGTCGGATTAACTTCGAAAGTTTCATATTGGTTGCTTACAAAATTTCCTTAATAACGCGTCAGACTATCGATTGGGTCCCACTCCCTCTTGTCTTTAGCCAAGTGGCTGTTTCGCACTGCAAGATCAGGACCACGGATGCTGCATGAAAACTGAAGGAGAGTAATGAAAGGAAGCCACTCAGCCTTTCCTTCTCTCTGTATTAAATTTGAGTAATAAATACTCAGTCACCACGTCGCTGGAGAGGAATGCCTTCATTGGCTCTTTTGGGCTCTAATGCCATGCAAGTTTCCATATTCCTCCACCGCGACTTCCAATAAGCAGGTGAGTGCCAATTCATTACAAACGATAACAGCAGGTTTGGTTCAACCTCGTATTACGTGTGTTTTCTATGCGTAATTCCACTGGGAAGAGGTGTGTCAGGTTGAGTTGTCACTAGAGTATTGAGACCTAATTGAATTTGTATTTCACGGAGCATGGCAAAACGCTTGTCACTGTGAATTCAAGTGAAATCCGGTTCAGCCTCGGTAAATATTAGAACCATTTATGCTTGCCACGTCCGGCCTTGAACATTCTCGCTGCGACGGACGATTTCTGAAGAGATTCTGTCCAGGACCTTTACCTAAACATGAGCTCCAGCAGCCCTACCACAACGACGGGGGCCGGAGGCAGAGCCGGGCCGCCAACCACGCAAAAGCTCAAGGATAGTTGTGATCCGTGTTCGTCGTCTAAAGTCAAATGCAACAAAGAGAAACCAGTTTGCAGTCGATGTCGCAAGCTGGGATATCCGTGCTTCTACAGTCCTGCGCGCCGAATAGGGCGTCCACATCCAACCCGTCGAAGTGTCAGTCGCAAATCACCGGAACCACATCCTTCGTGCTCGACAAGAGAGTGTGTCGTCAACTCTAGCATGTGCAATACGGCTCAAGGCTCTCAAGTTCTTGCGAAGGAAGCGCAGCTGCATCAGGGACCACAGCCATCCATCCTTGACGGGACTGAGCCTTCGGCAGGGGGTGTTTGTGCAGAAAATCCCCTGCATTGGTTTCACGATGTAGACATTGCAACCGGCGGTGTAGACGACACTGAAACAAAACCGACAGCCGCTCTAAACGAGGCCTCATACATCTTAAATGAGGAATTCAATCACAAACAGATCTCTAGCCTTTCGCAATCTCCGCTGGCAGACCTTGAATTTTTCAACCTCTCAGATGTCTTGAACGGTGACTCAAACTGGCTTGACTTACTTCAATCTGAAGCCAATTGGCATTTCATTCCGCTCGAAATACCCCTGGCACAAAGTTCTAGCCAAGCTTCTAGCGCTGGCGTACTCGAGAGCGGTGATATCCCTTCTGGCGCTCAGACGCCAATGTCCGATTCACCCGAGCCGGATTGTGTGACGAGAGCAATCGACATCTTGCGTCGTCTCCAAACGTCTCACAATAAAATCACAAACGAGACACAGACCAGTTCGTTGGGATACGAATTATCGAGCCGTGTGCAGACCGCTGCTTGGGCGATCAACCGACTTTCGATGATCTTGATATGCCCCTGTTCACGGAAGATATATGTCGCTATTCTGGTCGCTGCAGTCTGCATGGCGATTTTGGATGTTTACGACTCGTTGTTTCAACAGGAGCAAGACCAGAATGTTGGACACTACCTGAAAGACCGATCTCAAGGGGTGGTAATGGGCTTTCCCCCAGCTTTCGAAATGAATAGCAATGGGTGTGGGGTGAGGGAATGCGCCGAGTTTACCGGTTTGGAATCGGTCGAGGTTGAAGCCGACATATCCCCTGTACATATCTTGGAGGAGCTCTCCAAGCTGGCCAATGTGGTGATGCAATTCTCCCGTAGGTATAAAGGGGATGCTCGTACGCAGTCTACAGGCACGCTTTCTGCTTTGGCGGATTCGCTAAAACTGCGGTTACGGTCGGTCACCAATGAGGCCTTGGACTGGAAGGGGTCAGGATGATGTTGGAAGGATATTCTAAGGCTCATGTTTGTTTTAATGAATATTTCGGTATACTTCAGAGCAATTACATATTTTCAGAATAGTAGCTTATTCCTTTTCTGCCCTCGAAGTGTCCAGTAGAAGAGATTTCAGTTTTCTAAACAATGCTACATAGTAAGGACAGAGAAGAAAAAAGATATGAAATACAGTTCAGGATTTCATGGTTTGCAGTAAACCCTACACCCGAGAAGTTTAGGTCCCTGTCCACTACCGATCGATCACAGCGATTCGCTCTCAGGTGCACATGAACCAAATCCAAACCACCGTAGCTGCGGGAAGGAACGTGCGGGCGTAATTCAGAGAAGCCCATCTTTTCATCACATTACAACTATTAATGGCTTCCGCAGTTGCCGGTGCACAGTTGTGAGATTTCCCCTTTGAAGTTGTCTCGGTACGGTTTCGAGACAACTTCCTATGGCGCTCTAGTAGTGCTTCCTCGAGAGGAACAATCATGACCAGTGTGAATGGCACCAAGCTAATGGCAAGCAAGCCTGCAACCGCCAAATTCAAAACACTGTTATGGCTGGAAGATGTGGGACTGCCGTAAATAAAAGTCAAGAGCCCGTTGAGAAAAAATATGAAGCTTGAAAACATCGCCTGGGTGGGGCAGAGGTAGAACCCTCGGTCGAAAGTAACTTTCCACATCGAAAGCACCGTATACTCAGGGGCATCAAGCACGCTGAGTATCGCAGCCATTGAGACATAAGACAGGCTTATCTGGCAGCCTACGACTTAGAGTCAGCACTAAGGCTTTCAACTATAGCACCAAAATGTACTGATTTTAAGCCTTCCACAAAGGTTGAGGTCCTAGTCGTTTGAAGTGATCAGAAAATACTCACCGAGTAAGATAGAGGTGCTAGTGGCCCCAACCACAAGCAGTGGATAGTATAAAGCATGAACCATGGCGACAGCGTTCTGTTTACTCTGTGATACCAGATAGAGCGATCAAGAAAGCGAAGAGCTAGGTAATAATATGACAGTTTCCTCTCGCGGGTACAGACGAGCTTTTGACGAAGCTCAGAGACACGGTGTTTGGATAATAGCCGGAGTCCGTATACCGCCGAGTCGGTATCCGACATGATGAGTCTTCAGCTGTCCGCGTGCTGAACAGTAAGCCTCCTAATCCAGCTCTTGTTGGAGATAGTCCTAGCTGAGTAAGGCATATATGTGGACCTTTTTTCGCACCTTAATGATAGAGGTTTTCGTCCATCTAAAGACTTCAAACCTCCGGCTCCCAAGAGATGATCAGATAGACTACCTCTGATTGCATTGTGAAAAATTTCGTGCAGCCATGGACACTCCCTCTTCCCTTTCCACCGACGAGATGAATCGTTTCAGCAGTAGGCTGGCGTTCTTTGGAAATGACTTTCCCAGCGGAAATATCGCAGACCTCTTCCGTCGTCTACACCGGTGGTCCAAGGACAAAAGGTTCCATTTCCTAGCGTTTTTCTTGGACGAATGTGTGTCGACCATCAATGACGAGGTGATCCTGCTCTCACAGTCTGTCCCAGCTCAATTGATTCGCATTCAAACCATCATGGGTCTGGTCGACGGCTGGGAAGCCAACCGCCTTGCGCCAGTTGGGGGGCGATTGAGACCGCCCTTCTCTGCATACTACAAGTCGGCGTCCTTATCGGGTGTGTTTAATTATTGAAACGTCTGAGCGCCGTGAAAGCAATGCTAACAGATAGGAACAGACACCACGAAGCAACGAACCAGAAATATGACCTGGCGGAGACAGGCACGACTCTGAGTGGCTTGAGTATTGGGCTTCTCTCGGCTGCGGCAGTAGCTGTCTCCACCTCTCTCTCCGATCTGGCTTGCTATGGAGTAGAAAGTGTGCGGATTGCGTTTAGAATGGGCATTCATGTTGACGGAGTGTCGCAATATCTTGAGTCCTGCGAACCAGATAGTAGCCCCAAAAGCTGGGCATACGTTGTTACTGGAGTTTCCGCAGAAAACGTGCAGCAAGAGCTTGATAGATTCAACAGGGACACTGTAAGTCCTGTGCTTGCAAGCATGTCCCAGGACGCTGAAGCAGACCTACTACCAGGGGCATTATCATCTAACTGCTGGTTTTAGATGAGCCCAGAACTTATGAAAGTGTTTATCAGCGCCGCTGATGCCAACTCCGTCAGTATAACAGGTCCTCCCTCTCGCCTGATCAATGCTTTTCACCACTCCCCTGTGCTGCGATATTCAAAGCATATGGCTCTTCCCGTTTACAATGGTCTGTGTCACGCTGCCCATCTCTACACGCCGCAGAGTGCTCGGACTATCGTCGCTATCCCCGAAGAAAAGGCCTCGGCTTCGGTTCACCTACCGGTTTTATCGGCGACAACGGGAAAACCACTCGTAGCTACCAAATCAAGGCAGCTGTGGGAGGAGATTGTCATGGAAATTCTCACCCGCGGAATCTACCTCGACAATCTGACCGCGGGGGTGATACGGCAGTTGTCAGTAGTTAGATCCCCTGAAATAGAGGTCATCACTCTGCGAACATCTTTAATTGCCCAGGGGCTGTTATCGTCTATTCAGTCTAGTCTGCCTGATGTCACTCTTCGAAAGACTGACATTGTTGACTGGTGCCTCACTGAAGAGCCGGACTTTTTCCCGAGTGCTCCCCGCTCTCCGCATCAATCGAAGCTCGCGATAGTCGGTATGGCCTGTCGACTCCCCGGAGGTGCCAATGACTTGGAGCTGTTTTGGAAGTTAATTGAAGAGGGGCGGGATGTTCATACTCGTATTCCTGCGGACCGCTTCGATATTGACACTCATTACGATCCGACTGGCGACACTCCCAACACCACACAAACACCATTTGGAAATTTCCTCAATTTTCCAGGAATGTTCGATGCAAACTTCTTCAACATGTCTCCCCGCGAGGTACGTAAGCTTATTCCGGCAAAGCCGTCCCAACTGGAAGGAGACTGATCCAGAAATTAATTATTGTGAACGAATTCAGGCTGAGCAAACCGATCCAATGCACCGGCTTGCGCTAGTGACTGCCTATGAAGCGCTTGAAATGGCTGGATTTGCACCCAATCGTACTCCATCAACTTGTCTGCGCCGTATCGGTACCTACTTTGGACAAGCCAGCGATGACTGGCGAGAACTAAACGCCGGCATGAACATCGGTACCTATGCCGTCCCAGGAGGCGAGCGAGCCTTTGCAAACGGACGCATCAATTATTTCTTCAAGTTTTCCGGTCCAAGCTTTAATATTGACACGGCGTGTTCCAGTGGTCTGGCCGCTGTCAACGCCGCGTGCAGCGCATTGTGGGCTGGTGAAGCGGATACTGTCATTGCAGGCGGGCTGAACGTTATTACCAATCCTGACAACTTTGCTATGCTCTGCAGGGGACATTTCTTATCCAAGACGGGTCAATGCAAGGTCTGGGATAAGGATGCAGACGGCTATTGTCGAGCAGATGGTATCGGTTCAGTGGTCATCAAGCGCCTCGAAGATGCCGTCGCGGACAACGACAACATAATTGCAACTATTGATGCCGCCTTTACCAATCAATCGGCAGATGCGATATCTATTACTCATCCGCATGCCGAGTCTCAGCAAGAAAACTATCAACAAGTCATGCAAGCTGCCGGTATCAACCCGGTCGCTGTCAGTTATGTTGAGCTCCATGGGACCGGCACCCAAGCTGGTGATTCGGTGGAGTCCGAATCGGTGGTGGGAGTCTTTGCAAATGCCAAATTGCGTCGGCACACACCATTATTGATGGCTTCCGTCAAGTCAAATATTGGTCACGGAGAAGCTGCAGCCGGCGTCGCCTCCTTAATCAAAATGCTGCTCATGTATCAGAAAAACATGATTCCACCGCACGTTGGTATCAAAACTGAGATTAATCCAGTTGTCGCCAAGAACCTCGAGCGAGGAAAGGCTCGTCTAGCTTTGGAAAAAACCCCATGGCCACGAATTGGTGATAAGAAGCGCTTTGCGCTCGTGAACAGCTTTGGAGCACACGGCGGCAATACAACACTGCTTCTTGAGGACGCACCAAAACACGTCCGCATTGGAAATGACCCTCGCCCTACTCATGTCATCTCTCTGTCTGCCAAGAGCAAATTGTCACTCAATGGAAATATTGAGGCATTGCTGGCTTACCTCGATCAAAATCCTGATACTGATCTTGGTGATTTAGCCTACACTACGTGTGTTCGTCGGATCCATCATCACACTCGGGTTGCAGTTGCGGCGTCCAGCATTGCACAACTTCAAAAATCTTTGGATGGCATCATTTCTGGGGATGCCGTGAGCACGCTTCGACCTGTCTCCGGCTCATATGTATCTGTCCCATTCACATTCACTGGCCAGGGTGCCTTCTATTCGGCCATGGGTAGGGATTTGTATGAAGCCTTTCCCATCTATCATGCTGCGATCCATGAGCTAGACCATCTTGCGCAGTGTCTAGGCTTTCCTTCCATCATTGCTGCCATCGACGGTACCCTCGAAGACGGGAAGTGTGGGTCGCCACTTGTTACACAGCTGGCAATTCTCATCAGTGAGATTTGCTTGGTTCGGTTCTGGGCTTCTCTGGGTATTACCCCCAGTGTAGTTATTGGGCATAGCCTGGGAGAATATGCCGCCCTGGTAACAGCGGATGTCCTCTCTGCTGCAGATGCCATCTTTCTAGTCGGCAAACGAGCCGAACTACTTCTCGATTCATGCCAGCTAGGCAGTCATTCTATGCTAGCTGTCCGTGCCTCTGCGGAGCAGATCAAGAAACTCACGCCCACAGATATGCCCTTCGAGCTCAGCTGCATGAATGCGGTGGAAAGCACTGTCCTTGGTGGCTCTCAAGATAATATTCAGGCTATTCGCGCCATCTTGGAGAACGAGAGTCTCAAGTGCACTCTGCTTGATGTTCCATTTGCATTCCACACAGCCCAAATGGATCCCATTCTAGAGGCCTTCGAACGAGTCACTCAGCAAGTGACATTCCGCACGCCCAGTGTTCCGATTCTTTCGCCTCTCTTGGCACACGGAATCTTCGATGGGAAGACGGTGAATGGCCAATATCTTTGCCGTGCAACGCGTGAAGCGGTTCGTTTCTGTGATGCCTTGGATGCTGGTCGAGAATTGGGTGTTGTACCGGAGAACGCGACTTTTATTGAGATTGGCCCACACCCTGTCAACGGCCCGTTCATCAAATCTCGAATGCCACAGGCTCGGATCTTGGCTTCTCTGCGCAAGAACGAGAACAATTTCACGACCATGGCTAGCTCGTTGGCCACTTTGCACACCGACGGATTCCCAATTGATTGGAATTCGTACTTCCAGCCATTTGAGAAGGCACACTTTCTTCTACCCATCCCAAAGTATTGTTGGAATGAAAAGAACTATTGGATTCAATATACCGGTACTTGGACACTGGACAAGGCTTACCCTAAGGGCAGCCGACCAGACACAGTCTCTTCAACCCAAGGGTCTGCCCTGCGGACTTCGTCTGTCCACCGCATCATCTCTGAGGATATAGGTGGCACTATTGCAACCATGGCTGCCATGTCAGACATCATGGATCCCGAATTCCGTGCCGCAGTGGATGGGCACAACATGAATGGTTACGGTGTAGCCACTTCGGTAAGCCTTCTGTGTCCCCCTTCCAACAGCCCGGTCACTAACATTCTTCTAGTCTCTTTGGGGTGACATGGCCATGACCATCGGTGAATACCTATACAAGAAGCTCCTTCCTCAAACCCGTGACGTCCACATGGATGTTTCCAATCTGGAGGTCCTTCACGCACAAGTAGCACATACCGATAAGAGTCGGGCTCAATTACTCCAGATAGAGGCAACCCTTAATCTTCAGTCAAAAGAGATGCCGATTCAGTGGTTCACTGTTTCCAGTGACGGCAAGCGTGCGGCGGAACCCTATGCTTCGGCTACGGTCAACTTCGCTGATCCTGCTGAGTGGCGCAAAGAATGGGATCGAGTAACGCATCTAGTCAACGGCCGAATCGAATCTTTGTCTGCAAAGGCCCTCAATGGGGCTGCAAATCGTCTGTCTCGAAATATGGCCTATACTCTATTCAAGAATGTGGTTGATTACAACGACCACTACCGTGGCATGCAGTCGGTAGTGCTAGACGGCATGGAAGCCTGCTCGGAGATCATCCTGAGCCCCGACCGACATGGCACTTGGCACACGCCTCCCCACTGGATCGACAGTATCTTCCATATTGGAGGATTTGTGCTCAATGGCAGTGACGCGTCCAACACCAAGGACTACTTCTATGTCACCCCTGGCTGGGGTAGTTGCCGCATCATTCAGCCTCTGGTGGCTGGTGGCCGATACCGCAGCTATGTTCGCATGGCACCCATCGAGGAGAAAAATATGTATGCCGGCGACGTATATGTGCTCCAGGGGGGGGAAGTGGTCGCCATGATGGGCGAGATGAAATTCCGCCGCGTACCTCGCGTGTTGATGAACCAGTTTTTCTCCCCGAGCGATGCTACCTCGTCCAAGGTGCCTGTGCCTGCTACTGCCCTGGTTGTTAATCCAAAAGTGCCATCAGCAAGTGTGCCCGCTGCAGCTGCAACTGCCGCTCCTTCGCGCGGCCCCGCTGTAAGCACCAGCCCGGCTCCTCAGGAAACGACGCTTGGCCCTAGTGCGCCTGCACCCACGGAATCCGCAGAACCAGCTTCGCCGGAAAGCCCAATTATTACTGACTGCCTTAAGATTATCGCGCGTGAGACTGGGTTGGACCCTAGTGAGCTTACTGATAGCGCGTCTTTTGTCGAGCTTGGTGTGGACTCCCTTATGTCGCTTGTTTTGTCGGAGAAGTTCAAGGCGGAGCTTAATTTAGAGGTGAAGAGTTCTGTTTTTATTGAGTGCCCAAATATCGGGGAATTGAAGGGCTGGTTGGATCAGTGATCGGCTTGGGGAATCGTTCTTCCATGTTGCACTCGTCAGCTTTACTGTCCTTTGCTCTGTGTATCGTCCTTTTCTTCTCGGTCCCGTTTTTCCCTCTCGCTTTGGCCCATTCCGGTTGATTAGTTAATTTCTCTCGGTTCCGTTTTGAGTCATCAGTCATCATCATTACTATGGCAATAAATCATATTTTGATCTCTCCCCTCCGGACAAAATGTCCAGAGGGAAACCAAAATTTTGGCTCCACCCAGTGGACGCGTGGGCGGGGCTATCCACCGAGACGCGCACATCTCCTTTATCCGGCCGGCCACAGCCGTCAAAGCTGCCCCGGTACGCTGAAGATAGTCTTAGGTACCGTACAAGTCAATCGTAAGACTAATACACGACTCAAAAGCCCACTTCAAATACAAAGAAATCATTTTCCTTCATTAGAGTAATATGTTCTCTCTGGTACCCACGCGGGCGATCCCGGGGGAGTTCTCCAGTGGTGGATTCTATTTTTGCAGTGGGGGCCAAATAAAGGTTAAAAATATATCAACAAAGAGACGTCCATTGCGTCAACGGTGTGTCCCCTGTCAAGGTGTACGTTCGGGGTGCATATCAACAGAACAGGCTATTTAAGCATCTGTTATGTTGCTCGAATATTTGCATATCTTTTGATGTCCACAAGTTTATATATACAAGAGTATTCGGCGATGTACGGATGCATCATCTTGGGAGGCGCCGAACTAAGCAACCCGAGGCCCGGCGACAATGCTGGGGGTTTATTCATGGTAGATAGGTGGTCTGAGGGTCACTTGTCAAAGATATCTTCTTCGTATTTTCCCCTTTCAAATGCTTTGTTCACGACCACTAGACAATGGTGTCTATAGAAATACGCACCGTCGAAGATTAGTACAAGAACCTCGAAGCCCCCACGCGTCCACCATCCCGTTGACCAGTATCCCTTGCTGGACAATCCCCCGTGTGAAGGTGTATAGTCGCCACTTGATCAAGACTATTTCTATTAGTCCAAACAAGCCCATTCTATCCAATAAAAACCACCCTATGGCATCCTCTTCCTCTTCTTCCGCATTTCCTCGCTCCGAGGTTCCCAGCAATGATTCCGGGTACTCGACCGCGGATATTCGCGGCAGTCAACGGATAGCCCGAGCAAAGGAGCAAGAGAGGGTGTCGATCAAAAACATCCCCAAGCGGGAGCTCGAGCAGGCCATCGATGATGAAAGAAGAGTGCACGAATCCGAACGAACCGATGCCCACAAGCTGAGAGCATCCCATAATGAGCTGGTCGCGCGGCAGGACGAGTACGAGGCTGTTATCGCCAAGGTGGAATCCCGAGCCTTCGCAAGCGAGAAAGAGGTCCTCCAATTACAGGAGTCGCTTTCCGAATTAAGAGTGCGTGGACAAAACAACGAAGGCTGGATCGATCTTGTCGGAGAGCAAAACCGGGAACTGGAGGCAGCCCATGCGAAAGTTCTAGCTCGGTCCGCCGCACGAGATGGCGGGCTCCGTCGAGAGATGGAGCTGATGGAGAAAAGAGCGTGGCATCTCGAACAGTCACTCACTATGGCCTGCAAGGATGTGAACGAGTATGGCATTCTCTTTCACAAGAACGCCGAGGATTGGGCGGCGTTGGTACAGTATCTCGAACAGCACAAGTGGGAGCAAGAAGAGAGGCTCCACGGATTGCGACAGGTGGTTGCAGACTGTGTCGATGCTATGCAATGCTTCCACGACGACGTCAACCTGCTCTTTCAACTCGCACAAGTTCGAACTGCACAGAACTACGTTCGCCAGCAAAGGAAACTAGCCCAAGCCAGCAGAAGACGTAAGGATCGGCCGTCAGGATCGGAGTCCGACAGTGATTCGACCACATGGCGCCTGGCGCATCGTATACGACGCCCTCGACAAACCAGATCCCGCCAGCCCGCTCTCCAGCCTCCCACGGACGGCACCACGATGAATGCCGGCCAACCGTTTGCCGGGCAAGGAGTGTTCGCAGAGCTCCCGCAAGATGAACTGGGCCCCTTGGCGCCGCTCAGACCCCTGATCGAAGAGGTCCGCAGCGACTTCCTCATGTATGATGTCCACGGATGCTGGCGAAGCGGTGACTCGGTTCCAAGCGCCGACTTCGGGCATGACCAAGCTCGACCTGGAGGACATGAATCCATGGCGGAAGAGTGGCCACAATGGGGCTACATCGACCAGGACAGGGAGCCTATCGCCGTTGCAGAGACGCGCGTAGGTGTCGACAATCTGAGTCTCTGTCAGCGCCAGGACTCGGCCCTCTATAACAACCCAGGTTGGTGGGGATCCAAGGGTCGCCTGGCCTCTGACAGCTCAGCAGCCGACTCGAGTTCTGACAGGGAAGAAGAATTAAATCTCAGCCCCATGTTGGAATCTTTTGTTCCTACTAGAGCGCAGCGAGAATCCATCGAACTTGTCCACGCGCGGACGGGGATCGAGGTGCTCGGGCTCGAGCCGTACGGATCCATCCCCACCCCCCGCGACTCTGCGCTCCACAGTTGGGAAACGGATATGGAGATGGAGATAGATTGGCATCGGTACCATCTCGAAAGCGTGTTCGGTTTGCGCCGCCGATTCAGTGCGATTCCGATGCGGACGACGATACCTACGAACAACCAGATGGGCCTATCTTGAACAAGCGGCGGAAGACTCGCGACACTGGCCAGGACACGTCTTCACCCCGCCCGGCACACCCTCACGGTGTGAATGACGAACCGGCCCGGGGTCCCACTCCCAAGGTGGATACTCGGGGAAAGTCGATCGATAGGAAACCCCATTCTGAGGGAATCGACGCCAGAGATGCGCTGCTGGCGCGGCCAAACAACCCGGCTGCCTCCTCGTCGCAGGCACCAGGACTGGGACGCGAACGACCACAACGCCCCGAAGCTAAGCTGCGGTCCTTGTCTGTCGGTGATTTGCCACGGACGCCAGAGGAAGAGCGTCAACACTCCCCTCGGCGCATTCCGGGAATGTGGCCACACCAAGTGAAACCCCTGGCAGACATGACTGGCCAAGTTGCTTACGAGAAGGTAGTGGCAGCGGTGGCGGCGATCAAGGCGGTTGTGAAGGAGGTTATCCCGGTCGGCATCGAGTGGTTGGACTACATGCACTACAAGCATCCCAAGTATTTTGTGTACCCAACCCTAACCGCGATGTGGCTGTGGCACAGCTATGGGCAATACAAAGTGTGGCACAGTTGGGCGAGCCTGAACGACTTGCCCGTCGAGGTCATGCAGCACTTGCGCAACCCACATGCATCGGAGATGGGCTGGATGGGCTCGGTGGAGTTCGGCATATCCAAGTGGATGGACTTCGACCGGTCGCTGCTCGGGTGAGAAGCGTCATGTTGGACTTGTTATGCCCCGGTCGAGGTGGTCGTGTTCGGCCGTTCGGGTTGTTTGGGCTATTCGGGGCTAGGCGCCTTTTGGGGATTGGCGTGTGGAAGGTCTGTCATGGAAATACGCGTGCTGATAGTGCGATTGATTCGGGGGACCCCAAGCAGAGCGGAAGCCAACGCAGATAACAAAGTCTGATAGTGTCACAATGGTATCATGTATGTCTTGTATTGTCACACGGCCCGCCAATGGCCGCGGGTGCCACGCAGCAAGCTGGCGTCACCCTCCTCCACTTGGCTCGCCCCATGCGGCCGAAAGAAGACAAGACTGGCTGAGGACTGATCATCGTACTCCCTTTCTTCCCCTCCACAAAGACGACGACGACGACTTTTTGGCCATCCCAATTTCTTCAAATGACTGCCTTTTCCCACTGAAACCTCTTTTCGTTGTCTCCGACGTCCGCTCTTTACTCACTTACACCCCCCAAATACAAAACCATGTTCGTTCGTTCCATCCTGTTGGGTGGCGCGGCCGCCCTGGGCGCCAGCGCAATGCTGGTCGTCCCTGAGATGGAACCGCAGGTGGAGGCGGTTGAGGATGGCTTCTTGAATGTTCACCCGATGCTGCTGGAGGATATCCGGAATGTGGTGGTCGCTTTGCCTTGCAAGGAGTGCCCTTTCCGCGAAGACAACGAGGAGGGTGCGGTTAGCTGGACCGAGGGCAAGCCATCGACTTTGGTAGGTCGGACGGGGGAGATGCGATTGGCGCAGTCCTCACGAACAAATGACTAATGAAACAACACAGATGCTGGATTTCTCCATCGAAGAGAACCGACTGCTGGCCAACGGCCGCCAGATCTTCCCTCCTGTTCCCCCGAGCCCGGTCCTCGCCATTCAAGAGCTCGAAGACGGCGAGGCCGCGGGCCCCATGCCCGTTGGGTACGCCCTGGAGGTGATGCCGCTGGGATCCCCCGATGACACCCCCGGCACCGAGCTGCTCGATGTGCGATTCACCATTCTGGACCTCGAGTCCCACCCCGTCCCGGTCGACACCGTCGCTATCACATTGATCCAGGACCCCACTGGCGAGCTTTACATCGCCAAGACCGAGATCGAGAAGACCACCCCTCCCGCCGAGCGTTTGTCCTGGAAGAAGTGCAACGGCAAGCCTAAGTGCCTCCAGCAGCTGCTGGTCGCTCGCGTCCGTGGTCTCCTCGCCGCAGCCAAGAACCGTGTTCTGGGCATGGCTGGGAAGGGCGGTCGTAAGGGCGGTCATAAGGGTTGTGGCAAGAACAAGGGCATGCTGGGCATGGCAGGCCACCATGGCCCTCCCAAGCACCATGACGAGTTCGTCCCCGAGGGCATTACCCCCTTCTCTGGATTTGAAGGCCCTGAGGGCCTCGATGACAAGGAGCACCACCGCCATCATCACCACCCTGAGGGTGGTGACTTCGGTGCTGAGATGGGCGATCGCCCCCCTCCCCCTCCTCATGGCCACCATGGCCACCATGGCCACCACCCGCCTCCTCCCCACGGCGCTTTCGCCCACACTTTCTCCCGCGTGGTACGCTTCATTGTTGTGCCCGCCATCCTCGGTGTCCTAGCTGGCCTGACTGCCAGCGCTGTCGGCATGCTTGTTGGTCAGGCCATTATCTTCCTCTGGCAGCGCTACCGTGGCACCAAGCCCCAGGAGCACAAGGCTGCCTGGGAGCAGGGTGACGCCTGTGAGAAGCAGGGTCTGATGGCTGAGACTTCTGAGACTTCTGAGTCTTCAGAGGCCTCCGAGGCCTCCGAGGATACTCTCCCTGCATATGAGTCCTCCTCTCGTCGGGATTCTGTTGACAAGCCTTAAATGTTCCATACCCGAAATACCCCCGTGTCTGATCAATCAGAACTCAATACCCATATCATACCCGGAGTCAAGATCAGGAGGGCGCTGTTTCGTTGAATTCAAACGTGAGAATGCTATCATCCTTTTGAGCTGAGCTTTGATTCACTTCCATGACCCATGTCTTTTACCATTCTGTTTCTCTTATTACTCTTGTGATGTCCCCAGCTTGTACAGCGAATTTCCTTCTCAATACATTTATTACGCACAGTAATAGGTCCACAATCAATAGAACTTCCTAAAGCCCAACCGGCCTGCAGAACGACTGCTGGGAAAGTAATACGAAACTAATTAAAGCCAAGTCTGAAACAACGGCCTCGTTTGTCTCGTATATCAGCCCTATCAGGCGGAGAGAATCACGTGATGGGCCGGGCTTCACCTCCCCCCCTCTTATCGATCCGACAACAACGCCCATCCCCACGTTCCCGAGCTGCAGCTGCAAGTGCTCGGCCAAGGATGATTGGGACAGTACAATGATCTTTGAGCTTTCATTCGAACAAAGAACGGGCTGTCCTGCATACTTCCGGCGCTGATTAGCTAGCCGTACCGGATCGCAGCTCTAGCTCCGCCCCCGACATCATCGGATACCCGCACCCTCCACAAGGCACGCTGGGTCCGCTTCGGATTGACCACTGCCTAATATGCTGTCGCTTTCCTCCTTTGTCCAGAAGGCTTCGTCACTCATTGACCCAGCCAACTTCAATATTCCCTCCCTCTCCTCGTCAGACAACGGTCCCTCCAAGGCTTCACTATTCCGCCAACAGTTCCGCCTGCCTGATTCCCAGAATCCCCTGCAGGAGATCACTGCCGAACTCATCCTCCCTCTACCAAACTCGTCCGCAAACTCTGGAGACGAGACTCGCCGTGTTGACCGGGCTGGCAATCGCTACACGGGCCGGCTGCACCTCAGCGAGCGGTTTATCTCCTTCTCGACACAACCAACCAGCTTTCTGCCCTCGTCGACATTGAGTGCTTCGACCAATTGGACTGGACAGACACATGGCACAGGACCTTCTGGCAATGGCTTTACTTTGCCACTCTCCTGCATCCGTCGCGTAGAACGGCTTCACAGTGCTCGCGATGTGTTCTCCTTGGCATTGACAACATGGAACGGCTTGCTACACAAGCAGCAAGAGCCCCACTTCACCCCCCAGCGACTCATTCTCCAGCTTGTCGGCAGCAGGCAGGCCTGCGAGCGGTTCTGCGATTGTCTGAAGAAGGGCTTGCGGGAGGCCATGAAGGAGGTTGATAATTTGCGAAGCGTTGTTACAGACTGCTACTCGGAATACTTGCTTTCTGGTGCCAAAGCCAAGGCGCAAGAAGGGAATGAGGGTGAAGGTCGACAACCCCCGGATGCTGGGTTGGGCATGCTCTTTCGCTATCCTGGTGATGCTCGAAAGCTTCGAGACCGAAGCAAGATGAGACTCTGGGGAGAATATTTCCGCGGTAAGCTGATTATCCCTCAGCTATGTTGCTTTTGGTTGATACTAATCAAACTGTGCTACAGAAAACGGCCGCAATTCCACTCTTGTTCGACAACCCACATTCCACAAACTGATCCGAGTTGGTCTGCCAAATCGGTTGCGAGGAGAGATTTGGGAGCTCACGTCTGGCTCCATGTTCCTTCGCATTCGATCGCCCAAGTTGTACGAGGAGACTTTAGCCAAATTCCACGGCCAAGAGTCTCTTGCCATCGACGAGATTGAGAAAGACTTGAATCGCAGTTTACCCGAGTACCCGGGCTTTCAAAGTGAAGAGGGCATTGGGCGACTGCGACGAGTTCTGACAGCGTATAGCTGGACGAATGCAGAGATTGGCTATTGTCAAGCGATGAACATTGTCGTCGCCGCACTGTTGATGTTAGTCTGGCCGTTCTGATTTCGATAAACAAAAGACGCGATTCGCTAACCTGAATAGATATATGTCCGAGGCCCAGGCCTTTTTCCTGCTCTCTGTACTCTGTGATCGCCTTCTCCCTGGCTACTACTCCACCACCATGTACGGAACCCTTCTTGACCAAAAGGTCTTTGAGTCCCTGGTGGAAAAGACCATGCCCATCCTCTGGGAACACCTTGCCAAATCCGATGTACAGCTCTCCGTCGTCTCCCTCCCTTGGTTCCTTTCCCTGTATATCAACTCGATGCCCCTCGTCTTTGCCTTCCGTGTCTTGGATGTTTTCTTCTTGGAAGGCCCCAAGGTTTTGTTCCAGATCGGCCTGGCTATTCTTCGCATCAACGGCGAAGAGCTTCTTGACATCCAGGACGACGGATCATTCATCTCCGTCCTGAAGTCATACTTCTCTCGCCTGGATGAATCCGCTCACCCCAGATCGGAGAACCCCAAGCTGCGCGCTATCACCAGATTCCAGGAGCTGATGGTCGTGGCTTTCAAGGAGTTCTCTGGCATCACGCACAGCACCATCATCGAGCAGCGCGAGAGGCACAAGGATGCTGTCCTGGAGAACATTGAAAGCTTTGCCAAGCGCACTTCCATCCGCAATCTCGGCCCTGAGAGCAAGCGTCTCAGCGTGGATGACCTGGGCATGATTTATGACCGCTTCTACGAGACACTATACCAATGGCAACAGCATCAGATGCTCGTTGAGGAAGAGAGGCAACGTCATGAAAAGAAGAAAACCGAACGTCAATCCATCCTCGGACCGCCTGTGGACCGGGAAGTCGGCCGTGTCGGTCTTGGACCCAGCCCTACTCACATGGATTATGATGCCTTCCGAGAGTTCTTGGCTGCGACGTCTAAATGGGCTGTTTCTGACTCTCCTGCCCCCGCCAGAAAAGACCCGGCCGCTTCCGGCTACAGCAGCTTCAGGGGCAATGGCAAGTCACTCCTGTGGGCCAACCGACGCCAACCGGCCGATCATGAGTTCATGCAACGCCTGTACCGCAAGTGGGCTTGTGACCCCGAAGAGGGCTTAAATCTGCAGAATGTGGTGAATGGCCTGGCGCGCCTCAAGGGATCGCCGGATATCATGAACAACATCTCCTACTTTTTCGACCTCTATGATGACAGTGGGAATGGTCAAGTTGACCGGGAAGGGATTCTCAAAATCTCTGAGGCGCTGCTTTTCCTCTCTCGCCGTGGATTCGAAGGAACTATCACTGCTACTCAGTCCGTGGAGGACCTGAGCAACCCCCGGAATCGTGATCATGCCGAGCAGAACCGACTCACCACCGATGAGAGATTCCTAGGTAGTGTCAGCGCGTTCATTCGTCGCTGCTTCGAGTACGCCGATCCTAGCCATCCCGAGAATCAGAGCGCTACCACCAAAGACGGTCCCACAGAAGCAGCGGAGAAGCTCGGTTCCTTCGCCATCGGCGATGACGAAGAGGACCTGATCGACGTTGAAGGCGAATCCGAGCCCGGAACATCGCCAACAGGAGAGACGTCGCCCAAGGAATCGAACGAGCAGCATCGACCCAGGTCCGAGTCCGCCAACCAAGCTCTAGACCCCAACAACCCACTGCACATCACCCTTCCTACCTTCCGAATGGTCGTCCTGGCCGACGAGCTCTTGGAACAGTTTTTCGAGTCGTACTTCCCCCAATCATTCCATCTCTCCGACCACCCCCACCCCGCTGCCCTCGCCGCATCCTCATCCCTTTCCTCCCATCTCACTACCTTCTCCAACATCGGCAGCGCCCGCCCCTCCGTTTCTACCGTCGCAGGTGCATCCGTCGCCGGCGCCTCCGGCGGCATCGTTCCTCCCGGCAAGGGCCTACGCGGCGTCCTCGATAACATCGTCACCGACGGCATCCGAATGGCCGCCGAAGTCAAGAAGCGCATGGACGACGCCCAACGCGACCTCGAGCGCAACGCTCTGGGCGGCCGCGACGAAGACGATGATGAAGATGACGAGGACGACTACCCCTCCCGTCAAGGCAGTGCCTCTACGGCCGCTATGGCGGGCGGTATCTCCAGCTGGGGCGCCGGCGCGTACGGCGCGGACCCGGAGCGCCGCAGCGTCCGCGAGGCTGACCGCGACCTTTTGGAAGGCGCCGAGGCCGAGGACATCAGTATTCGCCCCAAAGAAGAGGCATCCAGCCAGGCCAGCAGCCATGCGGCGAGATTACCTACATTAGCATCTGACACCGAGGTTGTAAGCAAGGTTGTCGAGTTTGAATCAAAATGATGCCTCGTCCGATTCCGGCTGCTTAATTGCTTGGTGGCGGCCGGGGAGGTGGGCATTATGTGTGATATATCCTCGTTTGCGTTTGTTTCTTTGGTGCTTTAGCTTTGTCGATGTGCAATTCTACATTTGTGTTTGGTGCATTCGTCTTGGGGCGAAGTTATGAGGTCAGAGCCAGAGGCTAGGTGGATATTTCCATAAAGAGACTCTTTCAATTCAAACTACAGATCCAACCTCTTCACAACTATCGCTAGATATCAGCTACCCTCCGGACTGTGGACCCCGCAGTCTATAAATATGATATTGTTGCAAAAAATGCCAATTAGATAGATTGGAAACCCAAGTTCAAGCACTAATAGAAAATGGTAATAAATCATTAAGAGTCGTAAGATGGCACACTGACATTTCTATGTACAACAATGACATCAAAACAGCGCTCTGCAGAAGTGCCACGAGAAAACGGGGACGAGAAGAAGATGACCAAATGCCAATGCATGCAAAGAATCTTTCATGGATACCTTCGGACCAAGACATTTTGAAAGACATGAACAGAGAAGGGGGAAGGCAATAGAGGGAAGGAGGGGGAAATTAGAAGGTTGCAGGAAGGTAAAGGCGAAGAAGAAGAAAGTAGGTAGAAGAAAAGGGGACAAAGGTATAGAATAGGGTAACAAAACTTTGTGTAAGAACAAAGCGTGGAAGCTGCCCTTGTGAGTTGGAGGCGGAGATGAAAAGCAAATCCAAGGGCAATAGCGGGTGATTTAATCCTTCTGGCCCTCATTCTCAACCAACTCGAGAACAATCTGACTGCGCTCATATGCGGGATGCTGCATGCAGATCTTCACAGTATGCCCGGCGGTCCCAGAAGAGACACCATTGGCATTACCGGAGAACCCGCTCATATTGCCAGCAGCAGCCTGGCCAAACGAGCCAGGCAACTTGCTCCCGTCATCCAGGCAGACCACATTATGGCCCGGAATGACCTGCCGCAGCCGACCATTCATAGCGTTGCGGACCTCGACGAAATCTTCGTTGAACAGGATGAGGAACTTTCCATGCAAACAAGCGGTATGGGCGCTGCCTACAAACTCCATGACCACACTCCGCGACACGTCGCCGTGCTTGTTGACGTACACGGCACATTCCTGGTACGCTACCAGGAACTCGCTGTCGCTAAGCCGGAACATGCCCAGCGGGCGGAGATCCTTGATGCGCTGGGCAATACTGTGGAGCGTGTCGGTGGCGTCCGGGGTTGCGGCGCGGAAGTCTGGCACGGACCAAGACTGCTTCTTGTCTAGGGTGAGGACCTCGATGCCGCGCTGGGTGGCGATGGCTAGGGATGAGTGGAACATGTTGATGCCGTAGGATTCGGCGGGGATGTAAAATTCGTCGTATTCGCGGAAGAACTCGGTTTGGGCGCGGCGGGATTGGAACAGGCGACTTTTGCTGGAAGCGGACTTTTGGAGGATGGGCTCTAGGACCTTGAATGTAGAGGACAGGCCGTCACGCTTCTTATACAAAACCAGGTAGCGGTCTTTCATCCGGCCTGCAGCAAAGAATCCCACTTCGCGGTTGCCGGAGAGCTTCTGTGGTGCCCGGCGAGCAGAGTCCTGCGATTGCGAGGAAACGCCACTCGCAGGACATACCACATCAAGGTGGTAGGCGATCAGAGAGCGATCCGCAATGAGCAAAAACAGGTTGAATTCCTCAAAGACAGCCACCTGCGTGACCCGCATGATGGGGATAGCCTGGAAATCGTCGTCAGCGAGCAGCCCCCAAAAGAATAGAGTAGTGACACCTACTCGATACCAACCCCGCGGGTTACTAAGATCAGACATGTACACTCCAAAGTCTGTACCAACAGCACACATCATCCTACCAGGGGGTTGTTGGAAGACAGTCGCGCAATTCACACCAGTCCTGCACACAGGCGAAGGCCGTGACCCAGTTTCATACTTCTTCTCAACCTCCTTGATAGCACGGTGCAGTGGAGTGCCTTTTATCATAACACTTTTCGACCCGTTCGTATGATCGGAGTACGCAAACGCCGTATCTGCAAGAACCCGCAGCCGGAAGGGTTCGGCGTTCTGCGAGAACAGAGCTGCAGCGTGCTTGGTCTTCGCCTCGATGATTTTCTCGCACCATTCAACGCGGCTGTTCGCTGAGAATGCGTACAGAGTGTATGTGCCGTTCTTACCAAGGTGCTTGATCTTGAACGGGTACAGGATCTTGTCGTCCTTCGAGTCCAGGGTGACACCAGCACCGTTAGCAGAAGGGCCACCCGTGTGGGCCAGAGGGCTTACACCACCCTGCGCAGGGGTGACAGTTGAGACACCACGGACGGACGACTTTATCACGGGGTCATCTTTGGTGCTCTCCAGGACCAGAAGATCCATTGGAATGGGCAGTTTAGAGACATCATACCGCTCATACTTGCCAACTCGCGAGACATCTCGTGCGGTGAAAGACTTGGCTAGAACAAGATAGTGATCGAAGAGAATAGCATGCGTATCGACAAGGAATCGAGTCCGCGTACCGGGTCGCTGCAGGTCGCCCCGGAAGACGACTTCCCGGCCCATGTGGTCCAGGTTGAGCTCGACTTCTTTTTGCATTTCCGGTCGCAGCTGGAGCTTGCTGGCAAGATCCATCAGGTCCGTCTTTTTGCTCTGCTCGCCGACCTTGTTGTCGCACTCCAACGCAACAACCCTAATTTCGTCGATAGCTTGCGCGAGATTACTCTTCTCCTCGGAGTCCTTGACCATATTCCTATGCACAGTGGCAAGCAACAGTGTATACCGCTGGATCCGGGTAATCGGAGCTTTCAGGAAAGTATCCCAACTCAGACGGTTTGACAACTTGTGCTCGCGCACCTGGTTCAAAAAAGACTTGAACTGTGGATTGCGGTCAGACTCCCGGCGCACAAAGTGGTTGGCATGCGGGAAGGTAGCAGCATAGTCGATGTAGACATTCTTCGCCTTGCGAATCCATTCGCGGAAGATGTCGCTGAATCCTACGATAAAGGGCCCTTGCTCCTTCTGACGATACTTGAGCTGTGCCAACAAAAAGTCTTCGTTGACCTTTTTCACTGCATCGACTTTGCCAAAGACGTCGTTCAAGAACTTGCTCAGTCGTTTAGCCGGAATGATGGGGGGATTCATGTTGGCCAGTTGGTCACGGTAAAGCTCACGCAAGACGTCCAGCTGTCCGATGTAGGCATCTTCCGTGGTCACAATCTCGTGCAGATTGTTTTGCCGGTCGACCTCCTTCTTCGGGTGGGACTCCCATACTTGTTTGGGCACCTTATAGAAGGTCACCCAGTCCTCTACCTTCTTCTGAGGTGCCATCATCTGTGCCTTGAGGTTGACCTTCTTCAAAGTTCGCATGCAGTGATGAGAGTAGCAGCGTCCATATGAATCAGTGTCCTGGATGTGCATCTCCTGTTCATGCAGCTTAGGCGAGTAGCAACCAGTTCCCGTGATCTGGAACAAGACACCAGATATACGCCCACTGCTGAACTTGACCCATTCTTCCTCTTTGACCAATGCTTCCTCCTTAAGCATGTTGCTCACCACCCGAGCCGCCAGCGTCTCAGCATCCGCAATGTTCATCGTTGGTACTTTGTGCGTAAACAACGCCACAATCGCATCGGCAACAGCCTGCTCCCGAAGATCGGCCTCATCCTGACTGAGTTCCTTGATCCAAGTTAAAATAGAGCTGAGCGCCCACGGCTCGGCACACTTCTTGAATTGCTCCGACGAGAGCTTCGTAAGATTGAACTTCTTGCGCCGTGCCGCGGGGATAGCCGGTAGATCTAGTGCCACAGTAGCAGCCTCCTCGGCCGGGTCAATCTTGGGCAGATCCTTTTGCTGCAACTGCCAGAGGAGCTCCTGCTGCTGCTGCCTGTACTTAACGCGGTCCGCATCGGTCTTCGATCTCATAGGCGGATCAGTACGAGGTCCAATGGGTGTCGAAAGAGACGACGACCGTGGAACTTGGGATGGACTAAGCAACTGCTCTCCATACGAGTCCACGGACGTCGCGATAGAAGAGGGATGTCTATACTGTTGATTACCCTGCATCTCATCCTGCTCCGGCGGCCGGTACGTGCCTGCGGGCATCAGGTGGGTGTACAGGTCAGCACCACCAGCGGGCTCGACGGGTGCGGGTGGCAGTGGGCGCATGCCGGGGTGGAAGAAGAGATCCTCGGGCACGCCACCGTGGGGGCTTTCGTCGCCCGACTGATCTCTCTCTTGCTGATGCTCGTACGGACTGTCACCGTCTTCGCCGTAATCAAAGCTCATTCGTCGGCTATAGTGCCCGGGCGCAGAGAGACCCCCGGTGCCTCCAGCATCGACACGAGCATCGGAGGGAGGGTGGTGTAGGCGGTTGGCATACTGGTACGCAATTGGCGGGTGCTCGTAGTCATCGTAATACTCCCCGTGTTCGTCGGGGGACAGATTGGAGCTTCTGAAAGAGTCATGGGTACGTTGGAATCCTCCTCCAGCAGCAGGGTCTGGGTATTCCTCAGAGCTGTACGCAGGCTCCTCTCCATAATGTAGATTCCCTTGGTAACCTCCCTCGTACAGAGCGAGATCATGACCAATGAATTCGTCATCCTCGTAAGGAGTCGAGTGTGGGGAAGGGCCACGTGAAGAAGGCTGTCTCGGGGATGCTTGTTGCGAAGAAGGCCCTCTGGCTGATGTCTGAGAGCCATGTGAGCGAGCGCTGATAACCGAAGCATTTGTCTCCCGTCTAGTGCGACCTTGCATCCTCTCTCGCTCCTCTCGAGCCTGGTCTTCCTCTTCCGCCATGCGCAACATAGCAAGCCCTGCTTCAGCCTCCGCCTCACTATCGTCACTGTAAGCGCCATAGTTGATCTGAATCTCTGACATGTTGCCGTTGGTATGAGTATGCTGCTCGTCGGGCGATAAGCGTATGTTCGATCCCGAGCCGTTATATGAACCCCTAGAGTTGTGACGTTGGTTGAAAGTCGCCTGTGTGTCCATCACTGCAGACTCAAGTTCCTTCATCAATTCATCATTATGCATGGTGCTCGACCGAGCAGAATGAGAGAGTTCATTCATGTCAAATTCGGCATCGACCGGCGGGCCCGGCAAAGGTCGTGCTTGTGGATGCCTGGTTAGTGTGTCCGTTCGTCTGGGAGGCAGAAATGGTAGATCTTGTTGCACAGGGGGCGTGGGCAGAGTCCGCGCGGAAGCAGAATGGGGCATGCCGGTCCGTTTGCCATAGAGCCCATTTCCTTGTGGTTGATGGGCCGGTGGCTCCGGGGGCTGGTCGTCATAGCTGCTGCTCACAGGAGGGATTGTAGGAGTAGGGTACGGCGAGTCTGACCCAAAGCCTGCTGCAACAGGAAAATAAGGACGGGACGTAGATTGAGGGAGGTAGGCGCTAGATGGGGAGTTCGAGGTCGCAAAGGTGCTAGTAGTTGGCGATGAAACTGGTTGATATGAGGTGGGAGCAGCATTCATAGGCGCCTGGTTCGAGTTAACAGGCGACGATCCGTAAGGCGAAGTTCGACTTCCGTAGGGATGGTCCGGTCCACGAGGAGGGGGCATTGGCGGTTGCTGCGAGACGAACCCATAGGGCTGCGGGGTCGGGGGAGTCTGTCCATAGTGCGAGACCTCACTGGGTCGTCGTGCGAGATTTGGTGACAGGCCCGCTGGCTGGTATGCGGCGGGATTATACGGCTGATGACCTGACACGGTGTTGGTATAGGACGCATTATTGCTGGAAGTGGTATAGTTCAAGGGGTTATAACTGAGATTCGGCTGCGTCTGCGATTGTGGGAGGCCATATTGCTGGGGATTGTACGCGGGCTGGCTTGACGATCCGGGGTATCGGTACCCGTAACTGGAGACGCTCGTGTGCGACGAGGCGCGAGTGGGCGACATGCGCGACTGGTCAGATGGAGTGCGCGAAAACACAGACGATTCACGATCATCCTCGTATCCTCCGGCGGCATTATTGTAGCTTCCCTGTCCCACGCCGCCCGCATATCCACTACTCTGCACCGAGTATCTCGCATCGGCGTCGGTCGGTCGCGCATTGTGGACCCGTGAGGCGTTGAAGAGCTGAGAATCATCCCCGGCGTTGTAGCTTGGCATACGTCTTGGCAGCTGTTGGTTCTGAGCGGGGTGCTGCTGGGGGTTGTACGTCTCGTGGCGACCGGTTGCTGGTTGGGAGCTGGCCGGCGGGTTGCTAGGCTGGCCGTAGTAGGCCTGGTAACCGTTTGGGTCCGCCATCCTTGTGGCAGATAAGAGGAAGCCCCAGGAATCAATCGATCTGGTTGAGTGCGCGATGCGGATCTCTCAGACCCCGGTGCGAGTGTCGAACCAGGCCGGCAGTCAAGGTGTCGTCGAAAAGCGACGACGCCAGGTCGCAATCAGGCTCGTCGAAATGAGGGGGACGCGGGCAGGTGACGAACTGCCGGGGAGCAGCGCGCTGTGGGCATCCCCCAAGAAACGAGCGACGATAGAGTTGAAGGGGGTGGGAAAGAAGGGTGGACAGAGCCGAGGAGAGGAGGAGGAATGCGGAGAGGAGGAATAATATCAGCGGGCCCTAGGGGCGAGGGGAAGTGGTTCAGGTTCATTCAGGTTCAGGCGCGGGTTGGAGGGCTTACCGTGGATTTGGAATCGGAGGATCAACCCAATCCCCAACCTTCCCTTCTTCCCTTAACAACAGGGTATGCTATCCTACTTGGAGGAACTGACTGTGTCTAGCTACACTAGTTTCACCGCCAAATTACTCGGGTCTTTCGCCCCCGAAATCTCCGTAGTCGGGCTGAGTAACTACGCTCGTGTCTACCATTTCTGACTGCACAACTGGCCGATGACGTGAAAGCGCGCTGTCTAGCTATGGGGAGAAGGTCTGTTTGGGGTCCTAAATTTTTTTTTCTTCCGCTTTTGAGCCTCCGAGCTTCTCTGACTAATAAACACAATGCAGCTAACTTAGTTAATATCGGGCACAAAGTGGAAAGCACAGCCTCGGGGACCCTAGCTTATTATCTACGTGATGCCAAGCCCATCTGTGGCTCGAGTTATATAGTTCTACATATATACTCCCGACCTGGGATATTCCCCGGCCCTGCTGGCAGACAATGCAAAATCTCGCCATGCCATGGGTTTGCTTGCCATAAGCGCATCCTGCATGCTGACACCCGATGAAACTCTTCTTGGGGCCAAACTGCCCCACCGTCATTTCGCTGTTGCAAGGCTGAGATTGGAGAGGCTCAGCCACTTGCGCCCGCCCGCCTACCAGGGAAAGTGGGTGCACCGCCTGACGCCTCAGTGGCCAGGCAAGCCACTTATTTCAATGAAGGGTTTTAGAAAGCAAACGAATCGAGCTTTTGATTTCTGATATGCAGGCGAAGCTGTCATGCAATCGGGGGATATAACGTGAAACATGTTCGAAGGTCCCAATTAGGTACTGTTGTCTCCTCATGTTCGTAATAGAAGCCAGGAACCATTACATAGCCTAAGGCCACAATAGTTCATCGAATAACATACACCAAATACATAATTGCGGCAAAAAAAAAAAATTATGCACCGCGAAATTTGCAAGCCCTTGTGAATTTGTCGTTTAGAATTGTAAGGAAAAGCCCGATGAAAATTGTTGGGCTCAAGAGTGTGAGACATTGAGATACTACTGACAGGGGTTTTCTGTAAACATTTGGCTAGGAACTCTAAGGTCTACGCCGATTGCGAGCAACTGTCAGGATAAGTAATGGTACCGGGAAAAACCTGCATCGATTATCTACAGACAAGGTCGCTGCTGCTGATGGGGCTTTTCGATATCATTATTTCCGATGTTACTGTATACAATAATAGTGCAATGGTATTACAACGTATTTCTAAATATTACAGACATGTACATAGTTATAATGCTCACAGTTGGCGGACAGCATATGCGGCAGAAAGTCCGACCGCCTTGGCCCCAGAGCCCTCCCTGATACCAAAACAAGGAGGCGGTCAAGGTGGCCATGCTGGATCCTGGCAGAATTTCCCACTCGATCGTCCCACTCGGCGGCCTCGGAGGACGATTCCTTATTGCATATATCCGCACATCCGCACATCCGTCAATCCGCCTTACATCCGACTCATCCCGTTTCCATCGTCTCTTGTCTATTACATTACTTACAGACTTGTTACAACCATCAAACAGGCTTTCTCACCACGTTCCTCTCATGCATCCTCGCATGGTGTCCTGGCCATACAGCACCGAATTCAAACTCACGTCACTTTTGATTCTCAGACTATAGCGCCTACTCCCCCGTCCTCACCACCAGGTCCAAGGGACCACTCAATAGCAAAGGTAACGACTCACGTCGCTCGGTCCTGTTTTATCGGGTACCCGCTAACGTGTCAGTCCTACGCTCTTCAAGCAAACTGTCAGCTCAGGCACAGCAACAGTTATCGGAGATGATTACAAGAAGCCAGGCTAAGGCCCTAGATGAGATGAAAGCCTTTCATGGAGAGCCACCTGCATGGGCAAATGTCCGTAAAGATATTATTTGATGCTGCGATCCACCTCCAGTTAGCCGTTCATTTACTGATTGACTATGTAGACCCGTCCGGCTCTCTGTGATGCTATTGAATGGTTCCGCTCCGTACAAGGAGGAAGCTATCAGCATGACAAACTATGCTTTGGTTTCCTCGTGGATGGGTGCAATGGTGCTCGCCCTTACCTTGACGAGGAAGTCATTATTACTCGCATGTGAGTTCAACATCTGATTTTGGACATTTCCTACTTGTTCTTGGAGACACCTGCTAAGCTAATTAGGGGTGGAGATAGCGAAAAAGTCTCAGAGAGCGAACTGGTTCTCAAAAAAGATCAGGAATGGGGCGGTATCATTATCACCGCTATCATGGCTGCCTTCAACATTGACCAGCCTGTGGGCCTCGTGATCGGCAAGTTGTTGTATTCCCATGGATTCCGTAAATTAAGGATTGACTGATATACATCTAGGATCGAAGAGCAAGCTTCTCCACGCAGAACTCCCGCACCGCTACTGTGTTATGGACTACTTCCGCATCACAGACGTGTGGCATGAAAGAATGGGAACACACGCAGGCTTCCGGATTCGCTTTGAAAAACTCGATCTCTCGACCAAAAGCTGGTGGGCACCTCGCGGCTCCCTGGATCCTCCTCCTCTGGCCCTTCGCAACTTCAATATGTTGCCATCAAGCCAAATGTGTAGCACATGCGGGAAGGCCAGTACCCAGATTTACATGGAAGGATGGATGTGTCTTGAGCCTGAATGCTCGAAATTCTGGAAGATCGGAAACGCCGATCCGACCAACCTTACATATCATCCTGACTTCCTGAGCTACCGCAGCCTGGGATTGCCGGGTAGGCCAGCCCCGGGTCCTCTGGTCAACACTGCAGACAGAAAGCTCAGGGAGTGGGATAGAACTGTGGATCGCAATGCGTGGAGAGGCATTGTGTGTCCCGACTGCAAAAAGTGCCTTCAGCGCATCCTGTGGTGCGGCTGGAAATGCTCAGTCGATCCAGCACTGGGACCTCACGAGTCCTGTTGCTACCAGGCATTCAGGAATATTATTCCTGTTTCCATTAAAACAGTCATCGCTGGCGTCAAGAGCTACGGTCGGAACCAATTGACCTGCCGTATCCAACCATCAATTGACCCGAAGTCATGCAAGCCGTATGAAACACGCACCTATGTTCTCCCAGGCGTGGGATCAATTACACACTTTGTTTCCAACAAGGGCATCAATGAGCGCCCAGGCGGTCCACACGACTTGTTCAGGAATCTTCAAAACGTCGACCTTGGTCTCAGACGGTATCCGCTGTCGCAGGCCGTGGGTAAGTTATCAGGCCTTCCGCAGTCAGATCAAACCAGATTTAGGCTTACATTTGTGATAGTGGGAGGCACCCTTACCGGTCACTTTGTGGTAAACTATGTAAAGCAACTGTCTTTCACCATCGTGAGGGAAATGACTGACTGAGATTACAGGGCATGCCATATAAGTACGTGGTTTCAGTAGACTCCAGGGCATTTAGTGGGGCTCCTCCTGTCATCCTCGCTGCCCTGGGACGCCTATCATGGGCGACCGAAAAGGCCGTCATCAATGCTGGTGATGATTATCTACCACCAAATGAGCTGCTAGCTCTTGGTTACTTTGAGGGAATGAAGATTGGGGTCAGCTTATTCGTGGGCTATTTATTCCCAGTGCTTTGAGCTGATACACTTTTTTTAGTATCATGACGACGGAGAAAGCACGCTTGGCCCAACCATTGCCACCCTTTCCCTAGGTTCCAAGTCCAAGATGTGCATCCGCATGAAAGCCAAGTACTACAATGGAGCCACGAAGGCGAATGTTCCCCTGGCCATTGATCCAGTTCTGGGGGGCTGCAATGGAGAACAAGAACGGCGACTACTCAAGGATGAATTTGAAGCCGGCCAGCTCACCGAGGAGGAATACCGGGCAGAGCGCGAAGGAATGCTCAGAACACTGAAGTCTCGCGCGAACCCCCCGGACATGATCAAGTTAGAGCTGCAGCATGGTGATATGGTCGTGATGCATGGTGCCGATCTGCAGAAATACTTCGAGGTTTGTGCGCGCCACATTTGGGCAAGCTGGCGGGCTATTCGGCTGACAGATGTAGCATTCGGTGATACCCGAGCAGCGGCTGCGGTTCGCTTTGACCTCACGGTACATTGTGCCGGAACTGATTCCCCCCGAGCAGCACTGGAAAGGTGAATTTGAGCTGCGGGGCGATCAGATCTACAACGGCCAGTGACGAATTCCGGCTTCTCGGCATTTTCAGGGGTTTAGAAGCACATCTTGCATATTTTACTCGGTGTTGAGAGGATATTTATACCCATTCTGGCGGTCTCTGCCCTTTTCTGGCGGATCAGCAAGCGAACGACTGACGACTCGAAAGGCCCTACTTTTCCATGATCATCATGAGTTAATGAAACTATCTTTATTATGGTTCCGTAGACCCTCATCATATCCCATTCCACAATGAAGATGCAGACACATATGTCCCGCCTGTCCCAGACAGTTTCAGCTCTGCTATGCCGTAGCTGACAGGGAATTACGGTCTGCTTCGTATTGCGCCCGGAACGGCGAAACACGTGTGGAGGCCTTACCCCCAGTTTTACTCACCCTATCATCCTCATTCTTTCTATCCTCTCGCCCCGATAGTGAATAACTGCCTTTGGGGGTCAATGTCGGCCGAGGACCAGTAAGGGAAGCCGAACCAGGCTACGGGAAAATCGGCATGCCAAGCCCCCATTAAACCTATTGCACTGAGCAGCAGCCGTTTGTCCGGTTCGCTACGCTGTGGATTATTGACTGTGGATTCGGACTCCACAGCCTTCTGTTCGAAAATGGTGACGCGGTGTAAAATGATGGAGTGGAGATTTTGGAAATGAAGCGTTGCTGTACGCCATTGGAGGAGGGGGGTAAGCTGTCCGCTCGTGTGCCAGCCGGGCTAGACGGAAACCGACAGCCGAAGCATCCCTAAGACTGATTCAACCAATGAACCCAATGTGACTACTTTGCGCGATCGGCGATGGTTCGAGCCAGAATCCATTCGGCAATCTCATTGTCGCGGCTATTGTGAAGCGTCTCGGAGGACCGCGAACAGCCTCGGCCCAAATCCCCGCGAGGCTCCACCGTACCGTCATGATCCCCACACTGGTCGGAGAGGGGCGACCCCTGCTGGACCAGAACTCACAACCGGGCCTATAAGAGGCCTGGAATCGGCGGTGGCCCGAGCTCCGTCACTCGGACCCTCGGCAACCCAATTCGGTAAGGGGGGGCGGCGGCTTCATGTCGAAGAGCTTCCCAGTCATCTTTCGGTTGGCTGCAGAGTAGCCGGTTCCCCGCACGGGGTTCTCCCCCGGATCCCTTCTCTGACTGTTGAGCTTTATCCCCTCGAACTTCCCCAGTTTTTCCTCCACTTTGCCTTGCAGTTGTTCGTTGTTCATTCTATTGATTTTCGGCCAGGTAGATCGGCTTTTGTTGCGCGTCGCCTAGAACGTCATCTTCGCATTCAGATCATACACTAGTTTAGTGAGGCAATCGCGGCACACCCAAGGGCACGATGGTTTTCCTCCCAGATCCGCGATGCGCTGCGCTGGGACATGTCCCAGACGATATTCCCGTTAGCGAATTCATGTTGAACGAGGCATATGGACGAGTTGCTCACGATCAGTCGAGGGATCCGTACACGTGCGGCTTAACGGGCCAGACATACTCATCGCGGGAGGTGGTGGCTCGGGTGGATCATATCGCACGCGGTCTCGCGAAGGAGTTCGGATGGGCACCGAATCAGGGCACAGAGTTCGATAAGACTCTGGCAGTCTTCAGCGTGAATACGGTATGCCGAAATATACTAACGCGCCGAGTCGAGGACTGACGGTTTGCTCAATAGATTGACTCGCTGCCATTTTTCTGGGGTGTGCACCGACTAGGTGGCGTTGTGTCGCCTGCCAATGCTTCATACTCCGCCGCCGAGCTGAAGCACCAGATTCTGGACTCTGGCGCCAAAGCCTTGTTCACCTGCGTTCCGCTCCTGTCCATCGCTCTGGAGGGCGCCGCCCAGGCTGGCCTGCCCAAGAGCAAGATCTATCTGATTGACGTGCCTCAGCCTCTCCTGGGTGGCGCCAACCCACCATCCGAATATAAGTCTCTCTCCCAGCTGGCCGAGGCAGGCAAGACGCTGCCCGCGCTGGAGCCACTGCAGTGGGGACCTGGAGAGGGAGCACGACGAACCGCTTTCTTGTGCTATTCTAGTGGAACTTCTGGTCTGCCGGTACGTTGAATAATCGGAATAGGGAAAGGTCTCGCGTCACCAGGGCTAATTTGCTCCTGTTTCCAGAAAGGCGTGATGATTTCCCATCGGAACGTCATCGCGAACACCCTGCAGATCAAGACGTTCGAGCACAGCCATCGTGCCTCCCAGCAACCCGCGGACGGAAGATCCGTGTATTCGGAGGTCTCACTCGGCCTTCTTCCACAAAGCCACATCTACGGCTTGGTCGTCATCTGTCACGCGGGCGCCTACCGCGGAGACCAGGTCATCGTCCTACCTAAGTTTGAGCTCAAGTCCTATCTTGAGTCGATCCAGAGATTCAAGATCAGCGTTCTCTTTTTGGTTAGTCTTTCCCTGTATTTGACAATGGAAGGTACAGTCCAAGCCGGCTAACCTCTGCAAGGTCCCTCCGATCATCATCAACATGCTTCGTAGCCAGAACATCTGTTCCAAGTATAATCTCAGCTCTATGAAGACCCTCTTCTCGGGGGCAGCGCCATTGGGTATGGAGACCGCAGCCGATTTCCAGAAGGTTTACCCCAATGTTCTCATTCGCCAGGGATATGGTAAGTCCCCACCGCCTTCAAAACTAAGTTCGGTCCTCACATTCTATGCACAGGTCTCACTGAAACGTGTACCGTTGTCAGCTCGACACATCCCGGCGACATTGTGCTGGGCTCGTCTGGATGCTTGCTCCCTGGCTTCGAAGCCCGTCTCGTGTCCCCCGAGGGTCAGGAGATCACAGCTTACGACACCCCGGGTGAACTAGTGGTGCGCTCCCCCAGTGTGGTATTGGGATACTTGAACAACGACAAGGCCACCAAGGAAACCTTTGAGGATGGATGGATGCGTACCGGCGATGAGGCAGTTTTCCGCAAGGGTCCCCAGGGCACCGAGCACGTCTTCATTGTTGACCGTATCAAGGAGTTGATCAAGGTCAAGGTTCGTGAAACTGTATGCACATAGGCTCTATCCCGCAGGCTAACCCGCATATACAGGGTCTGCAAGTAGCACCCGCTGAGCTGGAAGCACATCTTCTCACACACCCGGCCGTGGCCGACTGTGCTGTCATCGCCGTCCCCGACCACGCCGCAGGTGAAGTCCCCAAGGCCATCGTCGTCAAGTCGCCCTCTGCCGGCTCCGATGAGGCCGCTGCTGAGGCCATCAAAAAGCATGTCCAGGACCATAAAGCGCGGCACAAGTGGCTGAAGGGCGGTGTTAGGTTTATAGATGTGGTTCCAAAGAGCCCCAGTGGCAAGATTCTGCGCCGGTTGCTGCGTGATCAGGAGAAGGAGGCAAGAAGGAAGGCTGGCGCCAAGATCTGAGCTGGCGCAAGTACTTTGCATGTTCTGGAACGTCTTTGCTACTTCTATGTGTGGTGCTTGTATCCTGTTTCTTTCCGTGATTTCTGACCCAGGGCCATTGTTTAGGCCTTGCTATTCCATAGTCCTATACTGAATAGAGTGGGTATAGCTTTCGACTGAGCTGAAGTGGATCTCTCATGAAGCGTTCGGTTCTGTATATGCCCGCCCCTTCAATGTAGAGCGGGAAGTCCATAATGTAGTTGATCATGGCCTAGCAGCCTAGTTACATAAGAAATACTAAGCGAATGTAGGCCCATCAGCAACCAATCAGTTGCTAGCGGTAAGTTATCCCTTCATGTGTCGACAGAGTTCTTTATCAATACAAATGTTTCAGGTCGAATACTCAGAATTTTAGCAAATACCGAGCATCCAAGGTTCTCATTCAAATGTATCGTTAATCAGCTTAATGTGTATGTGTCTATGAAGAAACACCCACACAGACAGCATACCCTAACCACAAATTACCACAATCCGATCCGTATAGCTCCGCGAACGTATTACTGTACAAGCTCTCGATGTTCGCACACGAATCATCTTCCACAAAGTTATCGTACTCGTCACTATAGACACAATACCTGTCTGTGTCGGGACAGCACTTGCTGTCGGGGTTGCGGTTGTCGCTGGGCCCTTGACACAATATGCCTCATCAAGCCAAAGATTGGTACAGTCATTGCCGACTATTCGGTTTGGTTAGAGTATTTCTTATTTTATTTCTTTTCTTTTTCTCTTCATGGACGCTAGGGGCAGTTGGGGTAAGACAAAGGGGGGGGGTAGAGAGAGACCTACTGCTTGGATTCCATGCGTAGAACTGTGCGAGAGTGATTCCGAATACCGTCTCAATGCTTGAACAGTCGTCTCCTGAGACAACAGTGTAGAATTACTGGCAGTCTGAAATAGTATCGGTTGGAGTTGGAGCTGCTGAGGTGCTCGACGTAGATATAGTCGCTGCATTAGTATCGGTCCCAATACACACTGAGCGCACATCATTCTCATTGAGGTTTAAGTAAAGCTGGGTATCACAATCACCAGCGAGCCAGGGATTCCATGCCAGCAATTCGGCTTCTGTGACGTCCACGTCTTCTTCAATATCCGCACATGTATAATCTAGAGTACACGTCAGTCGACCGGACACCCCCCTCGATCATATATTCATTCGCCCTTTTAAAAAAATCTCTTACCATCAATCATATAGCCAGCTACCTCGGTAAAACAGTTACAGTTTGACACAGTAGTGGGCTCCGTGGCGTTGATAGATAGGCAGTAGGTGCCGTCATCGTCGTCTGTGGTTTCTGTTTTTCTTATAAGCTTCAACTGAGCAATATGTCCACTAATGAGTAAGACTTACTGGAATCCGCGCTCTCCAAGACACAGTAGCTATAGCCAGGTTGTAAGGCGCAGGTGCTCGTGTCATTTGAAAGACTTGGGTTCCACTCTATCAGCTGGTCAACCGTAACTTGATAGAGCATCGCGACCATAGCACAGACGTTGAGAATCGTGTAGTCGACATCGAGCGTAGTGTTGAAAGTTGTGGTGTCAAAAATCAGGGCCGTCGGGCCTGTATAGTTCCGATATGAGGTACAGCCTGTAAGTGTGCCAGGCGCAGTGGGGAGGTAGGTCGGAGTATAAATATACCCTGGATTACTGGTGGAGGTAGGAATGGACATGTCAACAGAGGAGAAGGTGGCCGCGGTTACTGTGAAAAGAGGCGTTGTAACGGGGTAGCTAGCGTATGTGCCGATAGAACCCACGGGTGCCACACAGTAGGACTCGCCGAGGAGTAAGTTGGTGTAGTTGGCGTCAATCTCCGGGTTCAGGAAATAGGAGTCCGTGACCTAGTACCTGCGTATCGCGCTAGGCCAAGGCTAACACGGCAAATCCCCTCCGCCCCCCCCCCCCCGGCGGGCCATCCCCCGACCACGGCGAAATGTTTTCTCTAAGAGCGAGATTATCTAATAATTAAAACAGACCTAGTTCACCGTCCTCCCACCGTATTTGTCTCCGAAGCAAAATAACCGATCTTACGGTCTCTCCTGAGTACTCGAGTGCGGTCTGCGCTGCCTTCCTCCGCCCGGCCTTGAAATATTTACCCTAAGCACGCGATCCAAGAGAAGGCTAATGGCTTGTATATGTGCAGGGTTTCGCTCTCTTCGAATACCTCCAAGACGGAATAGTCACCACCAAAGGGGACAAGGTACTCCAGCAGGTTGCTCTCCAATGAAGCTACATTGAGAAAGCGACAGGGCAGGCCGGCCTAGCAAACTGGTGGTGGGTATGGGCAGACGATTACTTCAAGCAGATTACAGTCGTCGGGAAAGTCTGGAGTATGTAGGCGGTTCAGGCCGCAATGACCCCCTACACGAGTGCTGTTCTTGCTGGGACAGATCTGGTCAAATATCCCGAGGTCGTCCAAGCTCTGGCTTATTACCGGAATAAGATCCTAAATCTGACGATGACTCCGATTACAAATATGAAGGCACCATCAAGGTACCTAGAGTGACCTCTAGTAGGATGGGATTTTCAACTTGCCCCAACATTAATAGTGAGGATCGCAATCGCCTCCTATATTGCGTTATACTAGATAGTAAATAACCAGGGACTCAAGTGAATACTTCAAGCGCTGAAATAAACATTAATGGTGTGGTAGTCTACAGATCTAGGAATCAGTCGATATATAGTCTTCACCTCGCTAAGCAGCGCAAGTCTAAGATGCATATCAAAGATGGGCGAAACGAAGTTATAAAATCGTCCGTCCTATCTATTCTCTCGTGATTTAATAGTCCACTTTGATTTTATTCTCAAATTCTCACGGGTAACTAGACATTTCCGGCGGACGGCGATACTCTATCTCCCAAGCGCAATCAGGCCGCAAGTAACGCCAAATAACAGGCATCAGACTTGCAAACGGAACCTTCATCCAGCCTACATCTTCTAGGGTGCACCCTTCAATCGCCTCTTCCTCCTCCTTGAACCTCTCTCCATTTTCGTACGGACTATACTTTTTCCAATCCGCCTGAATAATATACACAAACCCCATTTTCTCACGATCATCAGCAAGAGCTGACCCTAACGCCTCCTGCGTAACCTGGATACAGTATCTATATCGTTGCGATCCAGTGATTCTGATGTGATTTGGATCAGAAATAGGGCCCTGTTCCTCCTGTTCCATAGTCGCCGCCCACTGCTTAAAATGATCCCGGACCACCGCTGTCGTCGCGTTGTTGAACTTGCTTGGGTCATCAAATACAGTTAGGGCCAGGTTATCAAGTAAATTAGGACCTGCCCCCAATTCTAGCAATTTTGTGGTATTGGCGAGTAGACGGCGCATAAACTCGTCCCAGGCTGCCTCATTCTGATACGAAGAGCGGTAGATAACAAGCCCCCATGCGCGATGGCCGTCTTCCCGAAGAAACCGCTCAATCATATCGGAACTGTTTGTCAGGGCGTTCAGGTGTGGGTGGCGCGGAGACAGTTGCTGCACAGAGGGGAATTGGGCTGGTGGGCGTGTGTGTTCCATTTGGGAATTTGTTGGTAGAGCTGATGAGGAGAAAGTTTGACACGGGAGGGTCAGATGCCAGCTGTTTTGCCTAGCACTGAACGTACGTAACGCGACGGGGGAGATCGGGGTGAAGTTTCGAGTTAGCTTCCTGGGTATACCCCTAAGAGCAAGACTCATCGTAATGAGTTAGAAGTTTCGGTGGCAGCGAAGGATTTTAAATCAGGTTACAGAAGAAAGAGGGAAAAAAAGAGGTCGTAAGGGAGACAGAACGTATGACCACAAGGTACTAACCCCATTATTTTGTATGACGCGTTTACACTAGTTTCTTTTGGTCTAATCGGTAGTAAGCGAATAGAGATTTAGCCCTATATAGATCTATATCTTATGTAGGTAGAAGTTCTTACCTACTACCTGCGGGTCGTGCTAGGCCAAGGCTGACGCGGCAACCCCCCCGGCCCCATCCCCCGCTTTCTACACGTTTCCTACGAACAACCACCCCTGGTGAATTATTGATTCACCTGAGATCATTACAACTCAATATACCTCAATATAACTATCAACTTCAGTATTCCTACTTCAAGGCAAGGTTCCCTATCTATTTATCTCATCCCTTGACGGAGACATCAGCACCATGGCATCAGAACCACACGATCCCAATTTCTTCCAAGAATTCGACATCCACAACATTGTCTACAAAACGGTGGGAGATCACGATATCGCATTGTCGATTCTCGTTCCAAAAAGTCTTCTGAGCGGAGTGTTCAGCTTTCATGGCAGGAGACCAGTAATTGCTCGGTTCCATGGCGGTTTCTTGATTGGAGGCTCCCGTCTCTACTCCGACTGGTTTCCTAAGTGGTCTGTAGAAGCGTCCTATCTTTGACAGCACTGTTTACCCGGGCTGATGCTAATGACAAAATAGGGTTCTTGAGCTGGCTATCTCCAGACAGGCAATCATTGTCACACCAGACTACCGCCTCTTGCCCGAGTCGAGTGGACTGGACATACTCTCCGACCTAGCCGACTATTGGTCCTGGGTGCAACGGGATCTAGAATCAAGCCTTGTGAGAGCATACCCATCGTCCCTCGTCAAGCCCGACTCGGACAGGATCCTTGTGTTGGGAGAAAGCGCTGGCGGCTACCTTGCCCTCCAAAGCGTGCTCCTTCATCCAGAGATAAACTTCAAAGCCGTGGTGTTAGTGTACCCCATGCTCCATCTTAGAGACAGATTCTGGGATGAGGAATTTGACAAGCCAATCTTTGGTGCACCCAATGTACGTGATACCCGATATCACTTGGGACACACCTAACTTGGACCAACAGCTGCCCTACGATATAGTCGAGAAGCACCTCAGCGAATTGCCAGATGGTGCAGTAGTCACTGCCGACGAAGGCCTCGAGAAAGGAGGAGATCGCAACCGAATTACCCTGGCGCTGAGCATCGTGCAGAACGGGAAATTCCTTGATTTTCTTGGTAAGGAGGCGGCTGTATTTCCTGTAGAGAACATCTCCCGAGCAAAGCGGATGCCGCCTTTCCTTTGGCTGTTCCACGGAAGACAAGATTCTGCAGTCCCACTCTACGGAAGTGAATTGTTCATCAGTGAGCTTCGCGCCAAACAGCCAGAGATGGACATCAGGTTTGAAACACTTGATGGTGAACATGGATTTGATACAGACGCGACGATTCAAGACGGTTGGATGAGGGATGGGATAATTGAATTGGCAAAATATTGGTAGACATTGAATGAGCATATAGATAAAGATGACGTTGGACAAATCCCTGCATTTGGTATAGTATGTTTCTTCTCTTCAGCGATTAATCGACATGGTCTGCAGGCAAAACCCGATAGTGTCGATAAGGACAGAAAGATAGGAAGTTTGCACTGTTTGGCTCCCGCGGGGATGCGGATTTCTAAGCGGGGAGGTGTGCCGAAAAAAAAAAGTAACAGCTTCAGCTCATCCTTTCCACCACGACTTAGAATAAGTCAGAGATACCCGGTCGTTGTATCCTTGAATCCCTTTTGGAAAGAGCATTCGGCAAGTTTCTTGTCGCAAATCGATCCCAAAAGGCGCTCACAGCGTGCCAAATCATTTTATCAACCACTCTGAGAGCATCTACTGAGCTCTAATCTCAATCCGCAGAGATGTCATCTCAAGATCCCCACCGCGAAGGCGATGACGCTGAGTATGTGGGTGCAGACGAGGCCGAGGAGGTCTTTAACCGCGATGAGGACCAACACATGGACTCTGAGGGTGAAGACGAGGACCAGCCGATGACCTACGAGGAGGAGCTCACCTTCCAGAACGACTCCGCAGCACACTTTGACTCGCACGAGGACTCGATTTTTTGCGTCGCACAGCATCCCGTGCATAACAATATCGTTCTCACCGGCGCAGGTGACGACACCGCCTATATCTTCGACTCCACGCCCCCCGAAAAGCCCGTCCTCCCGCGGAGCTACGAATCAAACCCTCAGCCGCGCGAGCGCGGAAGCCAGGTGCCGCTGGCGAAGCTGGATGGACACACCGACACTGTAAATGCGGTGGCTTTCACTGAGCCTGCGGGTGAATATGCCTTGACAGCTGGTCTGGATGGCAAGCTTCGCGCCTGGCGGGACACCTCGCCCAGAAACCGCGGAGAGGCTTGGCAGTTTGTGGCTGAGGCCCAGGAGGTGGAGGAGATCAATTGGATTGCGGCATGCCCCTACCATGCGGGCAATGAGGAGAAGCGCAACGTCGTTGCGATGGGTGCCAGTGACGGCAGCGCCTGGGTCTTCCGGATCGATGCCACCGATTCGCAGCCCATCTCTATGGTCCACAGTTTCTTCCAGCATACTGCGTCCTGTACTGCTGGTGCATGGACAGCAGATGGCAACTTGCTGGCCACTGTTTCCGAGGATGGAAGCTTTTATCTGTACGACGTCTTCGGAGCCGCTGCGGCAGCTGGTATCTCCGGGTCTCCCGGTACCAATGCCATTGTCGGCTTGACTGCAGACGATCAGCGATTTGCTGTTCAGGGTGGTCTGTACTCAGTCGCCATTTCGCCGGGCGGTGGCATCGCGGCTGTGGGTGGTGCGGAGGGTCGCATCAAGATTGTTGGTCTTCCTCGGCTTTCTGGCGGCACGGACGCTGGCAAGGGCAAGGCTGCCCAGACGGCCACCACGTCTGCTGCGGGTACCATCCTTGCTGATCTCCAGGCCCAGTCGGATGGCATTGAGACTCTTTCCTTCTCCCAACCCCCGCTCACTCTCCTTGCCGCGGGCTCCGTGGATGGATCGATTGCGCTGTATGATGCTGCTCATCGATTCGCTGTCCGCCGCCATGTCCGGGAGGCTCACGAAGGCGCCGCGGTCGTCAAGGTCGAGTTCTTGCAGAGCCGGGCTCCAACTGCCGCGGGTCATGGACGTTCATATCTGCTTACCTCCGTCGGACTGGATGGTGTCGTCCGACGATGGGATGCCCGCGGTGGTACCACTGCCGCTGCGCAAGGCCTGCTGCAGGAGTGGCGGGGACACATGGGCGCCTCCGAGAATGAAGAGGGTGAACAGGCCGGTGGAATCATGGGATTCGTTCAAGGATTTGATGGAAAGCGCATTGTCACTGCCGGTGACGATGGCATCTCATTGGTCTTTGTGGAGGAATAAAAAGCTACGTTATACAGTTATGTTGCCCACGCATGCACGAGATAATGTCATGTCACACCATAAGAGGGGACCAGGGGAAACATGTGGCTTCCTTTGAACCCATCTGAAATGCAAAATCAATCACTTAACCCAATGTCTCGAGTCTCAAATATCATTTGCGCTTCATGCAGAACACCGATAGTAGGTGGAACAAAATAAAAGACTTTGTTGTGTAGTAATTGAACATAGACTATGTACATCCGACAAATCAACCCATAGCGCCGTCTGCAGGCCACACTCCCAATTGCCAGGAGTGGACATGTCCGCCCTAAAACGACGAATACTCTTCTAGGCGAGGAAGCCGCCACTGCTACCATCGTAATGACCCGGTTATATGACTCGTCCTGAGCGAAGACGAGTCGGTCTCGTCGGCTTGCGGTATCCATTCTCCACTTGATTGCTCGTCGGTCGGCGGATTTCTCATCTGACCCTCCTCACGCAGAACCACATTTAGTGGTGGCCCTCGCCATGGTGAGCGTCACCGTGGTGGTGGTCGTCCTTCAGGAACAAGTGCTCGTACGCGCAGTAGGCAGTGAAAGCGACGGTCGCGATGCCCAGGCCGGGGAAAAGACCCTTGAAGCGGTTCCACCGGGTGAAAGGTCCAGTATAGCGCCAGGTCTCACTAATGAGCCAGGTTAGTACGGAGTCGTAATTCCAGCATCAGAGGACAAGGCAATCAAGAGCATACTTGCGAGCCCAGGGATCCCGCTTGGCGTAAACCGAGGAGGGGAGGCTGCTGCCTTGAATTGGGCGAGGTCGAAGCCGGTGGGGTTTCGGGCGGGCATGGTTACAAAGGTAACAAGGAGACTGAGGAGAAAGAGAGACGGGGGAGGGGCGCAGGGAATCTCGAGTGAAGCCACAGAAAGCGAAGGACGTGAAGCCGGAGCGGTGCGCTTGGCAGAACGCAGAGACGCTATACCCGATACGGCGGACATAGCTCTCCCGCCTTTCGAGGAACGAAACTGACACTCCGTCCATGCGCAGCCTTCAGCTCCCACCACAATGCCCCCTCCTCCCGGCAGATACGGCCCCCAGGGCCTAGGCGCTCCTTATACACTTCAACAGGCTCATCTCCAATCCCAACACCCGGCCCACGCCCAGTCCGCCAACACCGCTCTGCCTCCCCCTTCGCTCGGTGGCCACCCTGGTTTTGCCGGAAACCCGAATACAAACATGAATCCCTTTACTTTGTCCAGCGCTGGTGTGGCAAATGGCATGACGGTCGCTGGCTTTGCAGGCGCCGGCGTTGATGGTGGTGGCACGGGGCTCGCAAGCCATGCGGCACAAATGGGGTTCGCGCGTGGAGCACAGATGCAGCAGCAGCAACTAAACCAAGGCCATGATGGGCGGTTAGCTCTCGAGTCGAAGGCAGGCGCGGTCAAATCCCGGATACGAGACGTATGGAAGCACAACCTGGCTCACGAGATGGCAATGTTGAGACAGTTGGTGGACAAATACCCATATATCAGCATGGTAAGGCGTCGGGCACCAAACCTTGGCATTCTACGGACCGAAGATGTCTTGAACTGCGATGGATATTCCTATTTTACAAGGAAGTGGGCTGATTTCGAGATCTAAAAGGATACCGAGTTCCCAGGAATCGTTGCGCGACCGATCGGCTCGTTCACGAACAAAGCAGACTACCATTACCAGACTCTCCGATGCAACGTCGATCTGTTAAAGATGATCCAGCTAGGAATCACACTTTTCAATGAAGATGGGGAGGTTCCACCGACAACAGCTACTGATGCAAATGGGCAACCATACGGCAACGCTATGATGCCTGCTCCCTGCACATGGCAGTTCAACTTCCGGTTCTCCTTGGAGGGCGATATGTATGCGCAGGACTCAACGACAATGCTTGCCAAGTCGGGCATCGACTTCAACATGCATGAGAAGAACGGTATTGATCCTTTCGAATTTGGGTCATTGCTAATCAGTTCTGGCCTCGTGCTGCTGGACGATGTTCACTGGGTCTCTTTTCACTCAGGCTATGACTTTGGTTACTTGATGAAGATCATGCTCTGCTCCCCATTGCCCGAAAACGAAGAGGAGTTCCATACACTCCTGAACATCTTCTTCCCGTCTCTATACGACATCAAGTACCTGATGAAGCACGCTGGCCGTAACGGCGCGGTCAACGACTCCCCTCTCACCCAAGCTGCAGCACAGATCCTCAATAACCTCGGCCAAAAATCCGGTCTCCAGGATATCGCAGACGAGCTTGGCGTGAAGCGGGTGGGAATCGCCCACCAAGCCGGATCGGATTCCCTGGTCACGGGCGAGATCTACTGGAAGATGCGCCAGCTCGTCTTTAATGGCAAGATCGACGAAAGCAAGTACTCGGGTCAAATCTGGGGGTTGAATGGACAGATGCCAGCCATGACCTACCACATGGCGCAGCAGACACCAAATCTGAACGGAGCCACTATCTACTCCGCCGCCGGTACGCCCAGCACGCCTAATAACGCCCACACACCTCAGCACCACTCCGGCTACCCAACACCTGGCCGGTAGAGTATGAGATATGAAGAACGTGGAGGATGGGAGAACGGGTTCATACGATATGATGCATGTACATAAGCACGAGGCTACTGCGCTGGTTTTCTTTCGATCTCTTCGGCATTGTCTTCTCTCGCCTGTCGCTTTTGCATAAGTTCCGTCATTCGAGTCGGAGACTTTCTGTGCGTCTGGGGGAGGTGTTCTTTTCGGGGTGTCGGGAGGGTGTACGGTGTTTTTTCCCCTTTTTTATTTTCTTTTTTTCTGTGTTGATTTGGCTGGTATCTAAATCCATCTCCAAGGCGTTCGGGCTTCCGGGCCTTCTTTTGCCTTCTTGCAATGGTCTCTCGCGTTCTATACATCTAGGTAGAATGGGTAGGGGAGTCTTATGTACAGCAGGGGGGTGATCTCTTGTTGAATGCCGAATTAGTGTAAAGTGCTCTCGTAGTAGATATTGAACTCCAGTTGCTGAAAGCTGTTACTATTACCTATCAGTATTATTCAAGCAAGTCATGTTGGCAAGTATACTGTTCCCCCATTGAGGGGTAGGATGCGACCTCCCTGGCCCCGCGTTACAGACGCCGAGGAATAACCAGCCTGGAGCAGCACGTTATCTGCCCGCAAGCATCGGATTGCCTTTTTCGCGTGCATGGCGCATAGACAATGTGCGCTAAACCCAATCAGTGCAAAGGATCCGGCCTCCGCAAAACAGCCTGTCTTATCTAATCGCTGCATCAGAGGAGCTGCGCATTGGAGAGGTGCTGGATTTAAATACTTGCAGTTGTCCAGAAGGAGAGCCTAAGAAGTTCTTTGCAACGGTCCTTCTGGATTTTATCGCTATTGGTGGCTTGAAACCTCCGAGCGCGAAGTCTTTCTATACACCCACGAGCTGCATTCACACTATATCCGATAACCAGCACGTCATAGATCAGACACCGGCATGGTTCTTGATCGACTCCAGCAGTTGACCCATCAGGTCAGCGCGATGGCCGCGCCGCGACACCCTTTTGATCCCCTGTCTTCGGCAGAGATTGATGCTGTGGTAGCTATCGTGCGGAAGGAACATGGCGCGCTCCATTTCAACGCGGTGACGCTATATGAGCCGCGCAAGGCCGAGATGATGGCTTGGCTGGCGAATCCGGAGAGTGCGCCGCGCCCAGTGCGAAAGGCCGATGTGGTTGTCATTGCACCGGGAGGGAAGGTGTACGACGGTGTGGTCGATCTGGAGCAGAACAAGATCGTAGACTGGAAGCACACACCCAACGTGCAGCCCTTGATTACCATGGAGGATCTGCAGGAAGTCGAGCATGTGGTGCGAAAAGATCCCAAGGTCATTGAACAGTGCTGTATCATCGGCATTCCCGCAGAGGATATGCACAAGGTGTATTGTGACCGTGAGTAAACCCGCCCTAGGTAAGACTTACGATAGAGTGATGTTTAGCTAAACCATTATATAGCATGGACAATTGGATACGATGAGCGCTTTGGCAATGGCGTGCGTCTGCAGCAAGCTCTCATGTACTACCGACCCCATCCCGATGACTCTCAGTACACCTACCCTCTCGACTTCTGCCCCATCTACAATGCCGAGACCAAGCAGATCATTCACATCGATGTGCCTCCAGTGCGACGGCCGATCAACAAGGCCCCGCCAAACAACTATCATCCCGCTGCTATTGAGAAGGAGGGTGGCTTCCGGAAAGACATCAAGCCGATTCACATCACCCAGCCCGAGGGTGTTTCATTCGAGGTTAAGGGTCGCACCATCGAGTGGCAGAATTGGAACATCCACGTTGGCTTCAACTACCGCGAGGGCATTGTCTTGAACAATATCACGTTTAATGATAAGGGCAATGTTCGACCGGTGTTTTGGCGCCTCTCGCTGGCAGAGATGGTCGTTCCGTACGGAAACCCCGAGCATCCCCATCAGCGGAAGCACGCTTTCGACCTTGGTGAATATGGCGGCGGTTATATGACCAACAGTCTGGCCCTTGGCTGCGATTGCAAGGGTGCCATTCACTATATAGACGCTTCCTTCGTCAACCGTGCTGGCGCGTCTACTCTCATCAAGAACGCCATCTGCATTCATGAAGAAGACGCCGGTATCCTCTTCAAGCACACCGACTTCCGCGACGAGTCGATCGTGGTGACTCGCGGCCGCAAGCTCATTATCTCGCACATCTTCACGGCCGCCAATTACGAGTACTGCGTGTACTGGATCTTCCACCAGGACGGCACCGTCCAGCTGGAGGTCAAGCTGACTGGTATTCTGAACACATATTCCATAAACCCCGGTGAGGACACCAAGGGCTGGGGCACTGAGGTGTACCCCGGAGTCAACGCGCACAACCACCAGCATCTGTTCTGCCTGCGGGTGGATCCCAACATCGACGGTCCCAACAACACAGTCTTCCAGGTTGATGCCGTGCAGGGCCCAGGCGAGGTTGGTAGCGCGGAAAACAAGTACGGCAATGCCTTCTACGCAAAGAAGACTAAGTTCACCACTCCTCGCGAGGCAATGTCCGACTATGACGGCTCAACTAGCCGTACCTGGGATATGGCCAACACCAACAAGCTCAACCCACACAGCAAGAAGCCCGTCAGCTACAAGCTTGTCAGTCGAGACGTGCCACCCCTTCTTCCCAAGGAGGGTGGCATTGTGTGGAAGCGGGCCGGCTTCGCGCGTCACGCGGTGCACGTCACCAAATGTACGCAATTCCCACCCCCCTTGCTGCTCCATGTTTAGCGTGTCCAAATTCTAACCACATTCCAGACTCCGACGAGGAAATCCACCCCGCGGGCCGCCACGTTCCCCAAACCTCCGGCGAACCTTCGCAGGGCCTGCCTGCGTGGATCGAGTCCGCTGGCTCGGAGTGCTCAATTGACAATACGGATATTGTCCTCTGGCACACATTCGGTCTGACCCACTTTCCCTCGCCTGAAGACTATCCCATCATGCCGGCCGAGCCCATGACACTGCTCCTCCGTCCTCGTAATTTCTTTGATCGCAACCCTGTTCTTGATGTACCGCCGAGCTATTCGCGTACACCCACACAAGTAGCATCTGGGGCAGGAGCTTGTGGGTGTAAGAAGAGCGACGGGTCGAGCGTTTTGGTTTAAAACCGCCAGTAATGATAGGATGGGATTAATTTTCTTCGGAATTTTCTTCGAAATGCCGGAATTCATGTATATGACTATTGACCATTTGAGGGGGAGCGGATATATAACTTGAGTTTAAATATGAGATATACCTTAATCCAGTCGTTATGCTTGAAATTTAACTATCTCCACATCTTGAGGGTTTCCCCTAACGGACACTTACGATCATCATCATCACTATTTAGGTTTATTCCATACCTAATTTGCCCCTTCTCTACGGTAAGAAGCGAAAACACGGGCCATCCGTAGTGTTTGCCTCCGCCTATCGGATATAGCACGCCGTCCTTTTCACCGACTATTAGTTCAGAAGCCTTATTTTCTAGAGATTTGGGATGTTATAGTACTTACGATTATCTGTCCCCGGGAGATCAAACAAGGTTGGTTCGGACATGTCCATTTGAAGCTGCGTAATCCATGTATCAAAAGAGACACTTGCCTTCGTAACATCGAAACAAGCAGACCTAAGACATGACTTGAAAGGCGATTCCAGTTCTCCACATTGAGGATGTAAGTAATTGCGAAAGGTCATATGTCTTCCTCGATAACCGAGGTTGTGGAGCAGGATAAATTGTAGTTTCAGGTGGTTTGCTAAAAGTTCAAAGATACGCCGCCAAAGTTGTTGAACCTCGTGCCGAGTTTCTCTGCAGAACGAAGGGCCCGGACTTTCTTCAATCATTGGTCCTGGGTCTGGGGCCGAAATAAGCCTATCTACTAAGCTCACTGATTTCAGTGTGAGTTGTGCCAAGGTCGGGGCTGCCGTTCGTATAAATGCCTTAAAAGTCTCCACTGTAACTTCGATCGACTGAAGATGAAGCTCCCGTAGCTGCGAGAATTGGATTTTCTGGGAGATATTTTCAAAATAATGAGGGCTCAATTCCTTGTTCGGAATCCATTGAGAGAAGGTCAGATCCTCTAGTGTCGGTGCCACAGTGACTAGGAGACTGAGAAGGAAGTCCAGGTTGGTTTCATCGGGAGGGGTATTTTTAGGTAAGCGAATGCATATGTGTAGAGAGCTTAACTCTCCTAGAAGGGGGAGAAGGGATTGATAATCCGATTCTGTAAGTTGAATACTTTGCAATGCTAGCCCACAGAAATAATGGCCGCATGTGTGGAGGCCCCGAATCCTTTGGCTAGATTTGGTTAAAGCTTTGACAAGAGCCGAGAATACCAAGGCGTGAGTCTTGGCTAGCAGGATTGGCCAATGCCCATTGAACCACTCGTAGTATTTCTCACTGCAGTTGAGCTGGTTCCTTAATTCGCGTAGACCCAGACAGCGGAAGTAGGTATTCTTTGCTGAGTTAAGGAGAAGGTGTATTGAATAATACCGTAGTCCAAGCACAACAGCGTTGTCAAAACGTGGCATACACCTTTCAAGGGTATCGCTGAGGGTTGAGGACTCCAGAATAGAATGGTGGTCGGCTACCATAGCTTCGTATGCTATAAAGCGAGCCCTTAGATCAGTCTCCGTTGGGTTCCAGCCCTTCTTTGACTGCCTGCCAAACCCAGAAGACGCGAAGTTGGGATAATGCATCTTACCCCAGCCCTCAAAAAATGCTGGGACAACCCAAATCTCATTGACTGAACTCCGAAGAAGGTCATGAGCCGCAATTTATTCCAACCGACTCAGACTCTCACGGGTGACAAGCAACGAGAGGCTTTTGTAGTACCGCTTTGCAAAGGCCTCTAGTGACTTTCTGTAGGTTTGTTGACAAGCGATCCTGGGCGCGCACCAGTCTTGGAGCTCTATATACCCACAAATCTTGGTCAATAATTCCGGAGGAAGCGTTGTGATGGACATATTATATCGTTTGGCCAGGAAACTTGCATGGGAGATAGAGGACAGAGGATCAACTTGTGTGGGATGTTGAAAGGGTGCTAGTGGGCGGGGGAAATTCGGTCAAGGAAGTGCATGAGCTAGCGGCGCAGTGAGACCTTGACAAAGCCTACGGGCTTACGCTGCGCCAAAAACCCGCGCTAACCCGAACCCAGCCTAACCCGAGCCCGTGAATAGGTTAGGTTTACCTAACAGATATACTGTCAAGACAAAAGAGGGCCAACTCCTCGGCAAAATGGCAACTAGACAAAAATGCACTATAGGCAACATTCTTAGTCTATACCGTCATTTATTGCTTTGACATATACCTTATTTCACTCGCAATGACTGAAATTTAACTATCTCCACCTCTTGAGAGGTCTCCCTTCATTATTATTAAATTGCACTATTGTGATATAAGAGTATGTTGAAAGACAGACAAGAATAAAAAAGAATGGTTTGGTTCCAATGACTTCCCTGCCGATGCCAGAACCATAGCGCCGAAGCTGAAATCACTCATCCGCGTCGAGTCGGGAGTCTTGATAGTAATTAGCTCTGAATCCTTTCCAGCAAAGTTGGTTTGAGACACACACCTCCATACTGAAGAAATCGGGCATATTCCTGCGTATCAAAGCAACACTTGCATTGTTTGGGGCAGTCATCAGCCGGGAGGCAATTACAGCTTGAATCAGTTGTAGTATTAGGATTTGCAGAATCTGAGATAGCTGGCAGTTGCGAGAAAACCACTGCACGGGTGTAGCTAAATGGAACAATAGCAAAGAGAATATAGGCCAAGTACATAGTGAGTGGGTAGTGCCGTTTTGGGTCCAGGTTTGATTGACAGTTATCCGTCTTTTAAAGATCTTCGAAGGTCACACCATCCTTGTATGTTTGCTTTGAAGGCAACGTCACGCATTTTCAAATAGATCGTTAAATATTTTGGGAAATTTTGCATTCTGCATTTGTTTTTCTTGACCAAATGATCATGCGGAGATAGCAGGGCTAGCATTCTTCTTCGATTTTGAGGGATCCACTTGCCGCTATCAATGTCAAATAAGCATGCAAAGACTGGAGGCCTGAAATTCTTTCCAGGATCTAAAGGGTAACGGATTTGTGTGTCCAGACCTATAAGGTATGCCGAGATGAGAGAATCGACATTCTTTTCGGTCTTGGCTCTGCAGGCTGGCAAGGGCCCCATCAACTGCTTCTCCCCTTACAGGCACTGCCCCTATTCAATTTATAAAAATAAGAGCCCCCCTATCAGCACTTTGGAGATTGAAACAAAGGTATCCCTCATTTTGGTATGCCTCCCGTGCCGTGGGAGCTTACAGGAGTCCGGGGATCCGTTTTATATTCGAAACGTCCAAGTAACACTCGGCAAAAAGTCGAAATCATACAATAATTGCCGATTGGGCCCTAGAATTAGGGTTGATACCAGGTTGTCATTTGTGAGGGATCTCCTTCATTATTCCAATGCAGACCAGAATCCACCAATCCCCCACCGAGGATCGACAGGTCTGCAAGATATACCATGGGAAGGTTGATCCAGCCTTAGGAATCCGCAACGTTTGTACGGTTGGGCTAGCTTTAGGATGGATTTTTGCGTCCACATGTCTCATTGCAGGATCTATCATGATAAGTTCCGACCATGTCGCCATCCCGCCATATGTCCGGAAAAAGGTGATAATGGTCAACTTCTTCCTGCATAGTATGACACCCGAGAAGCCCTATCCTCATAGTCATCGCATCCAGCAGCTGCGCCAAGGAACATCTGTGTTGGTGCAACTACTCTTGAATCTTCTGGTGACCATTATTCTGGACACGACCAATTACATACACGCCACTACCCTGAGATGGGCTCTGTTTGACGAAGGTCGCCTGGAATTCAACTCATATGTACGACTCTTCACTAGGGCCCATGCACATGGGCCTAATAGCTGGTACATGAACTTGATCTCCTTGATTGGTTTGGCAATTGCCTACGGGGCGACATCGTCTGCCATCACAGATGTGGTTGTTGTCGGCCAGTGGAACGAGCAGACCCAATTATTTGATTACGGCTCTTCTGAATCCTCAGATATCATCGATATAAACGGCCTGGCAATACTTGCTCTCGGTGTCGGAGTCTTTTTACAGGTCAGTGTGTCGACTTTTAGCTTGTTACGCACTGGTGGGGTAAGAACTTGGAACAACTCCCTTCTAGCCAATGCAAAAGCGTGGCTTAATGGCCAAGATGAGAAATACGCAGTGTCACAAGAGGCGTCCTCCAAAATACCTTTTACATCTCGAGTGACGCAGGACACTATGCTCAGTATCGCACCGCACGTCCAGCTAGCCCGACGCCTTATCTGGGGATTTTGTGCGCTTTTTACTGTCTGGTCTCTAGCACAGGGAATTGTGACGGTCGAATCAGGCTACATGACGGAGAATTTTAATGATTTCTCGACAGGCGTGCAGGCATACTGGCGGTTCTATGGCGCCATGTATTTTGACTTCAAGAAACTTACCAAATCACCTCCATACTGGCTGGGATTGATCATTCAGATCATCGTTCAGTCTTTCCTGACTTTTGCGTTGCATTGTGTGGAGCTCTTGTTCAATCTTTCTCGAGACGAAGCAGCATGGCGTGATATGGAATCGGTCGGATCGGAGGTCGACCCTTCTTGGAAGTCCAATTTCAGCTGGCAGACACTGATAATGTTGGCGATGAAAGCGGTCATACAGTGGGTATTTGGTTATGCTCTCACTGCCGATGTGTCATTCAATATTGCGCTTCTGCCGATAATCGCTCTGATGGTGTTGTTCATTGGCTTGGCAATTGCCTCGGAATACATGGTGAAGAAAAAGCCGAAGGGAACTCTACCCGCGTCATACGGTAAATTCAATCGGGTGATACAGCTTGTGGATGATTGGGATCATGTCCGCCTATTTTGGGGTGATAAAGGATGTTTGAAGAACGGAATGGCTCGCGCAGGTACAGCCGGTCGACGTTTACCAGACTTGCAACCAGATACTCTTTATTATTGTCTTGAAAGGGAGGCTTGATATGTGTTTCAATTATAAGCGACTTATTTTTCAAATACCTTTCTCGAGCTCTAATAAATCAATTCTCGTCAGAATTGGTCTATGTATATTCAAGCATGGTGTTAGGGACACCAATGCCCAGGTGAGCTCCTATCAATTCCTTTCTACTCTGTACACCACTTCTCCTCAACCATAGTAATCATTCCTTCAATATATCTTTATTTTATTGATTTGACCGTTAGTTTTTGCGCGCTTGGAACCTTGCCGGATATCAAGGCCCTCACTGCATGACTTTCGAAAAGTACTCTTCAACAAACTGTCCATCTAAAGGGCCTCCGGTAGCAAGCAAGCCATCAGGGCGAATAATTGCAATGCCCCCTCTCTCCAAGCTGAAGCCAAACCTCTCATGAGCGCAGCTTGTAGCATCATAGTATGTATTTCCAAATGGTTCCATCCCTAACGCTTCATATGGAGAGCAACCAGTTGAGGCACTAATAGTAATCCAACTCACAAATGCATCTATTGGAAGCGCTCTCATGCCCGCATAAGCCTTCCTGAGCTGTCGAAGTGGAGTTCGGGTTGCATTGATATTTCCCGTGAAGACAGCCACCCAGAATTTTGCGATATTGCGTGTAATATGTTGGAACCTGACTTTCTGATCGGTACCAGGGGTAGACAGCTCCAGATCTGGTGGACGACTTCCTGGAGGTACTCTCAAACTCAGAGCTGATGTCTGGTTCACAAAATTTTCCGAGTAACAGATGCCCAATCCAGTATTGAATGACGCAGTCTTTTCGAAGATCTCACCCAGAACGTGATATGGATCGGCGTTTCGGTCCCCTTCATACCAAGAAGGCCATTTGTGAGACATCAGCGTGGAGATGTCTTTGTCATATCTTATTAGTTGCTGGACTGCCGTCATACGTTCGGTGTCATAAGTTTTCAAGACTTCCAACTTTGTTGCATCCCGTATTTGGAGTGCCAGTTTCCAGCCCAGGTTAACAGCGTCATGGATGCCAGTGTTCAATCCTTGGGCGGCGCCACTACTGTGAGTGTGCGCTGCATCACCACACAACAGGATTCTATCTCGAACTGAAAAACTGTTTGCGAGCCGTTGTCCGATATTGTATCTACAGAGCTCAAAGTCAGCATGAGAGTCGCACCACATAATTAAAGGTGGCCGCATACAGTGTCCACCAGTGAACCTCCTTGAAATTGACTTTGAAAGGCTTCATTGCTTCAATAGCCTCCTGCTTGGCAACCTCCTGCGTGACACCTCCGGGGTACTTTGCAGCGATCTCGGCAGTGTATGCATATCCAATTCGGGTAGCTGCATGATCGAGTGGTGCCCAGAGTACGTTTCCGTGCGTTTTGCTTTCTATGGCACTGACAAATCTCGTTCAGACTCTTGCTTCCAAAATGGTAGATTTTGATCACAAACCCGTAAGAGCGGTTAAGGGGCATATCAGTCTCGACGATACCATCGATGCGGATCCACTGATCGTCTGAACTATCGCCCTCGAACGAGATCCCGGCGTGTCTTCGAACAAAGCTATGCCCTCCATCGGCTCCCACGAGATACTTGCTGTGAAATAGGTAAGTTGACTTCTGCTAATCTAAATTTCGTAATGTAGCTCACCTTCTGAGTTGGTATTGCTCCCCACTACCGCCATCGACGAAAGTTGAGACTATGGGATAATTCGCCCTCGGCAAATTCTCATCATAGGTGAAGTCGACACATTTCATCCCATGGTAATACCTAGCGCCAACGGCATCTAATTTCTCTCGCAGAATTTGTTCAGTGTACATTTGCCGCAGAACCAAGACAAAGTCGTAAGTCGTGTCCTGAATGTTTTCCATAAACGTCCATACTCTTCCCGGAAGACTACTTATGATCAGTCAATAGCCTTGCACAGTATCTAAACACTCACACTCGCTCTCCATCTTTGTATGTCACGCTCGTTCTGCAAGCAAATCCAAGTTGTAGCATCGGTTCAATCAAGTCAAGTTGGTCCAGCTGCTCTAGTGTTCTTGGAAACAGTGCGATCGCCCGCCCATAGGCGTCTTGCATCTCCTTCTCATGCTGCTCCAAAACACACACGGACACACCAAAGCGCTTCAGTTGATATGCAAGCAGTAGTCCCACTGGGCCTCCGCCTACCACCAGAACATCGTAGTTAGCATTATCGGGAGTCCCACCAGGCGGAGGCATTGTGAGAATATTCAGTTGCCGTGGATCGAATCCCTCAATTCCGTACGGCTTATTGACTGAAATAATGGATTATACAGGGTTGGGAAATCGATATGCGGGACTTCAGCACGCGCGAGGTGGCAAAAAAAGGGTGGGCGCTTATCGCTCGGCGGGGTTGTTGGGGCCGAGATTATGCTCGCACAACTTGACGCAGATCATTGAACCTGAGCACTTAGATGACAAATAATCAGACACGGAATGATATTTTCATCGGTTATATTGTTTATTCTGATCACGATTGGACGAGCTCGTTATTTGGGAGAGCGGTATCTACGAGCAGTGGATTTTGCTCGAGTAATTATATTGAGAGGGGTTATGCGTTCGAATGAGAAATTCATTCGAGTACTTTCGCAGTGATAAAAAAGGATGAGACTAGGTACACAAGCCCGCCATGAATGGAAATTAGTTTGAATCGCTCCAGCAAAACCCGTTTTACTTCTCTCCCAACAAGTCGCGGCGATTGCCCTTCTGCTCTTATCAGTGCAAGGAGAGGCGGAGCGTCATGCTGAAGATAATATCACTCTTCTTATCTTTTTTCATTTTAATACGGTATCATTCTCGCTATCATCGCTTGGCTCATCCGCCTGCTGCCTGCTTTTCAACATTGCCTTGGTAGTAATTGGAGGACATGGGTGATGGAGTTCGCTCTAACCGGAGAGATTGTTTATATTCTTTCCTGAAGCAAGGATAGCATAAACTTCATTTCCGACGCGCAGATTTCATTCATTATAGAAAGCATAATTCAGCGAGGCGAGAAATCCTTTGCTCCCCAGGCAATTTATTTACCCTGTCGAAGCGGCGACATTTCAGGGAAATATATCCTAGCGAAATATTCACAATTTGGGCCTCCTTGAAAGAACATCTTGTATTCCCGCGTGAACAGCCTAAAAGAAGCGCAGACTCCTTTTCTACCCGACCCGAAGGTCAATATCATAATTCTGTTGACACTAACGGGGAATCTCGCTTTCAGGGTGACTGTGAAAGTAGCCCGGGTGGCTCCAGCCGACTAGAGTTGCTCTTTAGTGCTATCCCCATAGTAATCAACCACCCGTTTCACTACCAAGCGGCTGGTATAATGAAGATATGATGCTACTACAATCTCTTCCACGCTGCGCAAATAACCTGAGGTCCATTTCAGCTCGACTAGTAGAGCAAATATGGAAGGATAAGCTTATGTGACTATGGTTACATTGCCGTTAGGGTAACGAAGCGGCTGACTTCCAATTACTTCACCGATTTCGTACACGCAGACACTAGTGGAATGGTTCATATAGTTCGAATGGTCAACAAATTCGTGCAGTGGCTACAGGGATATGGGTGGAATGCTCAATTTTTGTACCCACGCGAAGGTCGCCAACAATGGCATTCAGATGGAAGGAGGGGTCAAACATACTCATCACAACAGAATCTAGTCCATTGTCGATCTGAATTGCTAGGAACCGTTGTCAAAGCATGGACAACTTGCAGAGTATGGTAGACTATTTCTGTAGATCATTGCTAAAACCGGCTGAACACAGATAGATCCACGGGATAAAATAGCGATCGACAGTGCCTGCAGGACATGATGATCATACGGTACTCCGTACAGAACTGTAAAAGGCCCTGGGGATTAAGCCCAAGTCGAAGACGTCAACATAATTAGACACGTATAGTGGTCAATTTAGAGTTTGTCCAACAAGTACGATATGTAACGGAAGCTGCCGGTTCCATTGCAGAAACGCATGGTCCAATGCCCTAAACGTCCGAGGCTTCCGTCTTTCCCGTGATGTGTCTTGTCGCCTCTCTTTCCTCAGTACAAACTAGGCTTGATAGCTCCAGTATGCTCAACAATCGGTCTTCTCTGCTTTCCGTACCTTCCGCACACCTTCGTAGATGAAAGTGCGCAATGTCTGAATTTGATTATGGCCAGCTCGTAAATGTTCGAGAGAATGCATTACAATCGCACAACCGCGGATGGAAATGTGGTGCGCTATCGGGGAGTGGGGGCCGAGTTTCGCACGATGCGTTATTTGAGTTAGGCTTCAAACCGGACCCGAAAGAGAAAAGATTTGCCTGCGCTGCCCACTAGTTGGCCCGTTCCTGATTTACTCGGGGTTCGTCGGCAGCTAAAATCTCGAGCTCCACTTGTCTCAATTTTAGGACTCCACGGTGCTCAATAGTGATCAAGTTCAGGTCGCGATCCCTATTCATCTTTTCAATTACCCACTTAGATTTTGTAGATCGCAGTCCCACGGCGGGGGATTCTTGCCTCACAAGGATAAAAGGCCAAATCCCCTCGTCGGCGGGCCACTAGTTCCATTCCAGGTGCAGTAGTGCATCGCACTTTGAAACCTGTTCACCGTTGTTTTGGGAACCCCCTGATTTCCGGCCGCTTTCAAGCATGTCTTTTGGTCCAGACCGACTACGCAGCCGGAATGAAATAATTTGTCACGATCAGATAGTTGAGAATAAAAAGGACTTGCACCCTAGCACTCTCTTGCCCGTCTTGTCCACCCTCGTTGCCGTCATATTCACACTTGGTCGACGAAGTACACTCATTACAGCCCTCGACATTCAGTCATTACCGCAAACACCATGCAATTCAAGAACATTATCCTGGCTGCCGCCTTGGCCCTCAGCACTTCTGTGTCTGCCGCCATGAGCGACGCTGACCTCGCCATCGGCCTGCAGAACAACCTGGCCTCGCTTGACATCGGCCAAAAGCAGACCACCCTGCTCTTGAACCACCTAAGCCACCTCACCAGTGCTGTCACTGCTGATGTTAGTGATCTCTCGATGTTTTCGATAATTTCTATCGTATTTTAAGTCAAGTAACTGATCAGTAATGCAGGATGTTGTCGCTTCCTATAACACCACTGCCACCAACGAGGCCGATGACTTGGACATGATGAATATGATGCAGGCCGACAAGCCCCTGCTTGAATGTGTCCAACTGGTTCTCTGCCAAGCCTTCCACGGGGTATGACCGACATTTTCCCACCCTCACAATTTACAAAATGTGGGATGCTAACTAAAGTGCTCTCGAATTCAGTTTGCCGTGAGCAGCATCGAGGCGAACAATGCCTTCGTTGACCACGCCATTGCCTTCAACAAGGCCCAGCGCAAAACCCTGCGGGCTGCCATTTCCAAGAACAAAGACAACGTCGCTGTAAGTGGTTTGTCGAGTTACTCAACACTATTTGTTTATAATAACTAATTGTGACGTAGGCTTTCCTCGATCGCGTCGCCAGCAAGTCTCTTCCCTATTGCGTTTCCACCATCAAGATTGACAACACTGCCATCTACGCCTCTCTCGACAAGGCTGCCAAGGCCCTTGACCCTATGGGGTCTCTACTGTAGATTTTCTTGTCGAGTGTCTAAGAAATCGGCGTCCGGTTATGATCCTTGCAAGAACGGTGCCAGAGCGACGTTAAATGCTTTAAAATGCTCTATTACCTGTATAGTTCAATTTTCTCAAGACATAATCGGACTTAATCAGGATAAGTAATAGTGGCTATACGATCTACTCTTTTTCATGAACCATCACTTTATAATATTGTAGTCGAAACTACTAGGCCAATTGATTTGTCCTAACATGCACCACAACGCTAAGTGATGGTAGATTGAGCGCCGAAACGGCTACTTTTGACCACGTTAAGAGTCCTCGCCGGATAAGCCTACTCAATGAGAATCAGGCCTTTCTCCCTCGCCAGAGCCACGAGACCGCCTAATCTCTCTGATATTGGCACTGTCTTTTCTGCGTTTAAGTGATGACATACATCCTGACGTTCCTGTCCTCGGTTAGTATAGTACCGAGTATATCATGACCCCCATGGGTGGAGCTGCATACATGCCTTGGGGCCGTAAAATCAGGCTATCCTGATTACCGCTTTACCCTGCATCGTCCCATTTTCGATCTCCTTTAAGATCTCCTCAACATCCTCTAGCCTCCTCTCATTTAGCTGTGGTTTTACCTGGCCCTTGGCGACAAAGGCGAGAGCCTCCACTGTGTCCTGGCGGTCACCCGTGGATGTGCCCATGACCTTGATGCCACGGGCGACGAAGTCCGCGGGGCCGAGGGGGAGCGGCGTCGGCTTCGGGGGGAGACCGATACACACCAGGGTGCCGGTCCGTCTCAGGAACTGGACGGCATCGGCATAGGCCTGGCCGGACGAGGCACAGATGAGTGCACCATGAGCTCCCCCATCCGTGACCTTGATCACCTGTGCCACACAGTCGTCCGTCTCGAGCACGTCGATGTACAATTCCGCGCCCAGGCTCAGGCAGAGATCCCGTTTCCGAGCGTCCAAGGCCACGACCTTGAGCCCCATGGCACGCGCATATTGAATCGCGAGATGGCCCAAGCCGCCACCGGCCCCTGCCACCGCGACCCACGAGCCCGCCCGGAGGTTGGCGATCTTGAGCGCCTTGTAGACGGTGACACCCGCGCACAGGATCGGAGCGGCATCGGCGTCGCTCACCCCAGCCGGCAGGCGGACCATGTACGCGCTGTCCGCGATGGCGTACTCGGCAAAGGTGCCTTCGACGTCCTTACCTGCAAGCTTCCGGCTTGCGCAAAGGTTCTCATAGCCGGTCGTGCACACCTCGCACTTCCCGCAGACGATGTGCACCCACCGCACCGCGACCCGGTCACCGACGTGCCACTCCGCGTCCACGTCGGGGCCGACGCTGGCGATCACCCCCGTGCCCTCATGACCGCCTACTGCGACATTGGGCTGCAGATAGGGGACGCTTCCGCGGGCCAGATGGAGATCCGTGGCGCAGACACCGGAGTAGTGTAGCTTGACGAGGACTTGAGTGCCGATGGGGACTGGAGTTGGGCGTTGGGCGACTGAGATGGCCTTGGTCTCCTTATCTTGGATCGCCGCAAGAGAGGTCTCCGGTACAGATAGCGAGCCCATGATGGCGTGGGGGAAAGGCAGAAGGAAAAGGATGTCGAGGGGAGAAAGCAGAGAAAGACAATTTGGTAGGATTCCGTCGTGGAAGAAAGCGGCCTGCAAGCAAGATGGGATCTTAATAAACACTCATCTCTCTCTGCATCCCCTCTCCATCCTAGCCCTTGGCGAACGGCGAAATCAACATCCTGCAATTCTCGGGACTCTTCGCATCTCCGCAGGAGCTGTTGCTTTGGATTTTGGCCAAGACGGCTTATATCCGACCGGAGCCAACCATCCGATATTCCTGGGGTTTCCCCGGTTTCCCCGGCCATTCCCAGGGAACCAACAAAGCTAAATTGGATGCCGGACCCATCTACTCCGCGTGGAATCCGGGGTGAGCGTAGGGATCCATTCGGACAACTATCCGACCCTAACAACTTCACGGCTTCTAGGCCCCAAAGAGACCAGACCATGGTCAATTGGCTAATAGCTTTGATCTTCCATCATGTCTTTACCGAGACCATATCCCTGGATCGTCCGAACTCCACTCCCGAAAAAGCCGTGCTGCGCGGGATTTGCTTTGGCCTATAATTGGATGCATTTCTTGAATCTGGGGAAATTTCCACAGTTGATCCCTGTGGACTCCCGTTAGGAACCTACAAAAGAACAACGTCTCACCATGAGCACAAAAAAAGAAGCTATCCCGCGTGAGTCCACCCCCAGTCCTAGACGAGGCCTCACGAGTTCATAGCTGACCCCATCAGATACAGACAGCGACATGGTGGAGGACCCAGAGAAACATCTCTCGGAGTGCGAGGATGCCGTCTCTGAGCCCAACCTCAAGATGCGCGACGGCGTCGTCCTGATGCCGCAACCGTCCGACGACCCCAACGACCCGCTCAACTGGTCCTGGTTCAGCAAGCACGCCGCCATGTTCACCATTTCGTATCTGGCCCTCGTCTGCTACGTGGCCGTGACCACGCTGGTTACGGGGACAGTGCCCCTGGCCAAGTCCATGCACGTCTCCAAGTCTACGGCCGTTTACCTGGGCAACACGCCCGTCGCTCTCTACGCCGTGGCGCCCTGGTTCTGGAGCCCGCTGAGCCACTTTATAGGCCGTCGCCCGGTGCTGCTCATGAGCAATATCATCGCGATCGTTGGGGCAGCCGTTGTGACGACGTCTAAGACATATGCAACGTGCATGGTTGGCCGTGTCATCCTCGGTGCCGGTGGTTCGGCGTTCTGGACACTGGGGCCGGCGAGTATCGGGGACATTGTAAATCATCTCCTTGCACCATGATATCACTGCTACCCTGAGGGCCTACGGAAAGAGCTGACCATGCCATGCTGCAGTTCTTCCGCCACGAGAAGGGCAAGAAGATTGGTGTGTCGACCTTGGCCATTGTGGTCTCGCCATTCTTGGGAACAATGTATGTGTCGAAATACATGCTCCCATACCTCTGGAAGAGCAACAGCTGACATGAACCCTCCTAACAGCATCGGCGGACCCATTATAGAGAACGACAAGCTGGGCTGGCCGGCCTCCCAGTGGATCCCACTGATTTTCATGGGCGTCGGCCTCATCATGCAGATTTTCTTCCTCCCAGAGACCATCTACATCCGAGAGACACGCGCGCATCCTGCAACCATCTCCACATCCGCGCCAGGCAAACCCACGTTCTGGGACCGCTACGGGATCCACATCCCCAAGCGCTCAGAGGAGAAGCAGCACAGCTTTTTCTTCATCGCGACGCGCCCTTTTGTCCTCTTCAAGTACCCCGCGGTGATACTGTCGGCCTTCTGGTTTGGCATCGCCTACATGATGCACGTGGGCATCACGTCCGAGATCCCGCTCATCTTCGAGGCGCAGTACAATTTCTCCGTGCTCGGCGTCGGGCTGTCCGGCTTCTCAGGACTCATCGGCGCTCTGCTCGGCGAAGTCTACGCGGGGCCCTCGCTGGATCTCATCGCTAAGCGGGCCCTGAAGCAGGGTCACGAGTGGCGCCCTGAGTACCGTCTGAAAGCGATCTGGCCGGCGCTTATTACCGTGCCGGGCGGCCTGATCATGTTCGGCACGTCGATCCAGTTTGGAAATGCTTGGATCACCCCTCTGATCGGGCAGACCGTTTACATCTTTGGCATCGAGATTGCCACCACGGTTATGTATGCAGTCCCTGTTTTTTTACTACACGCTGGCTACAAAATAGGCTGACAAGGAGTGTTTTTTTCTAGTCAAACCTACATCCTAGAATGTTACCCTCGCCAGGGCGCGGAGGCGAACTTGGTCTTCAACCTCATCCGCAACCTGTTCTCCTATACAAGTCCCTTCTTTGCGCAGCCGATGATTGCCAACCTCGGAACCGCTTCTCCATTTGGTCTCTTTGCTGCGTTGACTGTGTTCTTCTTCCCTTTCACGGTGGGTGTCTTGATGTGGCGGGGCAAAGAGATCCGGGACAAGGGAGGTGACCCGGGCTGGAGTAGGGATTAAAGATAGGTCATATACGGGCATCAGTTGTTGACCATCCGGTCTCTTTGATTGAAGAGACTAAATCTATTATAACCTAATTTTGAATATTTCAAGTGCATGGGAATACTTGGTTCTTAAATCGTAACGTGCGGGAACCCAGTCATGCAATACTTGGGAATAGGCCCCCTGAAAGTCTGGTCTGAAGTCTACGGTACTCCCATCCGCATTTGAGAAATAGAATTATAAGGGAATCTCGCTCCTGAAACGTCCCGGAACAAGTTCTGTGGTAAAACGGGTCCGTTGTGTCCCATAGATGATGATAGTTTCCATGTAGATGAATCTGGACAAGAAATGTTGGTTTTCAACCAGTGTGTACCGAGATCTCCCAGACTAGTGGCTACCTAGAAAGCATACTTCATCCCCGGCCTCGCTAAGCTCACGATCTGCCTCTCCGTAAACTCCTCGATGCCCGCCACACCGCCGAACCGGCCGTAGCCGCTCGCGCCGCCGACGCCCCCGTTGGGCAGCGGCGCCTCGATGTACACGGTTGGCCCATTGATGTGGCAGCTGCCCGTCCGGATTTGCTTGGCCGTGTCCATGGCGCGCAGGACATCACGCGAGAAGACGCTGGCACACAGCGAGAACTCGCTGTCGTTGGCTTGCGCGACGGCCTCGTCGTCTGTGTCGAACTCGGACACGAAGACCACGGGGCCGAACGTCTCCCGGTGGAAGAGGTCCATATCCCGCGTGACGCCGGTGAGGACGTGAGGTGCCAGGATCGTCCGGCACGGTCCGTGAAGCGCCAGGTCGCCCGCCAGGAGCGTGGCGCCCGCGTCGACGGCGCCCTTGATTAGGCCGAGCACGCGCTCGGCAGAGGCGGCAGTGAAGAGGCCCGAGAGCTGTACGTCCGGATCCTCCAGGTGGTTCCCTACCCGCAGGCTCTCCGCCCGTTTCACCAACAGAGCCTTGAAGTCCGCTGCCAGGGAGCGATGCACGATCGCACGCTCCGTGGACATACATATCTGCCCGCTGTTGGACATCGCGCCATAAACCACTGCCTCCACGGCGGCCTCCACATCGGCATCCTCCAGGACCACGACGGGCGCCTTGCCGCCCAGTTCCAGCACACACGGTTTCAGACATGATGCCGACAGTCCGGCGATGATGCGGCCAACGCGGTCACTGCCCGTGAAGTTGGCGCGGCTCACCTTCGGGTGCCGGATTGCAAACTCGATCGCCCGCGGTGTGTCGGCGGCGCTGGTGGGCAGGAACTGCAGGCACCCCGCCGGCAGTCCAGCCTCGGTCAGAGCGCGCACGACGAGGTGCTGTGACTTGGGGCTGAACTCGGACGGCCTCAGGATCACGCTATTCCCGCAGATCAGCGGGCAGCAGACCGCCCTGGCCGTCAGCGTGACAGGCATGTTCCAGGGGCTGATGGCCAGGACCACGCCGACGGGCTCACGGCTCACCAGAATCGTGGTGCCGGGCCGATCTGCAGGGACGATCTCTCCTTTGATGTGCGTCGCCAGGGCGGCGGTCTCGCGGAAAACGCCGGCGGTGGACAGAATGTTGGCCCTGACCCATCCCCTGGTGGCCGAGACCTCAGCTGACAGGATGGCCGGCGCGTCCTTGTCGAGGTACGTCTCCATGATGTCGGCGGCCTTGAGAAGGATCAACCGCCGGGACGAGGGGCCGAGGCGTGCCCACGAAGGTTGGGCTGCATGTGCTTCCTCTATAGCGCTGGCGTAGTCATCCAGAGATGCTGAGACGCACTCGTATATGGTCTCTCCCGTCATGGGGTTCTTCACGGGGAAGGTCCCTTCATCCTGGCTGTTCTGGTATTTTCCCGAGATGAATAACTGTTGCGGAGCTGCCAGTGAAGTACCAGACTTGCTGACAGGGACGCCGTTGGTTTGAGACATTGTGAACGATCAATTTGTGCCCGCAATCAGTAAGTGTGTAGCGAGCAGGATGGTTTTGAAAGCTGTCAAGTTCTTTCCTTTCAGAACATGTAGTCCTATGGAATGGCGCGGAGGGCGCTGTAAAAAAGAATGCGGCTTCCGGCTCGCATATTGTGCGAATTACCCGCTACAGCACCGTATCGGCTAACTGATCAAGTCCGACTTGAATGAGGTGCACACTGACGGACTTACCTCCGGCTGTTAGAAAATGTGGATTGACATCCCCTGTGATGCATCTCCATTGTATCCACTTCTCATGTGGGGAAATCCGGAGTAAGTGGTGGTTTGAGTTTGCGGCATAGTCATCCCGACGGATGCTTGGTCCCGAACAATGTGGGATTACGCAGTATACACTATTGCCTCACAGCCTCTGCGTCCGGGCTAGATCATATACCATACTACAGAGACAGTGCGCCTTGGCCCAGCCACTATTGGCCCGGATTCCGTGACAAGAGGGACTCAATATCGCCCCAGTCCACAACGCCGGTCCCGTCCATTGCGAGGAATGAGTCCATCATCCAACCGTTTGCCTCCGGCTCCCCATCAAAGGACGTCAATAGGTTTGGCTGCCAGAAGGGATCTGAGATACCGAGCCTCGGCGCAATTCCGGTACCATGTCCGTGCTGGAAGTGAAGGGGCTCTTGCTGCGAGACTGACAGGCCGGAGGACGTGTCCAGCGATGCTCCTGCATCCGGAAAGATTGCCAGGTTGCTCGCCCGCCCGCCATCTAAGGCGGCATGGTTAGAATCGTTGAACCGGCCCCGAGGACCGCGAGATGCCGGCCGAGCCGTTCCCATCTCGAACAGAGCGCTGTTAGCCGTTGACCGATTGGTAGATCCATCAGCAGGCCTGATGTTATCCTGCCTGGATCCATCCTCGAAGGTAGCCACGACGCGCGCGAACCGCTTCATTGTGCTGCACTTGTTCACGCGCATGAGCACTTCTCTCACTTGTGCAATCAGCTTGCGCAACTCTAGCTGCAGGTGCGCCTCGCGCTGGTCCTGGTAGTGGCTTGCAGAGCTAGAAATCCGTAGCGACCGCAATATGAGCACCATCACGCCGCAGTAGGCGTAGAAGACGTCCATGGCCGATATGCCATTCACCAAGCCAAAGGAGTCTGCAAGCAAGATGAGCCGGCATAGCTGCACGGCGTGCGTGACGCAAATGTCCGATAGCCGTTCTCCTGCGGAGCCGTTATACGGGTCGGTTCTAGGCTCGTTCCGGCTGAGCAGGGCTGCGTGCTCTGGTTCACCCTGTTGCGCGGACGCGACATATCGCAGCAAAAAAGACCGCGTCACTAGAACGGCAATGTACCTGTATTGGAGGTGTAAGACCAGGGCAGCCCGAAGTCGAGGTCGGCTTTGCCAACCCATCATGGCCTTGAGATCTTGGAGTGACATTCGCGGCATCTCCTCGACATCCTGGCAAAGCGGATCATCTGTCTCGCTGATCAACGGGATGTTGAACATGTGGAGGGAAGCCAGATCGTCCCTCCACGCCTTCAAGATCCGCAGCGTCTCCCTCGAAGACTGCTCTTGCCGAACCAGACCGTCGATGTTGCTCCTCTCATTGGCCACAGCTAGCGTCTTGACGGCAAGGGATACCCTGGCCTTGGCCAGGATCACTTGCAGCTTCAACAAAAGTTTCATGACCTCGTCGTCCTCATCCTGCCCACTGTCCAGCACTCCCTCGCGCGGAGGGACTATCTCCACATCCTCGAAGTCGTAGAAACCGCTTGGTCTCCCCAGGCTGGACGCGAGGAATTGCTCAAAGCCGTAGAGTGTGCAGAAGACGCGCTTGCGCACCTCCCTTTCCATGGGCCGAAAATGTGACCCGTTGTCCCTGGCCCGGTGCAGACCCATGGCGAAGGAAAGGCGCATGGCCGTCCCAACCAGGTTCCAAGCCGCGTTACGCTCATTGTGATTATGAAGGAAAAGGGACAGCAGTAAGAGGGCTCGGACGTTGGAGAGGGTGCACTTTGAGATAAACTGAGGCAGGAGCTGGCGGGTAAGGCTGGCACAATGGCGACAAAGGGAAGTAAGATCCAAGTCGGTAGGGACATCGACCGAGCCAGTTAGCGAGGCGAAGGCAATCATCATGTGCAAACAGCCTAACCATCCTGGTTCCGGTAAGGTGGGAGAAGGTAAATGTACACCCGCTCGAGCGTGCTGATGATAGTACCGCCCCGTGGACATGAAGGCCTCGTATTCTTCCTCGAAGGTACCGCGGTGGAATAATGGAAAGTCTGGATGGACGTTCTTGAAATATACTTGCATCAGAGAATCGAGAACGGGGCGAGGCGGAAGCTGCCTTCTTATCTCGTCGATGTCATTGACGGGAATGCTGGAAAAATCCCGGACAAGAGCAGAACCCAAGGAGGCAGGGGAGCGTTTGTCAATGTCCTGGCTCTCATTGGCGTTGCCAGTGCTTCCAGAAGGCAACGCGGCAAGCTCACTCGCGTCACCATCTGCTTCCAGGGCTTGCGCTGCATCCTCATCGGTGAACGTCGCCGTCAGGCGAGTGGGTGTCGGGGACCCCATGGCATCCTCGCTGCGGGATGCAAGAAGCAACCTCCGGAGCTGGCCCAGGAACTGCAGACTTCCAGACGGGCCGATGAAATGTTCTCGCCCGGTGGTGTCTCTAATAAGTCCGACCGGTTCATCTGTACACGAGTTGTTTTCCTGGACTTGGCTGGAAGAGTGCCTTCTTTCATTCTTGGTATGGACATTGACGGCATCTGTTCTTGGTGGTGGCGTTGAAGAGGCGCACTGTGTTGGCCCAGCAAGGCGCTGGTGTCCAGCTTCGGTGGCGAAGTCTCTCACCAGCTCCTCTATCCTGGGTGATTCCCCTGATTTCTGAGATAGATCGGGCATGACATATCCCATGCGCTCTCCCAGCCGGAGTAGCTCCGGGACGGTGGAGATGCCGTCATTGGGAAATGCACCACGCACGATGGCCTCTAAGCATTTATATCTAAGGTGGGATTGCAGACGTCAATGTGGGCTGGCCGCAGGAGAGGTTTGCCTCAATGGCTTCTTACCGATCACTCAGATCATCTACGCTGCCATAGAACCTGGTCTTTCGCGGAAGTGTGTAGGAGCATTCCAGGTGGTGGTCCTGGCACATGACACATCCGTCTCCTGCTGGAAGTGGAACACATTTGCAGCGTCGCTGTCGGCATCATCGTAGAAACCCGGTGTCAGCTTACAGCCCTTCCATCTACGGGAGACAACCAGAGTTTGACCCTGATCCTCCTGCACGACACATCGAGCTTACCTTTCGACAGAAGTCGCCTAGCGCAGGTCTTAGTACCAGGTCACTTCATACTCGCCTACAATCAGGCGAGCTGCAAACACGCGGACTTACAGCTATACGCAGATCGCTTCCGCGACGCGTCTGGAATCCTTCTCAGCCGGCGTTTCGGCGCTGCTGCCGATACCCCGGGCATCGCGTAGGAATGGGATTGCGGTTCTCCACTACTTCCGTCTCGCATCCGATAACATGTTCATATGGAAGGAAAGATGACAGGCAGCCCATGCGCGAGTACTGCGGAGTCAGAGAAGCGTCGGAGCAATGAACCGAATACTTGGAATCGGGGGAGGGCACGGACTTATAGTCCCGGTTCGTGCCCCGCTTATCCGCCCAGAACCTGCGGGGAGACAGGGTAGCTTCCCCGCATGGCCCACTCTCAACATCATGGAAATATCCGGCAAAGTGGCCGACTGGGGTTGAGCCTTGGTTTCTAATCGTCAAAGTCACATCTTCGTAGCATCACTGTCCTTACAACCTCTCACGTCGTTTGGCTCTGCTTTTCAGCTGGACGCAGCACGCGTCAATCGCCATGTCGTCTACCAGCGAGTCGTTCACGCTCCCAAACGGGCGACAGATGGCCTATACCCTGTCGTCCGGCGCTTCCTCCGATCGCGTGGTTCTTCTCTCCAATTCATTGGCCGAAGATCTGACTTCCTGGGATCGCGTCGTGCCTGTGCTGGAAAACCAAGGCTTCCGCGTCCTTCGCTACGACCATCCTGGCCATGGAAGATCGGGTGCACCTATGGAAGCCGAATTGACCTCCATGACATTCGAGACCTTGGCGGACGACGTCTACTATCTTCTCAAACACCTCAAAATCAACCAGTTACATGCTTGGGTCGGCGTCTCGATGGGCGGCATCAAGGCCGTGTACTTCACCGCGCGCCACCCGGGCATCGTGAACAAGATCGTCGTGGCCGACGCCATCGCCGCTTCCCCGGCCGTCGCCGGCATCCCTGATAACTTCGCCGCGCGGGTAAGCGCCGTCAAGCAGTCGGGTTCCATCTCGGAGGACCTGTCAAATACTCGGAAGCGGTGGTTCGGTGAAGACTGGATGGCGAAGTATCCGGAGGAGACGGCGAGGATGGAGGCTTCCATGGCGACAACGACAATTCAGGGGCTCGAGGCGTGCTGTGCTGCCCTTAGAAGCCCGTCGTTCGACCTGAGGCCGCTATATCCGAAGGTGGGGCCCGGCTGCCAAGAGGCGCTCATTGTCGCCGGGGAGAAGGATGCGGACCTTCCAGCCAAGATGCAGGAGATGCGGCAGGCGATCGAGGAGAGCCTCGGGAGCTGTGGAAAGAAGGTGCCCGTGAGGATGGAAATCATCAAGGACGCCGGGCATGTTCCCTACATTGATGGTTTCAAGGACTTCTGCGAAATTATCACCAAATTTCTTGCCTAGATAGCACTCACTCTGCTTCACGATTATAAATGTCTTTGATTTTCTTGTCAATCTAGACTTTGCATTAAACCCAATTTTGACAGTTATTCCTCAGCCGCATTCGTGGTGTGATGTCCTAGTCCCATAGCTCGTCTTCGCTATATCTAATCTGGGTAGTAAGTGCGCGCTAGTAGGCAAATAGAAGCAACCGGGAGTTGGCGCCGACTAGGATGTGTCAAGACAAACGAGGGCCAAATCCTAGGCAAAATAACCTCTAGACCAAAAATGCGCTATAGGCAACAGTCTTAGTCTAGACCGTCATTTATTGCGCTGACCGGATGCTCTCCGACGACCGGCCAAAGTGCGGCGAGGGTGGGTCGAGAGCGACACCCGTCGGGTGCAGTCTTCCGATGGCCAACCTCCAGGGGAGAGGATCCACCAATGCAGAGGATCGCGGTCGGGGAAACAAGAGTGTCTCAAAAACGCGGATCTCCGTCAGTCGCATTTGCCATCATGAGTTCTATAAAGTGATCTTGTTTGAGATAGCGAATCGACATTGGATGACCTACTTGAGCAGACCGAGGAGACAATCAGAAACCAGAGAAATTCCTGTCCGACGAAATAGCAAGATGACTCACGCGTCCAGATCATTGAACCTTCTCATCGTCGGCGCCGGCTTGGGCGGCCTCGCGACGGGACTGGCTTTGCAGACGGACGGCCACAAGGTCACAATCATCGATGCAGCTCCCGAGTTCGCAGAGGTAAGGCATCCCACAGCAGATGGCTTTGTGAACATGCTAGATCGAACAGAAGAAATCAATTTACTAACACCAGAGGTTCGCATAGGCCGGAGCGGGGATCAGGATCCCACCCAACTCGAGCCGGCTGCTCATGCGATGGGGCGTTGATCTGGAGAGGATGAAGAAGTCGACTTCACAGAGATATCACTTCATTCGCTGGAAGGATGGCAGCACCATCTTCGACTTGCCCTTCAACAATATCGTCGAGACACACGGAGCGCCTTACTGGCTGGTCCACAGAGCGGACCTGCACGCCGCTCTGCTCGATGCGGCCCTGAAGGCCGGCGTTAAGGTCCTGACCAGCAAGCGTGTCACGTCCTACGACTTCGAGGCGCCGAGCGCCACCACACATGATGGCGAGACCTTCAAGGCCGATCTGATCGTCGGCGCGGACGGCATAAAGTCCATTTGCCGGCCCCTTCTTACCGGTCAGCCGGATGTCCCACGGGACACGGGCGACGTCGCCTACCGGATCCTCATCCCTGGCGAGAAACTACTAGCCGACCCAGACTTGGCCCATCTGATCCGTGACCCCTGCACGACATCATGGTGTGGCCCGGACGCGCATCTGGTCGGCTACCCGATCCGCAACGGCGAGATGTACAACATCGTCGTATGTGCCACCTCCTACCACGAGACCACGGACGAGATCTGGGTCGTCAAGGGCGACAACAGTGAGCTGTGCAAGCGCTTCGCCAGCTGGGAACCCCAGGTGCAGAAGCTCTGCGCCCTCACGGGCGATTTCATGAAGTGGCGCCTGTGCGACCTGCCCAACCTCACCCGCTGGACGCACCCCTCAGGCAAGGCCGTGCTGCTGGGCGACAGCTGCCACCCGATGCTGCCTTACCTGGCCCAGGGCGCTGCCCAGGCCTTCGAGGATGCCGCCGTCCTGCGCCGGGTGCTCGCCCAGGACGTGGACATGGCCGCGGCCCTCAAGCAGTATGAGCAGATCCGCATGCCGCGGGCAAGCCTGGTGCAGGCCAAGACTCGTGAGCATCAGTATATCCTCCATGTCGACGATGGTCAAGAGCAGCAGGACCGGGACAAGAAGATGGCTCTCGATGCGGCAGAAAACCCAGTCTTCTGGGGCTATGGTGACCGGAGAAAATGGCTCTTTAGTCATGATGCAGAGGTGATCCAAAAAGAAGGGGCGAACTGGAGAGTTGGGCCCAACATGGATGGCGTGCATGTTTCTTAGATTATTGTGGCAATGCGTTCGGTAACTACCTGTAGAATTACCAATTTTCATTCACGACAGCGGGTGATTCGCTATTCTGAGAAATCGCACTCAACACGGTTGATATAGCTAGAGTTAAAATCAATTCCATCAAAAGACAAGCAACTGTTCTTCGAGCACTCGGCAATACACTTGATCACAATCCCTTAGCTAATTTATGTATGCTTATAAATTCCAAGATATCCCCAATCAGTTGATCAGCATGGGTGACTTGGAGTGCTAGAAACGAAATTAGTAATCCTGAAACAGAGGATCAACCAGAAGGATAGCTATACCATGAGCTCCCTTTTCATAAATCTTCACCTGAGTTCTCGGAAGGATTTCCTTGATCAACTTTGTGCTCTTCTCATAGGGCGCACCCGTATCTGAGTCCCCATGAAGACAGACAATAGGTATGTGGTTGTCCAGTTCCAAGTCGAGAGAGTTTCTCGCCGAAATCAGCCTCTCTCACAATATGAGCGCAGCGCTGAATAGCAAGCCCATCGGCCTCTCCAACGATTCTCTCATGCTGCCTCAATATCTCTGGAGAGATAATAACCCCTGTGTCTCCGGCTATAACGCCGGGGAGAGAGGCATGGACAAATTCGGCTCGGGACCTTTGGAGACCGTCACAAATTTTATCCCAAACTGCTTTCGGTCCTGCAGAATGATTATCAGTTCCGGGTAGTTTGCCCGGAAGCGCTGGAGATATCCAGATGAGGCCCTATGCTCGCTTAGCAAATAACGAAATTTGTGAAAGGCAAGGGTAGTACTGCATGTACTTTGCAATTTTTTCTGAGATATGCACTCTCTTCCATCGCTAAGATACTCTCCCCAGGTCCCATACTGGAGGCGACAAAAGCAAATGGCCCAACTTCAAGAAGTTTTTCAAGCATGTGCACGATGTCCTGAGCAAACGTTCGATAGGTTATGTTTTCATCACTCTGCGGACCATCCCAGTCGCTTTGGCCGAAACCACGGCGATCGGGCGCGAGGCATCGGAAGCCATAGATCTCACATATCTGCACAGTGATATTCTCCCACATCAGCGAAGAGTATGGCCACCCATGAAGAAAGACGAGAGCTGGCTTGGCGCTTCCTGTATCCGCTCTTCCACACCCATCTGCGCCGACAGGTCTGTAGTCGCGATAGAACAGCTGGGCACCGTCGATAGGGCTTGTGTATCGAGGCATTTCCAAGCAATTTATGACAGATAGATTTGATCGATATTATAAGACTCCAGTTTTCTTCTTTTTTTCGGACTGCTTTTTGTTGAAAACCTGGGACTGGAAATAGTGAGACGAGGATAGAAACACTCGCGAATTTATACTGTAGATCGTTGGTGGCCCTTGCAAACTAATGTTATCTCGTTATTTCGCAAACACTCGTATTATTCATCGTATAAGCAAACTTTGATTTCTGCTATTTCCTGTCGGTAATAATGGTCATGTCTACTCCATCCAATATTGTGGCTGGGAACATAACGTTATGCTCGTGTGCGGAAGCAGTAGGGTGGTGGCTGTAAGTGCCTACCCGGCCCGCCGATATGGCGTCGCATAACGCAAGTCCCGAAGACGATAGATGATGCCCACGCCTGGGCGGTCGCTTGCGACTGAGCTGTTGTGCCCTTTCAACTAGCAAAACATATTATGGCTCTCTTCGGACAGTTTTATCTAACAATAAATGTAATCGCCTGGAAACGGTAGATCCTAAGTTTTGAGCTAGTTGACTGCCGATAAACTTAACGTTATGCCTATCGAGTATATGAGGAGCGAGGAAGAAGTCGATAAAAGATCCGTAACATACCACCCGAAGGTATATTTGACATTTAATTAACAATCAAAGAACCTGTCATTCCAGATCAACGCGAATATCTTCCAGTCGGCGTCATGTCTAGCAATAACTATTCCATCCACTCCATCATCGCGGCGTACGGGCTCGGTATTGCCCCGCACGGATATTACCTCGTGAAAATGATGGCCAACTCCAAGGGGCAATCAAGCAACATTCTGTATGTTATTTGGTGGCTCTATTAAAGCAGCACTTTGAGTTAACACAGGCATAGGCCTCGAGAGAATCTTTCTAATTTGAAGGGTTGCATTCCCGGCCAGGTCTGGGACAAACTTGCCAGAGCTCGCGGCGCACACCTGAATGCCATGGAAGGAGTTCCCATGTTTGCTGCTGCAATGGTATTTAGTTCTTTCTTATCTCATGCTTCATCCGGCGATGCTAATGACTTTCTTCGATATAGCTGGCTGGTAATCTGGCAAAGCTTCCAGCAAAGGACCTGAACTGGATGGCGGTTGACTATCTGTGTGCACGCGTGTTGTACACGTTGGTCTATATGGGAGCCAGGTCGGAAGCGACCAGCTATCTTCGTACTGGAATTTGGGCATGGAGCATTTCGGTCCCTATTTGGGTGCTTCTCAAGTCCGCGAATGCTTTCCATGGCCAGGAATAATCTCCTCATAGAAACTGCTGCTTTAGACTGCATGCAATAGGGAATTCAAGTTCTTCTTTTTTGATATATCGTGATCAACTCAACCAATTTTTTCCCTATTTGCCTTCATCACTTATGGCTTTCCAGTGCTAATATTCTCTCGCCTCTGTTACCTCGAGCCCGATTACTTCTTTCCACGACGCTGGTCTCAAATGCCCACCACCACCTCTCAAATACCACTTGGCCTATCTCCCAAACACATGGCTCAAATGGATCGTCGCCACTAATTCTCATTCCTTCACCCCCTCCATCTTCCATGTCGTAGACTAACCGGAGAAGGCCCATCGGATCCTGGGCATTCGGCGGCCGTAGATTGGGCGGGAGATGGAACACATGAATCAATTTGTCTCGGGTACTTGGCCAAGGGAGAAGGTCGATTATTGGATGGTGGGGAATGAGGCGCTGAGTAGGGGTTGGCAGCAGGTGAGACGGAAGTTCAGTCAGGTCCACAGAGTTTGCTGGTGATGTTGCCGAAGTGGACAAGCCGGTTTCCAAAGACGGTGGCGATGAGATGGACGTGTGAGATTGGTCTCCCGTATAGAAAGGACTCACAGCTGTAAAATCCCAAATCAACCCATTGATACCCAATCGCTGTGCCACTTTCATGGCCGCGTTGAGAAGAGTGAGGGATGGTACGGCAAGTATCCGATCGTCCGGAAACGTGAAGAATGAAGTATCATCGGCCTGTAGCTCTGCGGATAGATCATACGTGTTTTCTGTACTGGTCGGCAGATCTTCTGCAAGCTGCTTGTCGATGTCATCAAGGACTTGGGTTTGTCCGATCCAGTCAGAGCATCCTGCCAGCTGCGCCCACGAAGCATCGCTAGAGCTCGTAGTGGGAAGCGCGAGTGATGGTGGCAATTCAAGTAAGCCCGATGCTGAGAGGCTTACTGGATGCAAGTCTCGAGTGTCGGGCCATGATGCAGATTGGAATGCAGCATACGATTCGTCGTTCTGAAAGCTGACATTCACCTGTGCGTCAAAATAGGTGAGGTCGAGATTGGGGGTATTCGCCACATATGGATCGCTTGAAGCAGTACAATGACCATTCTGATCCAGAGGCTTCAAGACATCCTGAGATCCGACTGTTGTCCGCGAGTTATCCCTGCTAGGGTGTCTCCCCTGTTGGTCAGATAAAAGGACCCCAGAAAGCTCAGGGCCATTGGCGCGAGACTCCAGCGCCTGCATACGCTCCTTCTTTCTCTTTCCTAAGATCAATCAGATACATCGTGACCAGAAGCACTTGGTCTAATATTGTACGCAGCGACTTACGATATCTTCTCTGCGCCAGAATATTCAACACTCGCTTGCGCTCCACGGCGTCCTCTCCCGGCATCGGGGGGACGGGCTCTTCCGTTGCCTGTTTGCGGGCCATTTTATAACTACCTCCCGGCAGAGATAGAAATGACTCGAGGCATTCAAACGACAGAATACTGTACTGTCGGATCGGAGGTTCCGTGTGGACAATCAAAAAAAGGCAGGTCGAATCTCGGCGCTCGTATTCGCAGTAATGCGGAATGTTGCGGGGAGTGGCATTTCCACCAGAACCTGTTCAACGTCAACGACAACCTTGTTCTCGACCGCCGCTAATTCCGGGATTTGAAGGAGAATTCGGTAGACACAAATATAGAGTGTATTATGCTTTTATAAACCGCTTTCGATCCCTCTCGTTCCTTGTTAGTGGCTCAGTCGGTGGTAGACTAAACCATGAGCATCTATATATTTCCTCGAGTTCCACAGGTATCAGGCGAGGACGCTTCTGTCACTTCCAGTCATTTCCAAAGAAATCCGAAGCTCGGGAGGTATGAATGATACAAGACGAGCGATCGCAGACTCAATCGCCCCCCACGGAATTCCGATACGTCTGATTTAAATATTGTGACACTATTAGACACTCTACTGTCCACCACCAGAGGGACACAAGGACCAACTGAAAAGGACCGAGAGAATGCGATGGTAAAATCTATCAATCAAGAAGAGATGATGGGAGTAGACTGCATGGATGAAACGACCATTCATTCGCCCATGAAACGCCAGAAACAATAAGAGGGAATCGTCAGGTCTGACCAACAGCAGCAGAAGCACCGCTCTCAGCCTAGCATGCAGAACCAAAGAATAATCAAACACAAAGAACTAAAGTACCATGCTGGCCAGTAACCCAGCAAGGCCCATATCCAAGCCCAATCCACACACTCCAGGACGGAAGTGGCCTCCCTCTATCCCAACCGCTGCAGCGCAGCATCCACATCTCCCAACAACTGCACCAACTCCTTGCCCCCCTCACTCACCCTCCCCTCAATTTCCAGTCCCTTCAACAAGAAATTCTTCGCCTCCTGATACCGGCTCATCTCCGCCAAACACTTGGCAACGCGCCACCAAGCCTTGACATTCCCGACAGGCTTCGAGTCCACACTCGCCTTCGCATCGCACAACCCTTCAGGCCATGCCTGAAGGCCCAAATGCGCCTGCGCGCGGTTCCCATACAAGCCCGCCAACTCCTCGCGTGCCAGTGTAACAGGCTCCCAGCCAGGGCGGGCAACGGCCATCTCGATGGCGTAGGTGTACAGGCGGATGGCCTCGGCGAAGTTGGACTTGCGGTAGGCGGCGTTGCCGCTGTCGCGGAGCTTGGTGATCTGTGCGCTGCGCTTGGGGTTCACGGGGAGAGGGGGTGGAGGGATGTTGGGCGGGTCGAGGCTGATTAGGGAGCGGTGCAGGGCGTTGAGTTCTTGGAGTTCGGCGGTGATGGCTGTTGTTTGAGCTGGGGTTTGCGAGGAGGACGGGAGGAGGGAGATGGCTTTTGTGCTTGGGTCGAGGCGGAGGGGATATTCGTTGAAGATGTCGATTTCGGAGGCCATCCTGGGCGCTGGGGGACTGCGACAGTCCGGGTTTGTGGTTTGGGATGGGAGTCGAATTCTAGTAAACGAATTCTAGTTAGTGTTCCTAGCTTCTAGAGGCGGACGCTTCATAGTTGGCGGTGGTCGTTGAAGCCCGGCGAGTTCGGGCGAGATTTATTGCGGAATGGGCAGACATACCGGAGATATAAAGAAAGCACACAGTCCCACTTAGTAAATACTATTGTCTCGGACTTTCAATGAGTGTACTGTTCGAAAATATCCCGAGATCGCCGTCCGGGGAGAGCGCAAGCTGTCCACACGCTGGCCCGGAAGGCGGTGGCAGAATACTGACCGCGGTGTGCGGACTCGTCTCCACTTGATGCACGGCACGGGAATACACGTTCCAAAACAACTGGAAGAAAGGCCAGGGTGTCCATGGTTCGAAGATGCAGTTTATTTGCCTACATTGTCATTCATTGAGAAAATACAATCGTCACGTGGGAGAAACCCCAGAAGAAACACGCAAAGGCAACGAAGCAAGCAAAGAATAAACAAAAATAATGCGCCAGCCAACACCGCTCCGTGGTCATGTCCAGCACTCAAAAGAAAAAAGCAGAGGGGAAGAACCAATGAGCTGGTTTTGGGGTATTCATAGCCCACATTCATGCCTCCACCATCCATTCTATATTTTCAGCTTTCCATCGGACGCCTTGTCCATCTACCGCCCATATCCGCTCATCGAGGAGCCAAACTCCGACGGTGGAGCGTAGTGTTGCCCGTGAGCACCGCCGTAGCCCGTGCTGTTATAGTCGTGGAGAACCCCTCCGGGCGCAGGAGCAGTGGGATCGTAAGCCCCGTGCATGGCGGTCCGGCCGTGCGCATTGCCAATGTCGTCTATCTCGCTCTGCTGCAGCAGGGCGTAGTCCTCATCCCGGTCACTGGCGGATGGCACTCCCATGCCGGCGCGCCCAGAGCGGAAGTCATCCTCGTCCTCCTCGAAGTCGTGGGCCGGGTTGGAAGAGAAGGCAGCTTTGCTCTGGGCGGCGAAGGTAGGATCGGACACAGCGTCGGGGAGGGTGCCGGTGCGACGGAAGTGCATCACATTGCGGAAAGACATCCAAGCCGTGATTGCGAAAAGGATGCTGCAGAGGATTCTCAGGTTAGCTGCTGGTTCTGTTCCTGGACGGTGCATGAGAGAGGGAGGAGAGATCCACGTACAAGACGATAACACCGATGATAGTGGTCGCTGTGCTAAGGTTGCACTTGCTGGCACTACCATACGCCCAGTTATCGCAACCCTTCTTGCTGCTCGAGTCCGCGCGACGGAACTTGCCGCTGGACGTGCTGCTGGACGTGCTGCTGGAATCATCGCTGCTCGACTTTCCGATGCTCTTCCCTTGCGCAACGTATGAAGCCAGGCAAACCCAGGCACTGAACCAGAAGATAGCGTAGAGAATGTCGACCGTCGCAAAGGCATACACATTTCCGAAGCGGCGGGCTCGGGGCCACATAGGCACGGCGGCGAGGTAAATTAGAGCGGGGACACTGATCCAACACTGCATCGGGGACCGTCAGCTGCAAGGCTCCACGAAGCCCTTGAAACAAAGTACTGGGCAGGAAGCACTCAAAAGAACTCAAGGACTCACCAGGATCCAGTACCACGCCGTCCGCCCATCGATTCCATCGCCTTTGGTCCAGATCGCGATCGTCATCGCCCATGCAAGGAAAATAATGAACCCCTGCACAAAGTGGATGATATTCTTGGTCCTCCCCAGGTTGCCGCCCGTTGGCCGGGGCATCCGTAATTGCATATTGGCGACGGTGGCTGGAAGAGAAACCAGAAAAAAGGACGCAGGACTGCAAGGGTATTTCAACCCTTCGGAAATTCCCTCAAGGGACGTCGCAGATGTGCCGCGCGCAGGGACAAAACCACAGTCTCAGGATCGGAGAAAGCGTGGAGGATCGGTGCGCACCAAACAGGGGGTAGATCGCAACCCTCGGACCGAAATGGGGAAATGGTTAAGAATGTAGCGAAATGTGACAGAAGCCAAACTCGGGGGAGGGGGGGAATGGCGAGCTGGGGAGTTTGGACTTTGCGAGCAGCGGGCTTTTCGTGGCTTGGATGTCAGCTTCGTCGTAACTTGGGGATAAGCAGCGACACCATACCTGGTCGTGTGAGTTGGTCTTCACTAGTTCGTGAGGTCGTTGCTAATTGCAGTTTTGCACCTAGAATGCAGTTTTGCAGTATGAGAGATGAAGCAGAATGGGATCCGAAGAGCCCGCAGTGCCGCTGTTTGCCGTTCTGCCCGGCGATCATCGCCCAGGCGACAGCCCGTGCTTCTATTTCGGGTAACGTCAGCCACGCTTGGCTAGGCCGACGCCATGGAATTCTGATTATTAGGTCAGCCGCCCTCCACGCAAAACGAGGACGGCGAACCGCGGCTGAACCGCGGGATCCATGGGCTGATGACGTTGCTGCATCAGGTTCCACTCACTTTCGTTGTCGCGATCTCAGTGTATCTACTGTGCACGAGGAAATTCTGCGTGAGTTAAGCTGTCTTTGGAACGGAAGCGAGAAGGCCAGAGAAGAATGATCACCGTAACCACGGACAAAACCAAAACCGAAATAATAAAACTATGGCTAAGTGTGGCTTATACAAATGCAATCGTTCTCGTCATTCATTGGGCTCATCATTTCTGAAATTTCAACTACCCACCGGGCCATTAGGCAATCCGGTCGTGCGGGTCTGCTTCACCAACATCCAGATCTCGCGCATCGGCTGATACACATGGACATGCCACCACCAAGGAAAAGGATCACGTGGCGAGAATCGAGGATCCTTCCAGAACAAAAAAGGTGTCAATTCCGCTTCGGCGGCAGCAATGGTGGCTTTGATGAGATTCAGGGGAAGAAAGCGCGGGAGAAGAGCGACAAGAATATCGCTGTCCAGGAAGGTCGACCTGGGGCGGGGGTTTGGCGACAGTGTCGCAGTCACACACCATGCTGCAGGTTCAGCGGGATGCGGCGATAGCACCTCCAGGTAGCCGGCGACAGGGCAGCGAGCATCACGGAGCAGATTCTCCACGGCTTTGGCGCCGGGAACACAATCAGCGATGTGGATGGTATGGCGCACGGAAGATGTATCAAACTCCTCATCTACCAGGAGCCGGATCGATAAGTGTCCTGTCATCCGGTTTCCACCTTTCATAGCAAGCCTATGCATGAGCCGGTGCACGGCCGTAGCCAAAGCTTCATCCAGGCGCGAGGCACCCCAATGAGGAACTCGGGTTTCCACCAGCCGAACTTTGATGGCCTGTACATGGCCCCGGACGAGCAGCAGGTCTGCGAAAAATTCTCCCAGCCGAGTCTGTTGCTGCAGGACCCATGGGGTCTCTTTGGAGATGGCAATCTCACTGACTTCCGAATAGGTTCTGCTGAGCGTCCGCTTGGGCAGGATCACAGCTGCCTCGTTGGCACTCGAGCTGACCCGTCGCATATGGTAGGATTTGCTGGGCGATCGATTCAAAATTTTGTGGACCGAGTCGCGCGACTGCACCTGATGGCACTCCAGGACGGGGAGATCACGGTCAGCTAGGAAGTGCTTGAACGAGTCTGGCCGGATAAAGCGTGCAGTGAGTTCGGTGTCGAAGGCGATGCATCTGCACGCGGTTCGGCTTTCAACAACCTGTCTAGCTGTGGCGTCCTCCATGGCAGTAGCCTTGGGCGAACACGGAATCCAGACATCAACCTTCTCCCGGTGAACGATATCGAGGATCCTGGAGATGTAATGATCCTTGGGGACTCGGTAGAATGCCCGCAGGCTGTTCGACATGCCTCCGCCCGACCGAACCGGGATATCCAAGTCGGCGACGTCCACCCCGACGACACGGTGGCCCTCCGCGTCCCAGGTGCGTGCCAGGGCGAGGCCGTGGGGTGTACCGACGCCGGTGATCAGAACCGTTTTGGGGTAGAATTGCACATTGCGCTGTGCGGCCAGGCGCCGGTTGGCTACAGAGCGCAACCGGGAAAGGGCAGCGGTCACCAGTAGAATTGTATTATCGACGAACAAGAGGGAGAAAGAAATGGTGATACGGAATAAGTGCCAAAAGACGCGCGACAGGGCCTCGGTGGAGGGCGCAGCTCGAAAGGTCCTCATTGGAAGCATGGGGAGCTATGTTCGCACGGCTGGGGCCGCGATGTGAGAGACGCACCGCGCATTTAGCTCGAGATGTACATCCAAAGAGGGCTCTTGCTAGGCATAAAAAGAGCCTCGCTTTGAGAGGTCTGAGATGGAGAGGGACAGCCAGGAAGACAGTCTCGTCAGCCCAGTGAAGGTGTGTGGAATGTGCGACGAAAGCGGGAGTTCGCGCTGCCCCGTGAGGGGGCGATCGGCACCAGCCACCTCATGCAGAGAAGGCGTCATGATTTCACGGTGCAACCCTGGAGGAGTTCAACATCCTGATTCCATGGATTTTCATTGCGGATGATTTTCTCTCTTAATACCTGTCTTGCAATTTTTGGGTTCGCCATGTCCCGGTCAATCAACGCTCCACCGCTTTATCTGATCGACGATCGTCATTTGAGCCTAAATTCCCGATCTAGCCGTACCCCTCCAACTAACTTGACGAGTTAGAGGAAACCAGAAAAAAGCCCCCATATCTCCATGAGCTGCGCCATTTTGGGCAGTGTGTTGACGGTTACGGCGTAGGCTGAATCTCTCTCCTGGAATGTTTACCTTTGACTCTGTCGTTTCGGAGAACTACGTAAGAATATATACCTATATCATGTACATATTTACCGCGTTTTGATTCCTTGACATAATGTGGTTGTCACGGCTGATGAAAGAGAGCAGACGCTGCGGAAACTCCAACTCTTGCATCCACGAGCACAGATTGATCCGATGATAAGCTCATTTTGAGGTTCAGTAATATGTGATAACCTACCAATCATGCAGGCGACCAAAGCCAAAGACTTCTCCGCGTCGATCTTCTCGAAGACTCTAGGACCCAGAGAATAATTAAGAGCTGAAGACCAATCGGGGTTCTCTCGTTGAAATTCGCCGTCGTATACTCTCAATGTTGAACGAACACCCCAACACGTTAGTCGGCTGCCTCGTGGATGGGCCGGTCGATGGTGGCCATGCCGTTCTTCGAACAGGCCGAGACCCTCAACGCCTCACATTTCTGCATCCTTGGAGCCACAAATGGTACAACAAATGGTGCAATAATTGTAGTGTTCGTGTCCCGGACTCTCGTACCCTGGAGATTGACGGTATTCAGAAGGGTGTTGCGTCGCACTCTACGAGATTTCCTGGCGCGAACGTGGTCTGGGCGAGGACAAAGTCAAGGCAGGCTGAGCAGTATTCGCATCGGCAAGAACTGGAGGGGCGATGTCCTAATTGTGACACATACCTTTCCGGGTTTGACATAACAAGATACTTCCGTCCGGCCGCTCCAGCTGAGTCTGTAGTTCGAACTCTTGATTTCGGCACGGCCAGCACGTCAGAGAGCAACCCCCGATGGAGCTCGGCATTTTCGGCGCTAATTTCCTGAAAGACTACCTCCGACCATCCGAGACACCGTGAAGAACAGCTGGTAGCGCGCATTCCCCAGGATCATAGAATTACGGCGCCAATCAATGGCGGGCACTGGCTGAACTGCCCCGCTTGAGGTCTTAACACCGACGGGACCGCCTGTACTCCGGCGGCCGTTCCAATCGCCATGCGGGGAGTTGGTGCTCATCGCACAGTGTCGCCTCTCTTCTCATATTGCGTGTCAAGGACCTGTTTCTAGAGCGCTCATCTTAACCGTCAACTTCCACTCACCACCCTCTGGATTGACCTCTACCCCTCGTGCACTTGCATTGTTCCCGACCGTGAATATGCCGTTGACCAATTCGCCGCCCCCGCATCCCCGGGTTGGGGAGCGTTCCGTGAGTCAATCACGGTTGGAGGATTCTCTGGCGGCCACTAACACTGAGTCCCTATGATAGCGCGAAGAAGGCCGAGAGAGGAAGCTGCTGCACTTCATCTACGGCCAACCGAACCTTGACGACATCAGAGGACACCCGCAGAAGGTGCTCGACCTGATCGACGAATTCGAGAACGAATACCACCTGATGACCGTCGGCGTGCCCAAGGGCAAGATCGTCACGGAGCTGATCGATGAACTCAAGCCAAAGACGATGATCGAGCTTGGCTGCTACGTGGGCTACTCGGCGATCCTGTTTGGCGCGGCCGTGCGGCGCAACGGGGGCGAGCGCTACCTGAGTCTGGAGCTGAACCCCGAATGGGCGGCTATTGCTAACATGCTGATTGAGCTGGCCGGTCTGCGCGACTTTGTGCAGGTGATCGTGGGCCGGAGTGACCTGTCGCTGGATAAGTTGTACAAGAGCGGCGACGTCACCAAAATCGAGCTGCTCTTCATAGACCACTACAAGCCAGCCTACACCACCGATGTGAAGCTATGCGAGCACCATGGAATGATCGTTCCAGGCTCTGTGCTCGCCGCGGACAATGTCCTCTATCCGGGCAACCCGCCGTACCTGGAATACGTCCGCAGCACCGTCGAGCAGAAGCGGGAGGCGGCGAAGAAAGGGCCCATCCAGGGGTACAACGTGGAGGGCATGCGCGAGCGCACTGTCAACTCGTTCATGCCCGAGGGTGACGCGCCTGTCTTCGAGGTGGTGGGGAATCCCAATCTCGTGTACCAGAGCGAGCTCCGGCAACCCGAAGGCAACCGGGTGAGTCATTTGAAATCTTTGATTCCTGGGCGATGGAAAGATTGTTCGGCAATCTCTAACTGGGAAAGCAGGATGCCATTGAGGTCACACAATGCGTGGGAGTGCAGGAAGCATAGCCGCCTCGTTCGGGTGGAAATGAACTAGGGGCGGGCACAAGCGACAGGGCGGTCTCCGCCGTCCGAGAATGATAGCATGACAGAAGGACAGAATGACAGAATGGCTTGCGCAGGAAATGCACAGTGCTTAGCAATCAGGATTATCCAGCACAGGGTGCGCTCCGGAACATCCATCCCGTAGACCCGCAAACGCCTGTAGAACAGAAGCCGACACGGCCTGGCCACGGGAGGCCGAAAGGGCCGGCAGCTGGGAAACTGTACAGTGGCAAAGCCGCCAGTGCAGGCCGGACTGTGGCTCGGGCGGGGCCTTCCCAAAGGTTGCCGTCGCCAGGACCTTCCACCTCCCCGCATCGGCGCGCAAAATCCGTGGGGGGGCAAAATATAAAGATGGGACGACTTCGCTCTTTCGCATTCCTCCATTCTGCAATTCCCCAATCCCTTGATTTGCATTAGGTGGACTTGCTCGCTCACCTTCATTGCTTCCCTGGACCCCTCCTCCAACCATTACATCATGGCTACCAAGACCTATAACGTAGGCGTCATCGGCTACGGTTTCAGCGCCAAGATCTTCCACATCCCCTTCGTTGAGCAGCTTCCCGAGCTGAAGCTCTACGCGGTCGTTCAGCGTACCCCCAAGCCCGATGATGATGCTGAGAAGGACCACCCCGGGGTCAAGTCCTACCGGACCACCGAGGAGCTGGTCAAAGACCCCGCGGTTGACGTGGTGATCATCACCACCGCCCCGGACTCCCACTTTGCCCTTGCCAAGCTGGCCCTGGAGTCTGGCAAGCACGGTAGGTGTTTGGGTGTGCCCGATGGAAGCTACTGAGAGCTGTACTGACTCCTTCGTTCCAGTCGTCTGTGAGAAGCCGTTCACCCCCACTTTCAAGGAAGCCGATGAGCTCGTCGCGATTGCCAACAAGGCGAAAAAGCTGCTGGCTGTCTACCAGAGTACGTCTTCCCACCCAATTCCTGATGCTCTTCAAAACTCAATCTCACCACTATTGAATCTAGACCGCCGCTTCGACGCCGACTTTGTCACCCTTTCTAAGATCGTCAAGAACGGCTCGCTAGGCCGCATCTCTGAGTTCGAAACCCACTTCGACCGCCACCGGCCCGAGGAGCCCTCTGCCGATGCTCACAAGTGGAAGAACAAGGTCATTCCTGGCGGCTCTGCCGTGTACGACCTGGGCACCCACCTGCTCGACCAGGCCGTGCACCTGCTCGGCCTCCCCAAGCGTGTGACCGGCTTCATCGGATCGGCGCGGGAGAACAACGCCTCGGGCTTCGAGGACTCGTTCACCGTGCTGCTGCACTACGCTAAGGGCACAATGGTCACTGCCAAGGCAACCGTTGTCAGCCCTGAGGAGGAGCAGTTGCGCTTCTGGGTGCGGGGTGACAAGGGTAGCTTCAAGAAGGTGAGCTGGTGCCCACAATGCCGCTGCGGTTGAATAGAATCGTATGCTAATTCAGGATTTAGTTCCACCTCGACATCCAAGAGGATCAGCTCAAGGCGGGCGTCAAGCCCCAGGACAACGGCTACGGCCGCGAGCCCAGTGAGCGCTATGGTACCCTGACCACCATCCAAAACGGCAAGCCCGTCAAGGAGATCGTTCCCACCGTGGAGCCCCCCACCTACACCGAGTACTACCGCAAGCTGGTCCGCGCTCTCGGAGGCGAGGGCGATCTGCCCGCCAGCGGCGCTGAGGCTGCGCAGGTCATTCGCCTGATTGAGCTGGCTCGGGAGAGCTCTGCTACAGGCAAGACCCTGGATGTTTAAAGGGGATGAGCGCTTGACGTGTATGAAAAATCGATTTGGAAACGACAGTTACGACTCGCAAAAAGCTTGAAGGATATGGAAATTGGATACATAATCTCTTTCTGAATTATTCATCATATTTTTGCGTACAAATTAAAATATTGAACACCGCTCGGACATTGTGCCGTGCTGACAGCAACGATGGGGCCAATCTCCGAATGGATCCGAAACCGTATTTTCAGCCATGCTCACAAGCGTCCGTCCCCACAACAAACACCTGGAACAAACAATTATGTACATACTTCTCTCCACAACTGTACTCGAACGGTTTCGGCACATTCAAGTCCTAGGGTCCTAGCCAGCATCCTTCTCGAACCAGCTCCTCATTGGCTCCCTCGCGCACGAACTTGCTGCCCAACTCGTAATCGCTCCACCCCAGATGTACGAGAGGGCTTCTCGCGTGGCCATCTCACCAGCCAGGGTCCACGGTGAAACAGCAAGTGCACAACGTGGCCAGCCACAATCTGACTAGCCTGCGGCCTCAAACAGCGCTGTCACATGGGCTTCATGCAGGAGGCCAAAGGGCTAAGATGGCCAGGGGCCCGAGCTAACGTGCATCCTGGCGGTCTTCTCCGTGCGACCACGGCCGTTGAGCACACCACGAAGTGACCGAATCTGTTCGAGAAGAGGGTGTTTATATCTGGCCAATCTATCTCCACACTGTAAATAAGGCTGGAATTGACCACTGGGACCATTTCCAGTACCATGGACGCTAGCTCCCTCCCGGATTTCAAGGTCCTGTCCTACCCAACCAAATGGTGTGGGATCGACTCCGATCGACGACCATCGCCGAGCGATGAAATTACATTGAATGCGACATCCTCATGGACATACTGCGGGCCGCTTTTACCACTGGATCCGAAGAGCCTGCCATCCTCGTTCGATACCTGGGCCCAGGCCACGGTCAACGGGCCGCTGTTGGGGCCTCTGTTCTCGTTCCTCGAATTTGTGCACGAGTTTCTGAAAGCCAACGATATATCGCACTACTGGCTCACAATCCGCGCCAGCCAAGGCTCGGACGAGTTCGACATACCGCGCTGGCACACCGATGACCTTTTCTTCTCGCCGCTAGCCACAGCAGCAGCCCCAGCAACCACGACGCCGGCTCTCCGGCACTCCTTCCTCTGGCCATTCGCAGATGCCGCCAAACGACACCGGCGAGCATCATCACTGTCGCACACAAGGCGATCCAGCCAGAGCGTACACACCCGATCTCCCCAGCCAACGCCCCCACAACTTCCGCCGTCAGTCCAAATATCCAGCTCCACAACCAATCCACCAAACTGGAAACTAACAACCACTCTCCTCGGCCCGGGCACCCTCTTCATCTCCCTCCCCCTCAACCCGCACGCCCGCAACCTCCAAAGCACCACCAAACTCACTGTGCGCACCGCAAACCCTGGCCACATCTGCCTGTCCATCCGGTGCGTGGGCTGCGCCACGGCTGCCGAGGAAGTGCGGGCCACGCTTGCCGCGCAGCTGGGCGGGCACCGTGATGGGGCCGGGGTTGTGCAGGCGGCACGTGGGGAATGTGTGTTCTTCCGCGTTGGCGAAGACGAAGGTGCCGTGCATTCAGAGCCGATGTCCAGGGGGGAGAGGGTGTTTGTTAATGTTGTGCCGGGGTTTGAGAAGGATCTGAGGTGCTTGATGGCGAAATGGGGGATGGAGTTTCCGAGGGCTTGGTGTGTGGGATTGCCGTTCCAGGGGGTTGAGGGGGGTTGCTGGAGAAATGTCGGTGAGATATGACGGAGTTATGAATATAGTATGTGCAGGGTAGTAGAAAATGGCTGATGGATTCACTGTCGGTCTGGCGCGGGTGGTCCAGAGGCCGGAGATTTGCAAAAGCTATATATGGATACCGTCTTTCAAGATGTATGATGATGATCTATAAACAACTGAGTAATACCCACCTTTACTAAGGGTGTCCTTGTGTCCCGGTATATGGGGTATAGTTCGGCTCTACCACGCTAGTTCATCAGGCGTGTAAGAGCCAATGGGGTACACGTGCATCGTCGAGTCCCACAATTTCCCCAGCTACGGAGAGAACCACTCAGATCTGTCATGTTAGCCTCTACAAGCCTACGACGAGGGTACATGCCTACGCCCTCGTCGTACAGTTCATATATTGTAGTATAAGCCCGCGATGATCTCGGCATCTCGAAGATGACATCATCAACCGCCAAGGCGCTAACGCCAAAACGGGAATTTCTGTTACCAAATGCAAACGCCCTGAATGGCAGAGGCTCCTCCACCACAGCGGACGGCCGGCGAGGACATTGAAGAACGCCGTGTCAAGTTCCGCGCCAGAGCCAGGTCCGCGGAGAAACTGGCACACGACGGTGCAGGAATCCGAGAGCCACAGGCAGACGGGATGATCTCCTTATACTTGTTTCGATCATAGGGCCCGTCTTTTCCCCCGCGTTTTCTTTCTTCCAGAGGCTTGTTGCGTATAGAACGCCTCGAGGTGTACCTTGCTGGCATTTTTATACTCATACTTCAATTTTCCTGAGTGTCTTTCAGCTCGACCTTGTATCACATCTCTTTTTTTCGTTCATGGCAAAGTCTTCGCATGGGTTGATAACCCTGTCCGACATCAGGAACTGGCATTTGGAGATTGATCGGTTTATTAACCCGTTTGTTCCGGCGCCTAGGTGGCACTTAGTGCCCCGGCCGGTTGCACATTTCCTGGGATATCGAGATCACGCACCACGGCCACTGGGGAATGTGGTACTGGCCGTTTGGTCACTAGTGGGAGCCTTTTGCGGTGTGGCCCTGGTGGCTGAAGTGTCGAAGCTTGTCCCATCGTTCGAGGCTCGAGATGCACCAACGATCATCGGTAGTTTCGTAAGTTGATCATTTGTTACATTGCGGACTGGGTTGTCTCCGACTGACTGTGGAGCGTGGACCAGGGCGCAGCAGCAGTAGTCCAGTTCTGTGCGATCGAATCACCCTTTGCACAACCGCGCAATGCCTTCTTCAGTCAAATGTGGGCCTGTCTCATCGGTGTCGGCATTTCGAAGCTCCTTGCTTTGAATCCTCATGTCGAACAGCATACTGCCCTCGGGGGAGCTCTAGCCTGCGGGCTCACCACAGCCGCCATGCTCTTAACTGGCACCGTGCACCCGCCGGCGGGTGCAACGGCCGTGCTGGCGGTCACCAACCCTCAGACAGCAGATCTGGGCTGGTTCCTGTTTCCCGTCATGATCTTGGGGATCACGCTGATGCAGGCTGCGGCCTTGATCATCAACAACATCCAGCGACGCTATCCTCTGTACTGGTGGACATCGCAGCCTCTCTCGCGAAAACAGGCCGTCGATGAAGAGAAGGACCATCATCTGAAGGCCGCCTCGGATATGCCCATTCACTACGAGGACAGTCTGACCGACGTTCCTCGACGGATAGTGCTTGGGCGGGGTGATGTTGCAGTGCCAGACGGGGTGTTCCTGTCGATCGAAGAGAGGGCGGTGCTGGAGAGGATCAGTGAGAGAATATAGGAGGGAAGAAACGTGGACATGTACATAGGGGAATAATCCACCAGTCCACACCGTCTGCCTAATCTCCAACCAACCAGGCCCGTTGTAATCGACTGTGGCAAACCGTGAACACCTCAGGCTCACAGGCTCCCAGGCCATCACTGCCCGACCAGTGACGTCCTTCGCAGCCCGCCTCGGCCTGCAGCAAATCAGCGCCCTCCGTGCTGGCACCGACCGGCCCACTGTGTAAATTTTTGTTCTCTCGCATTTAGGATTTACCGACCAAGGGCTTCGAAAAGAAGATAAGAGTGATCGTTCAACTCTCATCCTTTTCTTTCGATTATCATATCACCCCGGGTTGGCACTGACGAGAATTCGAGATCCAAGACCAGTCTAATCGATAAGGGCTCACCCAACTTTCCCCCCACTTCACTCGACTGTTTCGCCCCTCTACTCTCCGCCCCGCCAGGCGCTCCACTTCAGTCTCTTTTTGCATTTCTTTGCCTTCAATCTCTTCGACCAAGTTTGTAACGGGTCGTCTTTCTGTCACTTCGCCCTCACCTTTCTTTTTTCTCCCTCCTCCCTCCTCCCTCCCCTCCTCCCTCTTCCTCAACCTTTTTCTTTTCACACTTAACCCGCCAAAATGGTTTCTGCTTCCAAGGCCGCCCGTTTGGCCAAGCGCGCCGAAGCTGGCGACAAGAAGACCAAGAAGGGCTCGAAGAAGGATACTCCCGAGGAGCCCGACGTCGATGCCGAGGGTAATGCCGTCCCCAATGACGATCAGCCCGCCACCACCGAGGCTAAGATGAAGGACGTGGAGAGGCTCACCGCACAAATGGACAAGCACGGCCTGTCCGATCGTGTTACCACCGGTGTGCTTTCGTCCCTGCCTGCATCCCGCGACGTCAAGATCACCTCCGCCTCCCTGGTGTTCCACGGAAAGGTCCTCTTCACCGACTCTACCCTCGAACTGAACTTCGGTCGTCGCTACGGTCTGCTCGGCGAGAACGGCTGTGGCAAGTCCACCCTGCTGAAGGCAATCGCAACCCGCGAGTTCCCCTTCCCCGAGCACATCGATCTGTACCTTCTCAATGAGGGTGCCCCTGCTACCGACAAGGGTGCTCTGGAGTGGGTGGTGAATGAGGCTCAGGCTCAGCTGGACGCCATGGAGAAGAAGGCTGAGGAGATTCTGGAAAACGAGGGCCCTGACAGCCCCATCCTGGAGGATCTGTACGACGTGAGTTTGCAGTCTCGGTTTAGAACTGTTTGGTGCGCAATTGATATGAAGGGCTGGTTTTACTGACTATCGATATAACAGCGCATGGACAAGATGGACCCGTCCACCTTCAACGTTCGTGCCTCTCTGATTCTGACCGGTCTCGGTTTCAACAAGACCACCATCCACAAGAAGACCAAGGACATGTCCGGTGGTTGGCGTATGCGTGTGGCCCTCGCCAAGGCCTTGTTCGTCAAGCCCTCGCTGCTCCTGCTGGACGACCCCACTGCTCACTTGGATCTCGAGGCCTGTGTGTGGCTGGAGGAGTACCTCAAGAAGTGGGACCGCACCTTCATCCTGGTCTCCCACTCCATGGATTTCCTGAACGGTGTCTGCACCAACATGATTGACATGCGCATGAAGCAGCTCCTCTACTACGGTGGTAACTACGACTCCTACCACAAGACCCGCTCCGAGCAAGAGGTCAACCAGATGAAGGCCTACACCAAGCAGCAGGAGGAAATCTCCCATATCAAGAAGTTCATTGCCTCGGCCGGTACCTACGCCAACTTGGTTCGTCAGGCCAAGTCTCGCCAGAAGATTCTGGACAAGATGGAGGCCGATGGCTTCATCCAGCCTGTCGTCCCCGACCGTGTCTTCACCTTCCGCTTCGCGGACGTGGAGAAGCTGCCCCCTCCTGTCCTGTCCTTTGACGACGTGAGCTTCTCCTACTCCGGCAACTGGGAGGACACCCTGTATGAGCATCTCGACATGGGTGTTGACATGGACTCCCGCACCGCCCTGGTTGGCCCCAACGGTGTCGGCAAGTCCACCCTGCTGCGTCTGATGACCGGCAAGCTGAGCCCCATCGGTGGTACCGTCAGCCGTCACACTCACTTGAAGCTCGGCGTGTACTCCCAGCACTCCGCCGAGCAGCTCGACCTGACCAAGTCCTCTCTGGAGTTCGTCCGCGACAAATTCCCCGAGAAATCCCAAGACTACCAGTACTGGCGCCAGCAGCTGGGCCGCTACGGTCTCTCCGGTGAATCCCAGACCGCCATCATGGGCACCCTGTCCGAGGGCCAGAAGAGCCGTATCGTCTTCGCCCTGCTCGCCATCGAGTCCCCCAACATGATCCTGCTTGATGAGCCTACCAACGGCCTGGACATTCCTACCATCGACTCCCTGGCTGACGCCATCAACGCCTACAACGGTGGTGTCGTCGTCGTCTCCCACGACTTCCGTTTGCTGGACAAGATCGCCAAGGACATCTTGGTCTGCGAGCACAAGTCCGTCCGCCGCTGGGACGGCACCATCGGCCAGTACAAGAAGTACCTGCGCGACAAGATGTTGTCGGCCGGTGCCGTCTAAGCGCTCCGCTTTCTTGTTCTATCCCACTTTTTCCTTTCCTATCTCTGATGATGACGAAATGCTAGACGTGAATTAAAGGAATTGCAACGCCCCGCGCTCAAAAAGTTGGTTCTTAGACCGGGTGGCCCGCCGGTTCCCTGTTCCTGTCCCTCCTGTTTTTGTCCCCCTTCTTGTTAGATTTTGAAGCTCGAGCATGTGGAGGCAAAGGGGGGGATGGTTTTCATCATTTTTCTATTTTCGTATATTCCTTTTTGCCTGCTGTCATGAATCTCATTCCCCCTCGTCCTGGCGGATATCCCGCCGCACAGTCGAACTTTTCCTTGGATATTTGTTTTGTTTCAGCCCGCGTGCGGGATGCATCTTGTTTGATAGAGGGTCTAGTCTAGTTGCTTCTGATAGAGGCTAAGGTCTCTAGGTCTGCGAAATGACTAGTTCTTTGTTCGTGCTTTACTTGGCTTGCTGACTTTCTCCTGTTGGAACCAATCCGACTAACTGCCCAGCACTCCTTCTGGGGGTCAAAGTGAAAATGTAGAGTTTGACTTTTAAAAAAGTATATTATTTTAAATAGTCGGTACAAGACTGCTCTCGTCAAATCATTATACCTTGCCTCCACATACTGCCACCAGCTGTAACCATGAAGATCAATGCTTCGTCCGATCAGGTACCAGCTCCGGCCCGAACATATCCTGCGCCCCACGCTGCTTCTGCTCCATCTCGAGCCTGCGCTTCTTCGCTAACCGCTCCGTCGCACTTTCAGAGGTGGTCGTCCCCGAATCGGCCGCAGGGGTAGACCGCGGTGCAGTAAAGTCACGCTTCAGATTGACCTTTTCAGGATTCTGGCAATGATACAGCTTCTTCGCTATGCGTTTGAGACTTTTCATCTGATCCGGGTCCGATGATAAGGGCGTATATGACTGGAGAAGGGCGCCGCAGTCCGTCAGGACTTTAAGCAGCTTCGTGCGGAGGTCGTACAGCGGGTTCTGGAGGTTAGAGTCATCTGTATCCATGGCCGCCGGGTCAATGGGGCCACCGAGTTTGGTATCAAGGTAGAATTCCGCCAACGGCCGGTCAGCCACGAGGAAGGCTGCCAGCCAGATCTGCGAGGGTGTGTAGAGGAAGTACGCATCTGTCATTTGCGCGGCGGACTTGAGCAGCTCGCGCGTTGCGCCGTGCGCGCGGCCGATGCGGTCTAAGATCGAGCTTGAGGGGAAGGGTGGGGATGCGATGGATAGCAGGCTTTGTTTCAGGCTTTCGGATGTCTGGTGTAGTTGGTGAGGGGCTGGTTTGCCCTGGCCTTGGGCGATGGCTGAGAGCTCCATGGCGCCGCCTTCGAGGCCGCGGAAGGGGTGGCGGACGTCGAACGTGAAGCGAAGGCCTTGCATGAGCAGGAACTCGGGCGCGATGACATCGTCGGCTTTGGTGTCGCCCGGGATGCCGTCGGCGAACTGGCGGAGCGACATGTAGTAGTTGTCTGTCTTGGTTGCGAGGAAGAGAGCGCAGGCCATGATAGATTTCGGGTGGTAGGTCATCGGAGAGTTTGTGAGATAGAACCGTCGGAGGTATTGAATTGCAGTGGCCTATCATGCCATGTATATAGGTGAGCATGTGTTCTCCGAGGTGTGCTTGAGGTGGTTTGCATTGCCCTGGGCAAAAGTGACCGACGACTTACTCGGACTGCCGTAGGGAGTGGTGGCCTGTATGTCTCTCCCAACTCCACTGTCTTTTCGCAGTAGTATCGTACCAGCACAAGCTCCTCCTCTGGTGTCAAGCATTCAATGTCTTTGTCTTCTCCATCGCTTCCTGGCTGTGGTGTCCCTGTTGTAGAATGTGTGGCGGATGCATGGCGTTCGCGAGCCCGGCGAAGCGCGGCGCGTACTCGCTCACTAGCCACATTGTTTGTGGCCGTTCGGAGGGACTGTAGTGACTCCTCAGTGTAAGTCCATAGTCGGAATTGGGAGGAGGTGCGATAGATATCGTCTTCGATCATGTTGGCGTTCAAAGGAAAGCCCTGTTTTGCGCCGCGGGGTAGGCGAGTGCCAGTGAGTCTGTAGACAATATCTGACTGATATTACAGTTAGATAAGCAGCCAAAGAGGAGCCGTGTCGTTCTGAAAGGAGGTATTAACAAGGCTTGCTCTGCTCATACGACTAGCGAAGTTAAGAGGGTTACTCTGCTGGCGAAAGGTCGGCTTTGGCGGTGCTTATCGATAAGAACGCCACAACTAGAAAGGTGCTGCTCCGCCGGCCTCTTCGATATTCACTATGAACAGCTAGAAAGCATATATTTTACACGTATATGTTGCCTTTTTTGTAATCACTTCACGTTGAGCCATGACACCTGAGCAATGCTTTGACAAATTGGACATAGATTAGACCCCTGAAAGCAGCCATGCACAAACCTCATCGACCTGGTGATCGTCTAGCTGGTGACTGTCTTGGTAAATTCCAAGCTCTCCGAAAACATGCACAATGTTGGGCACTTGGAATCCCATCGCGCCAAAGTTGTCAACAAGCGACTTGTCATACCCATTATATCTGAATACTTTTATTAGCGTGTGCTCATCTCATCAGTCACAGAGGACCAAAATATGTCGCTTACTGGGCTAGTGGATCATCTTCAATTGTGACGGGCGCCTCTTCAATTCCCTCTCGACTGGCATCTGTGCCATTCGAAGGGGCACCTGCATAAAGGATGGCCCATTCGCGTGCGACACGCTCAAATACCTTGGGGCTCTGCAGCATCATATTGGCAACCTCAGCATCTTGAGGATCTTTGGGCTCTGGAGTGCTCAGCAAGGATTGCAGAGAGATCAAAGCAGATTTGATAGTGAGAACAGGAGACCAGGCAGTGGATAGAGTATCAAGACAGATAGCACCCTAAAGTCGTATTCATTAGCAATCAGTCTGTTGCCCCCTTCACCGGTGGAACCACTCACCGTTTGACTGCTGACATTCGGATGCCAAACTTTGGTCTCAAACTTCATAACAGGGGGTCGAAAAGGGTAGTCGGTGGGGATTTTTATGTCGATGTTGTATGTGCCGCCTTCATACGGAGTGTCTGGGGGTCCTGGGAAGGATCCTCGCAGGTGTGTCACATCATCCTGCCCGCCAACGGGCTCTGCACTGATTTGGGAGTGGGGGTCGGCATGAATGTCGGCCAGCTCCTTGCCAATGCGCCGAGTCGAACTTTTAGACATGGTGTATGTGTATGTTCGACTCATGTAAGGCGATTTTTACGATTAATGATGGTGTGTCTTATGCGAGTTCCTTCGCTAGGTTATCAGTCTGATGCCGGACGCGGGCAAGCGCTCGGATGCGCAGGGTCCGACTCGACGACTATGGGGGAGAAGTTGGTTAGAATTTGAATTTCAAGAAAAAAGTGAGCCGTGTCTATGTAGACAGGAAATGCATACTGGCGTGAGAGGGACCGATAAGAACTGCGGCTAAAATCCAGTAATCTTGTAAATGGAGGGGAAGGTATGAGGGCCGATCAGCTGGGAGACTAACTAGCTTTGGAAAGCTGCACTAAGCTTCAAGGCCGCAAATAGGTGTGCGACGAGGCTTTCGGAAGGCCTGAAAAGGCGAAAGCGCCTTATCAGGTACCAGTTTGGATTTGAATTGTCCTGCTTGTTGCCGTCGCTGCGAGGGAAAGCTGGGGGGCCGCGGACGCAGGTCAAGGCACTCAGGCACCCATGACCGCATTTAATGGCCTGAGGCGTAAATAGTCACGTGGTGATGGCAACAGCTTCCAGCTTGCTCACCCCCGAGCAGCAACACCGCAACGGCATTGGCAACTTATCCCTTCCAACAGCCAATCTCCATCACCGTCCAGCGTTATCAAGCCTGAATCCTGATTTGCTCCGTCACTACGTTCAATTTTGCCCACTAGACTCTGACAGAGCTCCTGTCGCTGGCTTACAAACATGGTCAGTCCCAGCACCAGCTCGTGCCATCCGTCCATCCGTCCATCCGGTTCACGCTTACTGACGTGCTGTCAAACAGGGTAACCAGCAGTCTAATATGGGTGGCGGCCCTGGAGGAGATGGACGCGATGATAAGGACAAGAAGGTATGATCTCCCCTTTGAACTCCGGCCAACTGATCAGCTCTGACACCCTGCCACTGCAGAAGGACAAGCCGAGATACGAGCCTCCTCCACCACCTACCACTCGCATTGGACGAAGGAAGCGCAAGGCTGCCGGTCCCAGCACGGCCTCCAAGCTCCCAGACATCTACCCTACGTCGAGATGTAAGCTGCGCTATCTTCGAATGCAGCGGGTGCACGATCACCTGCTGCTAGAGGAGGAGTACGTTGAGAATATGGAGCGGCTTCGCAAGGCCAAGGCCCAAGCTACCCAGGGTCCTGCCCGGAGTGAAGATCCTGATATGTCAGACCGAAATGCGGATGAGCGGAGTCGAGTCGATGATATGCGAGGCAGTCCGATGGGCGTCGGTAACCTGGAGGAGCTGATTGACGACGACCATGCCATCGTTTCCAGCGCAACAGGCCCCGAGTACTACGTATCTATTATGTCCTTCGTCGACAAGGACCTCCTCGAGCCCGGTGCGAGCATTCTGCTACATCATAAATCTGTCTCTGTCGTCGGTGTCTTGACGGAGGAGTCCGATCCGCTGGTGTCCGTTATGAAGCTGGATAAGGCTCCTACCGAGTCATACGCCGATATTGGCGGTCTAGAGGCTCAGATCCAGGAAGTTCGAGAGGCCGTCGAACTGCCGCTACTACACCCTGAGTTGTACGAGGAGATGGGTATCAAGCCACCCAAGGGTGTTATTCTTTACGGTGCGCCTGGAACAGGAAAGACGCTGCTGGCCAAGGCTGTTGCCAACCAAACAAGCGCCACCTTCCTGCGCATTGTCGGATCCGAGCTGATCCAGAAATACCTCGGTGATGGCCCGCGTTTGGTCCGTCAGATCTTCACCGTCGCCGCCGAGCACGCCCCGTCCATTGTATTCATTGACGAAATCGATGCTATCGGTACGAAGCGTTACGAATCCACATCCGGTGGTGAGCGTGAGATCCAGCGTACCATGCTGGAGCTGCTTAACCAGCTGGATGGTTTCGATGACCGTGGTGATGTGAAGGTCATCATGGCCACCAACAAGATCGAGACTCTGGACCCGGCTCTGATCCGACCTGGTCGTATCGATCGAAAGATTCTATTCGAGAATCCTGACCGTGAGTTCTACTTATGTTTATTCATTGGCAGATGCAATATCTAACGTTTTGCTTCATAGAAAACACCAAGAAGAAGATCTTCACCCTGCACACGTCAAAGATGTCCCTCGGCGACGACGTCGATCTCGACGAGTTCATCAACCAGAAGGATGATCTCTCCGGTGCGGATATTCGGGCGATTTGTACTGAGGCTGGTCTCATGGCTCTGCGGGAGCGTCGCATGCGGGTGCAGATGGATGACTTCAGGGCGGCTCGGGAGCGCATCATGAAGACAAAGCAGGACGGAGGCCCCGTGGAAGGATTGTACTTGTAAGGATATACAATGTTCGGTGAACGATGATATCTATCTACGCCGAAGACCTTTTTGGCCTTGATCTGTGTATTTTAATGGAACCCCATGATCCATGGGGTGGGCATGCACTGATACTCCTGAAACTCTACATCACAAACCTCGTAGCCTGTCCGCTGTACTTCATCTTGACCACCTTATATTCTTCTCGAGTATCCCATAGTCTTACAGTCCCATAGTCTTACTGCCTCGAACGTCCAGAGCAGCATAGTGCAAACGGTGCAAACAAGCTCGATAGTGTCCCGAGGCCGTCTTATCGCCGGCGCAAGCTCTTCCCCAGCCCACACCTCACTTCTCAAACATGGACGGATTCGATGAGGAAGCATTCAATAAGTTCTTTCCCTCAGGTTTTGGGAAGCAGGACAAATCTATTGATATTGAATCCCAAATTCAACGGTCCAAACGAACAGACCTCTCGGCCACTAAGCCGCTCGCTGATGCCGAAACGACAGGGCTAAATGCGCCCACTATTGCTCGACCTGCTGAAATAGAACAGCGGCCGCAGGAACCCAAAGATAGCGATGATGACAGTGATGACGACGATGATTCTGAGGATGAGGACGACGAAGATGAATTTCCTGTGTCGCACGAGCTTGTCATGAAGACACATGAGCGCGCCGTGACGACTATGACCGTGGACCCCTCGGGGGCCCGACTAATTACAGGTTCTACCGACTGCACACTAAAGTTTCACGACTTTGCTTCTATGACACCTTCCACAATCCGGGCATTCAAGTCTGTCGATCCCTCCCTGAAGAAGCAATCTGCGGCGCAAGATGCTCACACCGTGCACTACGCTGCATTCAACCCTCTTTCTCCCAGCCATGTCCTGGTTGTTTCCGCCACTGCTCAGCCGCGGATCCTGAGTCGCGATGGCGAGACTGTGACAGAGTTCGCGAAGGGCGATATGTACCTCCGTGATGCTCACAATACAAAGGGACATATTTCGGAGGTATCCAGTGGCGTCTGGTGTCCAACCGACCAGAACCTCTGTGCTACGGCTGGCTCCGATAGCACTGTGCGTATTTGGGATGCCAACGTTGGCCGGTCACAGAAGGAGGTGATTGTGCACAAATCAAGGGTTGCAGGTTCTGCTGGTCGGACGAAGATGACAGCCGTGGCTTGGGGCTCTCCGAAGCAGGGGGGGTCTAATATCCTGGTTGCGGCGGCTCTTGATGGAAGCTTGGTCATGTGGAGTGGAAATGGGCCTTTCACACGACCCAGTGCTGAAGTCCGAGATGCTCACGCTCGAGATACTTGGACAAGTGGGTTGGATATTAGCGCCGACGGCCGTCTCGTTATCAGCAGAGGCGGAGACGATACCATCAAGTTGTGGGATACCAGGAAATTCAAGACTCCCGTTACGACTGTGGCCCATCAATCGACGTCCTTCCGATACCCTACCTCCAATATTCAATTCTCGCCAAGCTCTGCAAATGTCATTGTGGGCTCAGAAACGGGCCATTTGCACATTCTGAACCCGGCGACGTTGAGACCAGAGCTAGTCACGCCTGTCACTCCAGGCTCGCCGCTGATCACTGTTCTCTGGCATGAGAAGCTCAATCAAATCCTGACTGGTTCCGCAAATGCCGAAACGCATGTCCTCTATAACCCTACAATGTCGACAAAGGGGGCCGCACTGGTTATGTCCAAGGCTCCCAAGCGCCGCCATGTGGACGACAATCCTTCTTTCACTACAGATCTCTCTTCCGGGCTTGCTGGTGATTCTGTGGTCGTCGGATCCAATGGTGTCCCGCATTATAGCTCCGCAACCTTCGCGGCACGTCACCCAACGATTGGATTGACAGCATCCGGTCGCTCTCGAGACCCGCGCCGACCACACATGCCGCAAGTCACACCCTTCGCGAAGTCACAGCCTGATGAGAAGCACATTCGTGATAATATCCCTCTCAGCTCAATGCGAGACGAGGACCCGCGAGAGGCGCTCTTGAAATACGCCGAGCAGGCTGAGAAAGACCCCATTTTCACTCGCGCATACCAAGAAACTCAACCGAAAGCGATCTACGCGGAATTAAGTGATGACGAGGAACCAGAGCCGGAGAAGAAAAAAGCACGCCGGTGATATTGAATTTGATCCTTTTCCATGTAAAATAAAACTACTATTCATCTATGCTCATCCGCTGGACGCAATTTCGAGCAAATAAAAATATGCAATCCCTTTGCTAATACCATTCCCACCCTGAGAAGTGCGCACCTCACTGAAAGATTTGACTTCACGAAGCATGGGAGCATGGCTTCCTTTGGTATTCGGGAAAACGAAGTTGCCAGCGCTACAAAACGTCTTATTTACTGTCGGGCATCAGTACCTAGGAAGCTGCAATGGGCAGACGTGGTGCTGTACGAAGTAGTACATAGCCCGTTCGCTGTTACGCTATCGATGCCCGCGAGGGGAGCGAGGAATGAAGTATAGGGATAGAATAAGTTTGGCGCGATTCATTTCAATAGCAAATTTAGTACACTCCCTTCCCTGGTATGAGAATTTACTGAGGCTTGTCTTATGAGCCATTTGATGTTCATTATAATCTTGTCTTGCCAATGGCGCAGCCCTATGTGTATCTCTATCTAGCCAAAGTTTGGGGCGGAAAAACAAATTGTAGAATAAGGCCTGCGGAGCAGACAGACTCCGGGGTAGCAACCTTACCGCTGAAACAAGCAGCGCATGGTGTCCCTCCTTGCGTATGCTGCTGTGGAATGTTCCCCTCTTTTTTTCTGCTGCCGGTGACGTCTTCCCAAGACCAGGCGATCAGCATTACCCTTGAGCCCAACCGAACTAACAATAACAATTAACGGCAACAACAGCGCGGGCTTTGATCTCGCGCATGCTTCGGCCCGAGCGCGGTTTCACTGGCGAACCTGGGTACGCTCGGCTGGGAGTTGCAGTTTAGTTTGCGCCGAGTCTGGAGCAAGGAGTGGGAAAGGCCGTTTGGTGCTGACGCAGCATCTCTCCGCTCCACCTGCGCTCTCCGTGCGTTGCCGTCAACCTCCAGCCTCCCACACGCGACTGCGAGGCGCCTTCGGAGACTACAGTTGACTGGACTTACCTGTCTATCTGCTCCACAATGCTGCCTATCGCGCTGTGAAATGCTCATCACTCATTCCCGACCTCACTCGAGTCGACTATAGCCGATCGAAGAGCTTGGTTCTGGGCCGCTTCAGGAGGACTGCGGACGGGACACCAATTCCACCCCGGCGGATGTGATTAAACCCAGCGCTTGCACTCTCGACGTCGGTTTCTATTACCGGCTAGATGGACTCATCACAGCATCCCCTGGTCGCGGGCCTGCTCACCTCGCTCGCCTCTTCGACTATTGCGCCGTCGGCCGCGACCCAATATCTCGCCTCCTATTCGCAACACACCTATGTCGCTCTTCCCAGTTCGACCTTGCTATTAACTCCTGATGGAGACGAGCAAGGGAACATGGAAAGATGGTCCTCATTCATCGGTATTGTGACTGCTCTGGTCGGCAACGTTTTGATTTCGGTAGCACTCAACATCCAACGTTATGCACACATTCGCATCACACGAGAATGGGAACAGGACAGGATCAAGAAGGAAGCGGACGGGAGGCGGGCGCATTCTGGGGAAGGCACAGCAAATCCATATGGGACTGTTGGAGGTGATGTTCGGAGGCGATCGCGGGAACACGACCGGGCTTTCGAGGCCCATCGGGAGGACGAAGATGCACCCCCCATGGGTAGAAATGGTGTCCGAGGCTCTCAAGACGGCCTACGCAATTCGTTTACATCCGATGATACCACTCGTCCGGACAACTCTGAAGACCGGAAATCTTACCTCCGCTCTCCCTACTGGTGGGTTGGAATCATCCTCATGTGTCTGGGAGAGACGGGAAATTTTCTCGCCTACGGGTTCGCGCCAGCGTCGATTGTCTCTCCCCTGGGTGTCGTTGCCTTGATATCGAACTGCGTTATCGCACCGTGCTTGCTCAAGGAAAAGTTCCGGCAACAGGATTTCTGGGGCGTGTTGATATCTATTGCCGGGGCCGTGGTCGTCGTGCTCAGCGCTAGATCTTCAGAAGAAAAGATTGGTCCCGGTGAAATTTGGATGATGATCACTCGTTGGGAGTTTGAGCTCTATCTGGGATTGACTCTCGCGCTTATCTTTGGTCTTATGTGGGCCAGCTTCTCATATGGCTCGCACTCGATTCTCATCGACGTCGGGCTTGTGGCGTTGTTTGGTAAGTCCTATGCTCGTCAAGGAGGGGCAATCGAGTGCTCATACTGACTGCATTTACTAGGTGGATACACAGCCTTGTCTACCAAGGGCGTCTCCTCGCTGCTGTCATTCACGTTGTGGCATGTCATCACATACCCCATCACTTACCTACTCGTTTTCGTTCTTGTTTTCAGTGCCTTGATGCAAATTCGCTACATCAACCGTGCGTTGCAGCGCTTTGACTCCACTCAAGTGATTCCCACGCAATTCGTTCTGTTCACCCTCTCGGTTATCATTGGAAGTGCTGTTCTCTATCGTGATTTCGAATCTATGTCGGCCGCCCGGGCAGGCAAGTTCGTGGGAGGTTGCTTTTTGACATTCCTGGGTGTCTATTTTATTACCAGTGGTAGATTTCATTCTGATGATGAGTCTACCTTTTCGACGGACGATGAAGAAGAAGCCATCGGCTTGCTTCATGGTGAACGGTACCATGATAGGATTGATTTATCTCCTCCCGCGCAACAATACCGAGTACCAAAAGCACTCCATCTCGCTCATGAGAATGAAGATGGACAATCGCCGCCAGGCTCTCTTCTAAGTCGCGGTATTGATGGGATGGATGATGATCAGCTCACTCCTCGAGAGGTTCTTTCCGGGGCTCCCTCTTCTCCAGTCGGCTCATTGACCGCGGATTCTCCCTGTTCAGGGCCATCGGTGGATCACACGTCGCCATTACGCCCGCCGTCTCGTATGTCCAATCCCTGGGCGGACTCCGCGAATGCCCCTCTTGAAACTCCCAAATCCGACACCGAAATCTACTGCCACACTCCGCTGCCTCCGCACGATGGCGACACAGGCCCGGAGTCAACTGTTCTTTTGCGCTTTCCTCCTGCACCTGGCATCGAGGAAGATTCGCCGAACAAGCCTCCCGTGCTCCGACGGGCTTCAACTCCTACTGCAGCAGATCAGCCTCATGCTAGTGACCGAAGCCACACGACCTTGGAAACCCCTTCGCGACGAGTAATGCGCAACTCTATTTCCAACCGCTTCTCTCCTGGCACCCTTCTTCCCACTCTTTCGGGTGGCTTTAGTGCCGTCGTTGCAGAATCCTTGCGGCGTGGTGAGGGTAGCCCATTGAAAGACCGTGCCCGGCGAAAGCAAGGACGCCGCAAGCAACTCGATGGTGCCTTTGAGTATGGAACCGCTCACCACCGAGATGGGGATCTCGTCGCTGATGAGGATGGTCTCGATAGCCCCCTGACTATTGCCGCCGCGCGCCTCCAATCTGCCACCAGCCTGGCCGCACCTTCTGTGGGGGCTGGACGGTCCACCCCTGCTCTGACCACGGAAATCTACACCACCCCAGCCCAGCAATCAGATGAAGAGGTAACGCGTCTGCGCAGCTTTAGTGACTCGTGGAGCGGTGGCCTTGCATGGCTTGGCGGTGCGCTGCGAAAGAATCAGCACGGCCAGGGTGTGGATAGCGGTGCGATCACGCAAGGAACCGCGACTCCGCAGGATGACCGGGGTCTATCCGATCAGGGCGGTCACAGCCAGCATGATACTGGAAACGCGGAGGCCGAATCTCGGCCATAATTGCAGCAAGGAGCAAAATGGAGGGCCGGACAACCCCTGTGTTCTGAGCCATACATGAAGAGTGGCTGGGTCACTCAAACCGTACATACACATTCATAGAGGACATCCTCATACCCTCACATCCTTCTCGTTGATTTTCTTTCTAGCTTCTGATTGGCGGGTGGGTTATTATATTCTGTCGGCATAATTGGGTTGTAATCGGCATTGCATTTTGCGGGGTATATTCTCTTAGGCATTTAATATCTCTCCTCTGTGACTTGTGTTCGTCGCGTCTTTCTGGATTCCCAAAGGCGAGTTCTACATCGCTACTTCTCTCCTTCTTCTGTCTATTGTCCCAATCTCGCATTTTTGTACAATTTATTCTTCTCCAGCTTCAGACAACCAGTGATACCTAATTTGGATTTTTCTATCTGCTGGGGAACCTTAAGACCGAAAGTTAGGGAAATTGTAACTTGCATGATGCCTGCTCATCAGCAGGAATGCGAGCTGCTCATAGGTGGAAAAAGAATGAAGAATGCCTGAGACAAAAGTACCCATCGCAGACCCAGCCGGTGGCCTATTGAGGATCTTCAACCGGCATTGCCTGTTAAGATGGCTAGCTCTCAGGGTTTCCATGTATTTAGCCTTTATTCAGCTTTCCCCGCCTCTCAAGCCTAAGCCTGTGATGAGCGCAGTGGAGTTCGCTCTTCCATTCTTGAATCGCGATCTCCACAAAGAACCTTTCGCAAACAAGACAGAGAGCGTCGGCTAAGTCGCGGGTTGAGCTCCGTTCCGCGATGGTCTTAGCGTTTGAAACTAAACCGAGAACAACCAGAAGTATAGTTTACTCCTGCAGCCCATCATGTTCCCCGGGATCGCTTCATCTCCGGTGCATGCCCTAGATTTCGAGCTAAGAGTCCATCTAATGTCCGCTCGACCCCGATGGCGCGAGTCTGTGGCCAGACGGAGAAGCCCCGGACACATTTTCCCCGCGGGGTCGAGCAAATAAATTTTGATCCGTGTTTCCTTATTATTCCCGGGATGAAATCAATTGTTTTGGTAGCGAAATTTTGTCTTCAGTATTTCAGAGCCCTCAATTGCGCTAGGGACTGGACGTGGACTTAGCATTTGGAAAGCATTGGCTTGAATAGCCCTTTCGCGTCATCCAAGATGATCGTCAAGGGATTTACTGGCGGGCTGCTGCTTGTGCAGCTCGTCGCCGCTGTTTCTGGAAAGAGCACACCGCTATACAAGGATGCTAACGCACCTGTCGAGCAGCGAGTCAAGGATCTGCTGGGCCGAATGACAATTGATGATAAGATGGCTCAATTGATGCAAGGTATGCGTTTCACACGATTGAGGATTGATCTGCTCATGTTAATCTGATTCCGCTGTCAGGCGACATCACAAATTGGATGAACCAAACGTCGGGTGCATTCAACTACTCTGGGTTGGTGACAAACATGGAGATGAAAGCAGGCACCTTCTATGGTATTGTTGTCTTTGAAGCCTTCAATTATTTCCAAGGTTTCATATTAACAATATTTCTAGTCGGATATCCGGTTGCTTGGGATTGGATCGCGGACAATATCAAGAGGGCACAGGACTATCTGCTTCAGAACACCACCCTTGGGATTCCAGCTCTTGTCCAGTCAGAGGGTATGTGTTTTGCCAGTGAAGATCCATCGTGTGAGAATTTAGACTGACGAATCTTCCTGTTATAGGGATTCATGGATTCTTGGTCGGCAATGCGACTATCTTCAACTCACCAATCGCATATGGATGCTCTTGGAATAAAGAGGTAGACGGTCCGATTTAATTTTGCACCTGGCTTTGAGTACTGATTGATAAAATCCAGCTCGTTCAACAAATGGGGCAGGTAATTGCACGAGAAGCCCAAACTCTGGGTGTCAACCAGCTTTTCGCACCTGTGGTTGATTTGGCTCGCGAGCTTCGCTATGGACGAGTAAGTTGCGGCCCGTTAATCTGACACCTATGACTAGATATCTGATAAACGAACGAGTCTGTAGGTCGAAGAAACCTTCTCAGAAGACTCATACCTTGCCGGAGAAATTGGTTATAGCTATGTGAAGGGTTTGCAGAGCAAGAACGTCTCGTCAATGGTTAAGCATTTCGCGGGATTCAGCAACCCCGAACAAGGTTTAAACACTGGACCAGTTCATGGAGGCGAAAGAGAGCTGCGAACGACGTAAGGATCCAATTCCCATGTTGGTCGATCATACTGATGACTTGTCAGCTGGCTGCCGTCATTCAAGCGAGCCATCATCGATGCCGGTGCCTGGTCCATCATGGCAGCATATCATTCGTAAGGATTTTCTATAGGCTCCCGAATGCACATGGGATACTGATTCATCCATGCTAGATACGACGGAATTCCAGCGGTTTCCGACTACCACACTCTCACTGAAATCCTGCGAGAGGAATGGGGCTACGACTATTTTGTTATGACAGATGCCGGCGGAAGCGACAGATTATGCAGCTACTTCAAGCTTTGTGAGAGTAAACCGCTTGATATGGCTTCCGTTACCGAGCAACTTTTAACGGCCGGGATTGACGTTGAAATGGGAGGCGGTTCTTTGTAAGAGCTCATGCCACATGGTTGGCAGCGTGCAAGAAACTAAAGCGTCAACAGCAACTTCCAAAAGATCCCCGAGCTGGTGAAGTCTGGTAAGCTTGACATTGACACGGTAAACACGGCTGTGTCTCGACTACTTCGCGTCAAGTTTGAAATGGGCCTCTTCGAGAACCCGTATCCTGCCGCGCCAGAAACTAAATGGCATAGCCTGATCAACAATGCTGAAGCCAAACAGCTTGCTAGAGATCTGGACAAGGAATCGATTGTGCTCTTGGAAAATCATAAGGAGACTCTCCCCTTGAAGAAATCCGGCAGCATTGCTGTAATCGGACCAATGGCACACGGGTTCATGAATGTAAGTCGAGGTCCATTCCCCCCTTTAGGAATAATAACTGAGATTCATTCTTTGCCCAGTACGGAGACTATGTTGTATATCAAAGTCAATATCGAGGCGTCACTCCACTTGATGGTATCAAGGCCGCAGTTGGTGGCAACGCTCAGATCAACTATGCCCAAGGATGTGAACGGTGGAGCAACGATGAGGCAGGGTTCGACGAGGCTGTCGAAGCCGCGAAGAAATCCGACGTTGCCGTTGTTGTTGTCGGAACATGGTCCAGGGATCAAATGCAGCTCTGGCAGGGCTTGAATGCAACGTGAGTGAAACACTGTTTTGACCGCCCCAAAATCCCACTGAGATGTTTATAAAATCCTGACGCCATATCAGAACCGGTGAACATGTTGACGAAGACGACCTGGCCCTAGTAGGCGCACAGGGCCCGCTCATCAAAGCCATTGTTGACACCGGCGTGCCGACCGTTGTCGTTCTCTCCAGCGGCAAGCCTGTCACCGACACCTGGCTCTCCAACACGACCTCCGCCCTGGTTCAGCAGTTCTATCCATCTGAGCAAGGCGGCAATGCGCTTGCCGATGTCTTGTTTGGTGACTATAATCCTTCTGGAAAGCTATCGGTTAGCTTCCCCCGCTATGTCGGCGATCTTCCCATTTTCTACGATTACCTGAATTCGGGCCGCTCAATTGGGGATTCGGGCTACGAAGCTAGCAACGGGACCCTCGTGTTCGGGCACCAATACGTTCTCGGCAATCCACTTCCGTGGTATCCCTTCGGCTACGGGAAGAGCTACTCTACGTTCGAGTACGGATCGGTCAGCGTCGATCGCAGCACTATCTCTGCTTCAGACAGCAGCGTTACGGTCAGCGTCGATGTGACAAACACCGACAAGAGCCGGGACGGCACAGAGGTTGTCCAGGTCTATGTCTCCGATGACATTGCTTCGGTGGTTGTTCCCAACCGCGCACTGAAGGGATTTGAGAAGGTTGTGATTCCGGCCGGAAAGACCAAGACTGTCAAGATTCCCATTCGAATTGAGGACATTGGTTTGTGGAACACTCGTATGCAGTACGTTGTTGAGCCCGGCAACTTCACCGTGTTGGTTGGCAGCAGTTCGGAGGATATCAGGGGAAACACTACATTTACTGTGCGGTAGTTCTGCAGACTCCCTGCTCCGTGTATGCCTTCTTCTTGAATGAGTTCATTAAAGTCTATATCCAAATTCTGCCAAATATATTCAATAATGCATGTATAACCTCATTGCCACGTTCATGCAATATTTGAAGTTTTCTAAACCCAGGACATGCGTTTGTTCCACGAATTAGGTGGGTTTGAAGAGTCCGTCTCTTCATGCAATGGCCACCGGGGTCGTTGGTCGGGCTCCACTCTCGTCAGTGTTAGCCGCTTCGCTGCACGGACTGAATTACTGCTCCGGGGAATCACAGGCAATATAACTTCTTCGGTGTCAGAGTCTGCGTCTCGCTCCAGGCTGAGGACAACCTCGATCGCTTGTTGATCTTCGATGACCTTCGGGTGGCGCTGAGCGAAATACCGGGCATATTTGTACAGCGACCAGTAACAGCTGAACACATTGACAAATGTCAGGACGATCTTGTAGAAGGTGTAATAGAAGATCATGACCACCCATCCGATGCGCTCATTCTTCAGGCGGAGGTGAATCTCGTTGAAAATGATGACGTTGATGATATACATGCCGATGGTGACGCCGAGAAGCATTCCGCAGAAACTGGGACGCACAATGAACGAAATGGGAAGAACGAATGGAGCAAGAAGGTAGATTAGGGTCTCATAGACCTATGCAATATGGTTAGCACTAAAGTTTCACCATGCCTCCCGTAAAAAGAATATCGAACCTCTTGGAAAACGCAAAGCTTGGCGCCGATCTCCCACCAGCCCAGCTTCCAGCTCGTTAGAATATACTTCATGTCATAGTACATGCCCACAACAAAAAAGAAATTCCAACGCTTGAATCTTTGTGAGAAGATGGTCATTTCGCCAAAGCCTCCACGACTGCCGCTGCCGCTGAAAAAGACCGATGATGGAGTTTCGGTCTCCACAAACACCGACGAGCACATAGTGATACGTCCTCCAAGCCGTCGGCAGCTATCTCCGAAGAACCAATCTTCCGAGACGGAAAAACCAGGATGTTCATTGAATGTCTGCTTTAGGAATTCGGTATTCCAAATTGAAATGGCGCCATGAGGAAAGGTTGCACTTCCCAATTTACCAAAGAACGCTCGCTGCAGACCGGACATTTTGTATTCCAGATCCTGCGCTTGCTGACAGAAAGTCCCTTTTGAGGAGTTAGGGCCGACGCTCTTGATCGTATATCCAATGCACTTGACCTTGCCCTTCAGGCGGTCGCTGACGATGGGGAAATTGGGAGGCAAGGCACAATCATCGTCGATAAGAAGAACGTTTTCGAATCCCCTGGCGGCATAGCAACCGGCAAATTGAGCAACAATTTTGGATCCGATAGGCACCCAGAGGTGATTGACACCGTAAGGCCGACAGACTTCTTCCGTGTTGTCAAGCGGGGTCTCCGAGTTTCCATTTGCAATGACAAAAATATTCTCTAGTGGGAATATCTCTAGAGCAGCTTTTAAAGTCGGACCGATGATATTCGCGGATTTATAGCATGGAATCAACAGGGCCGTTGTTTTAACATTCTCGGCCCGGTGTTCGGGATCGGTGTCTGAAGTTTCATTTTTTTGTGCTGGATCTTTTTCGAACAAGATCAAAAGTGGTAGAAACGCGTAACTGTGTCGCGTGGTTAAGTTTTTTTCACGCGAGAAATGATATGACAGTTCTTACAGTGCAGCAACTCCGATTGTTATGGCGTATCCTCCCTGGATCACAAATTTATTTGCGACGACCCAGTAGAGCCACCAAACGGCACCTTTCCATAAGGGGACGCCAATCAAGACAAAGTAGACGAAAAGGATCAGCAGAACGTAGATGGCATATTCGAACAATACCCGAACCCAGTATTTGCGATGAAGAGCTACCCCTCTTGCTTTGGCTTTTTCATAGGCATCGTGCATACTACTTTGGCGACTGTGCTGGGTGCGAGAGCTCACTCGACTCATCTGGGTTGGACTGAGTGCTGCATTTTTGATCGGTGTAATCGGTTCCTTTTCAAAGAGTGGGGACGGGGATGGTAAAGGCGGCGTTAAAAGAGTATGCGTTCTGAGCTTCTCCCATTCTGAGAAAGTCAAGTTAGATATGCTATCATTTCCAATTGGATTGGTATGATCCTAGGCGTACCATGGATTTCTGGAGGATTAGTGCGTGGCCGTTGTGCGGCAGCGGGCCTACGGACTCTGCGTGTGGAGAGACTGAAGGATCGACTGAGGTTTCCGTGCTGCTTCTGACTTGCCGCTGCTGCGTGCTCATATGGAACACGATCATTTCTGGGGAGGGACTTTTCCCACTTTGTTAATTCCCAGGGCGAATTGAACTTCGCCGTTGCCAGGAGTGGCCTCGGGATAGGCACATCCTCCATAATGGAATGCCGGGCATTCCTCTTGATCGACATTTAGAGTGTACAATGCATAAAAGTGGATGGATGGATAAACGATTGAATGAATGATAATACAGTCAAAGTTGAGAAATAAAAGAACGAACGGCACCAGCTGTCGCCAGAGAAAATGAGCGTGAGTTTGGGGTCCGGGCCGAAGATGGGGAACCTGAATATTCTATAAAAACCTGTATGCCTTGCCAATGGGAAAATTTTAGCCTGGTGTTGTGGATCTTAACACGGTGTGTATGCTCCATTCTCATCCTGGACCTAGATCTGGATGGGGCCGAACATGTCTGGAAGGGGGTCTAAACCTTGGGGCTCTGATTCCCAAACTTGCGAAATGAACACCTAAATGCAACATAAATTGACACCTGGTATATTTCTTGCATATTATTGGACAAGATGACGGAATATCCAAGCGTAGATGAGGCCATCTTCATGCAGGATACGGCGAACCCCGTGGGTACGCTTGTTTGGGGCCAGACATTTCCTACCTTCCCAAAAGGATGCGAGTGGGGAGACCGGGGGAAAATGAAACACATTTTCGATCATTGACGGCCTAATTTATGCTTTATAAGTAGCCATTAATAACCTTCATTCGAGCTCCTGGCTGTGGATAAAGGACCGCTGTCAATTCTAGTTCTCGGTCTCCGCCCGCTCTCAACCCTTTACGGTCAACATGTTTTAGATCAGCGATGCATTTTTACGGCCATGGTGCTGCATATAGCACTGACTCCGGTGCTAAGAATAATTTCTTCCCTTGGGACAGGATCTTTGGGTTGTTTTAGCCAGTCCAGCTTTTCTGTTTTGGATCATCGACGATCCAGATCGGTTAACCGGTTAGCAGAGATTTTAGCGTACCATCTTGTAGAACGCAGCCTTATGGAAATCCACTCACCAAAGCCAATAAAAAAGTGATCACGATCCATTTAGCCCCAAGATCGTCGGTTTGTTTTCCTTATTCTACATGAACTAAATTTACTTGGCTGGCTTAGATGTGGGCTGAGTACCAACGCACGCGTCGTAATGGTAGTGGGGAGAGGTTGCCTCGAATTGGACCAACTTGGCAGAGCTTCAGCGCCCCACAAAGACTACCGAACCAGTACGGTGTACTCCGTTGGGTTGGACTCGACCAGATACCCTGACTAAGGGATAATTTCGAGCAACGGAAGTGTCCAACAGCTCGATTTTTGTTCGGTCAACTCTTTACCTTTGGGTGGTGATGGTCGTCTAAGCCGACTCGGGCGTTTCCACATTTAGGATCAATCGCGAACCCACAAAAATAAAGTTCCAGGTACGAAGCGGCTCATAGTGCAGAATCGCGGGTTGGCTTTTTTTAGGCGCCCCAAAAAGGCTAAGCGAACGGAAGGGGCGGAATAGATTCCTCTAACTGTAATGCTGGCCTCAACTCCGGTAAGAGATTTGTGAGGCATAAGTATACGTGCCTTTTTGTTCACTCAATGCATTATTTACTTTATTTACTCAGTCAAAGACAAACGGAGTGCATAGTATACAATAATAAACAACCGTTCGAAAGTGGATTGCCATGACGTATGCTAAGGAGTTCGTAGACTCGGCATCAGGTGGTCTGAGGATACTCGTCTGAGGTTCGTCCCACAGGTATGTGATTCAAACAGAAATAATCCTATAATGATTTCTAGATGCGAGTATCCCTACCATTAAGAGAAGAGTATAACAAATAAGACTCATTCACTCCGTACTCCGTACCAGCTAGCATGCCCAAGCTGCATAGGGTTAAACGTATTTTGTCTCACAAATCAAGCCACAGGGAGAACGACACGCAATCGTGTCCCGCATTCACCGCACGTTGACATGTTTCCGGGGTTCCCGCATTTCCTTATTTTTTTGACGTGGGCACAAAAATTGGCAACTTGTGTCGATCATCACGACATAACTAGAAATGAGGATTTTACCTCTGCTAGTCGTCTTGTTAGCATACTGCGGCGGGAATAGCGTATAGTCTGTCGGTGTCTTTGATGAACATAAGTTCGTGGAAGCCATGGGCCCCCTCCCCATTGCTTTGATATGAACATACAATTGAATCGGTGAGTGTCGCTATCTACTGGAGAAAATTAGGGCGCGAAATCCGTTAGCTGGGCTCGCAGCTAAGGAACCTATGAACTTCCCTCCCCCGCAGTGGAGTGCTGGAATAGCCCCGAGAGGCCTAGTTCGAGGCCTTCTGCTTGCGCACACGATAGATTAGTGGAAAAGGAGTCTCGATGGATCAGGGGCAATGTAATCAATAGCCCACAAACTACTATTGGGATCGGCGATGAGCATTATGCTGGGATGTCGACGTGGAAGGCTCGAATACTATTTCGCGGACAGAAATTCAAGACATGGAAGGGCCCGAGGGGCCTCTCGTAACCATGGGTATGCAGTTTAGACAGCAGATTTTAGGGGTTGAGTCGGTTAAATTTATATTTCCCGGGCGTGTATATTGCTCGTCCACAATCACAATGATAGAGTACTTTGGCAGGCAGAAATTGAAAATTATTATTCCTCAACTCCGGCTAACTCCATTAGTTTTCATTCACATGGAGGTTGCCAACAGGCCTTTGGCCTGTGAGTTTATATGCCAGCTCCTCGGATAGTTCCTGCAGTTGCAGTTAGTTACGTCTCCTTCACTGACTACTGAGTATTGGACTTCGGATTTGGAATATGCGAGAAATTTCTTCTATATTATCAAAAGCTGAACTATAAGCCCTTATTGTTATCGCCTATGTATGTCCAAGGTGAAATGTTGCCCGTCCAGTAACGAGTGGCTACCTATATAACGTTCAATAAACTTTCGTCAGCTATGGGTCTTGCGCACCCGTAGGTACCGATTGATCCCTTCATTGATTCGCCTACGGTTAAGCATTGGCCAGAAAAGTAGCGGCGTTGCTGCGTATCAGGAATTGATGCCCTGCATAAAGTATATAAGATTCTTCCAATGTCTTCTCCTGTTCTATTCCCCTCTTTTTCTTGCAGTCTCATTGCAGAATACGGATTGAGTACGTCTCTACTAACCTGGCCAAGCTTTTGACTAGAATTTTATCAATTGAATTCATGTGTAACCTGAACGTAGAAGCATGGGCGGTCATAAGAATAGCGTATACTTCAAGTGCCAGCAGTGCCTGTACCCTCAGGCTCTGATCCCGAGCCATTCCGAGCAGCAGCTCTACTCGATAATGCATCTCCTGGATGCGGAAAGACGGGAATATCAGGTCTCTTGCCACCCAACACAGGGGTAGACGGGTTGCTCTGTCCATCCCCCGAGCGACCTTCTGCACGCCTCGTCTTCGCACCCTCCTTCAATTTCTCCCAGCGGTCCCGATATCGCCCAAGTACTTTGTTCAACTTGTCATTCTCGCGCCCAACACGATCCAGCTCTTGCTCGCCGCGAAGAACAAGATCCTCCAGTTCTTTGATTCTAGGATCGGCATCCGACATTGTCTGTGCGGTGGAAAGAGTTGTCACGGGAGAGTTGGCGGCCGACAATCCATGTGCCATATGCTCGGGAGATCCGGTATTGTGGTGATGCATTGCTCTTAGAGATTGCTGCAGCGCCATGGATGAGGATTGTGCATTGACCTCCCACATATGCAAGCGTTTCGAAAGGGTATCAGATAGCTGCTTGAGAGCCTGGTTCTCCATCTGTAATTCTTCCAATGTCTTCGGATTCTGCAAGCTCATGAGCTTGTTAGCAGCACCGCGACGTCCGGTCTGGGAGGCATTTGCAGTGCTTTGTCGCATCTCCGGAGATGGCGGGGTTTCCCGTGCATCCACGAAGTCGTCGTCGCCCTCGTCAAGGCTGTTTCGGCGGGCCTCTTTCTCAGCTCGAGTCAAGATTCCCGCATATGACATCGTTCCTCCGGTCGTAGGAACGACATAGAATGACTCCGCTGGATTTCCAGGGCTTGTACCAGGAAGGTCCTGGATCGAGCGCAGTGCTGCTCGGGAGAACAGTCGGTTGACGTCCGGCTCCCTGCCAATAGATTTGCGGTCTGGAGTCGCATGGTGACGGTCCACTTTTGTCTCTGCAGGGGATTTGCGACTGGCTGGTGGCGCTTTGGTAGGATCCTCCGTCCCTAGAGGAAGTCCTGCAAACGCCAGTGGTGCAGAAATCTTAGAAATTAGACCTTCGAATGTAGAATAAAACCGCTGGAATGAATCGTCCGTGGTCGATGGTTTAGCTTTCGACTGAGTTGACTCGCCGTCCGAAGGTACGACCAGCTGGGATGTGATTTCCGTGGGACTGGGCAATGGGGGAGACCAGGGTTGTCTGGGTGTTCGACTATTCCGATTCTTGGTCGGGACCTCTCGTAGTCTTGACTCGCCGGTTTTGACTCTCGAGGGCCCTTCAGTCATGGTCGCTCCGGCTTGTTGTGAGGAAAGGGTGGGTGATACTGGTGACCCACGACGCGGGTGAGCTGGTATTCCTCGCGCGGATGCTAGGTTGCTGGCGATAGAGGAAGACTCGCGACTTGGCAAACGAGTATTCCCCGGCAGCCTTGGAGGTTGGTTTTGGGCATCTTGGCTTGGGGTCTTTATGGCCCCGGCATCTGCTGTAGAAGGCTGAGCTGATGGGTTTGTGGATGGAGCGACGGGCGGTGATTCGGCAGATGCGTGGGCGGGATGCTCGTGCTGAAATCTCAATATCTTGGCTAGCTTCTTGTGGTGGTGCTCGAGAAGCTGCAGGGTGCGGAGGGCCTTGGGCCGATAAGGTCAGTACCCGATCGATTCGCCGGGGAGGGCGGCCTCGACATACCTCTTGATCGGCGCTGCTCTGAGCTACAGTCGCGAATTCACCGGCAGCCAGATCATGTTCCTCGCTAGCGGCGACAGGGTTGGACTTCCGCGTCTCGAGGACGGCGTTGCGCGCGTGGGTGTGGGCCTAGAACTCATTAGATGACAATAGCATGTGGGGGAACACGATCTTACCAGAGTGAGCGGAGCAGCCTCCATGGTTGAAGATTCAACAGCGCATGGGCCGCGAAAAAGGCATGCCTTGATGCTCCAGGACTAGGAACTGCAGTGGTGCAGAGGGAACGAGTGACGCCATGCCAGTTGGAGACGGGCGGAGCAACTGCGGAGATTTGGTAACTTTGGATAGGCGGGCCGTACGGTAAGTACCGGCCAGTACTGCCAAAGATCTATTGTAATCTATGTGTTTGTATAGTTCTGGCACACCCCGGTCCTGGGTTTCTCTCATGAGGACATTCCCTTCATAGACATCGCCTGATCAAGTCCTCCTTACCTAGAAAGAGGGTAGTATTCATCTGCCACAATGGCCTTGTTGGATTCTGAACGCAGCGACGGCCGGCCACAGGCGTCACATCCGCATTCTGGACGGTGGAGACGTAAGCTACACAACGCGGGCCACGTCAGAACCACGGGGTAGATCCGCGAGCTCTGCTCTTTGCCCCAGTCGAACCAAAAAGAAAGACACAATCTGAAGCTCCATAGGCGATGGATCACGGATCCCGGAGCATGAACTTGGTATTTCGATGGCGTCGATAGTGAAACAGGCCACATCGTAGCAGGAGCGCATGGGTGTAACACCATGGTATCCGCAGCGGACACCTGACGACTGACTAAGTGGCTGAGGAGCGTCTAAATGGAGCTCCTCCCCTCGATGCAAGTGGAACCAGAACCAGCCCAGGGGAATCTCATTGTCTTCACTGCTCCCGATGCTATTCGTCCTCCACTAGACACCCCCTGGGACTTGCCTACCACCTCATCCTCATGCGGTGGTTCTACCCTCGACTCTCCATTGTCTCTGCATCGCGCGTCCGGGGCCAGACTCTCCGCTCGACATGGCGGACTCCGAATCCTCCAGTCTGAGAGGCAGTGGCAGCAGGTCGCGTCGGGCCTGGACAGTGTCAGCAGAGTCCGAACCGATGGATAGCTCTAGTCGGAGCAATGGTCGCTCCTCGATTGACTCCAATGAACGACCCAAGACCCAGGGAGGCGAAGCTCCCGACTCCGCAAAGGCTGGCTCCAGCGGTTTCTCCAAGCTCATCAGCTCGCGTCGGCGACGGAAGAAGAGGAACAACCAGCCGCCAGCCGATGAGCCGCCAGTGCCAGGTATCGTCACGGAGGAGGACCTGCATTTAAGCCGGTCAAATGAGTCTCACGATGGCTATTCGGGCGTGCCGTCATCCAACGCTAGCTCGGCCCCGCCGGGAGGCGAGGTCATCAATATTTTGACCGACGATTCTGAGCCAGACAGGTAAATTGATTTTTCTGTGCTCTAATTCTTATGACTTCGGGTTAACCCTTTCTTCTCTGTCTTTAGGACGCCCCCGCTGACCTCTCACAACTCCCATACGGGTTTCTATACTTCCTCCTCCCCGCTCATCAAAACAACCTCGGTGAATACTACCGACAAGGAAGAGACAGAAGCAGACGTGGACTCGGCGGTCAGCGGCCCAAGCGCTACGGGGTCTGAGTCCGCTCCAAGTGAACCTCGCGAGAATCAGCCGAGACGAGGAACGCAATCGAGCATGACCCTGGATATTCCGACAGACTCCAACAGCAAGCGACGCAGTGCTTCTCCTGCAAGGCGTCTCAAGGATGCATTTAGTCCGTCGGATAAGAAGAATGCGGATACGAACGACGACGCTTCATCCAAATCGGCCAGTAGCCGAAGCGGGCGAAGTCTATTCAGCAGTCGTCGAAGCAGTCTGTCCTCGAAACGGGCCCAGGCAACCCCAGAGGCCCCTCCACCCCTGCCTCTCCCCATTCGCACGGATTTGACTGAGGACAAGCCTCGTAAGCGATCTCTGGAAGCGAGTCCATTGCCCAACACCCCTCCGCACACCGCGATCCCTGCGCCAGCAACCACAGTCACCCCTCCCACGCCTACAGAGCATGTTCCGCTCAACCCTCAGATCCTGTCAGAAACTGTAACAGACTCACCCGAGTCCATCAAGTCCCGCAATTCAATGTCGGGAGCCGGCATCACCGTGAGCTCCTCGGGTAATATGATCTCACACCGGCGGGTACGGTCTGCCTCCGCAGCTCACGTTCCGAGCAAATTGTCTACATCCGTGACTGCATTAAGCCCTCTGGAGGAAAATAAGGCGCCCAAAAGTGGATCGAGTCAGCAAAGCGGCTTCTTCTCCTCTGTGTTCTCTGTGGCCCAGAATGCAGCATCCTCAATAAGTAACACGCTCAACTCCCAGCAAAAAAATCGTATCACCCCTCAACCTTCAACTCCTGGTCTTGACACTTCTCCGATAGAAACAGTATCGGAGGAGACCGATCAAGGGTCAGATCAAAGCAGCAAAAATGGGGAAGGGAAACCGTCGACGATGGAAACACTTGGGTCTGGAGATTTGAAGTTCAGCCATCTGGATATTGACGCCCCGCCAGGTGAGATAATTTCCACTGCCGATGGTGTGGTTGTCACGAAACCAGTTACTCCTGTCGACAAGCGCAAGAACCCGGCTGTGTACCAGCGGGATGAGGAAGCCGCAAAGCTCGAAGATCAGCGGGCTGCCCGGGCTGTCAATATGGCCTACGAGAAGCCCGAGTCCGCTACAATCGGATCTCCTGGTGACAATGTCTTGGAGCTCCAGTCTACTGTGTCTCTACCCAAGGATGGAACAATGACTGGAGACCACACGCCCCCTAGTGGGAGTATTCTTGACGGAGATATTGGTAGTGGCATCAAAAGGAGTGGTAGTGTGCGCAGTCGGCTTGCACGTCGTCATCGAGGCTCTTCTGGGGCTACGACCTCGACCATTGGCGCGATCGGTGCCAGCGCCCTAGCCCTTGGTGTTCCTGGTGTCAATGCCAGTGTCCCTCGCTTGACCGGCTTTGCTGTTGCAAGCAAGAAGCGCAACAGGGACTTCCACCAATTGTTTCGAAGCGTTCCTGAGGATGATTACCTGATTGAAGACTACAGCTGTGCCCTGCAACGTGAGATCATCCTTGCTGGCCGAATCTACATATCCGAAGGTCATATCTGCTTCTCCAGCAACATTCTTGGATGGGTGACAACCCTTGTTATCAGTTTTGATGAGGTCGTCGCTATCGAAAAAGAGAGCACAGCCATGGTCTTCCCCAATGCAATCGCCATCCAAACCCTGCATGCTCGTCACACCTTTCGAAGTTTGCTCAGTCGTGAATCGACATATGATCTTATGGTCAACATTTGGAAGATCAACCACCCATCTCTCAAGAGCTCTGTCAATGGAACTCGGGTAACAACTGGTACCGGTGACAAAACAGAGAAGGTCGGCGAAAGTGACTCAGAGAGCGATGTCTCTGACGAGGATGAGATCTACGATGAGGATGAAGAAGGTGATCATGCCGATAGCTTCTTTGAAGCTGGACCCAGTGCCAACGCAAGCGAGAAGTCGCTGCCGGGGCGGGCTGGTTTGAGCCGTCAAACCTCAGGCCTATCGACGAACGCAATGGCACCAGCAGCTGCGAACAGCAATGCCGATACTAAGAATGGTGACAAGGCGGGAGCCCCCAAGGAAGCTGATTTCCCTGGTCCAGCCACGCATGCTCCCACGGAGTACACCGACCCCAATGGACAATACGAAAGGGTCATAAAGGACGAGCTCATTCCGGCGCCGCTCGGAAAAGTTTATTCTTTGGTCTTTGGACCGGCATCAGGAGAGTTCATTACCAAATTTCTCGTGGAAAATCAGAGATCGGGCGAACTACAGTTCGAAGCAACGGCAAAGGGCCTCACAAACGAAAGCCGCGTTCGGAAGTATTCCTATATCAAGCCTTTACCCGGCTCCATTGGTCCGAAGCAAACCAAGTGTATCAGTACCGAGACCTTGGACTTCTTGGATTTGGAAAAGGCTGTCCTTGTCACCTTGAGCACTCAGACTCCCGATGTGCCTAGCGGCAATGTTTTCGCTACCAAAACCAAGTACCTTTTCACCTGGGCTCCCGGTAACCAAACACGATTCCTCATGACATGCAACATCGAGTGGTCCGGTAAGAGTTGGTTGAAGGGCCCCATCGAAAAAGGCGCAACCGACGGCCAGACTTCGTTCGGAACGGAACTTGTCAAGGCTCTAAAGGTTGGCGTTGTCCCTCGTGTTCGCACGAATGGCGCTGGCAAGGCCAAGGGTCGCCGTAAGAAGGGTGATGTCGGTGCTAATGATGATGCTGCGGTCGCCTCTTTGAAGGCAGTCGTGGATCCCACCTCAGGCCAGGCCGAGTCTTGGGGTCTGTTCGAACCAGTCCGTCCTATACTGGAGCCAGTGACCAGCATGCTCAAGCCTCTTTGGAGTGGAAACATTGCTATCCTGCTTGTTGGCATTCTGCTTTACATGGCATTCTTTCGAACCCCATCGACCTCATCCAGGCTCGGACACGACATTGGCTTCACCGGCCTCAGCCTTCCTCAGCGGCTCGCTGCTTACGAAGAAATGTGGCAGCGCGAGGAAAGCGAACTCTGGAACTGGCTAGAGGATCGAGTGGGCATGGATGGCATGGCATTCCCAGTGCTTCATCACCGTACCTCAGAAGCCTATGCTAGCCGCCGATCCACCCGTGCCAGTCCAGCAGACGAGCGTGATCTCATTGCCCGTCTGCGTGAGGAGCAGGTTTCCGATCGGGATATGGATCATGCGATACGAACGACGCGCCAACGGCTTGACATTCTCGAAGAGATAATGAGCAATCGCAGGGTGGAACGGACTCCCACCGAAGAGCCTCCTGTTCGGAGCGAGCTGTGAGCTCTTCGCCATCATCTCAAACCAACTCCTTCTTGCTCCTCCCCCATTTTCTCCCGCACCCTAACAAAGGTGCACGTCTCTGAAAATCAAGACTACTGCAGTCTTTCACCCTACATTCCTTCTCAAATTGTCCGTTACTATGGTTTTTTTCTCGAGAAGTCACGATGAAGCCTCGACCCCCTAACCATTGATGAGACTCATACCGTTTACTCACCCCAATATCTATCGACAGTCGCTCATTCACGCTTCGTGCTTTATCTCATCCCTCGGGTCAGGTTCGCACAAGCTTTCTCATTCCATGTACATGAGCGCCAACTGCTTTCTCTATCCCGGCTGGCACATGCCGAGTTCCTCCCATCTTTTTCATTATGTCCTTTTCTTCTCCCCTCGTATGGGTCCTGCGTATGTACAGTTTGTCTGAAAACTATTCCTTGCCTGTTTCCATGCTTTTCCTTCGGAACACGTCTAAGCGTCTTGCGTGAAATCTGGTTCTCATTTGTTTTATTTTGCTTGTCGGTTCAATTCTGGTGTGTTGATATGTCAAGTGAGCACCAAACAGCGTATATAGATATATTCATTCACCACATATATGCAGCTTGTACAACAAATGGTTAACCGTAACAAAGATAAATCAGCGAGTTATACAGGATGAGGCAGGCGGCCTGATTGAGGGGGAGATCTTACGGCTACAATGGCGTTCGATTACGGTTTCCTGTGGGGTTCGGGGGATTTAATCTAGCAAAGCGGCGTTTTCTTATGTATCTATTGCTTTCATGCGCGTGGGCTAGCATTCGGAATGCTCTTGCTTCCGCTGGAGGAAGCGCCTGCATAGCCATACGACACGATTTAGGCTGCATCACGTTAATCACCATAATCATCATCATCAATAAATACATTCTCATTGAGTGTTCCACCATCCAAACAATATCCCAACCATGAAAATAGTCAGGTTCTGTCAATCCCAAGCCTGCCCAAAACATTCAACCCTCCACCTCCGCCTGATGAAATCTGACAGTCACCGGATCAGCCGGACAAGAAGTAAGGGAAACACTATACCGGATTTCTCTCTCAGATTGCACATCCTCAATCTTATCATACCTCTGCAACAATCTCACCAGCACATAACTCGACCTCATCAATGCAAACTGCTGACCAATGCACGTTCTGGGTCCCCCATTGAACGGTATATACTCCCAGGTGACCTTCCGGCCGACCCACCGGTCCGGATTGAAGATTTCAGCATCCTCGCCCCAAATATCTTTTCGACGGTGCAGGACATAGGTGCTGTACATGACTGTACGGCCCTTGCGAATGTAGATCGGGGAGGTACCATCTTTCCCGCCGCCACGAGGAAGCGTAGTATCCTTTGTCGCGCAACGGCGGTTCAAGGGTACGACCGGGTAGAGACGAAGGACTTCGTTGAGAAAATGCTGAAGGTACTGGCATGATTTCAAAGACGCAAAGTCCATGTTCCGAGGCAGTTCGTAGGTCCCAAATTGCTCGAGGATATCGCTTCGAAGTCTTGAGAAGATGTGCGGGTGTCGTGCGAGAAGGAGAATCGTCCAGCTCAGTAGAGAAGCCGTTGTGTCACGGCCTGCTAGGAGGACGTTTAGAGACTCATCGCGCAGCCTGACGGGGTCTTTAGTAGTACCAGTCAGGGCATTCAGGAAGATATACTGCGAGGGAACCTTTTTGATGCCCTGGGGTTGCTCTTCCTGCTGCTGCACCTGCTTCAGAGCAGAGTGAACATACTGGTCCACGAAGGCGTGCACAATGTCAATGCACTTCCGAAACTCCTGATTGTAGATGACCCAGTAGAGCCGGTCGAACCGGATTCGCTCCGCAAGATACCACATGCACCGGTCAAACCCGTAGAGAAAAGTATCATCCGGGGCTGGTCCCGCTTCCTGTTGCATAGCAGCAACCTGGCTATCGCAGCTTTTACCGAAGAGGAACTCTGTGGCCGAGTCAAGGGTAAGACGAAAGAAGATGGCCTGAATATTCACTGCGGAGGACCAGCCGTCCGATAGCATCGGAATGGCACACAACGCATTGTGAACATGACGTTCTTCCCTATCAAGATTGCCAATCTGATCTCGCGTAAACTGAGGCCGTAGCAGTGATCGAGAACGTGACCAACTCTCGCCATCAGTAGTAAACTATGTCCGGTCAGCGAGCCCTATCCCTTAGAGAAAAACGCTACTTCTAGCGCGGCAAAAGACTCACGATTCCATGACCAACAACTGGATTCGCTACATTACGACGCATATCACCCAAACCGAAATCCTTGAACTGAGTCGCCAGCATAGCCTGGATATTCTTGGGATCTGCCGTGAACATGTTCTCCCGACCAGCCTGGCACATACGAAAGGTTGAAACGTATCTGTCATGCTTGCGGGATAGGAAAGTCATCCTCCTCTCTGCCAGTTGTGGGAGCAGCTTCTCTCTCGCTGCGTCAAGTGTCTCGAGGAGGGTGGAAATACCGAAAGGGTCCTGGCTGGAGTAGAGAGGGACTTCTCCACAGCCTATCCTGCTAGCTTTCTGGGCATGATGCCAAGTGGAATAGATGGAGAGAAGTAGACGCCCTGCAATTGCGAGTGCCACAAGGGCAGGGAATAACCAGCTTTGCATGAGAAGGTTATCAAGCTTTGTGGTACCAATAGAGGTGTTCAGATAGGTCAGAGGGTTGAGATACGCATTTAACACGGACATGGTGTGAGAGGTGAAGGAGGAGTGAAGCATTGTAATAATCATCCAATATCTGGAGATTCTCAAGCGGATGAAGGACTGAAGAAGACTGTCAAAAGTAGGCAAATCGGCACCGGCGATTAAATTCACCAGCAGTGTGCTGTCGCAATATTGACATAACAAAGGACATCCTCCAGTAATTAGTCAGAAATGCGAAGATGATATATTTACACTGTGAATCAACCATATCCAGCTCTATATTTAGCGTAGATATACAAAGGGCCCATGATCCTTGCAAGATAAGATGATGGAACGCCTGAAAGCTTGCGACAGCCACTCTCATGTCCACACCTACACCTGAGCGGTGCATATTTCCTAATCCGGTATTCTCTAGCCATCTTAGCTTCCTGCTTAGCATGGCCAACATTTCTCTCGGCATGCCGACCGTGGTTACTTGAGGCTGTGGAGTGCCTCTGCGGTGCCAGGTGTCCCACGCTTGGCAGATGGACAAAGTCTCGGTGGATAAGCAATTGCGCTGACGTGATACAAATTCTTCTTCTTTTACGCCTACAGTACTGGCTTTGATGTCTTTTTGGGGCGGGACGGGCATGTTGAAAATGGAATGAGTGGGTTCGCATCTAGAATGGATACTGACCAGTACAACGAACGAGATCGCCGCTTGGACATCAATTCGCTGACATTTCAATACAAAGACAAAGGATATCATGTCACTATCCCTGTATCTTGTATCATCACTGCCACTAGGTGGGAGGTCATATATGGAGTATATGAGGCGACTCTTCGCCCGACGAGGCTGGAGGATCTCCTTCACCTAATTCATGTCCCACATCTCTTAGGGTCCACACAGGTCATTGTAACTACAAGAACCGCCCTTCCCTTACACCCAATGGCTTGTGCTGGTTTGACTCCTTAATCGTCCATATCCCTCTTTGAGCATCAACCTCACCATGTCGCCTTCAGAAAAACACGAGAGCTCTTTGTCACCAGAGACTCATCCTCGCAGCCACATCCCTGATTGGAAATGGAAGGGAACCCTTGCAGTCCTCATTCTGACAACCCTCATCAATGGTCGGTTGAGCCCATGTATCATAACACCAGGCCCAATCCAAATCATCATTCTGACAAAGTCATTACTTTAGGCTATGATGTGAGCAACGTAGCCAACATCCAGCCCGCCCTTTACAAGGCCTTCGGCAACATTACTCTTCTACCATGGATCAGCCTGTCCTTTAGCCTCGCTGTGTTTGCCGTCCTATCCTTCTCCCGCAAGATCTTGTATTGTGTCGACATGAAATGGATCTATATCGCTAACGTTGTGATCTTCATGGCCGGTGCTGCTGTGGCCGGTGCAGCCCCCAATCTCCCCGTGGTTATCGTTGGACGGATCGTCATGGGTGTCGGTGGTGCTGTGGTGTACCAAAGGTCTGTTGCGATCTATCTCTGATGTTGATAGGCCCGGACAGCTCATAGCAACATAGCAACTTGACATTTGTCGCCGTCTTCGCCACGCCCGATGAGACACCTCGACTATTCGGTCTTCTGAGCGCAATATGGGCCGTGGGTCTAGTCATTGGAGGTCCTATCGGCTCCGCTCTCGCCTCGAACAGACACACCACCTGGCGCTGGGCTTTTTACATGAACCTACCCTGGGTAGGCCTCAGTCTTGTGATTGCCATTCTCTGCCTTCCTCGCAAATACCTAGGGCCAGACAGTCCTTTGGTCTCCCGACTGATGGCGATTGACCCCATCGGCATTGCGTTCAACATCGTGGCCCCAGTACTATTTGCCCTTGCATTGGAGTTCTCTGGTCCTGTGTGGGACTGGGGCTCTGGTGCGTCGATTGCCGTCTGGGTGGTTTTCGGGGTGATCCTGGTTGGATGGATCGTCCAACAATACTGGTGCATTGGCACGACTTCTGAGCAACGCGCAATCCCCCTTCACTTGCTCAGCCGGGCTGACCTGCTTCCGCTTTGGATAGCATCTGGCTGTGCAGGCGCATCGTACGCCATCACCCTCTACTACACGCCGCTCTTCTTCGCGTTCGCTCGCGGCCACAGCGCCATGGAGCAAACGGTCCGTCTTCTTCCTTTCGTTCTGGTGTTCATCGCTGTGGTCATCCTGGTGGGTGGGTTGCTCCCGGTTCTTGGCCGCTACAACTTGATCTACATCGTTGCAGGCATTGCAACTGTCGCGGGGGCCGGCGCTATGGCCGGCACACTGAGCCCCGGTGTCTCCGAATCCCAGGTGTTAGGGCTGGAAGCACTCATTGGTGTCGGTCTGGGCTGTTCGTTCCAGCATGGTGTGGGTGTTTCGAATGTGATAAACAAGAACCCACGCGACCGCGTGGACAGCGCGGTCATGTTCAACATGGCACAGATGGGCGGTATTGCAATTGCTCTGGCGGTTGCGGGCTCGATTTTCCAAAATGTGGGGTACAACCTGCTGACGGATGCCATTGGGGATAACGGATACTCAGAAAAGGACCTGCATGAGGCGCTCGCCGGGGTATCATCAGCGGTGTGGCAGTCCGGCAACCCTGAGGTTCTTTCTCGTGGGATTGATGCCGTGGCCACAGTGATTGGGCGGGAGTTCTATTTAGTGGTTGCCGGTGGTGCCATCTGTCTCGTCTGCGGGTTGGTGATGAGGTGGGAGCGATTGGACTATGGCAGGCATACGAGCAAGAACATCGAGGCATGAATGCTTCTCAGAATAAGTTTATGCTGAGCACCGGGGATAGCTATTCAACAGGCAATCCCCCTGACTTTCTAATATCATCATCAATCTGATCAATTATCTCATCCCATTAGACATCTTTCATACTAGCCCATACAGAGATAGCCCCTTCTATCACAATCTTACAGTTTAAGCGTCCCTGGTTGCAATAGCCGAAACAGCGAACGGGTTTGCAGTGAAGGTACCGTTGGGATCAGCCTTATGCCTTGCCCTACCCAGTCTCTGGTACTTGTCCGAATCCTCATAATAACATTTCCAAATCTCCTGCTTCCCCAGGTCCCAGTCACCATAAGACCCCCAGAGCAAACGTCTGTCCTGCTTGCTAAAAGGGCTCGAGGGACCAACCATAATGGAGTCATTCTTGGCCTGCCATTTTTCGGCATACTCTTTATACTTGTCGCCCGGTTCATGAAAGCAGTCTAGCGTCTGGACAACCGATGTGTCCCTCCAGCTGTAAGAGGTGCCGTTATCCTTGTTTAAATAGAAACGTGAATTGTCGCCTCCATAGCATTGGATCTGCACGGAAAGCTTGCAATGTGTGTAGACTTCGTACTCCTTGTCTCCCGGGTTATTATCGAGCAACTGGTGCGGGTTATAGATCAAGTCGATGCGATCAACCACATCGTCGACCCAGCCGTCCTTTTCGAGAGTCTTCGAGTTCGTAGAGTAGGTGCGCTTGACGTAAGGGAGATCAAACTCTCGCTGCTTGGGGAAGATCCATCTTCCAGTCATTTGAGACATGTCCTCTTCGAGCTCGTTGATGAGGAGGGTTTCGTTTTTGAAGAAACCCTTCAGGACCCGGAACTTGTTGAACCATTGATCAACACTCTCGTCATACTTGTCATCCTTGCTGGTTGGGCACCACTGCGCATAGAGCACGATGATGGCGGGGAAGCTGCCATTCAGCCAGTCAAGAAACTTATCCGCGAGGGCTCCCTTGATCTTATTTTGAATGCGTTCCCATTCGTCAGCATTCTTCAATGTGGGGAATAGCATCGTGACGGGAAAGTCGGTACTGAGGACGCTCACACAGAGGTCAAAGCCTCGCGGGACATTGCTATCGTCAGCCATTTGTGCGACTGCAGTAAGCAGATTTTTGAGGACCTCCGGAGAGTAGATCCAGAGTCCTTTAATACCATGTGGTCCCTTGAATCCATCTGGTCCGGAAACAGTCCCCATGTAACTCTTGGCCTGGTATACTTCGACGATATAGTGCGTGATGATGCCAAAATTACCTGGACTGCCCCCGAGTACGGCGTAGAAAAGTTCGGCCTCGTTCTCCTTAGAGACATCTCGAATGACACCGTCATGACAGACCATACGAATGGTTCTGATATGATCGCCAAGAAGGCCAAAGCTACGGCCAAGTTGTCCATAACCACCAGTCTGACCATGCCCACCCAGACATACGTAAGCGCACTGTCCGTGGGGGACAAACAGTTGGTTGTGCTTGAGATATGCGTTGAAGTCCTTGAGTTGATTGCTGACGCCAACGTACACCAGTGCTCTATCCTGGTCAATGGGGTCGCGGGGATTCAGAACCATCAAGTCCTTGTATGTGTTGCTAAGGTCGATCTGAATGTTCTTGCCACTGGTAGACGATGCACCACTGTACTGGTGACCACCACTCTTGATAGCGATAGCGACTTTGTTCTCTCTGGCCCAGTTCACAGTGTGGATGACGTCTTCGTCTCGTTTCGGCTGAACGATGAGATCTGGGTGCATGTTGTGATCATCCTCGTGAGTTGAGGTCGCATATTGCTGGTTGAAGTAGGCGTAGTCCTGTTTCTCGGCTGTAGTCCCATCGCGGGAGTATTGCATCCCCTCAAAATCTTGAATTCGGACCATGATTGCTTTCTGAAAGAAGTCAAATACACAATTGACTGAAGTCTGGTGGACACGCTTCAGACGCGAGCGACACCCCGCCTTATACTTTTCAGGAGTGCTTGGGAACACGAGTAGATTTGGGAGCGTTCAGCTGCTTCGATTATGACGTGATATCTATAAATTCAAGTACTCGTCATTGATATGAATGCATCAAGGCATTGCATCGCTAGCATATAATGATAATGTATATCTATTGCACTGTTGCTAAGCAAATCTATGGTAAATCACATTACTCTTGCCACAGTTTCAAAGGGCTAGAAGGATCTATCTACTTATTCATTAAGATAGTGGCATTTATATTATGCCAAGGGACAAGGAGGTGCTGCTTCTCTGCTGCGGAACAAGTTAGCCTTTGGTATGGACCAAAGATACGCCAAGCGGTGAACAGTGAGCCTAGATCAATGGTCCCAAGTCTTCTCGGGAACCGAAAAAGCTTAAATAGATAGTCTTACCGTTTGCAGAATCATGCCAAGGCCTAGGACTTGAGTGACACTATCTGGCCGAAGCAAATATGCTACGGGTTCGGTTGAGCCTCACTCTCGAAATGTGAGCCTGAGGCATCCAATTAGATCGTAAGTCGATGACCACTATATTTGAATTCCTGTCTTTACTATGTGATATCTAGCCCGGTCAAGCCGACAGCAATGCTTAGAGGTTCGGGTTATTTCGGCTCAAAATTAACCTGCATTGCATTCAGCAAGTCTGGCTTGGACGGAAGACGGAAGTCTTGGTGCTGAATCGAGCCTTATTATCCCCTTCTTCGAAAGATGAGCCTGCACATCCTCAAACACGCTACAGCTTCCAGGCTTCACGATGTGGCAATCATTTTTTGTCGACGTTTACACAACCCGAGAATAGCGAGATCTGATATCCGAACGGCTCTTGCCAAAGCCTTGTACTGCAGGACAAAAGAGAACAGTATACAGTGTAGCCGCACAATTATTGTAAGCGGTAATCTTGCACCTGCATCCTAAATTTGCCCTCTGTTCATGAACATCTACCATGCAGATAATTGATGTTCAGTCCCCTACGGCATTACGTGGCATTTCGCGCGAGTCAAACCATGATTTCGGCGCTATATTTGGCCAGTATTCCCGTGATATCTGGTCAGCTCAAATACAGTATTCCAGCATAAAAGCACAAGAGATTTCTTTGCAGCCGGTGGTTTCTGGACAAACTATCCGTCCTGAAAGTCCCTCACCCTATTCGTCTTCCGCCACCTAATGTTCACTAAGCAGTACCTGCTGCTAGAGCAAGTCAGGGTTACTCAGGGAGCAGCTCAGGGCGGCGGGGTGACTAACTCACCCTGTGCTCCGGGAGCCGATCACCTCCCGAGGCGGCAGTTTTACTATCACCATTATTACGAATAAGATGTATCATTATAGAGGATTAGCAGCAGGATAGATTGCACGCCGTGGCACCATTTTCTCTCAAGTATGCTACGAAAATGATAGGTAGATTCTTAGATGGACTCATGTACAATTAGTTGATCTTGAGGGATAATTTGGGTCTATTAGACTCTTCCGAAAAGGGATTGCAGGACACAAGGGAGTGTTGGACTACATATTGAGCTTTATTTCTCTGGTATCTCTTGCAGGTAGGCATATTTAGATATTATATATATAGCACAATTTTGTAATAATTGACAGTCAACAAGCTGGTCCTCCAAAAGTACTGCCTACTCAAGCGACATTTCTTGAGCTTTGTCCCGCACCATGGCTTTATTCGCTGCCGTCGACGTCTTCCATGGTCGAATGCCCGAATTAAAGACATCATCAATCTGCTCCAAAGTCAAACTTGCAGTCTCAGGCACCAGTAACCAAACTAAGACTCCAATAACTACCGTCACAGCGGCATAAAAGTATCCCACTCTGGGACCCATGTTACCATGATCTGTGTCGAGCATGTAGGGGGTCCAGAAAGTCGCGCCGAAGGAGAAGATGCCGTAGAGAACAGTTGTATGTGCTTGCCCGTATGTGCGAAGCCTCACGCTGTGCATCTCCACCGAAGCAAGACCAGCACTGGGCGCAATAGTCCCCCCAAACACGAACGACCAGACGCAAAGCAAAATAACAACAATCATCTTCGAAATTCCAATTGCCCCTAGCGCCGTGCTTACTGAGGACAGTATCAACATGCAAACAGCCATAGCGCTGTACCCAGATAGAATAGCGAACCGCCGTCCGCCATATTCCACGACGAAGGGCCCAAGGAACGACCCGCCGAGGATCGATAGACCGATTATCACATTGATGAGGTACGGGTTGCTGATTCCGACACCTTTCAGAAAAGTAGTCGCGTATGGCTGTACAAATTGAATGCCAGTAATCGAAAGTCCGATCATTATCAAAGCGGAGGTCCACGTTCGGCGGAAGTGGCGTTTCGTGTAGATCTCGTACCAAGAGGAGGCGGCGGCATTAGCGCGCTCAGTCTTGATATGCGCCTTGACATCTTCGATTTGAGCAGTGATTTCGGATGAATCGGCGGGTATGCGGTATAAGATACTGAACGCTCTGCGCGCCTCTTCTTCCCTATTTTCGTCGTTGTTTAAGATCCATCGCGGTGACTCAGGGAACATCAGAATGCCCGCACCAAGGAGAATGCCCAAGGGGATCTGGCAAAGTATGGGTGTTTTCCATTGCCAATTATTTGCAGATTCAAGGCGTGCGGAGCCCGCACACACTGCCGAAGATGCAAGGTTGCCCAATGCCAACCCAACGTTATATAGTCCCAAGGCAAGGCCTCGCTTATTGGCAACGATGCATTCCGAGCCATAAGAGAGCGCAGCGGCAATAAGCTGTCCTATACCAATAGCACTGATGCACTTGCAGACCATGTAGTGAAGAAACGTTCCGCCCGAATGACTACCAGTCCCCAACATCCCGGCTGCACCGATGATTGCCAGGCCACATCCGATCTGGATCGCGCCACGGCGCCCGGTATATCTTCCTGTCAGTGCGGAAAGACCACCTCCAATTCCAATGAACAGGTAATTGAGGCTAATAAGTGATTGCTGAATTGGCGTTATCGAACAGTGCTCAATAGTTTTGCCATTGGTGGGGTTCATGATTTCTCGACAAGTTCCGAATGCTTTCCGGTAGGACGGCATGATCAAGATGGTGCCAGTATAGCCGTTGTCGAAGTTCGCAATCCACGCTGCGAAAGCTACCCATAGAGATAGCCGGAGCATGGCACCTGTCGAGTCTGCCTTTCTTGCTGCCCTCAAGGGATCATTATTCAACGGACGAGAGGCGAAGCCGAGCTCTTTTTCTGGTTCTTCATCGATACACCGCATTATGTATCTGATGAGGAGAGTTTGAGCATTAATGACAATAATTAAATTGCGGTCTTGCCTTTTCTTTCCTAAAGAGCTATTCTCTACGGTATATAAGGCTCTCTCCGTATTTCAAGTATGGACTACATACCAACGACGCGCCACACATATCTAACTCATCATCAAGAATGCCCGCCCACAAAAGCCGCCAATCACGATGCAATATGAGTCCAGGTGACTGACAACGCCATTCAACCTTTGCGTCTGAGTTAGAAATGATCTTGCTTGCCCCACTCCTTTATTCTTGGAGCTATCACTTCAGTGCTTTGATGAGGTAAGGAGGGATAAAGATAAGTTAGTTAGTTATACAGGGCTGTTTAATCAGCAGGGTTTGAGTTTGGATTTCTGGCGGAAAATGTATATCCTTACTCATTCCCCCGAACCTACTCAGGAGATAACCCTACGTTAACATTAAGAGCTTGCGAGCATGTCTATTAACCTTGCCGCCACTAGAATCTAATGGATTACTAGTTAGCGAGTGAAGACTGTCTCGGGAGAAATTAATACATCTAGGTGCAGCCGTCATGAGAAATTTCCTGCCCGCCCTGGATGGAGCACGCCGTCATTATGACCCTAATTCTTGGATGTACATGTTGTTAGCGAGCACGGGAGCCCTCCCGGCAGACAGAGGATTTTCATGATGCCAATCAGACTTTGGTTCAGCAGGCCCGACTGACCTTACATTGACAGCATCATCACCACCATGCTGTTCTTGAGCTCCCTTGCAAATGGGGCAAGAGGTTACAGAGAACAATGCAAGGGGGTTCTGAGTTTAGTAGGTGATCATGTCTCCCACGCGGAGAATTTGCGTAGATTCAAAGTCACCCCCATCTCCAACCCCGCACGCTATGTAATTCTAAGCATCCGAATTTCTCTCACTATTCCTTCATTTAATCGCATGCGGATGTGTACCTTGAAAAAAACATACATGGTTGTGTTTTCGCTTATTATTCGCTGACCTCCTTGTCCACGGATGGTCCTCGTCCTGCGAAAATTGATGTTGACGCCCAGGAAGCAGGCCAGGCGAATGATTGCCGGGTACTCCTTAGATCCTCACCGGAGACTAGGTGATCTACAACAGCGATAAAGATATAGGCCCCAATTTAAGTACAGATATGCCACCTATTACAATGCGTTTAGTGTCACGGGGAAGAAAAACACGTAAGAATTCTGAAACGCACCATCCGTGAAGCTCCAATAGAAAAGACCAGGGAAGACCTATTGCTTCTCGCGCTTTGGTCAACAGCCCGCAGGCCCATTGATCAACCAGCCAAAGCCAATAGCCAAGGTTGAAAATCGCTGTAAACACAAGTTAGTTGTTTATAATTCTATCGTAAGATTAGATTACCGACCTGCTCCAAACCTAACCATTCCTCAGGTCTGTCGCCGGGCAGCTGAGCCCGGCGGCGTCCGGCTATTAACAAGCCGTATAGTGTGAAACCCAATGATGGTCACTGTGCCGACAAATGACACAGAGTGGGGGACCAGCGCATTGGTTAGGATATGGAATATTGCCAGAAACAGTAATATGGAGCCTAGTACGATAGCAATGACGACAGTGTCCTCACGATTAGAATTGGCTGTCAAGAGACGATGCAGGACCGGGGTCGTGGCCAAATGCATTGAGAGGTCGTCCACTGGTGGAGGGAATAATGAGCGGGATAGTCGCTGATCTGGGAAACATGCGGCACATACTCATTTGGGTATGGTACTTGAGGCTGAGATGGAATGCAAACGAGCACACACCGACCGCTATCAAGCCCCAGTTGGGAAGGACACGTAAAGAATTGGCACATTTGTTCCCTTTCCCTCGCAGCTGGCGTAACCCGTAGATGCCATAGATTACTGATGAAGATGAATCAGATCACAATTTTACATCTCTTCCAGAATCTTACTGTAGACGACATTTGTCAAGCTGTTTATAAACTCGGCGATGTATTTGTTCACAGCGAAGTCCGTCTCGCAGAAGCTTTGTCGAGGTCAGCAAATGAAGAAACGCACAAGATGGCATACCGACTTGGCCTTCGAAGTTGGAGGGTCCCAGAAAAAATCTGCAGTGTCGATGGCGTTCATTCTGGAGTTGACTGAGGTGCAGGGAAGTGGTGGTAGAGAGATGGTAAGGCGGGAGGAATAAAACCCGTGTTCTTGCATGGATGGCGTGGTTATGGAGTGGAGTCTCCTCGACGAATTCGCCCAACGGCGTGTCTGGGGGCGGCCAAGGAGCCCCAGCTTGAAGGTAGGATCGAGTTCCATTGGTTGTACTAGTACTTTGATGAGTCGCAGTCGGCCGCTGACTCGCCGAGTACATCGGGGGCGGCAGCCGCTGTTTGATACGGATCCATGCTTTTGTAACTAGCGCCCTTCCTTTGTTTCTGATTTCCCAGCCTCCTTTATATTGGAGTCGGCGGGATTCCGCCCTGTGCCAGCCCACTGGAGGCAAAAGTGTGGGACTCTACCTCACCATCCTATCCCTCCCATTGTACGCCTTCACGCATTCCCTGGAGACTATGATTTTCCCTACATCTCTTCCGGTAGGGACCCCCTGACAATCAGCATGATGGGTCTGGTTCGCCGCGGAGTATTTAAAGTGACATTTCAGCCTCCACTGTGCAATACTTTTGTGCCAACTCGGTGTTCCTGCTGTTAATAGTGCTGGCCCAGCCTCTCCAATATCTTCGGTCGCATATACCTACTCTACAGTTGGATGGGATAGGAAGGCAAGGCTTTGCCAATATAAGGCTTCAGTAACAGCACACTTACCATTGTATAACAGGCAGATCGAAACTTCATCTCAATTGGCTGGATGCTTCAAGGTGACCTGTGATCTATCTAGTCGTGTTAAGATACTAGTTGATAGGAAGAATAAACAACTTTAGCGTGTGATAACTCACAATCAGGATGGATATTAATCACGCGCCGCAATATACATAAGAACTGCTAAGCTGTGCACATCATACCGCCGACGACAGACTTTTTGCGGTCCCCGTCGGACTTGCAAGCCGCCGCTATTGGTCAGAATGATGGGAAAGAAGCCAGGACTAGGAGATGGCCAGCGAGACAGATCTAAATACATGATAGATGCCCGCGGCAGCTGGCATCATTTTCAAGCCTTAACAGCTGGCCTTGGACCATACACATGTCCATCGCCACAGATATCAATTGACGCACAAAAAGTCAGTACAAGTGAATTAGATGTAACAATAAACGAGATCGGCTGTAACATGCAGTCGTAGCTTAAGCTGTGCAAAGAAGGTTAAATGGATCAAATCCGAGAGTATGAACACTGGCTCCCGGGTTATAAGACACTAGACATCCTTGATAGTCACCAGTAAGGCCACTTGGGCCTCTCGAGATTTGTGAAATGCCAAGCAATGGGTTCTTTGTCGCATATATATGTCTTTGTCAAATTCACATCATGAAAGTCGCGCCAGATATCCTTGAGAGTGAAGTTACCAGTCGACATAAACTCATAGAACCGCCAGAAGACTTGGGTGATATTGATTCTGAGCCGCCCATCGTAACCATCCTCGTCAGCTTCCGACAAGGACCAGTCAGGATCAATTGCCCAGATGTATCCCCAGAACTGCTCTGTACCAGCGGTACCGCATGCTAATCGAGCCTCATCTGTTAACAAGAGAAAGACGTTTCCAAGGATTCCAGGTCTTAGGTCGCCTCCTTCCCGGCGATTTCGAAATTCCCTAGCTCTTGAGTTAATACTATCTTCTCGCAAAAAACGAGAATGCTACTCACTGGCGCAGGTAGTCCAATTCTTCTTCGTCATCGTCCTTTGGCTTAAATTCGACAAATTCGGCTACTTTGGAATCTTGGATCTCTTGGAAGCCAGTGACACCAAACAAAGGCATTGCGAGAACCCCATCAAGAAGTGCCTTGAAATCCTCCCATCCATCCATAGCCCGATGACGATAGAGAACGTAACCCCATCTTTTATTGTCGATGATCTTCTCCACCCACTCTTTTGGCATATGCTCCGGTCTCTGCTGCCTCTCCGCTTCCAGCTTCGCCTGATTCTCACCAAATTGTTTCTTTTGTTTCTCGTAGTAGACTTTGTCTAGGTTCCGAAGGGCTTGAAGTTCCTCCGATGTCAGGATTGCAGCTTCCGCTTGCTTTTTCTTGGCTTTCAGGTCGGGCCGCTCCTAGAACAAGAACCATCGATCACGCACAGCGCTATGGCCATCATAACGTAGAATGCGAAAACAGTCATACATCAGATGACACTCCGGGTAGGTCAGGGAGTCAGGAGATAGAGCCGCTTTCTGGACCAAGTCTTCAACTGATAAACCGAGGTATTTGTGGGCGTTGGACTGCATCTCTTCGAGGGGCGGCCAATCCATCATTTGGTGTTTTTCCTCGTGAGATATCCCCGGGTGATCGGATTGCTTTTTCCCAGAGAGGCTCTAACTGAGCAAATTCCTCCACTGATTTCGCCATTTCGGGGGAGGATACAAGCTTGACTTGACGTTTGAGGTGAACGCGAATTTACGAGTCGGACGTGGGGCGCAGCAGTCTTTATACGTGTGGTGGGCCCAATTTGCGTATTGACGGTCCGTTTTTGCAGAACTTGATAAATACCGGTAAATTAACGTAGCCCACTCATGGTGATAGACACTTTTAAAACTATTTTAAGGATGCCAGGAACACCAGCACTTAAAAGCGGAGAAGCGAATCGGAATGCAGTGTTCTCGGCAATGATCTATCAATTTGGATACGATGCATATTTTGCCAACGGGCGAGGAATGTATTTTGTCTCTCTCCTCTCTCTCCCTTTACATCTGGAAAATCTAGGGGGAGAGAGGGACAAGACAGAAACTCAGAGAACTGCCAAACAAGTGAAGGAGGCAAACAGGACGAGCACGGCGAAGGTGGTTATAACTACAACCTCTACAATTTTTACTGGTCGCAACTCCAGTCTCCAGGTCCCGTTGTTGACAGTGGAATCCAAATAAGTATTTGCGACGGCCGATACCATGAGCGCAACAGCTTATTCAAAGCTGCCCTCCCGTCAGCCCCTTGAGTACCTAGTCATGACATTTCTACTCACCTGGCTCATCAAGGAAACGTAGGCTGATCTACGGTTATTATGAATTTGCAAAATTTCGTGGGCAGCGCTGGCTGGGTCGATCAATAGAACTGTTTCTGGTCTCATCCACTCTAATAGCCCTTCTTCTAAGCCACTTGAGCGAAGCAAGCATTGACAGCGAGCACGAATTTGGAGACCGTCGGTAGAAAGATGAACACGGGCTCATAACAAAATGTGAAAAAATAAATTCGGGTATTAGCGCATCGATCTGCAGTGGTCATTATGGGTCTCAGGTTCGTCTCCATATGCGAAATAACAAGGTAGGAATGGCAAATGACACTAAGTCTCCATCGCTACTTTAAACATGCAATATCAACGCTGACAATGCATCGAAGAAAGAGATGTGGTTTGAGACAGAGTAGACTACGCCTTAGGTCTAATCAGCGATATAATTGATCCCAAAACGTCCAATCCGCAGACCCAAAATCCAATTCGGCCCCATCCAAACTCGAGAAAATATCATCCAACGAGGGGGACAAGCTCTCTTCTGTCACTGCATCGCTCGTGGTATTGTCATCATTGTCGTCGTTGCCGTTAGGGTTATTGATATTGTTGTAATCTGGACTCCCCGTTATCTTCGGTTTCGTCTTACGGTACGAGGAGCGCAGCGTCGTGATGAAGGCCGGCTCAGCGGCAAAATCATAATCGCTGGGTGAATTTTGCTGTCCAAGCTTTAAGCGTTAATTTCCCTACGGCGATGTGAAGAGCTCCCCCTTTTCTCGCCTCGAGAATTTCCGGGCGATTAGAATAGATGTTTTCCATCTTCCTCCAAGTGGTATTCAGTTCGGCACCAGATAGAAATCCAACCTTGGCCAGACTGGTCAGCATACACAAGAGTGCATCCCAGAGGAAGAAGACCTTGATTTGCCATTGGAAATTTTTTAGATTGGGGTTACTGCAGAGAACGCTGTCGGTATCTAGAATCGTCTGCGCTAGATGAAAGAGCTCTCTCCTTTCCCGATCGTCGATGTTGGTCCGCTTCGTCATTCGATTGCGCAGTCGTGCCATATTGGCCGCCGACCTAGCGATCCCCAGCGTCAGGAAGTGGAGTGGGTTCCCTATGTCACAGTATCGCAGATACTTGGTTTCGATGATCCCTAGGACCCGGTCTATGGCACTCTCCAACTCCGTACTGGCGCGGAATTGAATCGAGGCGCCGACTTCCTTCATCCGCACACCTGTTCGGGTGTAGAAATTGGATATTTCCGCCTTCGTCAGACAGAAGATCATCTCCGAAGCACCTTTCTGCTCAACAGGACGCTGCGTCATGCCGGGATAGATCTGGTCATCGTTGATATTCAACGGCTGTTTGGTGTCCCAACTATCCGGGGCCAAGGCAATCCCCGTGCCTGAAACCTGGCCCGCGTAGCCTTCCAAGGGGAGAAGCTGCCAGAAGAGCCGACGCCGAATCTCAACCTCAAAGGGGGGCAAACCAAGACTCTCACCGTCACGATGAAGCCCCATGCGCTGCGCAATCCGGACTGCAACGCCCGTCAAAATCCAAAACGTATGCGGATCCATTTGCGTGCGCATCGCAACCAAAAAAAGGACAAGGGCCTGCAGAACCGGCATTTCAGTAGTCTTCAGCCACGATGCATTGATCAGTGCCTGTTGAAATGCATTTCGATAAAGCGACATCAGCGGCGTGCGTGACTGACGGAATTCCTGCACGCAGTCCTCGTCTGTTATCGAGAACACTGCGGAATGGTAGATGGCAAAGAGCAGACACTCGTTTGCTTTGGAGGCTGCGGCCAGTTGCTGGGAGGCGATCTCGACCATGTTGGCGGTCGTAGGGATATGCAGCATTTTGCAAAGAAGTTCAACATTGTGAACATGTACCGTCCAGAGCTTCATAGCATCCACGTGACGGGGATGATACTGGTCCAAACTATGCGAAACCCCCAGCAGCGCACCCGAGATCGGATCTTCAATCAGTGAGCCGGGCCCGATCGCTGTTGGGTCGTGTTCTTCCTCTTCTTCCTCGTGTTCAGAGATTTCCCGCATGTCGACTTCTTCCGCATCGAGCCAGAGGCTGCTGTCGATATACCGCGATTTGCCATCCCCGGACAGCAGTTTTCCGATCGTCCCCGCGCCGGATTGCTTGCTATTACCAGCCTGGAGAGGGAGATGGTTGAGTTTCAGCGTGCTCTGAAGGCTCTTTTTGGCGATGGTGTCGATATTGTTGTTGTTGCGGTAGGAAGAAGGCCCTGCCGCCATCATTGCATCTGCTGGAGTCAAACGGCCATGTTCCTGCAACACCTGTACGCATTGCGCCAAGTGCTTGTGCACATCCGTGTCAACGCGCTTTCGTTTGCACGCTCGCACCGCGGGTGGCTGGTAGATACATTCCAACTTGGCTTTACCACAGCTCAAGCATGCCGGGATACTTCTGTCGCATTGACTTTTCGGCGTATGCAGGGTTGGCACGTGAAGGCCATGACACTGGGAGGGGCCGAGCCAATTTCACTCTGGCTTGGTGCTGGAGCAATTATCACAGGCCGATCATGCATGGCGGGTTTCTGATTTGGGCACCATATATGTAACTTGGTTTCTTTTTTTCTTTTCGTCACCTTTTGTGCTGCTTTCTTGCAACTTCATAGTTGGGAGATGATCATTAATTGAGCAGTGGGTTGTCGCCACGCGTCGTCAGTCGTTGCAAGGTCAGGGGCTCACGTCCCACGTGCTACGCCATACATGCACCTTTCGGTGGGTGGTTGAAACTAGCCCCAAAAACCAAACCATTTGCGGTTTGGTTTGGTTTGGTTTGGTTTGGTTTGGTTTGGTTTGGTTTGGTTTTGCGGCTTTGCGGTTTTTGGCGCACTCTATTCCGGAGCCTATATGGCAGAGAATTACCTACTGTATCTTGTGATTATACAAATTACGGCACCGTTATACCTTAGGGCCACAGTTACAAATTCAGCGTTGATCGATATAGATTTGTTTACGAGATTGGTTCAAACCTAAACTCGAGTCACACTCGTTGCTAAAAGCAATCAGGCATACCTGTATGAATTACTCCATGAATATGGACTTCTGCAACTATATACTTTTTCCTCCGGACCACTCTGTCTCTGATCTGTACTTGAGAGGGGATTTACACTGAAGCAGAGAATACTGCCTGGCTTCGGCATCGCAAGTGATTGGACCCGGAAAATACTGTAGGAACCACCTCCGATTGGCTCCAGTGAGCATTTGGGAAAAGGGAAAAGGCTGCGACTCCGGGCCGGAGCCTTTTCAGCCCCTCCGATTGGTTCCGAGTCTGAACTATAGCGAAATTTGACTCTTTGACGTGATAATAAATTGGAATAAAGAGAAAAGAAAGCCCCGGGGAAGTAAGAGATCAGAAAGAAAACACGAAGAAACAGGAAACCTGTCCCTCATGAGCAAACCAGAAGACGTTCCCTCCCAGTCGGAGGCCCATTCATCCACATATTCTAAAGAGCGAGACCTCGAGACGGGCACAATTACGCAGCGTGATACCGATACTGCAAGCATCACCACCAAGGATCTCAACCTAGTTACATGAGATGGCCCAGACGACCCCGAAAACCCCAGGAATTGGCCGTCAAACGTCAAATGGCACTACACCTTGGCCGTCTCGGTCTTCACCTTCATCTCCCCAGTCTCATCAGCCATGATCGCCCCGGCGCTGGACAAGCTTGGAAAGGACCTCCACATGACGAGCAAGGTCGAAAATAACCTGGCGCTTTCGATCTTTGTGCTAGCCTACGCGATCGGTCCGTTGGTCTTTGGCCCTGCCTCCGAGGTGTATGGTCGCGTGCGCCTCCTTCAGTTCAGCAATCTATGGTATCTGGCGTGGAACCTTGGCTGTGGCTTTGCGCAGACACCGGCTGAGTTTTTTGTCTTTCGCTTTCTTGCTGGTCTCGGCGGAGGCGCTCCGTTGGCCCTGGGTGGTGCAGCGATCAGGTAAGACAGACAACGAAATCATTAGCTTACCCTTTCCGTGAGCTAATTCTGTCCTCGTACAGTGATGTTTGGGATGCAGAGCATCGCGGAAAAGCCATGGGTATCTACACCTTAGCGCCAATGCTGGGCCCAGTTATTGGACCGATTGCCGGGGCCTTCATTTCCCAAAATACCACATGGCGCTGGGTCTTCTGGTCCTCTAGCGCTGCGGCCGTTGCCATCCAGGTCGTCGGCTTGATCTGGCTACACGAGTCCCATCCAGCCACCCTTCTAAAATGGAAGCGGAACCGTCTGGCCAAAGAGACCGGGAACGACCAACTGCACACTAGCGAAATGGTCGAGCCCCTCATCCAGAAGATCCGAGGCGCCATGATCCGACCAGTCGGCATGATCACAACACAACCCATCATCGCAGTCACCGCTCTATACTTAGGCTACCTCTTTGGCATCTCGTATCTGATGGTGACCACCATTCCAGATGTTTGGGCAGGCTGGTACGGGGAAAGCGAAGGAATTGCTGGACTCAATTACATCTCGATTGCCATCGGCTCGTTTGCAGGTCTCTTCCTCAACGTGCTATACATCGACCGGATCTACCAAAATCTTAAGGCGAAGAATGGCAATGTCGGGTGCCCCGAATTCCGCATGCCCACCATGTTCATCGGGTCGTTCATCTTCACCGCTGGCCTCTTCTGGTACGGATGGAGCGTTCAGGGCCATGTACATTGGATTATGCCCAATGTTGGCGTGGTCATCTTCGCTGCCGGCACCATGGGATGTCTACAGGGGATGCAGATGTATATTATCGATTGCTACACCACTTACGCGGCCAGTGCCATGTCTGCTTGTGCTCTTCTTCGCAGCTTAGCTGGCTTTGGGTTTCCCCTTTTCGCTCCTTATTTATACTCGGATTTGGGCTATAGATGGGGGACCAGTGTATTGGCCTTTATCAGTATGGCAATTGGTATCCCTGCTTCAATTGTCTTCTGGAAGTATGGAGCTAAGCTTCGTGCTATGTCGACATATGCCAGTGGTTGAGTGTGGCTGCGAGTCCGCTGGCTAATGGAGGTGTCCGGCAAGAAATCTACATTCTCGTTCGATTAAGTGGCATTGTTTGATTTATTTTGATTGATATAAACTATTTGCATACCCTTGTTTTCCAGACTGGCACGATACCTACGTGGAGGATATGATGGTTTCTGTAATAATTTTGCGCCAGCAATAACAAACACTACTCATTATCAAGTCCCGTTCTCTATCATCACTTCAACGTGAGTAAATACGCCACCAAAATACAATAGACAAACACCCTTGAGCACCTATGGTGAGCTCCTATGAGTTCTCATTGCAGTAGGGACCATGTGGGAGGATTGATTGCATTATATCTTGGGAGGTCAGTCTCGGAAATTGACCACTACCCTTGAGGGGCTAAAATGCGCGAAACCTCAACACCTCTTTGGGCAGTTTAAAATTATTTGTAAACGGCGGACCTATAAATTACGCCATGCGGTTAGTTTTGCCTTTTTCGGTTTAGGGCCCCAATGAGTCGTTCTGCAAACTCTGCCTTCTGTTGCTCCCCTAAAGCATCCACATTTATTCGAGGTGTACGCGAGACTCCCCGCCAAGCAAATTGACCCTTGTAATTTTGAACTCTCATATTATGGACTCACATATATTTTAGTGCAAAGCCGGCAGTCGGCATATTGGCAACGTACTGTACCTGTCTTGACCTTTTTCTCGTACGAAGAATGAAAGGAGGGTTGGGTGGGTATAATTGAATAGCCAAGGCATCCACACCGGAGCTCTGCGCAGCGAGCCCCACCAGGACCGAATGTTGCCTGGCATCATTTCTCCTTACAACAATGCCCCATCCCCGGTTCCCTGTTGGAATAAGACTGCAATTGATTATATCACAGATTGAAAAATCAACATGGCACCACTTCGAATCACTGTTGGAGGCTCATCGGTCATCACCCGCCAGCCTGAGCGAGGTATTTTGAACGTCACCGTGAACGCTGAAGGGAGCACTCGCGAGATCGTCTCTCACAAGGTGACTGAGACTTCAAACGAGCTCAGCAAACTCTTCACAGAACTTTCTCCCAAAACAGAGTCCGGAGATGTAACTGCAGATGCAGCAGTGGTGACATTCTCTTCCACCTCCCTCCGCACTTGGCGCTGGAATGGCCCAGTAGAGGCGAATTGTTTCAAAAACCAAGAATACCGTGGCAATTTGTCACTCATTGCCGTCTTCCGTGACTTCACTAAAATGAGTGAGGTTGCCGGGAAGCTTGTGGGATATCCAAATGTCGACATCAACTCGATCGGCTGGGAGTTGACCGCTGCTACCAAAAAGGCATTGGGCTCTGAGTCGCGCAAGGAGGCCATGCGCGATGCAGTCCAAAAATCAAATGACTACACCGAAGTCATTGGGCGCAAGGTAGCTGCAGTGGAAATTCAGGATGGAGGCAACTCCGCTTTCAGTATGTTGGCGCGTCCAGTACCGATGCCTTTTGGCGGAAGCTCAGGGGGTCTCTTTGGTGGCGCAACAGGCTTCGGGCAAGTTACTGGAGGAGGCTCAGGAGGAGCCTTATTTGGCGGTGCTGCTACAAATACCCCTGCTCCTACTCCCTCCGCACCACTTGATCTTACTCCACAGGAAATTCAATATACAAGCTCTGTGCAGGTCATATTTGAATCCATTCCGGTGGGTGAAACGTAAGGTTTTACTAGATCTCAACCCGTTTTCTGTTCCGATATGCAATTTTCGGCCATTGCACAACCGCTACCATGTGCACGATATTCTGTGTCTAGTTCTATTGTACCCCCTTTATCATTTAGAATCAATACTAGATTTATTACGTCTATCTGTTACTCCACGTTAGAAAAAGCTATCCCTCTAGATATTTTAATATTAGTACTTTATTTGAAAGGTAGGACCTTAGCAGTTAGATGTTAGTAAAGAGGTATCATAGTATACTGCCCTAGACCTTGAGACGGTGAGTGAGACACAGGACCGATGTTACGCTAGGCAAGTCATCAAGAAGAAGAGTTCATTCAAAGGGAAGATATCGCATCTGAGGAAGATATCTGCGCCGCGTATGCTCGGTCCATTTCTCGGTTAAAGAAGGGCAACGGCTAATGGAAGACTTTCACGATGGAGGCCATTTACATGGAATTGAGATATGATTACACCTGCACTTCATATATTTCATGTCGTCACCATCATGATCCAACATAGAAGGTCACCGGAATATCTTTCGATATATATCGGCTGGCTCCTGGCTCGCAGAGGGTTCCAAGTGAATCGGGATATACCGAGGAAGACCCACTCCACGTCTGCAGCGCAGTTGATAAATGTGTCATGTATCTGACCCAGACCTTCGTCGATTCAGTGAGAGAAATAATTTACATTCAAGGGGGAACTAACACAGTTCTTCAAAGAAAATGGAATATGCAAGCGTATACTTGGTGCGGGGTCACGTGCAGAGCGACACATCGGACTCCACCGGCGCCCGCACTTCTTCCACAAGCAACCCACAATGGAGCTGTCTACCCTGTTGATCATCAGTGCGCTCTTCATCGGTAAACTCCCCACAATCTGCTGGCCTCGATATCTGTGACCTGGTCCCGGTGACATGACGAGTCTGTCCATCCCAAGAACCATCTAGCTGACATCGCACCAGCTTTCCGCATCTACCAGTCTCGAACCGCAGCCTCAACGCCCATCATGTCGCACGGAAAGGTGTCCAACATTGACAAGTGAGTGTTCAATCCCCTTGCTGATAGAGCGCTTGCTGTGATAGTCCGTGTTTGCTAACATCATCACGCACCAACAGCGACGTCATCTTCAAAGCCCTCACTTCCTCCGGCGTCGTGCTGGTTGATTTCTATGCGACGTGGTGCGGTCCTTGCAAGGCCGTCGCCCCCAAGATTGGGGAGTTCAGTGAGAAATACGAAAATGTCCGATTCCTTCAGGTCGATGTGGATAAAATGAGGGGGGTAGCTCAACAATTCGGTATCACCGCTATGCCCACCTTCGTGATGATGAAGGATGGCAAGGAAGTGCAGCGGGTCCGGGGTGCGGATCTCAAGTCCATTGACCAGTGGTTGCAGTCGCAGTAGGCTCATAGCCCGTGGACATGACCGGATGGATACTTTGGGATGTCGCTTGTAGCGCGACAAACTCTTTCCATAGTCTTATAGACGAAGCACGTTCGTCTGATACTCGGCCGCGTGCTTTATCTATAAGCCTAAGGAAGAGTGTATCAATAGTATAGACCTTAGGATCTTTCCTAAGTGTTTGTATGATATCTTAGATGAATCCAGGATGAGAGGAGATGAGCAACTAGGTGACTGAGGAATAATTCAGACAAATTCCTGTCCGGAATCAATGATCCTGCAAGCCATTCAACGGGCATTGCCAGATAACAATTCGAACAAATCCAATGGGAAGAATGCGCCGGGGTTTTTAATGCGAATTTACGACCTACGAGGTCGAGAATTATAAACCAGAATACTTTTCTTGTACCAGTTGAAAGATTATGTATTAGCCGGACAGACTACATATTCTCTCTATGCTTGGGGCCGCCGAGTTACTCCGCACCGGGCGCAGTTCCCCCGGTTCCCCCGATCCCGTAGACTCTAACCCAGTTAGGGCCTGCACCCACACGCCCACCGGTCCGATTGGAAGACGCACGGAGCCACTCATTGCAGGAACGCCGCTTGGGGACCATGCAGGCGGCGCAGAATCAGCCGAAAGCGTACATCAGCCTTACCACACTTGGTCACCTTCATGGGGGTCCAGTGCCGATCCTGACCTTTAGACAGTGTGGGCGTCGTCTGGATCGGCTTGCGCCTGGATAAATTTGGATGATGACAGGAGCTATCATTTGTCCGGGGTGACGATGAGAGAGGGCTATGTATGTGGTCCAAGGAGATATAAAGGCCTTCGATGTCACGACATGCTACTCATTCGCGTCACAAACCTCGAGCGCAAGCACACGGCCCTGTCGTCGATGCATTACATGATTACACCGTTCTATACTTTTGACTACCACCTGTACTTGACCAAGTTCTATTCCCCCGCCGTATAAAAGACATGTCTCCCACAATTGCCTTCCTCGGAGCCACCGGCGGCTGCGCAAACGCCTGCCTCGCCTACACCCTCCGCAGTGGCTACAACGCCATCGCGCTGGCTCGCACGCCCGCAAAGCTCACAGCCCTACTCCTCTCGCAACCCGGTCTAACACAAGACATTCTCGACGCACACCTGCGCATCATAGAAGGCGATGCGCGCGATGTCGAAACCGTCATGAAGACGCTTGTTGTCGCCGCAGACGCGCACAGCACCACGCTCGTTTCACTGATCATCTCGGGCATCGGCGGCACCGGCGAAATGGTCTTCACCAAGCCATCGCCCTGCGAGCAGATCCCCATGCGCGTCCCGACGGTGCCGCACATCAGCATCCCAAACCCGAATATCACCGAGCAAAGCACGCGTGCGCTGCTCGGTGCGCTAGCCCGCATTGCGGCGGAGCGGTTCGGTTCGTTCGCGGATTATGCAGCCGTCGCGCCGCGAGTGACGATTATCTCTGGGGCGGGCATTAAGAAGGGCGTTACGGATGTGCCGTTGCTGTTTAGGCCGTTGTATGCGGCGCTGGATATCCCGCACAAGGATAAGGCGCAGATGGAACGGCTATTAGCTGAGGCGCAGGAGAAAGCGGATAATCTGCTGTGTGGCGGGGTGGTGATTGTGCGGCCGAGTATCTTGGGCGGCGATCATAAGATTGCCGAGGCTGGCGCAGACTCAGGCTTTACAAAGTTACGCGTGGGCACAGAAAAGAAGCCGGAGATTGGGTATACTGTTGGGAGGGCGCTGATCGGGGAGTGGATTTATCGGGAGGTGGTCAAGGGAGGCGGGGAGAAGTGGGTTGGTGAGGGTGTGATCCTGACTGAGTGAAGCTGATGGATTGCTGGGGGTTTTCGTGCAGTGGAGTTTGGAGCGCCGATTTAATTTATGAATAGAAGGGATGCGATGAAGGCTTGATTTCTATATTGAACAAATGATTCTAACTGGCAATTCCAGGTGCGGTCTACTTATTGACGCAAGCAAATGCTAGATAAGAGGCAACCGCAAGAGAATTTCAAAAAGAAACAATAAAAAAAAGACCAAACAAAGCAAACAAAATTCAAATCCAGATCATCACAGCCAAGGAAATCCGGTCGAGCGTAGCTAAGAGGGCAAAGGCGAGGAACCATCAGGGGGGATCGTAAAAGGGTAGTAAAGCAAAGGCAACGATTACAAAGCAATCGTCAGAGTATAGAAGAAGAAAGCCATATTTCCAGAACTCCGTTGAGTTCCGACAAAACGCCATGCCTCAGTATGTAAATGTCGCTGAGTGGGTGTTTAATGCGCGGGCCAGTGTGACGGCTGTACAGGTGGATAGAAGACATGAAACTCGCATCTTTCGACCCACATCTGCGTGATAATCGTGACGGTCGTGAGCCAGAGGCTCCTCAGGAGATGACGGTGTTGGCAACGCTCAAGTGCCATCATACGGTTCAGGGCGTTCGAGCTGCATACTCTTGCGCTCTTCGACCTTCTTCTTCTCTATCTTCTTCATGGCTTCTTCTGTCAGCTGCTGGCGGAAAAGGCGCTCCACTATCTCCTTCTTGCGCGCACGTCGATCGCCGATCATGATCAGCACACCGCCAGTGATGTTGCAAGTGATGGAGCAGCACAGAATAACGGTGGTCAGGGCAAAAGGCCGCTGTCCAGGGTCTTCCATACTCCAGGTACAAGCACCTAGGGCGATCTGGAGGAGGGAGTGACAGTCGAGCAGGACAACAACGGCGATGAGAATGCGCAGAGGGAAGGCGTGGTGGGTCATAGTCTCGTGCGGTTTGTAGAAGGTGTGTGACTTGGCGAACTTGGTCTGGTGGTGTATCAAACGCAGCTGCTGGCGAGGGCTAAGCACCGAGAACTCATGCTCATCTTCCTTGGGGGTATCGCCGAATTCGACATCCACATCTTTCTCCCGCTGAGCGGGTAGATCGTTCTTGTCCTTGAGATCGGGGAGTCGTCGCTTACGACGAATCTTCCACGTCAACATGGTATAATGGGCAATGAAGATCATGTGATAAGTGTCCACAGCTCGGAAGGGAGCGAGACCGTCACCCATAATCGCGAACAACGCCACAAGAACGTTATCAATAACATTGACGACGTAGAGCTGCTTTCCGCCCACATTGATCCAACCTGAAAAGGCACCGAGTTAGTGTTTCCAAGCTTGCTAGTACAGATAGAGTAAGGCAAATATCATACCAATCAAGAAGAGCACCCAGGCGAGACCAAACAGAGTAATAAGGGTTGCGTAGAGAGTAACAAGAAATCCGAGCGCTAGTGGCACCTGTTAGTTTCCCGGGCCTACATCTTACGAGTGAACGAACGGAAGGACCACTTACGCTTCCGGATATACTGTCCAAACCCCCTCATCGACCGCTTGAACTTGGACCGGCGCGAGTGAAGCATATGCCGAACGTAATCGTTCAGTTCGGCGAAGTCCTCGTTGGTCCATCCCTCCAGCTCATGACCTTCGGGTAAAACGGCATACCGAGGGCCCGCAAGCACAGATGACATGCTTGAAAAGGGGCGGAGTTGTTCCAATCTCGGCCGCTCCTTCATTTTCGACTCCTCTGAAACCTCTCCTTCATCTGTGCTGGTTCCCTGTTCTTGGTCCGACGGACGCGGACGCGAGAGTTGGTAGGTGGGCATGCGGTTCACGAAGTTGCCCAGATTGGGAATGAACAACGAGTTCTGCACATTCGTGAGGGTCGACAAAGCCGAGACCTCCGGGTCTATCGACAGATCACGTTAGCCATGAGATTCGCCATGATATTCGCCACTTCCATTTCCAGCCTATTTTGGCTTACCAATGACATCCAGTACGTCGACCAGATGAGACCCATATTCATTCGCCGCTGGATGCTCCTTTGACGCCTCGAGTGTTGGTGGGACCCCTGATACCGTCGATGCCCGGTTGCGGGAGAAGCGATTTAGAGCCGCTTGGCTCGTCCGGCGCAGCACATTCCGAGATGTTGGGCGCGCGAGTGCCGGCGCAGGCGGTTGAAGATATTCGTCCGCTGTTCGCTCCGTAGTGAGGCCATTTGGAGAGGCCGGGAACGGGCTCTGGTGAGATGACTCTTCAGTCAAAGACATCATGGGTTTTGCCACTCGAGAGAGCACATCCGGAGCAGGAAAAGACCATCGCCCTGGTCGGGGCTCGGAGTTGCTGCGTCGTCGACCATTCTGCCATGTTTCATCTTCCTCCTCTACCGGGGATCTGACGGATATTTGGCGGGAAAGGAAGGGACCAGGTTGGGGACCAGGTTGGTTCTCAGGCGGGCTCTGTTGCTGTTGCTGCTCGTTGACGGTGTGCAATGAAGAGGAGGAGGGTAGGCGCGACAGGCGGATGCTAGGCCGGCGCGTACGATTTGAGGGGGCTCGCGGGCGCAAAGTCGCCAGTGGTGGCCTCGATGATGAGGCTTCTGTAGACTGCTGCTGCTCCGGCGTAGCCCTCCGGTCATTCGAGTCCTCCGCGGGCTCGATGCGATCCATGGAGGCGGTTGAACGACAAGTTCCGAGGGGAGGCTGGGGGAAATGGATTTAGATAATCAAGGCGGCAAGGTGAAACGACAGCAACCCCGGCGGAACAGATCGAGTAGGTGACGGCCCTATGCCATTGAAAAATATCGCGAGCCCGCAACCCAAAGGAAGTAATTCGGGAGTTCCGGGAATTGGGATTGTTGGGTTTGGGTCTGGAATTGGTAGGAAAACCTTAGGTACCGACACACGATCCGCGCGGGGCTGACTCAGCGGGTAGAATCTTGCTTTTCCAGCATGACGATAGTGGAGATTCGAGACGGCGCAAGAGAGGGTAGTCTGTTATCATGGTTGACATTCTACGACATACGCACTTCCTGCCGTATTGAATCGTTTGGACTACGCTAAATTGCACCCTGTGGAAGTCCTGCCGCGGTCGCAGAGGGCAGTGGCGACTGCGAGTGAAGATAAGATAATCCAATGGGAGAGGCTTGGAGGAGTTGGGGAATCAGATGGGACAAGACGATGACGCTGGTCCCTGGTCCACCAGTTCCGAGTGGAGTAGCCGTGGTCGGACATACTGTAAGGATCATCATGGACCAGAATAACCACTAGTAGGTGGGTACCCAAAAGTATAAATACATCACACAATCAGTACTCCGTATTCAGGTCACTTCAGTAAAACCTGCCTATGACGAACCTGGCTTTAGCGAATTCCTGGATAAAGAACACATACTGTAGCCGGTAAAATTTCAAATTGTTAAATACCAAACATAATGTCCCTTCTATTGCGAATTCGTCCTATCAGGATTACTCAGCAGACAGTCCCGTGGTTAGTTGTTTTGCTACTACTGTACATACCAATCAAACTCTTGACCATGGGGCCCTACGGTATATTCGATTACCTAATACATTCCACGTGAAAATGTTAACGTGAGTCAGCGACGCGTGGATCACGGTAACTACAGTAACTACCGGAGCGCTGGAGGGGCCTTATTTCCTTCCGAGAGCTGGTGTTGTGTATACAAGGAACCCCGAGTTGAGATCGATTTACAGAGAACCACCCCAAAACACCTAGTCAATGAAAACTGCTATACCACCCACCATACCCAATTATAACTCTCGCGATTTCTGGTTTACCTATGGGAGCTTCTACTTAAGGTTAGCGGGAGGATCGACATATACCAGGCAATAAATATCTTAGGTTATTAACACCCATTCGAATAACTGGAGCCACCCAACATAAATATCTTCAAATTCATCACGTCTACTTCTATATTGACCTCATTAACAGCAAAATTAATCTCGCAGAGTAGGTAGTCGGCAATCATATGACTGAAAAACGTCTCGTTGTTGTTGAGATATGCGGGAAGCTGTACAGTAGGTAAGGTGTCGCATTTACTATGTGTTTTGGGGCGGTCAGCTCGCTTGGGTGGGCGACTCGCTTTAGAAATACATTAAGTGATTGTTCAAGGGAGGCTGTAGCCTGCCTAGAATGTTTGTGAAGTAGATAAGTAGACTGTAGACTAAACTGTCGACTGTAGACAGCAACTCGTGATACAATTGAGGGCTCTATAAGGCTGTTTGTCAATCTGAAAGTTCGATGTAGCTATGAATCGTTTAAATTCAACAACCGACAAATCCCTTTTCATCCTCAACCAACTTTGATTACGATATTCCCACCTGCATGGTAGAAATAGGAAAGTACTTGCCTGGGATCAGACTACCACGGCAAGATGATCATATCTCCCACATTCCGTCTAAGGGAACGCGACCCTATTCCAAGAGTGAAGGAGTGAGGTCTAGGTGGAGCTTTGGTCTCTGGAAAGATCATGATATATCCTATATCCTATATTTTTTTGACCCTTACCTCGTTGCTTGACGCCCGCACACCTCAGACCGTACGCTGACTCGACGATGAATGCAGTGAGCGCTACCACCCACCAAGGTCTCCCGTCTTCAACGGGCCGTCACGGCCGGGCGGTCAAAATCAGGCAGGATCTGCCGATGCTGCCTCTTCCAATGGGACAAAATGGTAAGGAGAAGCAAAAGTCCGACTCTGTCAGTGACCGGACTCTCCCGGCAGGCTCCTTGTCCCTTTCACGCCCTTCCACGGACAAGCTTTTGTCCACATGGAAGCCGTCGGGGAGAAGTTCCCGTTTCAAAAGTTTGCAGAAGCAAACCACCGCAACACCCACGACGTCTTTGGTGCTTTCAATGCAGAGTGGCCTTGCGGCCCTTGCGCAGACCTCAGGAGGGTGGTGAGTTATCTCCGTCCGACAATGCCCGGATTCTGATCGCGGACTGGTAAGAGGTGCGATATCACCGGCGACACGACCGCTGTGCCCGACAGCTCGTCCTTGACCTGTCTGACCCCTTCTTCCTCGGTATCTGCATATGGCCTAGAGGATTGCCCATCTTTCTCGACCGCAAAGCAGTGGAACTCATCGCCAACAAGCCCAAGTACCTGCAAATCGCCTGCGAAGCCGGCTGTGAAAGGAAGCACGCGCAAGCCCGACAACCTTGAATCCTATTAGGTCTCCTCTACTAGCTGCTGGAAAGCGGCCGTGCCCATGACCAACCGAGACGAATGCCTGCTGCACACTTCCGAACAGGCAGAGAAAGTACGCGGAGATCCACTAGCGAACTGGTGGACGTTCGCCGGGACATTCGTGGGTCGCCGATCCCCGCTGACAAAAGAATCGAGGGCCATCATATCCTCAAGTCTACCGAGCCAACCTATGTGACCGAATCAATTTATTTCGCCCTAGAAAATGAAATGACGAGGAATTCGAGAGGCGACAGCTGGTACGATGTTTCAGAAAGCGGGGGAGAAAAAGAAAGAGGCCTGGTTACAAGCGTGAAACCTGAGTTGAAGCGTGGCAGATGAAAGAAGCGATCCCAGAAGTGCATGTGGAAAACCTGTTCACCTGCCAATTCGACGTGAGGAACGTGTCATTATGGGAACTGTATCTGTGAAATTCAGCGCAGTATGTTGTTCGGGGGGAACGTGGGCAATATCGCTTCTTCGCTGGCAGGGTATTTTTTTGTCCGGTCTTATGCAGCCAATAAATTGTCAAATGATTGAACAACCCGTGCATTGCATTGTGATTACGATCAGACCATGCAGAGACAATGGACTTGCTCAGGCAGTGGCGTAGACCATGGCGATCTTCCACTGGCTGGGACGTGGAGAATGAGGAGTGGAAAAAGTGGAGCCGGCTGAGGTGGAAGATCATTCATCACCGGCCCCAGCCAGCGTTACTGTGGGCAACTCGGCGCGTGCAGAGCTGTACGCATTGGACTAATTGGGAATGTGTCCTATTTGAAAACTGTAGAATCTGTACGAGGGCGTGAAATGGAGTGAATTCAACTAATTTAGCTGTAGGGGCTAGACACAAGGGAGGGGTGGTATGGTCGGATCGAAGACCATGGTAGCTCATCGAACTGGGTCTGGTCTCCAGAATGACATCAAAGGCGGTTGCCTCGAGTGACGAGTGACGGTAGCGTGCTGGTTGCGGAGGGGTGAAGGGGGGAAACTCGTCAGAACACTCACCGCCAAATTGCGCTCCGTGCCCCCCCCCCCCCCCCCCCAAGGAGAGCTCCCTGGCTCTTGGGGGCCCAGGCCCGGAAGCTCCTCCCTAAGCTCCCCTCTCGGCGGCCCCCCTAAGCTTCCCCCTCAAGGGCCCCCCGACGTCCAGCCCGAAGCCCCCAATGCTGCCCAGAGCCACCGCCTAACTTCACCCACTTTCACCAGCCCAGCGGGCGCCGGTCCCAACAAGGCCTAGCGGCTCACCGCCTCCTCTCCTTTCCTTCTTCCTCGCCCTTCCACCGTCCTTACCTTCTTTCCAAGAGTCAACAACTGCTTCTGATTTCCCATCCCATCTCTTCCTTTTTTTCTTCTCAACTGGTATCTAGGGCACCAAGCTACCCTGCTCCTTCCCTTCAATCCTCCCCCTCGTCAAGTTTTCACCCGCCCACCCCAAAGGCACATCAACAAACATCCCCTCTGTTTGTTTGACACATCGTTCGAGCTTTTGCTATCCACCTTCGAACCTTTTTCGTGTCCCAACTCGCCTTCAAGATGTCTGCTATCGACGCTTTGACTGACAACCTGGCTGCGGCCACCATCAACGACACCCCCGGCATCAACGGCACTCCCGCGGCTTCGCAGGCCCCTGATGCAGCCGCTGCCAGTGCTGATGAGGGACGTCGCCTGTACATCGGAAACCTCGCCTATGCGACCACCGAGGAGGAGCTCAAGGAGTTCTTTAAGGGCTACACCATGTGAGTTGCAACCTGGCCTGCATTTGTCTGAAGCTAGCAACAGCTGCGCCAATCAAGGCCAAAGCACCTAGCCGAGGCCTCCCCTTGGTCTCATGGTCCATCGAATCAACACTAACTCGATCCCCAGCGAGAGCACCTCGATCCCGGTGAACCCCCGCACCAACCGCCCCGTTGGCTATGCCTTTGTGGACCTTGCGACTGCTGCTGAAGCTACTGCGGCTATCGAGGCCCTTTCTGGCAAGGAGATTCTGGCCCGCAAGGTGTCGGTGCAGCTGGCCCGCAAGCCGGAGCCCGCGGAGGCCAAGGAGGGTGCTGCCAGTGGCGGTGAGGGCGCCAGCGGCAACGAGGGTCGCAAGCGGACTGGTGGTCGGGGTCGCGGCCGTGGTCGCGCCCGCGGCCGTGGTGGCCGTGTCGGTCGTGGACGGGTATGTTTCCTTTCCCCCTCTTGCCCTGATTTTCCATCTCTTCTTTACCAAACCACTGACTCGATTGTTCTTGCAGGCTCAAGATGGACAGGAATCCACTGAGGCCGATGCTGCTGGCCAGGCTCCGCTGACCGAGACCACCAACGACAACGAGGCTGCGGCTGCCGAGGGAGCCAAGCAGGGCAAGCCACGCGCCGCTCGCCCCCAGAAGCAGCGTGGTCCCCCTGAGGATGGTATTCCTTCCAAGACCAAGGTCATGGTTGCCAATTTGCCTTACGACCTGACCGAGGACAAGGTGCGTGGGTAGTCTGAAGTCACCTTAGGCTTGGAATCTGCCCCTCGAGCCTAAATCTTGCATTTACTGATCTTGTGCCTTTTTTTTTTTTTTAGCTCAAGGATATCTTCGCCGACTACCAACCCGTCTCGGCCAAGGTGGCTCTGCGCCCCATCCCCCGTTTCATGATCAAGAAACTCCAGGCCCGCAACGAGCGCCGCAAGACCCGTGGCTTCGGATTCGTCAACTTGGCCTCCGAGGAGCTCCAGACCAAGGCCGTCAACGAGATGAACGGCAAGGACATTGATGGCCGCACCATTGCTGTCAAGGTGGCTATCGACAGCCCTGGCAAGGAGGACGACGTCAATGCGGCCGCCGACCAGTACGAGGAGGCCAACCCCCCTGCTGAGGAGAACGCCGCCCCCGATGCTGCTCCTACTGAGGCAGTTTAAAACTCGATCACCAAATGCTCTTCGACCGCAGATGGCTTGCTGATGAATTTGGGGTGTTATTCAGAAGGAACCTTGAGGCGGCTGTCTTGTGGATCTAGGATATAACCATGGGTGATCTGCAGGTCGACTGCGAGTATCTTAGCTACTCGACAAGTGGTTTCAAGGCGAATCTGTGGGCACGAGGGTGTGATGACTTTTTTTTCCTTTTGTTCTTATTAACGGATGTCCTGGAGGATACATCCATGCTGGAGTGCTGATTCCTTGCTGATGCCTCCATCCCTAACGACCTTTGCCTTCTGTACTGTATCTTAGCACCCATTTAACTAACTGATGACGAACTGCTCTGGTGGTCTGTGTGTAGAGAGAATAATCTACGTAGAAGCTGTGCAAGAATACAAAGTTCGCAGTGGCCAGCAACTCACTCGAATAGGAGACTGAACGGAACTGCTTCAAGCATCGTAGCAGCGCCCAAACCTCGCCGATGACGCCAAGGTTTGGGGTGACCCTTGCCGATCAGCGGACAACACATCGAGTCCCTCACACGCGCAACTTCTTCAATCTGCCAACTCTCCCATCAATTCACATTGCCACAACTGTCCACGACCTTTGCCCCCAAATTACTACACTATACCGGAGAGCGATCGGAATTGCGTGCAGAAAAGGGGTTAGGCACCAAAACAGACAGGACCCCCACACAATCCAACTACGGCGCCGAATCCGCCCACTCTGCCGCTGCCATACCCTTTTACCCCGGCAAACGGCCCGTGTCGTGGTCTCTCCCAATTGTGTCACCCTTTCCAATATAAATATAGCCCTCCATGTCGTCTCGCATGTGGGAGGTGGACCCGGAGACGAAGACGAAGGTGCGTTTCTCCCTCCTGCATTGCTGGTCTGGTCTGGCCGACCACCGGCGCGTGCGCCGCAGCGTGAACTAACACACTACCTCCCGGTCCTCCAGCTCCTCCAGATCTCCAAGACCAACGGCAATGACAAGTGCTGCGACTGCGGCGCCCCGTCGCCTCAATGGGTATGTGTCACCCTTATCTCCTGAATCTACATCTTGTCGAGCGTACCCGATTGCCTCCTCACGCACGACACCGCGGGCACAACCAGTTAACTTCCGCCTCTTGGGCGCTTACACGCAGGCCTCGCCCAAATTCGGAACCTTTATCTGCCTCAACTGCGCCGGGACACATCGCGGGCTCGGCGTACACATCTCCTTCGTGCGCTCAATCACCATGGACGCCTTCAAGCACGCTGAGATCCAGCGCATGGAGCTAGGCGGCAACGAGCCGTGGAAAGCATTCTACGACGCCCACGCCGTGACCATCTCCGAGGGTCGTACATTCGAGGACTCGACGATCAAAGAGCGCTACGAGGGGGACGCCGGCGAGGAGTGGAAGGAGCGGCTGTCGTGCAAGGCCGAGGGCCGCGAGTATGTGCCCGGCCAGGAGAAGAAGAACAATAATGCCCCTGCTTCACGGTCGAGCACGCCTATGAGCCTTAGTGGTGGCGGTGTTACGGGCGGTGCGCGGACAGGGTCACCCGCGGCGTCGTCCGTCCGCTCGCATGATAGCCAACGCGGTCGCGTGCCGCCAAAGAAAGAGCAAAATGAGGCATACTTTGCCAAGTTGGGCAATGAGAACTTGTCGCGGTCTGATTCACTGCCCCCGTCGCAGGGTGGGAAGTATACTGGCTTTGGAGGTGGTGTGCCCACGCCTGCGGCTGGGGACCGCCAGTCGTCACCGTTTGGCGGGTTCGGTGGCTTTGGAGGATTTGGCGGCGGCGGCGGCGGCGGCGCTGGGGGTGGACAGGCCTTGGATGACTTCCAGAAAGATCCAATGGGCACTTTGACCAAGGGTTTTGGCTGGTTTGCCTCGACTGTTGGCAAGGGCGCGAAGCAGGTGAACGATTCATACCTACAACCCACAGCGAAGCAGGTAAGTAGTTCATCATACCACACTGATCCAACCCAAGATGTTGTTTGGATGAAAGGTTGACATAGACCAACAGCTCGCCGAGTCCGACTTCGCAGCCCAAGCCCGCGCACAAGCCGCAAACTGGGGCCAGAACTTGCAAACTGGCGTCCGCGGTGCCGCAGACCAACTCAGCCGTTTCGTCGAAGGGCCCGACGATGGCCGGCCTGGCGCTACCCGCTCGCGTGGTGAGCCCGAGCGCCGGGACTTCTGGGACGACTTCTCAACCCTTGGCTCGCAGGAGCGCAACGGCCACCAGCGCAGTGGATCACGGTCTGATGTTATCGGCACTACCGCTATGCGCAAGAGCACTCCGGCGTCGTCGTTGACGAGCGCCTCGACCCTTCCTACTACTGAGACCACTGCGTCAAATGGGAAAGCACACGGGGAGACCGGCGCTGTCACGTCGACGACGGCGAAGGGCAAGGATGAATGGGATGATAACTGGTAGTGGACCTTGTATATATTTGGTACGCATTGCGTTCACTAAGTGTGTTGTTTATGATGGTGAGTTGGGGCTGATTCCAGATGTCATGCACTGAATTGTATGCTTGGGCTTGGTGTTGTGTTTTTCTTCGGTCTTGTATTTTCTGGAGTCATACCTCGCTCGATGAATGGAGTGTTTCATTACTCCCTCCCTGTTTTTGAGGGAGAGACTTGCTACAGACTGTGGTTTTATATTCGGTGTTTTGCGGAGGACAGTATTGGTACATTGTAGAGATTACTTTATGTCAACCTAAGATGTAGCATGTAGTGTACAGAGAACAGTGATCCAATTACCCTTAAACCAACGCCGAAGAGCTAGAACCCACCCCTCAACTCCGCAAGCACCGCCTTCTGTCTCGGCGCAGACATATTCTCAAACCGGTCCACGCTCATCACGAATGTGCCACGACCAGCAGTCAGACTGCGCAGGTGCTTCAGATACCCAACCATCTCCTTCAGTGGAACCTTTGCAGTGATCGTCCGTGGACGGGAGGAGGACACCGGCATTTCTACGCCGACAGACGATGTCTCAAACGGATCGGGCGGTGCGTAGATGCGGTTGGGGTCAATAGGAGGGAGGCTATCCTCGGCAGCGGTAGATTCAGACGCATCGGTTGCAGACAGCGCCGCATCCTCATTTAGGGAGAGGATGTGCCCACCGCGCGAGGAGGAGATGTCGTGCACAACGGAGCCAAGACTGGCTTCGTCGACACTGATAATCACATCCATGACCGGCTCCATCATTACCGTTCCTGAGCCAGCAAGGAGGTCTCGGAGCGCGGCGGTTGTGGCCTGGCGTGCGGCGCCTGAAAGGGCCGAGGTGGTGGTTTCGTTACCGAAGAGGTGTTCTGCAAGGTTGATAGTGAGTGTGACGCGAGTGTTGTGCATCGGAAATGTGAATTGAGGCCCGCGGGCGAGCGCCGCAAGTGCGCCATTCTGGAGAGCCGCGCGGAGAGCAGCTGGGTCAAGACCCGGGGGTAGAAGTGGGCTTGTCTCCTCGTCGTTTCTGGGAGAGCGGTCTACCTGCAAGCCGGGGGCACGGATGATGATCTGGTTACCCTCGATAGTCTCGGCGAGGAGGGTATCCTCATCTGCCGCCTCGGAAATATCCTCTCCGCTGATAGGCTCCACGATTGCAGTACAGCCTGCCTTGCTGCGGCGACCGGCGACTTCTTTATCGAAGATTTTGGTGATGGCAGCAGACACCCCGAGTCCCGACTCGCGGTATCCAATCTCGATACGACCCATAGAGGCCTTCGCCTTATGGTCGTTGATTAGACGGTCGCGCGCAATCTCCAGGTGTAATTCGCCCATGCCACTCAGCAGAGTCTGACCAGATTCCTCGTCCACGCTGACGTGCAAGCTGGGATCCTCTCGCAAAAGTAGTCCTAGTGTTTCATGCATCCGTTTCTCCTCGCTGAGACTGTGCGGCTCAACGCTAGTGAAGAACACCGGAGGAGGCACATCAATTGGACGTAATTGCAGACGCGTCAGCGGTTCTGGCGGCGTTGGCTTATTTCCTGCGTAGGACAGGAGGGTGTCGCCAGTTCGAGCATGCTTCAATCCGACGACGACACCGATGTGGCCTGCAGGGATGGAATCCACTTCGACTGCATCGTTGGCATACATTTTCAGCAACCGCGGTGCTCGCTCTGAGAGGTGCAAATTGGTGTTGAAGAGCAGGCTGTTGCGATCCAGGGAACCAGAGTACACCCGGACATAAACCAATACACCACGCTTAGCATCATTGACCACCTTGAAGGCCAACGCGCAGCTCTGGAGTTTAGAAATGGCGTCTTTCGGGTCGGCCTGCAGCGCAGTCTTTTTCTTTTTCTTGCCTTTGGCTGGGGCCGGTGCCTTCTCATCTTGCTCCACAATCAGGTCGCCCGAGAGCAACCGCCGCAACCCTCCTTTGACACCACCGATGCTCACTTCTGGATCGGGGGCTTCTGGTGGGCTGGGAAGTAGATTGACCACGGCATCAAGCAAAGGCTGGACACCCATGTTGCGGAAACTGGCACCTGCGAAGACAGGTACGATGCGGCTTGATTGGTCGAGAACGCATCGCCGAAGACTGTCGATAATGTCCATAGGAGGCACCGCTAGATGGTCTTCGTCACATTCGAAGAATTTCTCCACGATGGCTTCATCCTGGTCACTCAGCAATTCAACCAAAGCAATACGCGCACGACGGAGCTCTTGCGCCAGGTCATGTTCTTCCACATCCAATTGCTCAAGATTCATCATCTTCACGGTGCGGCCGTCCTCACCCGCCTTCCATTTTAAACCTTGGAGATTGACGGCATCTGCCACGCCGACGAAAGCGCCGTTGCCGCCTTCAAACCAAGGGATCTGGCACACTGCTGGGTAAACCGCTAGACGGGAGCTGACTTCCCGAACTGTTCGGCCGAAAGCGGCACCATCGCGGTCTAGCTTGTTCACGTAGATCACTCGCGGGATCTGGTACTTGCTAGCCTGACGCCAGACCTGCTCCGTCTGCGCCTCGACGCCAGCCACGCCGTCCAAAATACAGACAGCACCATCCAGGATGCGCAGAGACCGCATGACCTCAAATGTGAAGTCAGCATGCCCAGGAGTGTCGATGAGATTGACCGTATGCGACACCGCGGACTTCGGTGCAGAAGGGTCCTGCGTGGCAGGTTGACTGCCTGCCCCGTCTCCAGGAGGCCAGTGGAAGGTAATGGCCGCCGACTGGATGGTGATACCACGCGCACGCTCTGCGGGCAAGAAATCAGTCACCGTGGACCCTTCGTCCACATCGCCAATGCGCCGGGTGAAGCCGCTGTAGAAGAGCATGCGCTCAGTAGTAGTGGTTTTGCCAGCATCGATATGGGCGATGATTCCGATGTTGCGTGTTCGGTCCAGAGTCTCGCTCTGCCATCTTGAAAGTGAGGTGGAGAAGCATTGAGCTTTCTGGCCTGCGATCTGAGATATTTGCGAGCAGATATGGCTCTCTACGGGGCACGGTCGACTCCTATAGAGAGTCGAGCCGATACCACGTAGCCCCGGCTGGCGGAGGCGCAATAACGGAGCCACAACCATTCCTAGTAGAAGCTCCCATCCAACATGGAGAAATTTGTAGGGGTTTATATGCCGGAAAACATTGGGATAGTGGTGCTCATCCCAAGGCCGACGGACCACAGAACTTCGAAGGTGACGGGGAAAAGCGAATCGCGGAGCTGGCGGCGGGCTTGGCGCATTCCTCTTCCTGCTGGACCGGACGGACCATGCGCAACTCTCCCTCCGACCTCCCACCTCGACCTCGACCGCTTCTACCTGGCTACTTTTTCCCGCTTCCCCTGCTTGTAAATTTGCTATGCGCCCGTGAAAGCACGGCCCTCCTCCTTCGAAAACTGCCCAAGGTACGTGCCCAGCTGCGCTGGAGCTACCTGGCCGTTACTGTGGGGGCTCGATCTCCAGCCATTAATACTGACGCCTGCCGTCACTAGCAGCTCCTCCCCCTTGGACATCCCGTGAAGAGGCTCCTTACCTCCAATCCCAACTAAAATGGACTACTCCGCCATCTCCAGCGATCCAGAACATCCCGCGGGCGCCTCGCCCTGGGGCTCTCCACGAGCCGACCGAACGACGTTCCCCACCTCCGGCAACAGCGACATCCCGTCATCCCCGTTACCGGGCCAGCCGCACGCATCGCAGACCGCGGACAGAGACCGCGAGGCTGACTCTCAGGCGGCTGACCTCTCCACGCAGCTACAGAGTGCCCAATTAGGGGACCCGGACTATCCTAGGGAGCAGTCTCCGTTTGCTACACAGCATTTCTTCAATGCAGACCAGCAGCGGCAGCAACCTCCCGCCCGCTACCAGACGGGAGCGCGACAGAACTCTCGGCCTCCAGCACCCGCCTATAAGATCCTGGCCAAGATCACCGGTCTTGAGAGGACTGGCAAGAAAGACCCTATCCTCCGCTTTGATGTCCACGTGGGTCGACTCTATAATGAAGCTAACGAGATGCGCAATGGCCGTGGCTAACCATACACAATTATTTGACTGCAGACCAACATCCCCAAATTCCGTACAACCCAATACCGTGATGTCCGCCGCAGCCACTCCGAGTTCGTGAAGCTTGCCGATCACTTGATCTCGGCCAACCCGGAAGCTCTGGTCCCCGCCGTACCGCCGCCAGTGACGCCAGCTGGTGCTGGGACTGATGAAGACGAAGTCCGAGTCAAGGCCTCGATGCAACGGTGGCTGAATACTGTATTGAGCAACGAGGTTCTAATTCAGGATGATGAGGTCGTACTTTTTGTGGAGAGTGATTTCGGCTATAGCCCCGTGCTGCGCATGAAGCAGCCCGCCACAGGTGTGCGACGCAAGATGTTGAAGCAGTTTGCGCCGCCTCCAGATGACACTCCCGAGCTCCAGGCTGCTCGTCCAACCGTGAAGATGTTCTACTTGGGAGCAATGGACTCGAGCCACAAGGTTGACCGAGTTGTCAAGTCCCGCAGAAGTAAGATACTAGGACGTCCTTTTACATTCGGCCCATTATACTGGTTCGAAAGCTGACGGTTATAGGCGTGGGCTTGGCCGAGTCTGACTTTGGTGTCAAGGTTGGCCAGATGGCCGTCCAGGAAACGCACCCTGGCTTGGCCATGGCCTACCGCAAACTCGGCAAAGTCATTCAGACAGTGGGTGACTATCATGCGATTCAGGCCACCGCAGAAGCCACGACGTTGGGTGAACCATTGAGCTATCATTCGTCCGATGCGTTCATCGTCAAGGAAACCCTGACCAACCGGCACATTCTGCTGCGAGAACTGCTTCAGGCCCAGCAGAGCGCCCGGAGCAAACTTGCTGCTGCGGACCGGTTAAAAGTCAGCTCATCTGTCCGATCCGATAAGGTGGATGAGGCGCTCAGTGCTCTTGAAGAAGCGCAAAACCACGAGGACTACCTGACAAAGCGTACTCAGCGTGTGACGGCGAACCTGCTTCAGGAGAAGCGCAAGTGGTTCGACCGCACCACTAACGATCTTCTTTTCAGCCTGCGCGAGTACACTTTGCGCCAGATCGAAGCAGAGCGGCGGACCTTGGCGACCCTAGAAAGTGTTCGACCTGACATCCGTGCCATCGACGCCTCCGGTGGCCTGAGCCGACTGGGTCGCGAAGCACACCCTGCTATCCGCCGGGCGAACGTGACATCAAGCCAAGGCCCCAAGGGTGACGCTTGGAGCGGTGTTCCCCGTCGCACTGATGGTATGGGCCGCAGCATGAGCGGGAGCTTCACGGGCCCGGGCATGAGCGAGGAAGAGGGTGATGAGGATAGCCGCCCCGAGCCTGGCCACGGCCGCACGCGTGCCACCAGCCAGGTCGGGTCGATTGCGGAGGAAGACGATGACCGACTGGATGCGCGCAATGCCGCCAGCCGACTGGCTGCCAGCACCTTCTGATCTGATCGGGTTGTCGGATTGCATTGATTCTGTATATGTAGCCTGAAAACTGACACCGTGATTCCCCTTTGTTGCTTTTATAGTGCGTGTCTCGAGTGCAAAGTGCGTTTTTGAGCCGATTGACGGGTTGTTCGGGTGATTTCCTCTGATTATCTAAAATACTAAATACGTCTTCAACCCGCATATCCTGCAGATCACCAATTTCCTCCCCCGCCCGGCTTTCTCAGTGTGAACAGGTAAAAGTTAGGCATTGATTCCAAAACAGAATTACTCAGTCCACTCGTCATATTTTTTGGCTCCATCATCCGGCACTACATACCAAGCCGCCTTCTCTTTGAAGAAAATATGCTTGCCGGGCATTGGAACTAGCTGCTCGGATTCAGCATCCAGCGTCCCCGCAGCCACGGCCGTACTAGACGGGTCGTTATCAAACGTCATCGTCATAGTTGATCCGCAGCGCGGGCAGAATGTGCGGGAGGCAACGTTACTTGCCCGCCATGCAGTGGGCTCGACAGTCCATGTGATGCTATCTGTCGGGAAGTCCACCCAGGATATGTAGGGGGCACCGGCTTGTTTTCGGCACTCGACGCAGTGGCAGTGCACAAGTTGAGTGGGAGGGATGGTGGTAGTGTAGCGGATGTAGCGGCATGCACAACTTCCCGAAGCCATGGCCGTGATAAGAAGGCGTATTGAAGATGTTTGAAAGGTAGATTGCTTGATGTGGTAGGGGCATATGCTTCCGATGTCGTGAACCGAAGTGATTGCGTTGCGGGGGTTCCCACCGCTTTATAGGCGCGCTCGAGCCCGTATTCATTATAAATCATACATGATACATTAGCCCTGACAAGTCGGTCTGCACAACATCAACAATTCCGAGGATGATGGAGCAACACAAGTCTTGCCTTATTTACAAACATGGTCCATCCCAGGCGCCACTCATAAGAGGTATGATCACATGTACATTCATCTATTGTCGTATAGAGCCACTCATCATATACACATATTGCTCATTCACAATCATTTACATCTGCGGCAGGTTCTGCAGCAGTTCCTTCAGTTGCTTAAGCGGCGTGGGCTTCGTGAGGAACTTGTCGACGTCGCTCACTTCTGCCTCCTGTTGCATGTCTGCAGACAAGACAGCCGTTAAAATGATGATGGGCGTGCGTCGTAAATCGTTAGTCTTCTCGAAGTGCCGCATTTTCCGGGTGGCTGTGAGACCATCCATCACAGGCATTGAGATATCTAAGCACATTGTTAATAGTCGGTCGGCTTTATATAGGGCTGGGGTATATAGACATACCCATTACAACGGCATCGAATCGCTCGGCTTTGAACTTTTCCAGCGCGTCACGGCCATTGGTCGTGGATTGATAGTCTAAGCCAGCATTCTTGACACAAGTCTCGATGATCTAGATAAATCAAGGTCAAGGGAAGGCCATGCTCAATGATAAATCAGAGCTTCGCACCTTTAGGTTGACGCCGTTGTCTTCCACCAGAAGCACTTGTGAGACGGTTCTCCGTGTTCTTGGGGAATTGTGGCTTCGGGCGTCCGCTCGTCGGACCTTCTGTCCTCTTCATTCGCCATTTCTATGCTGTTTTCTTCAGGGGATGAGGGAGACGGTTGCCCGTTCGTCTCGGAGGCAGGGTTATCTGCCTCTCTAGGATGGCCCAGACAGTGCTGGAAAACCGTTGCCAGCGTTTTGGGGCTCACTCTGTCAAACATGGTCAATGCACCGGTCATCTCCCTTGAGAGTCTTCACTTACGGTTGAGATAGAAAGATGGCGCGATCTTTATTGTTCTCCTTGACCACTTTCCAGCTGCTAGTTTGTGCACTAAGCACAATCAATGGAAATGAGCTTTCAGAATTGATCAAACCTTGTACGTCGGAATGCGATGATTTCTGTGCCAGAGTTCGATACTCGTGCTCCGTCACAATCAGGAAGTCTGGGGTTTGCTGCTGCAACTCATCCGGGCTCAAAACCCGTACTTGAAACCAATCAGTGACCATCCGGCTCATAGTAGACCGAATTTCGTCGAAGACCTCTTGCCGAATCCCCAGATCACCGCGCGCAAAGGTCTGAGTGAAAAATGAGACCGTCATTCCTTTTAGCCGCTCCCGTAAAGAAACATAGGGCGAGTGTAGCGACGGTGCAGCCTGCGGTCCGGGTATTGGCAAAACGACACCCACATGCGTGCCTTGACCGAGCTCGCTTTTGAACCCGATTTTTCCATCAAGGGATTTCACAATCTGGTGAACCAGATGAAGACCCACTCCCAGTCCCGGCAATTGTATATCCTCCTGAAGGAAGGGGATGTAGAGATGATGCAGAAGGAAGTCTTGAGACATTCCGCGACCAGAGTCGCTGATGGTGATGCATACTGCAGGGCTGGATTTGCCATCTCGCGTGGTTGAGGTAGTCTTCTTCATGAACAGTCGGATGTACCCTGATTGGGTGTATTTCAAGGCATTGCCGAACAGATTCATGACCACTCGGCGCCAAGCACCGGCATACACAGGATAATGCCAGTTATCCTGCCACTCCACGTCCACAATGGTCATTAGCCGGCGATCCTTATCCCCCATCCGAGCAGAGGGAGAAGACTTGCTGCCATCTTGTCTGGTCCGCTCGGGGGCAGTGTCGGTTTCTCGATTGTAGAATTCTGCGCCGGCAAGAAGGCCTTCCACTCCCTCTTGCACTAACACGCTTAAATCTTCGTCCTGCACCAGGCCAGGCACAGCAACCCTTGCTCCAGAGCTGCCATCTTCGGGGCCTTCCTGGCCAGGTCCTCTTGTAGCCGTCAGCGTGTTGATCTTTGAATAGTCTAATAGATGATTGAGTGTGTCTAACAGGGTACGGCCGCAGCTGTACACGGTATCGACCAAGCCTCGCTGAGTAAAGGTCGTAGCTGTTTCCTGGAGCAGCTCCACCGTACCCAGAACACCATGCAATGGTGATCGGAGTTCATGGGAGATGGAAGAGATGAAGTCACTCTTGGCCCGATCAGCAGCCTGTAGGTCCATTCGCGAAACTTCAGCCATGACAGTATTGCTAAAAGCTGCCATATATGTCAAGTCTTTGGGTTCAGACAGCACACGGCCCGGATCGTTGGTCAATCCGCGAAGTAAAGGGATGGATTCATACAAGTGCATCTCCCGTTCTCGGGCGGCGTCGATATTGTAGGCATATCTGCGTGGACCCGCATCATGGCCCTCTCCTGTCGGGCCAGGTGTCATGTGGATTCAAGATAATGCAAGGAGAGTGTTTTATGGTGGTGTGTCCTTGACAGAGCCGTAGCACTGTAGCAATGCGCATTTGGGTTGCTATTCGGCACCCTCAGAGCTGGCGTCGTTTTTAAGGATAGTACCATGGAATGGCGTCATAGGGTGAATGCCCTTGATTCAGATCGCGCCTTAGGGTACTTTAAATTGGCCTAGATGCGGGAGTCAAGGCGTGAAGAGGTTTTAGGTCTGACCAACCGGTTTGCGACTTTATTAGTAGATCGAATCCCAAGGTTCCCCTGCAGGTGATTACCATGACGTCATGATGTATATCCACTGTGGCTTGTCGGACCTGGCCAGGTACACGGCACCTCCGGGTCTACCTTGACCCTATACTGTAGCGTATGACGGAAATTTCATGCTTGTTTACTTTAATATCAACTGATTGGGCGAAAAATACGAATGCTGCAGTGGTACCCTGCGGGGTCACGTGCAAGACTGGTGGTCTCATCGATCTAGGCCTGAGACATGCGGCTTAGAGCGTATGAACTTGCGCCCAATCAAGCAAGTATACGGCACAACACAGCAGTAAACATATAGTAAGCTTTACAATGCAATTATTCTTGCAACGCAGCCCCATTTTCTTCTCTTCTTGACCAGTCGGCTCCATATGCAGCCGACGCCCGCAAGTCATATTACTGAAAGCTGAGCTTATACTATAGAGCTAGACTGGTAGATGAGGACGCTTTTTTATCTCCATAGCATTTTGCTATCTATTACGCGTCTCACTCGTCGCTAGCCTCAAACCAGACCTGGTTCTCCCCAGGCGTTTTCCGAGGATCATGATTATTTTAGAGATGGGCCCGTATCACATCGATTGTATATTGCAATCTGTAGATCACGACCCATGGGAACACAACTTGATTTACGCTCTATCTTCTGACTACTATGACAGTTCTAGAGCCTCTGCTATCTTCTTTCGATCTAGCGTGGGCCGCTGAATATCGGGAAATAAGTGCTAGGCCTTCGGCGCTGTGGCGATGTAGCAACCATACTGGCCCATTTCTGAACCAGCCCCTGCCCCACTTCAACTCTGCCGCTTCTTGGGATTTATTCAGTATTCATTCCGCGCCACTTTTAACCCACCGAGTCGAGTACCGGGGGCCAGGATGCAGGTTAAAACCTGCCCACTTTTAGGAGGGAGTAATGCGGCACCAATGTGGAAAATATTCCTTGCTAGTGTAGATAAATGACTTGTAACAGTTCTTATTGATCGCTTTGAATATCGCCTTCTTGGCATTACTTGCCGTAACCGAAATTTCTCCAGCTTTATGGAGCTCATTGCTGTTTACGTCGCTGATAATGCAGATGGTGTAGGTCCAATTCATCTGGGGGGAGACACTGGTTTAATAGTAAATCTGGGCATCTAGCTATAACTTAGTCGTTTACTCCTCCCTCAATGCCAATTCCTATCCAGTGCTAGCTGCACCACTGGAATTTGTCTCAAATTCGAATGTGCCTACACCGTTCTTCGAAGAGCAGAGCTGTTGGCCTGAAGAGGTTATCAATTGGAACATAAGTGATCTGCGAACTGGTATCCTCAATGGTAACTTTGAATATCTCACCAAAGACAAGTGCATCGAAACATATGCAAATAACTATATTTCAGACCGGCAAAGTGTTATCATCGTGATGGATGACCCTTTGACGGGTGAGGACATATTACTTACTGGATTAGGGATATCCAGGGGCCACTACAGGAGCAAATCCGGCAAAACCATACTCGGAAATTACGACAATTGGTTTGGAAAGATCTTGGATTATTTTAAACTAAATCCATTTGGGTTTGAATAGATGTCCTAGGAAACAAGAGTGTCACAAGGGAAAATCTCGGGTCACAAGAGCCTCATCCTGGCCTTCTCCCGACAGCCACCAAGTCAAGTCATGGTCCAAAGCCAGCAGTAGCAAGATCTGGGGCTTGACTTGGCTAGTGCTGATCCTATAGTATAGGACGATGAAAGAGCTTCCCAACAGGGTAGCCTTGTATGGCGAGTTTCGTGGAAAATACAGCCAATGAAGTGTCGCATCCGTCTTGTAAAATACAAAGTCGATTCTAGCAAGCGGTGTGGGGACCGGGGTATGTTGATAATTATCCCACCTGGACTCGGATATCCCGGAAGTATTATCCGGGAATGAAGTCATACAAGTGCGAAGTAAAACTGAATTCGAGAACTACTGTAGAACGATTCGGCTGTTCGGAGCTTGGCATCTCCAAAGATCCCCACTTGGAGAGTCCGTCTCGGACTAAAGTTGCTGCATTCAGATGATTTCAAAGCAGGCGCCCATTCATGCATGTCCAACAAGATTTAGCCTGATTATGTGACCACACCTCCAATTTCGCCCTCTTCATCACACTCGCCTTCAGAACCCTTCCAATTACCCTACCAAGTTACCCCCATCGATCATTATCTAAATTATGGCTTCCCCCAAAATCTTCCTGTAAGTAACGGCCGAGCACCAGGTTCTGGAGCTCACTTCTGATCAAATTCACAGAACTGGTGCTACCGGCTATATTGGTGGTGAAGGCTTGTACACCATCGCCCATGCTCACCCTGACTGGCAGTTGTCAGCACTGGTCCGCAGTAAGGAAAAGGCCGCTCAGCTCTCAAGCAAGTACCCACAGATTCGCGTCGTTCTTGGAGATCTGGACTCCGTTGATATCATCGCGGAGGAAGTCAAGAACGCAGACATCGTCTTCAGTCAGTATCATGGAATACTCACCATCCACTAGAACCCATAGGGCTAACCTGCTTATCTCCAGATTTTGCTGACTGCGATCACGTCACGTCTGCTCAGGCTATTGCCAAGGGTGCCCAGCAGCACACCCCAGAGCAGCCGCTGTGGCTAATTCACACCTCCGGCACGGGTATTTTGACTGTTGAAGACCAGCGTGCTAACACGATTGGTATTGAACGTCCCAAGGAGTACAACGACTGGGATGGCGTGAGCGAACTAGTCAATCTCCCTGCAGATGCTCTTCACCGGAATGTCGACGAAATTATTCTCAATGCCGGCAAGCAGAACCCATCCAGCGTCCACACAGCCATTGTGTGCCCACCCACCATCTACGGACCAGGTCGCGGCCCCGTAAACACCAAGAGCATGCAAGCCTACATGCTGAGCTCCGCCGTCTTGTCTCGCGGTAAAGGCTTTTTGGTCGGAAAGGGTGAGAATGTCTGGCACGAGGTTCATGTCCAGGATCTGAGTGGTGTCTACCTCGCGCTGGGCGATGCCGCTGCCGCTGGGGGTGGTAAGGCCAGTTGGGGCGATGAGGGTTACTATTTGGCCGAGAATGGGTCTTTTGTATGGGGAGATATTCAGCGCGAGGTCGCCAAGCAGGCTCATCTCCAGGGATTCATCACGTCTTCCGAAGTTGACATGCTGGATATCAACGAAGTTAAAAAGTGTCATCCATTCGGACACTATCTCTGGGGCACTAATTCTCGTGGCCGTGCAATCCGTGCTCGCAAACTACTTGGATGGAACCCCCAGAAGCCGAGGTTGATTGATTTGATTCCTGAAATTGTTGCACTGGAGGCAAAGGAGCTTCACCTGCGTTAAAACTACTTCTATCCTTGTGTATGATATGACTACCACAGAAAATTGCCGAACAACGGAATGGATTTTCGCAACCTTCTTTCAACGTCAGGTCCTCACCAGTACTACAGTAATACTACTGTTCCCGTGACTTTTCTGGCATTGCCATTGTCTCAACGCGAGTGGAAATTGAAGGAGTTGTTAAAACATGCAGTAGGTGATCGGGGAATCAGATAGGCCAGGCAAACTATGTGCAAAATATGGACTCTTTGGATGGGGTTTAGATGATAATCAGGATGTGTAATGTGAATTATCTAGGCAAGGCATTGCACAAGAATGATGGCCTAAATGAGGTAGGAACACCAGGAAAGAAAGAAGAAGGGGAGAACGATTAAATTTGGTGCCGCGCCACAACATACTGGACCCTACAATAATGAACACTTCGAAGACTTTCATTCTCACCTGCCGTAGGCAGGCACCGTAATCAGATCGGTGACACGGGTCGGGTGACCCTCGACACCTCAGGCAGTCGAGGACCCATCTCTGCTCCGAACGCCGAACAAGCTTCCTGCCATCATCGCCTTTCATCTCCATCCTTCACATCCGCTCCGTGACCCCCTCTCTTCTCTTTTTGATGAGGCTTTATCGCTGGTAGGTTGCTGTTACTCATTCTTCGCTTTGTGCACCTCCTATCTCTCGCTGATCTCAATTGCTGACAACCGTCCCGCGTCGTTCATTCAGACTCAATCTCCCGCCAATGAGCTTCGATTTCTCTGCGATCAGAACAACCGTCTCAGGCCTTCGCATTTAAATCGGCCTTCAAATACTATGGGCCCTGGGCAGGGCGGCAAGAGGAAGCGCGGTGAGCGCTTGTGGTCCGGCGAATCGGCAAATAACGAAGGCCTGCGACCCTCTCCTCATCGCCCCAGCACGCTCAACATGGCGCATCATCCCTCCCACCCGGGAACTCAATTAGGCTCACAACAAGACCAGCATGACGGGCGCGACCGAGCTCGTCGGCAGTCGGGCCGTGCAGGTGGTGGCCGCGGCAATTCCCGTCGACGTTCCTTTGAAGGTCAGAATTTTTCGGGTTCGCAGCACAGAGAATCAAGCGCAATGTCTCCTCCTCCTCGCGCCCAGTCTAGGGAGGCCACAGAGACTGCGCAACAAAATGGTGAATCTACAGCTGCCCAACCGACGCCATCCCCTGCTCCCAACACCGCTGCTTCACAGCCACAGCCACAACCTGTCTCTCGAGCTGGCTCCGAGGCCACTGTCAGCCGTCCTCCCATCCCTCCTCCTCCCTACGACTATGAATTTGTCACGGACAATGCGGTGGAAGAATGGGCATCATCCGGAAAGCAGAAGGTTGTGCATGAGGGAACTACGGCTCGATTGAATCAAGATCTTGCGCGTCTGGGCGCTGTCTACCAAGAGCTCATCCGGTCCGCAATATACGGCCGACTCTCGCCTTCGGAGGCTGGCAGTACTGTGAAGGATATTATCGGTGAAGAAGAGGCGTCTCAAGATCTCGGAAACGATGGCCAAGCACAGAAAGCTTCGACTTCGGAGTTAGACCCGCGCTCATTGTTCCTCGATACCCTCTCTGTCATAACCGACGCCGACACATCCAATATCGCTCTCAAACCCCTCGTTTTTGCAACCGCAATTCCCCCGGCTCTCATGCGCCTCCAGTTGGATACACCCCTGTTGCAATCTTTAGGACTGGTTCGAGAGACATTTGCGCGCATGGGTATTCGAAAACAGACCAATCTACTGTACCGACAGTCCAACTACAACCTTCTTAGAGAAGAATCTGAAGGATATTCGAAGCTGCTGACGGAGCTGTTTACGACGAGCAACAACGAACCGCCATCGAGTGAAGTGGTTGAGGATACTTTCGAAAAAGTCAAGGCCATGATCGGCGCATTCGATATGGATGTGGGGCGAGTCCTGGATGTGACGTTGGATGTGTTTGCTGCTGTGCTGGTCAAGCAATACCGGTTCTTTGTCAAATTGCTTCGAGCCAGCTCCTGGTGGCCCAAAGAAGACCCGCTTCACAATCTGGAGGGGAGTTCGCGTACTTCGGGATTGCCGAAGTGGGCGCTTCCTGGGTCAACTAGCTGGAACACCACCGAGGATGACCGAGCAAGCATTTTAAAATCAAATGCACTGCGTGACCGCGAATTCTGGGACCGAGTACGACAAGTTGGCATTCAAGCCTTCTTCGAAATCGGTCGCAGGCCGCTTTCCGAGGAGGAAAAACAACAGGCTCTCCCGGAAACCAACCACCTCTCAGAAGAGGAAGAAGCCACACGGACGTGGATTGAAGAGACTGGAACAATGCCACCGAAGGGTAACCGGGTTGCAGCCCAGCTCTTGGGCTTCAAGCTACGATTCTACTCCTCCTCGGCTCGTTCCAAATCCGACAATCTGCCCGACAACCTCATCTACTTGGCTGCACTACTCATCAAGGTGGGCTTCATCTCTTTGCGTGACCTTTACGCACATCTCTGGAGACCCGATGATTCAATGGACGTCTTGAAGGATGAGAAAATGGCGGAGAAAGCAGAAAGAGAGAAAGCCGCACGGCCGGGTGGGGGTGTCAACGCTCTGATGCTGGCCGGTGCTCTGTCTGACGACACGCTCCCAACTCCTCGTCTGCGTGAGCCCGAGTCTAGGATGGCCACCCCATCCAGGGATCAGGAAGCCGACAGACAATCAACGGTCAAACCTGAAGATGAGTTGCCAGAGCCCTCGGACCAGAAGGTGTTGCTTCTCAAGAGCCTCCTCGCGATTGGTGCCATCCCTGAGTCCTTGTTTGTTATGAGTAGGTTTCCTTGGTTGATAGATGCCTACCCTGAACTTACCGAGTTCATTCATCGCATCCTCCACTACTCTTTGAGCAAGGTCTACTCCCCGCTTCGGCCTCTGATCTCGTCAGAGGATATCCCCGGCCACCAGCAAATATTGAGTACCGATCAGTCCGGAGTCAGCAAAGGCCAGCTCCGCTTGACCCAGGCCCCACCCAGACGGGTCCTACGCTGGGCTCAGCTAGACACGGAGGACACAAATGAGGGCATCGCCTATCGGTTCTACTGGGATGATTGGGTGGACAATATCCCCATTTGCCAGTCTGTTGATGACGTGTTCGCGCTCTGTTCTTCATTTCTCAACCTCTCAGGTCACAAAATTGGCCAAGACGCAAGCCTTCTCACCAAGCTCGCACGTATTGGTAGGGACAGTCTCGCAAAAGATGGCTCGGACCAGAATAGGACTCGCTGGCGGGACCTCTGCAAACGACTTCTTTTGCCATCAATTAGCTTGACCAAGGCAAACCCCGGTGTGGTCAACGAGGTGTTTGATCTGATCAGTTTCTTTCCCCGAGAGGTTCGGTACAATATGTACTCAGAATGGTACTATGGGCAAACGTCAAGACTGCCCGACATTCAGTCTGCATTCAAACAGGCTACAGCTGAAACAAAAGACGTCCTCAAGCGGCTCAGCAAGACCAACATTCGACCTATGGCCCGTGCTCTGGCAAAGATTGCCTATGCCAACCCCGGTATTGTCATCAATGTCGCCATCGGTCAAATTGAATCGTATGAGAATCTCATTGAAGTCGTCGTCGAATGTGCTCGCTACTTCACCAATCTAGGTTACGACATTCTCACCTGGTCATTGATCAACTCGCTTGGGCAGAAAGGAAGAAGTCGTGTGCAGGAGGGTGGTCTGCTTACCAGCAGATGGCTCAACGCTCTGTCTACCTTTGCTGGCCGAACTTTCAAACGTTACTCTGTCATGGATCCTACACCTCTGCTACAGTATGTCGTGGAGCAGCTGCGTCGTAATAACTCCACCGACCTCATCGTTCTGGAGCAGATGATCAGCTCTATGGCTGGTATTATCACAGACACCAACTTCAATGACGCTCAGATACAGGCCATGGCAGGTGGCGAGGTACTCCAGTCGCAGACTATCCTACAGCTACTGGACAAGCGCCATGAGTCCAAAATCACATCAAAGCGACTCTTAAAATCTTTGACCCATACCCGACTTGCAGGCCAGCTTCTGGTCGCGATTGCCCAGGAGCGGATGACTTGCGTCTTCAAAGAGTCATCATCAGAGCTGAAATTATTGGGCAATATCTTTGACGAGATCCACCGCATCCTTACTCAATACCTCGACCTTCTGCGCAGCAATCTTTCCATCGAAGAATTCGACTCTTTCGTACCTGACTTTGCTTCTCTGATCAAAGACTTTGGTATCCAACCCGAGATCGCATTTTGGATCAGGCGTCCTAGTGTTTCCCGAAAGATTGCCGAAATTGAGCCTCCAAAACAGAAGCTCCAGCTTTCTACAAAAGAAGCTACCGGTAACGCGATTCCTGCGCCTCGACCCAACGAAGACAATAAAATGGACACCGATGAGGGTGAATTACCAGCCACAGCCGAAGAGGCTTCAGACGAATCTGCAATGGATGTCGACAAAGCAGAGCAGTCCACCACTGTTTCTCTGGCCCCCGCCACTCCCGGTCCGTTGGCTGCCAACCCCGTCATGCAAGACTTGATTGAAACTGTCAGGTTGTCGTTACCCACCGAGACGTGGGAAGTCGTGGGTGCGCATTTCTACGCGACGTTCTGGCAACTATCTCTCTATGACGTGCACGTTCCCGAGAAATATTATGATGAAGAGAGACGCCGACTTCAAAGGCGTGTCACGAACATCAACAATGACCGATCTGATCTCAGTATGGTTGGTATGCAACGGAAAGACCAAGCAAGGAGAAGTCTCACCCAAGTTCAGGACCAGCTTCTGTCGGAACTGAAGACTCACACTCAAGCGTATGCCCAGACTCGCGGTAGACTGCAGAAGGAGAAGGAACTGTGGTTTGCTGGGATGCGCCTCAAGCATGACGTGTTAAATGTTGCTTTATTGGAGCAATGTTTCATTCCCAGACTCCTCCTTTCACCCATCGATGCTTTCTTCTGCTTCAAGATACTCAAGTTCCTCCACAATTCAGGAACTCCGAACTTCCGAACTGTGGGCTTGCTTGATCAGCTCTTCCGCGAACATCGACTCAGTGCCCTTATTTTCCTGTGCACTTCGAAGGAAGCAGACAACTTGGGACAATTCCTAGGCAAGGTTTTGGGTGACTTGAGCGAGTGGCATGCTGACAAGGCTGTCTATGAGAAGGAAGCTTTTGGCACCAAAAGAGATCTGCCTGGATTTGCCAAAAGTATCGACCCCGAAGGAGTGCCAACTTTGTTCTTGGAGTTCGAGGACTTCCGGCGCCTTCTTTATAAGTGGCACCGTCTGCTCTCCGGTGCGCTTCAAGCCTGTCTGAAGGGAGGCGAGTACATGCACATTCGCAATGCCATCAGCATTCTCAAGGCGATTGTTCCCTACTTCCCTGCCGTGAATTGGATCGGCACACAGATGCTGGACACTGTCAACGATCTCAGCAAGAACGACAAGAGAGATGATGTCAAGATTCCCGCTGCCTCGCTCATTGGTGATTTCAATCGACGATCAAAGCAGTGGATGCTTCCGCAAGAGTTCTACCTAAACAACAGCAATGCTCCCGATGCTGGGCAGGCCAAGTCTGGCTCGCAGCCGCCGGCTGATCGGACTGGCAAGGCTGATTCTTCAAGGCCTCAATCCTCCACCCCGACACCGTTGAATGCTTCCGCGCCGGAGTTCACGCCCGTACCTCAAGAGTGAGTTCGCATATCAACAATATCATGTATCGGAGACTAACCCCCTTACTAGTCTTGCGGGTGGTTCGAAGCAAGAAGGACCTAGCAAATCCGAAGTGGAGGATGGTGAGATTGAAGATGCTAAGATGACTGATGCTGCATCGGTGAAGGGCACAGAGGACACGAAACCTGCAATCTCTGCTCAGAACGAGCCTACTTCGACGGTCACCGAAGCTACCGGGTCTACTGCTCTGGATAACAGTGCGGATGGGACTGCGAGTGAGCGTCTGTATCCTCATGCCCCAGAGCATCGAGGACCGAGAGAGCCATCACGTTCAAGACCTGGCTCTCGAGCCACCGAATCCGGCCGTCAGCCTGATATCCCGAAGCGCCCGGAAACTGATCGTCCGCCTGCCATCAACCCTCGACAACAGGCTCTGCTTCCACGGCACAGTGCCGACAATAGACTTCCCCCACGTCCCGACTTGATGGACGACCGTCGCGACCGACATCCTGACTTCAACCCACGTACCCGACATGGTGGCCCTGAGCATGCCCGATTTGACGGTCCTGCTGCCGACGGCCGAGGCCATGGGCGCATGGGTGACCGCGACTTTGCAATCAGACCTCTCGATGACCCGATGCGTGGGCCGCCTTATCGTGAAGGTCGCATTCCACGAGAGCCCGACTGGCCCGGTGATCGCTCCGGGCGCCTCCGTCATGACTCCTTCCATGGCCGGGAAAGACCTGCCCGCGGTGAACTTTTGCCTGATTTCCCCGAACGGCCTGCCGATGGCCCTCGCCGTGGTGACCCATCACTCCGACCTGAGAAGGATGATCGCCGTCCCTATCCGCCACGCGGTCCCACGCCGCCAAGAGCCGACTTGCCTAATCGTCCAGAGCGGTTCCCTGAAGATCGCCGATCTGCTAGCTTTTCCCAGCCGAGTCTAGGCCAGGGTGACTTCCCGAGAGGCCCTCGTTCCGGTAATGACGCCATGGGACCGGACATGAATCACGGTCGATTACGACAACCGGACCAGCCACCAGACATACCATCTGGCCCACGGCGGGGGAATCGTGGACGCAATGTGTCCGCTCAGCAACCTGCTCCAAGTCCAAGCAATGGCAAAGCACCTACTCCCGACCGCCAAATCCCAACAGGTCCTGGGCGACAAGGTGGGCGTGGAGGGCCCGAGCAGTCTCCTGCCACTCCAGCCCCCTCTGGAGAGCGTCTGGATATCTCTGGGATCCACCCCGATCGACTCAATCTCTTCCAAGGCGAGCCCCAGCAGGCATCGGGGACAGCTATGACCCCTCCCTCGGGTCCTCGCGGTGCACCTGGGCAGCAGCAAGGACCCCGTGGCCCTTCTGGTGGAGAGCGTGGACGTGGTGATAAACGGTTTGCTGGCATAAACAACATGCTTCAGCAGACTAACGGCCCTGCAGAGCGCGTCCCTGCGACCCCGCCTGTCCGTGGGCGGGGTGCAAATCGACAATCAACTGCGTCGAATACTGGTTCTCCTCATCCACCCACTGGTCCTGCCGCTGCTGAAGAGGAAGGCCAATCTCGCAACCGACCCGATGTTCGTGGTGACTTGATGGATGATGCTGCTGCCCCTGACAATCGCCGCTCAGGCCGGGGCAATGATCGTGACAAGAATCGTGATCGAAACCGTGACCGTGAGCGTCGCGGCGGCGGTAGTGCTGAAGATGATGCTGGCAGTACCGGCCCCCGGCGTGAAGAACGCCGTGACCGTCCACGAGACCCTGATCGTGAGCGCAACCGCCGGAGCGATATTGGTGCCGGTGGTGCTAGCCGCGAGGAGAAGGACAAAGACCGCGAGCGCCGAAACCCCAGCTCGCGTGAGGAGATGCGTCGCAGGGACCGACGTGACCGGGAGGAGGGCCTACCTGATCTGGGCGGCCCTGCTCCCCCCAACAACACTGTCAACGAGAATGAAGGCCGTGTCCGTCCATCATCGTCGATGGGAGCACCGCCTCCTCCGCCACCTCCGCCACCTCCTCCACTTCCTGCCGATGAAAGCAACCCACGCCGTTGGGGCGCAAGCGGTGATCGTGGCAACGGCACTGACAACCGAGATCGCGAGCGTGATCGCCGAAGTGAGCGCGGTCGGGACCGCGACGGGCACCACCGTGACAGCGGCGGCTCCGCCCATCGCAAGCGTGGACGCCCCAACCCCGAGGACAATGCCGGCGGCGATGCGAGTGCGCGCGGCCCGCGGATGAGCGGTGACAACAAACGCCCTCGTCGCGGGGCATGACACACACAAGCATATACTTGACTGCAGCACGGAGGATGGATGGGATGGGTATGGGTGAAGTCGCCGCCTCGACTGGTTATGCTCCGTGATTTTCCTTTCTCTTTTCTCAAATGAAGATTCCCCGGTTTCTTTTTCACCCTTTCGCATCTCCCGCCTTCGATTCCATTTTTCTATTGTCTTCTAATGTCTTACTGATTGCACGTTGCATCATGGCCGGTGTTTGGATACATCCACTCTGTCTGTACTTGACTCTTTTCTTTTTTTTCTAATTGCTGAATCTCCATTGAACCATAAGCCCTCACTGTCTCGTAGTAGACTTCTGCCTATGTAAATATTATGCCGCGCGGAATGGCGCTGGGAAAATCTATCCTACACAGGCGCTGATCCTCGTTTCCAACCCGCTCTAAGAGTACGAGAACAGGGATTGTTGGCCCGACGCCCGCCCTCATGGCCCCCCGGTGATTTTAATCTGAGATGAAAGACCACTCCATCACAGACGCCTATCTACTCATATTTATGCAAAGGAAGTACGTACTGCATTCGACCGGTAAGTAGAAGTAAATTTGGAACAAGGAAGTGTAAGCACAGGTAGAACACAGAGAGGGTATATGTACAGGCATCCACAGTCTATCAGCAAATGAACAAACAAAAGGGCTAAGCGCAAGATATCATCATAATCATGGGAGGCCGAATCCGAGGCGTAGCTACGCCCATCAAGGCGAGGGCGAGGGCGAGGGTGATCCCCATCATCCTCACGCCGCGGCAACAACAGCCCTTTCAACCCGCGGACACTCCACCGTCTCCCCATCCCTCTTCCTCCCAAGCCCAGCCAACCTCTTCAGTAAATGGGACGCTTTCCGCCGCCGCCGCCGTGCCCCATCAGGAAGAACAAGAGAGTACACCGGCGCATGATTCTCCTGCCTAAGACTATTCGATGAGTCACAGTGACGCATCTGGTGGAATCCGCCGTGAGAGGCGATATCCTGCGCACTCAAGAAGCTGTGCGCCGAGACACTGCTGTAGAGACGCGGCGCGAGGCCGTGCGATTCAGCCCACCGCGCAGCGCCGGATTCCTTCGCGCGCGGCTGCCGGATACTATAGAAGCGGCACGGTGCCGCAGCCGGCATGGCGGTAACGTTGATATTAATCCTGTCGGATGTCTTTGTCTTTTCCGGGTCGACGGCGAGGTCTGCCTCCCCGATGCGGTGGACGTCCAGGCTCGCGCGGAGCCAGGTCAGGCCCTCTGCGCCGAGGGCGTCCGTCTCCGCGAAGAGCGCATCGGATTCAAAGTACGTGTCTTGAACGTGTGGCCACAGCGAGTCGACCTGCGGCGGGCTGTAGGGGAACAATTCTGGGCTCAGCGAGCGCGAGCGAGAACCCGAGCGAGGCGTGGCGTCTGTGCCGAAGCTTCGTCCGCGCTCGCGCTCGAAGACCGCTTCGCTTTGTTCGTGCGGTGATGTCGGGAGCTGCTTCCCGTAGAAGCGGCCCGTGGCTGCGGACGCAGCGCTGGGTTGGAAGGCTACGCCGGAGTCGGGCATCTTGTCGACGGGGAACTTGTTCTCCACGATTCGGGGAGACAGGCTGGCGCCCTGATACTGGAGTCGCGAGACGGCGTCTGACGTGGTGGCTTTGGTGGGCTGGCCGGGGCCTGTATTGGCGCGGTGGTCTGCCTGGAACGATGGCCACATTGGCATCCCGCGGTCGATGCTCTGTATCAGCAGCGCGCAGGCATGTTTCATGTCATCCTCCAGCTCCTCGGCGACGGGCTGCCGGTCGATCAGCGGTGATGCAGGACGGAAGTAGCCCGGTTCATCTGTAAAGTCAAAGTAGCGACTGCGGTCCGTGCTGTTCCTGTCCCACGCCAGGTCGGCGCTGTGGGATGAGATAGGCGTTGTGGCAGAGCGCGGGCGGATGCTGGGGGTGCTGGTGGCACTGGCGGGGAGCATGGTGGATGCGCGGTCTCGGCCACGGCTGAAGGTGAAGCGTTGGCGCATGCGGAGTGCTTTTTGCGACAGCTTGCGCTCCATCGTGGTGGTGGTTGATAGGGCTTGTTGATATTCGAGCGCGAGTGGGTGTGGACGGGACCGGTTGGGTTGATAAAGATGGGATTTCTCTCTGAGCAGATCCAATCGCCCGTGGCTGGAAGCGAGGGATCAATAGTAGAAGCAATCACCGGTGCAGTGGTCGTGAAATGCACGGCGCAAATAATCGCAGCGGCCTGCCAACGCCGACAATGCGGTCGAAGCAATGCGAGTGGCGACGGGGAGTCGGCGCCGTGGCCACGGCCGGACAGGGCGGAATATGCGAGTTACGTGATGCCAGGCGTTCCCCTTTGCCTCTGTTGCCCAGCGAGATTTAGTGTTGCGTATGAATTACCAATTGTTGTGGCTGAGGTGGGCTGGTTGGCGTTGGCCGTACAACGGCGCTGGTATGCGGGGGGTGGGAGGGTGTCAAGGGCCAACGAGGGATACGCAGAAACGCAGATCGGAAGACGGAGACAAAAGAAACCAGGGACAGAAATAGGAGAACCGGTCCTTCTCACTCGTATCTATGGGAGAAGCGACGAACTATGAACGAGGGGAGACGAGACCGGGGATTCGATAAGTGTCAGCTTTCTCCTGCCCGCCTCGGGGTCCAAGGGTCTTGTCTTTTTTTCGCCGCCATCGGGGGACAAATCAGCGAACCGGCATCAAAGGACTAGAACCAGCTCGGGCCACGCAGGAGCAGACTAGACGGGGATCCGCGATAAGCCCGCCGCGAACGTGTCAACTAGGACTAGCCCGGCCGCTTCTAGCCATTCGATACGGCAGACTATGATCTACTCCGGAGAATGCAGCCACTAAGTGCTTGTCGGAGGAATCAACCCGGGGGTTTGGAGTGGAGGCGATGGGGCAGGTTAGGGCTGTGATGGCACGGGTCCGTAACTGCGTCCTACTGTAGTGTCCTAGTGTCCTAGTGTCCTAGTGTCCTAGTGTCCTAGTGTCCTGTATGATCTCCTTAGGGAATGAATGGACAAATAGAGTCGGTCTGGGGGAGAATACGGAGTATGGAGGACGGAGTTCATTGTCGAGAATACTACAACAGAAATAATATTTCCGCTGGGTGTATCAAGTATCAAGTACGGAGTATCTCCTTGCCCATCGGGGAGATAACCAGCGCCGAATTCAGCCTAGAATCAGCCGAACGGGGAGTCTAGAGCGGCCACTAAGACGCTTCGGACACAAGCCCGTGAAGGCAGGACCCGAGTAGATATCGCCCCTATTTCCTCGGCCCTAATTTTGAAACGAGTCACAAAATTGGTGCCACTCCGTCGCCATCCTAGTTCCTGTTCCTTGCCTGTTGCACGTACGGAGTATACTTCGTCCTCCGTCCTCCTCCGTTCCGATCATGCAGTCGCGAGTGCTTGGTAATTGCTCGGGCGACTCGCCGAGGCGGCCCCGGCCCCACCCTCTCTAGCGTCCACCCTCTCCCTCTGCCACCATCGTGGGCGATCCAGGCCCAGCGCGGCAGCTGTGACTCGGGTTGTTTCGGTCCCTGTCCAAGTGGGGGCGCAGTGGGGGGCTGATAGGGTGGGTTTTGCGCCTCCTTACCAGAAGCATCCTTGAGAGGGGCGACAGCGGGGATGCAGGGTTTGGGTTTGGTGCGATCCAGTTGGCCTGGGTAGAGCCATCAAAGAGAGACAATGGGCAAAGACTGAAGATCTTCCTGGCAAATCAGTGCGTCGCACACTTCGATCAGGATCAGTCGAAGGATCGACTCGACTGCGTCGATGCAAGGGCAATGTGGTTTCGTTGAGCATTCGCGGACAGCCGAGACGACTATACGACGAGCCGAGCAAACCATAAACAAACCCGACGGCGTCGCCTCGGCAAAACCTCCCCCAGCGGAGCCTCGCTCTTCCACACTCCACAGTCCAACTGCAATTCAAGGGCCAGTCTGCGTACGAAGTTGCACCCGCATCAACCATTTGGCCTCCTCAAAACGCCACTAGTCAAAAGAAAATCCACGTCCGCCATCCGATCCCACGAACTAACCAGGCCCAAGCGATCAATCCTACCGGAGCCTCAGCACGCCACAGCAGCACGCCTCCCTCCACGTCCAGTTTAGTCCATCACCTTGGCGAACGCGGCCAGGCACACAATCCCTGAGGATGACATTCAAACCTAAACGTCGGGCCCGGCCGCTGTTGTCCCGCTCTATCGTAAAATACTCTCACAGAGGTTGGGAAGAATGATTCTTTGACAATCGAACCGCATCGGTGTATTCCGTAGAAGAGATTGATCAAAGGCAATCATTGAGGCACAAGCCAGGATTGGCTGAACTAGTTAACCACCCGTGGAAAGATATGGGAACGTAAGTACCGACCGACCTTCGACATACAACAGGACTGTTGCCCGGGGAATCATTGGGCTGAGAACATATGGTTCATACAGTAGGATGAGGCTACGTGCTATTTGCCCTTCCCGGGGATGGAAAAGTCGACGTTGATTCACACACACGTTTCGGACCTAGTGGATCAAGCATGGTGATATTGGGAGTAATCAAACGTGACATCTGATGAGATACAACGGATACAGTGGTCTCTACAGACAAAAGCAGTTCACCGAATGGACGGCCAATGGACATAGTCCCCTCGTTGTATATTTTGGACTTTTCAACACAAAGAAGCGCGACGCGTTCGTCGCACGGATGACCAGCGCGAAAAACACACTAGTCATCGCAAGGTTTAAAATGGACCCATCAACCCCCAGGCGAATTTTTCCCCGGAAAAGGGACCCAGAGGGTGGGTCAGATGGAGAGCAGTTGGATGCTTCTTTGGCAGTCTTCTCGACCAGGGCTTGCAAATGTGGTTGCAATGAACCAGGTGAGATTCGAGAGAGGCAGTTGGATGCGCATCTCCCTGACTAGCGAAACGGATAAAAGAACGGCAACCTCTACTTCCCCTGGTGCGCCATGCTAGCTGCTCAGGCGCGGGCTTCACGGCCGGGGTATCTCTTCGTGGACGGCCATGGAGAGGGGGCCCGGGTGGGAGCTGTTTCTGAGCCAGGAGCATGGGGGTGGCGGCAAGTGACTGCGCCAAGGTGATATGAGTGGCGACGATGGGAGTCTACCACGCAGTGATATCCTCCACTTCGGCCTCACCGAAGGTGCTGCTCTTCGTCAGCTTGGTGACGCTCGCCACAGCGGCCGCGCCATCGGTGCTGGACTGTGCCATGATGTCGGGCAAAACCTCGTGGAAGAACTCCACGATGTGACGGTTGACCTGCTCAAACTGCAGCAGGAAGGCGTCGTGACCCTCCGGGCTATCGATGCGCTTCAGGCGCGAGTCAGGGATGCCAGCGGCGATTTCCTGCTGCTCGGCAAAGGTGAAGAGGCCATCGGACTCGATACCCAGGACAAGAGCTGGCTGTTGGACCGTGGAGAGAGCCTCCAGGACAGGATTCTCAGAGTCCGGACTGGAGCGGTGCCGGGACACGTCGTGGGTGTCCAGCTTGCGGGTCATGGCGATGTAGCAGTTGGCATCAAAGCGCTTCACGAACTTGTCGCCCTGATAACGGAGGTACGACTGGGCAGAGAAGTATGTTGGTGGGCGAGGACGACCGTCGGGCTTGGTTGGAGTCGGCGCCGAGAACGTCTTGGTGCCGGAGAACTGGGGGTCCATGTACTGAATATCCGACTGAGGGACAGGAGAGTTCTGTCGGCTCTCCGACCGCGATGAAGCACCACCTCGATGTCCATCGTTGTGAATAGCCCAATGCTCATTGGGAGGAGTAGGCAGCTTCTCGGTGCCATTGATGTTCTGGCGCTTCGAGGGGTCCGGCACGTTCCGGCCAAACCGGGACTCAAACGAGTTGCGGCTGCGGTAGGTGAGCAATGCCGACATACGGGCCGCCCCAAGACCAGTGGCTGGTGGGTCATTAAATGGATAGTATCCGTCATCGTACTTGGGGTCACTGTAGATGCTTTGTCTCTGTGCCTCACCCCAACTGATGCACCACGCCGAGTGGCGGGCAGATGTGGCGATAGGAACAATGGCACGAACATAATCCTTGCCAAAGAAAGAGTACTCGAGGGTGAGCATGCCACCCATAGAGCCACCAACAACAGCAGCAATCTGCTTCACGCCAAGATCATCCAGGACGAGTTTGTGGATGTTTACATCATCCCGCACAGTGGTGAGGGGGAACTCTGGACCATAGTAGCCATTCTCAGGCTTACCATCCTTGTAGGTCACCGCACTCGCGCTGCCGTATGGGCTGCCCAGACTGTTCAGGCAGACCACGAAGAACCGGGAGACATCGAATGCCTGGCCCGGGCCTCCCAGGAGGGGACCCCACCAATCGGCCACGTCGGCACTACCACTTAGAGCGTGACAGATCACCAAGACATTGTCACCCTTAGGGGAGAGAACACCCCGAGTAGTATAGGCGACCGGTACATCGTACAGAGTAACACCGGACTCGAGGGTAAAGGAAGGAACAATCGCAATTGACTGCTCCTCGATCAGAGCAGCATATGGGTTCTCAGGTTGCGCATCGACTCTCTCTACGGGATTTAGTAGCCATTCAGGTCAACGAGCAGATTGGGGACGGGAAAACTGACGGAGTTGTGCAGTCGACGGACTGCTAGTTTCGGCAACCATTGTGAATGAGGTTGTCGAGAAAGAAAGTTGTTTGAAGGAAGGAAAGGGGGGGGTGGGACCTGCGGCGAAGAAATATTTCCACCCTGTCCCGCAAATGAGTCAGGAACCCCGCGGTCCCACCGCCTTGCTATAGTCCAATCAAAGCCCGCAGAGAAGTGGACAATTGTCAAAGGCGGTGAGCCATACGTTTACAGCCGAATTTTTGTTTGCACAATTTTTCGGTGCTTTTCAAGAATCTTCCAATTTGCACTTTTCTATCACCGCCTACTTCGCAAAATCCCCTCCTCCAACAACACAATGGCCAAGACCAAGAAGTCTGGTGACACCCTCGCCTCCCGCCTCGCTCTCGTCATGAAGTCAGGCAAGGGTGAGTTGTCCCAAGGCCCCCACTCTAGCTCGGTACTCCCTATTAACGCACCCCAGTCACTATGGGCTCTAAGTCCAGCATGAAGACCCTCCGCTCCGGCAAGGCCAAGCTGATTCTCATCGCCGGCAACTGCCCGCCCCTGCGCAAATCCGAGCTCGAGTACTACGCTATGCTGGCCAAGGTCCCCGTACACCACTTCAACGGCAACAACGTACGTCCACCCCCGCCAAGCCGACGCTTATTTGAGCCGTCGCAGCTGCCAGGCAGCTCCACTACTCGGAGAAGAAGTCGGCTAGCCCGCTTCGGAGAGTGAAGTTGCTCAGCGATGGGATCTCCTGATGGGGATTCCGGAGAGCGGACCGTAGCACTAACTATCTTTACCCGTACAGATTGAGCTTGGCACTGCCTGCGGTAAATTGTTCCGCTGCTCTACTATGGCTGTCCTGGATGCCGGTGACTCCGACATTCTGAGCCGCGAGGCATAAATGGACTGTTTTTCTATGTTGCAAATTTGCACAGTCACGACTTATGACCCAGGGCCTGGTTGCCCAATTTATCATACCCACTTGGATAAAGTGCCTGGGTGAAAAAAATCAAAGGAAACGGAAAAGGGCGCTAGTGGCGACGCTGGAAATAGCCCTGAACAAACTCATTTCAAGAGAAAATCCTTTCCTAAAGTTGATACTGTATCCCTGATATTGGTGTCACCTGTTACGAAATGTGTATCTCCACCATGTCCTGGGAGCATCCTGACCCATCTCAAAGCTGCACATATCGTGTTGGATCGACCAGACTAGTCACTATATCACAAGATTATTTCCTTCATCATGTATAGCTGTAACTGCAGAACAGTAGGCTGTCAAACATCCTCTATCTGGGTTGGGATTTGACGGCACATGAGACAACCCGGATTGACCACGCCGAGAAGGAATCCTTTCTTCATTTTCTTAAATCCATGCTCAAGTGGCTGCCGCACGAGCGCAGGATCGCAAGGCAACTGCTTGACGATCCGTAGCTGCTCTGATCCCAGCCAATTTTTTTTTTGACAATTATCCTCCAAACTTACAACGGGGTAGTATCTGAAACTCACATTGATACAAATAGCATACTCTGCAGAATACACATGAAACCTGGAAGCGTTTGTTTTGCGCTTAGCCTCCTATGCGATGCACAACCTTCGGCGAGACGCTTAAAGCCACTCAGCACCTTTTTTCAGTTAGCGCCTTTTGGCTGGGATAGCGCCAAGTTCAGGTCTGCAACTAGATCAAGAGCTACGACATGATAATGATTGAATAGAATATTCAAACGCGCTGCTCCTAATTTCGGATGAAAAGTATACCACAACTTCGCATTCCAAAAAAAAAAAAAAAGAAACCTCAACTCGATGAAAGTGCCAAATCCTTCCTCTGGTCCTTCTTCATACCATACTCCGTACTCAGCTCCGCCTAATGAATCCTTTTATATTTTTGGGTGGGATAGCCGGCCCTGGAAGAGCTTGGGTCCGTTTAATTCTGTGATAAAAGGAAATAAAAGATTTGAGAAGCTTGATATGCCACTCAAGGATAAATATAACGTAAAATTCTAGCTACATTATGTACTTGCCTTGCCTATAAAGTAATGAGACATGATGTCATGTATTATCCAGAGTAAAGTGGATTGTGATGATACCGGAATATCGGTATCCGGAAGTACTGTATTATCTACCTTAATACTTGGGATCTCACACCTTGCAAGAGACTTGAGTTACCCCTCATTGTCCTGACATTACTCGATTTCCCTGCTAAAGCTTGTTCTGGATAATTCTCAGAGCAACGGCCCTTGCCCCTTGCTTTAAGGGTCAATCAAGGATGAACCCCCACGCCGTGATTGCGGGGAACCCGCAAGATCCACCTTTTGGTACTTCCGCCTCCGCAATTTGGTCACAATTGGTCTGCGAGTGCGGAGTATAGCCCGAAGTCCTCGGGCAAAGGTAACCAACTTTAGCCTGAAGCTGTTCTTCACAAAATAATGTATCATCCCAAGAATCTGCTGATCTTGGAGTCGTCCCCCAGTACCCAGTGTCCTTGCCTGCTATCTCGGCGCCATTATGAGAGCCCTCTTCTTCCTAGCCTCTCTAGGCTTTGCAGCCGCTGAGGATGGCTTGGATGGCTGGTTACGTTATGCTTCACTGCCGTGTTCTGGTCAATGCCAATCCAAGCTCCCTGCTAATATTGTCGTGTTCAATGCCACCGAGACGAGCCCCGTGTACGTTGCAGGGTCAGAGAGACAGGCGGGGATCCAGAGTATCTATGGGATTCAGCCTCACATCAGCCACAATCAATGTAAATCATCCTCGTCTGCAATCGTCGTCGGCACCGTTCACCAATATCGCAAGACTTGTGGTTCGCGCGACGTTCCGGAGTTGGAAGAAGACGGTTTCTGGCTCAGCACTGAGGCAAATCGGATTTATATCCTGGGACAAATGAACGTGGTACGCTCTATGGTGCTTTCGAGTACCTGTCAATGCTGGCACAGGGTAACTTCTCGGAAGTCTCCTACTCCACGAACCCCTCGGCGCCGATTCGCTGGGTGAACCAGTGGGATAATATAGACGGGCGAATCGAGCGAGGTTACGGCGGTCCCTCAATCTTCTTCAAGGATGGAGCAATCATCTCCGATCTGACGAGAGTCAGGCAATATGCCCGTCTGCTCTCCTCGATTCGGATCAATGCCGTGGTGGTCAACAATCTCAACGCCAACGCCACCTTGCTCACTCCTGCAAACCTCAAGGGACTGGGCCGGATTGCCGATACTTTCAGGCCGTATGGTGTGCAAGTTGGCATTTCGCTCAATTTTGCATCCCCCGAGGATCTGGGCGGTCTTAGCACTTTTGATCCACTCGACTCCTCCGTCATTAGCTGGTGGTCCAACATTACCAAGCATGTGTACCAACATGTCCCAGATATGGCAGGCTACTTGGTCAAGGCAGACTCAGAAGGACAGCCGGGTCCTCAGACATACAGTCGCACATTGTCCCAAGGAGCAAACCTCTTCGGCAAGGCACTACAGCCGTACGGAGGCATTGTCATGTTCCGTGCCTTCGTGTACAACCAGCTCAATGAGTCGGTTTGGACGGCGGACCGTGCGAACGCTGCGGTCAACTTTTTCAAAGATCTGGATGGCGAGTTTGACGAGAATGTAGTAGTGCAAATCAAATACGGACCTATCGATTTCCAGGTCCGGGAGCCGGCATCGCCCTTGTTTGCAAATCTCTTCAATACGAGTACTGCTATTGAGCTGGAAGTCACCCAGGAGTATCTTGGCCAACAGTCGCATCTTCTTTATTTGCCTCCACTCTGGAAGACTATCTTGGATTTTGACCTGCGGGTGGATGGCAAACCTTCCCTTGTCCGAGATGTTGTTACCGGGAAACGCTTCAATCGAAAGTTAGGTGGTTCGGCCGCTGTTGTCAATGTCGGCACTAATACAACCTGGCTGGGAAGCCATCTCTCTATGTCGAACCTCTATGCCTATGGTCGCCTTGCATGGAACCCTGCAGATGACGCCCAGGCAATGCTGCAGGACTGGATTCGTTTGACCTTTGGTCTGGATCGCACGGTGCTCAGTACTATAACGAAGATGTCCATGGACTCATGGCCCGCATATGAGGCCTATAGTGGAAATCTTGGGATCCAAACATTGACCGACATTCTGTACACCCATTACGGGCCCAATCCAGCCTCCCAGGACAACAATGGATGGGGCCAGTGGACCCGTGCAGACCATACAGGCATCGGAATGGATCGCACTGTGAGCAAAGGTACCGGATTCGCAGGCCAGTATCCAAGCGAGATTGCCGCGATGTATGAAAACATCGATACTACTCCAGACAATCTTCTGCTGTGGTTCCATCATGTCGAATATATGCACAGCCTGCACTCTGGGAAATCCGTTATTCAGCACTTTTACGATGCGCACTACAGCGGCGCGGAGACTGTGCAGACGTTCCTTTCACAGTGGGAATCTCTGAAGGGCAAAATCGACGACGAACGATACGAACACGTCCTGCGTCGCCTGGAGTATCAAGCCGGTCATTCAATTGTTTGGAGAGACGCAATAAATAATTTCTACTACAATCTCTCAGGCATTCCTGATACGGCCAAACGCGTCGGCCATCATCCGTGGCGCATTGAGGCAGAGAGCATGCAGTTGGAGGGATACAAGGCGTATACTATCAATCCCTTTGAGACTGCCTCTGGCTCTGTGGCTATTGTCACTGCTGCGAATGATACCATGGGCACGGCTACCACTCAAATCAAGTTTCCCTCCGGAACATATGATCTCGCAGTGAATCACTACGATATTGACGGCGGGCAGTCTCACTGGCAGGCATATTTGAATGACAAGCAGATTGGTGAGTGGGTGGGAAATAGTGAGGATGTCTTTAGCCACACGCCATCCATCTATCTGGATGGACACTCCGCTATTCGAATCAAGTTCCGGGGGTCAAAGTTAACAAGGGTGATGCATTAAAGATCGTCGGCAAGCCTGATGGAGTTGAGCCAGCCCCGCTGGACTATGTTGCCTTCCTTCCCGATGGGGTGGTGGATTGAAGAGCCTTTTTATCCACGAATTGATATGAAATTATGTTTCCGCCCAAATTTGCGGTCACCTGAGATCCATTGTCTTTCCAAACTCGCTCCCTGACGCCCCATCACTCCCCGCGTAGCATACATAGACTGCAGCTGCCCTATATAAGTGGATCTCCTTTCTGTCCACCTTTCCTTTTCTGTTACACCCGTGGGTTGCCGTCTTCAGGGGGGGTGAGCTGCCCAGCTAAGAGTGTAGAGAGCCTAAAAGATCATTGGGAGGACCGATATGGGCGGTAGCGGCTTTTGGCTGGCTCCTATACTCTCTTATCAAATGATGTAATTCACTACCGAACAGGGCACACTACCAAGTGGCGCACTCCACCAGATAACGCGCACCTACGCTCACTCATATTCTTTAACCACCAACCATGCCACCCAAACGCACTAGATCCTCTCAAAAATCAGCCGGTCGAGAGGGCAGAATCTTATCGCTATCGACACTATTCAAAACAATAAGATCGCGTTTATTCGCCAGGATGTAGCACTATTTAGTATATCAGACCCTACCCTACGCCGTCGACGCGCCGGCTAGCTATGTCGCGATAAGACACGCTCAAGTAGCTATAAATTAACCCAGTTCGAAGAGGACTCGCTAGTCAAATAGTATTTATCTATAGATTCGGGTGGAGTAGCGCCTAGGCCTGCTTCCATTTGAGAAACAACTAATATCCTTTTAGTAGCGTGTGGCCCTGCACCCTCGCCTATCTTTACTGTCAATTGGGCAACAAAATCCGTTAACCACTACTTAGACATCCGTGCGCGCTTTTTAAGAAAACATAATTATCAACATACCTAAAACCAAGACCTAAAGACCTTACAAGATTAGTTTACCACTATTTAACTTATAATCGGTAAGCGGTAGACAACGGCAGCATCCTCAATATCCATGGATATCCGCATATGCTCCGCAAATTGTGGATATAGTAGAGCTTCTAATATCAATCCTCAATTTTGCGGATATAGTATGCCACCTAGTATCCTTAGAAATTTGAGGGTATCTAATAGACATTAAACAAGACAAAGATACCAAAATTATTACCTATTCAAGTTTTTATTTTGGATTTGAAGAGATTCAGATGTATAAAACGACAAAAAGTTTATGTGATATACTAAAACTAGATATCTAAGCGAGAGTTATGCTAGTGCGAATATCAAATTATCCTCAAATCCTCGTGAGAATCCATGGATATCCTCAATTTGTGGACATGGCATTGAACCTAATATCCAATGGAGAGGATATGCCGCAGTCTAATTATAGCCGGGATAATATGCAATCCTCAAGCATCACACGCATTTTCCGAGTTATAAACACTTGTCACATGCTAATTTCAACGACCACATCTATCTTTAACTTACATGAGGAACCTGGTGATACATCGATATTCTAAGTCTAGGGACCGCAGGAATAGAAGTTTGATTCTAACTCAGCGAGCGAAGTAAACGACAAAAGGGAATACGAGTCACCTATCGGATCATCATTGATATAGACCTGAAGTCAGAGCCCATTAATGCTAGTAAGTTCAAAGAAAGAAAAATTACAATACTAGGATCTATCTCTCAATTGCATATCGGAATAGGTCTCCTGCTCATTCGCGCCAGCAAGTAGAGTTGGGCGGCTAAAATCGCAGGGATCGCACTAGGCCATATCCGGCTAGCTCCCTACATCATCGAGGCGCATTCCGGCGTCCCCAGATTCAATCCCTGCACTGTTTCCACTCATCGCCTTCACACTCACACTTTTCTCAGCAATCAATGTTCCGGCAGGATGGCTGATTACTCGTCATGGAAGGTCGCAGACCTGAAGGCGGAGCTCAAAACCCGGGGTATTCCTCAGACTGGTCTCCGTCTCAAGCAGCAGTTTATCGACAAGCTAGCCGAGGAAGACGCCAAAGCGCAAACCGAGGACGCGACCGCAGCGCCCGTCGAGGAGGTTTTAGAGACCGACGCCCAGCCGGAAGCCGCTCCTGAAATCCCTTCTCGGACTGAGGAGCTGCAGCACGAGCTGCAGCAACCGGAAGAGCCTCAAACACATGTGGCACAAGAGCAACCACTGCCCGAGCCCCAAACGAACACAGGCGAGGTGCACGATGAAGAGAAAACTACAGAGGTCAAGGATACACATCAAGAAGGGCAAGGAGCTGGCACTGCCCGGGCGCTTATTTCGGAGAAAGGCGCAGAACAGGCTGCTCCGTCTGAGGTGATCGCAGTGGCAGCAGAACGAGTTGAGCAGGCTCCTGGAGATGCAGGCGAGCATGCTCCGTTGGAAACTGCAGCGACCACCGAGATCGCACCCACCTCAGCCCCCCAAACATCGGAAGCAAATACAGAGCTGTCAACTCCTCTTCCTCTCGAAGAAGCCCTGGAAGATAAGCGGAAGCGGAAGCGTCGCAGTCAGAGCCCCGTCCCTACCTCCGAGGCGATCGCGCAAAAGAAGGCTCGAGCGAAGGAGGAGAGCCCCCAGTCGACATTGAGAGACGACATACCTGCTGGAGCAGCAATCAAGGATTTTGCCCAAGAGGGGAATAAAGAACCCGCGGTACCAGCTAAACAGGATGCACGGTTCCGGGGCCTGTTTGCTGCAGAAGCAGTGCCTCCTCAGCCATCTTCTCCAGTCAAGGATGTGACAATGGACGACGCGAACATGGAACCTGCCCTCCATCCTGCTACCTGTTCACTCTACATTGACGGCCTTATGCGCCCTTTACAGCCCAATGGGCTTCGCAACCACCTCATCAGTCTGGCATCTACACCCGGGGAAACATCGGCCCCCGACTTGGTCAAGGAATTTTACCTTGATCCCATTAAGACACACTGTTTCGTCAGTTTCGGCGACATTGCGGCAGCTTCACGGGTCCGATCTGCTCTCCACGGGACGGTATGGCCGAACGAGCGTAACCGGAAGAATCTTTGGGCAGACTTTATCCCCGACGAGCACGTTCAAGAATGGATCCGCACCGAGGAGGCGGCACGGGACCGGTCTGGTCCTCCGGTCCGCTTTGAAGTCCAGTACGAATCGAACGATGGTCGAACTACTGCCATCTTAGCGGAGGCAGGATCAAACTCGCGCTCCGGTGCGGCCAAACCGCGCGAGCCTGGCTTCAATCGAACACCGCCATTGGGCCCTCGTGGCAGTGTTGCTCAGGCAGATCGCCGCCCTTCCAACGCTCCACCCGCTCCTCCTTCGCGACCGGGCCAAGGGTTCAAGCCTTTAGATGACCTATTTGAATCAACCACCACGAAGCCCAAGCTCTACTATCTTCGTGTTCCTCGACAGGTGGCGGACAAACGCCTGGACCAGTTCGACGAGTTAATCCGCAAAGGTCAGGTCCCGCGCCGCGGCGGGGACGAGATGCGCCGGATCACATTTGAAGACGAGGACTATTTCGTGGACGGTGGCCCGGAGTATGGCCCCCGAGCTCTGAATCGTCGTGGCGGCGGACGAGGAGGTGGACGAGGTCGCGGACGAGGCGGGGATCGTCGATGGTGATGGATGGGTGATGCCTCCTATGCAAGAAACAGTGAAAAAAAATCTCCAGGGAAGCCTAAAGGCTCCTCTGCGATCAATAGGGAAGTCCCCGATCGAATGTGCCGATCATGTACCATAACTGTAATGTACAACAAGAACCACAAATATCAAGCAAGTTGGAAGGGCCGAAACAGGAAGCGCCAGGAACGGGCTGAGCCAGGAACGGGCTGAGCCAAGGAGACAAAAATAGACAAGCCTTCGCAAGCCTCGGCGATCCTTTCTTGCCAGCTTTCCTCCCCCAAAAAGATCGCAGATCGGCCGCAACGTGGCTTGCAGCGTCTGATCCAATTTGCGTTGTGCAGCCACAGCCACGGACCTTCTCTCATTTTCTTCCCCCCGCCGGTCGCATTGTTGACGGAGGCTGCGCGCTCCCCAGGAGAATCGGATAAGATAAACGGGGCGAAATTAGCACCCGCCTCCGCCTTCTTCCCCTTTCAACCCTCACTTTCGACGACCATCGCACACCAGCCAGAATGGTCTGGACAGTGTGTAATTCTACCGAGGAGCATCAGAAAAGTGCGCATTTCCTTCTCGCTCGTTTCTTCTTTCTTGCGCCTGATTTACAACGCAACTAACTCGCGCCCCAAACAGTTGTGGAGGACGACCTTTGGGATGGCGGCATCACATTTCACGAACTTAGTCTGATCGTGGGCGGCGTCTGCGCCGTGCTAGCATGCGCCGTCTCGATATTCCTGATTATGGGCCATGCCATGCACTACAGCAAACCAATCGAGCAACGACAGTGAGTGGAGCGGGAGTGAATGGTTCCCGAATGTACCGCGCGGGCGATGAGACAGACATCGGCTAACAGACTTTTCCCCCACGCCAGCATTATTCGTATCCTGTTCATGGTTCCCGTATACTCAGTCGTCGCATGGCTCAGCATTCTCTTTTACAATGATTCGGTATATTTCGAGGTCATCGGCAACTCCTACGAAGCTTTCTGTATCGCCGCGTTCTTCTCCCTCATGTGCCACTACATCGCCCCTGACCTACACAGCCAAAAGGACTACTTTCGTGGGATTCAACCCAAGGCATGGCTCTGGCCACTGAGTTGGTTCCAGAAATGGAAGTGCTGTTGTGGACATCGCGGGGCGTGGCGGAATCCGCGCAGCGGCTTGACATGGTTCAATGTAAGATAGTCGCGGGACGGAGTGGTTCTTGGAGTGAAAGCTGAGGCGCTATTTTTCTAGGTCATCTGGGCTGGTGTCTTTCAATACTGCGTGATTCGAGTAGTGATGACCATCGTTGCCGTCGTTACGCAAGCCACCGGTAGATATTGTGAAGAGTCGATGAGCCCGGCTTTTGCGCATATCTGGGTATGTTCACTACTCGACCTCTTACTAAAATTGACACTAATGTCTCCTTGGTGTTCAGATCATCATCATCGAGTCTATCAGCGTCTCAATAGCCATGTACTGCTTGATCCAGTTCTACTACCAGGTCAACAAAGACATCAAAGAGCACGGCCCTTTCCTGAAGATCCTGTCTATCAAATTGGTCATTTTCTTGTCTTTCTGGCAATCGACATTCATTAGCGTGCTGTTTTCACTAGGCGCTGTCAGTGAGACAAAGAAGATCGCCCAGGCTGACCTGAAGTACGGTCTCCCCGAGCTGTTGATCAACATCGAAATGTTCATATTCTCCGTCCTGCACCTGTGGGCTTTCCCCTGGAAGCACTACTCTCTCAAGAATGAGGGCGCCGAGGTCACCGACTTCTATGGCAACGGCAAAGCATCATATGAAGGTGGGCGCTGGGGTTTCCAGGCCCTAGTTGATGCTATGAACCCGCTTGATTTACTAAAAGCTATTGGTCGTAGCTTCCGCTGGCTAGCTGTCGGCCGCAAAACCCGAATGCAGGACCCTAGCTACCAGCCTCATACCGAGACCATCGGCTTGGAGACTCCAGAGTCTGAGATTACCACCAACGGTACAGCCTACGGAGGTGCCGGCACCGCCGTGTCTGGTGGCCGGACAGCCCGTTACGGCGCAGATGAAGAAGGCGCGGACCTCCTTTCTCATGCCCAGCCGAACCCGTCCACCTCGACTGTGGACACCTCGCCATGGGAAGATGGCAATGATGACTATCTGCATGGGCCATCAGGTCGCTACTATGGACACCAGGGCTCTTCGCCTTATGACAACATGGAGCACCAGAATACCGCATACCAACCCCATGGGCAAGCGGCGCAGTCGTACCCCGTGGATGGCCCCCTTCGGGAACAGGTTCCAATCCCTATGCCCGACCCATATCAACCTCCGCCACCATACCCTGAGAGTCATCACCATCCATGATTCTATAGCCATGATTCAGTTATGACCCTTTGCGTATGATGGTTGAGTCTTTTGCTTCTGCGCCCGCAGCAGCGTGTTATGATCGGGATGGCTGGTCTCCTTTCTTCCCTACTGATGGTACCCACGAGTAGCAATTGGCCGGGCATTTTAGCATGATTTCTTTTTACTTTTGTTCTTTTCCAATGCCGTTGTTCCAACGTGAATACCCAATTTTTTCTTTTTTTGGCTGGCATTTTTTTCTTTCTTCTGATGTCATGCTCCCCTTTTCTTTCGGGTGCTTTGCATCTGTCTTCCGGCATACCCAGTGATGCTTATTGTATAGTACACCTTTTCATGAATGCAGGAGCCTTTTCATGTCTGAAATTACCTTCGTCAATTAGCTACCAACAGAAAGCTTTACTATGTTGGATCGATTGGAGGAAATTTGATAAATTCGTTATCTCGTCTAGGTATGTTGTGGAAAAATGCCGTAAAAAGCAAGCAGTCAGAATCCAAGCCTGGCACCTATGGTGACATTATCATGCGATGAGTTCATGGACCGCATCATAGAATTGCTGAGAAACTGGGTTGCGCCTCAAGAATACATCCCACCTGCCTCTGCACCGTGAGGAACAGCGGCATGGGCAAAGAGCTCGTCCTCAAAGGTTCTCGCCGCGAGGCTGGGGTTCTTGCGCGCGCTTGCAGTTTGACGCGCAGACTGTACAGTTGCCGACTTACGACCCAGCTCGCGCATAGCGTTGACACTTTCGCCCATTTGACCGAGCAGGGAGACCAGCATGACGTCGTTATTTTGGGAGAGGACTTCTGTGGAGAAAGTACTTTGTTCGTGAGGAGAGAGGATGGAGAGGTGCGAAATGAGGGAGTTGATATTGCGGAGAATGGGATGGGACAGCTTTACGGTGCTTGGGTCGTCCTTGGCGGTCCTTGATTCAGAGGCGGAGATGCTGGAGACGTAGGATTTGATGAGCGAGATGCGGGATTCAAGGGTGCGGATGGCGTTAATGCGGGTGTTCAGGTTTGCGATCACTGCGATTGAAGTTAGATCGGATATTAGCGGGACAGAAATGAAACATACGCTCTTCTTCCTCCTGCGTTAGCTCAGCCTGCGAGCTCTTCTGTTCCTTCTCTGCGGCCTTCTGGCCCGTTGCTGCGCTGGTCCCTTGTGAAGTAATCTCGCTCCGAGATGCAGTTACAGCAGTCTGAGCGATGGTATCAACACCGATCATCTCAGCCTCCTCAGTCTCCACGGAATATGGCAGCTCGCGGAACCGGATGTTCAGCACCGGCTCCGCGCCGTCTATTTGCATGTCCTTGGCCGCTTCGGCCACATTTTCACCTTCAAGCACACTCTCGTAGATTGTCAATGGGAGCTTGGCGCCGTGTATTCGCGATTGAACCTGCGAGGGGTGGAATGCGAGGAAGACGGCCGACTCGTTGTGGTCTTGGAGGATCTGACTGTGGATGGGGAGGTGCGAGGCGTCAGGTCCGGATGTTGGTGCAGCTGACCACCATCCCACCAGATCGAGAGAGGGGACTTTGTGTACATCCTTGACTGTAATGTGGTCAGTATAGCGAGTTCCTTTTGAAGGTTGAACGTTGGTATGAGGGCTTCAATGTACATACACTGTTTCAATCGCTCCTCGAACCATGCTGAAGGGAGAAGTACCTCGCCGTTATCTGCGGTTGTGACCGGGCATTCAAAAACATGCTCCAGTGATATTTCCCGTCCATTCTGTTGGCCCAACAGAGCCCCAATAATTGGACCCTGCTGCTGCCGTGCTGCATGGCGGGTGATATGGTCGGAGATGGTGAGAAGCACCAGTGGGTGAAGCTGAATGTGGAGACCCGAGTCCGAAGACTTTTGGGAGACGAGAGAAGGCGCAGAATCCATCATTGCAGTTTCTCTAACAAAGGTGGATGATGTGCGGAGGTGAAGGTAGCGGAGGTGATGCGGTCATGTTTGGTTTGTTTGGGCGGGGCGTGCCTGAGGCGGCGCCGATAACGTTAGCTTATCCTAGTTCGCATCTCCCCGCCTGTTGGTTTTCTACCGCGCTCGATCTCCTCGAAGTGCTTCACTTACTCCCCGCCGCCATGGCTATCCCTTCTACTTTCGATGCGGTGAAAGCGCATCTTGCCAAGGTCCAGGAGGATCCCTCCACGCCCCTGGATATCTCCCTCATTGCCCGGCTGAAGCTGCAGCTCATCGATAGTATCGATCCTGCTGTCCCCGCGACGCTCTTATCGCAGATATCGGCTCTTTTGCCTGTCCTCCAAGAGGATCCCACACCTCTTACCACACTTGCAACCGCCGCCTGTGCCTCTTTTAGCTTCACTGATATCCGCTCCGTCGAACCGTCCATTAACCTCGTCGTTGGCTTCAAGGCCCCTTCAGAACCGATCAACCTCCTTGCACTTTCACTACTGGCCAAGGCCGGGCAGACATCTAGCGATGCTGCAATAGTCGCTGGAGATTCGGGGCTGGTCGCCTCTTTGGTTGAATTATGGCTTTCAACTTCCTCAACGGCAGTCGCGCAGGCTGCAGTCGATGCTCTGTGGGCTTTGTTGGAGGTGGACTTGGCCAGCCCTCTCGAACAAGGAGAATATGACCATACAGGCGATGATGGACGGGCAGGCCAAGGCCTCATGTGGAGGAGGGTCTTCACAGATAAGGATGTTTATGGGCTGTTGTTTGGACTATGCAGTTTGAGTGGCGATGCGCCGGGAGACTTGTCCAAGCGTGAGAGGACCGTCGCACAAGGCAGGCTGATGGGGTTCCTGGTGAAGGCTGGCCACTTACGCTGGGATATTATCTCGAAGTCCCAGGTCTCCGATGTGGAGGCGAAGTATCAAAGCACCAGTCTTCTTCATTTCGCAGCAAGCCAGATGGTTGACCTGAGCGACGTGTTGATGCACATGTCTCTTCTAAGCTTCCTCCGTGACTTACTCGAAATTGATGCTCCAGGTTTGGTGGCTCGTAGCTCTGTGCAGTCAGCGTCGACCTTTTCTTCCCCTGCACTGGACTTCCTCATTGCAGAGGAGCTGCACTCCAAAGTGCTGGAATACTATCTCGATGAATCGAAGCTTGATCCGGTGGATCTAATCTATCTCTCCGGCCCTGTCATGGCTTATGTTTCAAAGTATGCCGAGTTATATCCCAACCACCTTCTCCAAAGCCCCTGGACTCTCCTCGATGGAATTATCGCGCGCATTACAAGAGCTCTCACCATTCCTTCCGTACAATGGGCGCATGGCGAAGTTCCCACTGGACATATGGCTGTCTTGGCCTCACTCCCCCGGGTGCTGCTCATTGAGGCTGGAAAGCATGGCTCAAATCCCATGTTGGCTATCCCCACCAGTCCTCCAAATGGAGAGGCATTTGGTGTTCTTGGAAAGATTTGCCATGGGCCAGCTCGGACTGAGATGCCCGATTCAATGGATCTCAACACATCAGGCCAGACCCCAACCGACTGGTATCAGGAAGCTGCTGCTGCTCGCATGTTGTACTTCCTATACCTCAACAACAACCCCGGGTTCTGGACGGACGTTGTTGCCGCTGCCGATATTTTGGTAATGAAAGACGTTGCTTTGTCTGCGATCGCCGTTATGCAAGCTATCGTCATGGCCAACTGGCAACCGTTGCCCCCGGCATCACATGTTACCAACGCATCCTCCCGATTTCAACTTCCGTCCGAAGAAGGACTGGCACAACTCTCACCCGCGTCGAGCGGTCTGCTCCCTATCTCTGGTCCTTGGGCAGTTCTTACTCCCCCGGCTCTGACTACATTGCTGCCATATCTTTTTAAACGGCCGCGATCCTATGCAGAGTTTGTGGGTGGCGGTGCTGGAGACTCTCAAAGTGCCGTCTGGAAGGTAGCTACAGCAAAACATGAGGTTCTCGTTGCATTGCATAACCGATTACGAGAAATCGGGGGTCAGATGGAAGGCTTCGAGGATATCTTGCGAACCCTGCAGCAACGAGTGAATGAGGGCCCCCTGGGTCCCGTCCAGTCGGGTGCTGCCCTGGTGGAGACTGCGGATCTGTGATGACTTTCACGAAATTAATTACAATAACAAAATCAAGTGTATCATTTCTTCTAGATTATCATGTCTCAATTGGCAATAGTTGTAGCTGAATCCAAACACAGCTGCCATATTCCGTCCGCTACACGGATAAACCTCGAATATCGAAATCACAGAATCGAGATACGTGATTTTCCTCCGAAAAGACTGATGTAAACCCGACCGCAGAATACCACTTCTGGATCATCCATTCATAGCTGTCTGCAAGAACCCGTTGATCTGCATTCTTATCTTAGCGCGGGGAAAGCAGTCAACTAGTCAACTGTAGGGCTGGATAGTGCCCTAATTCCCCGATCGGTCAGGCGGGCGGTGAGAATGAGGAAACGGTATTTTTCTGGCGCGGAACTCGTACCTTTCGTTCCGCAGTATTCATCTATCATGGCGCTGTGAAGCTCAAAGGATATTCTATAACTGCAGTCTTATATTGCGCCTTAATATTTGTGTCGGCCATGTCGCGCTTTGGAGCGAAGAAGGGCAATCGCGCTCCTGGCGCCGAATTCACTTGGGATGCTGACCCCGGCGGCGTGCCCGACACAGCGCCTACTCCCTTATATCCCGTACGCCCTTTGCTCCCCTCTCTCCTTCTTTGCTTCAATGTTCTCCCTTGTCATCCGCTGCAGCTACTTCGACATGAATTCTCACAGCCATTTCTACCATCAGGCATATGTTGTCCCGCTTGCGCGAAAGCTATCCCCAACAGAGCAAAGTGCGGTCAACCACTACCGGCACCTCCGCGAACGGTTCCATGAAGGACCCTACTACTCTGTCCTTGATACTTCTTCTTCCTCGGCTAAGAAGGGCAGTGTGGCACGCGCCAACTTTGATCCTTTCCATGGCATGCCCTCTTATTCCGGACGCTACCAAAAGAAGAGAAGAACACTGCCGAAGGTCGCCAACATTGGTCGGGAATATGGTAAGTGTTGGGCACTAGTAACTTTCTGTTTCCCTTTCCCCGTTCATTCGCTGATCGCCTTTCTTACTTCAGAAACGCGATTCTTTCCCCGCGAACTCTGGCAGATCATCATGCCCAACTTCCGTCCCAATGCGTCGATCGACGGCTACCCCACCCAGATGGCGACGACTGGAATGAAACGTGGATTTGAAGACGACGAGGATGAAGAGGATGAGGCCGCAAAGCGACGCGCCACTGGCGGAGATGAAGAGGAAGGCGAGGCGGATGTCGACGAAGGCGAATTGCTCGACGGAGATGAAGATCCAGAGGAGGAGATCGTGGATGACGATTTCGAAGATGACGAGGACGAATTGGGTGGTGATTACAATGCCGAACAATACTTTGACGGTGGTGACGATGAATTCGGCGACGATGGCTTTGCCGACGGTGGGGGCGGCGGCGACGAGGATACCTACTGAGGCGCGAACTCGAGATACCCTTCCATTATTTGTTACTTCTTTCTTCTCGTGCCTCTTTTACTTTGATGATATACTTCTGAGCGTTGTGGTCTAGTGGATATCAAATCCAATCTGATCTGCATTAGACAGCCCCATGGTTGTCCAGGCGTTTTTGGTCCATTCAATGTGTCTCGAATATTTCAATATCAATGCCTAGCGGCTATCCGATCAACATGCTTTCTAGTAGTTCCTGCGAATGCTGAAATCCATCAAGATATACGTGCTGTACTCCACGGCGACAGGACGTTCGCTTGGATGACGTCAGCCAGCGAGATCGGACACCCCGCGGCCAAATTTGGGAAATTTAAAATGCCTAGAAGCACGCAGCAGAAGTGCCCATCAACTCCTCAGCCCAGCATGAATACGCAGGGTACCGACCGGACAAGGTCTGCGCTCATTCTCTATGGCACTGAGACCGGCAACGCGCAGGAGGTGGCCGAGGAATTGGGTGCCTTGACAGAGCGCCTGCGTTTCGCGACGCATGTTTCCGAGCTGAATCAGTCGCAACCGGTAAGTACAATTGGCCTGTTCCTGGTGTTGTTTTTCTATCCTGCCTTAATTTCTGGGGCACAGGCTGACCCTTGTGACCTCTACAGGATGCCCTTTCCTCGTATACACTCATCATCTTCGTTGTTTCCACAACCGGGCAAGGCGATCTACCGGCTAATGCGCGGACGTTCTGGAAGTCGCTACTGCGCAAAAAGCTTCCGCCGACATACTTGAATGGTGTCAATTTTGCAACATTTGGATTAGGAGATAGTTCATACCCGAAGTATGTTTCTAATGCGGAAATGAATGCATCTGGTCTCCACAGCGAAGAAATTGAAGGCTCATGACAAGCAGGTTCAATTGGGCAGCACGGAAGCTCTACAAGCGATTGCTACAGCTAGGAGCAAATGATATTTACCCGACAGGTGAAGCAGATCAACAACATCCTGAAGGGTGAGTATTCGCACCCATCCGTCCCCTGCTGTTGGATTGGTTCTCATAGGTTTCGATGTCGCAGGCTCGAGGGCACCTTTATACCATGGATGACAGACTTCCGGAAGCACTTGATGGATAGGCATCCTCTGGCCCCTGGTCAACACCCTATTCCCGACGATGTTCAGCTCCCGCCAAAGTGGATTTTGCAACACGACGGTGAAAGTCAACCCCTAGTTTCTGAACACGAGACACGCGCAAGCAATCCCACTGACGCAGATGAATATCCTGGCTTGACGCATCTGGATCACGATCTTCGCTCTCTGCCAGATACTCTGACTGCGACATTGGTTGAAAATCGCCGTGTCACTCCACGAAATCATTGGCAGGATGTCCGTCGAATCACTATCATCGTGCCGGAATCCGTCTCCTATGTACCCGGCGACATGATCGCCATCACCCCCAAAACATCTCCACAGGATGTTCAAACTCTTATTAACCTGATGGGCTGGAGCGAGCAGGCAGATAAACCGATTGCTCTTGTTCCAACGGGCGACATTCTTGCTCCGTCTCCCATACCTGGACTGGAGTCCTATCCGAACCTGACCCTGCGCTCCCTGCTCATAGACTATCTCGACGTGAAAGCGATTCCTCGTCGATCTTTCTTTTCCACTATTGCCCATTATACAGATGATACCATGCACAAAGAGCGACTTCTAGAGTTCACAAACCCTGAATATCTCGATGAATTGTGGGACTACACAACTCGGCCACGACGCAGTATTCTCGAGGTACTGCACGAGTTCGATTCAGTCAAGATTCCCTGGCAGCATGCCGTCTCTGTCCTCCCCGTCATTCGAGCACGACAGTTCAGCATTGCTAGTGGCGGGGAGCGCAAGCGGACTGCCGATGGAGCGACACAGTTTGAGCTCCTCATCGCCATTGTGAAGTACCAAACGGTCATCAAAAGGATCCGCGAAGGCGTTTGTACCAAGTACCTCTCCATACTACGACCGGGGAGTACACTCCGAGTTCAATTGCAACCTGGTGGACTCAACTCATCAGTTCCGCAGCTGACTGCCTCAACGGTGCTCATCGGGCCGGGCACTGGAATCGCACCACTCCGCTCCATGCTTTGGGAGAAGGCTGCGCTGGTTCAGGCCTTCCGCGAGCAAAACCCAGACGTTGAGCCCCCAATCGGGCCCACAGTCCTACTGTATGGTGGTCGCAACCGCACCGCAGATTTCTTTTTCGAAGAAGAATGGGAGCATCTGCGTAAACTCATCCCTTTACAGGTGCTCACCGCGTTCTCACGCGACCAACAACAAAAGGTCTACGTGCAGGATACGATTCGTCAGAACTTGAAGCTTTTCTTCCGTCTTCTCCATGACATGCAAGGCTCGGTGTACATCTGTGGCTCATCCGGACGGATGCCACAGGCTGTGCGCGAGGCGCTTATTGAGGCGTTCGCGCAAGGCGGGGCGCCAACAACCGGCCGGCCGTATACTCGGGCACAGGCAGAGGAGTACTTGATTGGCATGGAAAAGAGTGGAAGGTACAAGCAGGAGACCTGGTAGCCTTCTGGTATTGGAATCAACTGAAACCATTAAAAATGATTTCACAACCATTCTTCCATGAAATTAAACGTAGAGTCGATTGGCACAAGGCACACCGCGACCAGCTCTCGTACCCTCGGTGATCATCACATCGCCTGTAGGGAAATACTTAAGGGTCATAACTATAAATCGTTGCAACAGTGGCCAAGTCATTCCGCTCGGTAATGACCGCAGAGTAGAGCACATCTTCCAAATATCCGCCAGCCCTAGCGCATCCCCCGCCCTTGCCAGAGACCGTGGGGTGTGCTTAACCTCGGCTGCGGCGGTCATGCCAGAAGGGCTACACTCGGGCCGTGTCGGCGTTTTCGAGGGCTTGGCATTCCATCACCGCAGTCAACTCTTTCCACCGACCTTCTCCAACTCCAACTCTGGGCTCCTCCTCCCAACGTACCGCGGAATTGGAATTTCTTGCTCTGTTATACGTTCTAGAGCAAGTGCATCATGGCTAGCGGCTTGCGGATTCTGGTGCCCATCAAGCGGGTGATCGACTATGCGGTCGGGACCACCCTCCCCCCTCCTCCAAGCAGCGTGCGAGCAACCGGTGATCGGAAACTCGCACTAGCATGCTCCAGATTGACCAATCTACCCTCCGATTCTCTTTGATATCACGAGACTGACATCGACATTGTTTGGAAATCACAGGTCAAGCCCCGCGTCAACAAGGCGCAGACCGGCGTTGAAACAGTCGGCTTCAAGCACTCTCTGAACCCATTCGACGAGCTCTCGATCGAGGAAGCCGTGCGGCTGCGCGAGCGCAAGGGCCCGCTCAAGGTGGAAAACATCCTGGCCCTGTCCGCCGGTGGCCCCAAGACCCCCGATGTCCTGCGCACCGCCATGGCTATGGGCGCCGACCGGGCTTTCCACATCGATATCCCCGAGGCCGGCGATGGCGGCCCCGAGCAGCTCACTATCGCCAAGATGCTGAAGGGCGTTGTTGAGAAGGAGAACATCAACCTCGTGCTCCTGGGCAAGCAGGCGATTGACGGTGACCAGGGCCAGACCGGCCAGATGCTGGCGGGTCTGCTGGGGTGGCCGCAGGCTACCCAGGCCAGCAAGGTTGAAGTCAAGGATGAGGCTGGTACGGTCGAGATCACCCACGAGGTGGATGGGGGTGTCGAGACTCTTCGCGCCAAGCTGCCCATGATCATCACCACCGATCTGCGGTTGAACCAGCCCCGCTACGCTAGTCTGCCCAACATCATGAAGGCGAAAAAGAAGTCTCTGGAGAAGAAGACCCTGGCCGATTTTGGCGTCGAGGATACCCGTCGGTTGAAGACTATCAAGGTCACCGGTATGTTGGAACTCATCAACCCCGTATTTTGTTTGTTACCGGAGGCTAACGTGTTTCTTTTTTCCACCTTACAGAGCCTCCAGCCCGCCAGGGTGGCGGCAAGGTTGAGGATGTCGATGGGCTCGTCTCCAAGCTGAAGGAGCTTGGTGCGCTGTAGGCGCGATAATGGTGGATGTGGTTGCCTTGTTTTCTTTGTCCCCTGTGTTTCTATACCAACCAACGGTCCATCTACACTTGGATTTTGTTTTATATCATCACTCTGATGCTCTCTCATGACCATATTGGCTGGCGCGGCATGTCTACGTGCATTGGGCCGTGTCGTCCCCTGAATCAAAATAGCTCTTCAAAGGCATAGACAATTTTCACTGCATCTGCATTTGCTACATTTGCTCGCAGGTATAACTAGAAAGGTTACAGTCTCCGTGCGACTAAAGGTGAGAAAGAATGGGGCCGTGCCGCAGCTGCGTCACTAGTGGACGGCTTAGAACCGCGTTAACGGAGGCTCTTTCTGGCCTCTGATTTACCGTCTCACTATGAAGTGATCCAGCGAACAATGGCCTCCTACCCTCATACAACAACACACCCTCCAGGCATACTAAAATGACAAGATACATTTGGTCTATTTGACCTCGTTCGGACAATTGTCGTTGTTCGGCGCAATTCCTCCTCCCTCAATCGGAGCGAGGAACATGCGGTGTCCTATGACATGAGCCTGAAATACGCCTACTCTTCGTCTGGCACCTACTACTCTTACAAGCAGGTATTTACCACGAGGTGATTGAGTGTGAGATTTCCTATTGGCCTTGGCGAGTTCATTCGGATGGTATATCCGAATGGCGATCCCTCGCTCCGCGGCAAATCAGGCCTTGGCGGTTCGATCGGTCCGACCACCAGTCCCGATGATCTTTATGGAGATGAAGAAAAGCAGTGCTCTGACATCTATCCCCATAGGGGAATATACGGTCACAAACAAGAACGGCCCACAAGATATAGCGGACGTTCTCCAGAGCCTTGCTCGCACCTTCGAACGTCGATCCGAATGCTTACATAAGTGGGATAGTCACAGGATGAGCAGTGAATAGAGGATATTCCCGGGCCCGTCCTGCAAGGCCGCTGCCATGTTGCGTGTGCGTGAAGAAGCAAGCATTATCAAGCAGATCGAGCGGGAACTAGCTTCCAATCGTCCCTGTCGTTCCGGTTCGTGTCTGGGCCGGAGGAGCGAAATCGTACCTGTGCCAGACATGGCTTAGAAAGCCCTGGATCGCCGGGGCCAGAGTGGGGTATTCTGATCTATCACAGAAGCCGGCCTAGCTGCGCTACACCCTTTCGACGGGCATATTGAAGTGATGCGGGCGGATGCAGTTGGGCCAAATCCAATCGCCGAGCTTGCGGTCGGAAATATAACAATTCATTGTGCTGGGGCACGAGAGTCGCAGTGCCGATCAGCCGACGAGTCGATGATGACGTCCCTCCACGCGTTTCCGTGGGCCCAACAGGCTCGAGAGTTCGTCGCTGGTGAATCTGGCCAGCCTGCGAGCCACGGCGCCACTCGGCATACTAATCCCACTCCTAGCCATACTCCGCGGCTAGCTGAGTTCCGTCTGACCCGACGGCGCAGAAAAAACTGTCATAGGTGAAACCTGTGGCCGACGAAGTTGATAAGTTGGCCCTGGTGCCTGGTCTTCCGGCTTCGACGACTCTTCTTTCCTTCCCCCGCTCCTCCGGCCATCACAGGCTTCCCTTTTATCCCTCTTGCCGACTTGGGGCTATCCTGTACATACTCCTGCGACATCACAGATTCCCCGATCCCTCAGATTCGCGCCAGTCGCCCACTGTTGTGGTAAGCCTTTCTTTCACTGTTCTGGGCACATTCCGGCTGGACCGCCCGTTGAGTCGCCGCCGCCACCACTCGTCTGGAAGGGAAAACGACCCGGCTGGCTGAGGCAATCAAATACTTTGGCGATCGCAGTTGGTCAAGTAGATGGATCTTGACTCTCATCGATCAGTTTCTTTCTTATAATCGCGGGACCAGTCTGAAGCGACCTGTCGCATTCCTCCCCGCACGCATTCTCTAGTGGCGACCCTGCAGATCCCGCCGGAATCCTCCAAATCCCAAAGCAGCCGCGCTCCCCCGGATCGCTGGCTGTCCATTCCGGATCGTTTTAAGAAGCATTCTCCGCTTCCCAAACTGCTGTTCGCAGCGCAACTGCCGCGTGTCAGATAGTGTTTCGCTTATAGATTGCGCCTGCCTCTTTGCTCCTCTCTCTCCCTCTCTCTCTATTTTGCGCCATTCTATCGACATTCACACATCCCTTCAGCGCCCATCATGTCTGCGTGGGAAAAGACAAAGCGCTATTCGAAGAAGGGCTTCGACAAAGCATGGGATACGGTCGACAAACTGGGCCCCCCCGTCAATCGCTTGTCGAATAAATTAGGCGCCGAAGCCTTCTGGCCGATGCAAATTGATAAAGAGAGCGACAAAGCCGCCCGCATCCTGCGCAGTTTCTGCAAGGATGGCTTCTATGCCCCCGAATCCGAATCAACGACAGATGAGAATGGCAAGATTAATCGGCCCAAGGGCAAGCAACGGGTGATCAAGAAAATCCCCGCGAAGGTCATCAAAAATGCCAAGGGCCTTGCCATCTTTACCACGATGAGAACCGGTCTCTGGGTCAGTGGCTCGGGAGGCAGTGGCGTGCTGCTGGCTCGGATTCCCGAAACGGGTGAATGGAGTCCGCCCTCCGGCATCATGCTTCACACGGCCGGTATTGGGTTTCTGGCGGGAGTGGACATCTATGATTGCGTCGTGGTGATCAACACGTACAAGGCGCTCGATGCATTCAAGAAGGTGCGCTGCACCCTCGGCGGCGAAGTCAGTGCCACAGCTGGTCCGGTGGGGATGGGTGGCGTTCTCGAATCGGAAGTCCATAAACGTCAGTCCCCGATTTGGACCTATATGAAGAGCAAGGGTCTCTATGCTGGTATTGCCGTGGATGGAACCATTATTATTGAGCGAACCGACGAGAACGAGAAGTTTTACGGTGAACGCATCTCGGTGACCGATATTTTGGCAGGAAAGGCTCGCCATCCCCCGGACTCGATCCAGACGCTTCTCCAGACCATCAAAGCGGCTCAGGGCGACGTGGACGTGGATGAGAGCTTGGTTCCACCCCCGGAGAAACCCCCGGTGATCTGGACGTGACAGGTCCCGACCACGCCTTCGGTGTGCCGGACATGGATGATCCAGATCCTTACGGAGTGAAAGCGTTGGAGGCCGAGGGCATGTTCATTCGGGAGGCCGGCTCGAAGGTGAGGCCAAGTCATGATGCTTTTGAATTCCGGCCCAACCCGAGCAGCCCGGTGTATGCGACGTTCTCCCGACGCAGCCTTGACAGCTCGCCGCGGAACAGCTGGCGGGCCAGCGGGCAGAGCTACGCGAGCGTCGATCGTGGCACACAAACAAATGACGCGCCGCTAACTGCGCTCACATCAGTAAGCCGCGCTTCCTCCCAGAGCACGAATGGATCCGCCGGTGGGTCTACTCCGAACACGTGGGAGGAGGAGGATGGATCTCGCTGGGACACGGTGCCGATCCATGGTGGAGAGGGGAAGGTGGAGGGTATCAAAGAAGAGGGGGAGGAAGAGGAGAATGCCAAGGATCGGAATGGACATGCCAAAGCGGAGAGGAACCCTGCTATTGAATCCGACGACGACATTGAAGTGCACGAGGTTATCACCAACGCGACTCCGACGAAACAGGAAAGCCCGGAGGACCAGGCAGATGCGGCCGACTCACGGCGCCTGTCGCCCACCTTCACCCGTGCGAAGCTTGTCACCATCAACAAGCGCGCGACCCCCCGGCTCTGCCTCCTCGGCACCCTCGACACACCTGGGGCTCCGGATCCAGCCGCGATTCAACTTCTCCTACCGCCCTCTCACACACTAGCCGCAGCACCGAGCAAACTGACGCGGTCCCCGAGGCGATCGAGTCTACTGACCAGCCTGCGGAGTCTGCTGGACTCCTTCCAACCGTCAAGACACTCCAGACCAACACTGCCGTCCCCGCTGTTGTGGATGAGGTGGATGTCAATGAGTCGGACACCGAAGTGCCCGCTGACAAGGACGAGTTCCTCTCAGCTCGCGGTGACAACGAGGACGATGCGGAGCCGAACACATTGGCCGAAGACGTCTCCGTCCTGCAGGCACTGGACACCCAGACGGGTTTCAAAGAGTCAGTCGCGGAGGCTGAGGACTCGAAGGCCGACTCCAACGCAGGCAAGCAAGAAGTTAAGGGTGCCGAGGACGTGCTGAGCCAGCTGGAGGAGAAGTTCCCCTCCCCGCAGGTCGAATCTCCTACTGAAAAGCTGGACATCGGCCAGTCCCTCCACCAGCTGCCCTCCAGCAACAATTTGGAAGCGCCCGAGGCCGAGGCGGAGTCATCCGACGATACGATCGAAATGCCTGCTGAGCAAAAGCTCCACACACCTGACATCAGCCCCAAGACGCAGGAGGCATAAGTGCCGTCCACTTTTTGGGCCCTGCTTATGATGTCCTGCATGGATTACGATTTCTATATCTTCTTTTCCCTGTACCTATTGTCATGATACCTCGTCTATACGTGTTCGGCTAGCTTCGGAGTTAGAGATACCATGGTTTTTTTATTTGGATCGACTATCCTTTTGGGTTACACCCCGCACTGTAAGTGCCTCGCCACCAGGGACTGGGGGTGTGTAGGTGTGTATTGAGACGAAAGGGGTGGGGTGGGTTCATCAGCGCATTTCTAGCGTGTCTGCATTTGAGCGGGGTGGAGGGTCTTGGAGATCTTCTCATTGTCTTTTCATTGGGTTCGATTTGTCCCGCGCCTCTTCATATACTCGTTCCTTCTCATATATACCGGACAAAGTCCCTTGGTGCTCCCCGTCCGTTCGAGTGCTCACCCTCTCGCCGCCTTTGCTCACTAAATAGCATTGAGCACGCCCCTGATCAACCTGAGCTGGTCAGTGATCATCACGTAGTTAAACTGATTTACTCTCAGACCCTGGACCAGAGTGTAGTGCTTCCGCTTACGCCGCCCACCCCAAACCACATAGTAAATGCAAAAAATTAAAATTATTTCTCAACAATAATATCTCCTTTAATTAAGACATTAGAATAGCGCATTTGAAATCCATGGGCTTCTCATGCATTAGTATATCCTAGGGGACTCGGTTTTAGTAACAATATATATTTTAAACTTAGTTATCTAATATTACATTAAAATTTATAGTAACACAGACAAATCTTATTTGAACAAGCTTCAGTTTTAAACATGTTGTTCTTAACCATTACCTATAAGTGTATATAGACAAATTATCAAGTTGACAAGTCGCCTGGCTGTTGAGACGGTTCCAACTCGGTTGCTAGGTAGGTTTGTAATCTCATTTGATCTAAACAACAAATTCGCTCAAGTGCTGCAATGATCTAGATCTGCTAGGCAACTTTGCCCCTGCGGTCATGGAGGATTCCTCTTTTGAAGGCGCAACAACAGCTACCCTCCGCGAGCATTTCAACCAATGGGCTGCGACTGCCAAGCACCAAGAACAAAATGTTCCACCGGGTCAAAAGCATCATACCCGGTCAGGTCGGTATCGGTACTTCTTGATGGTGGACCAGGAGGCCGTGGAATCAGTGCTAAACGAGCCAAAACTGGACTTCAGTAAGTCAGCGTTTTTTCGTCTAGTTGATGGCCAATGGGAACCAGAGGTGTTAGATGATGAAGAGTTGGAGGCACTAAGCAGGCCTCCGGAGGAATTTGAGCCTCTCGAGGGATGTACTCTAGAGGACGTTGGTTGGATGAAGATACCTTTCCGGGACAGTGAGTTCACCGGTTTCGTGTGGTTTCAATGTGATACCAATGGCTGGGATATGTTCTATATCCGTCCTCCCGAGATGCATTCCCCAACTAGTTTCTGATTCATCGAAAGTGCAAAATTAAGAATCGAAAACATGGTTGAAATAGAATGGTTCCCGGAAAGATATAAAAGTACATGATATCTGACCCATCTCATCTGAACAGTCTAATCCCTCTCCTCCACCTTGCCTGATCCGGTTTAGGGGTATTTCCAGGCTGTATAAGCCGGCGATCTGTATTTGGGAGTATACTAAATCTGCCGGGTAGTTAATTTGCGCTGACTAGGGACAAAGCGCACGGTCAGAACCATGATCTCGATTTTTGATGACTACCTCCACAATGGCATTCTGTTACCGATCTCAATGCCAAAATGCAACTCGGCGATAGGTAATCACTAGATAGATTACTCCAAACCTTATCAATTCCATCTGCTGCATGTTCAGCCAGCTCTACCAGTGTCCCTTTCGGAGATGACTGGATCTGGTCGATCCCCGTGCTCAGCCCCGTACGATGTGGGCCTTGGCTAAGCTCCACAAGTCGGTCGGCCCACTTACGCCACGCGCCAGACCTCATGTTTCTTAGTTTCTTGTCGCTCGCAGCGAGATAACGCTCGATGACAAGGATTATATCACACCATCCACTATCGCTCAAATTATCGAATGCAGCATGGGACAATTACAAATGCACCCGATTACTAATTGCTCACTTCTAACAAAGCAGGCTATGGGAGAATATGTAGTCAATTTTCTCCACGAGGGAGAAATTCGAGTTGCCACCCGTCGATTAAATTTCATGATACCCAAGAAATGTCGTTACCATCAGAGGGTGCAGCACCAAATACGAAAGAATATTCCGAGGAGGTATCTTTGGATGATCGGCAAACTCGGTCTCAGTCCCATTGTCAACCACAATCTCAATCCCAATCTGAATGCGACTGGACGGAGAAAAAAGCTGGATCAGACCTGACAGCACCGAGCGATCCTGAAGCGGCACAACAGAGCCGCAAGAAAAAGCCTCTGTCATTCTTTCTCGCATTTTTAGCTCTGCTTTTAATGGTCTTCTTGGTGTCCTTGGATGCCACCACCTTGGCCGTTGCAATTCCTGTAATTCCGACACTGCCTTTAGTTCCAGACGACCATTCCGCTCATCTACTTCTTTTCTCTAAATAGGTCATCACTAGCGATCTTTCGGGAACGACTTTAACCGCATTTTGGGCCAACATCTCCTTTACGGTAGCAGTCGTGGTCATTCAGCCTATTTATACCAGTTTCTCGGACATATTTGGCCGTAAGATTCCACTTTACGCGGCTTTTGTGCTCTTTGGTATTGGATCTATCGTCTTTTCCGTTCCAAACAGCATGGCAGTCCTGATTATAGGACGTGTGCTACAAGGGCTGGGCGGGGGCGGACTCGACGTCCTGAGTGAAGTCATTGTCGCCGACATAACGACTTTGCAAGAGAGGGCTATGTATTTCGGACTACTATCCCTTCCAATGGCCGCAGGATGCATCGCGGGTCCCATTCTCGGGGCAGTTTTCAGTGAGTATGTTACGTGGCGATGGATCGGCTGGATTAATCTGCCTGTGATTGGCGTTGCCCTCTTTCTGGCTATCTCCTTCATGCGCCTGAAACCCATTGACCAGTCCCTCCGCGCCCAGCTTAGCCGTATAGATTGGCTTGGAATGCTTGTGTTTACAGCCGGTTGTATTCTTTTCGCCCTCCCACTCAGTTGGGCAGGGAACATGTACCCTTGGAGCTCCTGGCGAACGGTAGTTCCGCTGGTCATTGGCGCGTTGATCTTAGTGGGATTTGCCTTTTACGAGGCTTATCCGACTGACGCGGTGTTCCCCTACCGTATCTTCCACTCGCGAACGGCACAAATGACCCTACTTGGAAGCTTCATCCATGGCTTCGTGCTTTACACTCTTCTGCAATATCTTCCACTGTTTTTCCAAGCCGTCTATCTTGAAACACCGTTCCAATCCTCCATCTCGATTCTACCATTCTGCTGTGTGGTCTTCGTCTTTACAGGAACTGCCGCTTTCGCCGTTGATTTCTTCCGGAGATACAGATGGGAAATTTGGACTGGATGGGTATTCCTCGCCGTTGGCTGTGGTATCTTCTCACTGTGGGACCGATCCTCCTCCCTAGCCATAACTGCTAGTTTCCAGGTGATTGCAGGAATTGGCATTGGCACAATATTCAGCGTGCCTCCAATTCCGATGCAAGCCAGTGCTCCGCCAGAAGACCAGGGTCTTGCAATGGGAATAATGGTCGCATTCCGGCTATTTGGTGCTCTTATTGGTCTTGCAATTAGTGCCACTACATTCAGTAGCGTTTTCACCAACAGGATTGACGGTATCGCACTGCCCGCTTCGGTGGCATTTTTGAAAAATCCCAGTGAAGCCGTGGGCTTTATTCCCTATCTACGAACAGTCGACGTCTCCCCTGCTGTGCGGGACCTCATTCGAGATGCATACAAGGACGCCATGCAGACAATCTGGTATGAACTGGCCGCATTTGGAACTTTGGGCTTTTTGAGCTCTCTATTCGTGGAAGAATTGACTATGGAGACGGAGGAACTGGGTCGGCAACATTTTGAGGATGCGTCAGACTGAATGGTCTGTCAAGCGATATATGATCCAGGGGGGTGATTAACGGCTGATGTGCAGAGGGTGCATACATTGCAATCATGATGTATCCTATCATTCCAAATCAGATCTGAATGGGTACCCATTCTTGAACCAATTTGTCCTGGGGACAGTGCGCTGCCCCGCTTTCCCCACTAATAGTAAGCGCATTGAAGAAGCACCACAGAAGTCAATGTCCAATCTTGCCACTAAAGCGCTTCAACACGAGGTAGATTTAAGCGAGCACTTGGTAAATCTAGCCTGTTCTATCTTCGCAAAGAGCCAATCAGTCGAGTGCTGACCAGATCTTGGCGAAGGCCGAAGTGACATTAGCTAGAGCGAGTGATGCCTTCATAAAGGAGGGACCGTTCCCACGTCTCTATCGCTCACAGATATTACTCTGCCATTGCATCTGTCTCATTCTATTCAAGAAAGCATCATGGCGGGTCCACTTATTTGGGGAGCCAGTGGTCTTTTGATCTACCTTACCGCCAAAAGCATCTACCGACTATATTTCCACCCCCTTAGGAAGATTCCGGGACCAAGACTAGCAGCTATTAGCAGCTATTATGAATTCTACTTCAATGTCATCCACAGAGGAACATTCATATGGCATCTCGAGGGATTACATCAAGCCTACGGTGAGTAGTTCTCGTTCACTCGCATATGTGATCTAAAAAGCGTTCCTGGCTAGGGCCCATTGTTCGTGTCAGCCCGCGCGAGGTACACATTAAGGATCCCAACTACTATGACGAGATTTATGCTTCCAGTGGCCGAAGGCGAGAGAAAGATCCAGCTGTAGTCGGCCGGTTTGATATCCCCGGTTCCTCCTTTTCTAGCATCACACCCGAGACCCATCGGCAACGCCGAGCGCCGGTGGAGAGATTCTTTTCAAAGGCAGCAATAACAAAGTCCGAGAGTACAATTCAGTACTGCTTGGATAAACTGGTCCAACATATTGAGCGTGCTTATCATTCTCACAAGGTGATTAGTCTTGATGCGGGCTTCTCTGCGATGACATCAGACATCATCCACCAATATGGGTTTGGCTTCAACAGCGGAAACCTTGACCAGGAAGACTTCAATGAAAATCTGAGAGATGGAGTCAGCGGGCTCTTTCTAATGGGTCATATCGCTTTTTTCTTTCCAGTCATACAAACCATCATGAACGCACTCCCCCCTCCGTGGTGAAACGTATCAACCCGTACGCACTCGCTCTGAAGGATCAAAAGGATGATATCCGGAGACGGGTCCAGGAAGTTCTTTCTGGCCAGAAAAGTGAAAGTGGCTCTATAATTGAAAAGCTCTCTAGTCTCGATATGCCGGGGCATGTTCGGGATCTTGACCACCTCACTGATGAAGGATTTGCACTGGTAATTGGAGGCACCGAGAGAACTGCCAGGTCTCTTTCATATGGCTTCTACCACCTCCTTAGTGAGCCACATGTGCAAACGAAATTACGCCAAGAACTGCGGTCATTGATGCCGATGCCCGACTCGAAGCCTACGTGGAATGAGCTCGAGCAGTTACCGTATTTGGTGGGGACCATCTCTTCTCTCACATTCGGTCCAAATTTCCAACCTATTTGCAATATTTCTCACATTTTACTAGACTGGAGTTGTTTTAGAGACTCTCCGTCTCTCGACAGGAATCGCTAGTCGATCCCCCCGCAATGCGCCTACAGAAACTTTAGTGTACAATGACTATACAATCCCACCCAATGTATGTGGTCCATTTCCTATACACCTCATCATTCAAGAAGATACTTACCAGTTTTCACTTTCAGACTCTTATTAGTCAAACGAACTATTTTGTCCTTGTAGACCCAAACATATTCCCCGATCCGCATGCCTTCGACCCCGAAAGATGGACCCGAGCTGCCGCCAAGGGTGAGCGATTAGATCGGTACCTGGTTAATTTCTCCAAAGGCAGTCGTAATTGCCTGGGCATGAAGTATGTTTGGCTTTTCAGCTTTTTTGTTCTTTCCCATGGAATTATCATTGCTGACATGTCTTGTCATACAGCCTTGCCTACGCAGAATTGTATCTTGCTATCGCGATCCTTATTCGCCGATTCGACCTCGAGTTGTTCGAGACGACGAAGAAGAATATTGAGTTCGCACGCGACTTTGGGACTCCATTCCCTGATGAAGGAAACTATAGCATTCGGGTTTTGGTGAAAGGAATTGTTGAGGAGTAAGGCTGTATTTACTTTTACTCTCATCGACTGTTCAGACGCGCCATTATAGTGCGGGTAAGGAAGAGGCGTGCCGGTCGGTTAGCGGACACGGCCGCCTGAATATCAGTTCAGCATATTCTTGGTCCGTTCAATTAGCCAGTGGAGCTTTTAAGGCGCCCAGTGTGTGTGGGGTTGTTGTCGTGGGGTGTGGAAGGAGATTCGCCACAAAACCGGCTTATCTCCGCTTGTGAATGCTTAGCCCGACGACAATTATTCGCGTCAGTGACATTTCACGATTTCTGGGAAGATACTCGAACCTCACACTTGACACTTCTTGCCCCTTCACATCCCACTCTACCGACTTCGATCAACTCGACCAACTCCATCTACTCCATCTACTCCATCAAGATGCCTTCCGACGCGCACGTCAAGGCAGCTCTGGCTCTCATCAAGAGCGATACTTCCAAGCTGCTGGGCCTGACCGTGGGTGATCACAAGAATGTCCAGCCGGGCCAGTTCATTCCTCGCGCTGGTCAGTACCTTCTTCTACCGCCGTTTGGTGTAAGCACGCTCTGATCGGCTCTGTACAGACGCTCAGTCCCCTCCCGAGCTCTCGTTCGCCGGCCTTGACTCGAGCAAGACCTACCTTGCCGTGGGCCTCGATATCGACGCGCCGTTTCCATCATTTGGGGTCCTCGGACCTATTCTGCACTGGATTCAGCCTGGTATGAAGGTCACTGAGTCTGGCACTCTCACCACCACCGTTCCCTTCGTCGCCAACTACATCGGCCCCGCACCGCCCCCAGGTAGCTCGCCCCACCGCTACATCTTCTTCCTCTATGAAGAACCAGCTGGCTTTGATGCAAAGGCACATGCTCCTCCTAACGGCCAGAAAATGGGTAACTGGAACCGCACACGCTACGACTTTGATGCCTTTGCCAAAAGGATCAACCTCGGCTCCATTGTGGCTTCCAATTATTTCACCAGCAACTAGGGGGCACTAAGGGGGGATGGACTTGATGACACATGCAATGCTTTGATTTTTGGGAGCTTCTTTTCCCCTTTTATGTGAGAGGGGCTGGATGTCTTCCGCTCATAACATGATTATGCCTTTATCTTGTTGCCTACAAAGGATAACTAGGATTTTATAGTTGCTCAATTACAGCTTGGTTTGCACTCTACTTCAGTGTATGACTCATCCTAGTGTAAGAAATGCATCAATGGCAAGGTAGTTCCCGCTATGAAAGTGATATCTCTGACAAAGCTATAGAGCAGCAATGTTGACGGTCTCCACTCTCAACAAGTAGCAAACATTTCTCGTAATACTATTATGAATTCAATGTAATTTCAAAATCACTTGGCATCCCCAGAAATATTTCGATGGCCCACTCAGACGGACTTGAATATCCATTCACATCAGACCTGCTGCCTTATATTACAGATCGCTGTGGATCGCCAGCTACGAGGCAGCAATCCTCCTCCATCTCCAACTTGGTTTTTCCAATATTCTCAACTTCCTGACCTCACACATCTTTCCAAGGCTCGAAACCACCGGAGCTTGAGCTTGACACCCAACGCACGGATTTGCCTTTCTCAACCAACTGCCAGAACTAGTGCCAAAAATGACGCCAACGTCATTCGCCGGAGTCGTCATTGCGGCCAGCGGGAACATCCCGGGTCAGAGACACGGTTAGTGGGTTTTGTATTTGTCGATGGGTTCGATGCTTGCAACACTACGCGGAGCACTCACACGTTTCCTAGAAGCCATCAAACGCATGGTTGAAGACTGCGGGGCAACATTCGAAAAAAATGCCAGCAATTACTGCACCCACCTTGTCACCACACAGATCCATGTCGATATCACAGGCAGAAACGGTGAGTGGGGAACCTTGCCTCAACCATCGGCCATATGGACTAAGAACTTCTGGTAGTGTGCATGCTCAAAATGAACACCAGTTGCGAGATCGTCAGTTTTGGTTGGCTGTTTCAATCTATTCTAGAAAAGCATCCTGTCAATACCGAGGCCTATTTGCTCACACCGACTGCAAACGTGGGCTTAGCGGTATCCCAGCCCAAAGAAGAATTTGAAGCCGTCACAGAGAGCAATAAACGAAAATATGGGCCCGAATCTGACAAACTCAATGGGCTCCCGAAAAAGCGAAAGAGCAACATACGGGTCTATCACAGACAATTGGCCGCCCTCGTGGACGACCAATATGACAGGAAAGGTGGGTGCTCCATGAAAGCTCTATCTTATGGATTGATATGCAACCTATATCGCTGACTGAGTTTGTTATTTAGGGGCAGACGTAGCCATTTGGATGGACGAACATTACGTGAGATGGGATGCGACTGTGGTCAGCAATCTATCGGAGCTCCCAACAGCCATGGTCAATACGCGTGCACCGGGTTATATGATCCCAACAGCCATGATCAATACGCGTCCACCGGCTAATATGATCCCAACAGCCATGGTCAATACACCTGCACCGGCTTACAAAGTTGAAACTCATCGCCTGCAACTTCTTTACAATTTCCACACCGGCAGTTATCGCACCTGGTTCCGGTTGGTCGATGAAGGGTCTAATCATGGAGAACTTTATGGCTGCGGCGATGTGGTCTCAGCAAAGTCCGAATTCAAGAGACTATTCAAGAGACTGACTTCAGTATCCTGGGAGAAGCGTCACTCTATCTCGAAAGAGAAGCCATTTGTCTTTATTCAGCCTTCTTTTCGGGAGGAGCAGAATTGTGTTCCACTAGCCGACCAGGCAGAGGTCCGGTACAAGCTCCCTACGGGAGTGCCGAAGGTGCTGAATCTGCTTTTTGGCCACAGTAACAGATCAGCAGTCCATCAATTCTTCAAAGATGTGGCTATCAGTCGAGTCAAGACGGTCGACGAAGTTCAGCTCAGTGACCATACCCTACGAACTGGCATTGCCATTCTAAAAAGAATTACAACACTCTTAACAGAGACTCCCAAGATCAGGGGAACCCGCAGCAGGTCGTCCGAGCTAGTCCAGTCAGAACTGGTGAATTACCTGAGCCAATGCTATCGTGGTTTAATGTGGATCGGAAAATCTTCAGCCTCCCACCCAGGACATGCCAACCTTGACTGGGTTAGGCACGAGCTTCAGGATGTTCATCTTTTGCTTAACCTGCGAGTTGCTCTGGAAATGACCCAAGCGTGGGAAAAAACTCTCAAGCGTGAGATGATGCAACAAGCATTTCAAACACTGGACTTGGATGAGATAAAACAAGGTAAGTACTTTCAATCTGGGCGTTGAATTGGATCGAACTGACCGCTTCATATAGTTCGAAAGCGCAGCATGGAGTACGAGGTTTTAGCTACTTACCTCAAAGGGTCAGTGGGGTCACTTCATTCAATCCAATACAAAGTGAGTCTTCCTTACTGGAATACCTGGATTGTTGTATCAGGCAAAGTGTTTAATTCAAATATCAGGAGATCCTCAATATTTTCCGTATTCGGCGGCGCGGAGAACACGAAAGACTCTGTAAATGGAGGTCAGAGAATAAAGACAAAGTCGGTGGCGGACTCCTGCTTTGGCACGGCTCAGGGTGTGAAAAGTTCATCGGAATCCTGAGTCAGGGACTCCGCGTTCGTCTTTTCGAGAGAAGTTCCCAAGGCATGTTCGGCGCGGGAATCTATTTTGCCGACATGTCTGGCAAGTCTGCCCGATACTGCAGTGGGCCTGGTAAGTCGGTGTTTATGCTGCTTTGTGAAGTCGATGTTGGGCGGGACCCCGTTCACTATGACTCTAGCGATACCAACGCAGAGACAACTTTGCGCCGTCAGGGCAAAGTTGGGCTTATTGCCCGTGGCCGCTCGGGTCATATGAAGTGGATGGACGCTGAGGCTGTCCATCGTGACCTCAGAGGTGTCAGCATGCCCGACGTTTCTGCTGGGGGGAAGACCCTCCTAGTTCATGCACTTGCATACAACGAATATGTGGTCTACGACCCGGCTCAGATCCGGCAGCGATATTTATTCCACGTACAGACCAGCTAAGCCGAGCTTCACACTATACCACTGTGGTTAGTCAACTGTGTTGCGGAAGAGCAGAGGAAGGGCATATTTCTGGAACTGTCAACAATGATAAGCTCTACCTTTAGAGATCTATCTCATTTCATTTGATGATTCTCTCAGCTTCTTGCATACTTGAAAACCATATGTCATCTCTATGTACGTACTGCCCATTTTAATATGCGTTTGGGCGGTAGGAGAAACAGTCTCATACAATAACTTCTGGTATGGGCGAGACCTTAGAATACCAGTTTTCGAGCCCGAGCCACAAATTTCCATTTTCTATGATCATATACGGCCCACGACGTCTGAACAAGGAGATTAATATTTGAGCAAATAATTTGCCTCACTGCTCTTCTAACTTCAAAATATTGGGTTGTGCTGTTTGCCATCCAAAATTCCAGTCCTTGCCTCCTCATCCAACGATACGGCTCTAGTTCTCCTTCACAGGAGCTCTCGGCTCCTCTGCTAAACTATGCTATTATTTTATCTCCCTCCCACCCCTATTGGATACTTTGAAGTAAAGTAAACCTGCGTGTCGATTACTCTGCCATGGTCCAATCGGTTCAAACCGTGATCTTGTGGTATAAAGATGTCCTGAGGTATAGGCACCCGGGTTAATCCCTCATGATTTATGCCGTACTTTCGGAATCATTCTACTGACGAGATCTGTAGATTGGTTGAACATAAAATTACCGCGAGATATGTTAACATTTAGGGCAGATGCTATCATGCGGCACCTTGGAGCCGTGGCGCGGGGTGACTTGGATGAGTGGAACGTTATTTAGTGCGCCCATACAGCTTATCCCCCGTATTGCAAGACCCCGATGACTTTACTAGCCCAGGATCTGCAGTGCATCCTGGCCTGTGAAGGCAAGTCAATGGTTTTTACATCTATTTAGGGCCAAAACGTCTAGTGATTTTGCAAGGGTCAAGCTATTAATCGTCAATTAGACAGTTGTGACCGCATTCAAGGAGGCGGTGTTTCTCATCCACGCATTCAATAAGATATTGAACCACCTGACTAGCTGAAGATTTTCTATTCTGCCGGTATATTGCTGATAATTCAAAAACAGCGCTTGAAGCAAACACAATTCCATATTGTAAACATGTGTAAGAATTTCATGAAGCCAGGAAGCTAGAGAAGAGAGAGATGTATAGTAGAAGCATGCAAACTGCAAGATTTTGCAAAAGCCACCGGTCCCGTTCACTTACAAATCTTCATGAGGGCCTGGAGCTTGTCATCATCACCCTTGAAGGTTGAACCAAAGCCGCTAATCACCTTTGCTATCACCCCGTCAGAGCTTTGCAACAGACGCAAGACCCTTTCTATCGCGGGAAGCCTTAGCGGATACTTTGCTTTGCCTGACTTTGTCGAACCGTGGTTGGATTGTCCGCACCACCAGCACATGGGGATTTTCTGTCTTAATTCATAGGGCATTCTTGCACGGATTTTAGCTCTCTTAGAAGCTTTTTTCTCGAGAAGGTTGACCAGTAATGCCGGTTCTTCGGGGGCTCAAGTTTGAGAGATCTCAAAGCAAGGGGATCTGGCTTAACGTTCTGGAGGTCCTCTTGGGTGACTAATTTGACCACATAGCCTAGATCACATCCTCGAATCACAAGATCCTCTTCACGACTGGTCCCCAGATGGAGGCTACTTACTCTACATTACTTCTCCGAACAACATGTGGGCTTGCTCAACATAGGGCCTCAAATACTCAGAGTTCTTCTCCCACATGTTGTCCGGAGAAGTAATGTAGAGTAAGTAGCCTCCATCTGGGGACCAGTCGTGAAGAGGATCTTGTGATTCGAGGATGTTATCTAGGCTATATAGTCAAGTTAGTCATCTTCATCGGTGTGATTGTTGTGCTTTGCTTACAGTTGACAGGTTATGTGCTTTTCTTGAAGCTCTAGAAGCTCAGTTCGAATGGATTCAATCATTAGTTCGATGATTGAATCCATTCGAACTGAGCTTCTAGAGCTTCAAGAAAAGCACATAACCTGTCAAGATGAAGGTGAAAAAGAGGGTCTAAAGGTGGGGGGGGACGAGTCCAACACGTCCGCGCCCGCCCCCCCCCCCCCCCCTAACACAATTTTCTTGTCATCACAACTCGCTCATGGAGACGATACTGGATTACCCATTTCTGATTGATTCCGCCGCTCTTGATTGCCGAAGCTAGATGGGTGGATTTCTGTAAGGTATCCATCCAAGAATGATTCGGGGAAAGAGGATCAGAGTCGCTGACAGTCTCGGTTAAAAGATGCCAGATTTCTTCAGCCATCATCGTATGTGTCTTGGGGTCAAATCATGGATGTTGTGGTTCCCAACTCTTCAAACATTTCCTCCGTGACATCTTTCATGATTTGGCCCCAAGACACATACGATGATGACTGAAGAAATCTGGCATCTTTTAACCCAGACTGTCGGCCACTCTGATCCTCTTTCCCTGAATCTTTCTCGGATGGATACCTTACAGAAATCCACCCATCTAGCTTCGGCAATCAAGAGCGGCGGAATCAATCAGAAATGGGTAATCCAGTATCGTCTCCATGAGCGAGTCGTGATGACAAGAAAATTGTGAGACCAAGTTACGGTCTGCGAGTAAAATGAGGCGCCTTGGGAGGAGAATAAACCAGTAGAGTCAGAAAATTGTTTATGGCGAGTGGACAGCGAGGAGAGGGAGGTGATCAAAAAGTCCTGATGGAGAAATATGTCAGTTTCGGCTAGGCTCAGCCATCTTTTGAAGGTGCCATCGAACGGGATAGTGAGTGGGGATCAAGGCACCGACAATAGCAGGATACTGTGATCCTTGTTGCGAAGGAGCCAGCTGAAAAGAATCAGGTGCATCTAACGGAACAACGAATGTGAGGAAGGAAGAAGAAGGAAGAAACTATGGAGGAGGTGTCCGCTATTATGTAGTGAGCTCTCATGCAAACGGGCCCCATCAGGTTAGTCCGATCAGCTGCTGCCTTCTTCACACATCCCTCAGGTAATTTCCGCATCATCTGACCACAGGGCCTTCGCTCTTCGTCCATCGTCATGTCATGCGTCACAATCTTGCGGGATCGGCTCTGATATAGGAGATCCAGTCGGCCCGGGCAGCAAAAGAAGGAAATTAACAAATGCATAAAGCGGCTAGGCCATGGCAATGGGAACAGGAGGAACACAATATCTCTGTGACTGCAATGCTAGATTTAAACTGGGCCTGGTAGCATGAAAACCAAAAGAGCTTCTGCATCAGGTGGTTTTGATACTTGTTCGCCGATCCCTTCAGGGCGCGATGTCATCGACCCAGGCAGTGCTGCAATCCTCTTCCCACGTCGACCTTCGTCTCCAGATCTCTCGTCAGGACTCTTCCCCTCCAGCGGATTACCCCGACCGTCCTAATGTACCCCGCGATTTCCTATCCTCGGTGTATATCTCTCGCATTCTCGATGATCTCCCCCCTGAATCGCCACCCGCGTCGCAATGGAGCTATGCGGACGTCAGAAAGTCGTCCAGCGCATGCTGCTGTTGGTTCTCCTTGCGATTCGACGTCGGTGCCTTTCCGAGCATGTCTTTAACATGGATTTGACAGAGCCACGGTGCCTACGGCAAGACTTCCGCGCTGAACGTTTTTACAAGAAGTGCGCAAGTTCCCCCAATCCACCCCACCTCTCCCCTGAGCCGCTATTCCTGGCTGCGCCCGGACTTGGAGCAAGATGGCTAACATCCTGTGAATCTAGATTCTTCCCCACGGTATAGTAAGGACTCCCCGCTCATAACGAGACCTCCGCAACATGTGAGATTCCTCACTGCTTCCCGAACAACGCGCTGATCGCCGCCGTCTCCTTGCGCTCCAGTGAAGCAACTGTCTTTGGTATGCGCCTGCTCCACAAGGGTTGAAAATTCAAAGACGAGGTTGCTAAGTATCGCTCTATAGAAAACTATGTCCATGGTACGGCATCCGCAACCCGCTGAACTTTCCTCTCGTAATACGGAACATATCTAAGTGTCATGAATTCTGACCCTCGGTGGTTCCGATATATATCCACAACCTAGAGAGTGATGGCTTCCGTCAATGCAATACTAGAGTATTCTACTTTGAAATTCATTGATATAAGTTGCTTGTTGAGATACCAAGTTGTAGAAATATCGCTTTTACTGCGATTGAGGGTGTTCGGTTTGCGTGGGGCATAAGTTTGAGCTTATATGACCTGCACTCGGTTTTCAAATTACAAACTATGAAACCTAACTTGCCTTTTGAGTATGATGAGCTACCGATGCCTCAAATTTTATTTCCATATGTCTTCCATAGAGGATATAGGTTGTTCGTTGTTGACTCCGTCATCCAAGGTATAGATCGTTATGGCAAAAACTATCTAGCCAGCTAGGGGGCAATTAAACCAAACAAATGATCAGTCCTTGTCCAATAAATCCGGCAAAGTGGCTCTCTTGGGGATATGCGTAGATGCCAAGAGAACTGTTGTCACAGGAAAGCCAACGAGCAGCTTAGCTGACAGGGTCAATGCGGTGCGCCGCGCGATCGGGGTCACCCGGCTCTCACCCTGTCCATTACGCACTCACCCCATGTCACCCAAATCGCGCGACGCTAAAGCGGCGCTCACCCCATTCTCACCCAGGCGGTAGCCCCCCGACTACTGACTGCACATAAGCCACACGCCGGTCAACAAGTAGTATGGTGGATCGACCAAATGCGAATCCTGACTATTTTATGTTTTTTATGCGCTCTTTACTCCTATAAATTCGAGGGTACATATATTTCTTCCTCCCTTTATCTAGCACATACGACCATAGGGTGTGGAGAACAGGGCTTCCCGTCCGCTCAGCCGTACTTAAGCCACACGCCGGTCAGTTAGTAGTATGGTGGGTGACCACATGCGAATCCTGACTGTTGTATGTATTTTTAGATATGGCTGGCTGTTCTTATTCCTGTAAATTCAAGACATTAACAATCTCTGGGAATGGTTTCCGTGACTGCTCTATCAAGTATATGCGAGTATAACGGCGAAGAACGAGTGAAAATTCTTATTATCGAGGATCCGTGAAGGAGATCAGTCTAGTACTTTCGAGAATTCTTATCCGAATGCACATCAGTATTTTAAATATGTTGAGGAAGACTAGACGCGGCACAAGGATCTGAAGCATCGCGGGATTACCAAGCGTGGATCATCTCACCTACTCACGAACTTCTGGCTGACTTGCGGGGCTTGGCTGGGTCACTAGAAGGGTTTTCCAACTTACTGCACAATACAGGGTCTTTCTGCTTGATTACATTTCTATTCTTGGCGATAAGCAAGATTCAGGGGTCAATGATGGACACACCGAAAACGGTTGTTGAAAACCAAAATGCCACTCTTCTCCCCGTGCATGATTTACATCTCGCTAGAACGGGTAGTTGATAGCCACAAAAGGGTCCCATGTCAAGGCACTTCAGACTGGCGTGAAGGACTGCCTTGGAAGCGGGTAACTGGGGGATTTAGTAAGACTGAAATATGACCGCACGTACATAATCATCAACTTACTTTGGGCCCACTTGCTGAATCCCCAGATGTGCAAGCCAATTTCCCATGTCAACCGAGGTTTCCAGTGATTTTTGCTGCACAATGCCGGCGAGAAGTCCTCCCGCGAAAGCATCGCTAAAATCATAGATAGTGAATTAATCTCGGAGCCGTCTTCTGGACCTTTAGGTAGTCGGTCAAACAATCTTTTAGTCACACTCACCCGGTTCCCGTTGTGCCAATGATTTCTGCCGCGGAGATTTTGCGGACAGGAATATCCTTGTGTCCTGGGGTTCCAGAAACCGCAATGACTGTAGGAGAAGACCCTTGGGTTACTAAGACTACCCGAGATCTGTTTTCATTTGCCTTTGGCAAGTTTGCGAGATGTCCGGCGATCGTAGGAATATCCTCAGACTTGTTCCGTGTTAGTGCGATGGAACTCACATCGCGGTAGAGTAATATTTTTAAGCATAAAGTAGGTAATCACCTCTAGCCCATGGGACTGCGCCCATGCCCGAGCCTCACTCTCGTTGCCAAGAGATAATCCCAGTAGGGTTCGGTTCAGTCCAGAACATCTTTAAACGCAGTAGAATAGAGGGAGCAGATAGTGACATCACAAACATCTAGCGAAGCTCTCAGTCATTGAGAGTAGGTTGTCGAAGAATAATACTTGGAAAAGACCTACCTTGTTCTTGGCCGCGGCCTCCTTCGCCAAAGCTAAAGCTGCCTCGGGGTAGACGGTTAAGTGGTACCCTCCAACGAAATATATTTTCATACCCGAAGGCCTGAACATCTATTTGAAGTGTCGGCGAGGTCAATAAGCAAGATCAATCAGCGAGACCGTATAATATTACCAAGCAGTGGATTTTCCAAACATAGTAGAACTGGCATTTTGTCGACTTGTCGATGGGTGAAGTGTGGAAAGAGGGGGTGTGGCAGGCTATCAGGCTACCAACACCGACCAGGGCCTCTAGTCACCCCGCCCTGCGAGATTCCGCTGAGTGCGAGCTTAGTTTTCTTTTCTTTTCTTCCTTTTTTATAGTTCGGAGACAATTCTCTGGATAAACTCACTAGTGCGGAAGAGAGTATTTCACAAGTTCACTCCCGCGGTGAGATATTGCAGTCCCGAGCAAGAGAGTATAGGATCTGTGCGTGGGATCTAGCACTGTCAGGTTGCTCATTCACTGAATAGTTGAATAATAGATAATCGGATCCTTAGTCTATACGGTCAATTCTTGTTCTGACAACAACTTTCGCTGGCGGACCATTCCGCGCGGGTGTGAAGGAGCCTGTAGCATTTACCGTCGAGCCAAGGAGACCAACTGTACGGAGTACTCCGTACTATAGGGCTCAGAGGCCAATAGAGCGGGTGGTTTGTATTAGTCCCATCTATGCGAAATTTTAATATTAATCCCATTTATACAACAGTTTACATAAGAGCCCGGATGGTCTAAGGGTAAGATTCTCCCTTTGGGTGGGAGAGATTCCGCGTTCGAGTCGCGGTTCGGGCCTTCGTTTCATTTTTTGCCTCCTTTAATACTTACGCCGCCTACCCCGCCTACCCTAAAATATTATAATGTTAATATTAATAACCTTAACTATTTAGAGAAAATCCTATGGATTTCTACCTAGTAGAGAGCTAATCCAACTCTAGTAACTTTTTTACCATGAAGTAAAGTAGAAACATAAGTAAGACCTCTACTAATTCTACAAGATAGATTTAGTCAAAAAAATTGTAGCTTAGTTGTACCCTAGATCCTAACTCAGTCTAAATCCCTACTAATAATGATGCGCAGTTTGTGCATACCGAGTTCAAAGGTATTCTGATTCCTGATTAGGACTCGGGAGAGTCATGCACGGACAGGTTTGGATTGGGGAGATGGATTCCGGCGGGTACAGTCCCTACCTACTATGAACCCAGCTCATATCCGCCAATGCTACTTGATTTACATCAAGCACGACTGAGCCAAAAATATTTTCAGGGCTGATGCTTTCAATAGGAATATATTGCCTTCAATACTAGGGTGGATCTCTGTCCAGTAGCCATGGACTGAGGATCACTCATGGTCACTCATCGCTAAATCTGTGATCAAAGATTATGCATTTTTGTGGGTCTTTTCGTTGCTGTATGGCTTCCCATTGGATGATATTACCTTACCGCCCGCAGATATTCTGCCAAGCTCCCTACCTACCCCATCAAAATTTCCTATTACGGTCGGTACAGACAACTTTCCGGACACCCCCCTTGCAATTTTAAAATATTACATAAGATTCTGCCGGCAGATGTTGCCATGGTAGCTATATTGGCTATCTTGGCTGTCTGGCTATATTGGCTGTCTGGCTATATTAATATGTAGTGTACCAGCCATCTGCGTCGATAATCGCCTATACACGCCTTCATACTATCTAATAGTCTTTATAATATCTCATGATCTATACAAGACCACGCTGTCTGCGCAGCTAATATTAAGAACGACCGCGTTGCTTCATTATTTCGCATATAATATAGCTTAGGAAACATCTTCAATAGCTTATCTTTTAGCAACGCCCAAAGATTTTCGATAGGGTTTAAATTAGGCGAATAAGGCGGCTATTCTATAACAATATAGCCTTGTTCTTAGAGCTAATTACGTACGCAATATGCAGTGTATACTGGAGCGTTATCGTGCATAAAGATAGCCGATCGATCCGATATAGATTAAGATAATAACGTCGGTAGCTATTGTCGATATGTTTCGAGGATTCGTATGCTATTAACACTACTACGAGGTGAATCGGAATAGCTATAAAGGGGTATTAAGGCTGTTCGACGCGTACTCCCTACGAAAGACGCCTAAAACATCTATCGAAGCTGTTTACTACATAGTATCGGCTTTACCTCGCCTAAACGAGCTTGATCTTTTCGTCGAATAAACGTCCACTCATCGTTTTCGCTAGAACCTCGCTCAATTAATATTTCATCAGACTAATAGACGTTTTCCCAATCACTCGATATAAAATCACGATATCTCTACGCCTATACAAGACGTAAGCGTACGTTACGCTCGGTTAATTGAGGTCGCTTGATCTTACGCCATTTTCGTAGACCAAGGTCTTTCAAAAGTAGCCGAAGTGTCTCGCGGCTGATCTTATTATCGACAAGATCAAGCAATTCGTTATATTTGATGCCTGGCTTCGTTTGGATAGCGTCGAATAGGAGGTCTCGTTCGAATTTACTAAGGTTACGTGGCCGACCGGAGCGCTTGCGTGAGGTGTTTTCGTGGCCACGAATAGCCTCTTTGAGACACGTATCGATGATTGTAGAGCGTGGAATATGTGGAAATTCGCCTTGTATACGATTATATGACCATTTGGCGTTATTTCGAAGGCTGCATATACGCGAGCGAGTTGATGGTGAGAGTTCTTTGCCTGCACCCATTATATATGTGTGTGTGTGTGTGTGTGTGTGTGAGATAGGGGGGAAAATCTTACATATCCCTTATTCGACGCATTGCTGATGTTATTGTTGATATTATTGTTGATGTTTACTATTGATCTATCATATTTTGATGGTTGCCAGGCGTTTATGGCTAATTTAGTAGGCGGTAAGATTAGGCGGTGGAAGGGTGTCCGGAAAGTTGTCTGTACCGACTGTACTCTCTACTACACACGTCTTACATCATATATATATCTTTGATCTTAGGTACTATATCAAATTTCTAGATTGGGTATTTTGTTAAATTTATCCTAATATTGTAATTTATTTATATAATTCAATGCCTCCCTCTTTGTTTTGTTTTATTCTATCAATCACAATCGACCAAAAAAAAGATATCCGCTCTTGGCCTCTACATGTCTTGAAGTCTTAACCTCTATATTAGGCTAATAAAAAGTCACTACTACGTTATATCCTTTATTTCGATCCGAAATAAGTCTAAATCGCCATTAACAATTTAATAGGTAAGATTCTCCCTTTACGTAGGAGAGACTCCGTGTTCGAGTCACGGTCGGGCTTTTTTCCCTACTTTAGTGTACACCGCTTACCTAAGATTGTAATATTAATATTATTAATATTAACTATTTAACTAGAGAAAATCCAACTTTAGTCATTATATCCCTGGTAGCAATAGTTTGTTATCTCTTTTGCCCCTAAATCTTATTACCCTGATAAATACCTTACCGCTTCTAGGCGCGCTAATTTCTGCCGGTTGGCGGATTTTACTAAGCAATCTTAACAAACGCACCATAGGATCCTTGGCTTAAATATCCCTATTACCTCTCGCTCTGCATCAAACTTTTCTTCGCCCGTTTTATATCTCCTATCTTCCCCTACTTTGTATCAAACCTTTCTTCCTGTGCCTATCCGGACCCTTTTCGAGTGCACGATCTGCCTATCACACCAACCAGGGCTCTTGGTCGACGCCTGGGATAACCCGGGACCTGGTGGGCACTTTCCCATAGCTTACGTGATTTGCTGTGGACCCCTGATAAGTTATCAGGGGGAGGGCAGGGGTGGACCATCCCATTGCATCTGTACGCAGTATACATGTAGAAGGGGCCTGTCAGAAGATGCTTTAGTTCCCTAGTTGATCGTGGATAGTACTACATGAAATAGGGATTTACCGCCAAAAAATTAGCTTGTACAACGCCAGGTTCATAATGGCAGTATTAATTGGCTGTTTTCCAATTCTGCAGATTATATTTGAATCTTCTCCTACATCTCATGCAGGACTTTTTGGGGAGATTGTAAGGCGTATTTTCCACCAGATTTACGATCGAGTATAACCTGTTGGATCCCTCTTGTGATGCACGCTCATCGAGGTGTAAGTTGGCATCGGCGGGTCCGATACCAGACGGGCCCGCCGGGCATCCGATGGCGGCCCGCCAGCCCCCCCAAATGGTTGCAACATGCACTTGTTGGACCTCGTATTAAAATGGCAGCCTAGGGACAATGGTTTGCAGGAATAGCCGGTGATCCCCCGCGGTACAGTTCTGTCTTCTCCATGAACCACCAGGGCACCATCTCGCCACTTCTGCTCGCTATCTGCAGTACCCGCTTGTCGTTACATTCAATCGCTCCACCGCCGATCTCCACTCCGCAGCCGGAGGATCCTTGGCTGCTCTTGATTCATAAAGCCGCCGAGTCCCAGGCTGAATAGATCTATCTCTTGACTTTCCTGGTTATCTTGACCTTCCCCGCTGGCCCCTATGGTCCCCACAATCTGGATTGCGGCCGTCTCGCTGGCTGCCGCCGCCGCAGCGCAATATTTCCCACCTACACCCGAGGGGCTGAAGGTGGTTGACTCGAAACACGAGAAAGGAGTGAAAATCTCATACAAGCAGGTAGGTGATCACCTTGGCAGTTTGGCGGTTATTCAACCTCAAAGGTCACACAAGCATCTACTAAATGAGGATCCTAGCCGGGGGTCTGTGAAACCACACCAGGCGTCCGATCGTACTCGGGCTACGTTCACCTGCCCCCGGGCACTCTGAACGATGTGGGAGTGTCTCAGAAATACCCAATTAACACCTTCTTCTGGTTCTTCGAAGCCCGACATGACCCGAAGAACGCCCCCTTATCCATCTGGATGAACGGCGGGCCCGGCAGCTCCTCGATGATCGGTCTCATGCAAGAGAACGGCCCATGCCTCGTGAATGCAGATTCCAATTCGACCGAGCTCAACCCCTGGTCGTGGAACAACTATGTCAACATGCTGTACATCGATCAGCCTAACCAAGTCGGGTTTAGCTACGACGTCGCCACCAATGGCACCTACGACCAGATTGCCAGCGCGTGGGATGTCTCGAAGTGGAAGCGGGGTGTACCTGAACAGAACAACACCTTCTATGTCGGCACGACGACCAGCGGAAAGGCTAATGCAGCTGCCAACAGCACAGAGAATGCCGCTCACTCGCTGTGGCACTTTGCACAGACGTGGTTCTCTGAATTCCCCGAATACAAGCCCAACGATGATCGCGTGAGCATCTGGACTGAGTCATATGGTGGCCGATACGGCCCGTCCTTCACTGCGTTCTTCCAGGAGCAAAATGAGAAAATCCGAAATGGCACTCTCACCGCTGCTGGTACGTCGCATTACATCCACCTCGACACATTGGGCATTATCAACGGCTGCGTCGACCTCCTCATCCAAGCACCCTCCTACCCAAAGATGGCCTACAACAACACCTACGATCTTCAGACGATCAACGAAACCATATACACGCAAGCCATGCACTCATGGAGCCGATCAGGCGGCTGCAAGGACCAAATCAAACATTGCCGTGCCCTCGCCGCCGAAGGCGATCCTCAGATGCGTGGCAACAATGAGACCGTCAACAAGGTCTGCAAGAAAGCCGGTAACTTCTGCAGCAACGCCGTCGAGGGCGCGTATGTCAACTACGCTGACCGGGGCTACTACGATATCACGCACAAAAACCCGGACCCATTCCCGCCGAACTACTTCCTGGGCTTCCTGAATCAGCACTGGGTGCAGGACGCGCTGGGCGTGCCAATCAATTTCACCGAGTCGGTCGACAGCGTCTATGAAGGGTTCCAGTCCACGGGTGACTATGCCCGCGCCGACGTGCGCGGGTACTTGGATGACCTGGCGTACGTGCTGGACTCAGGGATCAAGGTCGCGCTGGTGTATGGGGACCGCGACTATGCATGTGACTGGATCGGCGGCGAGGATGTGAGTTTGAGCGTCCAGCATGCGCAGGCAGATGCCTTCCGGGCAGCGGGATACTCGGCGCTGCGCACGAATGCGTCATATGTGGGCGGGCAGGTGCGGCAGCACGGAAACTTCTCGTTCACGCGTGTGTATGAGGCGGGCCATGAGGTGCCGGCGTATCAGCCGCAGACGGCGTATGAGATTTTCCATCGGGCGCTGTTCAACCGTGATCTGGCGACGGGGAAGATTGATACCGCGCGCAATGCGTCGTATTCGACGACGGGCCCGGCCTCGACGTGGCATATCAAGAATCAGGTGCCTGAGAGCCCGGAGCCGCTGTGTTATATTCTGGCGCTGGAGGCTACCTGTACCGAGGACCAGATTGCCAGTGTGGTGAATGGCACGGCAGTCATCAAGGACTATGTGCTTGTGGAGGGTGGGGAAGAGTAAAAGGGTAGAACGTATAAGGTGTCTATATTGTGCATGCTGCGTATATACCAGCTAGAAATCATAGTTGCATTTACTGTTTACCCCGTTGATAGGCACGTGCCCCGCCTGAGCAGTGGCAGCCGTCCCTTCCTAATCGGGAAGTGGCCTCTTACCTCACTTGCCTCACTTCCCTCAGGCAGAAAACCACCTCGCTCCTTCCTTTCTCTTCTTCTTGTTATTACCATCTTCCTCTCCCTCCACTCCCTAAATTTCTTCCCACTCAAGATTCATTTTAAGGTCGCCCGCCCTGCTCTATTTCCAACATCAGTTCCTCTTTTGTCGTGGAGTTTCCTCTGGTGGGTACCTTGGCTTTGGCTCAAGGTATTCTTCTCCCTTCCCTAATACCCGATGATGCGAAAAGATGCTCTGCCATTCCGGAGAAGTTACCGCTTCCTCAGTGGGCTTCAGTTTACTGGGTGGGTGTGCGTAAGAGCCAGTGACGGGGTAAGCTGGATTCGATAATTCTCCCGCTGCGGGCTTCATTCTCCCACTCACTTACCCAACCACCCACATACACACTGATTTTTCTCCTTTACTTGCTTTCTTCCCTTGTTCATTCACATCATTGGTTCCAAAGATCTCGGATTCTGAGAGATCTGTGGCAGGAGTGGTTCCCGTTGTTCAGTAGCCAGTGCTGGCCATTCCTTTCTGTTTGTCATCTGTTTTACCTCTGTATGTCTGGTACAAAATAAGACTGTCTTTCCGTCTCGCCATGCGTCAGGCTGTCTTGTTGTGTCTAAGCTTGAAAGTCTTGGGGGCCAGTGGAATGGGATGAATCAAACTATATCGATAGATACCCATCTCCTGCAAGAATACTATTTAAGCTTAATTCAACTCCACGTATGCTATCATAGCTCGTGTGCCTATCACAGTCGTCGAATTAAGTTATTGGGCGGAGATCGGCCGAGACCCTACCAAAGTGCCACTGACATAATGCCTGACTAACCGAGTGGGGCCGGGCCGTCGATGATGTTATGGATCGGGTCGTGAAGGTCGACTCTTGTGCAAGCAGAGAGCCGATCAATGGATTAAAAATGTTCATAACAGGAACAGACGCACAGCCAGTATAGAAGATCATATGAAGCCATGATCTTTCGAGTGGCAGGACTGCCGGGCCAGGCGATCGAACCTTCTCGAAGCTTCGACCCCGCGACGTCACACGTCACTGGGGGCGGGCGCAGGGCTCAGGTTGAATCCGCTGCAGTCCACTCATTCAAGTTCCAGCTTCTCCCCGCAGGTTCCTTCCTACGACTCGTTGCTCAACTTTCCCGTTTTCCTGCACAAACCGAGCCACTTTCAATCCAATTTCAAAAGAACTCTCTCTCTCGTCCCGGGACCCTGTGTCCAGACCGAAGCTTCTTTATCCTTCCAGAAACAGCCATCAGTCTCCCTCCTTCCAAAGGACCCTGTCACCATCAACGAGGGTCCTTCATTTTAAGCCCGCAGCACCAGCAACACCCGCGCTGACTCTTCTTGGTCTCTCGGTGGAAACTCAATTCAACCCCGCATAAACATGGTGGCCGAAACTAAGCTCTACGATGCCTTGGGTATCCAGCCCACGGCATCGCAGGACGAGATCAAAAAGGCCTATCGCAAGGCCGCCCTGAAGCACCATCCAGACAAGAACAAGGATGACCCCAAATCAGCTGAGAAATTCAAAGGTATGTACCCTGAACACCGGCCCTCTCTCAGTCTCGCATTACCCCGCTATCTGGACCTCCAAAACTAACTCTCGCCTACAGATGTCTCTCAAGCCTACGAAGTCCTCTCCGACCCCGAGAAACGCAAGGTCTATGACCAGTTTGGCCTTGAGTACCTCCTCCGTGGCGGTCCCGCCCCGTCTCCTGGCGGTGGTGGAGGTGGTGCCGGCGGTATGCCCGGAGGCTTCAACTTTGGCGGGATGCCATCAGGCGGCGGTGGCACGCGCACATTCCACTTCTCAACCGGTGACGGTGGCGGTGGATTCCGCTTCAGCAATGCGGACGACATCTTCCGAGAGTTTGCTAAGGCCGGCGGTGCTGGAGGTGGTGGTGGTGGCGGCGGCGGCGGCATGGGCGGATTTGACGACGATATTTTCTCAATGCTCGGCGGCGGCGGCGGCGGCTTCCGTAGCCGCCCAAGTGGAGGTGGTTTCACGTCAAAGGCTAACCGTGCTCCGACGCCAGAGCCTACCGTCATCGAGAAGGACCTGCCGCTGACACTGGAGGAGATCTTCAATGGAACCACCAAGACCGTGAAAGCTAAGAGCAAGTCGTTTGATGCGAGTGGTAGGCGCACTGTGCAGGACGTGCCGCTAGAAGCTGTCATCAAACCCGGAATGCGCGCCGGGACCAAGATCAAGTACAGGAATATTGGAGACGGCGAAGAAGGAGGCCGACAAGATATGGTCCTGGTGGTGAAATATGTACGTGATTCCCCTTTCCTGTCCCCAAAAAATCCATCTCGTCAATGAGCAGTCACTAACAATTCCGCAGCTCGATCACCCGGACTTCAAGCGTGAGGGCGACAACCTCATCACAACCGTTGATCTCAGCCTCAAAGAAGCCTTGACTGGCTGGGAGCGCATCGTTCGGACCATCGATGGAAAATCGATCCGCGTCTCCAAACCTGGTCCCACACAGCCCGGCCACGAGGAACACTACCCAGGCTGGGGCATGCCGAACTCCAAGAAGCCTAGCGAGCGGGGCGACCTCGTCGTTCGCGTAAAGGTCACGTTCCCGACGACGCTGAGCTCCGAGACAAAAGCCATCCTCAAGGACCTCCTGCCCTAAAACCTGTTATTTTATTTCCTAGCATTGGTCCCGGCGTTGGTCTGAGCGTTCATTTCTCATTGGGTGGTAATTAATGACAGCAACGACATATTTACTCGAACTGAATTCTTTAGTTTTTTTTTGCTGTTTTTCTGTAGTTCATTTTTCTTTGTTTTCTCTGTTTGATTGTTTTTCTGTGGACGCATCACTCACACTTGCAGTTGGCAGCATTCTGCTGGCCAGCCCGTAGAAGATGGCGTATTTGTACGTAGACCAGTCTAACCCCATTTGGGGAATGCGGAGAAGCACCCTCACTTGGAGAAATCCACACAACCATATCTCCACTCCTTCCAAACTTCCACCTTCCACTCGATTATAACAAAACCATTCACCATGAAGCGCAGAGTCACCTATGTCCAGCGCCCCGAGACCCCCTTCGAGCCGCAGCAAGCAATTCTGAGCTCCTCGGCCCTGTCGGTCCACGGCCTGGACGCCGCGCGTGAGGACCGCATTACGTTCGGCCTGGAAGATCTTCCGGAGGAGGTAGGATGGACAGCACACCGCGTACCAATGATTACAGTGAACTAATGGCCAGTTTTGTTTCCTGTCTAGCTGCGCGTGGTCCTCGAGCAATCCCATGAACTCCGCCTCCGCTGGGCGACCGAGCGCTCCTATGACGCTATCGCACCCTTTACGAGCAGGGTCTCGCCTGGTTTACATGTGCACTATACGCCTCTAGCTGCAGATCAGTCGTCGTGAGTTGCAGTTTGGGGTAGTTACCTCGGCGTGCTGGTCTAGAAGAGTAACTGACTTTGGACTGCGTAGGGAGGGGCTATGCTCGTTGCTCCGCTCGGTATTCGGAACTGAGAACGGACAAGCTGCGGTGGATTGCACCCGGCCGGAGGTATACTGACCCTAATTCCTTCGCTGTCTATTCTATCTGCTTGGATTTCTCAGTTTCATCGTCATTGAAGTGGCTTAACTAATTTCGTTCCCCGAGTACAGGATTCCTTTATCACACCCCCACTGCTATCCACGAGATTCGCGGCCTCGGCCTCCCTCCAGTACTACACACATCTTCCAAGCCTACAATCCCTAGTCGGATTCATCCGGCGCACAGCATGCCACCAGCACCAGGTTGGCGGCACCGAGTGCCACGAGCGTGCCGATTCCCTACTCACGGCCGACACAGTTGATGTTGACTATGATAGCATCTCACACACGCTGAGTATCTCAGGGGTCTGGACGAGTCCACCTGACGGTGGTTGGACGGAAGTGATTCCCAAGCCTGCTTCCAAAGCAGACCAGGTTGAGTTTGGGCTCTTAGGTGCGGAGCAGGGCATCGAGCCCGAGGAGATCAAGATGGGTGGGCTATTGGCTGTTGTCGGAGAGGACAAGAAGATGAGTGAGTTTTCCATGCCCAGCACGCTCTTCACTACACAGTCCCTAGAACGACCGACCTGACCCTCTACAGAACCAACAATGTTCTCATTTCCCTCTCGACATCACCCTCTCCCCTCAGACGCCACCTACACCGTCTCCTTCACCCAGCCAACCGGCCTTCATCCAATAATGTCCATCACCATGCAACGCCCCTCTCTCCAGCGCCCGCCAGCTCCCGAGGACGCAACATGCGCCCTCCACACGTACCTCACACTCCCTTCCTCTGTGTTCGGAGACCAGTACCAGCTCGGCACGACAGACCCGCTCTTCCTCCAATCGCACAACCTGGCCGCGCTCCGCGCGCACGCCGGCGAAATGGATCTAGAAGCACCAGACTGGGCCGTGCAGCGCTGGGGCTCAACCTGGCTCTTCGAGCTCGCCTCGCCAGTCGCACAAATGGATGACGCCGATGGGGCATCTAATTGGACAGCGACCATCCCGCTGCACCTGCGGTACCTGCCTCCGTCAGAGACCGGGCACAAGACTGCACACGTTCCCTGGCCTGTCGTATTCTGGGCATGCACGGCAGAAGACGGGACGAAGATGGGCGTAAACCCCTTCGACCGCACGAACCTGGGCTGGGATGGGCTGTTTGGGCCGCGGACGATGTTCTATCAGCTGCATCCTAAGACTGGGCGGCTTGTTGAGGAGATCGACGTTCCGGTGCTGAAGCTTCAGGCTGGCCAGGGTCTTTTCCAAGCACAGAATATCGAGCTGGGGACTTCGCTGGTTATTTTGCTTGGGTTTTTGTGGGTGCTCTGGCGATTGGTTCGAGTGGCGCTGTTTCGGTCTGGACAAGGACAACGACATGGGCATGAGAAGAAGGAATGAAGAGTGCAAAGGTGGAATTCGCTATCGTGTCTCCATTGGCGTTGCGGGTATCTCAGTATCATTCTTATTGCATGCATAGTGACGGCCATGGCGTATTGGGCTGCTATGCACTACACCTCCTCACCTCCTTAGACAGTGAAGATCAGCCGGTGACTTCTTCTTCAGCCCGGTTTCGTGTCCCCTATTCATGACTTATTTCCAATCATCGCTGTTCCACTCAGATTCCCATCTCAGGCAACGGCCACGGTACGTCCGTCATCAGGAACCGATCAAGGTCAAAGTTCTGCAGACTGGGCATACCAATAACTAAATCGCCCAGCCAAGAAAGTTCTGCATCAGACACCGGACCCAGCCCATCTTGAGCCTGCGCCTGCGTTGGCACAGCCTCCTCCCTCCCCAATCCACCCTGAATCACCCCACCATCCTGTTTAGGCTTTGGCACCTCCGGCTCCTGTACAGCCGCAATCGCATTCGCGCTCAACACCTCCGCCAAAGCCCGCGTGTCATCCTCCTTGCGCCGCTGATGCAGCGCAATAAGCAGATATGCCGTCGAATACGCCTCCCGCATCACAGCCGTGTCATACGCAGCATGCACCTCCCTCAGCGTCAGCATCGCATCCGGGAGCAGGTCCAGAGCCGCGCGATTGTCAATCGCCAGCAGCGTGCAGACCACCTGGAACGGCACATTGGCCACCTGATGCCACGGGCACGTAGATGCAACCATGCCACGCACCGCGCGCAGAGCACGGCCCGCAAGGGTCAGCACGCGGTCCAGCGCACGTCCTGGGAGCGGGGCGTGGGCGTTCAGCGCTCTGACGCGCCGGTATATGCAGAGCGTCAGATTGCACTGCACGAGGATGAGGCTCGGCTCGGTGTAGACTAGGTCCAGGACGGCTGCGAGTGCTTGCTCGAGTTCGGGGAGGTCTTGGGGTGCGGGGCCTGTTGGGTCTAGGCTTTCGGAGAGAGGGAGTAGGTGGAAGAGGTCTGCGCGGGGGGCAGGTGTTGATGAGAGTGAATGGCTGAGTTGGGTTGGGGTTGCTGGGGAGTGGGATGTTGCGCTGGGGAGAACAACACGCGAGCGGCCGAGATCGAACGATATCCAGGTGTTGAGGTGCCGGGCCATGCCGAAGAGGCGTCGGTGGAGGTCACTGTCGCTGGATATCTGTGTAGTGGAGTTGGCATTGTTCTGAGCTCGGGTGAGGCCGGTTGCTTCCGGATCCTGAGCTTCGATGTGCAGGCCGGCGGCTTCGATCAGGTGCATCAGTGTGCAACTAGCCATCCATGCGGCGTGCGGTGATGCTGTCATGCGCAGGTAGGCTGCGCGGAGGACCCAGCCAGTGACCGTTTCAACGGTAGGCGTCTCAGAACTCAGAATGCTCTTTTCGAGGAGCAAGCGTGCTGCATCCACCAGTCGTAGTTCCGTTGGCATGATCTCACGCTGCGAGAATAGATATCCAAAGGCTGCAACACCAAGGAGTACAGCATCGTACGCTGGGTCTTGCGACTCGGCAACAGGCATTGTTGATGTCGGCCAACGTTGTGTAATTTGTGCAAACACTCTCTTTCGGTCCAGAAATGCATAGCATGGATCGACCTTCTCAAAATAAATGGCCGCCAAGCGGCGCATCTCATCCTCCGAGATAATCTTGGTAATTGGCACCGGCGCCGAGACAGTCGCGCTCGACGAGGAGACTGCCGGCGACAGACGCCTCTCGCCAACATTCCACGCAAAAAGATGTAATCGCGGCGCACGCGCAGGGTCAATCCTGAGCCCAAGCTTGCGCACAAAGGCGGCGCCCGAGTTCGCTTCGAGCGAATGACCCATCTGGCGCAAACCGTTCACGCGATGGTAGGATCCCGACGGTGCAGCACTGCCCGCAGCACTACTAGCCGAATTGGCCGCTGTCCTTGGATTGCCCCATCCACCTGAAGGCGGAAGACGCCGTCGCTCGTTCAGTCCCGGTAAGGACGCCCGGTACATACTGGCTGATCTGGCGCGTTTCTTGGGTGGCAAGTCGCTAAATACGCAGTCGACACCAGCTTGGGCGCAGGTGCCGCAGGGCTGCTCACCTGAGCATTTGCGCTTGCGTGATTGGCATGAGAGGCAGGCCGCGCGAGATCGCTTGCGGGGCGCGAAATTGGCCATGGAGTCGGCCATAGAGTCGGTCATGGAAGGGTCGACCTCGCACGGCGGGAGTTGTTTTCATCATGGAAGAGTTCAAGGTCTGGAGCCGCGGGCAGGAGGGCAATTAGGTTTCGGCGCCAAGAGAGGAAAACCGGGGGCCCGCATTGGCCTGGACAACTCGTTATGATTGAATTTGATTGAATTTCCATGGTTAGTCAAGGTCTAGTTTTATTTTGGTCTCATTTGTGCGTGTCCTTCCGCCCTTCCGGATAGCCTATCGTATCCTCTAGGTGCTTCCAATCTGACCTCCCCGGTGGTCCCGGCATGTACTGCAGGTTGTCTCTAGGTATGTCGCGCACCGCACGGAAAACCAATGGCTTCATATACCTCTCGGGCTTGTTATGTACCGGAGTGCATCATATCCTTGGGGTTTAGGTACCTCCTGCACGAATACCACGCTCACGCGGCACAAGGCATTGACAAGGAAATGCAGAAGATCGTGATAATGCCCGGCGATCGGACGCTGGCTCCACCACCGAAAATTTCATATTCTTGTTGATCAAGGTAGGCAACTTACTCCTGTCCTTCTCAACGTTTCGAACGAGTACCAAATATGCATTTGGGATATATATTCGCAGTCCGTCGAGGGGTTCTCGAAGTGAAACCCTTCGCGGTTGCCAGGAGCCGGGACTTGGAGGATGCCATCCCCGTTGCAGTGGCCGAGCCCGTTATAGGGTTGTAGATTGTGCCGTAGGTGCTACTGACGGGCCTGAGATGTAACATACTAGGTACTACCCTAGGCCAATTGCTCCTCAGTTCTCCAAGTGACACAGACAAAAGGGCACCGAGACACAGCAAGGTTCACTTGAAAATACCGGCCCCGCAGTTAGTGGCTACGGCAGCCACAGAGCAAGAGTTTATCTGAATCTCCGAGTACTTCGTCAGTTACGTAGCGGTGTGTGCGAGTGTGCCCGCCAGTGCGTCGCGATAAACCGGGCAGGAACATTGACCAATCAAGCTACAGCGATACTCGAATTCTGAGGCAGCGATTGGCAGGTTATACGGCCGATGTCGGCCCGAGCACCTGATTGGCCACCCCGGTGGTCGGTGAGGCCCGAAACACGTGCCCGCACTGACTCAATGAAAACCTCTCCCTCGCCCTTCTTTCTCCTCCTCCAGTTCTCCCCCAATTACGCCTCAACATTCAAAAGATTTACCTATGTCGTGCTAAAATATCTCTTTTCTTCAACCTCTTCCTTTGACTGGTATAACCACAGTCGCGCTTATGTGTTTGGCACCCTCTATCTTCACCTCCCAGGTACATTCCCTCGCTCTTCCATCGAAAGCTTGCATTCAATGACCACAACCCATACTGATGCCTTTCTCCCTTAGGACTACATCTCGGGTATGCCTTGACTTCTAAGGGCCTCGAAATGGCCCAATTGCTCCAGTCGATACTAACCCCTTACTTTAGACCACCTCTGGAAAGCCCGTATTAACTGAATCGACCTCCTCATAACTCGCTCAAATCTTTGCAAATCCCAAAAACAAAATGTTCATGAATCTGTTCAAGGCCATGCCCGCCCGGGCTCCGGCCTTCGCCACCATGAAGCCCCAAGCTCGCTTCATGGCCACCGTCCGTCAGCGTGCCGCGCTCGAGCCTGCGACCTTCACCATCCGTGACGGTCCCATGTTCACCGGCAAGTCCTTTGGCGCTCGCTCCAACATCTCTGGTGAGGCGGTCTTCACCACCTCTCTGGTCGGGTACCCTGAGTCCCTGACCGACCCTTCCTACCGCGGCCAGATCCTGGTCTTCACTCAGCCTCTAATCGGCAATTACGGTGTGCCGTCTGCAGAGAAGGACCCCAACGGTCTTCTCAAGTACTTCGAGTCCCCCAACCTGCAGGCGGCTGGTGTGGTCGTCGCCGATGTTGCCGAGCAGTACAGCCACTGGACTGCCGTTGAGAGCTTGGGTGAATGGTGTGCGCGGGAAGGTGTTCCGGCCATTTCCGGCGTTGACACTCGTGCTATCGTCACCTACCTCCGTGAGCAGGGTTCGTCCCTGGCCAAGATCACGGTCGGCGAGGAGTACGATGCCAACGAGGATGAGGCCTTCACCGACCCGGAACAGATTCACCTGGTGCGTCAGGTTAGCACCAAGCAGCCTTTCCACATCAGCGCTGCCGATTCCCACTCGCACGTGGCTGTCATCGACTGCGGTGTCAAAGAGAACATCCTGCGGAGTCTGGTGAACCGTGGCGCTAGCGTCACTGTTTTCCCCTTCGACTACCCCATTCACAAGGTTGCCCACCACTTTGACGGTGTTTTCATCTCCAACGGCCCAGGTGACCCCACCCACTGCCAGGACACCGTCTACCACCTGAAGCGCCTGATGGAGACCTCCCAGGTCCCTATCTTCGGTATCTGTCTGGGCCACCAGCTGCTGGCTCTGGCCGCCGGTGGTCGCACAATCAAGCTCAAGTACGGTAACCGGGCCCACAACATCCCGGCTTTGGATCTGAGCACTGGCCGCTGCCACATCACCAGCCAGAACCACGGCTACGCCGTCGATGCCTCGACTCTGCCCTCGGACTGGAAGCCATACTTCGTGAACCTGAACGACCAAAGCAACGAGGGCATGATCCACACGTCCCGCCCCATCTTCAGCACTCAGTTCCACCCAGAGGCCAAGGGTGGTCCTCTCGACTCGTCCTACCTCTTCGACATCTACCTTGACAGCGTGTTGAAGTACAAGAACAGCCAGGCCGGTCTATACCCCCAGCGTGACAGCCGCCCCAGCCCCCTGCTAGTGGATCTCCTGGCTAAGGAGCGCGTGGGTGTGCAGCCCACCATCGGCATGCAGAACGTTGCTGCCGCCGCTGCGGCTGCCGTTGCGGCATAAATGTTCTCATGTTAGTCTGGGAGTTCGGCTTGGTTTAATTGGTCTTGTGGCAATCTGTTTTCGTTTCTCGATTTGGTATTCTTGTCTTATTCACAGTTCCAATTTCATGGTATATTCATATTCAACTTGAGATGATTTGATAAACGTCTACTCCTTTTCTTTTTTATCAATCTCATTAGTAGAGATAGGCACATAGATAATCTCATGCATTATCCATTCTTCTTCTATTTCGCCACTATGGACACCACGTCCTCATCCGCAACCATATGCCCCAATCCCACTCGCTGCGGGATATGTCTCGCACTCGCACCCCACACCAGCGCATACTTGAACGTCTCCTTCAGCGTGCGGTGAATTTGGTCGCAGACGTCCTCAATGCTCGAATCGCGACGCACAATGAGTGCCTCACTGAAATCGGGTTCTTCTCCTTTCCTATATGTCACTCAGTTAGATATTTGCCCTCAATCAATGTAATACGAGTAAGCGTTCGTCTCGTACCGCTTTGTGTAGAGCCGCATTAAACGCAGTTCCTTCCAAATCCGTTCTACCACCTCCTGTACGCCGAGATCGAGCTCACAAGACATGACGGCTGTGTACGGCTCGCGGGCCAGTTGGTCCAAAAACTCGAGACTGACGCTGTCGATCTTGTTATAGACGTACAAGCTATGGGTAGTGTCAGCAATTTCGGTTCCGGGATAGATCCCTCAGTGACAAGAAAACGTACCAGCGAATATACTTGCGGTGATCTTTCATGATCACATCGATGAAGTCGTCAATCGTGGCTAGAACGTAAATCATCAGCAACTGGTCTGGTCTCGTCTCGTAATGGACAGTGCCAGTGAAATTTACCGTTCTCGTCTCGCACCAATACCTCGCAGTTGAGGATTTTGTAGTCGCGGAGGACGTTGGAAATTATCTTCTCGTCAAGGTTCTTGGGTGGTGTTTGGAAGGTGATTTTCATGCCACCGGCCTTCTTCGCCTTGAGATAGATATTTCTGCGATATCTCTATCAGCCCCATAATATAAACGATGGGAGTCACGGTCACGTACGGTGGTTCCTTGTTCAACCGAATGCCCACGGCATCCAATTCAGCTTCCAGCAGTGCCCGCTGCTCAGCACGCTTTGTAGCATCCAAAATCATGAGAACCAAGTCACTAGTCTATCATAGGAAGACACAATCAGCATTTCCCTTTCATCAATCCCGGGCCCAGATCACAAAGAAATACAAACCTTCGCAGCGGAAATGACTTGCCGACCACGTCCCTTACCCTCAGAGGCACCCTCGATGATACCGGGCAAATCCAGAATCTGGATCTCGGCACCACCATACTCCAGCACACCGGGAATGGCTGTGAGCGTGGTGAAAGAGTATGCCGCAGCCTCACTCTTGGTCTTGGTAATTTTCGACAAGAAAGTAGACTTTCCGACGGATGGGAAACCAACGAGTGCTACACGCGCATCACCACTCTTGCTCACATCGAAGCCGGCGCCACCACCGGAGCCTGCACCGCCGACTGGCTCCAGGAGCTGGGCTCGTAGACGAGCGAGTTTTCTGTGGGTATAAGTTAGCCAAAAATTCTGCAACGAGGCAATTTGAATCCGAGCGCGCTATACCCTTTCAATAAACCCAAGTGATATTCTGCAGATGGTTAGCTCTGTAACTGTTTTGCGCTGATATCAGAATAACCAACCTGTCGCCTTGTTCTCTGCGGGGCATGTTAGCGGGGTGATTGATAGGTAGAAATTTGAAGACAGCACGACTTACTCTGCGTCCGGCGCATCTCATCCTCAATCCTTCAGGGATATTGATCAGCTTTCGAGCATCCACGAATCTGCTCCGAGGGGGGGGTCCGCCCGTACTCCTTAATCTTTTCTGTGATGTTCACCATCTTGCCGGTTGCTGAGGCTCCACGCCTGAACGGTCACCAAACGGGATTTTGTTCTTCCTCCTTCCTCGCACAGACTGAGCAGACAGGGTGCCTATCGTGAATACTGTCTGACCGGATCAGAGGGCCCCGAATCGCATGAGTCTCGCGAATATCAACGCCGCCGAGAAAGTTGTTCGACCCGCCAATTCTCTTATGTAAGCCACCACGGCGGCCGGTTCTATCAAGCGTTTCTCACCGCCCTGCCTACCGCCCGCCCTTCACAGCTCGCGTTTGTTCACCTTCAACTTCGACTAGCCTGAGCTCGTTTGGAATCTATTCATACTACACTCGCAACGATGGCCGACACAACGATCACCGAAGTCAGCAATGACGCTGTCGCTGAAATCGACAACGGAGCCGCACAGGCAGAAGAAGGAGACGAGCAGCAGCTCCAACCCGTCAAAAAAACCAAGAAGATCATTCGCCGCAAAAAGCGCCCAGCTCGCGTCCAGGTTGATCCTTCGACTGTGAAGTCTGAACCGCCGCCTCAAACCGGTGATATCTTCAACATTTGGTATTCAGTTTGGTCCGGAGGCGATCGCGAAGACAAATATGGATTGAACAAGCCTGCGCCAGCCCGGTGCAACGTCGCGCGCGACTCAGGGTACACCAAGGCCGACAGGGTGACCGGCTCATACTTTTGTCTATACTTCAGCAAGGGCCAATGCTGGAAAGGATCATCCTGCGAGTATTTACATCGCATCCCCACGATCCACGACATCTTCAACCCTAATATTGATGCGTTCGGTCGTGACAAGCACCAAGACTATCGGTAAGCCCTACTCCCAAATTTTTCTCCTGCGCATCCTCATTCTAATCACCGTCCTTCAGAGATGACATGAGTGGCATTGGTGCGTTCACGAGAGTCAACAGGACATTATATGTTGGAAGAATTCATGTTACAGATGATATTGAGGTGAGTTGCTTTCTCTCGACTACAAGCATTCTTGGGTCGGTCGCTAACATCCAAATAGGAAGTGGTCGCCCGCCATTTCGCAGAATGGGGCCAGATCGAGAGAATTCGCGTGTTGACTGTAAGACTCCTTTTCTAATTATCTACTCTTACATACTAACAAATCTTCATAGGGCAAAGGTGTCGCATTCGTTACCTACAGCAACGAAGCTAATGCTCAATTCGCTGTAAGTATATTTCCTCAGCCTATTTGATTTAAGGCCTATTCTAACCAAGGACCCCCGACCATAGATGCAAGCGATGTCACATCAGAGCCTGGACCATGACGAAATTTTAAACGTAAGATGGGCTACCGTCGACCCGAATCCCATGGCGCAGAAGCGCGAGGCGCGAAGACTGGAAGAGCAGGCTGCGGAGGCAGTGCGAAGAGCCCTTCCTGCCGCATTCGTGGCGGAGATCGAGGGGCGCGACCCGGAGGCTAAAAAGAGGAAGAAGATCGAAGGCACCTTTGGGTTGGAAGGCTACGATGTGCCAGATGATGTGTGGCATGCGCGCACGCGGCAGCTCGAGGATGCGCCGGCGACTGGTCAAATCGAGGCACCAGAGCAGCCGCTCATGCTCGAGGCAGGATCGGCGGGTGCTCAGGCCCAAGCAATGCCAGAGCCCCAGGTCCAGGGCGGTATCTTCTCAAGTGCAACTGTGGCGGCTCTGCGGGGCATGTCTGGTGGTAATGTGACAACCCAGGCTGCGCCGAAGAGCTCTGGTGGGCCGTTGGTCGGCTACGGAAGTGATGACGAGAGCGATTAGGCTTTGCAACTACTTGCGAAACCCTCTACTTACACCTATGACATATGCGATTTCTTCATGTACAATATCAGCGATACCTCTGGAGTCCAAACATGATTCATTCAATCGGCCTATGGTCTACGTACACCCCTTTTATCAATTCAGTTCTTACAAGTACTGAGGGTTCAATGGCAAGCGGAAGGACGTGTGAGGAAATGGCCAAAAAGACAGGTTCAGCAACCGTCTCCAGAAGAGAATATCAGGCGTCGTCCACAGGCTCTTGAAATACAATATATTGGCGTTATTCATCACGGGGTATCGACCCGAACACACTTTGCTAAAAACAGAACCATGTGAGGTGACGTAGCTTGGCATGTAAGACAGGTTTTCATAAAGAAGTGAAAACGAAACAAAAACGTCCGCCCAGATGATGGAAATGCAATGAAGTCGAGCACCATCCATGCGGGTCAAAAACACAACTCCCCAGGTCCCACCGCGATCTTAAAATCATTCATTCGTTCACCTGTCGCAAGGACCGAGATCATAGTACACGCATGAACCTGTCCGGTAATTGTAGATAAATGCATTGGTAAAGCTCTCTGCGCCATCACCAGTGTGGTTCTCTGAGGCCAAATCACTCAGCAGTTCGTATACCTGGCTCAGGTACTTTCGTTCTGTTAATGGTGCGTTCTGAATGACAGTGCGCCAGCTGTCAGGATCAGAGAGTCTGGTGTCGCGAATGGAGTCGAGGACATCGTCACGGGTATCAATTGCGGCAACAGGGCCGTTGCGAGCGTTTTCGGCGATTTCACGGGCGCGGGAGAGAGCTAGATGCAAGGTATCAGTATGGCGCTTTTATATTTGTAAGATGGCGACAGTAGGAGGGATAAATACCGGACTCAACGATATTCCTGCGATTGGTCTTCTTACTCCGATGCTGCGGAATAAGAATGCGCACGTCGTTTGCTTTTTCATTCGAGAGTAGATCATCCTGCTGCCCAGGCTGACGGGCCTGGCGTGGATCAGAAGCGCCCTCGCGCTGGTGGCGGGCTTGCACTTCAGACCGAAGCCACGGCACCAGCTCGGAACTGCGAATATCGAATTCCTCTTTGCGGATGAGATTCCGTACTTTGTAGCCACGCTCTTTGCTGTCTTGCTTGGCGATCACAATCCAGCGATGATTATGTTCACGGTACTTAGCCATCAGCTCTTCGAGGGATGAAGCGTCCACAGCAAGCTCAGCACTGATACCGTTGGACCAGAGATCCTTGACGATCTTGACTCCTGTTGTGCGGAGGACAGTCGCGTCGAAACTAGCCACGAGGACATCACACTGTGTTAGGTTAGCATCGATTAACAAGCTGGAAATATACTGTAGCGCTCGCATAACTTACTCGCCGGGTTGCCCAGTACAGCTCAGCCCCAGACTCGGTATCCTTCGACGGAGCCTTGGATTTCAAGTATTCGGTCATCGATGAACCCAGTCTATCTGAACTAAGGTTGAATCCGACTGCATGTGCCTGGGGCCGATTTGACAAGACCTTAGGCGCAAATTCCTGGATCAAGCGATCATATCGGCCACCCGCAGCAAAGACATCGCGGCGCTTGCTATCGAAGACGCATTGGAACAGAATGCTGCCTCGGTAGAATTTGTCATGCAGACTGCTTAGTGGATTGATGTAGACCTTGCGCTTGACGCCGAAGCATTGCAGGTAGGTCATAAGCACGTTCAAGCGCGCAAAGATAGGGGGAATTCGCTCGGCAAACTCGGTGCCTTCCATGATGGTTTGTAGCCTCCGGAGTGTCCCTTTCGGGGTGTCTCTGAAATCAAACCGCGCAAGATCATCTAAAGACGTCGACGCAACACCAATCGATGGAGATCGAAGCTCGCTCCGAATCTTTTGCATCGTCCACTTTCCAACATTCAGCTTGCTGATGACATCCTTCACTAACGGTATTTGGGAAGGTGTGATGCGGCAGAACTCCATGATGAGTTGAAGGAGGTCAGAGTGGTTGACTAGGAAGCACATTGTGGCCGACCGAAGAGGTGGGAACTCTTCGATGATCTCGTCGAGAACTTTGATCACCTCTGCCTCCTTGAGCGCTAGGTCCAAGGTGTTGTAGGACACAATATCAAAGTCCACCTCTCGGTGAGTCCGGGGTTCAGTGCCGTGAGTAGACTCTCTGTAGACCGTCCCAAAGGCAAAAGTCTTCTCCAGAGAAGAATCTTGCCGAGGGATTGCCCGTGCATTAGGAACTGTCAGGTCGAACGGTAGCTGTAGCAGATTTCCGGATGCATCCAATAAGCGCACGGCGCCAGCAGAATAATGCTGAGATCGTGGAAACAACATCTGTCTTGCAGATTCTACCGCACCATGTTTGCGGAAAATGGAAGTCAGCTTCTTCTTGACGAGACCCTGGACAAGTAGCTCATTGGCTGCTGGTGTTGCATGCGAATCCATATCCCAGGCGATATCCTCGAATTTCTTCGGAGACTGAGAAAAGATCGCAGAAAGAATCTTCTTGTAGTCTGGAGAATTTGGATCAGACAGCAAATGGACGATGGCCCGTCTGAACGTCTCCTCTTCGACTTGAAGCGGAATTCTACCGCTGGAAAGAAGTTCGGTAGCTGTAGGACGCTCGGTCGGGGTATGGCTCAACAGGGATTCAATAATTTGCCCTTGCACAACCTTTTCAGATTGTTGGAAAGTAGCCGGTAAAGTATGATGTTGCTCTCTAATCGCCCGTAGGGTTTGATCGCGCTCCATACCAGTGGGAAGTGGGTGACACATCTCGAAGAAAATAACACCGAGAGAGAACATCTAGAAACGTCAGTATGCATGCAATTCAGTTATGGCTCTCGTGAGAGATACTCACATCGACTTTCTCGTTGTAGTGTCCCGGTAGTCCCGACTTCATTTCCGGTGCAACATAGTAAGTTGTTCCCAAGCTGCGGGTGAAGTCTCCTTCGAAGTCCGCTGCTGCAGACGAGCGTACCGCCGTCATGAATTGTCCACTTGTAGCGAGGCCAAAGTCACCAATACGGGGGTTGTTAGCGACGTCAATGAAAATATTGTCCGGTTTCAGGTCTCTATGAATAATGCCATGGCTGTGAATGTGGCTCAGGCCATCAAGAATCTGCCGAAACAGGCGCCAAGAGCGATCTATGTCATCATAAAGGCCATTCCTAATCAAGTCTCGCAAGGTCTTTGTGGGAAGTTAGCGTCAGATTGTCAAGAACTTTGGTTTTCCGACTCACATGCTTCTCGCAATACTCCATCTGAATGTACAGTGTAGTCAAAACAGGCCGACCATATGAGCCAGATCGTGCCCGGCTGATTTCAGCGCTTCGTTCAGTGCCCGTTTCTGTGCCAGTACCATAAGTTCCAGGGGTATCACGGTGGCCCCGGTCCGAAAGCATTCCGTCATCTTCGCTATCTGAAGCAGCGAATTCAATCTTTGGATATCCGCTGGAGCTAATAAAATCAAGGCCACCAGTGCTGAAGCCACGATGGTCCTGGCTGGAAAATGGGTCGCCTTCGGTTGATGACATTGCTTCCGCCTCGATGTTGTTGAAGTCTTCCTCCAACCAGGCAGTATAGTACCGCACAACGTAAGGATGGTTCAGACGCGATAGAAGCATGATTTCAGACAATGTATCCTTCAATGCCGCAGCAGAAGTCTGAGAGATCTTCTTGACGGCATAGAAACGGCCATCCAGCTTGTTTCTAGCTTTGACAACTTGTCCAAACCCGCCGCGACCCAAATGGCCGGCCTCATCAAAGTCTTGGTGATAGCGTGAGAAGGCTGGCATGGCCCCCGAGGAGTCGAGTCGTGGCCGTCTTTGGATTGATACTGAATTCGAAGACTCGCGCATAGTCAAGGGCGCATCTACTCGGAAAAACTCCGACGGCTGGAGTTGGAAGGCAGTTGGCCGTTTTCTCGGGTCTGGCCGGAAGAATTCTTGAAGCAGATCTTGCAATGGAGGGGAGAGACCCAAAGAAAGCATTAATTGGTTGGCCGAGGTGTATCGCAGAAAGACGTCTTTTCCGAATGCCATCTGTAGCATGATAATGCCGAGGTCCCAGACGTCAGTCTTCATGGTTGGTAGTGCACCCTCTTGTGTCAGTTCTGGGGGCAGCCATAACGGGGACTTTGATGTAGTTAGGGAACGCTTTCCACCCGGAGAGTCTGGCAGGGCCTCTTCAACACTAGCTTCGAGTTTGACAATAGTCCCACCAGAGGTGTTTCTATACAGCATGATTCGATCGCAGTGAATATTTCCATGGACGAACCCACTACGGTGGTAGAACTCCAAGGCCTCGAGTAGTTGAATCATCCAGCCTCTGAGGGTCTCGACGGCGACAGTGCCCACGATATCGAGAAGCTCAGACAGCGAGCCTTTATTCGCAAATTCCAGAAGAGCATAAACGGTCCAGGAGTTTTCCGGTGAGTCGAAGTGGCTGACAGGACGAATGATCTTGAATCCCACAAATTCGACAAGGTTAGGATGCCGAAGTCGTCTCAAGCCCTCCAATTTATCCTCACTGGTCCGCATTTGCTCTCGAAATGTGAATGCATCGAAGCCTTTCTCGCTGAGGAAAATCTCCTTGAGAACAAGGAGAGGCACGTGGCACCGGCCCTCGGAGACAACGGGCCTCACAGTAAATGTGTTCTTGCCCTGCTTGCAATGTAGTAATGTCTTTCCATGCACGGCACGGAACACCAGCGGTTGCTCATCGGTATCATTGACTGATATGGGCGGGTCGAATGAGATTGCGCCCGGAGTATTCTCCACAAGATCCCCAACATCGTCCGAATCAACCCCACCTGTCCGACTCTTGCGTCTCAGAATCTGAGCCTTGCTTCGCTGTCGAGCCCTATCCGCAAGCATTACCTGTAGAGCACGCGCCTCCTCCACATTTTCTGCCTCTTGCTTCCGCAGTTCCTCCTGCTTCTCGAGTTCGGCGCGGTGAATGGCAGCAGCTTTTTGTTCCATGCGTTCCTCCTCGAGACTGGGTAGATCTTTGTCCTGCTCCCGAGCTTGAGCGACATCTTCCAAAACATCTTGAATAGACAGCGCCAGCTCGTAGATCATTTCACTGCCGAGGAGTGTCTTGGGTTTCTCACGAATAATTTTCTGGATTCGAGAGCGGGCATTCTCGCGGAGGTCGTCGAGCTTTTCCAGAGAAAGGTTGGGAGCGGTTTTGGGGTATGTAGCGGGTAGCTCAACCAACAGGACTAAAAGCACGTCCAAGTTCGAGGAGGCTCGGAGGTGGAGCTTAAAAGTCACGTTGGAGGTTTGCTAGGATATCACAGATCAGTACAAGGCTCGAGCGCACTATAAAGTCCCTCCCACCCACCTGCCATGCTGAGCGCCGATTTTCAACCTCTTCAAAATCATCGCCATAAATCGAACGAAGGGCTTCCGCCTCGTTCAAGTGGATCTCACGGTAATTGGTTGTTGCTATCTGGGGAGATGTCACGGAAGAGGTATCGGAGGCGGAGGATGTTTGCCTTTTCGCGCGGGGAGCTTTCTTCCTTTGTTTGGGAGGCATCGCGGGGCGTGGCGCGAAGTCGCCCTACATCCGGGATGTTGCGTACAACATGGGGAGCACGGTTTGTATATTGGGGTAATAATAGACAGTATTGGGGAGAGATAGAGGAGGGGACTTGAGGGCTCTTTTTTCGACGAGGGCAAAACAGGCGGTCAACGATGCGACAGGGCGTGGGCGGTGATCGCGGCTTATCGTACCTTATCGTGCCTATCGATAGGCAATCAATGGGTGGAGCTGCGTAGTTTGGCTGCCCGTTGGTTTATACTATCCACTACCTCCTCTTTACTCTTGATGATAGACCATTCAATCGCTTTCCACTTGGACTGATCTTTCTTCGACAGGACCACAGTCGGGAAGCCAAAAGTAAAACAAGGCAGGGGACATAATATATGCCCAAGAGCGGGTATTCTAGGCCCGTCTGCGCTGTCCCTGCACCAAACTCGATTCGCGCTGCAATAGTCGTGCCACTGCAAATCCCCCTCCACTCGGGAGTCTGATTTCTACCCCATCAAGAAGCCCCAGACCCCATCAAAGTCCCCGAGAACCACACTTCCAAGTAGGGTGAACAGTGGTGCATATTGCCAGTGTCCCCATTGGTCGTGTCCGTGAGTCTGGCGCTAGCAGCGATTAACGTCCAGCCCAAGAAGCGAGAGGTGCCCAAGGATAAGGCTGCATAGACAGCAAACCCAATCAGAATGTTGCGGATACCATACACCGCCATCAGGCCGTCATACAGCGCTCGATCTGCTGGTGGGGACGGGAGCTCGAAGATTGCTAGAGCACCTTCGGGAGTGAAAATACGTGGACGCCGAAGCCAACAAAAGGATGGCCAAAACAGTGGCCATCATTCGAACGACCGAAGGCTTTGAGAGAGGCCTTTTGAATGATGGTTCGAGAACTGGAGTATACCGTAATAAGCAGAGAAGTAACATTGTGGTAATTGTAGCATATATCTACTGTAGATCATGTTGCAGGCTGGTCACAAACAAAAACAAAGTATGAGAGTGGTTGTGGATGAGATGCTATTTCCAAAACATAATTCCAGCTTTGCATCTCTTATGCCTCCATCCATTGATCTTGACTCATTAGCAGTGACCTACCCCTTGGCTAGGCTCCCTTCACGGCATTGCGTCCTTCAAGGTGAATTCTTCGGTGTTGGGCGCTGCGCGGGCCGCCAATCGATAAGCGCTGACCTCAGCTTCCAGCTCCCGACCCACGCGTCAGTAAACAAACCGCCACACTCTATCGTCGAATCTCGGAAACCAACGATGCTGGACTGGATGAAGGGGAACGAGGCTGGGGCTGCAGGTTAGTCTGCACTGTTATCATGTTCGAAGCTAGGATACTAATTAGCACCCCTTTGCTCAGATACCTCCACGGTGCTGGAGCCCCCCGAGACGCCAGCTCCCGTGTTTGCGATGCGCGCCTTCAGGAGCGCCCTATTTGGCACGCCCGGGGCCGAAGAGGAGGAAAATAAGGAGAATGAGGAGGGCACATTACTATCAAAACCGTCTGGTCACCAGCGCAGCAAGAGTGAGACCACTAAGCCTATTACGATCGCGGAGAAAGAAACCGCGACGACCGACCTCGACTCGACCTTCAACCCCTCGGGATCGCCCACTAAAGGCATACTTGTGACCCCCGGCACGATCGCGAACCGACGCAAAACGGTTTCTTTTGGTGAGGGCGTGGTTGACAATGAAGGGAAACGAGATAGCCAGTCCAGCAGGGCCGTGAAGACACCCCCCAATCCGTCGGGGATTACTGCCCAATGGATGTCTGGCTCTGCTGATGGCAAGCCACGGAGCAAGCTTACACAAACTCTGATGGATGCTCGCGATAACGCGTCGAAGAACGCCGAATCGTCCAAGTCTATCCAGGATACTCCATCCGAGTCCAAGCCCGCCACCGGCACTCAGTTGAAGAACGAGCCAAGCATGGAGGACATTACGACTAATCTGGATGAGCCACGGTCGGAGTCGGGCAAATATTGGAAGATGGAATTTGACAATTATCGCGTGCGCACCAACCGCGAGATCAAGAAGCTCATCCACTACCGATCGATCGCCAAATCCTATGCTCGCAAGAAGGATTCAGAAGCAGTACGGCTGGCAGAGAAACTTCGAGAAGAAGAAGAAAAAGTGGCGGATATGGAACGCCAAGTAACGCGTCTTGCCGCCACCATCGTCGGGGAGCGTTCAAAAGTCGACAAGGAGCAATTGATTCAAGACTTGACGAAGCAAACCACGCTGGCTCTGCAGTACAAGCAACAGGTCACTTCTCTGCGCGACATGCTGGAACAACAAGGCGTTGTCAAGGGTAATGGAGCGAAAACCACTGAGTCGGTCAAGGAAAGGCCATCATCTCAAAGCTCCCCAATCTCCTCAGAAGAGCCAGAAGAGCTACGTAAAGCACGGGAGGAGCTGAAACAAGCGAACGCGAAAATTGAGGAATTGAAGCGCCCAAATCCCGATCTCAGCAAGCTCCAGAGCCTCGCGCAGAGCTCCGAGAAGAAAGCGCAGGAGCTCGAAAAGGAGAATGATAGTCTCAAGCAAACCTTGGCGCGCGTCAAGCAGGAAATGTCGCGGTACGAGGGCCGGCGCAAGGAGAAGGAGACAAAACTGAAGCAAAGAGAGACCAAGCTAGAGGCACGTATTCAAGAGTACCGCGAGCGCCTCAAGACAACGACCCAAGAGCACAGGGAGTCGGAAGAGAGGCTGCGGGCCAGCTTCGACGAGGAACGCAGCCGGATGCAGAACCAGATTGAACTTCTGAAGGTCAGAGCGTCGGCCATGGACGGCGTCCCGATTCTGCGGCCCCAGCAACGGCATTCCCTCAGCCCGCGTAAAGAATACGCCGGCGTGCAGGTGCACGATTTTGCCTCGCGGGATCACCCAGAAATAGACGATGAGGCCACAGACCACTTAGAAGCACCACCAAGTCCGAGCCCGCGTTCCAAGACCCGAGAACAGCGCCATAACCACACGCGCAGTGCGACAACAGGCGGGCTCGATCTCAAACGCGCTGCGCGAAACATCGCAGCTGACGACGACGAAGTCACGCACTACCTGAACGAAATCCTGCCTAAACCACATCACGGCTCACACCGTGCCAACCTTGACAGGGTCATCCCATCCTCGCCACCAGATCTCGCAGCACTAAAAGTTCTGGGCCCTGGCCAATCGAAGTATCTCAACGCGGGTGAGAACCAGCGCAGCTACCGCTCTCTTTACCGGCGTGATGCTGCAGACAATAACGGACAGCGCTACGGAAATCTCACGCATCGCCCACGCCCACACATCCAGTCCACTTTAGAATCAGTATCGGCACTTCCGTCTTCGCGTCCTCCATATGCCGGGTACACTATTGCCGCAGGTGAGCGCGGGCACCGGCGGACTGGGCTGGCAGATATGAGAGGTGAATTGTTGTCGCCTGAGCGTATTGCTGCAGCCAAGTCAAGGCTGAAGCAGAAGCATGATAGTCGGAAGGTGAAGGCGTTGGGAAAGGAGAATACCGGCAGAGAAATGTGTTGATCTCTCCATCGAGGATTATTGTTTTTCTACATTGGGTTGCGATTGGGATGGTGTTTGGTTTCTTGTCCTGTCTTTGTTTTATCGGTGAAGGGTCGATTCCTGGATGTTCAATGCTGGAGACTGCCTATAGGGCCAAGTTGGAGTCACATAACTGGTGAATAGTATTTCCAGGGCATTTTTTTACTTCTAATTCACAGAGGTTTCATATGGACACTAATGAGTGTATTGCACCAACTCTATGACCACTAACTAGATATATACATCTAAGAACATAGGCCCATGCACGTCCGGATCTATCATCTAAGCAATGAACGCGCCAATTTTCCGAAATACAATCCGCCACACACCGTTCAATTCATTCCATTAATTCATCAGGTTTCTGTTCTTTGCCTAGGCCTTGCCGTCTGAGAACGAGACAACAGCCCACTTCCCGCTCCACGCCCACTTGCGAGCTTCGGAGCCACCGCCGCCAGGAAGCTGGCGGAGTTTCTCGTCTTCGCCGGCGGGAAGACCGACGACAGTGTCTGCCTTGCAGGTGCGGAAGGCCAGGACGCGGATGCCGGACTTCGGGCCCATGGGTCCAATGGCGGTTGTGAAGGGGGTTGTGGGATCCCATTGGGCCTGGAAAGTATTGATTAGCAACATGGTACACCCGACGTGCAGAGTCGATATATGGTGGAATACATACATCGTTGATAAGCTTGCGGTAGTTCAAGTCGCCCTTGAAGAGGACAAGCTCGCTCTCCTGCAGGTCCTCGAACAGCTCGGGCGCAACATGGGGCATACGCCAGTAGCAGCCCTGAGTAGTCCAGAACGAATGCGGGCGCACGATCAGCTTGCCATCTTGGTGGAACTCGCTCCACTGCTGGAACAGGAACTTCACGTCTTCGACTTCTTTGTCCGAGAGCTGGGGGAAGGTCTTGCCCGAGTCGTCGGCGGCGGTGTAGAATGCTTGCGGGTCGACCATTGAGTTGAGCAGGTCAGCGAAGTCCTTCGGCGTGACGTCGGACACGAACCAGGGCAGACGCTTGGGGTGCAGGACGATTGTTGTTGCCAGGCCTGCGGATAGCAGGTATCCAGCCAGGATCAGGTCGACGAATAGTTCGAAGCCGGAGTTATCGAGGACGATATCGACGCGACGCTCGTCAGCCTTCTTTTCCGCGCGGGCCTTCTGCAGGACATCGAATGCAGAGTCGATGTCGTTTACAAGTATATTCTTCTGAGATGCCTGGCGCGCCTGCGAGCCCTGCAGCTTCTGGATGTCCTCGTAGGTGAGGGAGGTGAGGAGCGAGAGATCGGTAGCATTGCCCCAGAGGCAGATCTCACACATCTCCGAGAACAGCAGTCTCTCGGCCTGTGCAACCTCCTCGGCTGACTTACCCTCAGCGTTTTTGCCGGATTCTGCCTCCAGAGCTAGCTCGCGGTACCGCGCAGCGAGCTCCAGCACGGCGGGGCGGGAGGACTTGAAGGTGGACATCTTTTGGCGGCCGAAGACATCGTATCCCTTCCAGTGCTTTGATAGGGAGAAGAAGGTCTCCATACGGCGGTCTGTTGTTGGGTCGTCATGTCAGCGCTATTGTACCTTCGGGGCGGTGGAGGTGCGATGTGCGGTAGGCATACAGAGGTAGCACTCAGAGTAGAGCCAGGGTGCGTTGTGCCATTTCGGAGTTCCGCGCTGTTCAAGCTCCTTGTTATACGAAGCGATATCAGACGCGCCATCGTCATCCAGGGGACTAAAATTAATCCACGTTAGAAGCCTTTCCGAAGAATGAGCCCTACTGAGGCGGAATAACTTACGTCAACTGCCGGTCGTGCTGCAACTCATACTTCATGGTCGCAAGCTTCTCGATAATTCTCTTGCCCTCTTTGGCCTTCTCATCATCCGTCACTGTAGCCACCGTCCGGTGCAGGTCATCAATGGCACCAGTCTGGGTAAGTCAGTGATCTAGGCTCTCCTGACATTTGGAACGAGAGCTCACGATAATAACCGGCCATCGGTCGTCGGCTGAGACCGAGGCGAAGCTCGACCGGTCCGAGGTGAGGAATTGAGCTAACCCAGGTTAGCTGTGTGCATTACATCCCAGCAAGAGCAAGCTCACGCGTCTTCGGATCGAATTCCATCTTGTCAGGTGGAGTTGATGAAATTTGGGGAAGCCGAAGTTCTAGAAGGAGGGAATCGCGGGGCACGGAAAGCGGTGAGTCCGCATTGTATACCGGCTAGGTTGGGCCATTGATATGCCAGCGATGGACGCGGTGATCTCGTTATTTCATCTGATTGGCTTACTACTTCTTATTCAGGGCATACCCCAAGCAATAGTCGATCACAGGTCCAAGACGTCGACCCATCAATTCGTCGTATGAACCATGACATGACATATATATAAAAACACTAGACTCTAGACGGACAACAAGAAGCCAGCCACCTAGGTTCCGAAGCCAAGTAGGATTTAGATGCTCGCCAATACAACATAGATCTTTCTAAGCTCTTTTGAAAACAACGCCCGCTCTTGCAAATCATCTGGGTTCATCACATCGTCGACAGAATCGAGTTCTGTGCGTAGGCCTGGAACCAATCGTTAGCTCTATCAATCCCATTTTGAAACACCGGGGGAATAATTCGACTTACCATCGGCTTGATGTCAGGGTGGGGCACAGCCTCGAAGACCTCATACTCGAGCTTCAGCTCAGGTCCAAGGTTGATATAGGCGCCCTTGTTCTCCGTCGAGTCGCAATACCTGGGCGCGGAGAAAACGGTGATACACCGGCCATCATGCTCAACCTCGTAACCCTCCATACGAACCTCGTGCGATCGGATAATGGCCTCGAGACCGTTGTTCTCGCAGAAGCGCTTGGTGATATCCGGACCGAACTGCAGGCCAACACCACGCTTGCTGGGTCCACGGCCCGGCTGAGGCTGCGGGTCAGTCCAGAGCATCTCCATCATCAGACCCTGCTGGCCGGGTTGCCGTTGGTTGTGGCGGTTGAGTTTCCGAATGTCGTTCAACGTGATCTTGTCATCTGAGAACAGACCGCCGTGAAGGACGAGGTACTTCTCGCCGATCAGAGTGGCCAACGGTAGGGCTGAGAAGGACTCGGAGAACACCTTGAAGACGCGCTCGTTGTACTTGGCTTTGCATTCGCCCTCGAAACCGTAGACCTTGTTCATGTCGTCGGTCTCGTGGTTGCCACGGTTGAGGAACAACCCGTTCGGCCGCAGCCACTTGTATGCGTAAAGAAGCAGGGCAATCTCACAGGACCACGAGCCGCGGTCAACAAAATCGCCGTTAAAGAGGTAGGCGTGAGATTCAGAAGGGCTTCCGTTTCGGCGGAAGATTTCCAGCAGGTCAAAGAATTGGCCTATTTCATCAGCTGCAGGTCCTTCCAGGGCGAGGTTGATTACAGGGAATATGCATACCGTGTGTATCGCCACAGACCGTCAACTTCTTTCCCGCATCCACACCAATCTCCACCATTGTGGGCTCATTGTAGACAATTTCCTTCACGGCCTTGATGATTTGGAAGACATACTTGCGATGAATCTTCTTGCCGTCCTTAAACCGTTGAATCATATCATCAATAAACTCCTGCGTCATCTCGTTGCCGATGCGCACACCATCATAGTCATCCTCCACCTTGATAGCATCGATATCCAGGCCCTCAAACGCGGACGGGGGGTCGGAGACTTCGATCGCCTTCTCAAACTCCATGCGGCGAACGAGCTTTTCGCAATCCGCCAGCTTGAGTTTCGCATTCTGGTTGCCTGGTTCGCGCTTGACCACAGCCTTGAAGTCGCGGAGGGCTCCCTTGTAGTCGGTTATAGCAGTTTTGGCTAGAGCACGCCTCCAGTATGCCTGAGGATTATATGTCAACACAGGATCTACAAAAGTCATATACCCTCGGCCTGCATGCGCTGTTTTCCCTGCGCTCTGCGAGTCCGGGTTCCCTATTGTCCATAACGACTGACCTTGACGTAGTTTGGGTCCAATTCCAAAGCTGAAGTGGCATCGGCGACAGCGAATCCAAATGCCTCGAGTTTAATTTGGGCCTGCCGAGAGAAAAAAAAAATAAATGCCAGTGTTAGTCGAAAAGTGATCCAAAGAATCCTGCTGCAGGGATTCACCCCGGTGGGGTGTATCCCTTGTCGGTGATCGACGCACCTGAGCCCGGTTGGAAAAGAATGACGGCTCTTGGTCATATTTCTCGATCGCTTGGTTGTAGAAATCGACTGCGGTGGGCCAGTCGTGCTGGGCAAAGGCCTTGTTGCCCTGAACCTTCAGGGCGTTGGCCTCCTCTTGTGCCGAAGCCATGGAGCGGAGAAGTTGTAGAGGGGCACGAGACAGCGACGATCGGAGGTTCTGGGGGGTTGCGGAGGGAAGCGAGTCTCAGAGATAGGGTCGGTCGGGTCAGAGAGGGAGACAAGGTCCAATTCTTCTAGGGGAGAGACAAAAGCGCAGAGGAAAAGAGGGGAGAGAGAATGCAGGAGGCGAAAAGAGGTACCCTGTGACTGACTACGGTTCCTGGCGATGGTTTTGGCGCTCTCTTTTTTTCTCCGATAGCAACGGGGCTTGGCACCCTTCCAGAACCCTCGACCGCGGACCCGAGCCTCCGTCCGCTTCCCTCCCTCTCTACGCCACCCTTCACTCACGCCGTATGTCTTTCTACGCCCCTCCGAACCAGCAGCGCACCCTGCGCGCCTGCATGGTCTGCTCCGTCGTTCAACTGCACAATGTGAGAGCTGCGTGATAACTCCCCCCGGCCCGGGCTGCCTGCTACCCAGGTAGTGGCCAATCGCGAGGCTGAGGCTGACCGCAGTGACTTGCTCCAGAAATTCATGCGCGACGGTTGTCCGAATTGCGAAACTATCCTCCAGCTCCGGGGAAACAACGACGCCATTCAGGAATGCACCTCGCAGGTTTTTGAGGGGTTGATCTCCGTCCGTGACCCGGCCGCCAGCTGGGTGGCTCGCTGGCAGCGGTTGGATAATTATGTGGCGGGGACATACGCGACCAAGGTGACGGGATCGGTGAGCTACTATCAAATTTCTACTCGGTGGTCTATCTAGCTAACTAGTCTGCCTTTCTTCCCAGCTTCCGGAGTACATTATCAGCAGCTTGGAGGATTCCGGCGTCAAATACGTCCCGTATGTCCCATGGCTCCCCAAGCAAGAACTGAGCTTCTTGTCCGGTTCTTTCCCATTTCTAGTACTGACTTTCCCACCCTGATAGCCGAGACGGAAGCACCGGCGAAGAAGAATCGTAGAGTGGTCGATCACTCACGACTTTCCACCCATTCCCAACCCTGCCGATGCACATAATCATGTCTGTTCATAGCAGCCTTGATTCCGGATACCCGTACAAAATTATGGCATGGTCTGATGGACTGGATGGGATAATTACAACAGGTTTTGCCGGTCATTCAGGAGTTATAGGTCGGAAGCATTGCACTTTTATTCTTGATCGTTAAGCATTTGGTTACGGAACAAAGAAAGCAGGAATTTGGACTGCTACCCAGGGAGTTAAGAAACAACATAGATACTGAGAATTAAGTCTTGATTTATGTGAAGTCAAGTCATTCAAATGACGATGGCATTGGAATGTCTATGAATGTACAGGCCCAATTTTCGGTGGCATCACTCGTAGCAAACAAAAAGGAGACATCAAAAGAAACTAACAAAAAAGAAAAGTCGCTCATTAAATCTAGTGAAAAAAAAGTCCCAGGCATCCGTTGGTATCATATAGCCCCGGGGGATTTTCTTTTTAGAGTAGCTTGATAATCTTCTCGATGCTCTCGAGCAGGATATCAGCGTGGTGCTGCTGGAAGACCAGCATGGGGCGCAGGCGGACGGCCTGGACACCGCTGCCACCGATGTTCACACCGACGGACTTGGCCTTGGCCACGAACTCGTCCCGCTTAGGGGTGTCCCAGGCGATGAAGGTGCCCTGGCCCTTGCCGCGCAGGTTCTGGAAGTGCTCGGGGTACTTCTGAGCGAGGCCCTCGAGGCCGGCGTACAGGTAGTCACCAGTGATGCGGGTGTTCTCGACGAGGCCGAGGCGCTCGACCTCCTCGATGATGCCGCGGAAGATCAGGGCGCGGGATGGGTCACCCATCCAGGTGTTGAACTGGCGGTAGGGCTTATTGGGGCGCAGAGCCGGGTTTCCGTAGTAGTAGCCAGCGGTCTGGGCCTTCTTGGAGAAGGTGACCATGTCGGGCGGAGAGGAGAGGTTCCAGTGGTCGTGGGCCCAGAACTTGCCGGTGGCACCAACACCGGTCTGCACCTCGTCGACGATGAAGAGCACGTTGTTGCGCTTAGTGATGTCGCGCAGGCCCTGGAAGAAGGCGGGCGAAGCGTGGTTGTCGCCACCCTCGGACTGGATGGGCTCGACGATGACGGCGGCCACGGGGTTGTGGAACTCCTTGATGATACGCTCAGCCTCCTCCAGGCAGCGCTTCTCCTCGGCGGCATTCTCCTGGACGTGCTCCTCCAGAGGGTACTTCAGCTGGGGGAAGGTTGCCTGGGGCCAGTCAAAGGCGGGAATGTCCAGCTTGTGGATGGGCTTGGAGCGGGTGGTGGACAGGGAGCCGAAGAGACGGCCGTGGAAGGCAGACTTGAAAGACATGATGGACAGCTGGGGAGAACCGGGGCCCTGGTTCTTCATGGTGGACTCGAGCTCCTCCGCAGTGAACTCGACCTCAGCGCCACCACGCTGGAGCTGGCGGTAGTACATGAAAGCGGCCTTGTAGGCAGTCTCGTTGGCATCAGAACCAGCCATGGCGGTGAAGACCTGGTTCAGACCCTTGGGGGCGGCCCTGAGGATACCGGTCTTCAGGATGTGCGACCAGTCGGCGGAGGGAAAGTTACCCAGAGCCGGGCGGTTGATCAGGGAGGTGATCATCTCGGGCGACTGGGCCACCTCCTTGAGGTGGGGGTTGTTGTAGCCAACGGGGATGGAGGCAATCTGAGCATAGCTGTATTTGGATGTTAGACAATGCTTTTCTCATCCATTCCAGGCTCGTCAATTGGGTCACTTACACATCGAGAAGCTTGTTGCCATCGAGGTCAGCAATGCTAAAGAGGCAGAGTCAGCTATCGCCCCCACGTACCAGCTGGAGGGGAGTAGGATGGTCGTACTAGTTACCAATGGAGCTGTTGTAGTCGGTCAGCATATTCAGGGAGCGAACATCGAAGACCTCATCGAGCTCGGCGGCGGCGGCCTTGTTCTTGGGGCCGGGAATGGCGGTCGAGACGGAGGGAGCAGCAGGCTCGTTGGGGAAGTAGGGCTTCTCGGCCGCGCGGAGACGAGCGGTGGTCGAGAGAGCACGAGCAGCAGGCATGCGAGCCGCAGTGCGCAGCTTGGGGCTGCAGCGGAGGACGGCGGCCATTGTGAGTTGGAGGCAATTGACTAGCGTATAGATGCGGGGAAGAACAGCGATAGGGCTATTCCGTGCACAGATGAGTCCCTGACTGGTGCAATGTTCCCGATATTCCCAGTAACACGGAGAGGAGAGATCGCAGGGAGAATGTGAGGAGGAGGAAAAGGAATGGTCACGCGGGGCTGGGGATTTATGATTTATATCGGCGGTGCGGTGCAGCGGACTCCCTCGTTATCGGCCGTGGAGCGATGAAGAGCTTCTCTCCCCCGCGTAGATACCATTGGATCTCGGCAGCGTGGTCCAATCAGCGGGCTGCGTGGCCCGCGAAACGCCGAAACGCCCGAAAGGGTAGTGACGAATTGAGAAAGTCTACGCCGGTGGATGTGGTGGAAGATTTTGTCAGGTGCACATTTCTATTAGTCTTCGCATTGATTTTGCCCCAAGCATACGCTATTCGATGTGGAAACCGTTTGGCTGGTCAATTCCCGAACCCATCCTGCCCGGCAACCGAAGGAAGAAAATAGTCAAACCGTCATGAACCGGACTCACGTGGAAGCTAAAGCACAAAGGCGGTCAGGGCAATTCCTTGTCGATCGGCCATGGATAAGGCTGATAAGCCGCGAGAAGCCGCGCGCGCGTGACGCGCCCTTTGGGGTTAACCTAAGTGCTTGTCTTATCGCTGAGGTTACTCGCAGAGACCCCGACTCCGGGTAGGTGATCAACTACGGGGGGAGGTTTACCATGCTAGGACTCCAAAATTTGGACCGTTAAGCATTGAAATTCATTTTTCCTTTGTGCTTTGGTGCCATTTTATATCTCCCGCCCGTTTCCGGTTCCATTGGCATAGATTCCAGGCCTGGCTGCTGTGCCACCTAGCAGGATATATATAAACACCCCCGCCGCCAGAGCCTCCATGACTACCTTCCGTCCTTCAATTCAGGATCCACCAAGTGGTATATTACTCAGACGGATTGGAATCGTGTCATTCAAGGTCGGTTTACGTATCCAAGTGCCGGCCAGTATTCAATGCAGAAGAAGTTGGGTTGAATTACCCAATTGATCGACACCACCCGGCCAAAGAATTTTGAAGACATCCCGATTCAACGCATTTACATGGAAACCAGTCTTGGTAGGTAGCCGACAAATTAACAGCCGAATGAGACCTACCCAATGAACCACGACAACATGTTGCGTTAGTCCATGATAATCAATATCTAGACTAACCGCATACATAGTATGTTATTCGTGGTAATCTGGCCAGGCAGCGTGAACCCAGTGTTGGAGTACCTCCATGGCCCAGCTTAAACCCCAATATCTTTTCTCTCCGACCCTTATTACTTTGGCAAACCAACGAGGATTGGACCCCAATCAACCACGCAAATCACCTCCAACCAAGCCAATGGCAACAAAGTCCGCCGGAATACCCTTCCTACACCTAGCCGAGCCGAGACCGCTCTCCCAAGCCGCCGGGTGGATCCCGGCACAGTATCCGTACCCGCACTTTACTTTGGATCAAGGGGCGCTATTCCCAGCCGACTAATATACAACTGGGCTTGTGGTTTAGTGGTATAATACTCCCTTAGCATGGGAGTGGTCCGGGGTTCGATTCCCCGCGAGTCCAGATTTTTTACCCTAGACGGGGTCCTCGGGTGGTTGGTGAACAAGTGGCATTGATACCGTTCTTGTGGTGATATTCTTTTTGGCGAATTTTTTGTCGGAGAGGAACGGCAGAAAATATTTAGGGGGACGGAACGGAAGGCCTCATGTCAGAAAAATGGGGGTGATACATACCTCCAACAAGCAGGTTCTATAACTCAGTTGGTTAGATTGTGGTACTAATAACGCCACAAGTCAAGGGTCAAATAGATAGTCGTCGTAATGCTGTCTGTAGTTTGGTTATGGTTGGTTGATCTTCATCTATCCGTCGGGTATAACTTCACTGAAATATTGAACCACTGGTTGCCTACATCCCGGCACCCTCCCCCAAATCCTGTTCCTATACGGCGATGTCTCAAGACGGTACAGTCCGCCGACGCTTCAAGAGCTTTCGGGGCGGGTTGGTTCTCGACTGAGCTGAAAAGGATCCATTCAAAAACACGCTAAAGCGCAGCTCGCCGATCGTAGCCCGCCGATCTCAGCCCGCCGAGCGAGCCCCTCTGCAAGATCCAGCCAGACTCGATCTATCTCATTTTTCGTGCAGCTGCGCGGGGTCTGCAGACGGCAAATCTCCGAGGATTACGGGGTACATGATGTTGATTAACCTGAAGCTGATTCGCAATGGTTGGGTATCTCTTCTTATTTCCATTTTTCATTTCGGTCGCAAGATAGGATGAGTATCGGGCATCCTACTCGTCAAAGCCTCAGAGCTGGTCATCACACCTCGAGTGTACAAGCAGCTTTTTATCGCAAGCCAGTTCAAGCCAAGCCAAGCCAACCTAAGCCAGAGCCAGAATCAGAAAGACACAGCACAACAAATATATACATAGCCAAAATACAGTGTAGATACAAATCACAACAAAACAAAGCGGAGAGACACGCGGGGGCAGTATGTAATCAATGCCGCGCGTTGTACGCCTCGTCTCTCCTCAACGAGCGGGACGACTTCTCACTAGCCGCAGATGAGTTCACTGTCGCGCCCGGTTTCGTCTCAAAACTTTCAGGTGACAAAGCGCGGTTGCCACTGATATCGAACCTGTGACCCATGGCATGATGATGCGCGAGCCGGGACTCTGTCCACGTCTCCATCTCGACGGTGCGCATGATCTCGAAGCGGTCGCTTTCGTACTCGCCTTGGCGAGAGCTATTGATGGGGTGCATGTGGGAGCGGCCAGTGGAGGACCAGAGCTTTTGAGACCGGCTGCGCTGATTGTAGGAGTAGCCTGCGTTGCGGGTGGAATTGAGGAGGCGGGGGAGGAAGGTGGCGATGAGGGGACGGAGGGCGGGGGCAGAGGAGCAGATCTGAGGATGGAGTTAGGATTGTTTTCTTTTTTTTTTTTGTGAGAAGATGGATGGATGGATGGGGACGTACCAGGCCAAGGCTGATCTCCACACAGGCGGCGATGAGAACGGGCCAGCCGAGCCAGGTCGTGTCGTAGCCGACGACCATGCTCTTCCAGACGTACACGGTGCGGACGGAGCCAGCCACATTGACGATGATGCCCAAGCCAAAGATGGATATGACGGCAAGACGTTGGCGGGCAGGCAACTTGAGGCTCCAGATCAGTGGCATTGGCAGCGCAGTGACTAGGAAATCGGTGAAGATGTTGATGACACTGGCAGAAAAGACGATGGCACCCTCGTCAAGGCACTTGTGTGAATACGTCGGGTCTACTTCCCAGTACGCCTTGATTGGTCTGCGAAAACATTTAGTTGTGTTCCATGGGGAGGTCGGGTAGAGGACTCACGAGCACTGAAAGATACTGATAAAGGTGAACATAAAGCAAGACAGGGCGACAAAGATCATAGATCCGATAAACGCCCGGTTGAACCACATAAAGGTGCCCTTTCCAGCGCCGAGGAGTCGCCGACAGAACCACAGCAGCGAGATTTTGGTGATACTCGATGACCACGAGAACATAATTTGGAAGACGAGGTTGAGCTTCTGCACGGTCGACAGCCACGTTTCTGGAACATCCCAGATATGCCGATTCCACCCCCATTTCTCCGTGGCCACCGAGGTGACGGCCACCATGGCAATGGCAAAGGCCAGACCGATCACGATGAGAATATCGTCCATCCCGGCACTGCATGTAATTCGTAGTCGGGTATATAGACGGAGAATAACGACCAAGAACGCCAGGGAAATGCAGACGACATTCACAATGAGCACGCCATGGCCGCGAGTCGGAGGGTCGATATAGTTTGGTGTGGGCCAGGTCGCCATCACGGCAACCGGAGGGAGATGCATGTCGGCGAGGGTGTGTTGAGTATGTTGCTATCTGGTGCCGCGCACGCAGTCGAAGGGATCTCAACGAAATGGGAATCGAATATAGGGATCGGATCGTAAGTTGATTATCAATGAATTTTCTATCAATTGCGCAGTGAGAGCGAAAGAGGCAGCCGTGTGGCTTGTCAATCCAGGATCTAGATCTTGAGGCTGATGGCAAGGAATGTAGGGAGGAGGGAGTGAGTCGCAAATTCAAGCAGCCATTTTTTTTGATCAACAGAAACCTAAAGCGAACCCAAAAGAGAGTGCAGGGGAAAAGAAGAAAGACCACAGCCGGGCAGAGTCACCCCCGCCCACCGCGAGGGATCCGGGGAACCGCTATATTATAATGTTCAGGCCGCGCAGGGATGGCCGTAGTATACTCCTGCTCCGTAGGCTATACGCGAGGGATCACGAGAGGCCGAGCCCAAGGAACCGTGGGAAATAAATTAACCTCCGGGAAGGGCAGGGCACAACGATGATTCGTCGTTGAGACTTCACGCCAGCGACGCTTCAGCGTAGTCGATCAGACGACTCCATCGCGCACCATGGGTGCTCGCAGAACCCCGGCGATGAGCCCTGGGCCATGGCGGAGAAAATCCACACTGGACGCGAGTGCCCGGAAGCAGAAGCATGGCCGAGAGCTAGCGGGGACAGGAGGCGACTGGTGGCCGGCGATAGGCAGATCCAGAGCCCCGTAGTTCAACTCTGCGACAGCGACCCACCGGGGAGACAGATGCGATGGGCTAAATCGGCTGTGAGAGGGCCACCTTTGGTTGTGAAAGTGTAAACTGTGACAATGAGGCCCCTTGACTTCGCTTCAGGGCTTTGACCCTCGTTTGGTTCGGTGTCCCGGACACTACCACCGCACCCCTGCAGCTGCATATGTTCATACTTTTATTTGGCTCGACCGCTGTCGCTAGACTCTGTCCGCCAGTGGCGGAGAATTGCGATGCCCCAAGAAAAGCCTGTGCGGCGCCGAGGCTGTGCTAATGTTCGACTAGGTGACTTCTGCGACATAGTGTGCATACTCAGGCACGCCACGGAAGGGGTGCATTGTTCACCCCCGAATCACTCATGACTCGATCAACATCGAAGACTTCGATGTCCACGCATCTTGTATCTGAGCGACTATGTGGGGTGTCTGGAGTTGCCAGCGAGGCACAGTGGACAGGGTGGACTGGATCTCCGATCTTTTCCATGGCGTTGTCTGTTTCGCGGGCCCACCTCGAGCCGCGTGGAATTGCCCCTCCCGACGGCCACCTAATGCGCCACCCTCCATTTTCCTTATAAATTACAAATCTTAATTGATACAGTACCCTCTCTAACCGATGCGAAAGGACCGTGCCCTTGCAACCGCCGATCCAGAACACCCGACCTGTTTAGCGTCCTAGTTAGCGTCCGGCACGTGAATGCCTACGGAGTACGACGTAAGATTCACGCTGGATTCCCTACCCAATCGATCAGGGCTCCCGCTCTGGTTTCCTCCGAGCTCGATCATCCAGCCTTCCCTGCCCATCATGGTCCACTTGGGACTCCCTACGATCGATTCACCCAAGCGGTCTGCTGTGGGCACTGCACGGTCTTTGCCCCTCCCACTAACCAGCCGCTAAGCCTTGTCTATCAATCGGAGCCGGATCTCTAGCGACTATTGAAATCGCACAGATCTATTATTACTATTATATATTATAACTCTTCTGCCGGGACTTCTACTCCTGGACATTCTCTTTCTTTCTCTCTCTCTCTCTCTCTCTCTCTCTCTCTCTCTCTGCCCTTTTCGCCAAGCTACGTAAATAAGCCCTGCCAAGAGAGCTCAAGTACCGCGATCCGCGAGGTCTCGGTCTGCGACCGCACCACAGCCCAACTGCCGAGATGGACTCAAACCCTCGGTTTGAGGACGAACCAGACCAATCTTCAGGAGAGCTTAGCACAAAACAGATTAGCAATCCGCAGCTTCGTTTCCTAACATCAGTGCGTGGCACTAATGGATTGACCGACCGCTGGCAGGCATTCGGCCGACTCGTGACGATCCGGACGGTATGTCCCATCGGTGCACGTCCATAACCTTCTGTAGTATAGTATACGGCGAAATTAAATCAAGGCTGGGAAATAAGGCTCGGTGATCTACACGCGGTGATCCCTTTTTCCTTCCGTCGGCGGCATCGAATGGTTCCAGAATCAAGATCAAGATCTCGGACGAATCGAGTCCATCACTCGAATTTGAGCCCCCAAGATTCCATATCCCTGTGGACTTTGTAACCCACCGCGTTCAGATGCCCAATCATGCAGAGTAGAGCAATAGCCAGTCACGTCGGAAGATTCGGAATAACGGAATATGAATCGGTAGTGACTCAGGGCAACTAGTCTTCATCATGTCTTCGGCTTGTTATTGCCTTCTCAGCTATTATTATGGGGCAGACCCCCATCTAAGCACGCCGATCTTAGGCTCTTAGAACACAACTGGCGCTACCCCTCTGGTTTGCTGCCAGCGACGATCGATTAATTTTTTTGGGATCTTCCACAAAACATTGGAACGTTGGGAGCACTAATATTGAAGATGACATCAAATCGAGACATCCAGGAAATCCAACTGCATTGGAATGAGTGCGAATAAACGTGAACCTCAAATTTGGGACCACCTCGGGACCCGTGGGTTGCCATGTGACGACACAGCACGAGACCAAAAAAATTGAGGCCCCTCCGCTGGAAAGTACAATCTCACCGTAAAATCTCAAGCGGGACTTAATGAGATAAGAGTTGTCTCGCCTATGCAATTGCCACATATGATCATGATCAACAAGCTTGTATCGGGGCTTACTACGTGCTCTACCAATCATCGAGAATTTACCTTGCATCAGCCCGGCCGGATGGTTGGAAGTGCATCCCCGGTCGCGCCAAGTACCGGCCGGCCACTGTGCAAGAACAATGATCGACATACCACGACACAATGATTCCCGGAACAATCAAAATATGGTTCTTGAATACGGATGTGCTGGGCTGATGGGATCTCCGCAGGCGATGACGCTCGTGCCCCTGTGGCAACCCTGGTCCATGGCTTGCCACAAGCTGACCGGCATGGGGTGGCATCCAATTGCCGAATGCCAAACTAAGCGTGTAGGGAGGAGTAGAGATTTCCTGCGTGGCATCGAGGCAATGGTTACAGGGTTTGCTTTGTTTTTGCTCTCATGAATCTGATTGTCGGTACTTTGCAGCGAGAACGTGGTCCGCAGCGAGTTTTCATGGTAAGACATGATGCTCATGAACCCAATCTAACACGTGCACCGTTCACAATTGCAAAGAGGTTGTAGGTTGTTTCTATGAATTTCCTCGTGGAGAAAACGAAACAAAATCGAAGTTTAAAAAAAGAATAAGACTGCACTAAAGCAGGGGTAGAAGTGAAGGGCCCATGAGGGCGCTGGCGTTTCAGTTAACGTGTTACTGCACAGGTGTGGGTTAGTGTAGCCGAGTGGGCCCTCGTAGCGAGGACGGAATCCACGTTGCAAACATGAGGCCTTCCCCGAAGAAGTGAGTTTCCCGGAAGCTGGTGGTACTACTTCGTGCATAATAACGAAGGCAAGAAATTGTTGACCTGATATTTGTCGATTCCTAAGATGCACTGTTCTTGTATAGAGTTTCCGCAAGTCTCACACATACAGCCCTAACTGTGGTTCTCTTTGCGGTGAACATGCAGTGTGTATAACATATATGGCTTGGTGTTACACCTTCTGTAGACCGACGAGGTGTTGGGAGGAGTCAGATTTTCGGACGGCGCGCAAGATGTGTGGTCGACGTGAACATGGGGACGGGGATGGATCACTGAACCACCCCATGCCCCCCTGTGAAATAGTATCCTGTGCCATACTTCTCGCGCTCGTGCTTGCGTCGTACTTGACGTTATAGAGCCTGCCCCCAAGCCCACAGTAGAGCACGCCAATACTGAGGAGGGGCAGCATGAAGCCTTGATCTCGACCTAATCACCACAATCAGGTGATATTGTAAGTTTTAACAGCGAACCTCTCCCAACGGGGGTTTGCGGCTGGATGAGATAAGGCAGGCATTGGAAATCAAGTTGGTGTACAATACCAAGCGTTAGAGCGCAAACTCCTCCAGCTCTCTATATGCCATTTCAAGGTCATCATTCACAATGGGCTTATCATACGACCCCCACTTTCCAGCAATTTCAAGTCCAACACATGCTCGGGCAAGCCTTCTCTGCACGTCAGCATCACTCTCTGTCCCACAACTTCTTAGTCGCGCTCCGAGTGCGTCAAGACTGGGCGGTTTGATAAAAATATAGCATGCATCAACACTGGGCTCTGCTTGAATCTGTTGCCCGCCGTTAGGCTCGATATTCAGCATGACAACCAATCCGTTCATTGCTGCTCCGACGATCGAGGCTTTGCTGGTGCCGTATAATTGCCGCTGAAGGTAGCGTATTCTGGTAAAAAGGAGTTGCCTTTCACAGAGTTCTTGTCCTGTCATGCGATTGCAAGGCTTCTATACGCAAAAGCACCCCGGGAGATCTGGGTGGAGAATATGGCGAGACAAACTAGCAGCTCTTGCAGTCTACCTCGCCAGCTCGTGGGCTGCGGGTAGAGGTGTGAGAGACGGCGAGTGTGAATGTATCGGGCCGCTTGTCGATCGCCTTATGGGCCAGGGTCCTTTTTCCGTTACCTGACGGGCCGGAGATATTGATTACTCTGCTATTGGGAGCTGCTGCTGGGTTAGGATATACGGGTGACTCTGATATCCTGGTCAAAAACGATATGCACTGAGAGCCATTGTGATGAGTTATACCTGTTGGACCTCGATCACAACCTGCAGTTGACAGCTTTGTGGGTGGTGAGTCCAATCATTCACATTGCTGATCCCCAGCATAATGGATCCTAGCGGAGCGTGGTGCGTGTCTTAGTGTGTTTTAGGTGTATGAGAGTTCCGCAGGAAGCGAGTGAGTCAAGAGGGCGGTCAGCAACGCCTAGTGCTTACGACACCCATAGATACGACCCGGGGGGAGCTGGAAGTAATTTGTAAGGTATGTAAGTTAGAATGAGTGCTGGGACAGGTGATTCAGTTGTTCATGTCAGTATCTAGGTGGATTCCCCAAGATCATAAACATGAGCCGACCAGGTAATTGATGGTGTCATCGCCTCGAAGTGAGCGAAGAAACGACTCGACCGGGAGAATACATATATTAGGTACCTGCAGGAGGACTGATATGGACAGATGGGCATACATGTCATTGGCAGGGACTAATAGTTATCCTGGTTATGCTCGATGGACTCCTTTATGCTTTGCGATAAGATAAGCGTGTGGGGCACAGCCGAACCGCAGGGAAGGAAGGAGGGATATTCGATCCACCGTTTCCACTTTTAACCGGGGCGAAGACCGCGTTTACTTGCCGTGATTAGGCGTGAGACTCGGCATCTGTTCATCGGCGAACGGACGCGATTTGAAAGGGATCTGACCGTGCAGGAGTCATCTTCGCTGTGTCGCCATCGGGCCATCTTGGGGGTTAAATATACGCACTGTCCTGCGAACGCTCCGTACATGATTCGAGGATGCGAGGCTATGAAGATGCGAGGACTAGTTAACCACAACCGTCTGTAGCCAGGGTTTACGAACACGAGTCAATAATGTGTGGGGTGTGCTTTGTGCCAAGCCCCCCCCGGTCTCGCAGCAGAAGCTGGCCGCAGTCGATGGCACATAATGCAGGAGTTCGGGATAGTTGGTGGCTAGTTATGCCCGCTATGCCCTGAGCTTATGCAAAACCGTGCGCGTTATGAACCTCCCCCCCCCCGAAAACAGCCCAAGCAGACGACGCGATGGAGGATCATTTCCCAGTCTGAGCATGGAACTTTACTCAGTTTTGTCATAAACGGAGCATACCTTGCCCACTCGCTTTTGTTTTCCCTGTTCGCTTCTCGTCCCTCGTTGAATCCTTCGTTGCCGGCACAGCGGCTTCTCTAAGGGGTTTCACAAAGCTGCGAACTACTGGAAGCTCGAAAGGGCCGGCCCTGCAATTCCTTCTACGCCGACTATGGTGTCCGCCGACTGTGTCCCCTCGGAGGCGACGATTGCAGAGTCCGTCGCTGTGGGCAACAAGCCCGCGGCCGATGAGAAAACGGGTATCCGGCCAGGGTCAAGCGAAATCGGGAGCGATGCGTATGCCGATGCTGAGGACGTCGAAGCCGCCATCCAGCGGGCCATCTCGACAAAGCGCTACCCGGAAACTGACCTCGACCAAGGCATCGTGGGTTGGGACGGGCAGAATGACCCCGAGAACCCGCAGAACTTTGCCATGAGTCGGAAATGGGGGCTGTTGGCTTTGATGAGCGCCATGACATTTGTGTCACCCCTGGCATCGAGCATGTTCGCGCCCGCTGTTGGCTACGCGGCCGAGGACTTGCATGTCACCAATGAAACCGTTCTCTCCCTCAGCGTCAGCATCTTCTTGATCGGCTACACGGTAAGGGTTCCTCCACCACGAGCTCGAGCTCAGTCCGGGTTCAAGCTGAGATCTCTTCGGAGATGGCTGACGCATGATCATGGTGAACGATGTAGGTCGGACCCCTCATCCTCGCCCCCATGAGCGAGATCTATGGCCGCCGCATCGTGCTCAGCTGTGCAAATTGGTTCTTCGTGCTGTGGCAGATTGGCTGTGCCAAAGCCCCGAACGTGGCGACTCTGATTGTATGCCGTATGTTCTCGGGCATGGGCGGCTCGGGCTGTATGACTATCGGCGCTGGTCTCATTGCCGACCTGTTCCCCATTGAACAGCGAGGCATGGCCACGGCCCTGTGGAGTATGGGTCCCTTGATCGGCCCAGTGGCGGGCCCTATTGCGGGTGGCTTCATGGGCGAGACGGTCGGCTGGCGCTGGGTGTTCTGGGTGCTCATGATTGTTGCGGGCGTGGTGTCATTCGGCATTGAGATCTTGAATCGCGAGACGTATGCTGCTGTGCTGATCCGCCGCAAGACGCAACGCCTGGCCAGGGAATTGGGGCGCAATGACTTGCGCAGCGCCTACGAACCAAGCGTGGAGCGCGTGTCGGTCGCCTCGACCCTGAAAATGGGATTGCAGCGCCCCATCCTCCTCTTCATCAAGACCCCCATCGTCCTCCTCCTGGCCCTGTACATGGCCGTCGTCTACGGTCTGCTGTACCTCTTCTTCACCACCATCCCGGCCGTCTTTAAGAACCAGTACGGCTTCTCCACTGGCTTGTCGGGCTTGGCCTATATGGGCATCGGGCTCGGCTTCATGTTGGGACTGGGCACGATCGCCATGACCAGCGACCGCGTCGTCGTGAAGCTGACCCAGCGCAACGGCGGCAAATTCGAGCCGGAGATGCGTCTGCCGGCGATGATCTTCTATGCCTGCTTCCTGCCCATCAGTTTCTTCTGGTACGGCTGGACCGTTGACAAAAACGTGCACTGGATCGCCCCCATTATCGGTATGATGCCCTTTGGCTTTGGCATGATGGGCATTTATCTCCCCATCCAAACCTACGTCATCGACTGTTACCCCAGCTATGCCGCGTCGGCGAACGCGACGCTCACCACCAGTCGATCGTTGGTGGGCGCGTTGCTGCCCTTGGCCGGGCCGGCGCTGTTCGATTCGCTTGGTCTGGGCTGGGGGAACTCGCTGCTCGGCTTCCTCGCGCTGGCCTTCATCCCAATCCCGATTCTGTTCTCACGGTATGGCCAGCGCATTCGGGAGAAGTTCCCGGTGGACCTGGAGGGCCACAAGGGGTAAAGCCCATCAGCACGCCAGTCAGCACGTCAGCCAGCCGGTCAGCCCGCCGGCCCCGCGCGTTACAAGGTTTGGGGGCGGTAAAAGTGGTGCGGCTGGCGGGAGCCAAAATTTGGCGTGCGAACGTTGCGAACGGTCCAGCCCTGCGGCGTCCCCTGCGGCGTCCCTGAGCAGTTTTCCAATGGGAGCGGACGGAATAGAAGTGCCAAGTACGGAGGCGTCTATGGCGTTTTTTGTACCGGCGTGCAAGTCACACTTTCCCCCCCCTGAGGCACGCACCCAGGACGGAGTATTTTAGTCTTTGCATCTGCATCTGCATCTGCAGGTATCGTACCAAGTACGGAGTACATACTGTACTCCTCGCGCTGATAGAATTGTAATTGCATCATCTCACTCGACCAATTACTGCGGCCTGTCCACTCCCCCTGAACGACCAACAGGTCTAAATTTATCATTCATCCCCCCTGACGAGTCAATGGCGAGGCTCCACATCATCATGGCGCTGCGTCTCCACTCGGCTGACAGCGCAGCCCTCCTGTCGAAGACCGTCTAGGCCGTCTGGCTCCTCATGAAACTCCGCCCAACGGCCGCAAACTGCATGGCTTGGTTTCAGAATGCCGTGGCCCCGGGGCTTTTTCTCCAGCTTTTCATTTTCTTCTTTCTTCCCCTCCGATTTCCGTTCTGTTTCGCTCTCTGTTTCTGACTTTCTTTTTGGTACATATCCACTCTCATTCCTTTTCTCTTTCTCGACTTTTCGATCTTCTCTTTTGTGTCTACTCTCATTGCATACCAAACTGACCGTGTCCCGGCCCATTCGCATTCATCCGTGGAACACTTCATACTTCTTTTTTTTTTACCCCCTCGCTTGTTTGCTTTTTTGCACCATGTCCGAAGGCCATAGTGCTCCTCCGGCCCACGATGCCCCAGTGACGGCTACAGGGGACAGCACCGGTGCTGCCCCCGTCGCAGTCGATGCTCGCCACCACGCTAACCATGCCCAGGCCCAGGCCCAGTGGCACAGCCCGAAGGAGCAGGACTCCGTCGGGCGGCTCACCCCGCGGCCGACTTTCATGGAGAACCTGGTGAACTCGCGGGACTCGCAGTTTCACCTCGATCGACGGGACTCCAGTGAGCTGGAGCGCTACTTTGTATGTGAATCCTTGCTCCTCCCCCACCAAAGAGTGAGGCGATACGAGATGGAGACTCACTGATTCTCAATCACGATTAGCACGGTCCCCGGGAAATGGACAGGCACTCGAAATGGCCCATATTCATGCGGATGCATGGCAGTGTCACGCCAAAGATGATCCTGCCCCTTCTAATTGTGGGCGGCTGGGCCACTTGCATTACTTGCATTTCCAGATTTGTTCATAACCGTGAGTCTCCATACCAAGATACATAGACGCCCGACGAGCCGGACCGGATTAGCTGACATGGACCCGATGGGACCGAGTAGTTGGCGTGAACAACATCCTGCTTACCGTGCTGGGTTTCGTGGTGGGTTTGGCATTGTCATTCCGCAGTTCGACTGCGTATGAAAGGTAGGGTCGTCGAGATTGCTGGGGGACCAAACGGAACCACTGCTGACGGAATCGGGGTGATGATAGATGGGCAGATGGGCGCAAGTACTGGGCGCAACTCATCCAGACCTCTCGCAATCTGGCCCGGACGATCTGGGTCAACACCGGCGAACGTGAAGGCGAGAACGGAAAGGTGGACCTTCTCCGCAAGCTGTATGTGGACCCAACTCGCATCATGCAGGAGGATGGTGGACTGATCACGAAACAGCACTGCCATGAACCTCATCCTGGCATTCGCCGTCGCCCTCAAGCACAAGCTCCGCTTCGAACCGGACATCGCCTACGACGACCTTGCCGGTCTTGTCGGCCACCTGGACACCTTTGCCCGCGATGCGCACGACCGCAACGCCATCACCCCTCGCCCCAAGTCTCTCTGGAAGGCGACTGGCGAGTATCTGGGCGTATCATTCGCCGAGTCCAACCCCCGCAAGCTGATCAAGCGATCCAAGAAGCCACTGGGTCACCTGCCCCTTGAAATTTTGAACCATCTGTCGGCGTATATCGATTCGTGCGTGAGCAACGGCACCTTGACCTCGGGTCTGCACCAGAGCCAAGCCAGTAACGAAAGACCAAGAACCCCTGATAAGAAGCCCGCTGATGTTGTCTACAGTTACCATGATGTCCACGCTGAACGAGGTTTTGACTGGTACGGAGCGGGTGCTGGACACCCCTCTGCCGGCCGCGTACAGCATCGCGATCTCGCAGATTGCGTGGATTTACGTTATGGTTCTCCCCTTCCAGCTTTACAATTTGTTGCTATGGGTCACCATCCCGGCCTCCATGGTGGCTGCGTACATCATCATCGGCCTGGCCACCATCGGCAGCGAAATCGAGAATCCCTTCGGTCAAGATGTCAACGATCTGCCCCTTAACACCTACTGCCGCCAGATCGCTATGGAGCTAGACATCATCACCGCCACGCCGCCTCCCAACGTGGATGACTTCATGAGCCGTCCGGATAATCTCGTTCTGTTCCCGCTCAGCCAAGACAGCTATGATGAGTGGAAGGCGCGGAGCAAGGAGGACATCCGCGCCGCCCTCCGGCAAAAGGTGGCCGCCGGCTCAGGCCTGGGTTCCATCGTGAATGGGTCAGATTCGTCTACCGAGGTCGAGAGGATCACCACAAAGACCAAGCAGTCTGTTTGAACCTGTGGGTAAGACAGGTTACAAAAAAACCGCTGATTGGCAGTGGAGATGGGTTGCTGTGGGGAGCAGCGTGGAACAGGGCATTTTGTGCAAGCGATTAAGCGAACCAGATTGATTTGAACATGTGTTGCGCAGCGGGAGAGTTACGGCGTTTTTTCATTAGGGCAGCGTTGATTCAACAAGAAAGCCCGGAAAAAAATTGCGATTGGTGTATTTTGCATAAGAGACTGATTGATTCTTGAATTGTTGTGAATATCATTGCATTTTCCAGTCATTGCCTTCCGGTATGCATGGTAGACGATAGATGACTTGCTTCAAGGGCAGAGTGGATTCGATGAGCATGCCCATGATTCCGTAGAGAGGCCAATGGGTACTGAGCTATCATGAAACTTCCACAGTGCCTGAGTATCTTCATGATGGTCGGCGGCGCGGGGTTTTGGCCTTAAGCCAATCTCAATTAATCTGGCTCGCACCCGACCCGTATGGGTCTGATAACCAAGCTGACCTCTAGGCTGAAACTAGCCCGTAGGTATGGTATTGCAGCTCTGGCTGCACCTGGTACAGTATGAGAGCCGAAGACGCAAGAAGCTTAAGCAATCCGTGCGGCGAAGGAGGCGAGGGTTAGAGGCACGTTCGCTCCTAGAAAAGCCGAGAACGAACGCGAGACACACGGCTTAGGGAACAAACAAGTCACTCCCAGACCCAGAGACCAATGCGCCCAGGTAATTGCCCTTCGCGCAGACTCTCCAAGCAGCGCTCGCCCCGCTGCCACTCCCACCGATCCACGAGCTAAGCGCAGCAACAACAGCTGCCCCATCGTCGCGCGGGACGCGCACCCAGACACCATCATGCTTGCTTGCGCCTTTGGTGGTAGATAAGGACCCAGTCTCGACTTTCAGGATATCGATCGGAATCGCAGTACCTGTAAGCCCAAGGAATTGAGACAGAGCGGAGGAGAGGTAGGTGCGGGCGGAGAGAGCGTCTAGGGGCTGGGAGGGTGTGGCATCTGGCTGGGAAACGCTGTTGCAAGTTGTCAGGGTCTGCTCTGTCTCCAAAAGGGCTCACTCGAGGGAGGCTTCTTACAGCTGGAGCTTGAGATAGGTCCAGGGCGGATTGCGCGATGTGAAATTAATAGTGCTGGAGGGAGAGTCTGGCGCTTTGCGCTTTGGCGCCGTTGAAGAAGCCGCATCTTCCACGGGATCTTTGTGCTGTACGTCTGCCATTTGGAAGGTTGGTCGAGGAAGGTGGTGTGCAGATGAAGTTTTGAGCTGTCGGAGCTGCCGAAAAGCGGGATTTCACGTCACGGGATTTTGGGGTGCTGAATACAGTCACCAACCTGCCCAGCAGGATACTTCTCATCACGTGTACCTGGCTTGTCTGCTTCTTACGAAGGGTTTCTGTTTTCTGCCGCGTCAATAAGCTTTTGTGTCGCTCGCTGAAGAAACTCTTCCTCGCTATCGTCGCCAATGGCTAGATCTGCAATGCACAACGTCTTTTCGCGGGCCGTGGCCCCACGGATCACCCCAACATTGGATTTTGGGACCTTGAAGACCTAAAAGAAGACAATTAAATTTAGAACTTTCCCCCGGATGCTCCAATAGCCAAAAGGTAAAAGGTACAAGAATTGTAGTTGGTCGATCATACCTCTGCGACAACCCGGGAAACAGCACGGTTGGCAGCTCCATCGCGGGGAACCGCTGCCACCGATACATGCACCCGGCCAGGTCCCACTGCAGTAACCCCAACTCTTTGGGCGGACGTGTTGGGTTTCACATAGCAGGGAATATGGAGATTATAGGTCTTTTGGGTCGAGGCTTGGGGTTTGTTGGCAACCAAGCGAAGGAATGAAGAGGGGCGGCTCATCTTGTTGGTGGTTGTGAAGGGAAGTAGACGAGGAAGAGGAAAAGAGACACAACTGCTCGGCAGATAGTTCTCATGAATAACGCAAAGGTCAAAACCATAAGTCTACGAGTGGTGTAAATAAGCACTCAACATAAAATTGCATATTGATATGGGTATGAAATTTCAAAATTCTCCATTCCGGTAATAAATGCTGGCCGTGTTTCCCATCCATCTGGAGGAATTCTACGCGGCGTAGCAAAAATCTGCACATTAGTGACTTGGGAGAAAGAAAAGATCTCGACCAAGCTACCACGCATCCTCAAGCAGCTTCCTTGTCCTTGTCATTGTCCGCAGTGACACTAAGGACTTCCTGTAGATCATGGATCTCCTCAGCGTGCGCCGCGGCGCTCGGCGCGCTGATCTTGTACAGCTCGGGGCAAACGACATTCTTGCGGCGGAGGATGTAACGCTTAATCCACCATGGAAGGACCTGGGTGAGCTGGTACTTGGCATGGGTGCGGGTTGGCACACCGAACACATAGTCGAGCTCTTCCAGCGATCGCTGCTTAGTCTCAGGCAGGAAGAAGAAGATCAGTATCAGTGCCATGATGTTGAGAGCAGCGTAGAACCCGAAAGCACCCTGAGGGGTAAAGGCTCGCAACATGTATGGGAAGGTCAGCGATAGCACTGAGGCCCAGAAATTGTTGGTCGCAACCGCCCAGGCCATGCCGACTTCACGGTGCGAGAGAGGGAACACCTCAGCAGAGTAGGTGAATGGAACGGGCCCTTCACCGGGTGAATAGAACGCATCAAAGAGGTAGATAAAGAACGCGACCAGGCCTAGATGGGCGTTGCTGCTCTTGGGAATCCAGAAGCAAAATCCAGCGCAGAGAAGTGTCCAGCACATGTTGGGGAAGGTAAAAATCAAAAGGGTTCTTCTCCCATAAGTATCGATTGTCCACACCGCAGGCCAAGCGAAGATGAAGTTGATCAATCCAAAGCCAAAAGACGCCAAGAGTGCGTGGATATTGCTGGCGCCAGCCAGCGAGAAGATGGTCGATGAATAGAAAGCAATAATGTTGACTATCGAAGTCCAACCAGTAAGCAGCTTACTCAGGCTATCAAGAAGTGTGATAGAATCAACTTACTTCCACACATCTGCTGAGCAATCATCACGATGCCAGATGCCTGAGTAGCACGGCGCAGACGGGGCACGGTAAAAAGCTCAAAGAAGCGAACAAACATGTTGTTCGTCTTGGCAAACCCAGAAGCCTCAAGCATGCTCTTCTCTTCAACAAGTGTAGCATGGATCATGTAAAGGTCGCGGGCGGCTTGCAGAGGGCTGTTCCGAAGGCGCAGGAGAGACTCGTATGCCTTTCGGTGCTTTCCCTTGGTGATCAGCCAGCGTGGAGATTCAGGACAGAAGTAGATTCCGATGAGCAAAGGAACAGCGGGAATAAAGGCCGATCCCAGCTGCAGACGCCATGCAATTTTCCCAACATTGGCAACAATAAGATTGGCACAAGTCCCAAGAAAGATTCCAAAGGCAGTCCATACTTGCCACGACATAACCAGACCGCCTCGAATGTTGGTAGGGGAATTCTCTGCTGAATACACAGGAACAGTGACTTCCTTGAGACCCATTCCAATCCCAAGAAGCACGCGACAGGCCACAAGCTGGCCCCAATGCTGGGTGAGAGCGGATCCAATCGGCGCAAGTAAGCTGAAAATCGCAGCGATGAAGATAGTTCCCTTACGGCCGATGAGGTGATTGATCGGGTCGGAGAGCCAGCCAGCACTTGTATTGAAACTGCAATTAGATCATAGTGCGAGAGAGAGAGGATACAAGAAGGATACCCACAAAAGACAGATGGTAATGTAAGGCGAAGCGTTCACAAAACCTACGATCCACTGGTTGCGATCGCAGGTAGCCTTGTCCGGGCAGTCGGGGAAGTTGTTTGGAATGCCGAATTGAGCATCAAAGGTCAGGTTAGCACCGTTTGAGCCTGAGAGGTACATAGTCAGCTCGTTACGCAGCACAAGATGGGGTATCCAAAGTACCAGTCTGATCCCAGCCTTGAATCGCAGCTGCAATGGAGTTGAGGATGATCGTGTAGTATAGTGCCCAAGGATGATGCCAGCGACGAGTGATCTCCTCACGAAGTACATGTCTATCCTGTTCATCAAGCTCCGGGATTGAGTTTGCCTCTGCTGGCTTCTGTCCAGCGAGTGCACCCTTCTTTAACAGTGGGAGGATGTCGGTTAGGTTGTGCTGATTGGCATATTCCTCCACATTAGCCATTAGCTCGTCATGGGACAGACCGTCCAGGGGATTTTTGATCCTGCGATATTCATGAGCTCTGAGCTTGAAGAAAGAGACACTACTACTTACTCTCCCGTCACATTCTCAGTCATGCTATGTTTCCCCCATGTCCGTCAGTATTGCTCTTCCCACGCGGCAAATATGCTCGCCTTCAGAACTTACCCACCGACCACATCGTGGGTGGCCCGTGTAGCCATGCTTGGCTACAGATATATTCACAAACGATGTAAATCTGAGGATTTTACTAGAAAATCTTGATTAGGTAGTAAAAGGAGAGATAACAATAAAGAAGGGTGGAGTGTCGGAGAGTGTGGAGAGGATGGAGAAAAGGAAGGTGAGAAGAAGGTAAGAGTGGGCAGTTTCGATTGCAGCGAGGGGTTTGCACTCGTCTTACGAATGGAACTTTCCGCTGAACCTTTTACGACGTCCTCACAAGCAGGGTGGGCTTCGTATTTATCAGCGCTATGTACTTCTTGAACTGCTTCCTGCCCAAAACCCAGCAACGACGAGCCAAGTCAGCTACAGGGATAGAGAGCCACTCAGCTCTTCACTCCACAGACCTTCGACCTTGCTCGGATACATTTGGACCCACCGCTACTACCTCGACCAGCATGGTCGTCGGACTGGAGTTGCTTTGTACAAACTGCCGAGAAAAGAGTCCGGTGCGGTGGCTTATCGCGAGCGATTTCAGCCCATGCAGTCAGCATTAGAACAAGACGACAGAAGTCACTAGGGTTGCGATGCACCACTCCACCCAGAAACTTGCATACAGACACCGAAGATTGCCCCGCAAGGGGATCATCTGACCGGGCTAGCGTGTGGCTTAAATTATAGCCAATTTGAAAGAGCGGGGGCAAGACGCCGCCCGTCAAGGCGCAAGCCAAATCTTGGGCCAATCCCAAAGCGGCAGTTCTCGGACACTTGAGTCTTTGTCTTGTTGGCTCAGCTGCTGCATGAGGACTCTTAGCTTCTGGCGTGGTCCAATACGAGGCTGTCAGCACTTCGACCGGAAATAAGAGGGTGGAAGTAATAGAGCGGCACGACACGAAGACGACGGATAAGAATGGCGTCAGGCCTTACGTTTCCCCGCATTCAAGAGTTGTGCAGCCTCATGGTGGGAACTTAGATCCAGCTCGGTGTGACGTTGCCCCATATATTAGCCCGTGTGATCAAGAGCCGCTTGGCTCTCCAAAAGTTTATGTTCCTGGAACCTGAAAAAGGCGCTGGCAAAGTCAAGTTCCTTGGGCATTGGAAGTAGGAGCCTGCCGTGGAGATACAGCAAGAAATGCCATGATAAGCTTCGGAACATGCTCCTCCTACTAAAGACAAAGTCATAGCCCCGCGCCTGTTTTTTAGGTATCTGCTGTGAGATGTCTCCTCTCCAACTAGCCAATCCCCCTTCAAATTCAACGTAGATTTCCCTTCCTCCACAGCTCGCTATACTGTAACTGGGGCGCTGGCGGAACCCAAAACATATCCGTGGTAGTTCATCCACTGGGTCCGGCTCCTCGAACTCCTTGAGCTCTATCTGCTCGAGCATAGTACTCTCCCATCCGCTACGCCAGAGCCACAACAGCCCTCTCGCTTTCTCACGATAATGATATTCGGTTGTTGATGTGATTACGAAAGTTTTCAGGGTGGATCTATAATCACATGAAAATTTATTGCTCTATCATGTATAATACGCTAGAAAAGAAGTACGCTATCTAAGCTGGAGAAGCCTGCGGCCACGCCCCCCTCATTCACTTCTTTGCCTTTGGTTCTCAACAACCATCCGCCCTGGTCATTATGGAGAACCTTGCCGGTGTTGTCCCACAAGATAGTACCATAAACACCCAGCTCGGAGATCACGTTGCCACGGAGGACTTCTCCGTCATTCCGTAGAGCGACATTCACAGCATCGGGCGCGGGATTGATGAGCTCCATCAGCACCCAGCCCTTCCAGTCTGTCTCTGGAATAGATTGAAGGAAGCCTGGAATCTCAGCTTTATAGATGTTGTTACCACCACCTTCTCGCTGGGGCTTGAGAACATGGTTCAGGGCTGTCTCGGCGTTGAGAGCCAGATTCCGACCTTGACTGTTGGCTGAGAGGTCATATTGTGGAGCAAATGTCTCTCGCAGTCTCGCGATCACTGTAGGATCAGTGCCTTTAAGGAAGCTTGAAAGGTGATCAGGGCCCGTCGGCTCTGCGAGCACTTGTTGGACCTTTTTGCAGCCAGCCAATTGGTTGAGCACGGTGGGACACTTGATAGCCGCGGAGCGTTCCAGGTGTACTCGGGCATCCCAGTCACGACTAGATTTGTATTCATCGGGTGAATAGTAAGCACGAAGATAGACAGTTGTCACTTCGAATGCGGATGACGGAGAGTAAGGAGGGCGATAGATCAAGGGCCGAGAAGGGTTGGAGTCAGATACTGATGTTTGATCAAAGAGCTCGCTGCTGCGAACACGGAAGACAGGAATCTGATGGAACCCTGTAAGCCGCTTTGAGAGGGCATGTTGGTCGAAGACGTTCCTTTCTCCGTCCTGGACTACAAAAATAACACACAAGGGAAGCTCAGGTGTAGACTTTGATGATCCATAAGCCTTGTGTGCCGTTGCCAAACCTCCTGCAAGAGTCTCGACGGATGTATTTTCGGGTGGTACGCCGGATTGTAGGAGCGGGTGAGGTGGGTAGGTGATTGGGGTACCCGGGGGGGACGTAAGGAGCTCCGTATGCAGAGATCTCACAAGAGCTGACAGTCCTCCAAATGACGACGAAATTGTGTTGAACTCAACTTGCTTCAACGCTGGAGCACGGTTGGGCGCAACATGGGCCATATAATCAGAACGGTAGAGGCCTAAGGACAGGTTCTGGACATATCCTTCCTTTTGTACCGCCAAATGAGTTTTCCAGAGGTTCGCAACAAAGTCGTCCACATCAATTAGCCTGCAAAAAGGGGTGAATTTTAGCCGAGGGACCGCAATGATTGATCAGAATGTATTCTTACTCTCCCATGACCTTCCCCAGCCATTCCTCATTGCAGGTGATTGCAGCATATAGTTGGTTGTATACGGTCTGTAAAGCTTGAGCTTCCTCGAAGCAGGCTTTCGGAAAAGGGCTGGGGAAGAGTGTCACTGGAGCGTTTGTTGCTAACACTCGATTTGAATCTGCGCCAGCGGGAAGGGCAGTTGGACTTGGTCGGACTGCCAGGCCATTTTGGATTGCCCAGTCTTTGGTCGTAGTGACTAAGTGCTCTTGCTGAGCTGGGGTTAGGTCAGGGGGTAATTGGTGTAGATTGACTCGGCCATGATCCTTAGCAAATAAAGCAACGCCCTGATGGGAGAGAGACTGAGCGCTGTACTCCGTACTCAGAGCAACTTTATCGGAGTCTCCCCGCGGAATGATTTGTCATCAGCATAACCCCACCTGACCGCCCAGGCCACCGCTTTATATTAATGCACACCGCCCCAATTATTACAGGCAGAATATATCCTTACCCCATCCCAAATAAAGAACCAACATTTGTCGAAGGTCCACTCTCTGCTTTTCTTCAAGCCTAGTCCCATCCGTCCTGTCTATTATTTCCTACGCTGAAACTAATATTTCTTTGATTCATTTGTTCCCCACTCCCTATACCTGAAGTCCCACCACTCGAGGTTTCTTTTCAAAGAACTGGCCTACCCGCCGAGCGTCGCACCGGGGGCCATCCACTGGTGAGATATATGAAACGCGTGCCGTGAAACCTTGAACTATGGGCTGACTGTGTAATAGGCCCCCATGAAAATACCATGGCTGCCTCAACCCAAGATCCGGTCCACTGGGGAGTTGATGAGGTTGTTACCTTCCTCTGCAACCCAGAGGCAGCTCCATGGGCTGACTCCGCTAATTCGCCGCGACCAAACCCTGTCGCTCTCGAGACTGCACTTCGCGAAAATTTCATAAATGGAGAAGCACTGCTTCATCATGTTGATAAGGAGGCCCTCAAGGACGACATGGGTATCAAAGCTCTCGGTCATCGCAGTAGTGTCCTGAGAGCGATTGATTGGTTGCGGCTTCGATCCCCGAAATATCGCATGTCAAAGCAGGCTATTTCTTTGTTGAACGAAATACCCTCGACTGAAATCACCGTGTCGCCGGTTCCCTCCCACTGTGTTTCGTCATCTCTGGACCCTCCGAGCCAGGCCCCTTCTGTACCCTCTGGCGTAGAACCTGCACCAGCAGCTACGAAAGAGAAGCGCCGGGTAGCACCGGTCCAAGTTTTTGTGCCAGGTGGACAAAGAGTACGAGAAGGCAGTATTCAGAAAGAACAATCACCTTCCAACCTTCAAATGATGTTGACCTATGAGCACGTCCTCTTACCGCACACCCACCCTGAAAACTCTGGAAGCACTGCTTCAAGGGTAGCTACTGGTGAAAGGAGACATCAGCTTTCAATTTGTGGTTCACCAGTGGCCGAAAATCCGATGTTGAATGACAATTTTCCGGCCATGCCGGTTTCTCAGGACAGATCAAGTGAGCTTACCGCAAAGGATCATGCTTTTTACGAAAGAATACTCCAGAAGTATCCTCCCAAGGAGGATGAGGATGATATCATTCTTCCAGCTTATGGAGAATCTGGTTCAGACGGCCATTACGATGAGGAGACGTGGGAGGAAATCGTCGATGAGAACCCAGACATTCACCAGTCCAAATCTGCTCTTCTACGTGATGAGTGTGATGCTGTGATCTCGAAATACATGGCAGAGTACGTGGAAAAGTGGAAGACTGAGCGTTTGCCGCGGGAGAAACCATATGCCCGAGCATTGTGGCTGCAAGCCCGGGAAGATAATATGGTCGAGGACTACAAGCGCGACTACCTGGGCCAACTCGACGTTCTTCGAGATCGCTTAGAAAAGCTGAAAGCAGCCATTCTCGCTGTTGCATACAGATCACCTGCCCTTTTGCGAAAGGCCTGCGGTAGTATGGAACTGACCCTCAGTCAGATATGCCATGAAAGTTGGAAGTTGAAAATCATGAACCTCGAAATGTGCCCACCTCCTGTTTCCCTCCCGCCAAGGACTTCTCGCCCTCGAAAGGAACATGTCGGTGATGTTGAAGAAGAATCTTTGGGCTCTGACTCGGATTCAGTAGCCGATGATGAGGCCTCCACCGGCGATTCTGGTTCTGATTTTGGAGATGAGGCTCCAAGAAATTTACAGCATGCTGTACCGGGAATGTCCTCTGTCACCGCTCTAGCATCCGATGATAGCGAAGGAGGCTTTGTTGCCAACAAGCGGCGACGTATGATTGGAAGCCATGAAGAGGACGGAGCCAGCACTGAACTCAGCCTGCCTGGGCCTTTTATGGAGCTTGATGATGGTGCTGTACAGCATAGTCACTCACCCCCGGTGGTGGCTAGAGCGAGCCTAGCCCTGTCAGAACTACAGGAAACTGACCAGGCAGACGAGATGTCGATTGAGACACCGCCTCTAAATCCAACTCTGGCAGCAAGTCCACAAGATGTTGACATCGAAGATGAATTGCTCGTGGAGACACCTCCCCTGAATCCGGTGAATCCGCCACAACAGCCCGCTCTGAGGATAAAACTTAAAGTCTCGTCGCCTCCAGCATCCGCGGATGATGAATCCATGCGACCTCAGCAGAGAAAGTCCCATTCGCCGGCACTGTCCATCAAAAACCATGATAGGGACGCGGTCCGCCCGAATATGGACGATATTGATCTTTTCGACACGTTATCCAGCTTGAGCTGGAACACTGTCCAGGCTGAGAAGGATCGCATCCGGCTGCTGGCAAAGAGCATCATAGGCTTACCATCAGAGGAGGTCAAGAGCTTTGGGTCTTACATGGAAGCACTTTTCGACCCTATCTACCTTGATCAAGTTCAAGAAGCACTGCAAGCAATGCTCAAGAATGAACGTTGTCTGCTTGACAGAACCGAAGATGACAGTAGATCCGCAATGCGGCTGGGTGCTCTCTTCGTATCTTGGCACCATTGCGTTATGTTGAGTCCCCAGGGAATCGGCAAAGAACGTCTCCAAAAAGCTCTCCAAGCCCTCGAAGCGGCTGATGGCCCATCAAGGTTCATGGTTTTCCTTCACCTGCTCAAGAAGCTGTTTTCTTCTTTCAAAGTTTGGCATACACAACGAAAGCCCCTAAGTGAAAGCCATGGCATGTCTTCCGAGTTGGCGGAGTTCGACAGGACCTCAAAGAAGAGAAAAAAGAAGCCTAACTCAAAATCCGGCCTGAAATTACCTGGTCCGAGAATGCTCAGTAATATGCAGAAAGATGCACAAGAACGACAAGCGAAGCAGAGCAAAGACAGAGAGCTACTCAGGATGGCCCGTGAAAGCCAGGGTCTGAGCAACAGCGACGCAGACGGGCAAGCTGTGACATTCAAGGATCCTGTCATCTATCTGCACCCCCAGCTGGGCAAATATGTCAAGCCGCATCAACTGACGGGAATACAGTTTATGTGGAGAGAACTTATCGAGGCCAACAACCAGCAAGGTTGTCTGCTTGCTCATGTCATGGGGCTGGGCAAGACAATGCAGATGTAAGATTTAATTCGAATCCCCCATATGTTTCACAGGTTTTTGGATCAAATGTCTGATCTCTGAATAGTATATCCCTTTTGGTCACTATTGCTGCAGCTGCTACCTCGGACAACCCACAGATTCGGAAACAGGTTCCGCAAAGGTTCCATCGCTCCCAGACTATTATTTTATGTCCATCGTCCGTGGTTCAAAATTGGGTCGAAGAATTTTCCATCTGGACACCATCTGATCACCACCTCGGACCAATTCGGGAGATCATCTCCCGAGGAAAGAACATGGAAATGGCTGAGAGGCTTAGAACGATCAATTCCTGGAATGAAGAGGGGGGCGTTCTCATCATGAGCTATGAGATGCTCCGTATGCTCATCTTGAACAAATCAACTAAGGTTGGGAGATCCCTCTCCCCCGAGGATCATGGGATGGTTAAACACTGTCTCCTATCGAGGCCGAATATTGTCATCGCAGATGAGGCTCACAAACTGAAGAGTGAGAAGTCGGCCATTACCCAAGTTGCCTGTCGGTTTGAATCGACGAGTCGTATTGCTGTGACTGGGTCACCACTCGCAAACCATCTTTCCGAGTACTACCAAATGGTTGAATGGGTTGCGCCTGGCTATCTGGAAGACCCAGCCATATTCAAAAGGAAGTTCATGGATCCCATTCAGGCGGGGTCTTACATTGACAGCACGGTCAGCCAACAAAGGGAAAGCTTGATTTCCTTACAGCTTCTCAACGGGATTCTGGCCCCCAAGGTTCTCAGGGCTGACACCTCTGTGATTGCATCAGATCTTCCTGCAAAAACGGAGTTTGTTCTTACAATTCCTTTGACGGAATTACAGAGAAAGGCTTATGATATTTTTGTGGACTGTGCTAGATCTGGAGATGGGGACGTCAGCATGAAGCTATGGTCGTGGCTGGCAATTATGCAACTTTGTTGCAACCATCCCTCCCCCTTCCGTGAGAAACTCGCCGATCGGTTGAAACAGCCGGAGGATTTTGAGAGCCCATCAATCTTGTCTGGATCAATCCAAGACGCTGGACTTCCAAAGGATCTCATCTCCCGCATAGAATCGCTTTTCAGCAAGTATCCTGACATCAAAGACTCCACGTTATCCAACCGCGCTGTTCTTCTCGATCAGATTCTTGACCTGTCAATCCAAGCCGGGGACAAGGTTTTAATCTTCACTCAGAGCATTCCAACTATGGATTACCTTGATCTCATGTTGAAGAAGCGTGGACGACAGTATCAACGTATCGATGGCTCGATGCTTGGGTCAGACCGCCAGGTCGCAACGAAGCAGTTCAACACCAATGGGGAAGAACAAGTACTCTTGATCTCCACTCGAGCTGGTGGCGTGGGCCTCAACATGTTTGGTGCAAACCGTGTTGTGATTTTCGATTTTCTCTTCAATCCTATGTGGGAAGAGCAGGCTGTTGGCCGCGCATACCGCCTGGGTCAGAAAAAGCCAGTTTTCGTCTATCGCTTCATTGCTGGTGGTACCTTCGAGGAGCTTATTTTTAACAGCGCTGTATTTAAACGACAACTTGCCGTTCGCGTGGTGGACAAGAAGACTGTTGTGCGAGAAAGTTCGAGAAGAACTTCGCAGTATCTCTTCCCCGTGAAGAATGTGCAGAGGGACGAACACTATGATGTTCTTGGAAAGGATCGTCAGGTCCTTGATCAAATTCTCGAAGGGGAATACAGTGAGGTTGTTCTCAAAGCGACCTTGTCGCATATTCAAGACAACGAGAAAGACCATCTCACCGAGGCCGAGAGCCGCCGCGTCGAGAACGAACTTAGAATGGAACGACTGAAACGCTCCGATCCGGAAGCCTACCAGACTGAGATGAAGAGACGCGAAGATGCTGAAAGAGCGCGTCAACAAGCAGAGGCTCGTGGAAAGGACAAGGAACGATGGGAAAAAATGCAAGAGCAGCAACGCTTGATCCAGTTCGACCAGAATCATCAGCAGCAAGAAGTCGTGTTGCAGCAACGTTTTGCCTCTCTCAATCCAGGGCCATATTCACCTGAGATCGGAAGCAGATCAGCTGTGCCCGTTTCTACTAGTGGCGTAGCGAAGCTTGTCCCGCCCTTTTCGGCGGCCAAGTCTACTCCTGTTGCACAAAGCCAGATGTTATTCCCTAGATATCTACAGAGTTCATCCTCTATGCTGCGAGCAAGCTCACCCGACCGACCGGAATCTCCTTCGGAATATGCACGCAGTTCCTCGTCACTGCAGCAAGCTGATCGCTCGAGATCTCAACAAGCTCATGTGGTACCGAACTACAACGAAGTTATCGTGATTGAAGACTATTCAGCGCCACCTACTGCGCCTACTAATATCTCGGATGCTGCCCCAGCAACTTCTCCAAGACCCCATTCTGCTACTTCACCTGCTCCAAATACCCATGGTGATGGTAGTCGAGAGAAGACCAGCAAGGCAAACCCTGCGGATATCGGTCAGAATACGCCGGCACCGACAAATCAGGACAAACCCGAGAAGCCGATGGGGCCTAAGCCAAGCCCATCGGTGGTTTCCAGCGAGGACGCACCGGTTGAGATGATTGAGAAAAGGTAGGGTGGAGTTTGAGCACAACCAATCTACCAAACCTGTCCTTCATGACACTTCAAGCTCCTACCAGGAGAAGCCCGCGGATGACACCGCAAGTTCCAATCTGACCACATCTACGAAGTAACAGTCTTCACATACCTTTGGACTAGATAGCGATTAGTTATATCGCGTCCAGCCAAGGCGAGTCGATGGACATCGGCAACGGCGAATAGGTGGATTACAGTGAACATGCTCGTTGCTTAATCCTGAATGTTCCAGCCCTTGCATTCTCTCCATGCATTTTGCATTTCTTTTTGCTGTACAAGTGATACCCGTGATACCCCATAATGCGAATTCTTTTGTGAACCACCCATTAAAACTGCGTGACTGGTAAAGTCCGGATTTTGCCTCTGCGTTAGATCTAATTACCACACACACCTCAGCTATGCAGCATCCTAATGCGATTAATTTTCCAGTGAATTCCTATGAAAAGGTAGCTTTAAGTGTAGAATACTTGCAGTATAGAGCATTATTGGTCCTGCAAACTCATCAAACTTATCACATCCCATAAACGCCGAGTTATCGGCAAACAATAAGTGGCCCACTTCATACGCGAAGTGGAACTGCTTATCTTCCCCGCAAATAAATACGCCCGCTTATCTTGCTCGGTCCTTCGGGCTCGAAACCCATCCACCTTCCCTTCCCACAAAGATGCACCATGGCGGCCATCTCGAGAGCTCGGACGGGCTGCTGGACATGTCGTGCGCGCCGAATCAAGTGCGACGGTATTGTTCATCCGGCTTCGATTGGCCTCAATTGATACATAGCACTAACCCGAATGTCATAGAAAATCACCCAATCTGCCGCCGCTGTGCCCGTAACAATAGCCCTTGTGGATACGGAGTCCGTCTAACATGGCATGAAGAGTCTATTGCTCGCGGGGTATGCCATGGACGGGCAGGAGTCTGGTCGAAGCGAGGCGATACCGATCGAGGGCAGGCTGAAGGGAAATCGCGACAGGGGGAGGACACAAAAGGCAGACCAGTCCGACAGAAGGAACAGATGGATTCTTCTAGTCGGCATTGGATGTTTCTGAACACGACAATTGGCGATCTTGAGGTTCACTTTGACGGTACAATACCCAAGGCATCTCGACTACACAGGACATTTCCCGACTCCAGGCCGTTGTCTCCCTGGCTGAGCACAATCCCAAATGGCGGCAGGCGATCAGAGTGCGATCCGGTCCTCATGTCATATTTCGAAAATATAATCTGCAGCAGCTCTACCTTGGTAGATAATGCTCATTACAACCCCTATCGATATCTCATTCTACCCATGGCCTTAGAGACCGAAGGACTTTATCATGCGACGCTAGCTATTGCAGCCAATACCATGCGCCTTTCAGACCCGAGATATCAGTTGCCAGCACTGGAGCACCATCATTGCGCATTAAGTCATCTCAGAGGTTTATTGACTCATGACACATGGGGAGAAAAAGAGCTGGATGAGATGCTGGGACTTGTCCTCATGCTCTGCTGGTTTGATGTAAGTTTCCAGCTTCTCGAGTTGCTTTTCAGCATACTTATGAGTTCTAGATCTCAGATAATAGTCGACCATCATGGTTTACCCATCTCAATGGGTTCCAAGACTTGATACATACGCGACAACAACGCCCTGGCCGCTCCATCCACAGCCAGGAACTATCAAGTTTCTTCAATCGCTACTTTGCCTTTCATCTTGTCCTTGCCCGAACAGCATTCCGTGTCAAGCCCACGACTTGCCAAATATCAATTTTACCAGACTCTTCTATCGAGTCTCCCGATATCATTGATCCATATATGGGATTCAGCCACTCACTTTTACTACTCATCAACCAGGTGACTGAGCTTGCCTGGGTCAGAGAAGATGCAAACGATAAGATAACATTATCTACAGTTTATCAGCTAAAACAAGACCTCGAAAATCTCCAGCAAAGACTACCAACTGAACAGATTGACCCAGACACAGAATGCGCTGCAATTGCAGAAGCGAACCGACTCGGGGCACTTCTTCTGCTTCACGAAACCTGCTCGCCAACCGCCTCAAACAGGAACTCTTGTCTTCCATCTCTCAATCTAGAAGAAAGGGGTGATTGTGTCGAGCAAATATTGAGTCTCATCTTGGCAAAAAAAGCAAATATGATGCGCACTGCAGTCTTGCCGCTGTGGCCCTTGTTTTTGGCGGGCTGTTGTGCTCGTGAGGAGGATCAACGGGTGATTGTGCTGCAGCTCTTTGAGGAACTAAGTGGAATTCGTAGATTCGGGGTACGTGTCTCTCCCTTACTATCTAATGGTAACGATATGTGGTGGACTCACAACTATTGGGAGACAGAACATTGCACCCGCTATGGAAGTTGTTGAGATGGTTTGGCGACAGCGAGATTTGTCCGTACAGGACGAGCGAAAGCGCCAAAGAGGCGAGAATCAAAGTAAAAAGGATCCTTTACAGGGCGCCCGATTTTCCTGGGAACATGCCATGGTGATGCTGGGAGACTGGAAACTAAGTTTGACATAATTCGCCGTACGAAATCCAATTTGAAAGAACATCATAAGAGCTCTCACCACATTGAGCCGAGGACAGGTTCTCTTTTCGCATTCAAATTAGCAAAAAATCACAGCGACGGTACGAAGACCCCAGGTGCTGGAGTTATGTTCGATGCGGTCGGTGGTGTTGCCAAAGGCTTTGTTTTACGATCCTATATCCTGACTACCAACCCTATCACGAAGAGTGTGGATGGTGCGATGCTTAGCGAAGAGGTGCGGTCGATTACTTCTACGCATTTGAGCAGTGAAGCCAGAAACGCCAATGGATCCATATATATTTGGAATTAACTGTTTCATAACGCAATTCATGTCATTGAGATCATAGCCTAGAAGTCCTACTTCTTTCACGAGCGTGTCGTCCTCTCCATCCTGTGAGATCATCTAATTCTAATTCAGGGTCCATATGAGCGAGATTCTTCGCCTCAACCTTCTGCCCAGCGCGCCACTGCCACTTGCCCGCAATATCCGCATTTAGTGTTCCCTCAAGCAAATCCGCTACATACTTCCCAATGACAGGGAGGAATTTAAACCCATGCGCTGACCCGCCAGCTGCGAGAAATAGTCGTTGATAGGTCGGATGAGACGTGACAAGGAAGTGCCGATCTGCCGTATCGGCATCCCAGCAGAGACGAGTATAGCAGAAAGGCCGGTCCGCCAGCTCGGGCAGAACACGCCGTAGGTTTCGGCGCATCTGAGCTTCGATTTCAAGAGGAAGGCCGTCCTTTGGCGCTTGGACAAAGGTATGTGGAATCGAAGTTGTAATCTTGGAAATTGCGTCCCGTCGCGTATTGGTAATGAACTGACTGTGGGCAATCTTGAAGACCCCGTCTTTCTGCGGAGGGAAGAAATAGCCCAGCTCCAGGTTGTCCATGATTGGGAAAGAGGAATAGTGGTTTGTCTCGGCAGGGGTGAGCTGGATATGCGCAACACTGTGGCCCTTCGCGGTTAATTGGCCTTGCACATCTAATAGAGACGGTGTCCAGGCTCCAGCAGCAAGAACCACCAGGTCGGCCTCGTATATGGTGCCATCTGCAGTGAGGGCACCTTTGCATTCGCCGGTTGAGTCGTCGAATATCAATTGTCGCACATAACCTTTTGTCTCTCCTGAAATATACTCGACGCCGTTCCTCTGCGCGGCGTTGGCCATCCGCTCCAGAGCCTGACCGGCCGCTGCCCAGCCAGCCGTCGGATTCCAGACATTGATATTCCACCCATCCAGCTTGCCAGTGACGACAGGAAAGCGAGTACGAATCTGCTCCGGAGTCAGAAGCTCAATGCCTTTCACGCCAAGCTTCCGACACGTTTCGATAGAGCCCTCCACAAACGGCTTTGACAAGTTGGCCGCACTCAGAATCCATCCAGGTACGTGATAGAGTCCGCTGAACAATGGCCACGACCGCCACGCGCAAATGGACTCGATTCCCAATCGCGCATACAGCGGCTCGTTATAGTCGCTGCGAATAATCTTGCTGATATCGGTCGAGGCGGCTTCACACGAGGGCGGGGGGTATCGGTCTAATACGCGAATGGAGGTATAGCCACGCTGTGAGAGATGGTATGCAGTCGAGGTGCCGAAGCAACCGGCGCCGATGATAAGGATCCTCGTATCTTTGTCCATTGTCGTATCTGATTCATACTTCGTGCTTTGGTCCTCTCCAAACCTTTGCGAGCGGCGCGCTCGTTATTTATTGCGGCGTTTTGCTGGCGCCCAACTCGGTTGGAGCTTCCTGGCGCGCAGGGCAGCGGATTGCGACCATGTTTGGGTGTACTCCGAGTGGGGTGATAGTTCGTCGTTAATTTCTGTGGTGATTTCGTTCCGACCTTCTGTCATTTTTGTTCTCCGCAATCGCGCAGATAAGACCTCGGCAATCCTCCGATGTGGAGTCCGTTCCGACCTTCTCAAGTTGGACTGCGTCCGGAGTCGATTCCCCGCATCTGCCCTTGTCCACGCGGTTATTCTTCGTGCCTCTGATAAGCCCTGTTCCGCTACGGTGGCCAAGATAATGGATAACACACTAGTTGTAGGATTGGGAACGCTGCCACCGCCAAAGTGAGCCGTTCGCCGACAACTTTGGTATACGAAAAGAAGAGCTGGAGGAGAAGTCAAAGGTTAGAAGTCGAAGACACCGCTGATACACGATTATAATTTAGATCTGTCTTAACAAACTAAAGAAGCACTTGTAGTTGCACACAATAGTACTCTAGTACGTATATCTAAACGCTCGCTTCTCGCGATCAGTCAAGTCGGAAAACGCAGCAGCCTCGGATGGCACCACATCCAGCTGTGGACCCTCCTTCTTATCGCGATTGTGATTCTCCCAGCGGCAGAGCACTCCATAGGCAATGATAGAAGCAATCGCCACAACAAGACAGGCCAGGAGGCCCTCGTAGCCTCGCGAATATGAGGGGGCATCCTCGGCACGGAAGACTTGTGGGCCAATAATGTTGCCAACGCAGTAAGCCAAGAAGAAGATGGCGTTCATGGTCAGTTTCTTGGAATGCCCGCTAGTGTTGGCCATCGGCAGTGAGGTCGATAGCACATATGGTGCCCAGTAGGTGTAGAAGACGTAGTACGAAGCCAGCAGCCCATGCTGGTTCTCGCGCGGCAATTTCCACATTAGGATGGCACAAACCATTGGCACCAGGTTAGCGATAGCAATAATGGCACATCGAGAATTGCGCATGTTGGCCGCGAGAAATCCGAGCATGATTTGCCAGACGGTTGCTAAAACACCCGTTGGAATTCCTAGCACTGTAGTAATGAGCCGAGAATACCCCAGCCCTGTCACTATGATGGCGGAGAAGGTCACCAAGCCACCATTCGGAATGTTCTGTGCCAGGGAGAACAATGCAAGTAGCCATGTTTTGGGATCAAGCAAGCACTCGCGCACTTGATACCACTTGATAGTCTTGTCTTCCATACCGGTATTGTTATCCTTGACGCGCTCGAGGCAGACAAACTTCTCGCGATCAGAGAAGTACCAACACTGCACGGGAGAGTCCGGCAAAAAGAAGTAAAGAACTGCTGCCCAGAGGAGGGAGAATCCTCCTAGCACCAGGAACAGAAGTCGCCAGGGAGCCAAGACTGTGTTTGTATGGCCAATGCCGTAGCTCACCAGGCCCGAGAATACAGACGACAGCTGATTAAACCAGAAGGCAACTCGGAGCGGCTGCTCACTTGTCTTCCACCACATCACCGTCAAAATACTGGAGATTGGAAACACAGAGGCTTCCAGCATCCCCATCAAGAATCGTACGGTGGCTAAACCCGCAAAGTTCTGCGTTGCCGCTGTGCAGAGCATCAGCACAGCCCATCCTGCCACCATTCCCACATAGAGCTTGGCGACTGGAAGCCGTTGAATGAGAAGTGCGGCAGGATACTCAAACGTCAGGTAGCCGAAGTAGAAGATCGAGCCCACCCATGAGTATTGATTGCCGATCAAATGGGTATCCTTCGTCATCCCATAGATGGCTGCATTGGAAATAATGACTTTGTCAATGGCAGCCAGGACCACCGTCACCATGATGAGTGGGATGAGAATGAGATCGATCTTCCATAGCACACGCCGCGCCTCGCCCACGGAGATGGGCTCCGCGGCGATGGCTGGGTCCAAGTGAGCAAGGAACTGCGCTGCAACATCGTGGCTGCTGTTTTGGGTTCGCGAGGCAATAATATCTCCAGCCTGGTACTTTTCGTGCTCTAGAGCAATCTGAAGATCCGGCATTGTAGCCTCTTTGTCGTCTGCCATATCGGCAGGCACGAATTTGGAAGTGTTTGAGGAACAAAAGCACAGAGCAGCCAGTATAGAAGAAGATGAATCTGACGCCCCGGACAGATCTGCCAGTGACAGATTGTCTTATAGAAAATACGCTGCGAACAAACGCGCAACCCGGCCGTTTGGTTCTGGTGATTTAGGGTTTGCGCTGTGGGAAGGTCAGAGCGAGATAAGGCCTTCTCCACATCTCCCCCCTCACGCCCGTTCGAGGAACGCCGTCGAGGTCCGACCAGCTTGTCAAAATGGACCCTGCCCAGGCGCACAGCATGATCGCTCTCGCTCCGACCTACTGGATGGTGCCGGTCGGCAATCATAAAAGGCAGCCTTGGTCCGCGTTCCTTTGAACAGCATCGACCGCACCGTACCCCCGTCATGTCTCCCCATAAGTTAGATGGCCCAAGCATAAAGATCGCCATCGGTAAGTCTGGCTGAATGTCGCATAAGAACAAAAGAAGTCCAAGACACATATGCGTTCTGACGAATCCATCATTATCTTTCTCATCTTAGCAACTGACCTTGTTCAGATCGCGGCGGTACTTTCACCGATTGTCTCGGCATCGTCGAGGGTCGCGACGAGGAGATCGTTGTTAAGCTACTCTCTCAAGACCCGGCCAACTATGCCGATGCTCCCATTGAAGGTATTCGGCGTATCCTCGAGCAGGCCACGGGCAAAATATTCCCTCGCGACCAACAGCTTACAACAGCGGACTTCTCCAATGTTAGCATTCGCATGGGAACAACAGTAGCCACAAACGCTTTGCTTGAACGAAAAGGAGAACGGCATGCACTCCTAATCACCAAAGGATTCAAAGATGCTCTGCGCATCGGAACTCAATCGCGTCCAAAGTTGTTTGCGCTGAACATCGAACGGCCTGATGTGTTGTACGAGGACGTTGTTGAAGTTGAAGAGCGCGTCACAATTGAAGATTACCAGCAAAATCCTATGCCCGATAAGGATAGTCTTCAAAACGCCTTGCAGTCAGACTCATGCCTGAAGCGAGGGGTCAGTGGTGAGGTGGTTCGCATCCTGGAGCCACTTGACGAGGAAAGAACAAGGCAGAGCCTTCGGGAACTGTATGAGAAAGGCTACCGCTCAATTGCAGTCTGCCTGGTGCATTCATACACATTCCAAGAGCATGAGCTGGCAATTGAGCGCATTTCCAGGGAGATCGGATTCACGCAAATCTCTTTGTCCAGCCAGCTACTTCCAATGATTAAGATGACCTCGCGGGGTGCCTCAGCTACTGCGGATGCCTATCTGACACCTGTAATCCAGCGATATATTGAAGGATTCCGGTCCGGATTCAAGGATGGACTGCGGGCAGCAGACACACGCTGCGAATTCATGCAGAGCGATGGCGGCTTAGCTAATTTCGAAAAGTATGTGAAGCACGGGATGATTGTGTCATTTTGTTCTAACATATGACTGCAGATTCACTGGTCTCCGAGCAATTTTGTCGGGACCTGCAGGTGGCGTTGTGGGGTACGCAGGGACATCTTTTGATGAGACAGATAGGAAACCTGTTATCGGGTAAGTGTTCCGTTCAAACTTTCCTGCAGTACGGGGCTAATCAAGGGTTTCAGTTTCGATATGGGCGGTACCAGTACTGATGTCTCTCGTTACGATGGCAAGCTGGAGCACACTTTCGAAAACACCATCTCAGGTGTGACGGTGATGGCACCCCAGTTAGATATCAACACAGTAGCCGCAGGTGGTGGTAGTATTCTCTTCTGGCGCCACGGGCTGTTCGTTGTTGGCCCCGAGTCTGCAGGTGCTCATCCGGGACCAGCTTGCTATCGCAAGGGTGGGCCTCTGACAGTGACTGATGCCAATCTGTTCCTTGGACGTCTTCTTCCGGAATACTTCCCCAAGATCTTTGGTTCTGGCGAGAATGAGCCACTTGATGTTGGGGTTACGCGACTAAAATTCAGCGAATTGGCAAATCAAATCAATGCAGAGACAAACCAGAACAAGACACCGGAGGAAATTGCTCTAGGCTTTATTGAAGTCGCGAACGAATCTATGGCGAAGCCTATTCGCGCTCTTACAGAGGCCCGGGGATATGACACCTCCGCGCACAATCTTGCATGCTTCGGCGGTGCCGGTGGACAACATGCTTGTGCCATTGCCTCCTCACTATCTATCGGGACAGTCATCATCCACCGATACTCATCTATCTTGTCGGCATATGGAATGGCTCTCGCAGATGTTGTTCACGAGGCCCAAGAGCCAGCATCCGGTGTTCTGGACCAAACAGCAATGCAAAGCATTGCTCTGCGTATTTCTGCGCTGAAATCTAGAGTTAGCACTGCCTTGAGCACTGACGGAATTGACGAGACTCAAATTCAGCATGAAGTCTACCTCAACCTGCGCTACCAGGGCACCGATAACACCCTTATGGTCCTAGAGCCTGAGCACGGAGACTTTCTTACCGAGTTTGTCAGAGAGCATCAGCGTGAATTTTCATTCACTTTCCCCGGTCGCAACATCTTGGTTGAAGATATTCGCGTTCGTGGAGTTGGAAAGGCTACCTCAGTTGCTCCTGAAGCTCCCCAGAGAGAGCTCAAGTCAACTGTAAGAATCCCAGTTGCACCTGAGAAACACGACGATGCTTCATCTGTGTTCTTTGCGGGCGTAGGTCGGGTAACCACACCGGTCTTCTTCCTGAACAATTTGCCGCCAGGAAGTTTCATTCAGGGCCCAGCGATGATCATCGACAACACCCAAACTATCGTTGTTGAACCTAATGCGACTGCCACAATTCTGTCCCGCCATGTCATTCTGGACGTGAAATCATCAAAGACGCAAGCTTACGATGCTACAGTGGTAGATCCAATCAAGCTATCCATTTTTGGTCACCGTTTCATGTCGGTGGCGGATCAAATGAGTCGCATGTTCCAGAAGACCTCGGTTTCGACAAATATCAAAGAGCGGTTGGACTTTTCTTGTGCGGTCTTCTCCCCCGATGGAAAGTTGGTTGCCAATGCTCCGAATGTACCTGTACATTTGGGAAGTGAGTACTTCGATCAATGTCTTCAAAAGCAAGAAGAAATCTTATATTAATGCCCGATTAGGTATGGAATATGCCGTTCGGTATCAGCACGAGCAATATGGCGATGATTTGAAGCCCGGGGATCATATTCTGACAAACCATCCTCTTGCTGGAGGCACCCATCTCCCTGATATTACCATCATAACGCCAGTCTGGGACAACCAGGGTAGAAACATCATTTTCTACGTTGCATCTCGGGGTCACCATGGTAAGCAAAAGGGCCTGACCCCCTCATGGTCGAATTTTGCTAACAGGAAGTAGCTGAAATTGGCGGTATTGCCCCTGGATCTATGCCATCAGATAGCAAGATGCTCTACGAAGAAGGTGCCATGACGATGGGCTTCAAAGTTGTCTCCGAAGGACGCTTTGACGAGGCTATCGTTCGCAAATTCCTCTATGATGAGCCAGCTTCCTATCCCGGTTGCAGCGGCACCCGCACTTACAATGACAATGTCTCTGATTTAAAGGCAGCCATCGCCGCCAACCACAAAGGAGCCCAGCTCTTAGAGGGGCTGGTGACGGAGAATACTTTGGAGGTGGTACACTTCTATATGGATGCGATCAAGCGTAACGCTGAGGTAGCTGTCCGCGAGCTTTTGAAGTCTATTGGTCGCAAGAAACCGAATCAGTCTTTGCAATTTTCTGATTTCATGGATGATGGCACTGAGATAAAACTTGAGATCCGCATTGATGCTGAAACCGGCTCGGCCGATTTCGACTTCACGGGAACAGGTCGCGAAACTTTCAACTGTCTCAATGCGCCCAAGGCTATTGCTCATTCCGCTATTATCTATAGCTTGCGTGCTCTGATTGATGTGGATATTCCATTGAACCAGGGCTGTCTCGCCCCTATCAACGTCATTATTCCCCCGGGGACACTTCTCAACCCGTCTGGACACGCCGCTGTCTGTGCAGGCAACCCGATCACCTCACAGCGCATCACGGACGTTGTGTTAGGAGCGTTTGGCGCCTGTGCTGCTTCTCAAGGTTGCTGCAATATCATCTCCTTTGGCATGGGTGGTGTTGATCCAAAGACCGGCCTCGAGGTTCCTGGATTTGGTGTTGGCGAGACTATTTGTGGTGGCTCAGGCGCTGGTGCGTCCTGGCATGGCACCTCTGGCGTGCACGTACATATGACCAATACGCGCATCACCGATGCTGAAGTCTATGAGCTGCGGTATCCGGTAATCCTGCGTCAATTTTCGATCCGCACTGGATCTGGGGGCCAAGGACGCTTCCGTGGCGGCGATGGAGTCATCCGTGAGCTAGAATTCCGCATGCCACTATCGGTATCTATGCTTAGTGAGCGACGGGTCTACCGGCCGTATGGTTTGGAAGGGGGCGGTCCTGGCCAGGCGGGTCTGAATCTATACCTGAAGAAGGAGCTGGATGGCGCGGAGAGAATAATCAACATTGGTGGTAAGATGGAGCTTGAGGTGCAGTCGGGAGAACGGATCATTATTCACACGTGAGTGCCTTCCCATTTCTTAATTATTAGGAACAAATGCTCATTTCATGATTAGGCCGGGCGGCGGTGGTTGGGGGACTCCATCAGATGGGACAGAAACGAATCCCAGCAAGCATCCTGGAAATACATCGACTTTCCAGGTACGGGGCAGTGTACATGCCTTTAGCCAGACTGCAGAGGCAGCATCTTAAGGAAAACCTGAACAAGCTTTCGTTATAATCATGTACCAGCTTGGACGTATAGTTTTCAGTATCCCATATCCTTCATGTATCTGTGCAAAATGCCATTTTGCTTCCCAGTTTCCGCTGAATATTCGGAATTCTTCAGACATGCATTATTTTCAACTCGAGCGTCCTGCAGATCTATAGGAACACATTGTGAGTAGGAGCTAGCGGTGGTTCAACTGGAAGATCCTAGCAGTGGGTAGGATCTAGAGCAGAAAGCCACGCCAACAAACTCATCGCTGCAAAAGTTCGCTGTGCCGATCGGATCTTGGGGCTAACTTTACCCGCAGTGATCTTGGTTCATAGACGAGCCATGCCTTTTGATTCAACCAATCTGCTACCACCTCCGGAGGCTCGGCGAGCTCAAGGTCGAAGGTCCACAGCAGCGGTGAAAGCAGAACCCGTGCCTGAGCCAGAAATACTCTAAAAATGAGAGAGCGGGTCAGCCATACTGCAGCAACACTCTCACCAGGCAGTTCTCGGCAATCTTTAATCTATCATAGGGAAAACCATGACTGTTGGAACAGTAAAGGGAAACAGTAACTTACTTTCCTCCGATACAGTTCCGCGGTCCCATCGAAAATGGCTGGAAGGCGTCCAGACGATCGTTTGCAAGACTTAAATCATACCGCTCGTCTTCTTTGCTCAGGAACCTTTCTGGGTGGAACTCGAGGGGAGAAGTGAAGTTTTCCGGCCGTCTGTGTATATTGAATAAGCTCACTCCGACAACGGTATCCCTTGGGACAAAGTGGCCGTCAATCATTATCCCGCCATCCGGGGCGATGCGCGGAAGGCTTCCCGGTGTTGGATGATGCAGACGTAATGTTTCATTGATTACCGCATTGAGGTAGGGTAATGACTGAGTAGAGTCAACACGGATGTCGGCTTCGGTCTGAAACCCAGCGCTTCGGACCTCATTCACCAGCCGCCTGAAACAGCGCGGATCGCCGGACGAAAGCAGGTAGATCGCAGTAGTAACGGCGATGGTACCAAGCTGGGAATTGGCAATGACGACAGCGACACCGTTGGTGAGGACCTCACTTTTGGTGATGGTGCCTTTAGAAGGATGATTGCTATTTTCACTGATCCGATCAAGTATTGGTTCCATGAAATCCCCCGTGGAGATTCTGAATGTCCGGCCGCTAGGCGGCGGTCTATACGCTCAAAAGTTAGCTGGGTGTTGGCAATCCGCTGGCGGGCAGTAATACGGAGGAAAATCGATTGGAGGATGTGGTCGAGCGGGGAGAATCGGCTGAGACAGTTTCGGAGCGTGCTGAACCGAGCATGTAGAAAGAAACGGTAAATCCAGCCGGGAGTCTGGGTTGCGCTCGTTTCCTGCAGGGCTTGAGATGTCTCTCCCCAGGTGAGGTGGGAAATCATGTCAAAGATGGCGGAGCCAACGAATGCGTGGATATCGAGAATCCGTCCGTGGCCGAGCGCCTCTTCTTTCAACCGGTGGATGAATTGCCCACTATAGTCCTAGATGGTCTGAGACTGCTCCCTCAACGCCTTGTCGGAAAAGGCGTTGATGAACGCGCCTCGAATTCGGCGGTGATCATCTCCCAGCGCCGTGAAGAGCGAGTTCGCTCCATTCAATGGGGGCGTTTGACTGCGGGGGTCTTTAAGCAACTGAGGGCGTGCTCCATATATGTCTTTCCATGCCGCTGGCGAGATGAACGAGAGCTCATCCGGAGCAATGCGGATGACCGAGCCATAGCGGTTATGGAAATCATCCATGGAGTGCCAGACATCGCCTTTGATAACATGGTACGCCCATGGAATGCGCGAAATTGCCCAGAGCTTTGGACCGGGAAATCTGGCCAGAGGGTGGAAAAAGACCAGATAAACTGACCAGATGACAAAAGCCTTGAAATAACATACACATTAGCATGTGCCCCTCCATGCGAACCTCGACATCAAGCTCACCAAGATCAGTACCAGGACCGCAATGATCGAGACAAGTGCAATCCCTGGACCGGGCCCGTGATCAGGTGCACTGCGGTCCGTGTCGTCTCATGCGTCCAGTCAATAATGGGTGGTGCTAAAATCCGTGGCTCTTCAATCGGTGCCATGCCCTCAAAGCCAGGGTGAATGAGCACGACGGCCCCTCGCTGGTTGAATTCATCCCAGACGGGACGAAAGATCGGGTGGCCCAGGTATCGACCGGCATAGCTGCTAAAGATCACGACTCCATCAGCCTGAAGTTCGTTCAAGCTGTACCTCATCTCTTCAATGCAGGTATCTGTCTGATCCATCGGGGGAAGCGTCGCAAAGAACCCGATTCGGTCTGGGTGAGCGTCCCGCAACTTGGCTGTATAGTCATTGATCTCACGACAGATGGGCGCCACTTGTCGAATATCATCCACATAGGGATGGACGGGATGGCCCATGGAAATGACGGCGGTGCTGATGCCGCACTCATCAATGGCTTCGAGTGTGCCCTCTGCCGACCAGGTCGGGAGTTGGAGGCCACGAGCTTTTTCGATATTTGCAAACCATACTAAGGAAAAATTGTTCAGTCTCTTTCAACTCTCAAATCCGGGTGTTTGGATCGGTCTTGGTTCCTTACATTCTCTAAAGCGGGGGGAATGAGATGGTGGTGAACGTCAATTGTTCCGCCCATGATGGATGATGGATAACAGATGCCTGATTGATTGACTTGCAGAATGGAGTCTGACACTAGACACTAAAAGAATTTCAATTTGCTATCGGTGTTTGCTAGTTTTGAGGGCGAGGTGCATATATATATTAATATATATTAAAGATTAGGTCTAGTAACTGAGATTATATACCTAGGATTATAGGTATTAATAAAGACAGACAATTTGAATCACCAGAAGTTCTCTGCAGTGCGAACAGTCGACTTTTAACCTCATCATTTGTCTGTCATCGCCATGGATCACGGGCTTGGGGCTCTCTGGGTGCTCAAGGATCAGCATTGGGCCAAAATTGCCCAGGCCGGCGCTATCGCAGTAGGTGATTCTGTTGTCCTGTATAGTTCCTTTTGTACGAGTGATGCTTATACTGTTATTAGTACGCGATTTACTACGTCTGCTACGCCTTGTACATGACCACTCTTAGTCCAAAGGCGAAGTTTCCTGGTCCTCTTCTCCGCAAGTTCTCATACCTTCCCTGTGCTTTTTCTAGCTTTCAAGGCCTGGAATCTCATGCTGTTCGGGACCTGCCCGCTCAATATGGACCGGTGGTGCGGGTTAGCCCGGATCTGGTCTCCTTCACTGCACCGACCTCCTGGAAGGAGATCTACGGATACCCTGCGGTGAAGTTCAAGAAATCGGGATACCGCCAGCTTCGTCCAGGTGTACCCGACCTACTCACGGCGAACGGTCCGGATCATGCCCGCCAGAGGGCGGCTCTGAACCGGGCCTTTTCTGATCAGGCCTTGCGTGAGCAGGAGCATTATTTCCAGGAACATATCGATCTATTTCTCACCCGGTTGGATCAGCGGTGTAGCGGCAAGGAGAATCTGGTGAACATCGGGCAGTGGTTCGAATTCCTTGCGTTCGATATCATCGGGACCCTCGCCTTTAGCAGCTCGTTCGATTGTCTCCTGAACGAGGACTACCATCCTTGGGTGACACTGCTCATCAATTTCTTCAAATCGACCCACTACTTCCTCACGGCGAAGATGCTCGGCATTTTCTTCCCTATTGCCCTTCTTGTGGGTCCGATTCGCCATCTTCTCAAGGGACAAGAGCACCTACGGCGCAGCTACGCCAAGGTGCAAGAACGATTAAAACTGCCCCCTGACGGCACTCGCCATGATTTCTGGACCTACATCAGCAAGTAAAACTCGGAGCGTGATGCATCATTGTCCATGTCCCTCCAGGAGATGGAGGTCAACGCGGCGCTCATCATCCCGGCTGGCAGTGATACTATTGCCACAGTCCTTTCAGGCACCCTTTACTTTCTCCTTAAGAACCCTGCTACGCTCGCTCGTTTGCGCATGGAACTCGACGCCGCCTGTCCACAGGAGTCAGACATCACCATGGACCGACTCGCTGGGTTGCCTTATCTGCGCGCCGTTATCAACGAGGCCTTACGCATGTACCCGCCACTGCCCTCAGACCTGCGTCGTGAGGTACCCCCAGAAGGTGCGGTCGTTTGCGGTCACTTCATTCCCGGCGGGACGATCATGACCGTCTATGCCCTGGCCGCGTACGATAACCAAGTCAATTTTGCTCAGCCCCGCGTTTTCACCCCGGAGCGCTGGTTGACGACCGACGAGCGGCCCGACTGGACGCGCCAGGACCATTTGGAGGGTTGCCAACCGTTCTCGATAGGGCCACGCAATTGTATTGGGATGAACCTAGCCTATGCAGAGACAAAGCTCGTCCTGGCTCGGCTGTTATACCGCTTCAACATGGAGCTGGCGGATGATGCATTCGACATCAGCAAGCAACGTGTGTACATCATGTGGCAAAAGCCACCGCTAAGAGTATATTTGAGTCGGAGGTAGACCATTTTCTGTTGACGGACAGGGTCCGTAGATAGCACGGCGAGTCGCGGCCGTTTTATCTACGTCGTGGATTCATGCTGACGTGGCTCATGGAGAAACAGCTTGGTTTCTGTGTCGGTTGGTGTTGGTTGCTAGGTCGAGATGTTTCTTGAACTGCAGGGACCCCCGAGTTAGGGCTGAATCTGGTGGTGAACTCGGGCGTTAACCATGGGTCATCCACTAGTTCATAGTCTATGACTCTGCTCGAAGATGTATTTAAAGTTTTGACAGCGTCGCAGCGTCAAGAGACTCTTCGGTAGCTAGCTAGTTACGACCCGGGACAATCCATTTGATACGTGGATACGCTGATGCTTTCAGGATGACCAGTCCAAGCAGTTGATTCAGACCCATAGTACACTCGTCGGCATCGATTATGAAATAGGTGGCAGTGAGCTCTGATGGAGATCAGGTAGGAGGATGAGGTCATCTTAGTCTGTAGGGACCCAGAACGGTACTAATGGGTACTTAATGTAGTGGGAGGATCCAGCGATGTTATACGGCTTAAATCGTTTTTCTCCGCAGTTCATTTCGTTGGTTTGTCTTGGGGGATTTCAGCCAAGTCGGGTACGAAATCGGGTGCTTGCAGAGCAGACACACACATCAAGGAAGATATACGACGAAGTTTTTCCTCGAAACTTTTGAGACTCTATCCTTTTTGAAATTCTTGCTGTCAAGCATAACGGTTTTTCAATTCTTCTGAGGTAATAACAGGATCTACCGCTGGCAGGGCGTTTATCAACCGTGTGATTCTGGCTCGTCTCTCTCGCGGCAGCTTCGCTGTTGGTTGTTTATGTATTGCTCTCTTCGACCCTATCGCTTATTCTCTCTCGTGCCTCGACCTGTCCATACCGACCGGGCTGCCTTGAGCTTATCCAGTTAGTAAGCAATTTTTTATCCACAATCAAAGTCACCAGGTTAAGTAGAGTACGTACTTAAGAAACTACGAACGAGAGCGTCTCACCGGGGGTCAGTTTCGGTGAGGAGATTGATGATACTCTCTTGCTCCCTCCGTAACTCCTCAATCTTGTTCCCAAGGCACTCGATGTCCGTAGCTTGAATCCCCAGAACTTGGTGGGCCTGAGCGAATGATTGCGCGGCAATCGCTTGGTGTGTGGCGGCGTTGCTTTGTATCGCCCGCCGCACTGCCCCCTGATCCTCGTGTAGCTTCGAGACGATTCCTCGTAGGCAGGTTCGGAGGGACCCACGTTGTTTGAGGAGGCTTTCTAGCTCGTCTGCAGCGCTTGCAAGATCTTCACGGGAGACACGATGCATACGTCGCCTTGTGGAACTCGTTGCGTTTGGATCCGGGTCCAAGGAACACGAACGCCCTAGCCAGTGGCAGTTGCCACACCGGCGTGTGGCAGGGTCCCGGGTGCAATGAGAGAAAGGTCCCTTATTAGATAGACATACTGTGCATAGACTTGTCTCCGGAGTGCCGACAATCTGGATAGTTGTCGCCTCTACACGGGCAACGGACGCACCAATCTGGGCGTGGAAGGAAACAGCCCTCAAAGCCACCGCGTATTGTAACCGAAGTAACGGCTCCCACCGAAAGGTCTTCTGAGATATCGTCTCGAGGAGAGGCGTCTTGAAGTGCCTGCCCACAGTGGCAACAGCAAACTGAAATTGCTTGATGTAGTGTGCCTACGGTCCGGCTGGGAGGAGATCAGTGCCGACGGGGATGGGAGGGAGTGTCTCGGGTTGCCCGAGCACAAGGTGCGGGGGGTCCTGTACGTTCCTATTGAAATCAGTATTCAAACCAAAGAATCACCAAGCGGGGTTTCTTACAGTTGCGGAATAACTGGTGTGTTCTGCTGGTAAGGGGGAGGGGGAACTCCCTGGCTGTTTTTGTTATTAGTGCTAACCTCATATTAGTCTTGAGTGCCCAGTACGACAACGGGAAAGGTGAGGTGACTTACGAATCCATACTGGATAAGTGGTTGCAAATAGACGGGACGTAGCTCCGGAGAAGCAGGGGAAGACGAGGAGAAAGAAGAGGAGCCAGATGGAGACGGGAATGTGTGAGGACGTAGCTCAGGAGAAGCAGAGGAAGACGAGGAGAAAGAAGAGGAGGAGCCAGATGGAGGAATGGGGGGAGATCAGAGAGATTACTCATTGGGCATGACACGAGGCTGCAAAACGATTATACATTTCCAACTTCACCTTCCTGTCACGGGGGATAAAATTGCTCTCCAAGGAATGGCCATTGCAAAGGAGTAAGGCAGTCAGAGTGTTCGAGGTGGCAGGCTATGATTATTATAAGTTAACTCCGAAATCTCGACTGCACTTAAATTGTACCTAAATTATATCTAAACTGAATACCAACTATAGGTAATCTACACTCAGTATTTATTGTTCTCTAAAGCTAGGTGTACTTTATATATAGTCTAACACCCCACTTGACTACAGATCTTACTACGAGGACCGTGGCATCTTGCTTAACATACTTTTTACATTCATATAGAGGGTCTTCAGTTCCGAGACCACCGCAGACTAAAAAGGAACGTACTATACTATATTCATCCTGTTCCGTCCTCATCCCTCAACCTCAACTCTCAAGAATTCAAATCAGAGCGCCGAATTCTTTGTAGCTTCCTCAGTAAGGCGTGCGATATTGTCGTCCTCGATAGCAATTAGCGCCAGCAATGCATTCCGACGCAAGATTGCATTCTCCAGAGGGCTCAAGGAGCTCGGTTGATTAGTCGGGTTGGGCGCTGAAAGTGCCGCAGCAGATTCTTCAGGGAAGATAGGAATTTTTCGATGGCTGCAACGTTCGAATTTGCCGTCCACGTGGCAATTAGCGCAGTGGCGCTTGCCAAGGACTCTGACACCCAGAAAAGATCCCGTCGCACCCTCGCAATTAGTGCATTGCTGTTTAAAAGGCTCCCCTTTGGCTTGAGCCTCAACCGCCTCAACATTTTCGGTTTTTTGACCGATGCGTCCGTAGAAGGCGTGTTCTCTCATTGGCCATGTTTCCTTCTTTCTGTTTGGTATTTTAACCGTAGGCTCACGTAGCAACAGCATCTGTCGCATAAGGTACAGTAGAGTGCCAGGTTTTAATCGTAGCCGTCGACCTCGGGACCACCGTTGAAGGCGGATCGGCTCTGCCCATAACCCTGTAGGAGTACCCAAGTCACCCACGATTGGGTCCTCCCATCTTGGTGTTTGGGCAGGGCTCTCGCTTATACCTTCCACGGCTGGGCTCTCGATGATACCTTCCATGAAGATATTATATACGAGGGTCTAAGGATAAGTAGAAGGTGATTAGTCCTCGATTTGGTTTCCTCCTAGATCATAACGTTTCATGGTCTCACCGTGAAGGTTAGGAAAAAAGTCGAGGAGACTCGAGAAGGCGAATGAGAGGAGTTGGAGGCTAAATGTCCTGTATTTCGATTCAAGAGACGATATATATTGTTGTCTTCCTGTAGGTATATGGTGATCGGTATCTGATTCAGTTTTATCCCAGTTGAACGAATTCCATAATCCCACCGAGGAATTTTGGACCAGAGCCAAGCAGATGCGAGAAGGAAAGGATTAAAGACCAAGGTAAAAAGTGCTTAGTGCGAAGAGATCTTGCCTTGACCCTAGGACTTTTATTCCCTGATACCCCAAGGAGTGAGAATAGATCGATACTGAGGGGTTCTAGGTAGATATACCGTATTCATCCTAAGCAATAGTTTAAGACTACATAATAGATAAAGGTAGGATAGTGATGACGAAGATAGACGCAAGGACTAGTAAGCAGCCAAGATATCCGGATACTATAAGTGAGCTACCTAAGGTTTGCCGCCCCAAAGATAGCAACAAGCTCTGGATTAAGGGACACTTGCTGGTAAGGTTCGACGTCTTCAATTGCCTCGAAGTCGACTTAAGTAACCGTCTACGTCTTTCGATCGTATATCATATTATGCTTTATTCTCCGAACGTAAGGCCGCACGCCGGCCATTTAGTAGTATGGTGGTTGACATTATGCGAATCCTGGAAGTTGTACATTCTTGATTTACTGATTATTTTTATCATTATTCATTATTGATGTTACCTTGGTTCCGATCCGTGCAGTCTGGCTGAGCTGATCGCCAGAACCAGGCTTATGTTAATTAGTTAACTAACTTAGAGTGTTTGCTGATGACTTCAAACTATGAGTGGGTCACCTGACAGAAATAAGCTTTACGGTGTGGGCCGTCATTACGCTTGCCTCGGCGTGTCACAATCCCGACCACGTGTCGGAGGCCGACGCGATTAGGGGCCAACATCCAATCAAGTTAGAGCCGGACTCGAACGACTGTCTATCCTCAGCTTCAGATCACCAGCATGAAAGTGCTCCCACCTTCATGATGGTGGGACTCCACTACCAGACGATGAAGGCCTATCTTCCCCGGATACGGTTTCTTACGGTCCATTATGCCTACTTCATCGGGCTCTCTTTCATTACCTCCGCCATCTTCTGGGGCACCTCTTCCCCAGCCCAGAGTGTGCGATACATTGACTCATTATATTTGACTGTCAGCGCCATGACCCTCGCGGGCATGAACACGGTGAACCTGTCTACACTCAATACATTTCAACAAGTCCTGTTGTTTTTTCTGATAATGTCTGGATCGGCGGTAAGAACAGCAGTGATCCACTACGTCTGATTAGAGGGGAGACTAATGTGACGTAGATCTGGGTGTCAATCGCCATGGTCCTAGTTCGCAAACAGGCCTTTGAAAGAAGATTTGGAGAAATTGTGAAAGCAGAGCGTCTCCAAAGAAAAGCTCGGAGCCAGATTGGGATTGGCCGTGTAATTGCAAGGTCACGCTCGTTCTCCCGACAGTCTACTATGCCCCAGGAACGTACTTGGCTGCCAGGACTCCTACCCATGTTCCGCTCTCCAAGCTGGGGAGCACCGGTTGACCCTAGGAGTACTTTGCGACCCGGGAGCTCAGAAAAAGATGACCTAGTGTCCGACCCCAGGCCCGGCCGCACTGATGATAGACATGCCGGCCAGCAATCGAACCAAGTTGTTTCAGAAGCTGGAGATGATGCTGAGCCTGTAGTTCTCAACGGAGAACTGCCCAGTGGACAAGTTATCAGGGAGCAAAGGAGCCACGCGGATAGTGATGCTCATATTGCATTCGCTTCCGACGCCGGAAATGGCCCTGAAGACCAACAAGCTAGCCAGCTACGCCGACGCATGCTTTCTCCGTACACAAATGTTCTGAATCGCTCCACCACGCTCGGCGAATTGGAGCGAGGCCCGTCCTCTGAGGGCTCTGATGGAGGCGATCTTCACCTGAACCTTCTCCATAAATTACACCGCAATTCTACATTCCACAACCTCACTGAAGCGGAACGACAGCAGCTCGGAGGTGCCGAGTACCGCGCAGTCTGTTTGTTGGCTGTCATCGTGCCCATTTACTTTTTCCTCTGGCAGCTGCTGGGCGGGTTGGGGGTGGGAGCATATCTCGCACAGAACAAAGCGTCAGAGACCGAGTCTAACGGCCTAAATCCTTGGTTTGTCACCGTTTCCAGCCCCTGCTCTCTGAGCTCCTTCAATAGCGTCCTTGACTGTGTATTTGTCATGGATTCTAACCGTGGTCTCTTTTGAAATAGGTGGACCGGCTTCTTCTTTGCGATTTCTGCATTCAATAATTCCGGCATGAGCATCCTCGATGCGAACATGGTTAGTGATTCATTCCTCACTCAAATGACTCGACATGTCTCATCCCTTTCAAGGTTCCCTTTCAAACGTCCACCTATATGCTTATCACAATGGGCCTCTTGATCCTGGCTGGCAACACCTGGTAAGAACGTCATTCGGGTCATCTGATAGGAGTCCTAGTGTGCTGACACGGTTTCAAAGCTATCCGATATTCTTGCGATGGATAATACGGGCTATTCGACTCATGATACCCGATCACGAGTATTTTGATCAGTTCCGTGACACGGTACAGTTCCTCCTGGACCATCCACGGCGATCTTATACCACGTTGTTTCCCAGTACCCATACTTGGTGGCTGCTTCTCTCTGTGATTGTACTGAATGGTATTGACTGGGTGGCCTTTGAAGTGCTCAATGTAGGTCGCTCGACTATCCATTTATACTGATTTCTCTTGCTGATCCTCAACAATAGATCGACAATCCGGCTGTGAACGCCATCCCGCGTGGATCACGTGTGTTGGACGGATTGTTCCAAGCCTTGTGCGTCCGAAGCGGGGGCTTCTACGTGGTCAACATTTCCGCACTCCAGCTAGGGACGCAAGTAATCTACGTGGTGATGATGTATATCTCGGTCTATCCCGTTGTGATAACGATGCGGCACTCCAATGTATACGAAGAGAGGAGTCTGGGAATATATGCAGATGACCCATCCATGAACGAGGATGATCAGGAATCATCCTCAGAATCTTCGGGAAGTCGACTGTCCATGACTCCCGCCTCCGGAAGGATTTCCTTTATCCGGCATCAGTTACGGGCGCAGATGGCGTACGACCTGTGGTGGATTGCGTTGGCGGTCATCATAATTTGCATTGTGGAGGCGGGCCAATTCACCCGTGACCCTGTCACGTTCTCTGCGTTCAACATCATTTTCGAGACCGTGAGCGCCTACGGATGTGTCGGGATTAGTACGGGTCTTCCAAATCAACTTTATAGTTTTTCTGGGGCCTGGCATACCTTGAGCAAGCTTGTTCTTTGTGCTGTGATGATTCGTGGACGGCATCGAGGTCTGCCGGTCGCAATTGATAAGGCGATTATGCTACCGAGCGACAAGTTGATCAGAGCAGAAGAGGAAGACGCTCAGATCAGGATGGAACGGACGATGAGCCACAGACCTCGATGACGACCGACCTCTAAAAGAAGCCCCCTGGATAGTACTGCCGAAATTCCTACGCTTCGCATTGATCTCATCTCCTCGCTCTAATAGCATCTGCACGATCTCCATATGGCCTCTAAAAGAAGCTGCCTGGAGAGCATTGCCGACATCCCCACCATCCGCATTGACATTGGCTCATCGCTCTAATAGTAGTTCTACAACATGTCAGAGACCTGTTAAAGATGTGTAGTACAATGGAGATGCTATGGTTCTATATCGTCGTGGCCCTTTCTCCCACGGTCGATCCGGGTCAAATAGTCCGCCGTACCTGGCGAGACAATGACCGTCACTGTTTCGCAGGATGTGTTTGAATAGTAGTAGGGAACCATCAATGCCATCAGTTGTTGAATATCAGCCCGGCAAAAATTGGACACTAGTGTCCTCACAGTGCATAAGTAGCCATATACAAGGGCCTTCACTCAAGCCAATGAAAACCCTTAAGCACACTTCTTGTATCCCCGGTCCTTGGAACTATTGTTACTCCAGGCCAGTTTTTGACTGTGTTCTATCAGTCTACTTCAAGCCCAAGTGGCATACAGCCTCCTTCCCGTCTTTTCATCCTATTCTCTGGTGGTCATCGGTGACTCTTATCTGTCAACACGACTCGACGAAGCCATTCTTAGTGTGGAGGGAATAGCAACGGCTACAAGTCCCATATGTTTTTTTTCACCTCCCAGCTTCGTAACTTATGAAGAAGCTACTCGATATATTCCGATCTGATCGAGGATTGTTCCGAGGCCAAGTCGGGCCTGATTACCTTCTGCTATACAGGGCCACACTCTCCCATGGAGGCACAGAACACTGACTCAGGTTTACCACTGGCTTTCCTTGTGACCGCTGATCTTGTAAAAAGTCTGGGTAAAGATCTAGTCCCTATCACTACATCAATTTCCTTGCCTCTTTCCCCCTCCTCAGGCTGTTCTTAGACCGGCTCTTCCCTGTTCAGCCATAAGCTATCTGCTGTGGCTTCCGACAATATGATGAATTGTTTGGTTGCTCCCGCCACTGTTACGTTCCCACTCATGTATGAATATGAACTCCCTTCATATATTGGCCAGGCGAACAACGCGAACAACGTGAGGAAACTATAGGACGTTTCTATCAGGCTTCTTCATTTGGAGTATGGCCATATTGTACAAGCCCGGCTCGATGATAGAGCATTGTATCGACGTCAGGCTATGTCCGACAGAGCAATTCCAGGCCGTGCGTAAATACCATGCGTCACTCCATTTTTAGTGTAAACTGTCCAAAGGCGGAAGAATTGTATCGCCTAGTAACGTGTAGGCCAATGAATCAAGAGAGTGTGTCTTGTAGAAAGCTAAGCTATGCGCGAAGAGATAGGGGGCAATGTGCCAAGGAGCTAATCAAAACAGGTTAGTAGCTAGCTGAATAATACTGGTGGATGCCCTATTTCGACACACCCCCTCAGCTAGCTGCTAAGCAAAACATGGAAACAACGCTAGATGGCTAGACCTGTATGCCGGCCGCTGCATCAAAACAACGATATAGATGGCTAGACCTGTATGCCGGCCGCTGCATCAAAACAACGATATAGATGGCTAGACCTGTATGCCGGCCGCTGCATCAAAACAACGATATAGATGGCTAGACCTGTATGCCGGCCGCTGCATCAAAACAACGATATAGATGGCTAGACCTGTATGCCGGCCGCTGCATCAAAACAACGATATAGATGGCTAGACCTGTATGCCGGCCGCTGCATCAAAACAACGATAAAATATCACATAGCGATTCGTGACATAGACCCGATAGGGCCGTTGACGTCGCTGAAGGTAGTAAAAACGACTGATTTAAAGCCAGGAAGGGTCTTTTGGATCTGCTTAATAAGCTCTGGGTCGTCTTGTAGACGTTTGTTGACCGATTCGGCCGTATCTTGATTGGGCGTCCAACCATCTGGCCTCGCGTCGGTGTTGAGGTAATAACAACGCTTATAAGGGTGATTGTAGCCACAAACGCAAGCTGGTCGTGCCTCTCTTTGACCGTTAAGGGTTGACATAGCTAGACGGCCGGTTCTGGTAGAAGCTTGTGATTTCTCTAGCCGCTGGGCCTCACGAAGATAGTGGACAAGCCGATAGAAATCGATGTCTTGATTGGCTACGAAGATGTGTTGATACCAAGTTTGGAAGAAGAGTTCGTTGCCGGCTGCGCGGATAGCAGTTAAGAAGTCGTATAGTAACGCATCTTTATCTTTGACTTCCGGAACGTCGACGCTGAGACACTCGTTATAAAGCGCTTCGGTCCGAATAAGCCAAGCTTGACGATCTTGGTGTTGATTGGATGTATATTCGAGTTGATCTCGCCAAGTAACGCGTAGCTGTTGTCGATATAGGCGAGGTGAAGGTGCGAAGACTGTTCGAAGCTTTAGGAGCTGCTGGTAAGGCGTGTGTAGCCCGGTAAGGTAGTGCTGATTTGCCTGGGCAACGCTGGCTAAGATAGCTCGAACTAGCCGCTGACGGGCGTGAAAGAACGCGTCGTATTCGTCTCGTTCGATGCGGTAAATCGATAGGAGCGCTTGATAACGCTGAAGGTCTGATTGGCTTAGGTCGTTAACGGTGGCTGTTGGATTACCGGCGACGGTGGCTGCTGTCGGCCGTTGAGGCTCGATAGGCTCCGGGGGCTCTGTAGGATTTTTCGGGTTGATATATTGCCAAATCTGCGCTTCTAAGGCAATAGTTTTGACAGTCGATAGCCACTGATGCCAATCGTCCTCGGTGGCTAGTTTAACGCCTATAGAGGGCGGACTCCTCTCATGAGAAGACATAGCGAAACGACGTTATATAGCTGCTTAGGCGATCGCTGTCGGGCTCATAACTGTCCAAAGGCGGAAGAATTGTATCGCCTAGTAACGTGTAGGCCAATGAATCAAGAGAGTGTGTCTTGTAGAAAGCTAAGCTATGCGCGAAGAGATAGGGGGCAATGTGCCAAGGAGCTAATCAAAACAGGTTAGTAGCTAGCTGAATAATACTGGTGGATGCCCTATTTCGACATAAACAATGACCGGCATGATTCTTTCGTGAAATTGTTTCGTCGCTTCTGGCATGATGGCAACTTCATCCAGCCGCCTTTCGTCCTTTCTCTTCAAATCAAGTCAGCATGGGTCTTCATAGCGCAGGGGGGACATTGGACAGCTTACGTTATTTCGGATAATAGTTAGCTTTTATCATTTGATTGGGGTTTATTAGTTTACGGCCCGTGTCTAGCTTCACATCCAACTATGGTTAGCGTCCGGGTAGGAGGCCCCGGTGGAAGAGATAGCACATAACTTGATAGTAACCGACTTCAGCAGACAATAATCAGATGGGGCCAATAGAATCACTCCTTTTAGGGATGGTGAATGCCTGCATTATCCTCGCCGGCGCTCGTGCACTGACAAGATGGCCTATGCACAATCATTCTGTGAGTTAAAAAGGCTACGTACCAATGACTAAGCTAGAGTTGGGGTCAGATTGTCATGCACCCTTCTCTCTGAGGGCCCCCCTACACTGCTGTGTTCTGGGAAGTATTGTACGATATAGATTTAATAGGGAATTGCGAAACATATGTGTCGTACAATGATTGGTATGGACGACCGTCCATTATCAAAATTGTTAACTAGCAAAGTCATCTTTATGTAGTAATAAGCCATTCGAATGCGAAGGTTATGTAGCTAGGGCTACTCGCTCACATGGGTGCACGCTTGCAGATCATGTGATATGCGCCTGCTATAACAGGAGGCAACCCCGCACCGACGACCCCTCCCAACCATATTATACTTCTCCTACCAGTAAAATTAGAGATTATTTAATTCTCCATTTGTCATTGCCTAGGCCATCTATGCGTGCTACTACCATGGCCACAACAAGGGGCGTTGTGGCGACCGCCGGCCAACTTCACGTATTGCGCGATCAAGTCGATACTTTTCGGGAAGGTGTTGAGTAAGAAAAGACTACCAAGGTTCACAACATCCACTTATCCTCAAATCTAGTATCGTTCTCGTTCCCGGTATTGGAACTCCTTTACCCGCGACCTGGCCATTTGCTAAGCCCGAGTGGCTCACTACCCTGCCTGGCTCCGGTGCTGGAACACGCGTCCTTGCCTACGAGTATCCCTCGCCATTTACGGGGAGCAGACCTTCATGGGAGTCAATTCTGATGCTAGGCTACGACCTTCTCCAAATTCTAAGTGACGCTCTATCAGGATATGATCCAGATCTGGTCAGTGGCATTGGCAGGATTCGTTCCCTTCAAGCGGTCAGCATTTTTGCTGACATGCCTTCTCTAGACCACCAAGAAGCCAATTTTGATTGTCTGTCATAGCTTGGGCGGCCTTATAGTCAAGCAATCTTTGTGCGTTGCCAACAAGCAGTTTCCTCGGTACGGATCAGTGGTCAATGCTATCGCGGGGGTCATCTTCCTGAGCACTCCACACCGTTATGGCGACAAATCAATGAACCTGATGCGGTTTCGAGACATCGTAGAAGCAACAACCAATAGGGCTTTCAAGATTCCGAATGCCAACATTGAGCAAGAAGGCACCATTTTGCTGGACCTTGCAAATAGATTCGAAGGGATCTCGTTCCGCACTCCTCTACTATCCGTCTATGAACTGAGAGAATCGAGAAACAGCTCAACAACTTTACGGCAGAAATACCAACAAGTAAGTCAGGAGTCATTAGTCAAGCTGCGGAAATTAATTCGGACTCTAGTTGGTGAACCGTGAAGCATGTTCGACCCATGCCCCAATGGAAACAGTAGTCGGCCTCAATCTCGACCATTTTGATACATGTCTATTTACCAAAAGTGTTGGTGGTGAAGGTCTACCAGTACTCAACAACTTTATTTACGAGACTTTGTATGATGCAGTGAATCTTGTTGCAATGCGATTTGAAGAGCGTAGGTTGTGAAGATACCGAAAAGCTACTAAATCTTGCTAATGACAGTAGACGAGTATCAATACGCCACAATGAGCACCTATTCACCTACAATGAGCGAATTCCCGCTTACAGGTGAGCCTCATACCAATGACTCTTCAATTTACTTCCCTAACATTACCTAGTTGAGCAACAGGACTCTACGAAATGGCCGTCTCTCAAAACAACAGAATGGATATCGAATAGAGCAACAGAAGGAACATCCATTTCAGGCTTTGATCTTGTTTATCCCACGCCGCCAATTGCAGAGAATAAGAAGCCGCTCCACTTGCCCTGCATCCTTCTCAACACACATTCTGCCAATGAAGATTTTTGTGGTCGCGAAGATATCTTGGAGCGTCTTGCTACAGAGCTTCTGCCTTCAAAATCAATAGCAACGGCTTCAGGCAGCGGTCTACGACAGTTTGCGCTCTGCGGTTTTGGTGGTATTGGAAAGACAGAAATAGCCCGCGAATTCTCCCGACGTCACAAAGAATCCTTCGATGCTGTATTCTGGGTGATGGCAGATAAGATTGCAAAGCTTGATCACCATTACCAGGAAATTTCGTTAGCATTGGGACTCGAAGATCCGGCGGAATGCAAAAGCCAAGTTGTTACCAGGGAAATTGTGAAAGGATGGCTCTCCAATCCCCGAAAACATCTGTCAGGCTCGGACGAGTTTGCACAACCCGGTGATTCTAGCTCTGAAGCGACGTGGCTTCTGGTCTTTGACAATGCAGATGACCCTATGATTTTAGCAGATTACTGGCCTCAAGGTAGCGGGTCGATCCTCGTTACTAGCCGCGATCCATTGGCAAAAAACATGTTTACGAGAAGACCGTCAGGCTTGGATCTCGGTCCACTGACACAGCGGGATAGCCTTTCCCTTTTCAACCATCTCGCCACCAATTCCAACGAATCAAATGACGATATAATCCACCAAATCTCTGATACACTTGGTGGTGTTCCTTTGGCCATTTCGCAGATGGCAGGTATCATCCGACGACAAGACCTCACTTTGTCTGAATTTTTCGAGCTGTATTTGGATCATGAAGAACACGCCAATCTCTATGAGACAAAGTTCGATACTAATTTGGTCACATACAATCATAGCCTCTCAACTGTTTGGGCACTTGAAAAGCTGAAGCCCCAGTCTCGACAACTATTGGAGCTGATGTCATTCGTTGATCCAGATACTATTAGCGAAGACTTGTTGATGGAATTGGCTGCAAAACTTCTTGAGGTCGAGGGCACACATTTCAAGAAAAGTATTTACATTGAGGCTCGAACCGACCTCTTACAGTCATCCTTGATACAAAGAGATAAACAAAAGCAACAAGTATCGGTCCACCGCATAATCCAAGACGTCGTTTTGGCTACGATAAATGACACGAAGAAACAATCCATGTTTGACCATGTCTTACGTGCCCTTTGGTCGAGTTGGCCATCAGCAATGCCCAAGCCATCAAAGGAGCCAGAGCTACCTCTGCCAAAATCAAATGGCGGTCGGTTATCTGTTGGAAGGTGGCCTGACTGCGCAGCAACTTACCCCCACGTCTTAAAAATACACCAGATATGGCCAGTTATCTCAAATCCCCCTGATGCCACTAAGATGCTTTTCGCAAAGCTTTTGACTGAGGCTGCATGGTACGTATGCAATCACCAGATATTTTTGGTATTATGTGGTCTAATATATTACCAGGTACCAAAAAGAGCGTGGACGAACAAAACAATTCGATGGTTTTTTCGAAACAGCTCGCAGTATCTGTGAGTCAACAACACACGCAGATCGAGATTCCCTGCTTGCAGACATCTACTTCTGCCTGGGATCTATCGCCATGGATGCGAGCGATTTTGAGACGAGCCGCATTCACAAAGAGAACTCCCTAGATCTAGTTTCCAAAATATGCAAAGTCTTGGGTACTGAAGACGAGAGGCTATACCTCGCCTACGCGGAGCGGGGAATCTCTCGCATACAAGACAAACGGTATGAAGAAGGTGAATCCGACCTTAAGGAGGCATTACGAATGCGCAAAGCTCTCGGCAATTACATTCCCCGATCCGGCGAAGCCAACCTAAGCTGGGCACTTCTTGCGCAAGGCAAGCTTGAAGAGTGTAACGTGCTTCTCCTTGATAGTTTGGCTGGTAGAGAAAAGGCCTTGGGGAAGAATGACAAGGAATCTGTCCGGACTGGACTGATCCTGTATGCACTTGGTAACCTCCGTGCGGCGCAAAACCAATGGGATGACAGTTTCGAGTACCACCAGCGAGCATGGCACCATATGCTGTCGACGGTGGGGGAGAGAGACTTTTACACTGCAAATGTCGCTCACAAGGTAGCTGAACATTTTATCCGGTTAGGCCAACATGAGGATGCAATGTAAGTGCGGCACTCCTCCTAAGTAGGTCAAACACTTCCTGACTTCTCTCTTAGCGGTATGATCAATGTGGCGCTCGATATCTGGTCTGTTGATCCAAGCGCATGCAAAAACGAAATTGCCCGCACTACATTTCTCAAGGGAAAATTGTTTGAGATCACTGGCAAGATTCAAAAAGCTTCCATTGCATTTAAGGTTGCCTGTCGCTTGAGGAAAGAGATTAGCAAAGAGGACCGAGATGTGAATAGCTTGACGACGGAAGACTTTGACGAGATTGTTGCTTTTTGGGCTCGTTGATGCGAACTTTTCTCATTTTTGTGCTAACAGTGGCGATTGTGCTCATGAGCTCCTGGATTGTCATCGAAGTTGTCACCACTTGAGATCCCGGTATAATTATGAATTTCTGAACCGCTGGTATGTTTTCTGAGCTTGATCGTTAGATCACTCAGTATCTGGATCACTAGCAGTTGAGAGATTGTGTATCATGCAGATGGTATTATGGCCCAGGACATTAAACGGGGGTATGTTTGTGGCATGAAATCCATTCGCTCAACAAATGAATTAATGGAGCTATGTGGCCTGCCCAGGGTTACCCACTTCTAGCATTAAGTAGAAACAGGCGACTAAATATCGTAACCAAGGGAAAGAGCGCGTCCAACTCCCAGCTTCTATTTATCGCAGGTAGCTGGGGGATAGTGACCCAAGCCTCAAGGAAACCCGCTCGGTTCGATGATCCTGAAACTGATCAATAGCCGTACCGCAGATCGATCAGCCGGTTTAAGTTGCTACGAAGAGATCTGTGATCGAGATATTCCATGATAAATGCGCAACATGCAGCGGAATCACATATTTCTATAGAAATTGGTTTAGCAATAAGGAAGAATAGCAAGAACAAATCAAGTAATTGTAACGCAGACAAAGTAGTCTTTTACACGAGATATATCGTAGGTTGTACAATCACCAATATCTGCAGCAAGTCAGAATACCCCGTCTCTATTAATCTGCGTCCTCATAAGTCAAACCGACAGGAACACGACTCATAGGTACCCGGGACCCAGGGAAAAAGACATGCAGGAGGAGGATCTAAATCTTATTTGTTTCCCACCTTACCTTATTGGCGGGGGGAGCTAGTTCGTGTGATCCTGCGAGAAGGTGGCAATGCCCGACGTTGACTAAGCCTGCTCCATAAAGATATTTAAGACTGCACATCGATACCGTACTTCTCATAGTTGAGATCTTCCAGACTTGATATGCTTTCAGCCCAGCCGTCATCGACCTCTCCTACTTGCCAGTTGTCTCCTATTTCAATCATCCCTGTCTTCCCAGCCAAAATATCCTTTTGACTCGCCTGATACTCGGCAGCCACATCTGGATGTGGCACCCAAACAACCCTCATCCCAGCCCGTCTACCAGCCTCTACTCCAGCCACGCTATCCTCAAACACCAAACATTCGCTGGGCGAGATGGGGTCCCTGTCTGAGTCTGAGTTAAGCGATTGCAAAGCGACTAAATATATGTCAGGTGCCGGCTTCCCTCGACCCTCTCGTACCCGCGGGTCATCACCCAGGACTCGTCTATCAGGTCGGAAGAAGCTTAACAGGTGTTTCGTTTCCGGCTTCGAAATTTTCAATTCGTAGCTTTGACTTTTGGTGCTGGATGCCAATGCCAGCTCAATCCTGTCCCCAAAAGCATTACGTGCGCGGCTGAGATTTAACACAAGTGTCTCCGCACCAGGCAGTGGTGTGCAGTTCGGAAAGTTCCTTCGCATTCGATCTTTCAATTCACAGGCGAACTGTTCGCGAGGGATGGGCAAATTCGCCCAGTTGTGGAATACATCGCCGTTTGTCGAGTCCGGGACGCCCATAAGCTGGGCTCTAATTGACGGAGTAAAAGCGGGCCTTCCGTACTTTTCGAGGAGTTGGTTCGTGGCCAGAGTAATTATGTCTTCGGAGTTGATGAGAAGCCCGTCTAGATCAAAAATGCAGGCACGGATCGCCGGGAAGCTGATGGAAGCGTCTGTCAGATTTAGTTTCACAAGACTAAGTAGGCACTATCTGGAGAACTTGCGTTGTTTCTGAAAACGCCATGGGTAACTGAAAAAGGCCAACGACTCCAGTAAATTACCGAGAGAGATATGAGGGTTAAGCTCGGAGTTGGTTAATACAGCTTGTGAACGCCGACTCATTCACCCCTATTCCAGCAAACCCCACTTTCACGTAGGGTTTCATTCGGGCTGACTCACGTGATAACTACACTGAGCGAAGGGGCTCCAAAATACAATCCTCAATCCTCTAAACTACATGGAGTCACCAATAAATAGTCTTTTGTCACAAACTCTGCCCCGCAGTGGCGTGATTTCGGACCCACACAAGAGGGCCTCAACATAAAAGAGAGCAACGAAGTCCAAGCCCAGTACGAAAAACTGAACGGTCCGGTCGGGAGTCAGCTCATATCATGTTTCCAGCCAGGTGAAGAAAAAATCAGCTCTGTTCTCGAATGTGCTATGGGTTGAAAATCCTGATGACTGAAGTGTTCTTCGTGGAGGCTCCCATACTTATGTTCTCATGATTGGTATTGACATTATGTCAGAACAAGAAATAACCGTATAGACCAAGAATGTCGCCCATGGTGCATTTTTAGTCTAGCGGTATTATGCTCAAAAAAATTTATGCGACACATTGTCTTCAAGAAACTGGGAATTTCATCATACAATATGGCCCGGATCCTTCTCGTTCCCTCCGGATTTTATGTCTCTCCTAATGCAACGACATCCTTTCCAGAACCTCACCCAGCAACGCTTCAGGAACTGAATATCCCAGAGATAGAAACTATAAGCAACCAAAGTTATCGGAACACATAAGACAAAAAACCACCAAAACTTCACTGCATTTTGCCCCAGGAGGTCAATATTCATACCCAGCAGGCTAGAAGTAAAACTGAGAGGGATGAACAGTGTAGCGAGTAGAGTCAGTCTCTTAACTCGACTAGACTGCTCAATGGCTTTGCGGGACTCGTCGATCGTGGCTTTGTTCATGGCTAGATTTATGCCCTGGGTACACATTTTGGACAAGTCCATGCAACGGACGTAGAGTTGATCATAGTCTTCCATGATGCCTTTTGGTGTATACGTACCGTCAGATCTAGGCGAGGAAAAGATTCCGGTCATCTCAGTCTCCGAAGGCAGCCTTGTACTATGACCTGAGGCCATGGCATTTTTCGTCGTCAGACTTTCAGTCTTGGCGCCATTTGATCCCTGACCATTCTGTTCAACGAGTTTGCAAAGTGCACGAGCGCTATCTTTCAGCTGCTGGGCATGGCGGTTGAGAATGTTGGTGAAGTATTGAAGCGTTCCCAACGCGTCCGCTGGATGTTCTGCAACGATCTGGTCTATCTGAATCTGGATTCTGGATTCCATAAGATTCAGAAATTGAACTTCGGAGAATGCCGCGTGTGCAAACAACGGAATGCATATGGAGAGTGGATCCTGAGGCACGCGGCGGGCCAAATCGACAAGAGCGATCAAAGAATCGTACTGCAACGGAAGCAAGGTTGTGCTTTGAGGAAACTCTGCCGTATTATTTGCATTTGTACTTGGATGGCTGCTGGTCGTTCTAAATGCCATTTTCGGATGATGTTGGAGGACGGGTAGTGGTATTGCCTTAGCATCGATGTGATTAGTCCATGGGCCCCGGGGGGATTGCTCTAAGGGTCTTCCATGGTCCATCCAGACAATGACTGAGGATAAACATCAGCGAATAGTATCATTTAAGGATGAAGATTAACCTCTTACCAGCCCATCCTCTATTCGTTTTCGCAATATAAATCGATATCCACTGTTCAATCACAGAGAAGGACGCGCACACAGTAGCATACTCGCGTACCAACGAGTCTCCGCAACAGACTTTGTTAGATCCAAGTTGGTGTATCTTGTATTTTTCAAGCTCAGTGAGTTGTTCTGAGCGCTGCAACTTCAAGTTCTGTCCCCCAAAATCATCGCGGTGAAGAATAGTGCTCACACAAAGACGAAAGATGTTGTTTGATGAGCTGGCAAGCGATGGGAAGCTGTAAGAATGCCTACCCTCATTGGTAGACAGGAAATCCATATGTCGCCGAAAGAATTCCGGATCGATATTATATTTACTTCCAAGGACTGACACCCAAGATGGCGATATGAAGCCTCGGATAAAGACTACTTGGCCCAAGTGCTCTGATGAAACGGAGGATGTAGCAGAGAAATTATTGTGTTGCTCTTGGCGGTATTGTTGCACGTTCCACTTCCTCTCTCCGCAGTCATATACCACGACTAAGTCGTAAGGCTGTTCAGACTTGGAAGCAAAAAGGGTGGAGTCTTCTTCCAGCTTCTTTGAATTCAGAAGATGGCGGTCTTGTCGCAGCCATTCTGCAATATCGAAGTAATGGTTTCCAGGAAAGGAAGACGTGCTCGAATACCTCCTAGACAGTGAAATGATAGCTCGGATGTAATTTTCCGGTGTAACTAGTGAGTCGGATTCTAGTTAGGCCATAGAATACGGGTAACTGATCAGGATAGGGTCTCACGTGCGGGTTTCCTGCGCTCCATTTTCAATCATGTAACACCTGCTTTTCGTTGTTGTACTTAGTGGTACTGACCACTCATCGAACGCCGTGGATAGATTATGCAGAATGATTGGACGGTGAGAGCGCCCCCAGAAGTAGCTCTTATGGTAAGTCAGCCCTGCTGACACAGTTTGAGGTTATTTTCGGCCCGCAGTTGCATAGGAAATATAATATACCTTCGAGGGTAATCCGAGCTCCCGCCCCTTTGGGTGGTGACCCTTTGGGTGGCGAGGAGGAAGAGCAGGTATCGTTCGAAATGGGGGGATTGAATAAAGAAATAGAAGCACTGGCATTTGCTGAGGGATTTGCAACACGGTGACTATTTGATAAGAGCGAAGAAAGCCATGGATACCTCTTCTGCTAAGCTGCCGGGCGCCCCGAGCCGTGCCTAAATCATGCGCCAATCGGGGACCCTGCTGGAGGGCAGGTCCACTCCGTCTGACTATGCATTGTGATGGTGTCAAATCATCGTGCCACCAATCACAGAGGCTTATTACCCGCTATCTTCATTCTCACGCTCACAATGGCTTCCCTCGCCTCCTTGACTTGCCTTGGCCCCACATATTGGATTGTGAAGCGAATCCTGCACCATCATGGTTTCACAAGGCCCCTCATGAGAAGGCGCAAAACATGCAAGCCGGGCGCTTAGACTGGAAGTGATACTCTTCTCGCCCTAGTCGAAACAATTTGCGTTAACCTCTCCACCCCCCTTTTTTTAAGTAAAAAACAACAATAGGTCACGGACAGGACTCTTTGCCTTCCTCCTGACCAAAAGACAGTTCCTGTCTAATCAGAGCTTCTCTTTCTACAGGTCAGCTCTCCTAAGGTGATTGGTTCGTATTATATACAGACGACAAGAGGATAGGGAGGGGAATTCAAGCCTTAGCGTAATTCACGGTCGGGTTGGCAACCCCAAAACACCAAATGAAAAGCGATAAATGGCAACTTCATATCTCAACAATCGTGTTTATTTTGAGTAAGATGTTGAGTCTCTGCAATCTAGAAAGTCATTCTAACCTACTGACGATCTATTGAAGGCGCATTGGAAAAAAGCTTACACCTACCCTACGCTCTACGTATAAACGAATTGCATAATATCGGCTGGGGTTATAAGCGCATTCATAAGCGTTGCCCCTGGATCCCTTTCTCAACAATACGTCATACTATTACTAAAGAGCCAGAGACGAGACAGTGTCTCGAAGCCACGCCCTGGCCGCCCAAAGAAGCTCACCGAGGCGGATAAAGACCGAATCCTTGAGGTGATTCATGAGAGTTCGCGCGTTACCCAGGAAGATCTACTTACTGAGGTGGACCACAGGGTTAAATATGTATCGAGTAGGTAGGCGTCTCCTAAACGCTGAGAATATGCGAATGTGACGTTATTCCTGGAGACCCCATCTTGATGAGGTTACCACTGAAAACGGTCCGTTAGGTATATCGGTACTAAAGTGCGCCAAAAACCGCAAGGCCGCAAAACCGAGCCGAACCAAACCGTAATTGACTCGGGTTTTGAGCCTAGTTTCGGAAACTATTGCGTTTTCCATTTAGTTTCTAGGCAAGAAACCATAATAGTTCTTAAGGCCCTAATAGTTTAGTAAATAATATAAACTAAGTAGGTCCTTACTAGAATATATTTCTTATAGATTTACTCCCTGAATGGCGTGAACACCTAAAAAGACATCCTTTGGCTTAAGTAGCAACCAGAGGCACTGTGGACTTGCACTGCTGTATCTAATTTAGCCCTTTGCGGAAATTTGATGAACAGGAAGCTTGTTGGTCAATGACCTGTGGATTCACTATCTGACTCAACCATTCAATATTTCTCGAATTTAATACGGCAATTCTTGTCCTGATCACAGGTGAGTTGTTGATTCCGTTTTGAGAGTAACGGTAGCTGAACGAACCTCGCGTATGGGAAAGTGGTCATCATATACCAACTCAAATCGGCTTGTCGCAGTTGGAGATGACTTCTCAAACTCCCGGTCCATTTTTGTCGTGTATTCTTGATAGATAGCTGCCATCAATGTCTTCATTTCTGCGAGCGCTAAGCTGGTTCAAGGCAGAGACCTTGAGTCAGATATGCAATAGAAAGTTGAGAACCAGGACTTACTGCATTCCAAGACACATTCTCGCTCCACTGGAAAAAGGCCACCACCAGCGTTTCATTTCGGCAGTCTCCATGTCGCTTGCCAGCCATCGATCGGGCTTGAATGTATTTGGATCGGGGAATACTTCTGGGTTGCGATGGAGGGAGAACGCCTGGCAGCTGACTGTTGTCCTGGCAGGAATATGGAAGCCATCAATGATTGCATCTCGAGTGCTGGTCCGGGGCTGGGATGCCGGAATAGGTGCGTATAAACGCAATGTTTCTTTGATCACGGCATCAAGGAAAGGAAGGCGGTCGCATACATCTGCTGGTAAAGTAGAACCGTTGCCATTGAGGACGGGTTCCATGCCCTTCACTTCTTCCCTGAGACGTTCTTGATAGCTTCGGTGCTCGGGCAGCGATAGCGCCCATAGAGCAAACATCAATGTATCACTTGTCGTCTTCAGACCGGCATCAAGATGGTCCGCGCATTCTGCGGCGATGTCCATATCGGAAATTGGTGTTTTCCCAGAACTGCTGCCCTGTTCATCTAACAGCCTCATCATCAGACCGCCATCACATCTTGGTACCGAGGTTTTATCTCCTCGAAGGGTGTCAAAGGTAGCTAAGGCATAGTCTTGAAGTCCGCTGTATGCAACTGGTCTTTTTCCTGGGAGGAGACCGATTACATCAAGGATCGATGTCAAGTACGGGCCGCCGGACATGACCAAACGAGTATAACGTGGCAGATGGATCTGAAACCATGAGTGTCTGCGCGCTGTGGGCTCGTCAATATCACTCAAGATCTGCCTGTCCGCCACATGCCCCGCCAGAGTCGCCGTGCCTCCGCGCTCCCCGAATGTGTTCCAGGTGATGTTGTCCAGGGAGAAGAAATGCAAGCTCTTGACCAGATCGGACGCTGTCTGCGGATCAGACTCGACCAACTTGATAAAATCCTTAGCCTTTTCTTGAATCGAGTCCGCGACCGGGCTTTTCAGGACGTTAGATTTGGAATACATTTGGCTCATGAGCTTTTTTCGAGCTGCATGCTCAACCGAGGAGTAAAATGTAAACAGGTGTGACCGCCCGTACACATCGAAAATACGATAAAACGCTGGCGGGCGTCCAAAGGGACTACCGGCCCCATAGATCAGGCGCAAGGCTGCCAGTGAGTTGAAGGAGACCTCATTGGGACCCACACGCACAGCAGGGCCGTATTCTTGATGAAGACGGTGAATAATCCGCGTGCGTGTGCCGTAAAAGTCCTCCTTGGCGAGTCTCAAAACAGTCAGTGCGAATAGTTTGGGCCCTGGTATTCTCGCGAGAGGACTGAAGAACAGTGTCCAGCAAGCATGGAAAATCAGGAAAGCAAAAACGATGGTTGCTATTGCGGTAAATTCAAGAGGCATGGCTCTGTGTAATCGACAATAGATGGTGCTCTGGTAGCCGTTCTGGTGGCAACACTCTAGTCTTAGATTAAATATGGAATCTTCATGCTTCGGGCTCAGATCAGGAGGCCGCCAGCCTTGGTTGTCACCGCGGAGAAGGGCGTTTGTTCCATCGCTGCGTGATGGAGAGGTTGTAAATATCGCGATAGCGACGAGGACTAAGTTCCCGATTCAAGTGGATATCCAAGTGTGTTTTCCTCGGGAAAGTCTGTTTCGATAGCAATCAACGTTAGTCTTGGGGTCTAGGCGTCGCTCCCGCTGAGGGGCAACTGGTTTTGCGTGGGCTCGTGGAACGAACGGAGCAAAATTCCTAATTTGGACCAGCGGATTGTAATCCCATCCGCATTCAACACGAGGGGAAGACAATAATATAAGAACAGCTGAGCTCTTGTATCCTCGAAACCAGACAGCTCAGCAACTGAAACCTTTCCTCCTGCTCCTCGGACAAATTAACAAAAATGGTACCAGTCAAGAAGGCCCAGCGCTTCAAAAAAGCCCTGTACTTTTCAGAGGCTGAGTTCAAAGAGCGTCAACAGCGAGTCCTGGCGCTGATGGAGCGAGAGAACCTCGATGGTTTTCTCATGACAAAGCAAGAGTCTCTGTACTATCTAACCGGTTTCGATACCTTTGGCTATGTCTTCTTCCAAGCCATGTACTTCCACAAAGATGGCTCCATGCGGCTGATCACTCGAATCCCGGATCTGCGCCAGGCTCTCTACACTTCAACCCTCGATCAGAAAGATATCCTCATCCGATCCGACGATGCCGGAAGCAATCCTGTGTCTTTGGTCCCCAAAGTTCTCCAGGACTATGGAATCGATTCGCCATCCAAGCGAATCGGCTATGAACCCGATTCATGCTCCTTGACGCACCGCCTAGGAAAGGCACTGGAAGAAGCCGTGGATGGCATTTGTACGCTGGTGGATCACAGTGACTTGCTCACCCGAGAGCTGCGCATTCTCAAATCAGAAGCCGAAATGCGCAAGGTTCGAAAGGCCGCTTATCTCGCCGACTTTGCCCTCGTCCGTACCCTGAAGCTGGCCAAGCCCGGGGCCTATGAAGGCGACTTGTGGCGAGAGATTGTCGGCACGGTCTATGAGGGCGGTGGTGATGATCCTGCCAACGAGAATATTCTTGTCTCAGGCAACAAGGCTGTTCTTACTCGTTACTCGACGGGCAAAGACAAGATCGATCGACAGCTCACGCTCGAGCATGCCGCATCATACAAGCACTATCATGCGTGCCTGATGCGCACGATTCCCATTGGCGGAATCACTAAGCTGGCGCGAGAAATGCACCGAATCAACATCCTCCAGATGGAAGCGGCCATGGCGGCCCTCAAGCCGGGCCGAGAGATCGGCGATGTGTTTGAGGCCTACGCTCGTGTTGCAGATGAGCATGGCTTCCGGGACCAACGCTTCAACAGTTGCGGCTATAGCTTGGGTGCCACATTCTCACCTACGTGGATGGATTTCCCCATGTTCGTGCGCGGTCAGAATGTGGTGGCACAGCCGGGCATGGTGTTCTTTATCCATATCATTCTGATGGACAAGGCCACGGATACTGCCAGCTCAGTTGGCCAGACCGTGGAAGTGACTCACGATGGGTGTGTTGCACTGTCCAAGCTACCTTTCTGTCTTACTCGAAGACAAACCATTGCCGCTTGGAAGAAGATCCGAAAGGAAGACTACGGATTTAGTGGTGACGAGATTGATGACGGGGAGAATCTCCAAGACGTCGAGCTCAGTGATGGGGATGTTGATGAGGAGGACTACGATGTTGAATACGACTTCAGCGACTATAAGCCGGCAGCCGCACTGGGTGACCCGACCCAGAGTGCTTAATTTGACAATCTGCTGATAGCTGTTGATCTTATTCCTTGTCTGAGCATTACTATCGTATTTTTGCATCTTCTATTTACCGGAACATTTAGATCCGTGATTTATTGAGAGAGCAGGTCTTCGAGTAATTAAGTAGCTGTGAATTTTACGAAAGTTCTTACAAAATTTCAGATTGCAACATGGCAAAATGTTCTGTCACAGTTGTGTTTTGGTGTCGTTTGAACCTGATCGATGCTTTGAGCTAAAGCTTTTCTAGAATGATTGTGTCCAGGAATTGTTCATCCCACCGCAGGGAATAGACTATTAGTCTTTCTCACAATTGCCTTCTTTGATCAGCATTACTCGAAAACTAAAATTCAAATCTACAACTAACTCTGAACTCGGATTCGAAGGAAAATCCAGATCAATTTCACCAACAGCTCTGTCTCACATTGATCCTCTGTCTCTATAAACATAGAACACCCCGACGTGCCAGCTAGCTATATTCATTCATTTTCGAGGTGCTTCCATACCCACCCGGCGGAACCTTGGAGACATAGTCTTGCGGCAGGGCTTTGGTTATTCTCACTGCCTCAGCAATAGCAGCCTTAAGGTTTTCAATGGCGTCGTCGCTTATTTGATGATGCAGAGCAATTCGCTCATCCATCAGCTTCACATTGAACTTTCCACACTGCTCCAGCAATACACCCATATCGATATTTGACTTCTTGGCGTCGATGAAAAAGAAATTAGTATCAACCGGGATCTGAGGCACAATACCAATCGCCGCCAGGTCTTTCTCCAATTTCTTGGTCTTCTCATGCGTGTATTTCATGGTGGGCCAGACTTCCTCCAGCGCTACCAGAGCTGGAGCCGTCAAAACACCGGCTTGTCGAATACCGCCTCCTAGCTGCTTCCTCAGCCACCTAGCCCGCTTGATGTTGGACTCGGTGCTAGCAAGGACTCCACCAACTGGTGCACCAAGCCCCTTGGAAATACACATAGACACGGTGTCAAAGTACTGGCAGTAGTCTTCCAAAGAATGCCTAGTAGCTGCAGAGGCATTCCACAAGCGAGCCCCGTCGCAATGCACTTTAATATCGTGAGCATTTGCGAATTCGGAGATCTTTCGTATTTCCTCCAAGGGAGTTAGTACCCCGCCAATTGTCACCTCGAGACTAATCACTTTTGTCGGCGCCGTGTGGATATCTTCGCCCAGGACAGTCCACCTCTTGACATCGTCCAAAGTCAGGTAGATGCCGTTGGCTGGGTGTACGGGTGTCACCATGGCTTGAGACAGCACTGCCAACCCCGATCCTTCCTCGGCGTAGACATGGGCGCGGTAGTCGCATAGCACAGAGTGTGGAGGTTGGTGGAGATGAACGCGGACTCCGATCTGGTTGCCCATTGTTCCAGAAAGCATGAAGAGGGCATCTTGCATCCCAGTCAATCGTGCAATTTCTTTTTGGAACTTTGTGGTGATGTGGTCTTCCTGGTAGACGTCGTCTCCGAATGATGCGGTCGCCATAGCGGCCAACATAGACGGCGTTGGGGTGGTGAAAGTGTCGCTGCGGAATTCATTGGCAGCCGGTGATGTGGATGCCTTGGGGTTCAGCATTTTGGCGGATGAGAGCGCTTTTTGGCTGTCCATTGGTATGTGTCTGCGGATTCAATCGAGATTGTTCAACTTCAAGTTTTCGTCCTTGATGTAAACTAGACCTCATTAGGCATTGGAATCAAATACGCACACATTCCACTCAGTACTGATTATCACGGCTTTAAGAAATCCAGAGAATAGTGCAAAGTCTGCCCACAAAGAATATTGATCCCAACGGATTGTGCTCATGTATCTCGGGAAACTAAATAGACTTTCCGTAAGATTTTGCCATTGTTCATAAGATCCGTTAGGAGGAGGATGCCTTCCTGGTAGTCTCTTTCTCGTCGGGCGGATTAAAATCCCTATGTGGTCCATGGGGCGGATCAAAATACTTTTTGAGTCAAATACGCGCTGTAAGATTCCCGAAAAGGCAAGTCACTCAACTCTAATGGAAAACCCCGCACTCGCAATGTTACATCGCTGCGGGAGCCTGGCTTAGGTCCCACTAGTGCTTCCCAGAACCTCGGAACCTGGGATCAGACTCCTTGATTCGACATAGCGATACAGACGAAGAAAGAGGCGCGACAAAATGATAAGTTGACACCTCAGTACCGCATCCATCTAGGTGGTCGTACCTAGCCGATGAAGCTAGGCCTCTTCCAATGACAAAATATATTCCACATCTCGCCCTCCAGAAGTAGAACATATCACGAGCCTACCTCACCATACATTTTTCTACCGGTTTATCAACATTGTCAAGATGACCGAGCATACCTCTGCGCGACAAGATAAGAGCTCAAGGAGCTATTGGTTAATGTATGGGGCGCTTTTGATTGGCCTTGCCACAGCGTTTATCACTCTGTTCAACAATCCCATCCAATCGTCTAGCCTACCCAAGCTGGATGTGTACGGCCCCGGCGCAGAATCCGAATTATGCCAACAGGTGCCAAAGCTGTCTCCAAAGAACAAGAAAGTGGAACAGTTCGTTCGTGAAAGAGTCGACTCTACGGAGTACCACCAAGAAATCATCAACAAGCTCTCTGGAATTATTCAGATCCCGTCCGAGAGCTACGATGACTTGGGACCCATCGGCGAAGACGACAGGTGGAATATATTCTTCCAAGTGGAGGACTACATCAAAGCCAGCTATCCCACTGTATTTCAGACCGTCAAGCTGGATCACGCCAACAAACACGGCTTGATCCTGACATGGGAAGGCAGCGTCCCACCATCGACGGCCAAGCCTATTCTCATGCTCGCACATCAAGACGTAGTACCAGTGCTCTCAGAGAACGTCAAGGATTGGGCTCATCCGCCCTATGACGGCCACTACGACGGTGAGATTATTTGGGGTCGTGGCGCTACCGACGACAAAGGCTACTTGATATCCATCATTGAGAGCATGGACCTGCTGATCAAGAGCGGGTTTAAACCGAAAAGAACGGTCGTCCTAGCATTTGGCTGCGACGAAGAAATTAGCGGCGAGAATTGTGGAAGGCCTATCTCTGATTTCCTTCATAAACAGTATGGAGATGATGGGATCTATCTGATCATGGACGAAGGCTCCACGGGGATCCAGAGGGAATTTGATCAGTCCTTTGCCATGGTTAGCGTGGCAGAAAAGGGCTATCTGGACGTCGGCATCAATCTCTCGTCGACGGGTGGTCATGCGAGTAACCCGCCGGACCATAACGTTATTGGTATCCTATCGGAAATCGTGGTCGCAATTGAGAGCAACCCATTCCCCGGGGCAGTCACTCCGAAGAATCCCATGTTCCGCTTCCTCGAGTGTGCAGCTGTTCATGCTCCCGTGTCGAGCTTCCCGATGGCGGTCCGTCCCAAGTTGAGCATGGCCGCTCAAGGTGATAGCGTCAGTCAGGAGCAACTAGCCCAAACACTCGATGATATGAGATATTACTTCAAGACAAGCCAGTCCGTTGGAAAGATCCATGGCGGCGTCAAGATCAATGCCATCCCTGAAACAGCGTCGACGTTAGTCAACCTCCGCCTGGCCGTCGAAACCTCGATTGCGCAGGTCGAGGCACACTACGAGTCTCTTGTCGGTTTCATTGCTCAAAAGCACGGAATGCTATTTGAAGGCTTTCATTCGTCATGCAACTCTTCAGAGAAACGGAAAATTTGCCTGTTTGGGATCGACGCCTTAGAGCCCGCTCCCGTCTCTCCAGTTGACACCGAATCTTTCCGCGTCTTGTCTGGGACTATCAAAAATGTTCTCAAGCCGCTTGGCACGGACAACGAGCTTGTTGTAACACCATACCTCATGCCAGCCAACACCGACACTAAGTTCTTTTGGGCCTTGACGAAAAACATTTACAGATTCACGCCAGTGAATCTGGTGCATAATCTCAACCGGGCACATACGACAGATGAGTTCATTCGAGCTGACGAGTTTGTGAGAGAGCCCTTGTTTTTCGCGAGTTTGATTCTGAATGCCGATGATGTTGTGACTCTGTGAATGTGCGAAGTATCAGGCGCATCTGTTTCACCTATCATATTATCTAGGCCGAGGCAATTTAGAGCCCTACAGATTAGGCAGACATAATTTCACGAAGATAAACCCTAGAGTGGTAGGTTAGAATAGATACTACATGGATAGATTGAGAAACGAATATAAAATAACAGTCATACCTCCAACCCAATTTGTGCTCCAAAATTGAACGTTCAGACTACTCGAACAAGCTGTTGAGCCAGCCTGAAATCTTGCCTCGCCTCGGTGGCTCATACAACGCCTCATAAAGATCAATCTGAGCTTTAATGCCTCCGAGCTGAAGATCTGCCTCTCCCGGCCGAACGTATCGTGTCCGCTTGAAGAGCTTCCAAGCCACAAACGCCACGATGAAAAACCCAATCATCATATAAGACGTGAAGAATGTGGTAATGTCCCAATTGCCATGAATGAACACGGTGTACCCGAGGATCAAGGCTATAACCAGGGTCATCACCGCGGCGTAGTATGCCGCATAGGGCTGGAAGTATCCCCGGTATGGCAGAGTCTTTCGGTCAATGCCCTGACGTTTGAGAGCAGCGTAGAAATGCAGGTATGTCACGACCGTGGCGAAGTAGTTGATCATGTATGATGCAGTGCAGATTCCCACCAGCCAGTCAAGGACCGTGGACGAAGAATCACCAAGCTGTAGCAATGAAAGAAGGCAGAATGCAAGCGAAAAGATGACCGAGTAGACTGGGATACCGAAGCGGTTGCACTTGGCAAAGATCGCAGGCGCTTTTCCATCAACCGCCAGGCCATGGAGGGTCCGGATAGAAGAGTAAACAACGTTGTTTCCACAAGAAAGCACAGACGTCATGATCAGGGCGTTGACCAGGGAGGGAAGACCGCTGATCCCAAATTTGACCATTGAAATGACGTAAGGGGAGCTATAGCATAAGTAAGCCGTGTGATCTATGCTTGTCTTAAGATTGGGGAGCTTACGCAGCTCCAGTGCCGCCCTCCTTTCCATTGATGTATTTGAGCAAAAGCGAGTCGTTGTAGGGAATGACGATTCCAACGCAGAGAGCGCCGCCGAGGAAGAACAGGAGCAGGCGCCAGACAAAAGAGGTAAAAGCCCGATGCATCAATTTACGAGGATTCTCGGCTTCGCCAGCTGTCATGGAGATGAACTCGGGACCGACCATACTGCATGATACCATCAGCCATACTATAGGGGAACGGGATAAGTTATTGTTAGTCATGATACTGACGTGAAGGAGCCCTGAATCACGCAGGAAACAAATCCAAGAAAACGTCCTGTGTTCCCAGGAGCAAGGTGCTCAACAAATGCACCCTGAAGACGTGTTAATTAGCAAGAAAACATGGAATGGTTGGATGCAACTTACGGGATTTTTCCAGTAGGTAAACCCATAGGCCCAATGCTCTGGATTACCACCAACCATGGTGACGAAGGTGTAGCAAATGAGTCCCATCATGAGGAAGACCTTGAAGATGGCTAGGTAGAACTCGGCGGTCCCGAAATACCGGACAGCGAGCCCGTTAAGCACACTGCACCCACAGTTAGCTCATTGATCGATCCCACTAGAACTGTAGAAGACGACTCACGCAAAAATCACCAAGCAAATCATGACCACTGCGACCACGGGCACCTTGTCCGTCCAGAAGGTCAGAAGTACATTGATTGCAGTGATCTCATACGGAATGGCGAAGGCTGGCCAAGGGGAATAATTAGTTAGAGAGGAAGCAAAACAGTGGCCTCACGAACTAGCACCTACCCATAAGAAAGAAGTAGTTCCAGCCCATTGCAAAGCCCCAAGCGTCATCGACCCAGAATCCACCCAGACGGATAAATGGGGAAGCGATCGGAAGATAAGTAACCATTTCGGCTGCGTTGACGTGACCTTATTAATACTCCACAATACATCTATAATAAGGAATGAGAGACTCACCAAAGCATTGATTGACACACCAGATGACGGTTCCGTAAGCGACAAAGCCTAGGAAAAGGCCAGCTGGGCCACCCTTTGGTAGACTTGCACCCATCTGTACGAACAGAGCTATGGAGATAATAAGCTCAAAAAATGTACTTCTTGCATGAGTCAGGCTCACTTACATGTTCCAATGGCGCCGCCTATTGCCAGCAGCTGGATTTCCTTTCCACCTAGTTTCCGTTGGAGGTGCTCTGAGCCAGCAGAGATGAGCTCCGACGGCAAGGCCTCCTCGCTGTCGTGCTTTTCATATTCATGCAGGCTGTGGTCGAGGTCTTTCATTGCTCTGGGGGTGTCCTTGGGTTTCTCCGCACCTGGAGAGCGCGTAGCGGCTTCCATGACCGTGGAAGTGCCTTCAAGCCAAGATAAAAAGAGAGGGTTTAGTTAGAGCAAAGAGTATAGCGAGCAGGAAGAATTGTTTGAATTGTGTGAAGGGTCGGGAACATGGCTAGAAAAAGCTGGAGTTTTTAACTTGATGCATGATTCACGAGCGAAGGAGCAAGTTTCCTGATCCGCTTCTCTCGTATCTCCCGCTGGTCTCTGAGACTAAACGTAACCAGTTCCCTCTCCCCGGGCCCGGGTCGTCTTCCGTGAGCGCCTCTTTGCAGCCCCTCTTGGCCAAGGCGGAAACACTAAAATTGACAGCCGGCGGCCCTACCGCCGGTAAAATACACCGTGTCAGATAACGTATTTTTGTATTTTATAATTGCGTGCCTTTTCCTCGGGAAGTACCCTCATCATCATTGTGGTTCTTGCAGGAGGGCTAGGAGTGCCCACTGCAACGACCATATTAGCATTCTTCAAAATAATATTGTGTCTCCATTCCATCAGCATACGAACCCTCTGCCCCGATGGCACAATTGTCCCCGACGCGTTCAAGGGCATCGCTCCCCAAACAATTGGCCAATTTCACCAATTCTACCGCTGGTCTGGACTTGACCCTCCGCCTGTTCCATAGTCTGGCCCTTATCGGCTCTGGACTTGAATTTGATGATACTACTGTGATGAGATGTTCAATTGCGGCATCGCAGATAGGGCTAGGTGAGATTGTTGCGGCTTCAGTGACGGTCCAGTGCATTTCTGATTTTCCCTGCAGCGAGGCGCTACCTCCGCTTCTTTGGGTTCATCGGCTGTTTCCAGAATGTCTCCGACATTCTAGCTACCGGGTCCTCTTTTAGAAACCGAGCAGCGATGATGGATCTGTTCGAATCAACTTGTCTGGGAATGTACCTTGCTCTCGAGGGTACGACAATGGTGAGCCTCCCAGTCTCATACCGTTCGCAATCAAAGCACAGTGTTAATCGTGCTGGACAGCTACATGACATGAACATTTTCTTGGTTCCATGGTATACGCCGATTCTGCTTGAATCCTACAAGTTCTGGTTCTATGCTATGTGTGTGGCAATTGCGAGAACCGTCTCGGTTCTCCTTTTTGGCCCTGTGGTGCCTAGCACCCCAAAAGGCTCCATAGATGAGAAGAAAGACCACACCTCGAGTGACTACCCGTCGTCGACACTAGTCCCAGTTACTTCGTCTCTCTTGACACGGCTGGTGATTGATAGTTTGGACTTGACTATTCCCGGGTCTTTACTGGGATGGTTCCCCGTCAGCGACATGGGGGTTGCTTTCACTATGCTAGCAAGCACGATACTTGTCTGGCCAACTGCCTGGGCGAAAGCCCAACCTTAGAAGTTGGTCCAGGGGAGGAATGGGAGGATGAATGCGATGGGATTTGCTGGCCTTGGACGAGATAAGTTATAGACTGAGCAATTGAATAAATACTTAGGAGAAGGGTACTTCAGGTCCTCTGTTCTAGAATTTTCAAAGTCCTTCAGATCACCTAACCCACTTCTTTCTACCTCCTGGCCATCACCCTTTGCAGGGAATTGTTCAACATTACAGCCGACTCCCAGGTTTCTCGTGGGTTCCCCGTGTAGGTCAAAGTGAGGAGGTCAGGGTGGAACCTCGTGGTAGCTTGTTTTTGAAGATAAAGTGAGCTGTGAGTTGTCACCATTGATAAGTCAACAGGGCAGGAGAACAAGTGATTCGACTGGCTACGGAAGCCGTGTTCCATAGTTGCTGGACCCATTGACCCAGAGATCCATAGGCCTTTGGATGCGGGGTAGATTACCCCGCATTGCTGGATAAGAGCCGAGTTCAGGGGATACAATATACAAAAACATACTGTATAGAAGTGAACTACTGAAGTCGACAAGCCATTGAGAGTGAGATAGGAGATAGGAAATACGGATGTTTCAACTGTAAAGCAACTCCAGTCCCTGCCAACTACAGCGGGATCGAGATCTGCTGCGTCTAACATATACAGAGCAGCCGATTGGCTGGATAAACCTGGCTCGATAAGATAGCTCTAGGCACTACGGATTAGACAGTAGATAAGGGATTACGTGAACTATTCCATCCCCGGCTCTCCGCACTGTCTCCTCTCCACGACCCTCGGCTGCGAAATGCGTGTGACTAAGGGATGTGCTCGTTGTCGCCATCGTCACGTCCGCTGTGTGGTTCCCGACGGCGCCTCTTCATGCTCTCGCTGCTCACGCTTGGGCCGGTCATGTGAACTTGAGCCGCGCTTCCAATTCAAGCCTGTACGCCATATATACCAGCAGTGTGAGAGCGCTCCAACCCGCTCAGACCTTGTCTGGGATGAGCAGCAGGTCTGGGTTGGGGTATCCCGGCCAGGTAAGCCCTCGTTTAATAGGTTGAATAGCCTACCTACTGACAAAAGTCCCATGCAGTGACTTTCGTGCACCAGGCCGACGACCTCACGCGTGAACTCCCAGAGCCAGACGACCAAGACCAAGGCCTTGAGCAGCCTTATCCAACGCCAGAGGAAGGCCAACCCATACTCCCACAAGCACTTGAATCTGTCCCGACTGATGCATTGTCAAACCATTCTCCGAGTCACGCACCAAGTGACCTGTCGACGCCATCTCCTCGAGAGGCGTACTTGATCCGCTCCTATATTCAAAAGATTGCCGCTGTGGTAAGTCATTTGACTGGCATCTGCCATGGAACGGGGGCCTAACGGCAGCAGGCGGATATCTGTGATCCTCAATCTCACTTCAGCACCGAAGTTCCTCGCCGAGCACTAGAGGAGCCCATGTTGTTGAAAGCTCTCCTCGCACTTGCTGCCAGACACGATGCGATCTTGACAAATGATAGTGACTGTGAAGCGTCAGCCTTTCACGGGGAGTGTCTGGAAATGCTCATTGTTGCCTTGGATCAACCCGAGGAGAGCTATGACGACAATCTCCTCATCACCGTGGTTGTGCTTCGTTTCTACGAAGAGCTTGAGAGGACAACCGACAGGAAATGCCATCTCCTTGGGTCTAACCATCTCCTCAATCTGATGTCGCGATCTGCATCGTCCGGGGGATTAGCCGAGGCAGTGAGCTGGCAATTCCTGCGCCAAGCCATCTACTCCTCCATAGCTCAATATGAACCAATACAACTGGACTTGCGCAATTATGAGCGGTCCTCGGTCTTCCATCGCGATGATGACGCGGCCCGAGCAAATGCCATCATTTTTTTCTGCGCATGCATTCTTCAGCTATGCTGCGCTGCGCCGGCGTACGCCATTGACCGAAAGAGCTGGCAGGAGTTGGCAGACTGTGTGGAGGACTGGCACCACACTAAGCCGAGGAGTTGGCATCCACTGCGATATCAACCGCCTAATTTGTCCGAGGATCGCCCCTTTCCCGAATTATGGATCATGTCGCCCCCGGCTGGTTTGTCTCGCTGACACCCTCTCTGATGCCCGCTAAACTAACTTGTTCATTATAGTGGTTGGTTTGCAATATTACCATGCTTCTAAAATATTTCTGACCATGTCTGATGCGCCGTCGCAGCGGTTGACGGACTATGAAATGGCGCGAGCTCAAGTTCTCGCAGAAGTCAGTTTGATCTCCCGTCAGTCATCTTTCATCGCTAACATATGAAATAGAAGACAGTTGCCAGTCATCTTGTGATGGCCATTGGACTATCGCTATCGAATGAAAGTGTTCAGAACAGCTACTTCATCGCCTCGCATCTACTTCAGCGCTGTAAGTGAATCGCTCGCTGGCACACTTGGGGCTTTCTGACAAATATCTAGTTGGATACTGCTTACGGCAGCCCGCTGAACAACAGGGATCACTGCGTTTCCTGTCTCGTGTAGAAAAGAGTCTTGGGTGGCGCACATCGTGGATCAGACGAGAATTAGAACGCCAGTGGATGGAGCGGGACAGCGTGAACTCTGAAGCTGGCTGAGAGCTTCTGGATGCCCCAACTGGCTTCTAAGCTTGAACTCGATCACAAACGACAAATATATGTTGGACTCGGTACCTTATGAAATGGGCTTCTGATCCTCGGTTCCCGATTGCCGGTCGTGAGATGTCTAAATTTTAACATTATGCGGATGCAGCAACAAACTATCAAAAGATCGTTTCATGGACGGATGTCCGGGAACCATAATGGGTACAAGCACAGTCGGAGAGGCCATGGCGTTTTTCACTGGACTTCAGAGCGCTCCCCGATGCGTAAAAGCTCAGCTCCAGAGGAAAACCTGTCGGTTAACTGCCGCGTCTCAACCTTTCTAACCTGTCTCCAGGACGGTCTATTTTGTTTTCTCTGTCGGAAGATGCTGCTCTGCGCCCTCTGTGGCTCCTTCCTTGTGCTCACTTAACCCTACGAAGGGGCACTCTCCTAAGGGCCATGTAGAGAATATTCATGGAGGACTGTCGGTGAGACAGCGTGGTTGTCTAAAGGCACTCATGGCCGGGGGGCAATCATTGGCATTTATCCTACACGCGAAATCCAGATTCCTGGCGGATCATCAATCTTACATGACATTTGGACACTTCCTATCGCGCCATAGCCGTCTATCGTTTATCGCCTAGAGCTAATCCTGAACACTCGATCTCTAACATGCAAATTTAAAGACCACCTTCTACATCGGTAAATTCCATCGTATGCCAACCACTTTGTGCACAGCACTGAGTAAGGGCACTGAGTACGAACAGGCCCTCGGTCGACGAAAGACTCCTGAATGACCCACATCACAGTCGGACAACCCAAGGCCGCCGCTCCACCAAGGATGAGAGAATGGTTCAACAACCTAATCGATCTCATTCAGCCAAACACGGATCATATCCACACCTCGTCGCACAGCAATCAATCGAAGGACCGCACGGAGATTTCCATCCACAATCTCCGTCTCCGTGGGCAGGAAATTGCCACCAGCTGGGTTCCATTCCACCCACATCTTCGTGATGGTTCGTTCTCCCTGTTCCAGATAGAACTCGGGAATATTGGGGCGCAAGCTCTGGTAGAAGCTAGTTGCGAGAGTCTCGAATGATTCGGCGTTTTCATCGGCGAGCACGACCTCATTGATCCTGGTTTGGCCTGCCAGGTTGATGATGATAGGGACGAGACCTTCGGATGAAGACATGATGAGGCTGAGGCTGTATGGGAGGGCTAAGATTGGAAACGCGGTAGGAGTGTGGATTGCAAAGATGACTCGATGAGTACAATGAAGTCAACTTGGAGCTTTAATTCTCGACAACCCTGTTCCTGAACCTGCTACTTATAGCCCCGTCGTCTGAGAGGGGCGCGTCATGAGAAAATACGAGTTTTAGGTTGAATGATCACTCTCATCGTGATAATTCTTGGCATTTCATCTCGTGTTACTGAATACGAGGTCCCCACCATGGCCTAACTCTTTGACAGGCACTGTTAGGAAGAATCCGTCGGAGTAGTCTCAATATGGCAGGCAACGCGGATTTAGCGCCGCTTACAGGAATAATTCACCCGGCAATACGAGTTGTCCAAAAGAAGGTCTTGTCAGAGAAGGGAATTTTTGAAGAAAGCGGGGAAGCAGGTTGTTGTAATATGGAGCGGATAACTTACTACTAGCAAATGAAGGTATTCATATGTAATTTGGGATTAGTACACATGCTGAGCAAGCCAGAGGATGCGTAGGAAGATAGGAAGGTCAGATGAATGCACTTTGGGGAGAATGGTAATAGATGGAAGAAAGATGTTGAAAAAGGTTGTTAATATTATTATTCAGCTAGGGACTTGCCAAGTATTTATAGCTTAGGCTCACTAAAAAAAATCGGTAGTTATTAGTCCGATATCTGCAGCTATCGCGGTCTGCAGCAGCTGCAAGAAGGCCGCAAGATGTCCAGAATCACGACTTGTGCTCTGATATAGAACGCCACTTTAACGTTTGATGCGCGCTCGCTGCATAAACCTCGCAAATCGGTTCTTCTGCGCATCTTGTAAAATTTGAATAACCCCTTTCTTCTCATGATCAAATGCCCAGCACATTGGAGTGTATCCACGGTTGTCCCGTGCGGAGCTGTCCAATCCTTTTTTCAGAAGCAGTCGGACTGTAGACTCCTCCCCACACCCTGCTGCTATATGCAATGCGTTGCGTCCATAATTGTCCAGAACTGAAATATCTGCACCGGCCTTGAGGAGGAGTTGTAGGCATTCATCTGCTCCGGAAACCGCAGCAACCAAAACTGCGGTGAGACCGTGCTCATCTCGCACAGTGGTATCAACACCCCACTCAAGTAACAGTCGCACAATATTAGCGTGATTCCTGAAGGTCGCGTGCTGCAATACGGTCTCTCCAGTCGACGTTTGAATAGAAGGATCTGCCCCAGCCTCAAGAAGGATCCTGGCAGAGCTTTCTCGATTTAAGATAGCTTCATAATAAAGGGGGGTCAACCCTCGTTGCATCTGTCGGGGATCAATGTCCGCGCCGGCTTTAATCAGCATCTGGAGAATAGTTATGCTCTGTCCATAGCCCTCATGTAAGGGTGTCCTTCCGTTGTAATCCGCCGCGGAAGGGTTTGCACCGTGATCCAGGAGTAACTGGACAATCCCAATTGCATCTCCGTGGACGGCAAGATGAAGGGCGGTTCTTCCGCTATGATCCTGTGCTGATATATCCGAACCAGCATGGATCATTGCTTTTGCCATCAGTTGATCACCGTTCCTGACCGCTTGATGAAGAGGCATCCATCCTTCGACATTGGGGATGGAGCTCTGCCGGATCCATTCAGCGAGGGGTTCGATCAGATGTTCAAGCCTTTGTTCCACGATCAGATATAAGATGGTGTGTCCATTCTCGTCCTGGGCCTGAATATGCCGAGAGTTGAGAATGGAGGCGACGTGGGGCATGCTTTGAACCAAATTTAAGAGATCCAAAGGTCGCAAATAGTCCGCGACCATCAGTATTAGCTCCGAGGGAAGATTGAGAGGCCTATGGGCTGCCATTATTGTCACCGAGGCAACGTATCAGATAGTTTCGAAGTCAGACAGCGACGGGGGCGGAAGCCGCTACTCTTCGCGTGACGAGACACATAGACTAAAAGTCCTGAGGACAATCTTACTCAAAGATTGTCACGGTAGCAGTGTATATAACGGCGATTAGGACGACAGAGGAAATGCAGCAGAGTCATGTGATCCGCGGGGCAACAGGGCAACAGGGCAACGGCGGTGCAGGGGTTATCAAGCAGTTCTCCAATAACCGAAACAAAGCTGCCTTTGGTTGATTTGCGCACCTACTAACCCATACAGCTACTCGTCTTTGCCGGCTAGGTGACCCCGTCCAGACAAGGGCGCCTTTCAAGGTACCTCTGGTGCGGCCCAAGGACATGCCTTCCCAGGAGCCCCTGCTTTACCAACCTTGGCCCGATTGCCATCTAATCAATCCACTAGCAGAGCAGATCATCTCGGTGTTAGCTGTGCTTATCTCCCAAACTAGAGAGACTTATTGAATTAATACTCAATAATGAGTAAGAGCACTCTCACATCTTCACCACTGCATAAGGTCTCCGGCACCTATTAAAAGCTGGCAAGCAAACCCAGTCCCAGAGACTCTCTGACTCCATGCCAGCCCTGCATAGTCGTCTCTCTCCTATGACCCAGTGTCAAGGGGAGTCTGGAAATAGAATAACCAGAGAGCAGATCACATTATCGCATATCCGAATGGCCCTTGAGATCCTTTAAGGAGAACCGCTTTTTACGTTAGCCCCTCAGGTCTCACGGATGACAAGCTGCGGAGTATTTCCCCCAGATGAGATCGTTACCATAAGTCATGCGCTGAAATAATCTGGCCAGTGGCTAAGGTACACTCTGGCGCACGAACTCATAGCACCCAGGAATCCAACAACGAATATAGCAACAACAGCCAAGCAATCTTGAAATTGATTCTAGATATTAACTATCTAGAGTCATCTGGCGAGGGGAAGATTTGAAGTGAACAAGAACAAGAAGAGAAAAACAACCGCTTTCCGTAAACGGTCCGCAGGATCCCATCTATACCTAGCAGTGATGAGGTCAGGCGTCTTGGAATGGATCCTGGTCCCTAAGCAGAAAGAAAGCCGTTCATACGATAAGTGGCAATGTGTGGTTCTCCAAACGTATCAACAACGCAAAGTCAGCTCACCAGTCGCCGCAGCCGTCCCTCAGTTCATCGTTGGCCTTGTAATGCGCATCAACAACCACGTTATCCTCCGCATGAAGAATCAACCGAGCATCGCCGCCATTAGAAGGGGGCAACCACTGGATCACGACCCCGCAACCCACTTCAACATTTCTTCAAATTTTCTGCATTGAAAGCATGTTTGTTAGTCCTCGACTTGCATTCGTCCAAGAAGAGCGTAAACGTACTAGAATTGCACTGATCCGAAGTATAAAATCCATTGATATAACACTTCAACTCCCAGTTGTAATCCCACGAGCTGAGAATAATTAGCATCACCCTTGATTCCCATTAACTCCCAAAATGCGTAATTACCAAACTCCCTCGTAGCAGTCTCCCGACTTGTAGCAAGAGAAGTCCCAGGCATCTCCGTCACCAATAGTGGTGACGACATGGGCGTCAAAATACGGCGCGCTTCTGCATTTCACGGCGCCATCGTTGTTGAAGACGTTGCACATTGTTCTTTTCTCGAGGCCTGGAGCCGCATTCGCCAGCAAAGGAAGGGCTAGGCAGAGAAGAGTAGTAGCTGTCTTCATAATGGTCAATGAGATAGAGGCTTAATAAAGGCTTGAAGTAATATTGATTTTCTAGGCATAGACTGGAATTTGGGTCCATTATATAGATCTTCGGAAAGTTAGTTGGCAGAGGCAGAAAAGGTGAAGTACGGGACAAAAATAGCGAATACCTACTACCCCCTTCGGCTGCTGTCAGCCACGAATGTTCGTATTCATTCCCCTTTTTCCATAGCTAGACTTCAATGTCTTTCGGTCAATCATCGTCGCTGTAGTAACTCCGGAGGGTAGGGATGAGTATACGAGGTTACATCGCAGGTATCGGTAACTCGAACACCCTTAACATTGAGTGGGCACAGTCGGCGACTGGAACCGCCCTAATCAAAAATGGGACATTCTCACCAGGCCATACTTTAAGCTCTTTCGGCTAGACGGACGGGTCTGGCGGGTTGTACTGCGTCGATACGAGGATATGTCTGTGGACGGATGAAGCGTGGCTGAATCCAAGCTAGCTTAGCCACGAATTATGTGCAAAGAAGAGCTTGGAAGGAAAGAGGAAAGGGATTAGCGAAGCACTTTACGAGGAAAGAGGCACGAAATTGCTTAGCGCGGTCCAAGAACAGGGGTAAGCGGAAAGGCTATGCTATTTACACCGTGTCCAGCGGCACAAACCCGCGCCATGCCATCTATATTAAGATATGCCAAGATGCCAAGACGCCGCCGCTGCCTGCCAAGGACTCGTCTTGGTGGGGCTATCCAGTTCGTCTCTGTCAACATGGTCTGTTTATCCGTAAGAACACCAAGATCTGTCTTCGACACAACAACGGAGCTGAAGCTGAAGGCACTGGTTCCCTTGAAACTGGGTTCGTTGCATACAGAACAGTGACTTAATGGATTACTGAAGGACTATATAGGACCGCTGAAAAGCCGCGAGGACTATTAAAAAACCGCGAGGACCGTTCAAAGACTGTGGGGATGGCTAAAAAACCACTAAAAGTCTTCTAATTAACTACTAATAGAGATAATGATAAGATTGTTATACTGGGCAAATCATCGAGAAGAGTCCATTTTACAAATATATCGAATCTGGGGAAGGCGGAAGAAGAAAAGGAGAAAGAGAGATAAGATGTCTTGTGACTACTATACGCCGGAACCTTCTGTCGGAGCTTTCAACTACTAACAAGATAAAGGTGAGTGTAATGGATCTCTAGGACTCACTATAGGTCAGTTCACAGGATACACTGCGCGTCAGTTTAGTGAATGATATATATTGCAACTTTACGTGTGACCACCTGATTAACGTAATAGCACGTGAAACTATATTACTGAGTTTATCTTGAAAATATCGCGCCCTTTCCATGTATCAGGAACTACTCTATTATGAGGAACAACAGGTTTGATAAACTTTCCATACAGTCGCGAACCGTGGGTGGCAAGTCACATGCCTTGAACACGATGACCTGACGTCGCGGGATCGAAGCGAACCCCTCCTTTCTCGGAGTTATCTCATTCGAAACCTCAGTATAATCCACACCTCATCCTGTGATATCCTAGAATATGGACGCAAAATGGTCGTTTGCGACGCCCCGGTCGCTGGCATCGTCGGAGCATACACGGGCAACAGCTTCGCTGTGCAAGCATCCATCGCAAGCGTGCTAGGTTGCGCTATTTATAGCGCCTTGGAACTGGTTGTGCTCGTGTTCTCCATATTCAACAAATACAATGGCCTATACTTCTGGAGTTTGCTTATCACGGCGTCACTGGGTGTTATCCCCGACGCGATCGGTCTGCTCCTGAAGTATTTCGAGCTCGCGCCAATTTGGATCCCAGTCACGCTGTCGACGGCAGGATGGAGCATCATGGTAACGGGACAGTCACTGGTGCTATACTCCCGGCTTCATTTTGTCGTGTTCAACCGAAAAATACTCCACTTCGTGCTGGGCATGATCATCTTCGACGCGATTGTCCTACAGATCCCTCAGATCGTTGCCTCGTACGGCGCTGTCTACGTCTGCCACCTGCACTTCCAGGGCTTCTTTAGTAAGTGGGAGAAAATACAGCTTACGGTGTTCTTCGTACAAGAGATCATCATATCAACATTTTTTATTATCCAAACGCTCCGCTTAATGCGTATGTATCCCAAACGGAGTGCCCGGAAGACGAATATCATGTACCAGCTGTTGGCGATCAACTCGTCTATTATATTAATGGACATCTCACTTCTGGTACTGGAATACTTGGACTTATTCATCACACAGACCGTTTGCAAATGCTTTTTCTATACAGTCAAACTCAAACTGGAGATTGCGGTGTTGTCGCGGTTGACAAGCTTTGTGCAGTCGCACCATCAGCTGGAATGTTCGGGATTGAGCTAACATTCCTACGAGATCTTACATACAGCGACAAGAATGTAATTAAAAGTATATCCGTTCAAGCCCAATAATACAAAGAAAGTAAAAAATATGGAGCGAGCCGAAATCTTGGTCGATGTGTGCAGGGAAAGAGGAATCAGAAAAGAAAAACCGGTGAGTGGTGGGTTCGGTTTGATCCACAGCGGACCACCCTGGGGAATTAATCTAGGAGAGTCTCAAAGTCAGCCATACGTGTAGCAGTGCTCTCAGCCTTCTTCTTGGCCGTCTCGCGGAAGGCAGCGAGCATGAGCTTGCGCTTCCGCTCCTGAATATCAAGCACACGCTCCTCGATACTATTTTCCATGACAACACGCCACACTGTGGTCTCACGCTTCTGGCCAAGTCGATAGACGCGATCAACTGCCTGGTCTTCAATGGCAGGTGCCCACCAGCTATCGGCGAGGATGACCTGGTTTGCTGCCACGAGGTTGAGACCGACGCTGCAGACGCTGAGACTGGCGAGAAGAACAGTGCAGTCAGGTTCGTTCGTGAAGACACTGATGGAGTTGTCGCGCTTCCCAGACTGCATCTTGCCGTCGATACGTACAAACTTAATGCCACGTTGCACGAGGTGGGGTTCGACTAGATCAAGGAAGGAGGTCCACTGGCTGAATAGCACCGTCTTGGTACCGGGTGCTTGACCCTGTGCAGTGAGAACCTTCATGAGCGCCTCAATTTTGCTGCTGGGGTTATTAGGGTCAGCAACGGCCGTCTCAGCGTCCTCTCCCAGCTCTACAACAGGGGCAACAAGAGTAAGATTGTCCTTGATATCCGCACGGCAGAGCGGGCACTTGTGCTGCCGCTCAATGACTTGCTCGATGCAACCACGGCAGAAGGCATGGGCACATGCCGTAATTACCGGCTGTTCAAAGTTATCAAGACAGATGGCACAGGCCTCCTGGCTCTCAATATGGATCTGCAGCATGTCTTGCAGGGCCTTCACATTTTCCGGGTTAAGAGGGACAACTTTGTGTTTCTCGAGGTCTCCCATGAGCTTGTCAATGCGATTCTTGCAGAGGGCCCAGTGGTTGCAAACTTGACGAAGACGTAGTATGACCTCCAAAAGAGTAGAATAACTCCCTTCTTTATCCTTGAGTTCGAGAAGAGCACCTTTCGCCTCGTTTCTAGACGATTATTAGCAAGAGGTGTTGCAAAGGAGTGTAACAATGGAAGCCATACTGGAATGCGCTGTACTTCTCCAGCTCATGGGGATGAAACTTGACACGAAGAACCCGGGATGCCATTTTTGGTAGACGCAGGTTGATAAATTCCATGTCCTTCCTTCTTCGAAGGCAGATGGTTCCCATCAGGGCCTCAAGAAGCAAGCGAGCCTCAGGGTCGCCATCCATAAGGGGGCGAATCAGGACACTGTTGAACACACCGAAGTCCTCCAGACCGCCAGACATCTTCAAGAAACGGACCTGAGAATAAAGATCCTTAAGAGTATTGATAATCGGTGTTCCAGTCAGTGTCCAGCAAGAATCTGCTCGCAAGGCGCAGGCTGCAAGAGAGCCCTTCGAGCGAGGGTTGCGAATTGTATGGCCCTCATCCAGGACTACACGACGCCAATGAACCGAGAAGATTCCCCCCGGAGGCAGCTTCTTCGATTCTGGCTCAAACTCCATGGCAAGGGCACCATAGCTCGAGATCACCACGTCATATTGTGCCAGGTTGGCCTTCTCCTTTTTGCCGGACCCATGGTAGATCAAGACACGGGGTGCATGTTCAATGTGAGTGTGATCTTGAATCTGATTTTTCCAGTTACTCATAACACCAACCGGGGCGAGAATGAGGGTGGTCTTGCTAGACCCGGAGGTTTGGGGCGTAGGATTGGCCATGATCAGTGAGATAATCTGGATGGTTTTGCCAAGACCCATGTCATCTGCAAGAATACCACCACTCGCAAGTGGTGGTTCGGTGGTAGTTGAGAAGTTGGTTGCAATATTGATAAATTTGGCCCCGTCACGCCTCCACAGCTGCACAATGGCATCAGAACCGGGGACTGGAAGGGAAGGAGATTCTCGATTGATCATCCAGGCGAGCCCTTGTTTCTGGTACGGCAGCAGCTCCGTGGATAGCCCTGCTGGGGAATCAGCCATGGGCATATTTGCCAAATCGGCTTCCTTCTGCCCAAAGGCTTCGACGACTTGACCAATTTCCCGTGGGTTGAAAAAGCTGCTTTGTTTCATGAGCTCCTCCAAGCTTTCGCTTTCGCCGAGCCCGGTCGGCACCGACAAGTTAGCATATGTAGAGTCCTCATTCTGCTGCCATTGCTGGGCTGCCTTTCCGAGAGCCATTGCACGGGCGTTCTTTTCAGCCGCCTTCTGTTCGTGCTCACGCTGTTTCTCCTGCCGTCGTTGCTCACGCTCGGCTTCGATAAAGTCTTTGACTGGTAGCTTGTCTTGCTGCATGCGCTTCTTCAAGGCATCTTTCATTGTTGGATCACTCGTGCCAAAAAGCCTCAGCTGAACCGGGCAGTCGAAGTGCCCAATAACTCCTGTAAGAACACCTTCCACAGATAGATCTCTGGCATCCTATCAAATCCATTCGTCAGGAACCAACTTAATCATGAAATGCTCGAGCAACACACCATGTAAGGTGCCAGCTTGGCAGCCATTCCTCGTGGAATATGTCCCACTTGGGAACCCATGACATTATCAACGCGAATGGCATTGCGATCGTATTGATTTGAAGGCTCTCTTTTTAGGACAACATGCTCTCCGGGAGTGGCATAGCCTCTGTAGTAGCGAACCCCCACAATCTTTCCGTCAATTCTTCCTATCAGAATGGGTCAGTAATGTGTTTCCGACCGAGTCGCTGAGACAAGGACCTACCGTAAAGCATCGAGCTAGAAAGTGACGACGCATCCATATCTTGGCTTCCCTGAACGATATCCTCGGCCTGGGCGTCATCTTCATCTGCGCCAGCGACTTGTGAGAGTGGGATGTAGTCGGCATTTTCACCAAGTCTCTGGGCTGTAGTTGCGCCCGGCAGGTCTGGTGCCAATGTAGTCCGGCTCCTCTTGGATACGCGGGCCTCACCATGATCCGAGCCAGTCTCGGCCGTGTCGACCACGTCAACTACGTCCGATTTCCGTTTTCCAGGTCTCCGGGTCATGGTGCTGGACTCCTTTCTCTACAAATCAAAACTGAGATCAAGACAGGCCCAGAGAGCGGCCAAAAGAGAAAAGAAGAGTTGAGGCACAGCGAGCAAAGTTGCTTGAGTATTGCTTGTGTATCAGCAGCAATGGAACATGCCGTCAAAGCTCATCAGCATGTGAAATGGTTTGACCATGGGACGTAAACTGGTAAACTGTCGAGATGATTGACGGTCAGAACGATGACGGCACCCGCCCCGACCGCGCAGGCCTGCCGCAGGCACGCGACGCGGGTTACACGTGGTCACGTGAATAATAGCCCCTTTCAATTCGTCGGTGTTAAAAGATCGTATTCACGTGATATACACAATAGAGCGGATTTCCTTGGAAGCTGGTCTTTGAGACTCTTCAAACTTCGAGGTCATTTACAGAGCACTCAATTATCACCGGGGCTGGTTTTTCTTTGCGCGGTCTCCTTCTTTAACGCCATTCCATTAGATGTGCACTTTTGAACCCCGCATTATTGGCTTTCCTCTCCATTCTTTAGCGCAGTCTCGGACAGACAAGCTCCCGAGTTAGTGGCGCGCACCCCGTATGGCCGATCCCCATGGCTCGTACAGGGATCTTGTGCACAGGCACAATGAGGAAATTGATACCCTTCTAGAAATGGGTGTCTATAAACCGGTATTTCTCTACCAGGTCATTCTGTTCAACTTATTGCCCCTCATCGGCTTGCTCATACCGTGCAGCGCTGCACGGTATGGCCGGCCGGTGATTTTTGCCCTTTGTCTGGGGTTTGTGGTTGAGGTGCTCAGACACCGCCGTGCACTACTTGGAGGAAATGGGTATATGATCGGCCTGATGGCAGCGTGGTTGCTGGTATGGAGTGCAGCTCTCCTCGTGTTTACCGACGTCGAGAATGACTTCCAGCGCATTGAAAGAGGAGCTGCGGCTGATGAACCTAGGAGAGACATGGATCAAGCGGGAAAAGGTGCTCAGCAGAGCCGCGCTTTTACTGACAAAAGCAATCTGGTTAACACCACCCATGCATCTCCCTCTGCATCAAGCAGACAGGCCACCTCCACCGCTAGCGCCGACAATCATGAACATGAGAAATTCCACTGGCAATCCTATCCTCGAAACTTTACTCACCGTCTTGATTGGTGTGCAGGACTTCTCTTCAATCTCAGGGGACCCGAATGGAATTGGCGTCCTCCGCGCTTGGGCCCTCTTCCTCGATCTGTTCACACACAACTGCGTTCGGGATTTGACTCCGACGAATTGCGGGCACATGATGATGCTGCCTACATGACTGCAAAAGACCGTCTTCGGGCTGCCTTTTGGAACTGCTTCAAGGGATATATTCTGCTAGACGCTCTCAAGGTTTTCATGATGCGGGACCCGTACTTCCGGGGCATCGTGGCAAGCGAAATACCGCCTCCATTTCCATTTTCATGCTTTGCATCTTATCCCCTGCTGATACGCTTTTACCATTGCTTCTTCAGTTGCATGGGCGTCTACGTCGCCCTCGTTTTTGTTACCTCTTTCAATCCTATATGTTTCCTCGGGTTGTCTCTGGCCTTTCCCAAAGCCTCTCGGAGGCTGACAAGGGCTCCACTTGATGCATCTTGGCTATATGCCGATAGCTTTGGACCCTTCCTCTCCGCTGTTCTCGATCATGGGCTGGCTGGGTGCTGGGGCCGATGGTGGCACCAACTCTTCCGCTATGGGTTCACCACCGCTGCTCGTTGGATTCTATCATGGCTTCCAACTAGGTGGGCCACCAATTTACGGGTCAAGCGGATCACCCACATCGTGATTGCGTTCGCGCTCAGCGGATTTGTGCATGCCTGTGGCAGCCATACACAGTTCACAAACACCCACCCCTTCTCGGGCCCATTCTTATTCTTCTCTCTGCAAAGTGTTGCAATTATTCTCGAAAACATCTTCAAGACCGCTATATTCCCCAAATTACCCCTTGCGAACACCCCGCGGTGGCTACGTCGGACTGCAAATGCAGTTTTTGTTTTCCTCTGGCTTTTCTATTCCGGCGCTTTTATTGCAGATGACTTTGCCCGAGGCGGATTGTGGCTGATGGAACCAGTACCTTTCAGCCTGCTCCGTGGTCTGGGACTGGCATACGATAAAGGGTGGCGGTGCTGGGACAAGCCGTGGTTTCGCTATTGGAGTGATGGGACCTACTGGGGTAGTGGAATACGAATTATCTAAATTCGATACTGTACACATAGTCATTTAGAAATTTGGGCAAACTTTTCGGCATATTCATCTCTAGAATACATCTTTTTCTGTCTCTCAAGCCCGGCTAGATCAACTATTTCTTTCTCAAAGCTGACCGTTACTAGGTCAATCCACCGCCAGTTTCAGTAGTATTACCATGGAAATATAATACTGTAATAAAATTCATGTATACATAGGTGCTCTACCCCTCCATCGCGACATCGTCGTCCTCGTCATCTTCATCATCAGTGTCAGAATCGATATTCAAGGTAGGCAGCTCATCGTCACTATCATCAACAGGCAACGGTGTTCCAGCTGCAGAATGAGATGGTGCTGAGTTTGTTGATACTTGAGGAGCAACTTGGACCTGTTGAGGGACCATCGATCCCTCGACCTTGGTAGATCGAGGTGTAGAGACATGAGTGGTAGCAGCCGGTGCTTGTTGGATATTCTCCTCGAAACGCGCTTTCTTGACCTGCACGGGCTGCTGCTCCGATGCCGAGGAGATGTGCGACTCGGTAGTAGTCTCTTCGAAATAGGTCCGCTTGTGCAGCGGTGCCACTGAAACCGGAGAGTGCTCACGGTTCTTGGCCTCGGCATAAGCAGCGGCCGTCTCGTTCAAGAAGCTAGACCTTGGTGGGGCAGCAGTGAATGGCTCATCAGCCATCTCATCAGCCTCTTCCTCCTCCTCCATCTCGGTATAAGCCTCAAGCTCCGCCGAGGTCATCAGAACCGGCATTCTGGGACGAACCAGAGCCTCAACGTCCATTTGATCGGAGTAACTCCGGACCAGGAACGGCATGATGCTGGCGCCAGCTCCACGGCCCTTGGCAGCCGGAATCGGGTTGAGGACACTCGCAAGCATAGCGTTCTTATCGGCAGTCAGGATGATCGTGCGGTCAATTTCAGCACGAACTGAAGGTACCAGAAGATTGGGGGAAATAGACGCCAGGGCACTTTGCAGGAGACCAGAGGCAGCTTGTTGAAGCTGGGGGAATTGGGGACCAGCTTTCAATGGCTGGTTCTTCCGAAGCTCAGGGTTCAAAAATGAGTCTGCATTGGCCGTGCCTTGGCCACCCTTCGACTTCGATTTGGACTCAGACTGGAACTTGCCTGCTACACCAGATTCTTCAATCTGAGGGAGCAGGTCATGACAGCAAACCCGAAGGACATTTGCAATAGAGGCCACGCTCTGCTTCGTCATTGCAGGTCCATTTAAGGTCAAGAGGGAGGTAAGCAAGCTATAAGAAGCCGAGCGGACGTCTCTGCGGAACTTCTCGTTCTTGAAGACCCAGGTAACCTGCTCCAAAATACTTTGCGAAATTGCAGTTGTGCTGTTCTCTAACACACAAGCAACATGTGCAAGCAAATCCATACAAGCAATATGAATGCGGGGCAGTTCAGCCCACAAGAGCTCCCGCTCGTCCCGGCTGATTTGAGGGTTGAATTGAACACCATTCTGAGAAGCTTCGCCATTTGGCGGGACTGTCACCGAGGTAAGCCGAGAGGTCAAGTCGAGAATTGAACCCAGAGGAATGGCGATTGTGACAGCAGACGGCATAGAAATGAAGTTAGAGAGAAGGCGCAATAGTGTGATCAGTCTATCGGTTCCAAAATGAATTCCAGCCCAACCCGGAAGTCCCAAGGCATCAGGATTCGTATCTGCCAATTCATTACTGTAGTTTTGTTTTGCTGGAACCAAAGTAGGGTTCACAGATTCCCACTGCTCCGCAACAGCCCGGAACACATGGTCGGCTGCTCTGTGGGCAGATAGGATGGTCGACTTGCAGTCATCAGTCCAAGCCGGCCCCGACTTGTCCTTCGGCGCACATTTGTAAAGAGAGGCGAATAGCTGCTCTGCGACATCAAACACTTGTTCGGAATAATAGACTTGCGAAGACCCAAGAATTTCCGCGAGCAGAGACCGAAGCTGGGAGCCAAAAGGACGGAAGATCGTAGGGTGACGAGGAACCAATTCGAGGATGGCATGAAGGACAATCTCCATAAATGGCGTGTTGGGCTTCGGCTTGCGGGTCGATCCAGATGGAAGCTTAACCAGCGTCGAGACCAAGTTCAGTGCAGCAGTGACAAACCCTGGCAGATGCGGAGTGGTAATTTCGCGAACTAAAGTCGGGTACTGGTATGTAAGGTGGAAAATGCGAGTCAAAGTGATAATACACATCTTTCGTGTGGATACTGGGTCGGGTTTCTAGAGAACGCAAAGAAATGAGTCAATTGAGCCGAGATGAGATGAATGCCAGCCGCAGCACGCATCGAGAGAGCTTCATACCGCCAGAATCCCGATCAGACTGCGAACAACCGGCTCATAGCCCCGCAACATCTCCCACTGTCCCGCTTCAACAGCGGCCTTCACTAAAACCACGGCCGTCCATCGTCCCTCGACACTCCGGTCCTGCAGCAGACTGACGAGACGAGTCTTCAGCTTGTGGATTTGAGCGGCATGATCGGAGTCCCCCTTGCCCGGTTTTTGGGCTTGTGGTGCCGAGAGGAGCTCGGCACAATCGCTCAGCGAGGTCGCGAGGAATGCAGCTATCGAGGGTAGCTGGTCGACTGGGGTGGTCGTCAAGCGATGTGTGACGGCGCGTAAAGTGGTGGCGGCCATTGCGGGTAGCGAATAGCGTGCAGCAAGCAGGAGCAGGCTCCTCGGTGAGCTCAATTGACACGAGGTCCGTCACGAGAAGATCGTTGTAGAAGAAGGAAGGTTCTTATCGGTAATTTTTTTTGTTGGCGAGAAAAGCTTGGGCCACATGAAGCCTCGGTAAATTACGAAATTACGGTCACGGCGGTACGTAACCCTCTCTCCACCCCTGGGCGATCATCTTCGGGACTGGCCAGGTGCTGCGCTGGTCTGCGCATACCTGATTGTCCTTCTCCATCTCCTTCCGCGCTTTCTTCGCAACGCTCCGAAATCATGGCGGTAGGTGTCCTGCCCTCCCTGCTCAATGTCGGCGGCGATTCACAGCTGCTGGATCTGTCGTACGTGGACTATAAACAACTAACACGTGCTGGCTAGGGAGGCAATGCCGAGAAGGGACAGCGATACATCGCATCCTTGGACCAGGCGCGGGCCCAGGGCAAATGGGACGAAGTGCCTGAACTGATTCGAAAGGTGACGAAGCACGCTCCGCATCGCACTTGTAAGCGCGCCACTACCACTACTGTCCCGTGTTCTGAGATGGCGCTAACGTGTATCCTTGCAATAAAAGGTGCTATTCAAACCGCGACAGCCGAATCTCGAGTCGTGACCTATCTCCAGCAGAAAACGCCCTCCGAGTCGCCATCAACGCCTAATCTCCCCGAATTGATCCCCGCCCTGTTGACAACCATCGAGAACAATGATGGGACCCCGCAGGAGATCCTGCAAGCGCAGGTGTGTCTCGGATGGATCCATTGGGTTCTGGGTGAGCCAGCGCTGGCTTCAGGACGTCTGCCGAGGGACTTCACAACGACGGTGGATGTGCTGGCCGCTGAAGGACAAAACCCGTCTTCCTGGACAGAGGTCTGTCTGGTCAAGGGATGCTATATAAAGGGTATATTATACTGCTTGAATGTTTGCGGGAACACCTTCGCTGATTATTCTGTAGGAGCTGCGCAAGCTACAGTTGCTGGTATTGATGAGACATTGGAGACATTCGCTTCGCTGGTGCCTTGGCTGAGCAGCGGGAAACTTGGCTCGAATAACGCGCAATTCCTGAGCTGGATCGAGACTTTGCTATGTAAAGGTGCCCTGATGGCCAGTGAGGAGGCATGCAACACCTCACCATACTCCGACCCTAGACATGTGGAGATTGCGCTTCGGCTGTTTCGGCTTTGGTCTGCTCTCCCCACAGTGAAGCAAGGGCTTGCTGCTCCCACTCCTTCCCACCTAGATGTCTCCACCTCGCTCTCCCGCACGTCTATATGGAAATCATATTATGGATTCCTCACGACCGTGCTTCAGGATGAGCTTGTTTACACGCCTCCTCATGATGGGCCAGATCGCCCCCAGCTAGCTAGTGAATTGCGCCGCATCGAATCCATCTGTGAGAACAACCTGCTCCGGGAAGTCAAATTCCCTACCGCGAGCTCCGACAACTCCGAAGTGGAAGAGTGGGTGGAAGAGGTTATTAGAAACTGGGAAGTCCTCTGCGGACCCAACTGGCACGATCAGGATCTGGGCGAAGGGGGCCAGAATGCTGTGGGGCGCAACGTTCTGGACGTAGGTGCACCACGGAGATACCTTTGCGTGTCTATGCTGACCAAGGCAAAACTACAGATTCTCTATCGCGCAGCGAACAAGACTTATCATTCCCACTTGATTTTGCGGCGTCTGTTCCATGTTCATTCCGCATTGGCAGACTTTGACCTCGCCGTTCAAGCTCTCGATTCCTATATCGAAATTGTCACAGGTGCCAAGGACAGAGCAGAGAAGGCGGCTGAGTATGGAGAGTTAGAAAAGGACGAGACTTTCTTGCAAACTCTTTCCGAAGGAGTCACTTTGTTGAGCTGCCTTGGTTCATTTGACGAGGCAGAGAAGGCCAAGAATCTAACCGAGTTGATTAGAACTCACCTCGACAAACAAGGGTCAAGCAATACAGATACTAGTGCCAACGGCAAATTGCTGATTACGCAAGGCCCCGCTTCTACCACCTTGTGCGAAATTCCCTCTGCTGTTCTGGCCGCTGCTTACAGGGCAGTTGGAGTCGGACTTGCTAACTGGGCAAGCTATACTCCCCAAAACGAAGCACGAGATGAGATCCGTGGAGAAGCCATCGATTACCTGTTGAAGAGCATTTCTCCTTCGCTGGGGAAGCAAATGAGCTACGCCACTCTGTACACATTGTCTCTTGTCCTTGCCGAAAACCGCGATCTGGATACGGCAATTGACTATGTCAAGTCAGCATTAACTTCTCACGGCTGCTCTGATACGTCTGAAGATCTTTCGAGGGAACGGGATCTCGTCCCAATGTGGCATTTACTCGCACTGTTGCTCAGTGCAAAGAATGAGTTTGATATCGCTGAACGTTCTTGCGAAGCAGCATTCGAGCAGTTTCCTCCGGAGGTATTTGGGAAGAGCCACCTCGACAAACGCTCAGAGAGACGTTCATCAAGGCACTCCTCGCACTCCAAGGAACATGAGTCTAATTCCAAGCGCTCGCTCGTTCATCGGCTGCAGGGCCGGGAGAAGGAGCGCATTCTTCAAACTCGCATCACACAGCTTGCGTTCGTTGAAGTTCTAGAAGGCCCTGAGGCTGCTGTCAACCAGAGTGGTCAACTGCTGAGTCTTTTCGCTACTCTATTCAGTGACCTTAATCTTGATAGCGAAGGCACCAAGCCCAAGACCGAGCATCTGGTGCCACCGAAGAGCTCCGCCGGCACAGCCCGAAGCTTCCGCAGTAGCATATTCAACCGCAATCGAGTCTCTCATTTACCAGACCGCCGTGCCGATCATTCTACAGGCTCAGGCTCCCCCATTCCAGCAGTGCCGCCCATTCCAAATGGCCATATGAGTGGAACCGAAGCACCTGCCATTCAAATTACGGACGAAGATCCGCAACGCTATCAAAGTCCTTCTACACTCGGGAGGTCTGACTCGAAGAAGCTGAAGAAGCGCAGCAGCAGCTTCCACAGGCATGAAAGGCCACGAGGCCAGGAGCCCCCTCTCCCGAGAGAGACAGAGTCCCCAGATATGGTGGGCGTCGCTGTGTCAGGTAACTCATCCCCCATGTCGGCAGGTGCCAGACAGCCATTGCAGCCGGTTGCGCACAATATTCATCACAAACAACAACCAGCCCCAGTCGGCCATGAGCACAACCCACCAGTGCAGGACACCCGACTTCTGCCTGCGCACCGATTTGATTCTCCCACGAATGCCACTACAAAGTTTTCTTATGCTCAATCTCAGAAGCACGCCCTTGGCCTGCTTGTCAAGATTTGGCTCATCATTGCCGGTCTGTACCGCCGAGCGTCTCTATTTGATGATGCTCGCGAGGCATGCCATGAGGCTTTGAAGCAAACTTCGCGCGTGGAAACACTGACCGCATCTTTTGAGTCTTCCGCCCGAGCTTTCAGCAACCGCGGCTGGGATAATGCCAAGAGCTCCGAAGAGTTGTGGGCTGATGTCTATGCTGAACAAGGACTGTTGGCTCAGACTCAGTCAAATCCCCATCAAGCTATGAAGCATTTCGAGGAAGCCCTACTGCGCTGCCCCGATCACCCGACGGCGACGATTGCTCTTGCAAATCTTCTTCTGGATGTGTGGGACCAGAAGATGCCGCTGGAGGCCTCGAATGCCGACGTGGATCTCAACGTCTCGCGTCTTTCACTATTGTCAGAGCTCCCGAAGCCAAAGGTGGCAAATGCCATTTCAATCGACGAGTTGAAGGGACCTGATGTTGAAACTCCGCCTACAGCCGAAGCTTCCTCCTCGCCACATGATGTTGATCCCAAGCACCTGCACCGCTTGGCAGCCCGAGATCGCGCATACGGTCTGCTCTCATCGCTGACCAAGCTTGGTAGTTCTTGGGACAACTCTGAGGCATGGTATGCTTTGTCGCGGGCATACGAGGCCGGTGAACAGATCGACAAATTAAAGGACGTTCTGTGGTGGTGCATTGAGCTTGAGGACCGTCGGCCAATTCGGCACTGGTCCAACATTGGCTCTGGGCTCTATGTTCTTTGAAAAATTTTGAAGATCAAAAATGGGGGTTTTTATCTTCTTGTATCTACTTTGATTTCCCCTTTGCTGGTCACCTTCGTGCTCAGCCCTTTATCATCCTCCCTTGCTTGAGATACCATTTCAATACCTGCGGATCGAGGGGTAGCTAGCATATTCAGGAACTTTCTAGCCTGAGATTAGGTATTTGGAAATGGAAAATTTTTGAAAGTTTCGAACTAGACGTTCTCAGAACACCACACGCAACACAACTTTATGTACATCTATCGAAGCAACCCAACAGGAGCAATTCGAGACTGAGAGAAAAGGAAAAGAACAACACAGGTCGAGGTGCAAAAGTTGATTCATTTTGCTAATTGCAAAGCCAACTCATTTACCGGGGAGCAGCGACGGGAGTCCAGGCGGAGTACTTGGGGCGGGTGCTATGATGGACGGTTAGTCTTGACAAGCAAAATTAAGAGAAGCGCACATACGTCGAGTAGGTCTTGAAGGCAGCGCGGGTAAAAGTGAGGTTAGGGCGGTGCTCGGGGATCTCCCAGGTGCGCTGGCCGGGCTGCAGGATCTTGTCGGCCGTGGGTGGGGCATCGACCATGTAGGAGATCCATGCGTGCCTGTAATTTGATAATTAATTTCCATTATGATCCTCCATTGCTTTCATTCACGACAGGCGCGACACCTACCAGCCAGGCTCAATCTGGTCGGGGTTGTACTCCGGCCAGTTGACCTTGTAGTCGACCCATCGTGTTCGGACTGTACGCAAAGGTTTCTTAGCACCCTCGCCATGCTGCCTATATGGTTCGCTGTAGGGGATGTCTTACGAGGCAGCTCCTCCTCCATGTTCTCGTAGAACTTGTTGCCGAAGCGGTCGACACCGATGAGGGTTCCGGCCTTGGTATCACCTATGATCGCACTGGGTTAGCCATCCACCCATTGCCAATTGAATAGAGGTGCAGCGTACCGATGTTCTATTCAAAGAGCAAAAATGAAGAGTATATTAGTCCTGGAGCTCTACCATCCACCTGATCTCCTGTATCCGCGGCGAGAATCGTACCTGCATCTGGTGGCCAAAGTCCTGCAAAGCGTGTTAGCGGCCTGGCTTGATGCGGTCAAAATCAGGGGCAGGACAAACCTTGACGCCAATTCGGCGCAGATTGCGCAGCGTCCTCAGAATGGTCGACATCTTTGTGGTGCAATGGTAGAGAATGAGGTCAGGGCCAGAGCGTGTGGAAGGTGAGGTCTGAAGTCGGTGTGTTTGCCGTGTTTGCACCCTCTCTTGTCTCTTTCCCGATTCAGAAATCCTTCTCCCAGAGCATCGAAGACATGTTCGGTCGCATCGGAGGCCAGGCGCTTCGCTGCGCTGCTCGTCGCCCAGTCGCACGCAGGAAACTATGTGACCGCCGCTTCTCCGCACACAGTGGTGCCAATACTACTGCTGCGTCTGCTCCATCGCCGCTCGGAGGAATCACCGTTGAACTGGATCGCATAGCACCGCGATTCGAGATTCCAGCTTCTCGGATCACGATCTTGGACTCTCCAGCCAATTTCTATTCGACATTGAAGGTGTGCCCTTGCAACGGTATCTAAGATATCCGACATTGGTCAATACTGACTCGCGACTGCGCAGAATAAAATCCGCAATGCCAAGCGTCGCGTTTACCTTTCTACACTTTACATCGGCAAGACCGAGTACGAGCTCATCGAGACGATATCCCAGGCTTTGCGCGACAACCCAAACCTCAAAGTATCTATCCTTACCGATGCCCTTCGCGGAACCCGAGAAACCCCTAATCCTTCATGCGCCTCGCTTCTTTGTTCGTTGGTCTCAGAACATGGGCCGGAGCGAGTTGAAATTCGGATGTTCCATACACCCAACTTGACCGGTCTGAAGAAGAAATGGATTCCTCGTCGCATAAACGAGGGCTGGGGCTTACAGCATATGAAGCTGTACGGGGTTGACGATGAGATCATCATCTCGGGGTAAGTGCCCTAGGAAGTATACTTCGAAACCTTTGATGCTGATGGCCTCACAGCGCAAACCTTTCCCAGGACTACTTCACCAATCGGCTGGACCGGTATCATGTCTTCGACTCCAAAGCTCTAACAGACTACTATGCTCGTATCCATCATGCGGTCTGCAGCTTGAGTTTCCAGGTCCTGCCAGATCCCCACAACCACTCGGGGTACCTTTTGGACTGGCCTACCTCTAACGGTGCTCCGTCGCCTCTGGACAGCCCCCAGGATTTCATTGGATACGCCTCCACTGTGCTCAACCCGCTCATACAAGCATCCAACAGCAAGCCAGCTCTTTCCTCTTCATCTTCAAGCCAAACTTTCGTATACCCCGTGGCCCAGCTTACACCCCTCCTGAAACCGGACACTTCCACCGAATTTCCAGCGGTATCAGGGATTTTGCGTCTCTTGTCTGAAGTACCAGTATTCGCAGGATCTCGCTGGCTCTTCACTGCCGGGTACTTCAACATTCACCCTGTTCTCTCCTCCCTCCTGATCTCCAGTACATCTGCCGCCTCTGAAAAGGCTTCCACCACACAGGGCACAGTCCTAACGGCTTCCCCCTGGGCCAATGGATTCTATGGCTCTCCAGGTGTGTCTGGCATGCTGCCAGCTGCATACACGCATCTCTCGGCGCGCTTTCTCGACCGCGTTGCTGCTGCTCAAGCTACGAACTCCATTCAGCTTAAAGAATGGCGCCGCGGCACCGTTGGAACACCGGATGGATGGACGTATCACGCCAAGGGTCTCTGGGTCACTCTACCACGCGAGGAACATCCCAGCCTTACCTTTGTCGGTAGCAGTAACTACACCAAGCGGAGCTACAGCCTCGATATCGAAGTGGGCGCACTGGTCGTGACAAATGACCAAGACTTGAAACAGAAGCTTGGTGACGAAACCGAATGGCTTCAGAAGGACTCCAAAGCAATCTCCAGGGAGGATTTGATGCGCACGGAGAGACGCGTTGGGTGGAATGTACGGCTCGCAATGTGGATTGTAGAGAAGGTAGGGGGGCTTTGTGATATTTACCATGTAATTGTGTATATACGGGCCTTTAGTCCCGGGATTTCTACCCGCTTGTACTTATAAGATACATTGATCACCTCACCATGCTGGCAATCACGCTACAATAAGAAGATTTTTAGATAAGCCTAGCTACCCTCCTACTAGTTCCAAGATCTGATGCCCGCCAACCATGATTCGTCAAACCACACCGAATATTTGAGTGAGACTGGCAGCAAGCCATTAAAGAAAAACTTTTGTGTGGACAATCACCCCAAACGAAGCGGAAACAACGAACAACAATACTGCAAGCAGGGAGCTAGGCTTAAAGGCCTTACCTTGTCTTTGTTCCTTATGTGACCAATATTCAAGCAATGGGGCTTCCTTTGATAATCGCACACCGAGTAGATGCTGTCTGTCTACATTCCGCTACTTCGTAACTAAGACTCGGGGTATTTCGAGGACCAATACAGTCCCACCATGTATCTAGCGCTTTAATCTCCTTGAGCAGCCATCTAAGGCTGATCCAACAACAATATCATTAGTCATGATGGCTCAATTCATACCTGAACCTTTCTCTACTCTTCTGTATCTACAGAAAATCGATGAAGATATGAACAATAACGCTAATTCCTTCATGAGAGCTATCTACGCTGCAAATCAAGTGATCAATTTGAGCTCCCAAGTAACATCTTCTCAGCTTCTGAGACGAGTCTCGGGTGTGCATGCGGTCCAGAAAGAGAGTATGCCTATATTTGATGATGAGACTTGTGAATAATGGCATGAAGATCATCACTTCGAGAGACTTGATACTGAGAGGAAGAATACCTGGGATACATAAAAGAGCACCCATCCTCTTAAAAAAGATATAGATCAGGTATCGGATAACAACATCACTTTTGGTCTAGCCATTGTATCAACCCTAGCGCATATGCAAAGAAAAACATCGATATATCGAAGAAAGAGATCCGAGACGCCGTATCATGACTGGGTAATTCCATTCAGTGTCGTATCGTGCATGCATGGCATTGCATCCGTCTAAGCTCGCCCAGGGACCTTGCCGCTATCAGCCGAGAACCGAGCTGGGCCAAGGCCCTGGCGCACCTCATCAAGCATGCGAATGCCAATAGCCTCATTACCGTTCTTGCCACGCTTGTTCTTAGCACCCTTACGCTTAGCCTGAGCACTAGTATTGTCATCCCAGTTAGAGAGGAAGTCGTCCATGACACTGTGGAAGTCGCTGCGCGAGAGTGCTGCGCCGTTCCCGTCGACAAGGCTGGGCGCCTGGGACGACGCGGTGGACATGCCTGTCATACCAGTAGCTCCAGTCATCCCGCTAACCATAGACATGCTGTCATCATATTCGTCCTCCTCGTCGAGAGAGTAGAGGGCCTCGACCTTTTCAAATCGGTCGTCCAAGAGGCGGTGGCCCTCGGTACGAGCCAACGCAGATGAGGTCATCGAGTAGGCGGACGGGTTCGTCAAGGCACCCTTGCGCTTCTTCCGACGAATCGGAGTACCTCCAGCTGTAAAGGCAGTAGATGCCGTAGTACGCTGCTCGGAGGGCGTAATTGTTGGTGCCGCGGGTGCGGCAGTTTTGCCGACCTTGGCGTCCTTCTTGAACCTGGCAAACTCCTGCATCCATCCTTGATCCTCTGGGTGCATATCTGGAGCGGGCACATCGGGCTCGGGCATTTCATCAGGCTCGAGATCGGGGGCAGGGCCTTTCTCTGATGCCGCCTCCTCGGTGTGTCGCAGGGCGTCAGTGCTGTCTGTCTGGACTGGTGCCTTCTCAGTAGCGTCCGACTCCCATCCTTCGTCATAGTCGTCTTGGTCAAACATGGTATCCTCCCAATCACCCTGTTCCATCTCCTCTCCTCCCTTTGTCAACTCGCCAAAAATGTCATCGTCATCATCCACATATTCCTCATCCTCCAGAGCCTCGAGGGTCTCTCGTAGTCGGGGATCCATATCTGGCTGGAAACCAGCAATCGCATCGGGGACGTTCTGTTGGTCTTGGTACGTCTTCTTCCGGATATATGACGTTGCAGTTGAGCGCATGTCGCCATATTCCGACCCGTAGGCACTTTGCGACTCATCGAGGGAGACCTGGCGCAGCGCATCCTCCAACTTCATGCCCTTCGCCTTGGCCTTGCCTTTTTCAGCCTTGGCCTCCACGAAGTATGAGTCTCCCGTGCCAGCGCCAAGGTCACGCAAATGCTGCATGTAGTCATACCGCGAGTCATCGTAGTAGATGCCATAGTTCGCGGCCTCGCCCTCGTTGCGGCGAATTGCCTCATCGTTGAATTCAGACTTGAGATCGAGGAGATTTCGAGAGGGCTTCTGCGAGGTCGTTGATGCAGCAGAGGAAGCAGGAGCAGGAGCAGGAGCAGGACCGCGAACTTGGTGCAGGATTCTGTCCTCCGCTTCGGGGTTGTGGATCAACGGGTCATGTTGGGAACGGTGGAAGAGCTGGAAGGTGCTCGCGTTCTTCTTATCGCTATGGAGGTGTCAGTTATAACAATAGCATACGATCATACATGACAAAGACTTACATCCACTGGCGGGGCGGCATTGTGGCGTATGATGCTGGTCGAAAGAGTCGCGCTCAAAAAAAGCGAAAAAAGTGGGATAGATAGCGTCACGTGGGGGCTTATCGATGCCTGAGCCCCTCGGGTCCTCAGTGGCGGCCTGAAAGAACAGCAGATTCTGGTGAAATATGGAGTGTGAAACTATTCGTTAGTAAACGATACGCCTACAGTCCACAAAACTGTGAAATTAAAATCACACATGCGAGGCCAAAACTGAAATCTTGAGATTTTCCCCCTCCAACCTCCGCTGAGTCAGCGTTATCTTATCCGTCTGAATAATCCAAAAGAATTCCCTTTTTCAGGCGGGGTTAAGGATCTCTTCCCTACCAACATTAAGACACTACAGCAGCACCAGCACAGTCGTCATTATGGTGTTGGCCAAATCCAAGAACTCCGTGGGGCTGGGCAACAGCCTCATGAACGACCGCTTCGGCAAGGGCAAAGCCTCAAGCCAGAAGAAGGCGTCGCACAATGCCATTGCGCGCAAGAATATGATGGGTGAAACCTACATCACCAACGAAGCTCAGGAGGCGTCCTGGGTGAAGATGCGTTCCATTACCGAGCAGGCCGCACTCGATGAGTTCCTCACCACTGCTGAGCTGGCAGGAACCGACTTTACCGCCGAAAAAATCAACAACGTTAAGATCATCCATTCCGACCAGAAGAACCCGTACCTCCTGTCTTCGACCGAGGAGTACTCGGCAGTTAAGAAACATCAGAAGAACAAGGATCGGCTGACGGTGCCACGACGCCCTAAATGGGACTCGACGACGACGCCGCAACAGCTGGAGGCTATGGAGCGTGCGAGCCTATTGGATTGGCGGCGAACACTGGCGGATCTGCAGGAGAACCACGATCTGTTGATGACTCCATTCGAGCGCAACCTGGAGGTCTGGCGCCAGCTGTGGCGTGTTATTGAACGATCCGATCTCGTGGTGCAGATTGTCGACGCCCGTAACCCGCTCCAGTTCCGCTCCGAGGATCTGGAGAAGTACGTGAAGGAGATTGATCCGCGCAAGAAGAATCTGCTGCTGGTCAACAAGGCCGACATGTTGACTCTCAAGCAGCGAGAGGCCTGGGCGGACTATTTTGAGAAGAACAATATCAACTTCCGTTTCTTCTCGGCCCATCTGGCCAAGGAGAAGATTGAGGCTGAAATGCTCAAGGAGTCCCAGCCGGAGGATGATTTGGCTGAGTCTACTAAAAAGATGAACGTGCACGATGATGAGGAGAATGAGTCGTCTAGCGAGGAAGAGGAGAAGCAGGATGTCATTGCCAAGTCCGTCGATCCCGATCAATCGCTTGGCCCGCATATTCTCGACGTGGATGAGCTGGAAGAACTCTTCCTGGCCAACTCTCCAGAGACACTCCCACAGAGCGGGGACTCCGAGGCTCATTCCAAGCCGAAAACGACTATCGGTCTGGTCGGTTACCCCAATGTGGGTAAGTCCAGTACCATTAACGCTCTCCTCGGAGCCAAGAAGGTGTCTGTGTCTGCCACTCCTGGTAAGACCAAACACTTCCAGACGCTGTACCTCTCCCCGGAGATCATGCTTTGCGATTGTCCCGGTCTGGTCTTCCCCAACTTCGCCACCACCAAGGCCGAGCTGGTCGTGAATGGTGTGCTGCCCATCGACCAGCAGCGTGAGTTCACCGGTCCTTCCGCCCTGGTCGCGAAGCGTATCCCCAAGCATTTCCTCGAGAACGTATACGGTGTGAAGATCCGCATCCGTCCTCTAGAGGAGGGCGGCACTGGTATTCCCACTGCCAGCGAGGTCCTGCGTGCCTATGCGCGCGCCCGCGGTTTCTCGACCCAGGGACTGGGCCAGCCTGATGAGTCCCGCGCTGCCCGATACCTTCTCAAGGACTACGTGAACGGCAAGCTTCTCTTCTGTCACCCACCCCCGGTGCCCGAGAGCGAAGAGCCTATCGACCCCCACGCGTTCAACCAGGAGCTCTACGATGTCGCCCATCTTCCCGCTAGGCGTCAGGCCGTGCTCGCAAAGACCATTGTGGATTTGGACGCCAACGCTGACGCCGACGCCGACGCCGAGCCTGAAATTACTCCGTTTGTCTCCAAGGACAGCGGCGAGCAACCAGGCATGCGTTCTCGCAACCTCGACAGCGGTTTCTTTGGCACTGCCACCGGCCCCTCCGCCGGTCGTCTCAGCATGCCCTTCAATCACAAGTACACCGACCAGGGCCAGCAGATGCGCCAGAACCTTACTGGCCGCAAGGAGCGGATGATGATTGCCCTGGAGCGCGGTGTCGATGTCTCCGAGGTGCGGGGCGCCGGCTCCAAGAAGCATTTCAAGGGCAACAAGCGTCGGGCGAAGGCCGTGCGCAACAATGGTGAAGAGGTCGAGGACTTCTACTAAAAGTTTTCCTGTTTTTTTTTGGTTGTTTTTTTTTTGTTGTTTTTTTACCTCGGCCGATGCGTCGAGATGGATGTTTCATGCCTCGGATTGATTCCCTTTGAGATGTTTTCCTATGTAATCCATGTTTTTACTCTTGTCGATATGTACCAGGCACTGCTTTGGATATCGGGGGCTGGGCTGGAGGTGATACGGAATGTGCATGCCATGGTGGGTTGAGTATCTTCGATAGACATTTGCAGGCGTTTAGGGAGTGTTTTGCATAAGCTATAAGTTGCATCCCACTTATACCACGTTCCACCGCTTCATCCCAACAGACACGCAAGTATGGTATTCCGCATAATGTGGGTAATTTTCATTCTGTTCCCGCATCCAGCAGTGACACTATACACTCGGTAGTTATTATTCTTTCTCTTTCTACAGGTGGCTCTTCGCCTTGAACCCAGACGCAATCAGCAGACGATCCGACTCCTGCTGCTGCCACTTCAGCTTCGCAACCACAGCCTCCTTGCGGGAATTGTTCTCTCTCCGGCCCAGCTGCTGCAGGTGAACCTCATCCGGGCCGTCAGCAATACGCAGCGTGCGGATACCAGCCCACATGTATGCAAGCGGGGTATCCTGGCAGACACCGGCGGCACCATAGGCCTGGACTGCGCGATCGATGATCGCCAGCGCAGTCTGGGGCACGAGCACCTTCGCCTGAGCGATCTCCTTCAGGGCAGACTTGGCATCGCCCTGATCAATCTTAATGGCGGCGTTCAGCACAATGAGACGCGCGGCATCGACCTCAATGCGTGACTTGGCAATCCACTCGAGGATGACACCGTGCGCGGACAGCGGCTTGCCGAAGGTCTGCTTGCGCTCATCGTTGACGCGAGCGATCATCCACTCGAGAGCTCTCTCGGCGGCGCCGATCGTGCGCATCGCGTGGTGGATGCGGCCGGGGCCCAGACGGCCCTGAATGATCTCGAAACCGCGGCCCTCGCCGAGGACCATGTTGGCTACGGGCACGCGCACATCCTTGAAGGTGATGTGGCCATGGCCGTGGGGGGCGTCATCGTAACCGTAGACCTGCAGCATGCGGTGAACGGTTATGCCGGGGGCGTCGGCGGGCACCAGAACGACGGACTGCTGGCGGTAGGTATCGCGGTTGTTGGGGTCCGACTTGCCCATCACCAAGTAGATCTTGCAGCGGGGGTCGCCGGCACCGGAGGACCACCATTTCTGGGAGGGGGCGGAGTTAGGAATGAAAGTGGAGGAAGTGTAGATGGGACGAGATGTTCGGGGAAAGTAAGCTTACCGAGCCATTCAGGACGTATTCATTGCCCTCGCGGCGGATCTCCATCTCGATGTTGGTGGCATCACTGGACGCAATATCGGGCTCGGTCATCAGGAAGGCCGAGCGAATGTTGCCCTCCAGCAAGGGAGCCAGCCACTGCTGCTTCTGAGCGTCGTTACCATACTTGGCCAGCACCTCCATGTTGCCCGTATCGGGGGCAGCGTTATTCGTCGCCTGTCAAGAAATCACATTAGCCATCCCCACCTCATCTCCTTCGAGACGCGACGGAAACCTACTTCCGAAGCAACCTTGCTCTTGCCCAGCAACTCGGCCATCAGTCCGTACTCGACGTTGCTGTAGCCAGCCCCTTGGCTGAAGTGCTTCTTGGGCAGGAACATGTTCCACAGGCCGAGCTTCTTCGCCTTGGCCTTCAGCTCCTCCATGACGGCGGGGGTGGTCTGCCATCGCTTCTCGCCCTCGCCCAGCTGGGCGGAGAAGACGGCGTCGGCGGGGATGCAGTCTTTCTCGACGAACTCTTCGACCTAATTCCACCTCGCCATATTAGCCACGGCTTAGATCGCTGCAGGAGCGCGGGGCCGAGGGGCATACCAAGTCAAGGGCCTTCTTGGCCCGATCGCTGACGAAGGGCTGAGCGATCGGGGGGATGCGGGTGGAAGCAGACATGATGGGCAGGGATGGTGGGGGATGGGGGAGAGTGAAGGAGGGCAGCTGCGAAGCGGAATATAAGTCAGGCCATGGAGAAAATGCGGAGAAGCCTGGTGTGGAGAAGCCGAGCGTCTTGGATTGTGCCTCGGCCCAGCGCTTAAGCTTACTCGGCTCACGACTAACTGCGGAGTGTACGAGTGTACGTACGATGCCGCAGAGAAACTGGCGACCGAGAAGGGTCGCAATCATTTACCCCCAGGGCATTTGACAGCGCGGAGGATTAGTCCGTCTCTTGGGTTGTGTTGCGTTGGCCTCTCGAACTGTTGGGAAGGGCCCGCAACTCTGCCGGCTGGACGAGGCGTTGAGGCTGACAGCCTCGGCCAGATCCCCGATGGATGATACCACCCCTCTTACGAGTTCTACTGAGCAACCCTCGGTATCAACCATTCCAATTGCTCCTATCCGAGTCCCATTGTACTATTTTGAAGGACCAATTCCCCCCCCCCAAGAAGCCACCAGAGAGAGAAAAAAAGAGCCCCGAACCCCCCGGAAAACAGAACCAGTCACACACGAAAAGGAAAGACAAAGAAGGCATTGCGGGTCATCACAAAAGAAGAAAGAAGACAAGTGAAGGGAGCAGCGGGGTCCCAGGCAGAGCGTACTCAATCAGACCAATCGACAGTGATCAATCACTCCGTATATAGATGGACGCCCCGGCTCAGCAGAGCGGCCAGCGCCCACGGCCAGTAGTGAAGATGTCAAGATGTCAGGATGTCAAGATCCGAGGTGCGCTCGAGGGCCCGCCAGAGACACAACCTGCCCCAAGACGAAACGAAGGACAAAGAATAGGGCATCTCCTGGCGTTTATTCAGTCGCCTGGTTGTGCCCAGCAGAGGATGATTGCTCGTAGCTCTTCTTGCCGAGCTTTGCGAACAACGACTGAGGCTTGCCGGCACTGCAACACCCGAACCCATTAGCACTGATCTGGTCGCCGGTCGCAAAAGGGCAATAACACATACTTCTTAAACCGCTTGCCCTTGATGTCACTCAGCTTCTTTGTGCACGGGCTCATGATATCGTCCGACGGAGAGACGTAAGCAGTGGGTTGCCTGGTCGAGCTCGTTAGCGGGTGGCTCTCTCTTCCGCCTCGGTGTGCACACTTACTTCTCGCCGCTGTCCAGCTTCCCCTGCATCATCTGGCGGTGATGCTCCATCGATGAGAGATCCGCCTTCAGGTCCGACGGATCGCCCGAGGCGGCGTTGGCGAGGTGCGTGTTGGTCGGGCGGTCCGCGAGGGGCTGCACTTGTGTTGTGGATGCGTCCATTGTGAATGTGTGTGGGGTGGGGATGAGGAAACGGCACGACTGGTTTCTCGGGGTAAGTTCACGGTGCAGAGCAGGCAATGCAGAGGCAGAAGAAACAGCTCAGAAGAGGTCAGGTGTGGATCGGATAAGAGAAAAACGTGTTGTTGGTGCCGATGGGCGAAGAAAAATGCGGCTTGATTGTTGGCACGGCAACCCAGTCACGACGGATCTTGCACCGACCCGCAATAGGCCTGGATGACGCACGGGTTAGGCATTCCACGCAAGATTTCCTGTACGGGTTGAGTCAGGGCTTATTTATTTTGTCTTGGATGGTGTGGTGTATTCGGCCGAGCATGCGTGTATCTACAGTACACAGTACAGGTTTGAGGTACGCCGCAAAGCAGGCAGGAAGGAACAAAACAAACCCCGTGGGAATCATATCGTAGACCAGTCGTCCAAACGTACACTCGCCAGATCATGAAAGTACAATGCCCGGAACGCCATACAGTAGATCAGAAAAGAGACCGAAACAAGAAAAGGACGAAACGTGATGCAATGGGGTGCGATGACGGGATGGGACCCATTGGGAGCTGCCAATGCAGGTTGCTCTGCTGATCCCCAGTGCGAGCTGCCTTATGACGTTTGAGGCGGAAATTCAGGGGGAGTCGAGGCCGCCGGTGGAAGGATAGTGTCCGCCCTCTCACCATCCAGATCCAGATCCGGGAAATGCGCATGCAGCACCGGTGGCGTACTACGCGAGCGGAACTGGGGCGTCCCCAGCGTAGGCACCGACATCGAGTCTGGCGACGGGGGTGGCAGAGGCTTCTCCTCGTCCTCGGGTTCCCGTGACACATCGGATGTCGGCGTCGGCGGGATATACGCGACTGCCGGACTGTTGGGGCTACCTTGCGACGAGGAGCTATCTGACAGGTTTCGTCGATGGGCCGCGTTCTCGTGGTACGACGACGTCGGCCGCGTGGATACGGGGCTGGTTGAGGGAGATACGAAGGGAGGGGACGACGACCGGAGGCTGTAGGACCGCGCAACCATTCGCTGGACCCGGGGGAATTCCATGTAGTTACTGACAGATCCCCGTGAGAAAAGGACCACGGCCAAGCAGCAGAGAACCATGATGCTTTGGATCACGGTGACCCGTTTCTGGAAGACCATCTCGTCGGCGAGGACGCCGAGTTGTGCACTGAGAGAATGCACTTCCTGGTGGTACCGCATGCGCTGGTGCTCGAACTCGAAGGCGACCGATTTCCAGACGTGGTCGTACTGCTCGCGGAACTCTCTCAGTTCGTTGAGAACGGTGACGTTCAGGTTCTCGAGGAAGGTGGATGTCTTCGCGAGCTGGCGCTTCTCAACCTTGTTGAACGCATCACGTAGGATGCGAGACTGCTCTTCGATGTACAGCAGAGATAGTGTGGAGTTTGACTCCAGCATTTGTAACCGCTTATGGACGGATTTGAAGAAGGACTCTTGGGTGGTCGGGTTGGAAGAGGGGGGCTGGGTGGAGGTAGGTCGATTAGACTCCGGTGGAGGACTGTTCTGCTCTTCTTTGGCGTTGGCTATGGATTTTCCGGTGCTCTCAACCGTCGAATTCGGCTGAGAAGCGTCGGCGGCGACTGAAGCATCAGGCGTTGTTACTACAACTTTCGCCGAATTCCCTGGCTTTCGAGTATCCTCGGGAGCTTGAGGCGGGGCGGCGAATCCAGACTGGGTAGCAGGCACTCCATCACCTGTCGTGGCCGTAAGGTTGATGTTCGACGGTATCTTGGTAGCCATGGCAGTCTTGTCGGCAGCATTCCTAGCAGAAGGCCGTTCATGAATGCTGCAAGTGTTGAATGAATACAGCGCCCGTCCTAAAAGAAGCGATGGCCCTTCAGCGAGAGGGTTCGGACACACTCCATGAAGATGAACTTTATCCTCGCTCCTGATCACAGACTCCTGCGCTGGAGGTTCTATCGGCTGGGTTTCGGCTTTGCCAGGAACCTCAACGGTCTCGATAGTCTCGACAACCTCGGGCTCCGCACGGTTAACGCTCTCATCATGCTTGTACTCCTCCAGCATGGTAGTTCCGTGGACACGGATGAGACTAATGGGACAGTAGAACTCATGGCCATAATGTGTCAAGAACTCGATCCTCAGGTAGCGCGCCCAGATCAGCGAGTTCTCAACTGCAAAGGCTTGCACCTCGCGCGTGTTTCTAGCTTCAAAGACTCCCAGTTCCTTCCACTGGTCCGGCTTGGCGGGATAGCGATCAGAGACGCTCACGCGGAAAGTATGAAAAATCGAGCTAAAGAACTCGTAGTTGGCGAGGACGACCGTGTCGACGAGGATATCATCACACAGCTCCAGAATGAGGAACTTGTTCTGGGCGCGACACTCGTTCAACATGTAACTGTCCTTGTTCTCGAGGAGCACAGAGGACGAGCCTTTGCACTCGGGGTTCGTCTTGAGCACCGTCGCTGCGCAGTCAAATGATGCATAGTTGAACCGCTCTTTGCAGGTAGTCCCTGCATCCTTGCGCCGCGAAACATCAGGTTGTGGCACACTCTGCGGATGGACATCTCCACCGTGATTACCATCCGGCTGGCCGGCATACTGCGAAGGGATCGGTGTGCCCCAAGCTGCAGGGCTGGCCTCGGGCGTCTCAGCGCCGAACCCGCCGAATTCCAGTTCAATCTCTGTATCATCTCCGAGAGAGTCCAGCGCATTATGGATTCCTGGTTGCCGCCGGCCTTCCTTCCCAACTGCCGCAGCACGCCGGCTCCCTCCGACATTTTCGGCTGATTGTCCGACCTTGGCCAGGTTCTGCTTCTTCCAGTCCTCGAAGGATAGAAAGCTCGCACTGTCGAGCAACGAGTCTGCATCCGCTTCTTGATCCGTATCTTGCTCGGCAACTGCACCTGCAGTTCCTCCAGGCGCGGCAGTCGACGTTACTTTCGAGGAGCTATACCCAGCCGCATCACTCGGTTGCGTGCGGTGTGGTTGTCGTTCCGGGCCACGCCTCCAGCGAGTTTCCACGCATATCGGATACTGGAACAGCTCTGCCTCCATCTCCCGCATACTCTGAGCCGGGGGCGTCATCTCCGATATGGTCGCCCGGTCCGCAAACTGTGTAGAATTTTGACCAACTCCATTCCCAACTACAGGTCCAGAGAGCGCAATGGTCACCAAGACATACTGTACCCAGGTAAACCATGACCAACCGGCAGGCACCATCCTGTCACTTCGAGGGCGACAAGCGGTCACCTTGCCACGGGTCTTGCAATGAGTCCGGGCTTCCCAGCCACCGGTGAGGCCTGCGCCAACAGCGATAAGAAAGCACAGCCTTGGAGACAGTGTCTATCAATCCTTTCGCTCCAAATATCCCGTTCTCTTTATGATATGCGCATCGTCATTGAGAAACAGAGGGAGCAATCACGAGCTCACCCGATCGTTATCGCGTCGTCACAAAAGTCCAAACTGGAGGGATTGGGGAGCCGGGTCAAGTGGGACAGCAGTGGATACGGTCTTGCGATATCGGTTCCAGCGATATTGGGGCACTGGAGAGAATGGTGGCGCGTTTGTGCGGGCTCGAAGACTCAAGAAACAAGCGAAATGGCCGAGCTCTCGCGGTGGGGAGTGGACCAGTGGCATCTCAACCGTTTGACAGCTGGGGTCACCGCCCTCTTCACCGCCGCTTGGGCCTGGGGAACTTGCGCCTTTCTGCTTGTTCTATGGAGTACGCTGTTGGAAATCAAGAGAACATTCGGGGTATATGACTGATGGCTTGTTTCGTTCACGTTGATGCTATTGTCATTGCTTGATTATGGCAGCTTTTCATACTTCATGATTGCAAGGAAAAAGCTTCCGGACTGCATGAAGGCTCATGGTACTCCGAGAATCCCGACAGTGCCCGCAGCATAATGCCCACCGCTCATTCGAGATCCACTCTGCCCGTGCGTGCCCGCTACAGTCCCGCCTATGCGTCGGGACCGTTAAGCGCTGCGGACGTTACAGTGAGACAAATAATACATTAGAAATTAAGCAAATTCAGGGACTACGGTGATAGGATAGCAGATTTCTTTCTTCACGGATAGTTCAATTTCCTTTTGACTGTCCCACAAGCTAGTTACAGTACACATAATCAGGGTTCAGTACACTTGTCAAAAGAGGGAAACACGCGGCTGCGTGTTCAGGTCCACACTCCACCGCATCGCAGATTGCCATCCGATGCCAACCCCACACATCCACATGCTTTTAGCTCCCCGAGTCGTTTTCAGTCCATATGCAAACGTGTTAAAAAAAGAGCGATGATAAAGGGGTAAGAACAGAGAAGAGAAAAAGAAAAACACCTCCCCCAGAACGATTCCCCTCCGCCTTCTAGTCTTTTTGGTGCTCGATGCTTGTCGCCGGTGCTCTGCTGCCCACAGCCCCATATAGTACAAAGTGGAAGAAGTGAAGAAGAAGCGAAAAGAAGGGCTGCGGGCAGGCAAGTGACACGGCCCATTGAGAGGCGTTGTCAATGTTGAGAGCGGGCGACTAGGCACCAGCAAACATTCCAAACCGAAAACAAGAAAGACAAAGGACATGAGAAAGACGAATAAACAGGATTAGTTTATCGTTGGTAATTTTTTCAACTTTTTTCCCAACTCAATTTCGAATAGCGCAAAAGGACGTCGCAACGACTGCGAGGAAGAAAAACACCGCGGGGGTGTGTGAATGGAGTCGGAATGGTTCAAGGCAATGGTAGATAGTGGTGCTGGTGCTACAGGTGAAGGTCGTGCCATCCGCCCACGAGATCAAGGTCTTCGTCGACGCTTCCGTCATAAGGCGAAAACTTCATGGGCGAATGCTTGGGAAGTTCCACGCCCTCGCGGCGCCAGTCCCTCTCGAGGAACAACCGGCGCCGGCGCTCAGACTGAGGCGACTCACGCTTAGTCCGGGATCCACGATCAAATCCGGAAGACCCGAGGCCCCAATCACGGCGCGAGTTGTTGACGACTCTCAGGGGACCAAAGAGCTCACGGGTCTTATAGTTGCGGCGCTTGTCGCCCAGTTCGGCCCATTTGTCGACGTTGGAGGGTCTCTTGGGTGGCGATGACGGCTGGTGGAAGGGGCGAGGCGTGCTGCTTGAAGTTCCAGGGTCGCTGTCGAGATCCAGGGACTTGGCACGGATGGCACGGGGTGCGGTCGGCTGAGCATCCAGGGTAGGAGTTTCATCGATAGGGGTAGCGGAGTCCGGCTCGCGCAATCCCGCCAGAGAATCCGGCAGGCGGGTATCCTGGCTTTCCATGCTCCAGCTACGAGAGTTCTGCTCACGGCGCAGCTGAAGCGCGGATTCTTCATTCTCCGATTCCTCCTCGTCCCAAAGATCACTCCAGCTCTTGGAAATCTGATCATTCGCATGCTTGCCAAACACCATCGAGAGCGATGGCAGGGGTTTGATAGCATGGCTGGGAAGGGATCCGGTAATGGGGACTGGATCGGATCGAGGGAGGAAGGGAGATTCGCGCTTTCCACCAAGGTGATGCGAGCGGAAGGACTCGCCCATGGCGGAATCCAGGACCGAGGCCATCGATGGGGTGTCTGGGTGAACAGAGAACCACGACGTACCAGCCACCTCCGAAGGAGGGAACAGGTCTTCGGTATAGCTCTCGTTGTCCGGGATAACAGACAGCTGGCGGATGGCCTGAGGTGGGCTGGACTGCAAAGCCTTGGCCCAAGGGAACGAATCGCCTTGGTTGACGTGTGGGCTCTGGATGGAGGGCGTGCGGAGGGGCTCGCGGTTGGCACTGGCAGCAACCACCTCACGGTCCTCGGTACAGAACTCATCCAGAGACTCGTCATCAGTGGTGAAGGAAACCGCACGCATAATGGACTGGCGGACCTCGGCCAAAGAACGCTTGGTCGGGTCAATGGCAAGGGCATGAGTCAGGATCTCAAAAGTGTCCTGAGACATATTGGGGAAGATGTCAAATAGTGACTGGCGGTCACGCACGTAGTCCGCAAAAAGAACGTCGGACTCGGTAGGTGTCACAAAGGGGTTGCGAGCAAACAGAATGTTCAACAGACAGATACCCACAGACCAAATGTCTGCCTGAGCGGGTGAGTAGCCTGTGGCAGTCGGTTCGTACTGCTCCGGGGCCATGTAGCGATCGCTGCCAACGCAGGCCTCGTAGCACCGAGACTCTCGGGTAGCAAGACCAAAATCACCAAGCTTCATGTCGCCATGACAAGTCAAGAAGATGTTCTCAGGCTTGATGTCACGATGATAGATGCCATTGGCATGCATGTATTCGACAGCATGGATCAGCTGGAGCATGAAATCCCGCACATGCTCGGTCTCCAATGGACCGCGGTTCAAACGAATGGCCTCATATAGATCACCATTGGCACAATATTCCAAGACGAGGTAGGTGTGGTGCTCGGTCTCGAAATTGTGTATCAAATTGACCAAATTGGCGTGAAAACCGAACTGCTTGTGGCACTCCAATTCCTCAAACCGGTCATCAACAGCGAGTGGGGCAGGCAAGTCGGTGGACGCCGTCTTGGTCAGGCACTTGATGGCAACTTCCTGGCCGGTCGTGGTGTCCATTGCGAGAAAGACCATTCCGAACGAACCGTGATTGAGCGGGGCCACAGTACGGAATCGACCATCCAGAAGGCGGCCCTTGACGAAGTTATCCTTGAGGCACTCCATGGAGGTGAATGTGGACATGTTGATGAGTTGAGGTGCCGGTCCCGGGAGATAAGAGCGGGGAACGGAAAAGGTGGAATGGTGATGCAAAGAAATGCAACGAGGAAGAGGAGAATGAGGGAGGTAAGAGGTCGAACAATGAAGCCAGGGAACAATCTATGGACCGCTTCAGAACACTTTGCACGCGAAAAGACGTGTCAACACAGCAACCAGGCTAATGAGGGGGGTGGTGATTAATAGTCAAGAAAAGAAGAAATTAGGCCTGTAATCCCAACGACAAGGGACCACCGAAGCGGAGTGGTAGGGAATCAGATAGGAGTTTGGCGATGTTCCCGGTCAGCTCCAGGTGTCATAAAAATATATCGGCAGAAGAACAAAGTTGATAGACAAGGAAAAGAGATGAGAGGCGCGGGCGCAAGAGGGCGCGGCTGAATGGCACCCAAAGAATGGGGTGTATGGACGCTTAGGAAAATGTGTAAAGACCGTTATGTGCTCATTTGTATGTCGTTTTTGTTTCGGTTGTGAAAGAGGCGTGCAGCCTGGGGAAGAACAAGAGAAGAAAGCTAGGTCGAAGGAATGGACCAAGTGGTTGAGAGTCGGCCTGATGAAGGGCGAACGGGAGGAATCGACGAGAGAGTTGCGCTGCGTGAGATCGTAACAAGGATGTTGAAAAGTATAGCAAAGAAGAAGAAAAAAAAGAGCCAGTGAACACCGGGTTCAAGGACGAGATCGGTCGTGACTCGGAATGGAAATGTCGAGATTATTGAGTCATGGACAAACCGATTGGTAGACGAGCAAGGCCAAATGGGATTCAGGATCAAGCAGGGGAACCACTTGATTCTCAAGTCGAAGGGAGTTATATGGGGATCCTGGAGGAGCACCTTCCAAATCCAGGGGTCGGACAAGGCGGAGTACTCAAAGCCAGGTTCCCGCAGTAGCGGTAACTCTCCAGGTCGCTCAGCTAACAATGCACGCAGGCACGTATGGGACGATTCACGAGAGAAGGGAGATGTCTTCGTGAAGGGTTGGCGGGACGAAGACAACAAACGTGGGATCCAAGTAGCGAGATGTAGTCACGGGTGGATCCGATATGACCACTTGGAAGTATGAGTCAATGGAGACTCGGTGGGCTCTCCGACAGAGGGAAGACAAACGGAGAGAACCGGATCGAACGGAGGTCGGCGGGGATGGAGCGGGGAGAAGCACTCTCGATGGTAAATGGTCCGCAGCGATGCGTTGCAGTGATGCTCGCTATGGGGAAGAGTGCCGCCGTTCCGGGGAGAGAGAAGGAAGGTAGCGGGAGGATGAGGAAACGAGATGAGAGTAGTCGGCGACGGAAGAGTGATGGGAGGTGACGAAGAAGTGAAGGAGGGAGGAGGGAAGTGCGAAGGGGAGGAACGAAGGGAAAGATGTGGGACAGGGAAGGAGAGCAAGGAAGCGAGATGATCAGGAGAGGAGACGTTGAGATAGATGGCAGAACGGGGGGGGGGAGTCACTCGGCATGGACAAAGGCGAAGGAGCCACCGCAGTCACGGGTGGGGAGGGCCAGCCTGGGGTGACCGTACCAGTACTCGTCATGAACGGGTCTTCCTCGTGGACGATCTGCACCTGCGCCCAAAGCCGAGGACCGTGGCCTGGCAGCCTGGCACAGAGGCAGCAGAACGGAAACGGTGTCCCCCAGACCCGTCACGTACAGACCCGGTAAGTTTCATAGATTACCCATACACGCCACGCAATCCGAGGCAGCCATGTTCCCCCCCCTACGCTGCTCTTTCGACTGGCCTCATGAACCTTCCCAGACATTCCATGACCCTGGACGGCGTCACCGTCGAGACCCTGGGGGCCAGTCCACCAATCCCCACCAAGACTGCCAATACGGAGAATTCATCAGTACCTCGTCCATTGTCTTGTTTCATTATTATGATCAGTGACCCGCATACAGAACCATTGGAATCATTCCATAGTCTGAAGTTCAGGCGTCGTCAACCACCAACTCCCAATTGATCTACATGCAGAGACCCATCGCAGACGCTTCTGTGTTGACCCCCCCCTCCCGACCCCAAAGACCCAAACTCTCCTTAGGGGGTCGCAGGTGGACTGGGACCTGCAGTACTGGAGAGTTCCGAGTACCCAGGAGACCCGACCGGACTAGACCAAACAAGAACCCAGTCAGAAGGGAGCAGCTGCGCAGCAGGGGCAGCCGACCCACGACCAGCAGCGAGTCACGGCCGAGGGCGGATCAAGGTGGCGCCCTAAACCTAACCCGGCGGATTGCGCATCGGATCCTGGGGCAACCCCCAATCAGGCTGCGCAGCTTGGGCACTATTTCCAGCGTGCATGACGCCATGGTCGGTGGATGGCGTGATATCTCCTCATTGGCCCTTTTCCGGGTCGGGGGGCCACTCCTACTGCAGGCCCCGGAGTTTCTTTGCCTGCGACTTTTTATGGTTTATGGTTTATGCTTTGGGGTTACTGCTGGCCGCAGGTACCTTCTGCTGATGTACCGATAGCATCCTATGCAGCCTGCGGAAGCTTGTACCAGGACACTAGGTACTTGCAGCATGTACCCGCCGCCCTGCAGCCACTAGGGGGAGCCCATCGTGCAGAATTGCGGCCCCAGTCAGATCCCATCCTGGACTAGTTCCCCCATGTTACGTGCGGGCTGGTCTGGGTGTAGTGCATAGCACTGCACCCAACACCCGAGATAGCATCAGTTGCCAATCTTAGCACGACACCCCGGACCCTACGATACATATCGTACATGGTTTATCCAATATATTCAATATACTCACTAGAGCGACACGCCTAGCCTATCCTCCACAGACCAAATCCCCCCTGGTTACGCCATCACCAACAATCCGGGCCATTCTTTGGCGCGCGGGATGGTGAGACAGCAATCGTCGCACCCAGTAGCACTTGGCGGGGGTTGACTGAAATGGGCATAGCGATCGGTCTATCAGGGGGAAAGGCAATTACTATCGTCAATGATGATCCGATCCAATGGAGCAGCACCACACCTCCCTTCCCCGCCCAGCGAACCACGTCCTGGCAAGAGGAAAGAAGGGTGTGGAGCATGCTCGCAACTGTCATCTGCAGTCGCAGCAGCCCTCCCAACCTCCCCCGTGTCCCTTCGCCTGCTCTCGCGTCGTAGATGTCTCGCCCCTGGCGGACGAATGTTAGACACCCACGCAGCATGGGTGTCCGTCCCGAATCCAGCGGTGAAGGGCTTGCACATACACAAGCGCCGTTCTGGACGGGCCAGGGCTGACCGCCTCCTGCGAGGTGTGCTGCAAGGTTTGTCCTTGCATAAGCCGAGCCGATGGAGGTCTCGCAGTATTAACCTGAGTGGCAGGATGGGCATTGCGAATGACGTGGAAGTAGGAAGTTGGTGTGGGAGCGGCGCCACGCCCATCACGCGACGAGCTTCCTGGATTTACGTGCGCACCAGCGACTCAACTATAGACTATAGAATATAGACTACTCCGTATACGACCATGCTTTCGGCGAGTCAAATACCTGACTCCAACTCCCGACTCGGAAGACCGTACAGTAGTTTCGTTCTCGCCATGCGATGCCATTCGCACGGTCGAGATGATCGCTCATTTAGCCCGCCCATCCCCTACGCAACCCCCTCACCCACCTCGATATCTACAGTCTCTGTTTCCGTGCATTATGACGGCAGATCCTCCGTAGATTGCAGTGTGATATGGCGACTCGTGCCGGGCGCGGCGCAGCTTCTGAATGCGAAACACTACCCGCCCGCGACCGGAAATGGTCTCATGCGATCCTGCTGCGATGGCGTATCAGTGTATCAGTACTCCGTAGTGATGCTTCCATTCTACTTTGACTTCCAATGGTAGATAGGTCGATAGCCTATGGCGTCGCAGACGCCACGCCTCCGCTCCCCGATGATGATCATGACGATCGAGGTGCGATATGCAACGTGTCCCTCGACCCTATTCATCGCCTTTTGGACCCGACGTTCCCGGTAGATTGGGAACATCGGGCGGCATACGGCGGCATACGGAACTGGGGAGATTAGGAGAGGTTGCGAGATGGTGGATGGTGGATAGCGGATAGCGGATGGTGGATGGTGGATGCTGATATGGAGAGCCTGTTGGCATTCGATCGCCCTGATACCGGGGGACCCGTCCGATACTGAGCGCTTTCTTATCGGGCATTCCAGAGGCTATCCTGCCTCGCCGGAGGTACCTTCTATCGTGACAGGCGGTATCTCTACGGAGGAGGTACCTCTCCATCACCCCGTGGGTTTGACTACTCCCATTCCCAGCGCAGGAATTCTCGTGATAAGCCACGGGTGATCTCGTAGGGCCCGAGATCGGCACGCGATAACGAGGTCCTGTCACTCGTGAAGCGGAACCATCAAACTCTCAAGTCGTGTTTAACCGTGGACGAGTGGTTATCACCCAATTTTCAGGCCTATCGGCTACCCCGCACGATCGACGTACCAGAGTTGATGTCCAGCTGGAGTCGCAGTTCTGTGGTTCTCTGCAAAAGAAGAGGGCAGGGCGAAGACGGTCGGAATGTGCCAGAGCCATGGGTGGCCGCCGATAAAGGAAGTCTGTTGTGACCCCCCCGTTTGGTGCACATCCAATGCGAATAGCCTAAGCCCCCCGAAGCCTATGACCAATGCATACAGGACTCCCTCTGTACGGAGACACGCGGGACTACAGTGGATTAGATTAGCTAGTCTCTTTGTTTGATAAGATGTGGGAGAACCATCACTATCTGCCGGAGGTATGAGATCATCAGCTTATCTGGGCCCACTCCTACAGAGTAAGATGACGGCCGTGCTATCCAGGGTCCTTTTCTCCCAACCGCTCGAGCCAAGCTAGTTCCCTTCCTCTAGTGGATGTGTCAGAACCGTCACTTCCATTTTAGGGTTTCGTGTTTTGGGGTTGTCGAAGGAGACGAGGAAATGCATCTCCGCTCGCGTTCCCTCCCCAGCCATGATCATAACGGGGGTCTGACACGGGGCCCGCGTTCCCCGGATTTTGGTCCGACCGGTCCAACACGCCCGAACCACCATAATAACAATGCACTGCAATCATGAAGGTAGAATTGGCTTTCTGGCTCGCCCGCCTGTTGGCTTTTCTTTGCTTTTCCCTTTTTCCCGGCTGTCCCGCGACCCCATTGGCCGGTGGTCCCCCAATGGCCATCGTCCACGGGAGCCATGACCTCCCCCCTCGCCTTTCTCCCGGGCCAGCGTGGTGCTATCTGTACGATTTCTTCTCACCACAGCTCAGGGCTGAAGGCTGAAATCCTTCTGACCCTTTTTGGGGGCGCTGCCAAGGTCTGGCGCCGCGTGCCCGGCCCTGGGTTTCGATGGTCTTCGGGCCATCTACTGTATAGATCGGCAGATACACAGGATAGGAATGTTCCGGCAGATGGCGGAGGGAACGGGCTGGGCACATCAGCGGGTCATCGGTGCGAGGTGTCCAGAACCAGAACCTGGCTGGGAATATGTGCTGCGAATCGGGGTGCGATGGGACGCAGCACGCAGCACGCAGCACGCAGCACGCCGGATACGTCTAGGGGGACCTGCACAGTGTGTACAGGCTGGATGTACTCCGTACTGTAGGACGCGGTATGCCATGAGCCCAGCCTCCTGTAGGTGGATTTTGTTCCGTGTGCGTCGTCCGCCCTGCAGGCAATCGAAGGGAGATCGTTGCCTCAGGTGGCGGTCCTAGACTGGGTCATCTTAGCGTTCCAGTGCGTTCATGCATGGCTAGCTTCCTCGTTAGTTGCCGGTTGTTTACTTTATTGTTTTACTCTCGATATGCTCGACTAGGCTCGATCCGACCTCTCAGCGGCAGTATACGATGTTCGCCCCATCATATAAATCCAGTCCCTCTCTATGAGATACATTGGGACTACCACCGTCTAGGTAACGACATCACGGACACTGTCTCCCTCCCACCACCTCCCATCTCCATCTCCACAGCCCCCGCCTCGCCAGCTGCTGCTCCCGGGCGCCATCGCGATCATGACCTCAGCCCGGCTCCAAAATCCGGATCTGACGCGGTCGAGTTCGATGCGTCGGATGCGCAGGAGCATGCCGCGGTGGATGTGGCTGCAGACGCCCCCAACTCCGCAGACCTGACAGACAGTTGATAGGTCATGGCGGGCATGAAAGGAAGAAGCGCAGGCTCGGTGGTCTCGGGCGATGGATATTAAGGCTTGACCTCCGGTACTCTTCATTGCGGTCCTCGATACGGGACTGCCGCCACAAAGATGCCGTGCGGTCTGTCTCCTGGGCGTATAGTGCAGCCGAATATAGACCAGGCCGGCCAAGCCCGCTGACTGGGACAAAAGAAGTACATGTAGCCCCATAGCCGCGCTGGTTGTTTCCCCATACAGCACACGCCGACGACAACCGGCACGCAATCCAATTTCTTCATTGGAAGGGTATGACGAAAATAGAAGTTCTCCTCACGTACGTCAAGTCGGCGCTTAACAAGCGAACAAGCTCCGGGAGTTCGCCACGCCACAGAATCACAGTCGCACACCAAACCCCTCCCACGAGACGGCCGTCAGACAGGTCGAGCCTGCAACGGTTGCCAAGTCAACACAGACCGTTGGCATGACCCCTCACCCGTGCGAGGGATCCCCCGTACATACTGTATGTAGTATGTGGTACATCGCGTGTAACCATGGGCGCGGCAAGTCTCCCACCCGAACAATCCCTCAACCTCAAACCCGGACACGGTGATGGTGATGGTGATGGTCTATCGTACACATCACCTAGACACCCCCCGCGGCGTGTGGGACCTTCCGAAACACCTTCTAGCCTCTGCCGGGGCGACCGCGGAATTCGCCACTGGGCAGTGGCATACCGACCACATTCGACATTCCACCCTGCCCCATCAACGTCATTCTGTGCCTGTAATCCAGGACCCCGATCCGCCATTGAATGGAGTCGGTACTGTACTGCCTACCCAGAACGGATGGTCTGTTTCAATTCCGTGGATCACCATGACCGTCGTGGATCTTATGTGGACGATGTTGAGTCTGTGAGAGGAGCCGCCGAGGACACGGGTGGGGTCGCTCGGAGAGCTCTGGACTGCTTCTATTTACGGTTTTCTTGCCGATCGGCCACTGGCGCCGGTATTGGTCCAGACTCGGTGATCGGAGCTACGCTGAGCAGTTTTTGCTCTCGCGATGGGTCGGGACACCGTGTGAATGGCGCAATGTGATGTCGTGATGTGGGGGGGGGTTGTTGGTGTGGTTGGCAATCGGCCGCCGGACGGCCAATTGATCGGAGTCGAGGAGGTGCCGGGGACCTCCGTCGATGAACAAAGTGGGATCGAATGAGACGTGATTGACGACCCGTAGCGGGTTGACGTATGAATTTGGGCGTGTTCGTCAATTGGAGATTGGAGATTGGAGATTAGTCCGGCCCCGAGCCGAGAGACCGGGTCCAAGACAATCTGGCCGCTGCCTACTAGAAGTTATTTCATTGTCGAGCCGAGGGCAATAGGATGAGCATCACCTGCTGACTGAATATTGCTGGCAGTAGGGTTGTCTAAGTAGCTTTCTACCTAGTGCCGTGTAGATGGTGGTGTTGTCCGGGCTTGGATCGTTGTATAAGATAGATACAGTTATATACATCCGTTCATCATCCATAATGCCCAGGAGAAAGCGGATTGCATGGGGCAATTTAAATCTTCCAACCAGATCAATCCTAACACCTGCCCAGGTGGAAGGAAAGCGCTCGCAATTCATTCACTGGGGGTGTGAAACGAAAATCGATCTCGTCTGCGATTCGGACTGGGGACGGAGAAGGTATCTGTCTTTGGCCGTTCCGCTGCGTGGTTAGTTGCTGGGTATTTCCGAGACGGTCGAGACGAACGAGATCCTATTGATCAAAAATAATGATAGAACTCGCATTCTTCTAAGGTATATATATCATTGGCTATTGACGTAAAATGAACCATGAACATAAAACAGGTACATGGGCAAAAAAAAACAAAGGGTATTGCAGAAAAGCAACGAGAGAGCACCCACTCTGCAGAAGCTCAAGATGGGACTGCCAGATACGCAACACGCCCTATGCGACTGCGATGAACTACAGATAGCAGATCGCACCAGAAGGAAACAAAAGCACTCAAGAGACTTTGACATGTCAGCGTTCAAGTGTTCAGAGAGCCCACTCATCTGTCGTCTCCGAGGCGGCGATGAATGGCTTATCAATTTGCTTGATGGCATGGTCGCCGCATAGGATACTAGAGAGAAGTTAGCATTGAGGGAGAGGCTGGCGTTCGAAAATGCACATACCAAGCTTCCGCAACCAACCCATCCAATTCCTTGACAATCTCTTCCCTCCGTGCGGAAGAGAGATCCCCGCTGCTCATCTGGCTTTGCAAATCCCGAATGTACTTCTTCTTGCCGCCGGCGCCGTCCAGAACCTCCTTACCCAAACAGTCACTGTGAAAAGCATGCTGGCACGGGAAAACAAAGAACTGGCGGCTCAAAAGAGGCAGGGAACAAATCCAGCACTTCTCGCCCGGCTCCACGATCGCATATCGGGTATCGAGACCTGCAATTTCTGCCCGAATCTGGCGCGCCGTTAGTGCAGAGTTATCCATCTCCTGGCGCAGGGCATCAATGTGGCGCGAGTAGTCTTCGAGAGCGGTGCAAATCTCGTCTTTGAAGTCATCGATTACGACAAAGTCCGGGAAGAAGGGAATGAGGTCCTCGATGCGGAGGAGCTCGCAACGGCGAAGGAACTCAATGGCATCTTTGATACCCGTGCCAGGCTGCCGGATCTTCTTCTCCGCGACGAGGAGCCACAGTTTCTTGCGAAGCTTGTCGTTGCCTTCGGGGCGATCTGCGACAATGGCGGCGAGCTCGATATCGTTGTATTCCAGGGCGAGTTCTACTGCTTGCAGGTACTGGCCCATAGCACTGTAGATGTGGATGCATGACTGAACTCGCTTATGCTGGATACAAAGGCGGAGAGCAAAATCGGCATCATATGGAGGAGGCGATGATGGCTGCGACTGGAGATAAGTGAGCAGCCCGGCTTCGGAGGGTGATGGGTTGCAGGTGTGAATTGAGATGAGCGTGTTATGAACAGCTGCGGCGGGATTGGGGTGGTTGACGATAATGAAGTTGAGATATCGCACAGCCTGATTTTGATTGAGGGAGACGCTGGCGGTCTTATTGTAATTCAACAACGCGGGGATGAGCCGCTCCGGATCGAGATTCGTCTGTCGCATTAGAATCTCGATCAACCCGGTTGCCGCATGTGTCATGAGTACGCTGCTGTACTTGTAAAAGACATCTGGTTCACTCTGGCGCTGCAGGACGTTCAATGCCTCCGACCATTTCTCTCGCTGAATCCAATAGGATAACACATAATTGTGGTCGTTGGTGGCCGTTGCAAAGAAAAGTAATTCCTGTTCGCGGCCATGGCTGCTGATAATGTCGTAGACAGTCTTCTTGTCCAGATCTGCTTTGTGCTTGTTCACAAATTCCTGGAACTCGGCTCGGATGCTGCCCAGCTGATCCTGGACTTGGTCCTCTGTCGCACCCTCGACCAGCTCCGCGTTGGTAGCGATGCTGTCGTCCAAGGAGTTCAGCTTGGACATAAAGAGCTCCACAAGCCAACTTGCGACCATGATTCGCTGCATGACAGACGCTTTTTTGTATGTCGAAAGCTGAGAGAGAAGGTATTTCCGGAGAGCATCGTACTCCTTGTTATCTACCATTGTTAAGCAAACTTCTTCGAAGCCTTTGCTGCTCTTGCCCCAGACTTTCGCAGCCCCGAGGAAGTTGCCCTGCTCTGCCAAAAAGTCACCCGATGCCGTCAGGACAACATCGCGTTGCGCATGCCCGCGAGCGTATTGAAGTGCCTCATCGAACTTCTTCTCTTTCAAAAGAACCTTCCACACATCTCGGTCCTCGTCATTGGCCACGATTTCAAAGATCTCTTGGCTGGTAAAAAGCCAGTATGTGTTTTGCGTCAGATCAGTCAAAAGACCCAGTGCACTTTGACGAGGTTCCAGTACAACCTGGTCATAAACGATTTCCTCATTCAGGCGATTAACGGCGACCACTCGGCCTTCGACAAGTGCCAAAACATGCCAATGGGTCAAAGTCATTCCAGAAATCGGATCCTGAATCAACTTTCTCCCTCCCCGTGCGGACTGCGATGCGGGGAATTTGGCGCGAGGAAGCATATTCGCACGGTCAAACGGAGTCTCGGATGAGAGCTGGCCATGGTAAATTCCCTCAGCGCTGAGCCATGCGAACTCTTTCTCTGTGTATCCTTCCGCCTGATGCCCTCCGGGACTCGAGGAGGATATCATCAAGGAGGATGGCGCTGATGCTGATGGACTGGATATATCGTGAACCAAAGGTGTCTCACGCTGGAAAAGCTCGAAATATATTGACCCGCCGCCATCTCGTCCATGCTTGGAGGTCCCTATCCGGCCTAAAACATGCACCAATTTCGCGTGTGTGGCCACAAGGACTCTTCTCTGATCGGGTCTCGATGGAACTGGCTCAGCACATATCCCAGTCACCGGCGAGGCATCCGGCACCTTGTATACTGCGGTGACATATTTCTCCTCGCGCCGATAGAACTCCGTAGACGGTTCAATGTACGTCTCGTAGACAGTGCCGTCGGTCGTACCTAGAAGAATCTCGCGCGTCGAGGCAGTCGGCAGAGAGGGATTCCAAGCAACACTTTCGATCGAAACGCCCTTTAACCGAGACAAGGCCTTGGGCTGGCGCGACTGGGTGTGGAGATAGTAATTCTCGCCGAGGGTGGTGCTGACAATTAGATGAGACGCAGAAGGATCAAGGAACATGCGTCGAATCAGACCAATCTCTGAGGATTTCTTGGGAAGGTCGATGTCTATTGCAAATGGACACACATGAGTCAGCTCAGCTTCTCACGACGCGACAAGCACCTCGGGGGATCCGGATTGGGTTGTCTGCCCTACCATCGATGTCTTCAGGGTTATCCAGGTCGATTCGAAGGATCCGGCCCGTCGACAGGGCTAAGATGAGCACATTGTTAGCGACCTGGGCGGCCACGAAGTCCGCCGCGATCGAGAATTGGAGCTGCACCCGCTGTACGTCGAAGATGGGCAGGGAGTCCGACGGCTCCGTTAGGTTATTAGGAGCCACATAACTGCTGGATCCGTCCAGCGCCATGATGCGCAAGCTGACAGCTATCTCATGCCGGCCGTCCGGGAACTCAGGGCTGGCTCGGTGGAGCTTGTTGGAGCTTGAGGGGCGCGAGACGCCAAGCTGCCGTGAATGCGGAGCCCCGTTGTTTTCTGCCTGAGGCCTCAACGCGACTGGGAACTGCGGTACCAACAAAGGTAGTGTTCCACAAGCAGAAATAAGTATCCTACAGAGTAGTACAATGACTTTTCTTGATCTCCTCTTTCGTAGTCTGACCACGTTTAGTCCCATGGGCGTAGGGTCTAGTTTTACGTTGTAGGCAATAGGGTGGGGATTGGAGATAAACAGATGGAAAAGGAACGCTAGGATGTAATAAACCTCATGCACTATGTACGCCACCTACAAAGAAATTTACTCCCGACCAAAAGCTTGAAGAACTCAAGAGACAAAAATTGCCCTTTTGAGTCTACAATCACCATGCCAACGAAGCCCGAAGCCCGAAGCCCCAAGCCCAGGTCCTCTTTAGGGGTTCTGGTTCTTTGTAAGTTTCTTGACTAAAATTAACCCGACCGAGTCAAGAAGACAACAGCTTTTGTATTTCCTTAAGGACATAGAGTCATTATTAGATACAATCAATCAGTGTTATCTAACTATAGCAACAATGGCCGGCAAAGCGACCTTGAATGTCTTTCAACCACTGCATATAAAAGGCCTCCTGTATCTCCCCTCTTCACAACAGTCACCAGTCACCATCTACAAACATCACTCCAGTCGTCTACATAACCGAAGACTACAGAGTGATTTCAAAGATTTTCAAGGTACGCCCAATCCAAAGCTTGGCTAAAGATAAAGGTTAACTATCTATAGATGTGCGTCTACGAAGTTGTCCAATACACCGGCCGTGTCAGCTGCGGCCATGTGTACATCACCAAGGTCGTTCGGTGTAGAGAAGCCTTCAAGCGCGCTGACAAGTCGCCCTGTGCAGACCCAAAGACACGGGCACTCAATCCGAAAGCCCCGAACCCCGGCGGCGTCTGGGTCCTTATGAAGAAGTGCAGCAGTGAAGAGATGCTGCTGGATGGTCCCTGTCCGCAGTGCAAGTCGAGAAAAGTTGTCGATATGACCAGGTTTCTTCCTTTCCCCTTTGAAGATGGTCCTCTCAAGCGGTTGATGAAGGGAGAACAAGGTCGTCCACAAAAGTGGTATACGCGTTGATAGATCTACAAGGGTGCGGGTACAATGTCTCTGCATAGATAGAATTGAATTTGGTATTTCCGCTTCATGCATTGGAGGGGTATCATTCGTCATGACACATGCAGTCAGTGGCTGGAAAAGAGAAGAAAACTAATGAAAAATGGAGTCGCATAGGACTTGGGTATCTCGAAACCACACCTCGTAGGTAGTAAAACAAGCCCCCTCCTCGTATGGGATCACATCACAATACACTCCCGCTCCGGCTTTCGGCTCTTCTCCTTAGACTTTTCCTTGGATTTACCTCTCAGGTTGCGATCCTTGGTTGGCCCCCTTCTGCCTTTCTCTTTGGGCTCGTACGCGGCTGGTCCCAGCTTGATGTCGTCAGGTGCGATGTCGTCAACCACAACGATGGCGGATTCATCGCCCGAGGGCTCACCCTCGCCGTCGCTGGTGATTCTGTCTTTGCTAAGTCGTCCAGTAAAGCGTGAGAAGGTTGATCCGATTCTATTCTCGCCGGGCTGGCTGCCAGCGCGACTGCCAGCGCGGCTACCAGAGTTGCTCTTAGAGTGTCGGGAGCTACGACGAGAGAAGCTGAAGGACCCTCTGCTGTTCTCCTCTTCCATAGGAGTCAAGCGCGGTGACATGGATGGCACTGAACGGGGTGGGCCGACGGGGCGATGGTCTGAGAATGCCACACTTGGCCGGCGTGGATTGTCGTTGAAAGCCTGAGTAGCGTTATCAGGGCCGGTAACATCGAAGCTGGGTCTGGCAGAGGTGACGTCGGTGGTACTACCATCCGTTTCCTCAACCACTAGGGACCGTAGTTTTCGAGAGACATCGCCTATTTCTACATCAAGTGTGGCATCGGATGCGTGAGACGAGGGCGGCTTGTTCGAGAGATTGGCCAAGGATGCATCCTGGTCAATAGGAAGTATTTGGTAGAACAGCAGATAAGGAGATTCCGTCTTCAGCGCCGTCTCAATATCAATGAGGGTTACCCTCTCGGAGGCGAGATCATCAAAGCGCATCCAGTGCTTTGGCGTTTCGATGCTCGGAGGATCAGAGCCGTCAGTAGAGCCAGGTGGGGCGCTATTAGGGCTTGTACCCCGAACAATGGCGATGTAGTGTCCCGAGTCCACCGAGTTACCACGATGGCAGACTACAGCCTGCAAGGAGAGTTTGAAGTTCCCATAAATGGGAGCATCTGCATCCATATTATCATCCTGGATAAAATGAGGCAGGCCGATCTCGATAGGGATGTCGATGTACGTGTTGAGCCGAACAGCTTTGCCATTTGGGAGAAACGAATATCGCTTGAGACACATGCCGAGAATGGGTCTTTTGGAGGAGAAGTGCGCCGCCACTTGAGCATCGCTCGTCGGCGTGTTATCCGTGTACCATGCTGTGTAAAAGATGACTCTCAGCTATATCCTCGCGCAGATGGGGACCGAGACTTACGGATGAGACTGAAGAATTGCCACGCGGGCATCATCACTTCCTTCCTAAAAATGCCCTTCCGCTGCTGCACCTCCGAGGCAGCCGAGTCCGTGTCCCCAGTCTTCACATCGTTGGAATCTGGGATAAATCTCTCGCGAACAATGCTGTTACGACGACCGAGCCCTCGCGACCTCAGCGACTCATTAACGCCTGAGAAAGATAGGGAGGAGCTTGGTTTCTCAAGTTGAGGCAAAGTGGACTGGACTGGAGACAAGGCTGGAGTTGTATCAACCTCCTCGATATGTGCGGTGAATCCTTTGGAAATGGAAAGGGAATCCACAGATCGAGTGGAGCTGATGGTGTTGCGTCTCTCTAAGTACCGCTTGACTTCAATCCGATTATTGAAGTAGGCCTCCAGGCAATCTTCAAGGGTGAGAGTTTGTCCATCAGCTGGCTCAGGTGGAATAGCCACCTCGAGCAGTCGCTCATTTATGAATTTATGGTCGTCGCTGGCGTCTTCCTTGCCGAAATGATAAATGTCCATCTTGAGGGTAAGGAGAGGCAACTCAAGCTTCTCAGTGATGAATGTAAACGCCTCAGAAGCATCTTGCTGATGCAAATTAGCTGCATCTTCCCATCCACACTCTGCCAGGGCGTCCTGGAGGTACTTTGTCTATTTAACTTAGTCAGCTCAAGCTTAGGGAAGTAGTAGGCAGAAGGTAGAGTTAAGCGCGAACTCCAACGTACAAGGTCGGTGGTGATCAGCTTCCCTGCTCGCAGCATATTCACCCAGAACCTGAGCAATATAGCCAGCTTGCGACGGGGCTCATCATTGAACGATTTATACAAAATCGCCTCAAAACAGTCCAATCGTGCGAACATGGCGAACAGCAGCGCATCTAGATAGCATGTGACACCCTGACGGTTCTCAGCACCCAGTAGTTTGGTGCTGGGTGTATAGGGCCGAATGATGCCCTCGATTGAATCCTCCAGCAAAAGCAGGAGGCTGATCGCCTTGTCGACATCGTCGTGGGTGCTTTTTAATGCATGTCTAAAATGATGTTCTTCTAAGATAGTGATTCCATATGCTCGAATGAGGGTTTCGACTAGTTTGACCTAAGAGTCAACCGAAACAGTTAGCAGCATATCTTGCGACCAGAAGACCAGCTGGAAGTACCTTCTTCTCATGTTCTTGACTATCCTCTTTGGTCGGGTGCGACGCGAAAAAGCCCCGTAGGAGGGGAAGCGCAAGAGCGTGGGTGTTCTATTCCATATACAACCTTAGCGAGCTTGTCTCCAAGCCATAAAGAAGAGGAGTGGCGTTGGCCGCAAAGCAGCGCGGGGGCATACCTCCTCTTTACCCTGTCGCCCAGCGCTTTTGTGCCGATCGCGGCGAGTGAGAAGGCGATGAATACCGCTCATCGTAGAATGTCCCTGGCGAACAGGGGGTTTCAGAACGAGAAAATGGGCGTCTGAACGGAGGGCGGCATGCGGGGATGAGGAAGCTCTATTCTAAGAGCTTAGTTGAGGCTGCAGTATTTCCATGAAGCGGACGGCGACATCATTTGCCCGAATGAAGTGCTGCTGATGCGGGCACGGGATGAAGCGCAAAGCTGACAGGTGGCCAGTCGGGAGCGTGCGGCGACCCCGTGTGTGCCAGCTGGAAAAAGATCGTGGGTCGCTCAAGCGAACCTAATCTGTTGATCATTTCACTCCCGCGGGGTATCTTGCGTTGGCGCCTGGCTTTGGCGCCTGATCCATGAGGCGAATATACAGTTAATACACGTGACCAACCAATCTGGTGCAAACAAATTTCGGCCGTTTGGCGGTTCGATAGACTCCGCGTCCAACCTCACCACATTGCCCTTGCACACGAAATGGCTGTCAGGGAGTCATCAAGATACCTGGCACGGGCAGTGCCCAGGGCCTTTGCGCCTTCTGCTCGCCCACAGGCCTTTTTGGGCCGTCGCAATGCCTCTGATGAGGCCCCGTCCAGGCGGTTGTCGGACCAGCTGGATGAGCTGGAAACTGCGTCGTCCTTGACCACCGCTGTGTCCGACAGCGCGGCCAAATCCTTCGATCCAGCCACTCGGGCCAAGGGTCGCAAGACTCAGCTACCTCGTTCTCGGTAGGTAGTTTCCCCGAACACCGGCTCGCTGGTCGTGTGACAACCGACAGCGGCGCCCTTCGCAAGGACATAGCAGTTGACATCAGCACCTCCTTCCAGATACCAATTCCGCTCTCCGAAGTATGACCGCGGTCCTCTCCACCCTCACCAGCCCCCTCCCCCCTCCGACCCGTCCTCCCGCCTGTTCGTCCCAGGCCCCTTCTCCCTCCCCCGTGCCGAGCAGACATACAACTCAACCGTCGCGTCCGACATCCTGACCTTGTGCTACGTGCACACTCCCCCGGGCTTCAAGGTCCCCCCGAAAGCGCCGCGCCTGCGCGAGTGGGACGATAGCTCACCATACCACAAGAATCGTCCCCTCCGCGGACCCCGTGGCGGCGACGTCCTGCGACTACTCCGCAAGCCGATCAAGTTCAACAACATCCCGGAGATCGAGCGCATCACAGTCCACAGTTACGTGAAGGGCGCTGCGCAGGAGAATTCGGGGTGGCTGCACGTGGCTGGTATGGCGGTGCAGGCTATCTCGAACGTGCGCGTTGAGACCTTCAAGTCCAAGGCTAGTGTTGCGACCTGGAGCATTGCCCCTGGCCGTGACACTGTTGCTGTGAAGGCGGAAATGCATGGCGAGACTATGTATCACTTCCTTGGCAAGTTGATTGACGTGGTTTTGCCTCGAATCAAGGACTGGCCTGGTGTGAAGGGCAGCAGCGGTGATAGCAGCGGCAATATCACGTTCGGTCTGGAACCGGAGCATGTTGCCATGTTCCCCGAGATTGAAGTCAATTATGATATGTGAGTTGTTCCCTACAGCAAAGATGTGTCGTGTTTTCGTATTTTGGTTCTAACCTGTTTTTCCCTCCAAAGGTACCCTCCCAAGATGATTCCTGGTTGCCACATCACCCTCCACACCACCGCGAAGGCTGACAAGGATGCGCGACTCCTGCTGAGTGCGATGGGTATCCCATTCTACGGAAAGATCGTGCAGTAAAGCACTAGAAAGATGACCGCGTCTTTCTGTTGTCGACGTGGGTCTTCGTCTTATATCTCATATCTCCTCTGGGGCGTTATGTTCCTATACAACCTGTAACTTTAGAGGTGGCCTGCATAGCGGTCACTGTGATTCACCGAACTTGTGTATTATCTTCATTTATCATCATTCTACTTCGAGCGAATCTACATTGAAAAGTATACCAGAACCTTGAAAGGCCAACAATGTACCGTAAGACCTGAGAGTTGCGATAGAATATGTTGAAGTGTATCGCTGATCAGTCCCATTAGAATTCTTTTGTCTCTATCAAAGGATCATGAATGTGAGAAGAGTCCCTAGGAAATGCATGAGTACCGAAAGGGAAGGAAATAATAGCCCGGGACCCAAAGATATTCAACCTATCAACCCCAAACCCCAAAGCCCCATCATGCATAACTAATAATCATTGTACAGATAGACGAAGAGACCGCATCAAACAGTTCACGTAATAGGCATAGCCAGGAACTTGCACTTTAGCAGCTCATCTGCAGTAGGCCGCTTTTCATAGTCAAGCTGGAAGGTCATATCAAGGAACTCGACTGCTTCCTGGCTGACATGTTCCGGCGCAGGCGGACGAGCCTGGTTACTACCAATAGCAAAAATAGCCTGCAGCTGGCTGCAGTCCGGGAAAGGGTGAGCGCCGATGAACATCTCCACGACCAGACAGCCCAGACTCCAGATATCGGCCTTCTTCGTGTGCGCCGTCTGCCGCACGACTTCGGGCGCCATCCAGTATACACTGCCTTGGAGTGAGGGACGATGCAGGTGGCCGCCCCCACCACTGCTGGCACGGGAGCCGAGGACGGTGGATGCTTCGACGCGCTTGGAGATACCGAAGTCAGAGATTTTGACACCGCCCTTGTTGTCGACGAGGATGTTGGCGCCCTTGATATCGCGGTGGATGATGTCCTGGCTGTGCAGGTACGAAAGACCCGCCAGAATCTGCCGGACAAAATTCTTGACCAGTGGTTCTTGGAAGGTGTTGTACTGCTTTAGCATGGTGGCGATGGAGCCGCCGGGTACGTACTCCAGGAAAATGTTCAGGTACTGATCATCGGTCGAGGTGCCAAGGTACTGCACGATGTTGGGGTGGTGCATACCCTGCAGGAGCTCAATCTCGTGCTTCAGGGCAGTGACCATGTTGTTCTTGCGCTGGTCAAATTCCGTGCCTTTCGTGGCGGAGGGAATCTCGACCTGCTTCACGGCCATAAGTTCACCAGTAATGGCGTGGAGAGCCAGGAAGACGCTGCCAAAGGAACCTTCACCAATCAGGGATCCCTTCATCCAGTTCTTCGGAGCGAAGTTGTTGCCGGCGAGGAAGTCGCTCATCAGGTTGGCATCGTCTTCGTCGCCGTCCTCGACGACGAGCACACTTAGTCGGTCATTAGAGGAGCCCCCGTCGGTAGCAATGACGCTGGCACTCTCATCGATCATGCTCTGGCGTGACAGATTGGGCTCATCAGAGCCACTGTCAAAGGAAACATAAGACTTGCGGTTCGGCTCGATCGGAGACTCTTCCTGCAATGGCTGAAGAGAGCTCGATGCAATTGAGTCCCGATATGAAGCCTGTGGCAAGTTGAATTTAGAGACGGAGAGCGGCCGCGACGCACGAGCAGCCTGTGCTCCACCCTGGTGTTGGAACCAGGTGTCGGCAATGTTGGGCATCGGCGGAATGGGAGGCAATGGGGGAAGAGGAGGAGCATCTTTCAGACTTGATGCAACGCTGTAGTTGCTGACAACACTGAGACGACTGGCGGCACGACTGAGACGTTGAGATCTCCGCATCGTCTTCGCAATATCTTCCCTATCGTGACTTGGGAAGAATGATTGGAGCTCGTGAATAATCATCTCGCTCGGGGGTCTCTGTCCGAAGAATGACCGAAGTTTGGTAGCCACAGGATTGCGGTCGCCGGGGGACGGCTGGTCTGGATCATTGGAAGAAGCCGATGGACGATGCCGGGGGCCGACTGGTGACAGTGGCTGTTTGGTATTAATGACATTCCAAGACTCCCCCGTGAGCTGCTGGATCTTGTGCTTCTGGCGAGAATTGGATTTGTTGAGAGCAATCTGGTGCGTGGCCTGGCTTTCATCGAAGGCAAGCTGGGACGCACGGCGAAGCTCATCGACATCTGGCTCGCCCGCATGAATCTTCCGCAAGATCATGCGGCCCCGCTCGGACTTGTTGTGGCCGTCACAAATCTCCGTAAGCTCGGTCTCGGTCAACCGCCTGCAGTTCGACAGATCCGGATCCAGGCCATCCAGGACATAGAAGCAGTAGTTTCGATACTGATGTTCTGGGAGTTGCAATTTCTTGAGAACGCAGAGGATCACCTCGTCCGGGGTCTTGCAGTGCCGAATATCGAGGACCTTGGTCTGGCCACCCGTGTAGATGACGCGAATCACCGGAGAATTAGGGGGGAGAGGGCCCATTGTAAGGCCGTCCAGGCTGGGATTTCGTGGATGAGAGCTTCCTCGGCCACCATCACTTGGGGTACTTGGGATGCGGCCCGATCCTGAGCCACCAGAGGGTGGATGGTTGAGATAGCCATCCTTGCGCCAGTCACCGGCCGGAGGCGATACCGGCTGGGAGGGTGATTTGCCCGCGTATCCAAAGCCATCATCCATCAGCTGGGACATACGCCGGTTTGGGAGGCGCATTGACGAGAAGCGGGAGTGGTCCACAGACAATGCCGCCGCTTCTAGCGCAGCGAGGGTATTCTATCGCGAGAAAATGAGCCAACGCTCACAAATCGAGGGGGCTATGCCACACATACCATGTTCTTTTGCCTAGGGTTGATCATGGCTTTGTTTCGGAGCTGCTTGATGGCAACGAAGATGCGCACTCGATCGCCCACTTTCTTGATGCCCATCTCCTGCAAGATCTTCTGGTCACATTCGATCAGGTTGTCCCCATTGAAGTTATTGGCTGCGTGGATGTCAGCGTCTATCCATTCCTGCGTTCCTGTCAAAGACGAAATTACCTCTGAAGATTGACTCATATTGGCCGCACTTGATGCTATGTAGCCACGCGGCGACCTTCTTCTCATCCCAAGCCCTAGAACTCGTTAGCATCTTGCCTGTTCATCTCTGGCTCCGCTGACGACTCACCGAACTGCCGACACCTCATCCAGCCCCTCGCAAAATTCCGACTTGGTTGGGCTACTGTATCCAACCCCATCTGGCACTTTTGTGGCCGTCGCAGGACGTGAGTTCGCATGATAGGCCGTCGCGGAGGTGTGGGAGGCCGAGCCACCCAGCGGGGTCGAGTACTGCGGTTTGGAAGCCAGCATGGTTATATCGTCAAGTGTCGTTTGCTTCGTAAATGTTCCTCCTATCCACTCTGCGGGTGGATCTCAAACACAGCACCGCTTCCTCCGCCTGTCCGTTTCACACCAGGATCGAGAGGGAGCCGTCGGAGGGAGGTGGGGGTCGGTCAACGCATAGTCTCAGGGTCCCTGGTTCTCTGTTAGCATCCGTCGGCAATAGTTTCTCTGATCCCCGTTGCGGGCTCGGCGGGTTGCCGTGCGGGAGAGAGGAGTCTCAGCGCCACCAGGCTGAGAGGGGCGATCGGACGCACTTCTGCGCCGACCGCAGCATCGCCACGATTGAGTATGCAGGAGGACTGATGACTGACCGTATAGCAGTCCCAGGGCGTTTCAATCCCCCGTTGGGCTGGATCGGAATGAGGGAGGGAAGGGTGGTGCAGCCAGGCGATCGCGCGTCTGAGCTTTTTTGGGCGGAAGATCGGGGGGAGCCACTTCGTGTGGTCTCGATCGGGCGTTAGAGATAGGCGGAACACACTCCGTACTCCCCACGGACCACAAGGAACAGGCGACCGGCGACCGGCGACAGGTGACAGGTGACAGGGAACAAGAACAGGTTCGTGAGAGGAAGTGACAGGTCGGATGAAAAGGAGCAGAATCGCGGACAATTTGTGGTAGGGGAGTGAAGTGAAACCGCCGGCTGGAGGTACGAGAGCACCGGATCAAGGGGGTCGGTTCAGAATCCCCCACGCGTTTCAACCGATCCGCCTGTGGGGATTTTGGTGTGCGCCATCTGCGCCATCTGCGCCATCTGCCGGAGGTGTCGTGTCTTATCCCTTGAGCAGATACATCTGTAATAGTATATGGTCTAATAGCATGCCCTGCTCCGTCTACCATCAACTCTGCCTTCTTCGAATATATAGCCATGTAGGGAGTATAGAATCATCCTCCCGTACCATTTCCTAATTCCTACCATAGCAGCGGGGCCCACCCGGATTGAAACCGCGGCTCTGGCTGAAACTGGCCGTGGCCGCGGGTTGTCTGAGACGGATCCAGTTGCATTTCGCCGATAGGCTCCTCGTCCACCAAACGGTACCTGGCTTGCGGAATAGCGAGGTGTAGGAAGGGGAGCATATGGGAAGATAAGTGACTCAAATGGACATCCCGCTGGAGTGATATAGGAAAGAAGCTCCCCAGCCTGATGAGGGTCATCATTGCTCCGTTAGTTTGGCCAGAAATTGCATCAACTATGAAGCATGAAGCATGCCTGAGGTGTTGTGTTGGGTCCAACTTCCGCAGAGTGTCTTGCGTGGCAACTTGCACGATGCACTCTGTACTCCAGTGAGCTACGGTAGCTCACTACTAGGCGTGCCTTCCAAGTAGAGAGTGGTTGGAGAACTGGAGAAGAGCAAAAGACAATGGAAGTTCGCAGAGACTGTCTACGTTGTACCCTCCATGCAACGAGGTACTATATATTGTTTGTGCTTCGCGAGTCCTTCTGATGTCGACAATGCCTCGCGGCCTCTCCGCACCAGTGGAGACGCGCATATCCTGGCTACTGAGTCATGCATACGAAAACACTGGATATTATGTACTTTCAGAGTCTGATAGTATGATACTGGGATGCTCCGCCTTAGTATAGGTACTTTCTATCTCGTCGTCACATCTCTTGCGACGAGTCGCGTTGTCGGCGTCAGCCACGACCGGCTACTTCCTCTCATAGCCATCCACCCTCTGCAACGCCCAATCCAGCCATGCACCACCTCGTCCATGCCTGTCCAGTCCGTCAGCAATAGTCCTCGCAACTGATTGCACAATCCCCTTCTCGGACGGCTTCAGCTCAGCTCCACGTGACCCGTCTCCCCTCACTGGGCTCCAGTCTGGCCAGTCCGACCAGTCTGACCCGTCCAGTCCAACCCCACAGTTCTTTTTTCCCCGCTCAGTTCCCAAAGGGCCTCAAATTCTGTCCCCTCTTTTTCTCCCCAAATTTGCAGAACCCCAACCCTCCCCCGAACCATGGAGGACGATAAGACTGCAAAGATCAAGAAGAAGGTCACTCACCGCAAGTCGCTTTCGTGCGAATACTGCAGTCGCTCTTTTGCCCGCTTGGAGCATCTCCAACGCCATCTCCGCACCCGTTGAGTAACCCCCCCCCCCTCACCTCGAATGCCCTGCCATTTCGACTTCCTAATGTCGGACAACAGATACCAAAGAAAAGCCTTTCTCATGTGACATCTGCTCCAAGTCTTTTGCGCGGAGGTAAGCCTATGACGTCCCCTGCCCCTCCTCCCCCGCCCAACGCACCCCAATCGCTTATATTTGGCACTCACAGCGACCTCCTGGTGCGACATGAGCGATTGGTTCACCCTGCCGAGAGTGCGGCCAGTCGAGAACACCGCACCCTCAACGGCACCGACAATCATCACCACGAGATTCCAATCCAGTCAACAATCAGTCAACCCGTCCACCATGAATCCCGCATGCTAGAGCTGGCCGACGCCATCCCGGTCCATACCCAAATCCCGCCTCCACCTCCAGAAGTGCAGGTCCAGCCGCCGCCGATCGTTGAGACCACCCACTTCAATCCATCCTGGGGCTACGACCTCAACCTACTGTCGCACGCCGCAAGTCATGTCGCATTGGAGGGGCAGCAGGAGAGCCTGGAGTCCATTCGAAAATCATCGCATGCGGTCGGCAACCCCTCCCAGTCCCTGCCACAGGCCTCCGAGAGGGCAATCACCGATAACTATGGGGTAGAGCCCTCAATCCTGGACCTCACAGACCTGGGTGACCCCGTGCAGGACTTTACGGTCTTTTTAGAAAGCGTGGGCCTGTCGTCCGACTGGGATTCGGGGGTCTTCTCGTCAGTCGAAGAACCCATGTTGCCGCCAAGTCTCTCAATGGACACCAAGCAGCACGTTCGGGAGACCACCGCGTCGACGAGGTTAGGGGTGATCTCATGAGCGACTCGCGAGTCCAGGCGGATGAGCCGCCGTCCTTCTCGAACTTCGGGTCGCGGTTACCATCCCTGCAACCCGAGTCGCACGAGATTGAGGATCGCATCGGTCTCTCTGACGACAGTCCCCGGCCAGCGTGGGACATCACGAATACCGATCGACAAGTATTCGTACAGAAACTGGAAGAGTTCTCTTCTGTTCTTCCCAAAGGGTTTGTTCCCCCGTCACGACACACCCTAACCCGCTTCTTCGCGGGGTATATTAACGGACTGAATGAACATCTCCCTTTTGTACATGTGCCTACTTTGTCGATTGCCAAATGCTCCCCAGAGCTCACCTTGGCAACGGCGGCTGCCGGCTCGCACTATCGATTTGAGAATGGACGAGGAATAGACCTGTTCCATGCAGCCAAAGCAATTTTGTTGGAGCGTCTGCGTCGGAGAGACAGCAGGCAAGTGCCTCATCCAACATGGAACTATATTTCTCCCCCCTCGGGCTTCCACAACTCACGTGGTTCATCCATGATCTCGAACACGGCGAGCAGCCCGTTTCAAAGTCAGCAGCTGGCCAACCCTCCATTTAACCCGTCCATCTATACCCCCGATGACTCAGATGCCCATATGGAAGTGATACGGACTTTCTTGCTGCTGACTGTGTTTGCGTCCTGGGAGAGACACCCAGAACTGCTTCGAGAGATCCTCTCACTACAAAGCACATTGGCCAGACTCGTTCGGGAACACGGTTTGGCGGAGGCCCCTCCTCCCCCCGAGCCTATGAGTTGGGAAGAGTGGATTCGAAGAGAGGGTAATAGACGGACGAAAATGATTGTCTACTGCTTCTCCAATCTCCACTCGATCATGTACAACATTCCTCCCCTGATTCTCAACGGCGAGTTGAAGTTGAACATGCCCTGCTCCCACGACCTCTGGAAGGCAAACAACGCCGCCCAATGGCGGCGCCTTCATCGTGTCCGACAAGGATCAGATGTTCCTTTCCAAGACGCATTTGCCCGACTCTTTCTAAAACCCTCTACCTCCTTCCCTTCCACCCCCATCTCGCCTCTCGGAAATTATATCTTGATTCATGCCATTATACAGCAAATCTTCTTTGCTCGGCAACTCTGCCTGTCCGCCCCGAATATGCACGGAACCAGCCTGCGACAGGAAGATCTCAACGTGTTGGACAACTCGTTGAGCGCTTGGAAGGCACTGTGGAAACGCACGCCTGAATCAAGCATTGACCCCCAGAACCCAGCAGGCCCTATCGCCTTCACCTCGACGGCGCTCCTGGGCCTCGCATATATCCGGCTCCATGTCGATCTGGGCCCTTGTCGCCATCTGATCACCCAGGACCCAGTCCAGATTGCCGGAGCCCTGGGTGATTCCCCCCCCATCGTCCGCACCCCCCGGCTGATCATGGCCCTTCTGCACTCGGCCCACGCCCTCTCCATCCCCGTGCGTCTAGGAATTGACTTTGTGGCCCGCACACACTCGTTCTTCTGGAGTATCCAGCACTCTCTGTGCAGTCTGGAGTGCGCGTTTCTCCTTAGCCGCTGGCTGCTCGCTATCCCTGCGACGCAGTCGGAGCAGCGGCTCTCGGAGCACGAGCGGAAACTCCTCCTGTGGATCAAGAGCATGATGGATGAAACCGACATGGCTGTTGATCCTCCCGGCGCGCCGGATCTGGAGTTCATGGCGAATCCATACAAGGTGTGCCAGCTCAGCGTTGCGATTGTCCGTGTTTGGGCGCGGACGTTCAGGGGAAATACTAGTTGGGCGATTGTGGATTTGGTGGGGTCAAGTTTGGACGCTTACGCGGATCTCCTGGAGAGCTGGACGGACTCCTAGGGACTGTTCTCCATACTCTCATCCCTACTTCTCTTGTACGGAGAACAGGCAGAGGTGCAAAAACATCTCTGCAACATCTCGCCATGACCAATGGCATCGCCACTTAATGACGCTATTGCTTGACATTGTCCTTGGCTTTTATTTTTTGATGAGCATGATATCTAGCGGAGTTTTGTATATGCGTGGTTTGGGATTGGTTTGGGATGCCTTAATTGTGCCGGTCTGCTCTCTTGGTCTTGTATGTATTATGTCTTCCGGCCTTTGTGATTGCTATCTATACCCGGCGATGCGCCTTCCTTTGCCGAGACATGGATGATGATTTCGTTCGGCACCGATTTACGTCTTTCTTTCCCTTTTTTTCTTTGGATTGGCTTTGGCCTGATTGACATTCGATATCCCTCTTACGATGCTATTCTAGCCAGTTTATTTTGCAAGGCAGGAGCATGACTGTAGTGTTACAATCTATGCTATTCGGTTGGATGTGCCTAGATTGCTAGGTATGAAGTTCGTTAGGGACATTTCTTATGGTTTCCATCAAGTCGTGAGCTTTCTTCTTCCAACTTTTCTTCAACGTGGCCAATGAATGATGGCACGCTGATGGGGGTCTGTCAAGTATGTTTTTGCGGTGCTTTGGCTCGATTCCTCGTTACACTCGCGGGCACGAAGCGCAGGGCAGACATGGACTGGGCCAGCCCATCTATTTCCATGTCATTCGCTGTGTCCTCTTGCAATACTTTGGGCTGGGGTTCTGCTCTTTGAGGAATTGTGGACTGAGATGCAGAACTGCGGCGCCGCAGTCGTCCCTCCTGGATAGAAGAGATGGAGGCTGAAGAAATGCGCCGTCTATGATTGCTGTTCAATGGCCTCAGGAGCGAAGTCTGCCTGTCAATGCCATCATTGATAATGTAGAAGTTGTAAGTCTAAAGGCGTGCACATCAGTAATAATTCCTTCATGTGAGGACAAGGTAGAAGACCATACTCGCGGGAACATATGCTTATCTATAAGATGAAGCCGCCGTTTCTGCGGCGTGGAGCATTTCCGCTCACAGGCCTGGACAAAACAGCCATACTATTCCAATACCAAGCTCGGTCAGCACAAAGAAAATCTACTTGAAGCTTCCCAGCTCATCCCAGACAGCAGCACTTACGGTCTTCTCCCCGCGCGCCCCGCATGGCCGCCGCAAGCGAGTCATGGTTCTCCTCGATATGGAGGTTCAAAAAATGGGCTGTCGGGAAGTTTTTACTGCACAGCGAACAGCGATTGACATGCGCCTGCTGGTAGTGCACCTCGTAGTCCTCGTAGGAAGCAAACGAGAGTGACTCGCGATGGGGCGGTAAGGCGCAATGCATGACCTCGGTGATAGGAACTGCGTCCCGGTGGAGGATCTTGCTGCGCTCGGGGGGCGGCGAGTCTGTGCTGGTTGATGATGGAGACCCTGAGGACCTTGACCGCGACTCGGGGGCGAAGGAGGGGCTCCGCGAGTGGCTTCGTGAGCGTTTGGCCATTGGGCTGTGGCGATCGCCCTTTTTTTATGTTTTATGGCCGTGGGGACTTGGTGGTGACTGATCCGACGGGGGCGGGGCTAGGTGCAGCCAAGCGCAGCAGGGGGTTCAGTTAGTGGACGGTGATGGTGGGCATGGTTTGAATGAAGATGTCTTGAATCTGGAGTCACAACTATAGTGTTTCATTCGAAATCAGGACGAGGTCCAGGCTGACTTATCTATTCAATGGAAGAATAGCAAACTCACGGCGTGATCGGCTTCCACGTCTCTTCCATCAGGAATCCACCAGCCACAGCGCCCGCCCATTGGCGCAGCCACAGGAGATTCCGCGGCTGTACTCCACGCTCGACGCTCCACGCATTTTCGATCTTTCGCAGGCTGCCGACCACTTCGCTTCGCTTCTTTCTTCCCTCCCCCAATTCGCCCCCGGGAATCCCGATCTCATGGCTTGTTCACCGCTGCCTTCGCCCGCAGACGTCCATCCAGCCATAGCCATCTGACGGGCGAGGTCTACAGTGGGGTGGTCAACCTACACTCCCCGATCCGAGCATGGCGTCCTCGTTCCAGGATGCGTGGCAGTCAGTCTCCGTCTCCTCTCTTCCTGCTCTCAACCAAAGCCAGCAAGTACCGAATGGAAAACTGACCTCAAGGCGTGCAGGACTGCGCTCGACGTCGAACGGGAGCTATTGCGGTGCCTTGCTGCGAAAGAGCCGACCTTCGCTGAGATCTCACAACTTCTGTCGGAGTATGTTCCCGCTCCATTTCCTACATGACTGTTTAAGTAGCCGCTGCGCGCGCTCGGGGCTGTCTGATCTAACGACGACCTCGGAATTTTTGCAGGTTTCGCACCGCGTGCCAGAATGCTATCCTCTTTGACTTCGATACCGCCCGTGAAACCGATGTGGAGGGTCGCCTGTGGGACACGCACCTGAAACTTAATACGCGGTTTCGTAAATTGCTCTCTCGCGTGGGTGGATCTCCTACTGATGGTATTGATTCAGCTGTATAGTGGACTAATACGTGCGGGTTTAATAGTACCGGGAGGAGAACACAAAGAAAAGACCAGTCGAGAAACGAAAGCTCGAGAAGCATTACTTGGATTTCATCAAATCGAGCCAGCGGTTCTATCGGGGATACATTCAGCATTTGTCATCCCATTTTGGAGACATTGTGGAATTGGAGAAAGTTGCGCGCAAGTTCAACTTTGAGAGTATGCTGCGCCCCATACCTCTTGGAAATGGCCAATAGAGGACCAACGTTGACTTTATTTTGTCTCTTTCAGTTTTGTCAGCCAATCCTCCATCCACGGTCACACCTGATTTGCGCTTCCGCATCCTCCAGTCTTGCCATGCAACCCTGATCCGACTGGGCGACCTATCCCGATACCGGGAAACCGAACTCGCCAACAACAAACGCAACTGGGGCCCGGCCATTGGGTACTATGATTTGGCCTCGGTTATCTACCCTGCGTCGGGTGCATCGCACAACCAGCTAGCAGTAATTGCGCTTGCTGATGGCAACCACTTTCGAGCCACTTATCACCTCTACAGGGCATTGTCCGCCCACAGCCCGCATCCTTCTGCAAAGGGCAACCTGGAGATTGAATTCAAAAAGGTGATGAATGCCTGGGCCAAGCGGGAATTGATCCGCCCAGAGGATCAAGGTGTTCCGGGCAAAGCGCTGGCACCGTGGTTTGTCTATCTTCATGCGCAATGTTATAAGGGCAACGATTTCCCCGAGCATGATGAGCTAGAGAGTGAGGTGATGAGCCAACTCGCAGTTGACATAAGAGAGCGCTCGCATGAAGGAACGCTCCAGAAGTTTTGTCTGGTCAACATTGCTGCGGAAGACTTTGCCCGAGCTCGGTCGACTGAGGAGTCGGTCTCCAATGCACGCACCTTTTTCCAGCGCATCAACGTGAAAACTTTCTTCACATTATTGCAAATCCTTCTAGTTGAGCTTGAGCGGTTCGCGGGTGAAGATTCGAGCAACAGCAGCAAAGACACCAAGAACGGCCCAGACAAGGTGACTGTAGTTGCTCGACGGATCCTGCCCGCTTTGCGGCATTACAGCTCCTGGCTCCTGACTACCAGTGACTTCCTTACTGCACAGAAGGAAGAGCAGGACTCGTCTCTTTCAATACAGATCCAGGAGTTCTGGAAGATCTACGCAGGGACTCTGACTCTCTTGGCATCTACTTTTGATGTCGTGCATCTTCCCGAAATTGATTATCTTCTGGAAGAGGATGAAGAAAGCCTGGGCTTTGCGCCGTTAGATCAGGCCGCCACTGTTCGCCGATATGTCGGTATGGGCGAACATCTCAAGCCCCGCATGAATGATCCAGGCGTCGAAAGGAGCCATCCAAATATAGAGATGCTCTACCGGATCCGCGAGTTTGTCATCGATGGTCTGGACTTGGTTGTGAGAAATGTTAGTTCAATGTTGAGAATGAGTGGATGATTCAAATTGCTTATTATGTTTTAGAAAATCCCCGTTGCTCTTGTGGATGATGAGGACAAGAAAACATTCATCTACCAGGAGGATGGTTTGCCCTCTCAATTCTTTTCGAGTCCGCATGGTCGTCAGGATATTCTCACAACCCCGGTTGTTGAACGGGAGGATATCGCACCAGTCATTGAAGATTCGACCTCTGTTACCGAAGCTCGCAGCATGTACGGTGACTCGCAGTCCGCATCCGCATCTATGTCGGCCAACATGCATCGTATCGTCGAGGATGTCGAACGCCTGGTCGAGTCCGACACGTACGAGAATGCGCCCAGTGTTCCCGATCAGTTCGCCTTCCTGCATGATTCCGGGGAGATGCCCACACCCTCCGCACGAATCGCGGCCAACCCCAATGCCTTTTCCTTCAACGAGAAGAGTGCACAGCCGCTGAAACCTCCGATGGCGCCCCCTGGCCTTGGTCCACCCGTCGTCAACGCAGCAGAGGCTCTCCGTGCATCGGTGTCTCAATCCTACACACCACTTCCCGCGCTCCCCAGTATTGCCAGCATCTGGAACACTTCATCTTTCGCACCCTTGCGAGACGGCGTCTCTCCACGCACACCACCCGGTCTCGGCCAGCCCTCTTCCATGAATCTAATGGCTGCGATGAACCCAAGGAACCCCAGCGCTACAGGGTCTCCATCCCAGGAGCAGCTCGCCAATGATAAGATCCGGAACAATGTGATGGTCCAGTCCCAGCTCTCCAGCCCCCTCGATATGTCCGGCTTCCCCCCGTCATCATGGATTCCCCCGACCAACGCACATCCCATGAACAACTGGGGTCCGGATCCGCGCAGAATGTCCTACAACGTTCCCAGTCAGCCAATGTCAAGCGGTTTCCCAAACCAGGAGTGGGCTAACGAAGCTTTCATTGCCAGCAGTCTGGCTTCCGGCGCCGATGCCTACAACTCAGGGTTTAATGGCCATCGTAAGCCAGCGACTCAGCTTGGTGCTATTGGCCAGACACCACCTTGTGGCCAGGGCGGTTGATTTGGGCTGCGTGCGATTCATCTACCAACTGTATGAAAGCATTTGTGCATGCATATACACACCTGCCGACTACGCGAGACCATCTACATGACGCGCACCCATATGCTTCGTTACCTTGGTACTGGCATAGCGTGCTCTGTTTCCAATGGAAGACGTTCAACAGCATGGAAAGAGGTATATGTTGTCTAGTTGTCCTGCATCCGGGTCAACCCCGGGTATGCAGAGTTCAGCCCTTCCCTGGTCTGGCCTGATCCCCAGCTGCTTCGAATATCTCATACCAGCAGTATGACACATCCAAACTGGGCACCATGACATGGCCCTCAAACACCCGGTTTCCCTGTGACAGTTGTAAGTTCTCTCTGTCTGAGGATTCTCACTGGGCGTTCAACACGCAACACAGCGGAAAGCCAAGATTCAATAAAAGGCAACATATGGCTTTCGCCATTATCTTTGAGGAGGATACGTTAGCAGCGTCATTGAGTTATCTTTTTTGTCGTTTCGCGCGAAATGAAGCACGCATGATTAAACCCCCTTTTTCTCGCTAAGCCTGTTCTTATCTTTGGAGTGGAGGAAGGTGCCGTGATGGATGCAGTGGTCTTTACCTAGCGGTGGACGCGGTGGACCTGGGAGTCTTCGTTGGTTGCTGGTTGGGTACTTGCCATCGCCAGTGTTATTTCCACAGTGTTGCCAAAGGCAATGACTAGCAATTCCGCTGTACCTCTCCGCCCGTCTATACACATCTAAACAGAATTTTCGAGGTATTGTAGCTGTAGGCGAAATTCAAGATTTATTGATTTATTCATTACATCGTTGTTGAGAACGGGGCTTTTTATTTGAGCGCGTAATTCCCAGGGTTTGTCTGTCCCTTGCCTCTTCCTTCCTGTCACACATGGCGCCGTGCTGTGTCCAGGCGTTGAGTAGCCGGTCATAACAGGAACAGTGATGTTGATAGAGAAGAAACAGTGGATGGAAGTCAGATCATTTCAAAAGGCACAAGCGCCTTTCGTTCAATTGCTCGACGTTAAGTCGAGGTAGGTGGTAAGTAAAAACAAATCAAGAAATAGGAAGAAAGAGAATATTGGGTATAGAGGGTTGAATCATCCAAGGTTGTGTAGTGCATTGTCAATCAATGGGATTGATGCGGGAGATCTTCCGTCCGAAGATCTCTGTGTTGAAGGGTTTCATTTCTATTTTCTTATGTTTGCAAGAAGATCGAGCGCTTAAGAGCGGGAGTAGGTCTGCTTGGGGGAGGGGAAGCTGCAGAACTGAATGTTAGTCTTGGAAGAGGCTTTCATCCAGAAAAGAGGCGACTTACGAAGGTCCCAGCTCCTGGATGCTCTTGCTGGCGAGCCACTGGCCCATGTCGATGCTGTCCTCGAGAGACTTGCCCGAGACGACACCGGCGCAGAAGCCACCAGCGAATGCATCACTATATGAACACAAAGATTAGTTGCCGGTCGTTCGGAGTGGCAGTCGACTGGAACTTACCCGGCACCATTGGTGTCGTTGATAGCGTCCTTGGAGATCTCGTGGACATTGAATTCCTTAATTTCGACCGTGCCGTCGGCGGAGGCAATGCCGACAACGGTGGGCAGAGTGCCCTGGGTGACGATAGCGACTCTGGGGCGCTGGGTGTTCTTCTTGGGCAGGAGGGCGAGCTTCTTGGCGATCTCAACGATGTCCTCGGTGTTCCACTCGTGGCTGGCAGCGTAGGCACGAGCCTCATCCTCGTTACAGAAAGTGTAGTCAGTGTAGGGCAGGACACTGTCCAGTTGCTCCTTGAAGAACTGGGGAATGAAGGGAGCAGAGAGCGAGAGCATGAAGATCTACAGGTTGCAACTATGTTAGAAAATAATCTTTACTACGTATCAATAGGCATGATAGTTGCTTACCTTGTTCTTCGCGGCAGCCTCCTCACCGAGAGCCTGGATGGCGGGGACGCAGACGGTCAGGTGGTAGCCACCGACGTAGTAGAACTGGGCCTTCTCGACAAGGGACCAGACGTGGGGCTGCTTCAGGTGCTCGAGTTTGTACTCGTTGGCAGCAGCGAGGTGGGTGCACATGCTGCGGTTGTGGCCAGTGATGACAACACCGCACTTGCCGGTGGGCTGGGCCTCATCGACCCGGTACTCGGTATGGACACCAGCCTCCTCGCAGGTCTTCTTGAGGATGTCACCGTACTTGTCCTTGCCAACGCAGCCGATGTAGACGACCGAGTTGTCGGGGAGCATGTACTTTAAGAATGGTCAGAATCTGGCTTCCATAAATAATGGGCAATGTCCCGCGAGATCACATACCTGAGCACCACGAGCAGTGTTCTGAGCAGCACCACCGGGGATCAGCTTAGCATCCCGGGCGAGGAGGTCCTCGTAGATACCCATGTGCTGCTCCTCAGCGAGAATGGCATCGTTGTCCTTCAGACCATACTTCTCGAGGAGGGCGGCATCTCTTGAGACAAATGTCAGCAGATTGGATCTTGGAATTCGATTAGCAAGTCGATTCGTACCCACGAGCCTGGATGTCTACTCAGCAAGTCAGCAATCTACAGTATGCCATCTCCTCTAGGAGCGGGGGTGTACCAACCGAGGAGAGGGTTCTCCAAGCACAGCAGAGGGTAACCTTGAGGGGCGGCCATTTTGACGGATTTTCACTGAGGGGAGGTGGAATTGAGGTGAAATTGAGGGGGTAGGGGTAGAAAAGTAGAGAGAAGGTGGGAGGATGGAGGGGTCCGGCAGAAAAGAAGCCGGGCGGAAGGTCCGCAAGGTGCACGTCGGGCCAACTCCACACGGCGGAGCACAGTCACTGGCTTTCTCTAGACAAAACACCCTGCAACACGTCAACTCACCGCTCCATCCACAATGGCGGACCACATCCTGGAGGTCGCTGAGACCATCCAGTCTGCCTCTATTGTCTCGAACCCGTCTGCTGCCCACGACATCAACCCGGCCACCGCAGCCTCAGAAAAGCAACCTGTCGTCGCAGCCCCGGCTTCCGATGCTGGCAGCCTCTCGTCGGACATTGTCGACCCAAGCCGGGTCATTCGACCCATCCGTCGGCGCCACACGCTTCCCCCTCTGCCCGATCTGCGCTTTGAACAGAGCTATCTGGCTAGTTTGAAGGATGCCGACACCTGGGGACGGGTGACGTGGATTACCGTTAGGGACCAGGTATGGGGATCTCCATGAGATGATTCGTGTGAAAAGATAGCCGATTTTCAAATTGAAAAAAATTGTGAGAATCATGAAGTTAACAAACAACGCCTCCCGCTGCAGGTCCTCCTCCCTCTGATTCAAGGCACAGTTTGGACACTCGCGCTCGCCGGGTGGCGGTTCTGGAACCGCAGTGCCTCGCTCAGTGGACATACCCTCGGAAGCAGGATCCGCAGGTGGTGGTATGAGGTCAACAACTGGAAGCTGCCGCCTCTTGGTTGGACCAAGGATTCAAAGCTGGCCTCGCAGGTTGAAGATGTGAGCAAAGCAGTACATCAGTCCTGCTGATCTAATGAAACCCATGTGGCTGACGGTATTCGAGTTCTTGCAGTTCTACAAAGCCCAGTTTTCTAACGCTGGTTCTGACTGAGTCTCAATGACGCTGAAAACTAAAATGTTTCAAATGCTTTGAGAAACCACCGTTTTACTAGCATCATTGGCGTTGGATTTGGCGTTCTTGATTCTATGGATTCCTTCCTCTACTGTTCTATATCCCAATTTAAGAGTATTTTCCCCTTTTCAGCGACGAAAGTCGCGCGTATTAGTTATATTAAAATCAACTGCACATACTACGGCCTTGTTTCCCTGTAGGAAAAAGCATAACGTCATCAACGACTCAATTCAGGATCCGATTTCTGTTATGAACATTCCCAGGTTTTGTACTCGGAAGCAAAGCGAAGCGTTAAACTCCCATTCTGATCAAACTCCATATGTTCCTACATGACTAGAGTAGACAACGCTGAACCTTTATAGACCTATCTAACAAAGCAAATAATAAGCAGTCGCTCAGCTGGTCGGTGGCGCCTGCGCACGAGGCAATTCAGAGCTGGGGCGGCTTTCGGCACCGTGGTTAGACCCAGTCCACCCATTTGACGCGCCTGACTGGCCGGTTCTGGGTACTTCGGATGGAGAGGAGATGGGATGAATCGGTGCTGGAGGCACATAAGACGCATTGATCAGTGTCTGGGTAGTGGGCTCTTGGGCATTCAATACGGAAGACATGGGTCGTGCAGCCACGGTTGGTGCTGATTGAGATGGGGCGGCCATTGAAGAGGCTGCAGCAGGCTCTGGAGCAGAAGTTGGCTGTGGTTTTGATAAAATGGGAGCAGGTTTTTCTGCAGGCACACCAGCTTGGCCGGCATCTTCCATCAGAGCATCTTGCGCAGGTGGAGGAGGAGGCTCATCGGGATCTTCGGGACCACCAGGCGCACCCCCTTTGCTGTAGCGAAGCTGGACGACGAGGCTCCTGGGCTCTCCGTTGAGGATTGATTCGTCGCCGCTCGCATCCTCTCCTTCGTCGTCGCCCTCAAACTCGTTTTCGTCGTCGTCGCCACCGTTCCAGTTGTTCCCACTGTCGTTTCCAGTCGAATGAGCTTCCGACTCATCATCTAAGTCGTCAAACCCATATCCAGAGTATCCATTGGGATGAGTAGAGGTCCGACTCCTCTGCGGTCTTCCCTCGTCTTCTTCCTCGTCCCCAGAGTCTTCGCGCTGGCCACTGAGCAGTGCTTCGCCGTACATGCCGCCGGCACGGGATCGAATTTGCCGGCCACTTGCTGTAAATCGAGGGCGCGAAGATTCCGCTGGTGCAACACCGGACGAGGTACGAGCCGAACGTCTGGCAGGTTGATCATCCGAAAAAATGTCCTCGTCGTCATCGTAGGCGTAATTCAATTTCTTGCCACGAGTGCGCCCCTCATACAAAGAGAATCCAGGCTCGGGTCGAGAGAATGCAGCCTTGCGCGCAAGACGGTAGTCGCGACGTCTGCGTTTCTGGTGATATTGTCAATAACCGCTCCTTCTTGAAGTCCTGTCTAGTCTATTAACCTACCTCTTCTGAAGCCTCAAACCGGGGAATCGCATTTCTGATCCGTTCGCTCAGCTTCTTCGAGTTGGTACCTTTCTCCTCCTGCAATCTATCGGCGATAGCCTGCATCTCTGGGATACTGCCAGCAACACTCCACCAAGAAATGTGTTTGAGTGATGGGTTGCTCTCGCGGTATAAGCGAAAGTGAGTATCATCTTGTCCTTCGATAAGCCAATAGCGCCTTTTCAAACTGTCGCGGCCCCAGGGCTGAACGGATAGAGGCTGGTTGAGGTCGTCATCGTGGCGCGACTGCTTGTATGACTCTTTTAGCTTCGCCTGGATCGCATCGGATGACGAGAGGGACCATAGGGCCAAAGAGCGAAGGAGTTCCAGCTATAATGAAAAAGAAAAGGATCAGAATGTTTTCACGAGTATTCACATGGTTGTTAGAAAGCGTACGCGTTCTTCGGGCGACATGGTCGCAAAGCTGCGGCCTCCGTGAAGGGGGTTCTTGCCCTCCCACGCCTTGGGCCACTGCGACTGATGGATCTGAATCGCCTCCTCTAGTGGTCGTGTATAGTGATTCCGTCTGTAGATGTGGAGTACTCATTAGCGCACCGTTCTGCAATCAATTGGGTGGTAGAAGCCCGGAGCGCGCGCCTGCCAGAACTCCGCGCGGGATCGGGCATCGGGTGGCGACCATACTCAACATCTTTCTTGCGATTCAAAACGAGACCCAGCAATGCGCATAGCAGGCGCTCAATATATTCCCCAGGAACCGAGTCCTCCACTCCAGTCTCAATGTCTTGCGGACCGAAGTGTGGCAGTCCACGGGGGAAAGCTTCGTGAAAACGCGCGCGGAACATGACGATGAACTATTGATTGCGACAACTCAGCAAACACGTACTCGGATAGACTTCGCGCGTCATCGAAGTGGCCATACACTCAAGTATTGATAGAAGCCACTTGATATGAGAATCACTTACCGCGATGCTAGGGTTGTCTGCTAGAACGTATTCATGCGGTGGTGATGGCTCCCGCTTCGGCGGCGGCGTCTCGGACTCCTTCTGAAAGTATTTGGCGATACCGACAGGCTCATCAATTGCCATGGCCGCTTCATCATCAGTAGGCGGGGCTGATGAGAGCGAGGAGAGTTCTGAGTCTGAGGGTGCCATGTTAGTTGTGGTGGGGAGGTGATGCGAAGACAAGGTTAAGAGTCCGCGCAGGAAGCGTCACGTCGGCACTGGCACCTGCGCCCGCAGGGCAATTATCCAAGGGAGATTTCTTTACGCGACAGAGCCCGTTCAACATGCGCGATTTGATTTCAACGCTTCTAGCCATTCTACCAAGGTCAGTATATCACCATGTATGGTCTATAACTTGCTCAATTTGGAAGGCTAAGAAACTAGAAGTGATTATAGATGGGCGCCGGGGGTAAGTCCTTTGAACATGGATCTCTAGTCAGAGGGCAGCAGGATTGAATCAAGCTGCGATTCCGGCTGGGGGTCATCGCAATGCCTTGCCTGCACGGCTAGTATCATGTGCTGCAGTCACCGAGTCCGTCATAGGTGACATGTCACCTTATATTTTTATGTTCTTTTTATTCGATCGCAACTTTTGACATCACAAGGTGAGATGGAGGGATATAGAAGAGTGCATTTTAGACAGGAGTGTTGGCAAGGCGGGTTTTGGCAAATATTTCCAAATTCTTCTCAGCTTGGGAGATGCATCCAAGGGTAACTAACCAGTTCTCTGCAGCTCGCAGACAACAGCACGGTCGGCCTGCGCTTGTCGGTGTCAGGGCTATCACATGTGTCACGTGGAGGGCTAAGTAACCCAGGGGAGTTAGCGTGGTCTTCGTAAGGGCTACATTGTATGCCCTCAAGCAACGGGATAAATGAGGCATAATCGATCCGTTGGCTGTCGACTGTATCTTCGGCTAAAGTATATCATTTTTACCTAAATTAGTCTCAATATTATCACGAAAATTTCCATGACCTGGTGCTAACTGCGTTATTGTTCTCCTGGTTGCTTAGCTAAGCAGCAGTTGCGCTAGCGCTGATTCGGTTAGGTTAGCGACCGCACCCTAAAGCCCACACAGTCCCATCCCCGACGATTTCTCATCTCCTCAACGACAAGCCCATCTTCAATTCGAGGTACGACCTTTCCCTTCCCACACGACTCTGTCTTCGCTGGCACTCGACTGTCTTCCTGTCCTTCGCGAATACTTACACAGGTTTTTCTTTAGACAGTCGCCATGGGTCGTGTGATCCGCAACCAGAGGAAGGGCCGTGGCTCCATTTTCAGTGAGTGCGATCGCAATAAAAATCCATCCTGGCACGATTCTTTTCTTCGGCGCTACGCACGAACGCAACGAGGAAATTAAAGACCTGGGAAGCAATGGCAAAGTGGAATTGGAGTGCTGATAATTTTTTTTCTTTCCTTCATAGCGGCCAACACCCGTCTCAACAAGGCCCCTGCTCAGTTCCGTACCCTTGACTACGCTGAGCGTCATGGCTACACCCGCGGTGTCGTGAAGGAGATCATCCACGATGCCGGCCGTGGTGCTCCCCTCGCCAAGGTCCAGTTCCGTCACCCCTACAAGTTCAAGATGGTTACCGAGACCTTCATCGCCAACGAGGGCATGTACACCGGCCAGTTCATCTACGCCGGTAAGAACGCTACCCTGAGCGTCGGCAACGTTCTTCCCCTCGCCTCCATGCCCGAGGGTACCGTCGTCACCAACGTCGAGGAGAAGGCTGGTGACCGTGGTGCTCTTGGCCGTACCTCTGGCAACTACGTGACCGTCATCGGTCACAACCCCGAGGATGGCAAGACCCGTGTCAAGCTCCCCTCCGGTGCCAAGAAGGTCATCAAGAACACTGCCCGCGGTATGGTTGGTATCGTCGCCGGTGGTGGCCGTACCGACAAGCCCCTGCTCAAGGCTTCTCGTGCCAAGCACAAGTTCGCTGTCAAGCGTAACTCTTGGCCCAAGACTCGTGGTGTTGCCATGAACCCCGTCGATCACGTAAGTTTTAGCTGCTTCACCCCGCTCCCTGACGACACACCTTCTAATCAGTCTGCGTTCTATAGCCTCACGGTGGTGGTAACCACCAGCATATCGGTAAGGCCTCGACCATCTCCCGCTACGCCGCCCAGGGTCAGAAGGCCGGTCTTATTGCCGCCCGCAGAACCGGTCTGCTCCGCGGTACCCAGAAGACCAAGGATTAAGCGTGATATTACGTGGAGTTTTTCTGGTGACGGGTTGAAAATGGACTTGTGCTATGAGACAAATGTACTTAGGCGACTGCGGATAGGCGTCCCATGCGCCCTTAGCGAATTAAGGTTGGCCACCATCCTTTTCCTGGTCGAGCAAAATCAAAGGGGTGATGGAATGGGGCCCGAGGCTGGCCTCAGTCAAGGCAGAACGGAGAATTCAAAAAAGGCCCTTGGGGCTCTTGAAATGATACACCTTTCAAATCTTCAATCGTTCTGGTGCCATCCACCCTGTAGAGCTAGTTCTGACCAACCTTAGGTTCCAGTTGAACGTTGGGATTCCAGGCCTCCCTGGCCGCAGCTAACATTGGTACATCTGAATTTCTCACAAAGGCCCTCCTCTATTTGCCTGATCTTTGGTAGGTTTTTGACGCTAGCTGCGCATTCGGTAGATGTAGGTATCCCGTACACACTGCCTAGTCCTTGGAAGGCTCCACAGCAACATCTCGAGCGCATTTTGATAACGGTCTCAGAGCCCACCTTTTGCCAGTCCAATAGTGATTTCACCGATAAGGCCTAAAGAGTCTTCATGTCAGCAAGTGAGGGTAATTTCTACACCAGCAGCATGAGGAGGTATTCCGAATAGACAGCGTACACGAAAACCCACGCCATCCCAATTTCTTAAGACGATCTTGGGGGGCGATAGACATGGCAACGGCTACGTGATGTCCAAAAAACCTTCCTTCTTGTGGTAAGGTTGCAATGGATATGTTTGGCCTCGTCTGCTACATGGATGCTACTTTTCTATTCCACCTATTTTCATTTCTAGAGGATGGATGGAACTTGAATTAGGTATCTTGAATTTGAATGGGGGTTGTGATGAGATATATCTTGGCTCGCCTCTTCGCCAGCAGATCTTAGAAACTTTATTTTGATACCGACAGGAATCTTAAGAGCTCCAGCTCGACTGGAACAATCGAAGTCGTCGATCAAACCTAATTATTAACACCTTGACACAAAAAAAAAAAAGACCGAAAGAGTATTGCTTGCCGGCAGAACGACCAGATTGCGTTGATCTCAAAGTGACCAATCAGCAGTGTGTCCCAGCCACGGCACCAACTCCCCCCATGGACTCGAAGCAGCCTTGAGTACCCGGTATTCATACTGCATCGCAAGATCCAAACCATGCAACCTACTCCCTGAGGCCGACTGACAGGAGTCAAAATCTAAATCCCCAGCAATGATGATGACTTCTGAAAACACACCGCAGAAGATCCCACGGCTTAGCCGATCCACCGATGCCCTCACCTCCTCCCAGCGGTGGCAAGCTGTCACAAAGCGCGACCCCTCCATCAACAGTTTCGTTTACGCAGTGCTGACGACCAAAATCTACTGCCGCCCTTCATGTGCCGCCCGCTTGGCGCGCCGCGCCAACGTTCAGTTCTACGATACCCCCTCGCAAGCCGAGGAGGCCGGATTTCGGCCCTGTAAGCGCTGCCGGCCACAATCGGGAGGGACGGCGCTTGCAAACAATCCACAAACTGCGGTTGTCGAGAAGGCATGCGAGGCCATTCGCGACGAGCTAGCGGCAGGGCTGAAACCAAGGCTCCAAGACCTAGCGGCTCACGCTGGCCTGACGCCGAGCCATTTTCATCGTGTGTTCAAGAAGCGCATGGGCGTGACGCCCGGTCAGTATGCGAGCAGTCTTGTCCAAAGGAATGAGCGCGCCTCGCCGGAATCTCTAACGCCAGACACGTTGTCTGAGCTTGAGACACCGCGATTTGACTTCCTGGACGAGCGTGGGCAGGGCGTTCTGAATTTGGATGCGGGTGAAAGCCTGTTGGATGTCTTGTGCCCGGCAGCCGGTCTGTTGGCGGATGAAGGAGATCCCCCTGTCAGCGTGGACAATGCCTGGAATGACTTCGATGCCTTTCTGGTCGCTGAACACGGGCAAATATCCGGGCCTTTGGAGGATCCGCCGGTCTCCATTGACCCCCGGATCATCTCGGGATCACCTCGGCACTTGGAAAGAGATCGCGGGGCATATTTTCATCCTGTTCATCGCTAACTCTAGCCAATCATTTCCTACGATCACATTGAGTATACGAAGCATTGACCTTGTTCAATAATGATGACATGTTTTAAATGTTTTGTGACCAAATGCCCGATGGAGAAAAGAGACCATCAAAGCCCTCCCCCTCTCCGTAAAAGGTCAAGCTATCCCTAAGACGCGACCGCAGAGTGTGCGGATTGCCGCAAGGTCATTGGTCGAGTTCGGGGTGGCTCTGCATCGCCACCACCAAGTCCGGCAAAGGGGAGGACTGAAACACCGCCGAAACCTTTTTGGCCAAGGTCCCGGCTGCTCCGTGCACCGAGGTACGTAAACCGTGACAAAGTTGAATCGAGGACTATGTAGCTACGCAGCCCGTGGCGCGATTGTCTCAGAACTGTCTGGGAGGATCATGGCCAGGATTGCAGGCTGGACCATTGACTGGACCCTGTCTGTTCCTTGTTGGCGGCGAGTCAGGATAATCTGTATCATCGGGGAGGTCTGGCAGAGATAATTATAGCAGCCAGGAAGATCCGGTCCCTGGTTCCTGGCGCTCCAATTGGAAGCGCGCCTCCCCACCGTCGGCCCACCAACGCGTGTCACAGCTTTAGCCGCCGTCAAGACCCGGCCACTGACCATTTGAAACTTCCCTTGTCTGGCAGGGGGAGGAAGGAGCGGGAAAAGTCAAGACACTGTGCGTTTGAGGGGTCGGATGTATTGATAGGTGGCTTTTCGTCCAGTCAATGGGGGTTGTTCAGGCCTTCGGGCCTTTCTGTTCAGTGATTTGGATGGATAACAATCGTTTTCCTCGTAGCGCATTCCCCACCGATCGACATCCACATCGTCTCTGCATGCAGTGAAGCGCATTTGGGGGAATTCCAGAAACTTTTGGTGGCGCACCGAATCAACGGGGCACGAAATTGGCTTGACATAGCGTGCCCAGGGATGCTTTACTTTATTGAGCTTGTTCTCCCTTGGCCCGCGTTCCTTCCCAACCCCTCCCTTTTCCCCTTATCCACCACCGTTTACGTACGCCGTACATCCTCCCCTGCCGCTGCCGGGACTGCCTCTCTGGAACTCTTGTCGTCGAGCTGCGAGTTTCTTGACCAGATCACCTTGCCATCGCTATACCAGATCATCAACCCTCGGATCTACCCCGCCTATTACTGTGCTGCGCGCAGTTGTTAATCGTGTTGACCGTGTTGACCGTGTCGACCGTGTCGACCGCCTCAATATCTACATTCTCGTCTCAACCCCATAACGAACAATATCCACCATGCATATGAACAAGAGGATCGGCCGTCTCAAGCAATGGGCTGGAGAGCGGATGGGCGGAGAAGTGAAGACATGCCAGTCAGATGATTTCAAGGCAATGGAGACGGAGATGGGCGTGCGACATGAAGGTAAGCTGCCGTGGTTCACCCCGTTCACCCCGAGACTAAATCTCAATGCTCATGTGCCCATTTCTAGGCGTCGACCGCATCCATAAGTCTATGACCGCATACGTCAAAGCCATCTCCAAGCGCAGCGAGGGCGATGATAAGGAAAAGACCCTCCCAATAGCCCATTTGGGAGGCAGCATGGTCAGCCATGGAGAGGATTTTGACGCCAACTCCGAGTACGGGCAGTGCCTAACTAGTAAATACTCACGCGACGCGACAACTCTGTTGATGGATAGCTGACCACTCCCGACTAGTGTTTGGACGAACCGAAGAGCGCATTGCGCGCATCCAAGAGGCTTATATTGCGCAGGCGACTTCGAGCTGGCTTGAATCCCTGGAGAGATCCCTGACCCAGATGAAAGACTATCAGGTAAGACAGGCTTGGTTTAAGCCCGCTGGCACGGGGGCCATAGGCTAATGACCTTCATAGCACGCCCGCAAGAAGCTTGACAGTCGACGGCTGGGATATGATACTTCACTCTCCAAGATGGAGAAGGCGAAGAGGGAGGACTTCCGCGTGGAAGAAGAGCTACGCAGCCAGAAAGTCAAGTATGAAGAAGCCAATGACGACGTGCTCCGTCGCATGCAGGACATCAAAGATACCGAAATGGACAACGTAATGGATCTGGGAACCTTCTTGGAAGCTCAGCTGGAATACCACGAACGCTGCCGTGAGGCGCTTTTGCAACTCCGGAATGAATGGCCTGGCGGGTCCGGCCAGGGACTAGCTCCGCCGCGTCGTCCGGCGCGAGCCCGGTCCAACACTGCTCACTCGTACCAGGAGCGGTATGAGCCTGTTAAGGAGGAGTTGACGATCGTCACGGAGAGCCGGCCTCCTATTCGATCAGGAAGAACCATCTCGACGCACATGACTGAATCTCCCGCAAGAGATGCCTACCCGGCTAGCAATAGCTTCTCCCGGCCAGGTCTCAGCCGTACATCTACCTTTGAAGGCCCAAATCAGCTGCGTCAAGAACATTCACCAGTTGCGACTCAATGGATTCAGCGGACTACCAGCGACAATTTGGTCAACCGCCGAAACAGCGTGCTTGGTGGGAGACTTCCCGTTGATCCCTACGCAGACTCTGAGGCTAGTTCCTATGGCCGTTCTAGCCCCGACCGTATCTATGGTGGGCGATCGAGCTCTCCCGCTACCTCTCATGGGAGCGTGGCTTCTCGTCAACCTAGCTCCACTGCCTTGAACAAGAAGGCTCCTCCACCTCCTCCCCCATCTCGCGCGAAGAAGCCTCCACCTCCCCCACCCAAGCGCTCACTGGTCGCAGCAGCGGACGCGTGAGAGAGCGGATTGCAGATCGGTGCTGCGTCCTTCGGTTTTGAGCAGGGGTGGTTGGGAGTTTTTGGGACGATCCACTACGGCGATGGCTTGCATTTATCCTTATCTTTATGTCATTCATCCCTTAAATGTGATCTGGGATGGATAATTCTCTTCTTTTGGCAATATGATTTGTTGTGCATTAAGTTCCCCAGTCATGGATGGTGGGCTTTTAAGCATTAGGTGATACCCGGATTCGGGCTTTTTATTTTCATTCACTACGCGGGAGGAGAAGAATGGATACTTTAGTTAGCAAATGTGCAGGTAGATTGGACCCGGCTTGCCTTCGTGGAGAGCAACGATTGGAACTGTACTCTGCTATTTTGCGTGCCTAGAAGTAGATAGAGTAGGCAAGTCCAGTGGTTGCCTTGCTGCCTGAGTAACACGGCAGTGAAACGGCAGCCTGGGCACGGTACCAGAACTGCGCCGTTCCGCGCGGCCTTCAGCACACAGCGCTGAGTCAGCTCCTCGTTCCCCCGTGACCACCCGTGACCAGCACACGAAATCTCCTCGCCGCCCTCCCTGTTGTTAGTCGCCTACTCAGCGAGCACCAGCTTTCCCCGAGCGAGTCGCGCAACTCGGTCCCCTCCATCTCCATTTCCATCCATCCACTCCTGCCACGCGCCCTCCCCAGCGCGACGTCGCATTTTGCGCTCCCCTTCCCGGCTGTCGCGCTGCCACCATTTTACTTCGCTTTCTTTGACTCCCCTTTCGTTACTGGGAGTACCCGCCCCCCATAATCCCCATTCATCGATCGCATCCCCCGAGCTCTGACCACGGGCCCAAACATCTCCCTGCTCATCGCCAAGAGCCTCGACAAACCCTTTCGCCTGCCCTGTTCCATCCTCGGACCCCCCTGTCGCGCTTCTTCCCTCGATCGCGCTTCCCAATCCCCCCTTCGCTTTCCGGGCGCGACCTGGCGTGGTAACAAAGTGGAGCCCGTGACATTCAGTCTATATCCGCTTCCTTCGTCGTCGCATTGAACACACATCGCGCCCCTGGGCCACTTATGAATTGAGGAGACACGCGCATCGCCATGGCTTCCTTGCAGTCGGCGCCCAACGTTGCGCCTGGCAATTACGCCCTGCCGGCGAACTTAACTCATCAGCACGTCCAGGAAGTTCTGCAGGTGTGTATCTGACCGTCTCTCCGATGCCCCATCCACCCCTCAATGGTTTTGCCTTCCTGTTGTCGCTTGCATATACCTAGATTGGATGTTCCATCTGACGTCGCCGCAGAAATTCAAGCAGATGCAGGAGCAAGGCGTCAGCCAGAGTGACCCTGAGTATATCAAGGCCCACCAACTCCTCGCCACTATCCAGCGCCAGCAATTGATGAAGCAGAAGCAGCGCCAGCAGCAGGCCCAACAACAAGCCCAGCAGCAGGCCCATCCTGTGAATCTGAACCTGAATGGCGCTGTCCCTGACGCTGCCATCAACGGGGCACACGGTAAGTCTCTTGATAATCTTGTCAATTACTGACACACTGATTCTAACAATCTTTCGACTTAGCTCGGAATACTTCAACCTCTTCTGCGGCTGGGGCTACCCCCGACACACAGTCTGGTGCTCAGTTTCAAAACGCGACCCGGAAGGCTCCAACGGTCGGCAGTGGAAGCTTTTCGCCAGAGCAGCTGGCCACTCTTCGGAATCAAATAATGGCATTCAAAACTCTTTCCAAGAACCAGCCTATCCCAACGGCTCTTCACCAGCAGCTTTTCCTGTCCAAGAAAGCACAGACACCCACCATCACAGAAAAGGTCACATCGGCAGAGAAAGCCATTGACATTGCTGACAAAAGCACGGCGGGACCGACCGCAGATGCCCATGATGGTGTCCTTTCTGACAAGGAATGGTACAGCAGCTTCCAGATTCCTGAAGATGTGCTTCACAAGGTCATCAATTATGGGCGGCATAAACACCGCATCGATCGGCCACGCATTCCGGCTTTCGAGGCCGGTGGTATTGACTGGCGCCAGGTTCGGGAGAACCGTGAAGCTGTCGTCTACAATCGCATGTCCGCTCGCATGAAGGAGCTTGAACATCTTTCGGCCAACATTGGTGTTTGGGACACCAGCAAGAGCGATGCACCCACCGGCGACGACTCCTTGAAGCTCAAGGCTTTGATTGAGCTTAAGTCACTGGCTCTCCGGTCGAAGCAGCAGGCTCTTCGCGAGAAGATTCGTCGGACAGGCTTCGACGCTAGCGAGACAAACCAGACGAATCGTGCCAGTCATCGTCGCATGAAGCGGCCGTCCTTACGCGAGGCACGAATCACTGAGAAGCTCGAGAAGCAACAGCGTGATGCTCGCGAGACACGGGAGAAGAAGAAGCAGTATGATCAGCTCCAAGCAATCCTCAATCACGGCGCCGAACTTGTCAATGCCTCCGTCCAGAGCCGCTCTCGTTCGACGAAGCTTGGTCGCATGATGCTCCAGCATCACCAGCATATGGAGCGCGAGGAGCAGAAGCGTGTGGAGCGCACTGCTAAACAGCGTCTGCAGGCCCTGAAGGCCAACGATGAGGAGACCTACTTGAAGCTCTTGGGACAGGCCAAGGATTCGCGTATTTCGCACTTGCTCAAACAGACTGATAAATTCTTGCAAGAGCTTGCCTCTTCCGTTAGACAGCAACAGCGGAACCAAGCAGAGCGTTACGGCGACCACGAAGACTATGAAGATGAGGACGAAGAGATCGCGGACAGCGATAACGAAGATGACGGATCTTCTGGAAAGAAGAAAGTCGACTACTATGCTGTGGCCCATCGTATCCAAGAGACGGTCACAGAGCAACCGGGAATTCTGGTTGGTGGTACCCTGAAGGAATACCAATTGAAGGGTCTGCAGTGGATGATCTCGCTATATAACAACAACTTGAACGGTATTTTGGCAGACGAGATGGGCCTCGGAAAGACCATCCAGACCATCAGTTTGATCACTCACATCATCGAAAAGAAGAGGAACAACGGACCGTTCCTGGTCATTGTGCCTCTTAGTACGCTGACTAACTGGAACTTGGAGTTTGAGAAATGGGCGCCGTCGGTCAACAAGGTTGTTTACAAGGGTCCCCCCAATGCTCGCAAGCAGCAGCAACAGCAAATTCGCTGGGGCTCTTTCCAGGTGCTCCTGACAACTTACGAGTACATCATCAAGGATCGACCCATTCTCAGCAAGATTAAATGGGCCCACATGATTGTGGATGAAGGTCATCGGATGAAGAACGCGAGCTCTAAGTTGAGCAGCACCCTGTCGACATATTACCACACGCGTTATCGTTTGATTTTGACTGGTACTCCGCTGCAGAACAACCTGCCTGAGTTGTGGGCGCTCCTCAACTTTGTCCTGCCGAACATTTTCAAATCCGTCAAGTCGTTCGATGAGTGGTTCAACACGCCATTCGCCAACACTGGTGGTCAGGATCGCATGGATCTGAGCGAAGAAGAGCAGTTGCTCGTTATTCGTCGTCTGCATAAGGTTCTTCGACCATTCCTGCTTCGTCGTCTGAAGAAGGATGTCGAGAAGGATCTGCCCGACAAGCAAGAACGGGTCGTGAAATGCCGCTTTTCTGCCTTGCAGACCCGACTGTACAAGCAGCTGGTCACACATAACAAGATGGCCGTCAGCGATGGCAAAGGTGGCAAGACTAATGTGCGCGGTCTCAGCAACATGCTTATGCAGCTGCGGAAGCTTTGCAACCACCCTTTCGTTTTTGAGCCCGTTGAGGACCAAATGAACCCTAGCCGCATGACAAACGATCTTCTTTGGCGAACGTGCGGAAAGTTCGAGTTGCTTGATCGAGTTTTGCCCAAGTTCCGGGCCACGGGCCATCGAGTTTTGATGTTCTTCCAAATGACCCAGATTATGAACATCATGGAAGATTTCCTTCGCATGCGTGGCCTCAAGTATCTCCGCCTGGATGGTTCCACGAAGTCGGATGACCGCTCCGAGCTTCTGAAGCTTTTCAATGACCCTGGTTCCGATTACTTCTGCTTCTTGCTTTCCACCCGCGCTGGTGGCTTGGGTCTCAACTTGCAGACCGCCGATACCGTCATTATCTACGATTCGGATTGGAATCCTCACCAGGATTTGCAAGCCCAGGATCGTGCCCATCGTATTGGCCAGAAGAACGAGGTTCGCATCTTGCGACTCATTAGTTCCAACTCCGTTGAGGAGAAGATCTTGGAACGTGCGCAGTTCAAGCTTGATATGGACGGCAAGGTTATTCAGGCTGGAAAGTTCGACAACAAGTCCACCAACGAGGAGCGAGACAAATTCCTCCGCAACCTTCTGGAGTCTACGGAAGATACCGAACAGCTCGGTGACCAGGAGGAGATGGAAGACGACGATCTCAATGAAATTATGGCTCGTTCCGAAGACGAGCTTCGCCTATTCCAACAGATGGACAAGGATCGCGAGGCGACTGAGGAATATGGTCCTGGCCGTCGTTATCCTCGGTTGATGTGTGATGCAGAGCTTCCCGATATTTACGTGCAAGAAGACGCTCCGATTAGCGAGGAACCTGTGACTGAGGTTTACGGCCGTGGTGCTCGTGAGCGGAAGGTCAAGCGATATGATGATGATATCCCTCTGGAGGAGTGGACCAAGCTCGTGGCTGAATGCGAGGAAACCGGTGCTTCAATCGATGATGTGGTTGAGCAGTACTTGCAAGAACGGGAAGATCGCAAGGTCAGAAAAGAGAAGAGGAAGCTGAAGGCACAAGGTGTTGTCGAATCTTCGCCCGAACCTATTGTGGAAAATGACGAGACACCTCCACGGAAGCGCCGTCGTGCCCCTCCTCCCCCCAAGCGGAAGGCTGAGGAAGTTGCAGAGGAGACCCCACAGCCCAAGCGCAAGCGAGGTCGCCAGCCTAAGATCCCGGACACCCTCAGCAGCTCGGACCGGTCCATCTTGAACAATATCCTGACCAGTGTGATCCAGTCTTTGAAAGATATGACCGAAGAGGTCGAGCTTGACGACTCTGATGGCGAGGAAGGCGGGACGGTGCTCCGTTCGATCATTGAGCCGTTCATGAAGCCTCCTCCACGATCACAGTACCCTGATTATTACAAAATCATTCAGAATCCCATTGCAGTGGATATGATCGAGAGGAAAATCAAGCGCGACGATTATCAGGGCTTGAAGGAATTCCGGGAGGACATTCACCTCCTTTGCCAAAATGCTCGGACATTCAATGAGGATGGAAGCATGCTGTTCCAAGATGCCAATGACATCGAGGTATGTTTTCTCTCTCCTTAGCCCACTTCTTTCTTTTCTTTTTGGAAACATTAACTAACATGCGAATAGGCTAAATGCTTGAGCGAACTGAAGAAGCTGACCGATGCTCACCCCCAGTTTGCGAACTTCGATAGTTCGGACTCCGTTGGTGACGGACTGTCAACAGGCCTCGCCTCTGGTACCGCTACTCCTCAAACTACCGGCACTCCTGGACAGCCGAAGCTGAAGCTTACGTTCAACAATCCCAATGCTGAAAGCGCCAACAGCACGGCGAACGGGGAGGATGCTGACGAAGACTGAGGTTACAAGGCCGCCACACCTTTTTCATCCTGAATTTTGATTTATTTTGACGCCCCACATGTCTGTGTTTCTGCGATTCTGCTACCTGTAACCTGAAAGTTTGAGTTTACTTCCGCTGCGGTCCTGTGAGGTGCTGCGGGAAGGGCGTTCCACTGTGATTTCCTTTGGGGTTGGTTAGGGGCTTCGGGCACGGATGCTCGACGATGGGCGCTGTGTCTTGCTTTTCTTTTTGATGAGCGATCTATTTCCGGGGGTTCTGTCTTTCTGGCCGTGGGGATGATCGCTAGATGAGGGCCGAAGGCAAACCCTAGTATCATTTTTTAAATATGTACGTTTTGAAGTTAAGGACCGCATTCGAACCGGCCCAATTAGCATATTCATTTCTTCACATTGATGCTAAGCTGATACGCCTCCACGTCTTCGTAAAGCGGAGCACGCTTATGAACCCCATTGAACTGCATATCCAGCAAACGATAGCTCGACCAGCCAGAAGGCAGCCTCAGCCCCCCCAAACAGCGGTATCTAACTACTACCTGCGTTGTGACGAATGTAGGGTCGGCATTATCTACGCTATACGTCGCAACCCTCGAAAGGGAGGGGTTCCCATGGAGCGGGGCGTTCATGCAGCCGAGAGCGACTTGAATGACAGGCAAAAGAGAGCGAGCTGCAGGCCCCTCTCACCGATAGTTTTGTTCGTACAGCGAGGGGTAGGAACCTCGCAGCCATAAGAACGGTGCCGTCCCTGCAATCCCCCTCCATGTGCACACACATCCACCACAGACATGGCCGAGAACAAAGAACTGACGGGCAAAGTTGCGCTTGGTAGGGTCTCTATCCAATCAAACCAGATTCATAGCTGATCAATATAATCTCCTAGTGACTGGAGGCAGCCGCGGGATCGGCGCCGCGATCGCTCTGAAGTTTGCCCAGCGGGGAGCAGACGTGGCCATCAACTATATCTCCTCAGCGACTGCAGCGGAATCTGTGGCGGAGGCGATTCGCGCCCACGGAGTCCGCGCCATGACCGTGAAGGCCGATATCTCCAACGAGACCGACGTCGGTGCGATGTTCCAGGACGTCGTGCGTGAATTCGGCCGCCTCGACATTGCAGTGAGCAACTCGGGGATTGAGCATTTTGGTAGACTGGACGAAGACACTGGAGCCGATATCGACCGTATTTTTGCGGTCAATGTCAAGGGCCAGTACTTTGTGGCGCAGCAGGCGTACAAATACATGGAGGACTACGGACGGGTCATGCTGACTTCGTCCATCTCCGCGGTGAAGGTGAGTACATCGTACCCGGCGAAGTCCCTCTCTGTCATCTCATTCATTGGCGATTTATCCAGGGTGTCCCTCGACACGCCGTGTATGCGGCGTCCAAGGCTGCCATTCTGGGAATGGCCAAGTGTCTCGCCGTAGACTTTGGGCCGCGCAACATTACTGTCAATGTCCTTGCAGCAGGAGGCGTCAAGACGGATATGTACGATCATAATGCGACCGAGTATATCCCCGGCGGGGAGAACATGACCGCTCAGCAGATCGAAGAACTGCTTTCTAAATGGTCGCCATTGGGTCGTGTCGGACTCCCAGAAGATGTTGCGGGCGTGGCTGCTCTGATTGCCAGCCGAGACTCGCAGTGGTTGACTGGCCAGACGTTCCATGTGTCTGGCGGCGCGTATATGACCTGAGGAGATGGCCCAGGCGGATGTAGTTGAGATATCATCTATAGAGAGATTCATGCAGCTGAATACGGTAACCGAAGGCGTACCCCCGTGCCTAAAGTGTGAAGGCTGTACTGAAGCCTATAAATCATACATGGATGCCACCCTGCATCACCATAAACTAACTCTGTTATTACGTAGAAACCAAGCAACCATAAGAAGCCTCGTAGGCATGCAACTAGAACCCAGCCCGGCGAACTGTTATACCACCCAGACACCCTCAGTTCTGCGAATTGTCGGCTGAGCGACTCCCAATGAATAAAGCATCTCTGTGTTTATCATCTACTTGTCCATTGCGGAGGCATCTGAACTATCAGCGAGTAGTGGGCCATTCCACTTGGGCACAATTCCCTCCAGCCAACCATAGTGTCCCAATCTACTCCTAGGTCGCCGCTCATATTGAATCATATAGAAATTATCTCGTCTTTTGTCACCTTGCAGAGAAAATCGACGAGCGAGGCTAGGATACTATTGGGTTCGGCGCATTTTAGGGAAGATTGGGTTGAAGACAAATCGAATTAGACCAAAGGAGGTACTTCGACCTCACTAGTGCGCAAAGTATAGCATCTCGGACCGGTTCCTACCAGTTCAATGCGACCAGATTCGTTCACGCAGTCGAGCCCAGCGCGACGGTTGCGATTTTGTAACAGGCTCATACTTCAAGACAGGCTCCATAACAATACCAGGGTTCACTAAAAAAGCCTCCATCATTCTCAGCAAGCAAGCCGGGTTTTGACTCTCGAGTCTGCTACGGAGCCGTTCTTCAACCGCGTCTTTCTCTGCCTTTGAAAGCTCAACCCCGCGGTATGTGAAACAACAGAGGCACTCCTCTGTACAGTGCCCAATGCCCTTCTTCCCTTCTGACTCCAGATGGTGCTGGCCACAGCATCCACACTCCCGACTACAACAGCCCCCATGATCTCGGCAGTCTTGAATGAGCTCTTTTCGCATGTACCACGTTGGACTTTGTCTCAACGAGTCGTACATTTGTTTCAAAGGCAGCTCGGGCAACATTGACTCGGCTTCATAGCGTGCATGCTCCTTCGTTCTGCATTGCTTTTGAAGCATTTCTAATTCGTCTTCCAAAAGGGACAGCTGACTCCTGTCGACCTCGAAGCTTGCTACTTTCTGGAGAGCGTGGGTTCTTTTCTTTAGCGTTTCCACTCGTTGGACAGTTGCTCGGAGAGCATGCTCAGCGGCGATAATGTCCACAAATAAGTCGCGATGGTAGACTTGCCCACCATATTGAATACCGTAGTACGGCCTCTTGTACCTGGGGTTGTGGTATTCCGGCGGGTCTGCATATTCTTTCACTGGCTCGAATTGTTTGTCAGAGCTCAACGACATGTTCTTGGCGGACATCCTCGGATGGATGTCAGCATGCCCTGGAGCACTTTGCCTGATGCCACAGAAGGGGAATGATGTGATGAGATGGTTAAGTTCGAGGTGATGAAAACGCAAGAAAAAGAGTTCGGGGAGGTTCATGACCGAGGAATGATGCTTATATGTGCTCCTCAGCAGGCCGCCACCGAAAGTTGACTAACCATGGCAGCAAGCTAAGCACCAAATCTAGATCAGATATATCACTAACTATACGTGGTAGGTCAGTTGTGGAGGGCGGCCCCTGAATTATTTATACCTCTTACTTTAATCTTACTTATTAGTCGATTCTCATAGATAATCAATAGTCTTGACTATTAGTTTTCTTTGTAAAGTGAGAGGTAAGGGTCTTAGATTCAGCATTATCATACATGTAAACTAAGTCTACTATCATCAAACGACTAGGCTATAAAAATTGAGCCATGGAACCATCTAGGAACCATCTAGAGGAGCGATGGTGTCACAGGAGCATCCAATCAAAACCCGTTACTTCGACCTTTGATCTCTCCGTCCAAGGAGAGTCGGAATGCTGTCGCTGAATAGGTAGCCTTATTGGAGCCTCACCCACACCGTAGCCTGTCTTCCAATCCTTCGATCTCAATTGCTGGTTGCAGACCAGATACACTGGATGTGACCTTGAAAAGTTTATTCATTGTTGGTGACTTGGCTAAGTTGGTCGCAGTTGCCTATCCCATGGGCTAGGGCTTCTTTCCGCTTCGGAGTGGTGACGATAGCAGCCCTACTCGCGACGTCTCAGGCAGCATACGCATAAGACACAGCATTGCGGACAGCCCCTGCAAGTGACTGATTATCCACCGCCTGATGTGAAAGTATCTCATGAAGAATGTGGTATGCTAGGCTTGGTGGGAGGATGTATGAAATTGCTCTTTCAACTGAAATGCATTCGTGTATTTGCAATTCTATGCTTTGGACCAGGGATGATTAGAGAATAAGTAAGCGCATCTAATGTACAGGGGGGTATTTGGAACGAGGTCGATGATGAACATAAAGTGAGGAACGCAGCAGAACAAAGTCAATCAACAAAATCCCAGTCTACGAGGTTCCAGCAAAAGCCGGGTCCTTGTAGCGGATTCGCAATGCCGAAGTATTGGAGGCATGTCCATCGACAAGGACGTGGCCTTCATGGCGGGTATCAAAGGGAGTCACTTCCAAGGGAACCACGGCACTTCGACCGTGGGTTTCAAGTGCAGCGAAGACATGACCAAACACCTGGCGGTCGACATCTGAAGCCCACAAGAAGTCGAGGTGCTCATAATTGGGAATTGCCTTCGCGACGGTGTCGCGCGGCAGGCCTTGAAGCATGACTTTAATATCGACGAGGCTGTCACTGCCACCATACAAGAGCACGATGGGGGTCTTGATGTTGCGGGTCGGGTATTTGACCGGCTTGTAGAAACGCTCGCTTGCGACGACACTGAAGGGGGCATGGATTTCGTCGTCAAAGAACTGGAAGCTTTTATTGCGGATGATCTGAAACCAATGCACGACGGACTTCGTGCTGGTAAACGAGTAGAGGTGCATATAGGCGGCCAGCTTCTGTGTGCGTGTGATGTTGCGACATTTCCAGTTGAAAAGGGCGGAGAGGGCCATGTCAATGATGCGCACATAGATTGGCGGGTACAGGATTGTTTGCCACATGGTGGTCGATGAGAGGATGCTGCGCCGGCCGAACAAGAGGAACAAGAAATCGGGCGATGCCTTCATGAGGGAGTCGACAATGCGGTTGCGTAGCCCAGACGGAGCCATCGCCGGAGCAAGTGCCACAAAGACATCAATCTTCTGGTTCAACAGAGGATGAATCGAGAGAGTAGCAAATGCTTGGGCTGTACCTTGCGAGAACCCGATATATGAGAGTGACGGTTGGCCGGTCACTTCGAGAATGTACTGAATGCTGTTGGGGATATCATGGAACGCAAATTGATCAATCGAGAAGTCCCAGAACTCATTGGAGCCTGGCGAGAACTTCACGGATTTCTTCGCATATTTGTTACCCCGATTGTTACCCAGCCACACATCGTAGCCCTTCTCAACCAATTGGAATGGCAGACACCGCTGCTCGTCTGTCAGGGCAACCCACACCTCACTGGACATGAGAAGGCCATGGTGGAGGTAGACTACTTTTTTGCAGATTCCACCAACGCCCTGGTTGACTCGCCTACCCTCTTCACCTTTCCGGTATGCCAATCGGTGCAGTCCCAGGAGGTACCCATCTCCAGTTTGGACAATGTGCTCCTCCGCTTCATACCCGAAGAGGGAGCACATCTCAGTAAAGTCGGAAGCTTCTGCTACAGAAGCTGCAAAAATCTCCTCCTTAGTCCGCTTATCGCGTACCTCGGTGGAGATAAACCTGTTGAACAGCGACTTGGATTGGCCATAGCAGAAACGAATAATTGGCGTTGCTGGATGCAGGTCAGCAACTCCTCCTCTGCATGACATTACGAGCACTCCACTCACGAAGACAGAAAGTAATCAGATGAATAATCGTCTCGAGCAGAACAAGCACCAGGGACGCGAAAAGCGCCAGGTACTCGAACCTGAAAGTCACGTCAGTTCGCCACGAGGTGGCAGGTACCAGATGTTAGAGTAGAAAGCCATACCAGAACAGCCTCCCAATTAGGGGCACACGCGCCATAATGTGAAGCGACACACTTGACGGCTTTGTGTAGAGAAGAGAAAGCAGCAAGCGGACTTACTCCTGCGACGTCATGTCCATGTGAAAGCGGTGCTTACCTCATCCGGGGTCATCCAATCAGCGCGGCGTCGAATGATCCCCCAAATTTGCCGGAGCGCCAGTCTGCCGAGTGCATTCGCGCTGGCTCTCTAGACATTTGGACTCACGAGACCACCATGCCCAGCTCGTGCCAGGATATCAGTAAGTTGACAGCCCAGGGTCCCGGTCTGGCAATGGACCCTGTACTACCCACGTTGTGCCCGCGGCCACCGGTATCATATCCGCTGACCGCACGCCACCGAAACAGGAGAGGCGCTGGCCCAATGCCTGCAGGAGTCGGACTGCATCATGGTGCAACGGCACTCCGCGCGTGAATGCCTCAGCTCGCCGCTCGCCGAGGAGTTGCCTATGAAGTGTCAGCTGCTGCGCAAAGGGTTCAGCGAGTGCAAGTGAGTGGATTATCCCGTGCCGCAGGGATTGGGCGAGGATATGGCTCGCAAGATGAGACAAGACAAGCATGGCTGACTTGATGACATTGTGTCTGTTGCAGGCGCGGCATGATCGATATGCGCAAGCGGTTCCGCGGAAACCACCCTATCTCGGTAGCGAAGGAAATGGACGAGAGGAAGACGGGTTCATCAGACCAGCTCTACGCTGGGCGGCCGGCATACCAATCTGTCAAGGAACTGAGTGGTGATGAGGTGCAAATGGACCCGGAGAAGACTCGCGGACTGTGAGGAACATGCTGCGTGCTTCCGAAGATACAATGCGGGAAGGAGATATGCATGGCGGGCAATTACGCCCATCAGAGAGCTTGATTGCGATGTATTCTATGTGGAGAAGATGATTTGATTCATGCTGGCATGGTCTGGAGTTCTGTTCTTTATCTATTCATGGCGCGATCCCCAATCCAAGATACAATAGTAGATACATATATACTGTCTGGCTAAAGGGCTTACAAAACCTTCTACAGCGGCTAATGTAATAACCAAGTGTCATATACCAATGTAAAGGGATTTTTCTATTCTCCCAGGACAAGTTTCTCAAACGTGAACTGGGATTTTGTTAAATCTTCAACCAGGTAGTGTACATGTACGATTTGAGCCATCGACTCTACACATAGCCCACCACTTGGGTATATTCGTAGCAAACAAATCAAAAAAAGAAACAAATCCACATCATCATTGAAAATGCAATCGAAATACAGATCTACTGCGTCTTCTTGACCTTGTCAGCGGCAGGGGCCGAGTAAAGCCAGACAATGACAAAGGCCAGGAAACCTCCAATCACCGACCACAGACCGGCGATCCAGACCCAGCCGCCGCTAATAGCCCAGCTGCGCGGGTACTCGTCGTGCGCAAAGTGGCGCACGGTCACCTCATGCTTCTCCTCGATGTTGGTGAGGAAGGGACGCTTGTAGTTGATGCGGAAGGAGAAGATGCCATGCTGGTCCGGCGTCACAAACTGGGTGCTGTACACGGTACTCGTTTCGGTGCGGCTGGTAGGCTCGAGAGCCAGGCGGTGGAAAGGGGAAAGCATGGTAAACTCCAGCTGCAGCTCGTCCTCGCCGGGGACCTCGAAGGGCACCCACTTGTCATAGGCGTATTCGGAAATTTCGATGCTGAAGACCTATAGTCAAAAAGGACAATTAGTTATCCGGCATGGAGGAGTCTGCACATTAGGGGCACGTACGGTCTCATTCTTGATCCGGTAGATCTTGGGGTTCAGATCCTCGGCGGCGACCTCGCCATCAGTGGCCAGGTGGTGCTCGATCTTTCCAACCTTCAGGACACCAGTCTCCTTGAACGTCCAGGCAGTCAATTGCTTGGCGAACTCGCGGTTGACGGTGGGGGTGGTCTTGCCACCGGGGGCCTTGACCGAGGCCGAGAACCACTTGTCCTCCAGCGCCTCGACGGAGCCAAGGACAGTGAAGCGGGCGGAGTTACGGGCTTGCATGGCTGATACCACGTTCAGCTGGGAACCAGTCGCCTCGATATCCTCGGCCGCGGGCATCTCCTCCTTCGGGTTGTAAGCGTACGCAGTGGCCGGAGCTTGCAGGATAGGTACCACGAGGGCGCTGTCGCTGCTGAGGGTCTGGGGAGCCACGCGGGGCAGGGCGAGGATGCCCTCGCCATCGAAGAAGGCCTTGACATCAGAGCGCAGCTGTCCAGGCCGCTGGAGGAGGAGGACATCATGCTTCTCGGCGGCCGAGACAGTATCGTAGTTGAAGTGGTCGACAACGACGGCGGAGCGGTCATTCGAGAGGTGGATATCGATTTCGAGGAGGAGGGAGCTGATGGCGCTGGAGGTGGAGGCCTTGCCGGAGAGGGCGAGGACGATGTTGCCGTCCTTGCTCAGGAAATCCAGGATGTTCTTCGGGGTCAAGTTGGGACCGAGTCCTGTATGATTTAGTCAATTGATGTCTCGAAATGCCGGAGAAAAAGGTGCCCACCCTTGGATTTTGGAGGGAGAATCAGGAGGTGGTCGTAAGCTCTTTCGCCGTGCTGGAAGAGGGACAGCTTGTCGCTCTTGGGCGACTTGAAGGACACATCGTATCCACGGCCTAATTGAGGAGTTAACAAGACCCAAAGGACGTCAAAAAGTGCCAATCACCTTCCAAATCGGACCACAATGTCGAGTAAAGGCTCTTGTCTGTGGACTCGTCCAAGACAACCAACAGGCGGCTGCCGGAGCTACTCAAAGCGTTGACCGCAGCCAAGAAGCAGCAGAGAAACAACGCAAGGCACCACCGCATCTTGGAATAATTCCGCACCGCGGAGTGGACGCCAGGCTGAGAAGAAGGGAGAAGGTAAAAAAGGAGAGAGAAGGTGGTTGGAGTGGGGAAGTACGCAGGAGGTGTATAGATCACCAGAAAGGGCGACGTGTTAATGGGACAGTGCCAAGACTCGCTGGACCCAGCGCATCTCCGAACCTCGAACTTCACTTCTTCCCCACGGCCTCCCGATTTTGAACCTCCCCCGCCGGTCAAACCCTGCTACCAATCAACCACCGGGTGGTTTCTGTCTCTTTACTTCTACTCAGCTCGCATTTTGTTGTCTGCTGCCTCTTGGCTTGCCACAACCGCCCTCGGTCGAAAAACTCATCCCGAATCGCCCGTCGACTCCCGACCCTCTCTATCGCCATGTCTACCCCTCAGTTCTGGTCGACCCCTCTACGATACATCCGCTGGGCCTCCCATGAGAAGCCTGCGATCTTCTACTCCCTGATCATTGGCTCCATGGGCCCCGTCGCGCTCTTCACTCTGCCTCCGCTCCGCCGGGCTCTTGGTGACGTTGACCCGGAGCCTATCCCCTTGACATACCCCAGTAAGCATACACCCCCCCCAAAAACTCAGACTGGATCGCCGGACACGCAATTGTTCTCCCGAGACTGACCACGATGTTCAATGCGTACAGTTCCGAAGGGTCCGCGCGTGGTCCCCAAGGGCTACGAGGACTAAAAGGCGACCGAGTTGAGCGAACGTTGAGCCACAAGATAATTTAGAAGGCCGTTCTCTGCTGCTTTGGGTCTTGAGAGAAATGGGAGATCCACCCGATGTGGAAAGAAAATGGAACCTTTAGCGATGCCGCCTGCACAATTGGGGGGTCATCAGCAAGATTGTCGAACAATTTTTGCAATTGACCAAGAGCGATCTGCACTTGATCGTTTTCTACCCGTTACGAGGCGCTTTGATACCAATCTTTGTTTGCGTGCGGACTCGGCATGGTCGGGTGCCGAGATCGTTGCAGTGTATGTACTATGTTTTGAGAGTGATCATATAGCCGACGCTGAGTCACTTTCCTGTGTTCAACCTGCGTAGCCGAACTCGAAGGGTTTGGGGAGTATATAGACTTGCAAAAGAGCTGCCTTTTAGGGGGAAGACGAAGAGAGGTCATGTTCATTTTGGCTGAGCTGCTACGACTCAGTACATTCAGCGCGGCGCAGGGCCCTTGCATGACTAATATTTGTGCGCCTATCTTCTGATACTGGTACCATCATTCACGCGGTAGATGGTCATGCGATTATTTCGCCGCTTACCTCCCAAGCACAAGGGCGAGAAAACAAGATTCAATTTGCCTGGAGTCCAACGAGAGCATTTACGAAAATAGCCCTATTTAAGAATTTGCAGATCATTGGGTATATTGCTGGTTGAACTAGGAGAAGTACGGCTAATGCTAAACTCTTCGGAGAGTTGAACAGAGCAGAGTTGATAGTTCAAAATGTGGTTCAATTGGAATGATAGAGCCAATTATCAAAACCCAAGCGTCAACCAGGAGACTGAATAACGCCGTATATGCTCATATCTACATGTAGTTTCATCAGCATCGCTTTATCAAAGCAGTCTCTCCCAACAGCCAGCGGAAGAAAAATGAAAGAAAAAGCAAACGAGATAAACAAGCCCAGTCACCCCACTGGGGAGATTGCAAGTCCAAAAAAAGAAATGAAAAAAAGAAAAGATGGAGAAAAAGCCAAAAAGAAAAGCTTAAGCACACAATCCTGTACACCATCAAAAACAATCAAGCCCAAGCCCAAAAAATATGGAACCCCGAAGACGGGGAGTTTCCGGATATATCATTAAGGCTGGGACAAAAGCGCAGATTAAGAAAGCCACCTTTTTCGTTTCGTAAAACCCCATTCAACGCACTATGCTCCTACTCCTAACAGGCCAGCTGCACGATAGTGCAGTGTAAATTAAAAGCGGAAGGTTCCCGAGGTGGAAAGATCATGCCAGAAAGCCATGGTCATACGAGTTTCCAGTAGGGAAAATCCAGTTCGTGGCAAGAGGATGTCTGACGGATCATGGGAATATACTCCCGAAAGGGCCATGGGATCATGGGACTGGGTATGACCGGCGGCCCAATCTGATAATTTCCTGGACTGGAAAGAAAAGAAAAAGGATTTCACAGGGTTGCGTGGAAGAAAGACGACAATGACACGGCCGGCGTTGTTGGAAAAGCGGAAACGCGGAAAAGCGGAGAGGTTTGTCCAGGAAATATTTTTGGAGATTTCGTCGACATCATCATTTCCCAGGATGCATGATAGTCCAAGTGGGAAAAAAAATTAAATTCATCCAGTGGGCCACAATGGAAGGAGGGGAAATGCAAGAAAAAGTCATCATATCATGCATGTGCAAGACTGCCATGTTTCTTCTTCTAGATCACCGCCGGCGGTGCGGATCCCTTTCCCTGGTTGGCTGCGGCCTACTGCGCTCGTATTCCGGGGTATATCTGGGCTCCATTGAACCTGTCATCCGGGGGTCCGTGGCAGTAGTGGAAGCGGGATACGCTATCCCCGAGGTCACGGGAGGATAGTCCGACTCGGCATCATAACCAGGTCCCGGGTATCTGGGAGCATTGCGGGGACCGCCGTCGTAACCATAGGCCGGGCCAGTGGCGGAGTAGGTGTAAGAAGAAGGATGCATGTCCGCCGTGGTCACCACAGCCTGCTGGGAGCCAGCATAGGTGACTTGGGGTGGAGGGTACGGAGCCTGGCCTTGTCCGTAGGGGGAGTGACTGGAGGTGTAGGAAGTGGGGTTGGGGTAAGGAGCACTCTGGGATCCGCTGTACGGACTTTGGGAGTAGGGATCCATGTAGGGCTGTGCAGGAGCTGCACTGTATGTGGTAGGGGATGGCCCCTGTTGCTGGCGAACCTCATGGATGGCCGAAGTGGCATAGTTCGCTGAGACAGTGTTAGGGGCTTGAGATGGGTTCACATCTTGAATGTAACTACCTCTCGGATAGCCTAGGTCAGCGCGACGCGAGACATCCGCTTCCCAGCGGGCGGAGTCAGCCTTCAAATCAGCAATCATCTCCTATATAAATCCGGTCCTCTGGTCAGATGGTTGTTTCTTTTCTTCCTGCGAATCCATTTGTGGTTCTGTGTCGATTGTCATTACTTACTGATGTGAGATTCCGATAGGCACGGATGAAGAATCCCTGGCGGCCCTGTGGATGAGTCAGTCATCATGCTCGAGTTGACAGCTAAACAAGCAAAAAGTAAGAGGGTAGGAGACGGACACCATGGTTGCCAGGTCTCACGAGCGCATCGTTCCCAAGATAGCGGCAGATATCTGCTTGGATCACTTCGCGGCTGATTCCATCCCCGGGAATGAAGTATTCATTTTGACGGCCAGTCATTATGGGGTCCTGAGGGTAATATCCAGGTTAAAGTTCCCAGGGTTTTCCGACGGGCCAACAGAAAACAAAAAATCCGGACAGTACTGAGAATTCCTTTGGAAAGATGACAGATGACGACCGATGGTGGTGTGTTTGTGTCCGGGGGTTATATTGGAAGAAAGTACAGAGTGTTCTATAGGGCGACCGGCAAAAACAGAATCCAAGGTCGAACCCGTCACCACTTTAGATGAAAAGCAGGGTTTCTTTTGGTTTTCGAGTCCTGAGGGAATGGAGAATCAGGAATCGAAAGAACAGCCCTGGGAAAACGGCCGGTAGAGTAAAAGAGTCCTGGGAGAAGTCCTGATAGTCCTGATCAGGATAGTAAATGGTGTCCTCCGAGGAAGGGAAAAAACAAGTCCGGAAAGTCCTGGAGATCCTAGGGTTCTGGTTGATCCGGTAATATATATCCAAGGTATATCGAGAGAATCGAGAGAATCCACGGACGTTCACACTTTGAGCCAAGCGACTGAATCAAGTCTTGCAAGGCTGTGTGACGAAGCAAGCAGAGGTTGACGAGGCGGACCGGGAGAAAGAGCAACACGGGACCGAGGGAAGAGGAGGTTCAGATCCACGGGTATGAAATCCAGTGCGGCCACACTATCTGATCCACTTATATTTTCTCTTTTATTTCTTCACGGAGAGACCGGGGGGAGAGGAGGAGAAGGAGGAGGGGGTGGACTGGATGGGATGAGGTTGGGAAAGAAGGAAGAAAGGAAGAGGAGAGGGAAAGGCGTAGGCAGAAGAAGAGGGAGGGGGCAAACTAAAGTGGGCAGGAACGGGCGGTTGGGCCGTCTCTTCTGGTTCGTTTGGGCTGGTGCCACGACTCTCCACTCCGACCACCTCACCCAGCAGCCCAGCAGGCCTGTGCTAGCCAATATCTGCCTTGCTACCAGGCAGAGGCATGCACGATCGAATCCGGCTTAGATGAAGCCGTGTGTGACCCTGCTGAAGCCCTGTTCGGCTGATCCTGTTGGTAGCCGCCTTGGTCGATCCAAATTCCATCTCGGACTCCCCTCCACTGGTCAGGCACGAAGGACCATTTGAGTCCATCCTCGTTTGATTACGTCGCATGTTTGATACACACTACAGTACATAGCACCAACACGGATGCACATTACCAGAGACCAGGGTCAAGACGATCCCCCATCACAGCTTGGATTGCTACTCAGTCTGTGCTCTTTGGGCTGAATGGACTGGCATCGATCCCCACTTTGTTCGACTCTAGTGGATCCCTCAAACTGAGAGCAAGAAAGAAAGCGGTCAACATCATACCAGACCACCACCAGTAGACCAGCAGGCCGTGCTGGACCTCCTCGGGTTGGACTGGCTCGTGAGCAAGTCAAAGGTTGGACAAATCTCGCCTGAAGGGGGGTTGGGAAAGGTGGATGATCCCCCCGCTCACGCTAGAAGGCATCCAGCAGCCAATCTACGTGCAGCAGAGCTGCGGCCAAAAGACGTTGCCACCAGCGGGCGTTGGTGCGGTTGGGCGTTGGGCAGAAATGCGTGGCTTTGGGCATCGCTCGCGCCCGAGGCCGCCACTCAGCCATCGGCGGTGTCAGCACGCTGACCCCGATGGAGAAGAGATCGTACAGCCAAAGAAAAAAAATTATGCACTCGGCCCAGGTGGTGTGGTCTCGAACGGGCTCGCTTCACCACAAGCAATCTTCACCAAGAAGGAGCGTCGGTGGAAGAAAAGAAACAACCTGGTTCTTTTTCAATCCGACGAGGGATTTGGCTTCGAACCACGTAAGAAGAAATAATGTGGTAGGTCCATATAGTACACATCGGTCAACATCAATCTGGACTGGGCATCAATTTGCAGATGAGGCCATTCGATGATGATAGCTAGACAGTTCTGGTCCCACCGAGTACCTGGGGGCATACCCCAAGGGCGGGCTCCGTAGTATACTTTGATCCTGTCTGGAATTATTGGATCCGATGTTTACGGTGGGTTTCCTCTCCTCGCCCAACCGTGGAAACCGGTCGTGGACGCCTGGAAGCCTTGAATATGAGGCTCGGCGTGAATACACGGCACGTGCCAACGCTAACCACTTCGGGACACACTTCCAAGGGACGCGCCGCAAACCGTAGACGTTGTGAGAGCTCACAGGGGGCACGACGTGCCTGTCTGCCTATCGACAATCATCCCTGCGTCGCCATGCTGCAGCATCGAGCATGTCGTCTGAAGACCCGCTCAACGCGTCGCCCAACGATGCCGTGAAACGCTCCCGCTACACCCATCGCCAGCTCCACCTGCTGCGCCAGGGCTCGACGGCCACCCCGCTCCGCGCGATTGCGCATATCGATCTCGATGCCTTCTATGCCCAATGCGAAATGGTGCGCCTGGGGTTGCCCCGCGATACACCGCTCGCTGTGCGCCAGTGGGAGTCCCTGATCGCCGTCAATTACGCCGCGCGGCCGTTTGGGATCACCCGGATGATAACGGCGGCCGAGGCCCGCAAAGCATGTCCCAATATTGTGCTGCAGCACGTTGCGACATTCAGAGAGGGAGAGGGTGGGCGATGGGCGTATCGCGATGACTCGTTTAAGAATATTAAGACTGATAAGGTGTCTCTCGACCCATACCGGGCGGAGTCGAGGAAAATCCTCAAGACGATAAAGGATGAATTGGACCGGTGGTGCACGAATGAGCCGGATGGAGAGGCTCACTGCTTCACCCAGGGGCTGTCTGCTGGCCTGGAAAAGGCCAGTATAGACGAAGTCTTCATCGATCTATCACCCCTCGTCTATAGCGTCTTGCTCCAGAGATATCCGGAACTACGACCAAGCTTGCAGGACGAGAACCGAGATGCTGGACTACCTCCACCTCCCACGACAGCAGTTCCGTGGGATCCAGAAGATTTTTTGGTAGAGCTTGATCTGCACGAAAGGGAGGAAGATGATCCTGACTGGGATGACATGGTCATGCTGGTAGGTGCGGAGATTGTTCGAGCCGTACGTAGGGCAGTCTGGGATGAGCTCAAATATACCTGCTCCGCTGGTCTCGCACGAAACAAGATGCTCGCAAAGCTAGGCAGTGCTTGCAACAAGCCCGACAAGCAGACCGTGGTACGAAATCGCGCCGTCCAACATTTCCTGGGCGGCTACAAATTCACCCAGATCCGGATGCTGGGCGGCAAGCTCGGTGATCAGATAACATCTCTGTTTGGGACCGAGCAAGTGAGCGACCTGCTCAGTGTCCCACTTGAACAGCTACGCACTAAGCTCGATGACCATACCGCATCATGGCTGTACGGGATTATTCGCGGTGACGACCGATCGGAGGTCAACCCTCGGACGCAGATCAAATCGATGCTCTCCGCCAAGTCTTTCCGCCCCAGTATCAACTCGGTGGGGCAGGCCGAGAAATGGCTGCGCATCTTTGCAGCTGATATTTATGGTCGTCTTGTGGAAGATGGCGTGCTTGAAAACAGACGTCGTCCAAGAGTGATCACTCTGCACCACAGGACAGCACAGTCCCGCTCTCGTCAGATTCCCATTCCTGCGTCGAATGCGGTTGATGAGAATCTGCTTTTTGAGCTAGCCAAGACGTTGATGCGGCAAGTTATAACGGATGGACAGGCTTGGCCTTGTTCGAACCTGTCCCTGAGTGTTAGCAGCTTTGAGGAGGGGGTGAGCAAGAACAAGGCGATAGAGGGGTTCTTGCTCCGGGGCGATCAAGCGAAGTCTTTGAGCCATGGGTCACGACCTCGAGATCCTAATGCTGCCGCCAGTGAGCAACTGCCACCGGAGAAGAAGAGAAAGACAGACGACAATGGCATCAAGCGGTTTTTCGCTCAGCCGCCTCACACCGATAGCCCTGTTGTCGATGAGGAGAGCGCTCAGCCTCAACCAGATCCTGATCCAATTTCCGCAGCGCAACGATCTCCACCCGAGGTGCATGGCAGTGCAATGCCATACTACACCTGCGGCCGCTGCTCCAGGTCTATTGCCGAGCTTGAAAGCGAAGAGCACGATGATTGGCATTTTGCAAAGGACCTGGAACTTCAGGAACGACAAGAAGCGAGGGATGTGCAACATCAATCTCGTCCAACAAACAGCTCCAGCAGCTCTCGAGGCACAGGTACTCGTGGAAGAGGAGGCCGGGGAGGCCGGGGCAAGCCCGAGAGAGGGCAGATGCGACTGGCTTTCCAGTAAACTTGTTGCCTGGCTTGCGTCCGTAGAATTTGTTGTATATACCCTAGCATTATTGAAGGTTTCAGCGATATCAATTGATTTACTTTGGTTTCGGCCATTTCCATTGATACCTCCCTTATTTGGATGGGGATTTTGTCCCAACCTCGCATCGGACCAAAATGAATGATTCATTCAGCCGAATAGGTCCCTCGCATGCATGAATCAGAGGCGTGGTGTCGTCATACCTCTGGCACCCATGGAAAACCCATCACCACAGGGCAAACGTAGGTCGTCGCAGTTGTTTCTTGATGGTCCAAGGCAACGTCATTTGGCCCACGACAGCCCAAATCGCATTTGTTTGGTCGGACCGAATAAACGCCTTCGCTGGAAACATGGATGGAACCCGTATTGTAACCCGATCTAGCTGGGAGTAAACAAACCTTCTCGAACCCCCTTCGATCTCCATAGTCTCATCAGATGGTAGCTGGGTGTGATCATCCCTTCTTCGCTAGTTGCCCTCCGCTGTTGAAGAATGCGATTGTCGTGCCGCGTGGGTGTGACATCAGCGGGTCGCGGGGTCATCGGACGTTTGCTTATGTCGTATGCGTGCGCTGCTCAGCCCCCACGACGCTTTTTTGTCTTTCGGCTACTTTGACTTGCACATTTCCCTCGGAACCTCACCTTCCTCTAATAATCCTTTTCGTCGATGGTTCTTGGAACTTGACAATCCTGAGGACGTGCCGCCATAGGCCACGACGTGCGAAAGCCCCGCAAGCTGTCTTTGCCCCGCCGATCTTGATAGCCGCCTTCCTCGCCTGATCAACACTCTAGCACCCAAGGATCTCGCACGCAGCTGAAGCTTAATGGGCATACTTATAACGACCCGGGTTCTTAACCAGTTTACTTGATCTATCCTTCCGTCGCAGCCATGTCTTGCCGGGCCCCGCCGCGCGAGTACTATGAGGAGGAGGAATTCGAAGTCGAACGCGAGCGAGATCGGTATCCCCGTTCACGCCGACGGGAGCGCGACCTTGACGGGGATGTTGAATACCGTCGCCGGAGATCAATGCCCCCAGTCGAAGACCTGGAGCGCATGCGCATTCGAGAACGGCCGCCGCGCGACTTTGTCCAAGAGAGCTATGCCCCGCCGAGAGACCGCGGCCCCTTGGTGAGAAGGGCGAGGGACGAGCTGGATGAGCCACTGCCGGAACCTGAACGGGAAGATGTTCGGATGCGCCCAGCACGCCGACGCGGCAGCCTTCGCGCTCGCGAAATCGAGGAGGAGTCTGAGCTGTTTATCGGCGAGCGAGAAAGACATGGCAGCCGACGACATCGGAGACCCCGTGAGCTGGAAGAAGATGACATGGTCGTTCGTCATAAGGAACGGGCCAGCGAAGGGGATTTGAGACCGATGGAGAGAGTGTATGAAGATGAGCGGGAAGAAGTCTATTTCCGGCCCTCGTCCGGACCCCGACGCAAGCCATCGCGCCGTGAAGCAGAATTTGAAGAAAGAATCATTGACGACAGAGAACATGAGCGTCCGCGGGGATCACGGCACCGTGGAGAGCTAAAACTTGAAGAGGACCTAGTCATGCAATGGAAGGACCGACCATCCCCCCGAGCACAGGAGGATGATGAGGAAATACGTTTGCGAGAAACGAGACGACGGCAACGTCGTAGCCCCCCAGAGCCGAGGTACGTTCGAGAACTACCGCCACGGGAGCCACCTGGTTCCTGGCCTGCTGATAGGGAGGATGACGAGGAGGAGATTCGCATTCGCTCCCGGATGCGCTCGAGATCGCGCCGTCGGGGAGTCGAGGACGAAGAAGAAGACCTTGTCATCCGTCGAGAAGTGCGAGATCGGGACAGCGGGAGAGAAAGTGCGGAAAGCGACGAGGTCCTTCTGCGAAAGAGTAAACGCAGGCCTCCACCGCGAGAACCATCGTCTTCTCCAGAGCCTATCCGGGCCCCACCGATCCATCAGGATGTTATCACGCATCATCGACATATTGATCACGGTAAGGGCTATCGAAAATTAGCCATGCTCCCTTGCTAACGAGGCTCTCAGGATTTGATCTCGCTCGTCCACCGCGGGCGCCTAGTCCCGAGATATCTTCCACGAGAACTAGTTTCGACGAGCTGGATGTCCGCCATCGGTGAGGCTGCTGAATCGGCGTCTTCTCGAATTAGGGCTAACCACCTGTACAGCAGCAAAAAGGGGAATCGGGGGAGCCGCAAATCCGAGGAAGATATCATTTTCAAGACTCGTGACGAAGAGGAATCTGTATCGCCGACTAGTGGTCCTTCCCTCGACTTCAATAATCCATGGAAGCCGGACCCTGCGCCTTCGCGTCGCAGCCACAAACCGAGATCCTTAGATGATGAAAGTGAGTTACTAATTGCCTCACATACTCGCTCGCGCCGAGATCTCCCGCGCGGGCTTGATCTGGAGGAAGAAGAGACGGAAGAGGAAATAGAGATCCATAAGAGACGATCGAAGCCCCGGTCGATCGTCGAAGGAATTTCCAGAGAGACCACTGATGAGTGGTCTGTGGTTCATACACCCTCAAAAGACGACGCGATTGAGATGAGCGGCGGCCTTAACGTGGTCGAAGTTGCTCCCAAGGGCGCTCTGGAAGAGGAGCTTGATATTCGAGGGCGGGTCGAACAGCAGATAGTCAAGGAGCGTCAAGATGAACGCTGGACGGAGATCACTAAGGATCTGGTTGTCAGGGATGCCATCGAGCGGCTTGGCTATGAGTTCGAAGAGACACGGACCTTTTATTACATTTTCTCATACCTGGAACCGGTAAGCCTTGCTGTTCCGTTTGTCAAGCGACCACTAACCGGACTTGCTGTAGGGTGATATCGACGAACTTGTTGAGCTGTCGGATGAAATCCGCCACGCAAGGCGCAGGCGTATCAAGGAGATGAACCGCGAACGCGCAATAAGGCCACGGCGGCCTAGCCTTCCTATGGATAGGATGCCCCCCGTCCAAGAATGGCTGGTCATAGGCACGTAAGAGAGCGGGAGTGGATTATAGATGAGCGGCGGTGATGTCCCGATGATCTTATATGTTGCGCGCATTCGCATTCAACAACCATATGGGATTGACAGCTGCCCTGATCATATATGTTCTTATCTGAAGCTCAACAATACTCTATCAAGCAGAATTGATTCCTTTTCTAGTGCCCTGGGTGTGGTCGAGCCTGATACTTATCCGTGGCAGGCAAACGGTCTCAATCCTTAGACAAGGAATGTGTGCTCCCCGGGACGTCATGGCGTCGTGGCCTTCCAGCCAACCCGCATCTACGGAGACAGCGTGGGCGAAGGCGACCACCATAGCGAGGACAAGCCGAGCCTCTGAAAGGTCACAACGGTCTTCGGAAACGAGGCGGTGGCCCCGGCTACCCCGACGTGGGAGTCTACGACAGCACCAGCCCGATCTGCAGGCGGAGTGGCCTGGCCGCCCATTGGGCATGTTCATACGTTGCACACCCTGCTCGCCGCTCCCCCAATCTGACCGAGATTGAGGTGGAGATCCGCTGAATGCCGAGACAAGACGGCCAGCACTGGCGCCTGGTTGAAATCGTGCATGAGCCGCAGTCCTATGAGGGCTGTTGCTCGCTGAAGAATCCATGGTGCAACCGGCCCATGACGGTTTCGCTGTGCCGGTCGGCAGGCGTCACGTTCCGCACGGCCGTCAGATCCTCCCGCTGAAATAAGACATAAGTGATGCTAACATCCTGTTCCATTGTGGATGCAAGTAAACCGTTCTGAATGGGGTGTCGACGCGTACTGTTCCCCTAAGGCGATGTTCTAAGGTGCTATCGAAGGATAACTGGACGTTCTCCGTCTACCCCGATCATTGATGTCCCAGCGTGATTGAGTTTTCCTTTTCGAGCTCAAGCTCGAGCTCAATCTCTACATTCTGAATATATTTAGAAACTATGGTGTCTCTGCTCACCTTGGGCTCTGCCGAAGCCCATGGCCGCGACATCGAATCATAGCGTCGTAGCCAAGACATACAGCAGGCCACTGGGCGAAGTGTCATGCCAGGAGTCCCAGCCCGGCGTGGAACGCCTTTACACTCTGCTCCGGACATGTACGGAGTAAACAGACATAATTCACGGCATCCACAGGCGCGTCCCGCTCAATCAAAAAAGGACGGGCCGAACAATTCTGACCAGCGATCATGGGGCAGCCCTGCAAGCCGAGATCCTTTGCCGGTGCGACACCGCAGGATTACACGCATCCATGCCGCCACCCGCGATGCGGGTGTGATGTCTCAGGCATATTAATGGCAAAGTGGAGAGTGCAGCAGTGGAGAGGAGCAGACGCAGACGCAGACGCAGACACAGGCACAGGCACCATGGCTCTACAATTGGCTTACTGGGGCGTGGTAGTTGCTCTCCCAGTGTCGGGGATGCTATTGGCAGCGGCAAAAGGGCAGTGGGGCGGCTCGAGAAGTTTTCGTGCATCCCGAGGATGATGACGAAGTACGGAGTCCGGAGTCGAGTAGGCCGTATACTTGTAGACCCGGGCCGCCCTGCTGGGATCGGGCGTTGCGATGCAGAACAGTAGCGGAACGGGAAGTTCTTCCTTCAGGTTTACAGTATTCCGTATGCCGTCTCGGGCGTGGTGATGGAATACGTAGCGGGGTTCTTCCAGAAGCCCCAATTTGGGAGGGCCACAGCACATGTTTCAGCAGGATCGAGGCGATCGCAGCCGGGATTCAGCGAACATCCTGGCCAATTTGCACGGGTGGAGCCACCCCCATCCAGCCCGGAATCCACTTGCACAGGATTCGCTGTCAGGCAGCCGATCCGTCTGATCTCGTCCGTGGATTGACACGGGCTCTCTGATATCAGATAGGGGGGAAAACCAAGCGAAGGGATGGGAAAGACGACTCAACCAGGCCAAGGCGAAACCAAGCAAATAGCGAGACGGGACTTGCGCAGGGTCTGGGAATCAACTGGGCCAAGTTGGGTGCTGACGGGGCCGACCGCGGGCCCGGGGCGCATTGATGCATGGACCGTCACCGGGACGACTCGCTGGTAGTTGCGCGAGACACTGATCGTCGTCTGCGGCGTTTATGGCCCTGGCTCCCAAGCAATCAGGGCCAGCCTGGATATCGTCGGGTGGTGGGTGGCCAATTGGGGAGGCCCAGGGACAGCAGGTTTCCCGATAGATAAAGCGGAGGCCAAGGCGTACCTTGCCGAGAAATTCTTTTTCTCCTGGCACCCTCGAGGAGGTGCGTGTTCCGTCCTCCGTCCTCCGTCGGGGCTGGGCGGTACGGAGGTTACTCGAAATGTGATGATTCAGCGGAGTATGGCATGATCCGACCGTGGAGCGTCTGGTAATACTCGTCTCATCCCGCGAGATGGGACAGTGATGGGGAGCGGCACTAGTCCCAGGTAGCGTAGATAGTGCGGCTATGAGAGAGATGATGGATACAATTGTGGTCCGCAGCCGTCAGCATGAAGGATCAGATTCATCCTGTTGCTGGTATGCATTCGCCTTCTGATGTGGCGTGCGGGAGAGCTCCTGTGTGGCTTGTTGGGGCCGCAGCTCTGAGACAGACCATCGTGATGGGTCAATCCACATATTACGTATGCCGTGCTCTAGTTCGCATTATCACTATCGCCGGTCCCCTTCATCACACAAGTTCTCGTGAGCCGAGTGCGATGCCAGAGCATCCTGCTCACAACTAGACCTCTATAGCAACACGAGCTCTACCGGCGAAGTATGAAGGAGAGCTCACGGGGAATGTTTGGCCGCAAGCGGAATTGGAATTTGAGGGGCCCTCCAAAGCTTTTTTCCTCAGCCACGCCGGCCAATGTGACGGGGCGTGGTGGAGCCGACACGCACCAAACTGGTATTCGGTTTACTGTGCGCCAATCGAGTCTCGGTGCGGGAGGGGAAAAGAAAACAAATGCACGCGCAATAGCGGAGAGTCGATACGCACATGTCGATTGGGAGAGAGTGGATAGTCCAGAGGCTAGTCCAGAGGCTATACATCTCCCTGACGTGTCGTATACTCGATGCTCAACATACGGCACATGAAACGGACCGGCCATTAACTACTCACTGGGGCGGACAAGGTCGCACGGGACAAGTGCCCGTCATCGGCATAAACCAGGCAGGGAACCTACAGTAACCAGTACCAGCAAGGACGCACAGTCGACAATCACGTATCCACTAAGCTAGCGGCAATGCTGGGCTGTTAACATGCTAAACATGCTCCGATCGAAACGGCTGCCCCGTGACTTCCTTTCTCTCTGCCCAGCACCACACCTTCACACCTACACTCACCTTTAACCTTCAACCTTCATCTTTTCCCCCCCCCCCCCCCCTCTCCCCCTCACCTCCCTCCGATCCTCCGCTTCCGACACCTGTCTGGGAGGGAGACGATGCAATTGCTTTTGTGAAAAAATATCTCGGCCTTGAACATTCGGCTTGGTGGGGGATCAGCAGGTACTCGTTGACACCCGACCGTCAGCTATCGTGATCCTATCTTGCCCTTCCGCCTCCTGTCGTATATCCGCGATCGACACTTCAACCACCAGTCAACCACCCAACGGATTTCGGATTTGGCCATCTTCATTCTGAACTGCGACACCGCACACGACATTCCCTGCTAGCTGGGTGGAAGTGGGTTGGTGAAAGAGACCAATCGGGCTTCAGGGTTCCTTATCGCACCTTCGAACCCAAGTCGACACCATGCATCTCTCCCTACTGCTGCCAGCTTTTGCCCTGCTGGCCCGGCCCTTTGCCGAAGCGAGTAGCACCCTCGCATACTGCGCGACTTCGAATACTGGATCCTCATTTTCGGCAGGTAGGTTGGGCGACAGCGAAGGACGGCCCTGGAGCTCTGTGCTGACCGGCTCCCAACAGTTTCCGACACATACCAGTCCAATGGAGCCTGTGAGACGACCTGCGCCGACTATGCCCTCGGAGTCCTGCAGGGAAAGAAATGTTGGTGCACCAACGTGGCTCCGGCCGCATCCTCACAAAAGAGCACCTCGGAGTGCTCGACGGGCTGCCCAGGATACCCAGACGATAGCTGCGGCAGTGCCTCCAAGGGCGTATTCGCCTATGTGAAGATCTCTGGCAACTCCATCACTAGCACGGCGAGCGGGAGCTCGACCACATCCACTTCGGTAAGTCACCCCTTGTACCTATATACTCCCCTGTTAAAGCCTGTTGCATGGTGTTTGTGTCCTGGACCGCCCTTGATGCTTCGGCTTGGGTGCTTTACTGTTCCATGAAATCGTTTTCTCATTCGTGGCACAGGGAAGCACCAGCGGCATATCGACGGACACATCCACCGCCTCCACACAAAATGTATTATCTCCGGTGACCACGACCAATTTGGAATAGTTCGAGCTTGCTAACGGTTTCCTCTGTAGTCCACCTCATCCGACTCGACTACCACTGGAAATATTGTCAAGGAGACCACCTCGGCTGGCCAGGTGAAGACCATCACTGTTGCCGCAGCCAGCGAGACGGGCGGATCGAATTCCGCCTCGGCCGACAGCGCCAACAAGGACAGCTCCAAGCTTAGTGGAGGCTCGATCGCCGGCATCGTGATCGGGGTGATTGGTGGTCTTGCTCTTGTGGGCGCACTGATTTTCATGATCTTCTTCTACCGGAAGCGTGCCCGCTCGGCTAGTCCCGTCCCTAGCACAGGCGACATGACCGACAACCGAACCAGCCAAGGCTCAAGCTTCATGCGTGGTGTCTTCCCTCAAGGCAATTCCCAGGACCTGCCGGGATCCTCGAGCCTGGGACGCAAGCATACCTTCACCGACAACCGGCTGAAGACCGACATCTACCCCAACGGTCCCCGGGATAGCAGCGTGTCCCTTCAGGACAACGAGGACTACTCGCGGCCTGTTCTCCGGGTAAGTGTTTGTGAATTGATTTGATGACGAAGAAGACTTGCTAATCTATCTCTAAGCTCACCAACCCGGACTAATTCTTAAATCGGATATTTACACCCGCTTTCCTCGCCATCGCTTGCAGCACCTCCTCGCTCTCCATTAATTCTGCGCGACTTCGCACCAAACAGCTTTGTTATGATACCCACTTGTCACCTGAATTCTTTCCCTTCTATTCTGGAGGCGGTGGCCGAGGATAAGCAAACCAAAAAAATAGAATACAACCCGAGATGAGAATTTTCAAAATTTTCAAATCGGGCTGTCAACTCCGCCGTCAACCTCTTTCCACTCCAGCACCTGACCTGACCGAGCGAAAGGAGATGAATGGGCAAATCAAATGAAAAGAAAACAAACCGAAACTGAAGAAAGGCAACACGGGAGTCCGGCCTCCAACACATTCTTGGAAGCGATGGGTCGCCGTTGAGACGAGTTCACGAGCAACACTTTCAACATACATACCTTGCATACATACCACTCCATGGGTGATGGCGCCGGCCCGTGTAATTTCCACCGTACATACGTGTTTCCCTCCTCGGCGCCTCTCCCCCCCTTTACCTCTTCCTCTACATCAATACAAGTTCCTCATCTCCTTGATCTCGTTTCCCTTTTTTCTTCCGTCTAATTTTGATTTCCTACTATTGTACCACCCAGCCAGTTCTTGTTCTATCTTAATTAACGTGCACTTCTATCTTTGCTTGGGTTTCTGCTGTGGCGTTAGGATCCTGTGTTGTGTTTAGAGTGTGATACATCGATGGCCATACCTACAACCTTAGTGAACCGTATGCTTTATTAAGCTGATTTTGACTGTGTTATTGGCCTGGTAGATCTTCAGGAAGCTGTTTAGCAGTGTATCGCGCTGGTCCTTGATCACTGGTAGCCATGCTTGTTTGACAAGATGTCTTCCCAGCCAAGGTATACCGTATGGCCCGCCGGTATTTAGTCTGAAATGCAACACTTGCTCTTTTTCATTAAGGTTGCTAGCCTCTTTCTATCGAACCGGGTTAGTTGATGAATATTTGAGCGGACAGTCAATGGCTGCCGTCACCACCCTCTAGAGTATAACTCGAGACTTTGCCGCATATGTTAGCTTGTCAAACAGGTTCATGTTATTTCATACTCAATGTGCGACCGCTCCAAAAATAAAATCTGTGGTCAAGACCCATCTTCTTCCACTGCCTAATTGTTTTCGCACTCCATTCCTTTTCGGTCATCTAACATGCGCATGAAACTAGTTGTCAGCCACCACAAAAACAGATCAACAGCTTGAAAAACAAACGAAGGAAACCTTGAGAGATATCCGAATTAGTAATTGTCAATATACATACCTACCTTATACCTACCTTGCTGAAGGAGGAGTATCATTCCTGGATTGCCACCTCGACTAGCTAACCACAGTCGACTGCACTCCGAATGCCGTTGGCACCAGATTGGAACATAGGCGGACAATGCGAACAGAACCAGCTTCGACTGCGAAAGATAACTCATTTTCCCCATATCACGTCATGAGATGGAGACAGTCCCGCTCTGATTTTCATCTGAGGACTGTGTGTTGATATCAAGATCCAAATCCGGGTGGGAAACAAGGGAGATGGCGAGCTGCGGGCGGCCTCTTGGCAGGGCATGATGACGTGAGGCTGTTTGCCCATAGTTGTATGATTACCGCATCGAGTATGGCACCTGGAAATTGATCGACGTATTCAAAGGAGTGCGGTTGATCGTCTTCGAGCATCATGCTTTGGGAGGACACTCATGTCGTTCGACGAGTCTCTCATATGGGAACTAGCCCTCGATAGTGTCTGAAAGGGAAGTAATGTGCGATTGCCTGCCTAACCGTGTCCTCGTTTAGATTAGCCCCAGCCCTGATGAGGAGGAGGAGGATTTCTTCGCTCCGACACTGGGCTGCGCGGACGAGCGGGCTCAAGTTTGTAATGAGATCTTGCTTGGACGGATCGGCACCAAATTCTAACAGCAAGTTAACCATGTCTGTGCGTAGAGACGCTATAGCCAGATTCAGCAAGCGTTCACCCGAAGCGATATAGGAATTGGGGCACACACCGTACGCGAGAAAGCTCCGGACCACGCCCAGTTCGCCCGCTTCTACGGCCTGACCGAGGATGTCGAGGTTGGTTGCGCCAAATCCACGCTCGGGAACACAGTATGACCCGGTGACGAGGAGTGGTGGCTCGTCTACTCCGTGTTGCTGGTGGTTGTCATAGCCGAAGTTTTCCTCGTATAAATGCCGGGGCGCAAAGGCCGCGCTTTGTGCTCGCTTCTTGATTAAAGGCGAGAGAAACCCGTACAGGGACCCGCAGGTCTGTGCAAAGCTGACCAAGGACTGATTGTCTAGGCCCTCTGCAATTTCTAGCGCTGTTTCGGGTGGTAAGTCGCCAAGGTTGGTTGGCACGTTGTGGGATTTGTTGATTGAAGATCCGGACATAGTGCGAAACTAGGAAGCTACGTCAGATAACTAGGGTAGGATGGTGAGTTGGGATTAGTGATTGTTGGTAAAGAGCTTGGAACTCCAGAAGATGGATGTATAGATGTAGAAAGCGTCGGCTTTAAGGTAGTTATAGCCCAAGGCAAGACATCGCCTGCTCAATATCTAAACAAGGCTCTGTTTAAGCTCGACGGGAACAATGGAAGCTTTGAACAGCCGCAAGTAGTACAGTTACTTTAGAGGGAGTAACAAAGCAACAAAGCAACAAACTCAACAAAGTCAACAAGGGCTATGGTTCCTTGTTCCTTGCCCTCCCTAAGTTTAACTAAAAGCTCTAGATCAATACCTGCTAGGAAGTTGTCAAGGTAAAGAGATGGTTGACGAGAGTTATATTGAAAATAGGGGGGTCTATTAAGGCAAGGTTTTAAAGAAGTTTACGGGACTAGGTGGTAAGGTTCTTTAGAATAAAAGAGGAAGGTAATACCACACGGGTAGAGATACGAGGAATATATTTATCAATAAACCAATACGAATAGTTTACAATTAGTTCGTGTAGTAAAGAGGAAAATACTAGAGATCCTGAAAAGTAGATCCTCCGTATTAATCTAGTCAATAAAGTGTGCCCCTATTATATGATCTGATAGCTCTAGCCTTCGTGTGGCCCGTCGAAGTCGACAAGTGCAATAACTAGTAGAGCTACTTGCAATAACACTATGCTCTCGGAGACTAGGAAGACGCAGAGCCATGAATAGGTATTAAACTTATAGCATTTTTATTACGTATCTCATTCGTTACTAGCCCCAAGCCTAACCTAGTTCTCCTAGCTAATGTGGGCTTTACAAGGATTGTGATTACAGTGAGATAAGTTTCTCAATTTTAGGAGTACGAACTATGGAAACACCACTTAGATAATGCCCGGCATCTGGCTATTGCGGTAGCCCCTAATTATTGATATCGACCCTAAGCCCCTCCCCATCGAGCGTAGTTGAGACTAGTATCGATCCTACGAGTAAACCCGCGCCCACTCTCAAATTTATTCAGCTATGTGAGGGGGAAGATAGGAAAGCCTACGGCAAGGATCCGCCAACGTATATTTACTACCGTCTAAAGTGGCGAGGTGTCCCTATCAATTCACACCGAACACCAACGCTACTAAAAGGGAGAGCGCTCAATCAAGATAAGAGAGTCGCTAAGTGATCTCGTCTATAGGTAGTATTCACTCACGCCCACAAGCCCAGCCACGTAGGCAAAGTTCTAAGCTTAGGGTTCGGGCCAAGTGCACGCTTGCTCTCCTCAATAGCACTGATCAACGCATCTGCGTACTCTTGACGACTAGCACCACCATATGATCGCGACCTGACACGATAACCCTCCGAGAGGACGCGACCAACCTCCCATCGCGCATCCTCCTGATCCTCGGGGGATCTAATAACATCTTCCTTCTTAAGCACCCACCCCGCCTCAAGCGTCAGTTCACGAATTTTCTGTGGTGTGATAATTGACTGGATATTATCGTCGCGGTCCAAGTTATTGTCTCTAGAGTTGAACTCTGCTTGTGAAATTGCCGCCAGCAGGTGTGGCAGAGCGGCAATATCCCCTTGGATATCAGTTGCGTACTCTGCAATGCAGAGGTGCTTCGTTCTTCCGCGCAGAGCCACTAGAATCGGCGTCAATGCTTCGGCGGATGGAAAGTACCAAGTTGAACGCGCGAACACGGCAAAATCGTAAAGGGGTTCTGAGGCGCTGGAGTCGAGGAACCCTTCAAGATCTGATCGGTGGAATGTGATCCGGTCACCGATCGCACTCTGCTTTAGCTTGTCTTGTGCTTGGCCTAGGGTTATGGGTGCTCCTGCATGGATTGTTAGCACGATTGTTGTCGTATGTGATTGCTTCTGCTTCTCGACAAACGAACCGTAGTCCAAGGGCGCTGGGTCAATTCCTGTGACGTGGCCCTGCTCTCCCACTAGATAGGCCATCACCAGGGTGCAATCTCCTTGCCCGCAGCCGATTTCGAGTATCTTTGACCCCGATGGAATATCCCACGTCTTGAAAAGGTCGACCCTGGCTTGGATTTGAGGTATGGATGACCCGCCGTCCGATATTCTTGCAATATCAATAACGTCTAAAGACATGATTAGAAGCGGCTTTATGTTTGGGCTGAATGTTGGTGGTTTCAAGAGATATATTGAAAATCTAATTAGACTCAATGTCTGATTGTATATTTTATGTACCCTCAAGTGCTCCGACGGACCTCCGTCTCATGGTAGCCCTTTCGATAACGAATGACTCACAATTCAATGGAAACCCCCTTTTAAGAAAAAGCACAAAGTTAAATTACTGATGATTGGCGTATTTCAGCCACTTTCATTGTTTACGAGTAGGTTTAGAAGCAGTTCATGGTAATAAGTCACATTTGTGCCTGGTCCTAGCTAAGTCAGACATTGAGAATAGGGCACAGTCTCGAGCTGCATTCCGTATTGGCCTTAGTGCGGGGATAACCGCCTAAGCCAAGAAAAGCAACTTGCGATCGGTTACTATCTACCATTGATCATTCACTGTTTGTCGGCCACCATTCACTTTGCACATATTACGCGTTGCTAAATGGTCACAGTGAGTACTTGTCGAGGCCGATACGTATCGATATTCTGAGATGGATAGTTCTGCATTCAGCTTCAGCGGCCATTTGAGACGTGGTAAAAGACTGGCTCTCTATCATGTCACGGATGAGATTAAGCTTTGAGGCGGGGAGTCTTGGAGCCATAGCGTTTATATTGGGCTTCTGTGAATTCTTAGTGAAGACAGTATGTATGGTAGTAATAGAGTAGTGGTTGATGAGCAATGAAAGCGAGGAGAGGCATGGGGGTGTGATATATAGCAGTTTCGTGTAAATTACATAGCCTAATAGTAGGGATCGTATTGTAAGATGGCTATGTTTTCCGGAGACTCTTGTCTAGGAACGGACACGTTCGAGGACTGAAGTTGGCGCAGAGGGCTAAAAGTAAAGGAACGTAATTTAGTATGGACTCTGACATGAGCACAATGGCGCGAGTTCCGACCTGAACTTCATGTGTCGATGAACCCATGCTCAGGCTTTTCTCTGGACCATCTCAATTTCTCGGTTTGGTCACCGATGGTCCATCAGACCTTAGGATGTGATTCATCCTGAGTCATTCCAGTTAGTCCCGCGCCTTATTTCGGTTTGGCCCCAACCCAACCCCGCGTCGGCGCATAGCGAGCGTGGGACAAGATCAGCGCTCTCTCTAAGCGAGGCTGTCTGTCAGAGTCCCACTTGGAAGCAGGAGGTCCTAGCGAGACACTTCTGAGGGCTCGGAAGGCGGAGATAGGAGCCTTCTGGCCGGGCAATCTTCTCGGTTCATCTTCGGCTAGACCCGAACCAGGGACGGACGACACTAGCGCCTCCAATTGGCTGCCGGGCCCTACGGGAGGCGCTGGACGAGTCGTGCCGTCGCGGGGGCGAGTGGTTGTTGAGTAATGGCTGCGGTGGTTGAGTGGTGAGTGGTCGTGCACGGAACAGCCGGCAACCTGCGCAATGTCGGTTGGCCGAGAGGACGTCCAAATGCAACACTATGGGGGCTAGACACAAACCACCCCCTCAAATCCTGCCGTCTCCAAACCCCAGATTTGTCTCCCCGACATTTCCGTTCCGCTCTCACCGGGCATCTGGAACTGGCAAGGTGTTGAGGAGAACTGTATTCTCCATCTCCAGACTCCAGACTGCCGACTCCAAGCCCCGTGGGCAGCCTCAACGTGCCACGCGTCCCTCTGCGCAGCTTCGGTTCCCCGGCTTGGCGCCAGACCGAATACTTGCCAGACCGAACAGCCGGCTTTCCGCTACGGCTAAGAATATAGGCCGGAATCTCCCCTCCCATGGATCTCCCCTGGGACGCCTCGTGGCGGGGAGGCGTTCCAGAATGCTACGGCCAACTAATCGTATGAACCCAAGGACTGGCCACCCTGGATCAAGGATTCTTTTCCACCTTGTCAATCTTGATGATTCCTAATGAGGTTAATTGACAGCGTCTGGTCTCCGCTATGCTACTGTTTTTCTCATCTGGCCGCTGCCTGTGACTAACACCGTGGGTAATCCACTTCGAACGGAAAATTCTTCCATATCACAAGGACACACAGGCCACGACGCGGCTTACATCTCTCACGCTGCTGATTTTAGCACTGGTCTTCGCAATGACAGTATCATAGCACCAGAAATGGCAAGCAGTGCGCATTAGCACCCAGACCCGTGCATAACCTGACTTCGGGCAAATATCGGACCAACGGGGTATCAGGGTTTGGGTTACATAGCCCGCGCACTGTCTGTCAGCACTAAGCACACCCTCGGAGAGGCTGGGGGACAGGGATTGGAGCTGACAAGTGCAGAACAAAATGACAACCGGCCAGCCAGTGGGCGGCGTTCCCGGGAACCGACGCTTGCTTGCATGGAGGTTCGGCGCCCAGCAGCCCAGCCAAGGCCGAGGCGTGGGGCAAGAGTGCTTCTTCGCGGCCACCAAAGCTTGGTGGCGCTCGCTAGCCTGGGATGGCTTCTATATGTTGTGTTTCGTATGCCCGGAATATACCATTGCCGACGTGATGCTCGCCTCCGTCTAAGCCAACAACATCTCTAGCGTGTGTTGAGCCTGCTCTGGCACCGGCAATCCTTTGGTCCAGGGTTCTCCCAAAGGGCATAGGCAGCCAGCTCTGCAATTGGTGCCCATGGCCATGTGCACTATGGAGTACCCTCCCTGAGCCGGGGGAATTCTGAGTAGACTGCGCTAACCCCACGAAGTAATGAAAAAATCAAGAAAAAAGGTAGGAGGGAGCTGGAGGCATGGCTATATAATCGAGCTGATCTGCCCACCTCGCCGAACTTACTGGCCCGGTGATTACTTCTCTTGTTTCTCTTTTGTCCATCTTGACACCCCCATCCTACTGTCGCAAAGATGGTGGTTAGTCAGTCTGTGGTTGGCCGCGCCAACGCGGAAAAGCCCCATGGTCTCGTGGGCATGCTGCAAAACCCCTATGTCTTCTTGACCTGTCTCTTTGCCTCGCTTGGTTGTATCATGTATGGCTATGATCAGGGTGTCATGGGCCCCGTCCTGGTCATGGAGAACTTCAGGAACCACTTCCCCTACTTCGAAGGATCTACTATCCAGGGCTGGCTCGTGGCTGCTTTGGAGCTCGGTGCTTGGGCTGGTGCTCTGATCAACGGTGTCCTCGCTGATCGCATCTCTCGGAAGTATGCCATGATGGTTGCTGTCATCATCTTCACCCTGGGTACTGGTCTGCAGGCCGGCGCTCAGACGCCCGCCTATTTCTTCGCGGGGCGAATCATTGGTGGTGTGGGCATCGGTATGTTCAGTATGGTCATCCCGCTCTACCAGGCCGAGATTGCGCCTCCTGAGTTGCGTGGCTCCCTCGTCTCCCTCCAACAACTGTCCATCACTGTCGGTACCGCCATTGCGTTCTGGCTCGACTATGGTATGCAGTATGTCGGCGGCACCACTTGCAAACCCGAAGGCATCACCAACCCCTACCTCGCCGATGGAATCTACAACGCCGCGCAGAACCATGGCCACACCTGTCTGGGCCAGAAGACGATTGCCTGGCGTCTTCCGCTGGCTCTACAGATTATTCCTGCGTGGATTCTGTTCTTCGGCATGTTCTTCTTCCCCTTCTCGCCGCGTTGGTTGATGATGAAGCACCGCGAAGAGGAAGCCCGCGCTGCTCTGTCCAAGCTGCGCCGCCTCCCCGCCAATGACCCCCTCCTGCAGGCTGAGTTGCTGGAGATCAAGGCCGCTGTTATGTTCGACGAAGAGACTGAACGTGAGGCCGTCGGCGCCGGTGGTGTCCTGGCTCCCTGGAAGGCGCTGTTTGCTCCCAACATGTTCAAGCGTCTGATGATTGGCTGCTGCACCATGGTCTTCCAGCAGTTTACTGGTATCAATGCTGTGCTATACTATGCTCCGCAAATCTTCAGCAGTTTCGGCTTCTCGTCCACCAAGCAGACCCTTCTGGCTACTGGTGTGACTGGTATCTTGCAGATTATCTTCACTCTTCCGGCCGTGTTGTACCTAGACAAGTTTGGACGTAAAACCTTCCTCATTGCTGGTGCGACCGGCATGTTCCTTTGCCATATTGTGGTGGCCATTGTTGAGGGCTTGTATGAGGATAAGTGGAACCTGAATGAGGGTCTCGCGAAGCCTCAAGGTTGGGTCGCTATTACCTTCATCTGGCTCTTTGCGGTCAACTTCGCCTACTCCTGGGGTATGCTTAACATTCACTCCCAATTTCCATTGCAATCGATTGCTAACATGCTGCTCTCCTGACAGGTCCCGTTGCATGGGTTCTGACCCAAGAGATCTTCCCCACCAGCCAACGTTCCCGCGGTGTCTCCATCGTCGCCTCCACCAATTGGATGTTCAACTTTATCATCGGCCTGACCACCAAGGATATGCTGAACTCCATGAAGTACGGCACCTATATCTTCTTCGCCGTCTTCAGCGGTCTGGGCGGTCTATTCATCTGGAAATTTGCCCCTGAGACCAAGGACAAGACTCTCGAGGAGCTGGATGTCTTCTTTGGCGGTGGCATGGACAGCATTGCGGAGGTGGACCGCCAGCGCATGCAGCGCATCAACGAATCTCTTGGCCTGGCTGGTGTGGAGACAGTTGAGGACCTGAAGACCGAGAAGCATATCACTTCGGAGCAGGTCGAGGTCGAGTATACCCACAATGCTTGAACATAAGCCTTAACACCTGAAATGGGAAATGGAGATGAATAGTGTAAATGGCATACGATGCTAATTAGTTACGTCGTAATGTAATCGATGAGTTCAATAGCTAACTATGAATATGATAAATTGTCATCCTCACGTCTCCGTATTCTGTTTGCAAATCTTAGAATAGCATACGTTCTTCCTGGACTCAGTGTATTATTTCTCCCTGGCGAGGTTACTTTACTCTCTTTACACCCCGCGGCCCCTTTTGTCAACGTTGAACTCCCCGCATTATCCCCCCACAGAATCACCAAGCAAGCGGATGCAAGATCCCCCGAATCTTCCTCCTCTCCGCATTTACTCACCCGCGCCCAGACGCTCTCAAGTTCATAGCGAGAACCCCCGCGATGCAACCTCCGGATTTCCCCCGAGACAAAGTCGTGTTCTTTCCCGAATTGGGTAGCTAAGGCCGACCCCGAGGCGCCAAGAATATGCTAAGAAGCCACCGCCGTGCTAGAACCACCTCGTTGCCAACCGGAGACCACTCGTATGGTTAGCTGGTCGCTTTCTTAACATCCCGTGGTGCGGGGTGGACGTCCTGGGCTCTTTGGCTTGGGGTATGACCTCGGGTAAGTGTTCAAGAAATATCAAGCGTATGTCTTACCGAAAAGGAACAGAGCCGTCGCTCATGAGGAGCGCAGTTAATCTTATCCGTCTTTGTTTCAGAGAATTCGAGTCCACAGTCTTTGCTGATCGCAATGAAGATCGTCATTATGCCGATATTGAGCTTGGAGGGCCACCGCACTACTCCTCGTTGCTAGGCGAACGGGAAGACGATCCAGGAGGAAGGGACTCATGCCTTGCCTCTTTCTTCTTCGAGTCTGACTTTTAGTTGCTCCAGACGGGCATCCGAATTCGGAGCGTCAATACAGCTGCATATTTACCCCAGCTGATGCAGGAACTCGTTCAAGCTCTGCTAATCCCAGAACCTCGTGCTTAATTGAATCTAGCTCTACTGCAAGACCGGTCTTGACTTCCCTGTTTCTCGAGGCCAATTGGAGGATAGACTAACTCTAGCGCCCGTCCTCGCGTCCGCTCCGCTCCACGGCTTCAACTTCTCCCCTCTCAGAGCGGGGATGATCATAGTCGTGCTACGCAAGTCGCTCATTGGCAATCCACTAGGGAGTACTCCGTACTCGTCAAGGATTATGAGGCCCACAGCAAACCCAGAAATTCTCGGGGTTAATTGCCCCCTCAATTTCAATTTGTTGCAAGGGAAAAGAATATTATATAACCATGTCATTGCTCACAAGCTTTCGATGGACATGACACTTGAGCAAAAATTATTTCGCCTTTCCTCAGTCAAATCTCCTTTCCTTCTCAGAAGCTAAAATGAAATCTCTTTTTGCACAACTCCTACTTGGCCTTGCCACCACCGCTTTTGCCGTCCCGCATACCACCCGAGGGAGCTGCGATCCATCCGCACTCAACAGCACCTCGTTTGTCTACACAACCACATCAGAAGATACCATTTTCAGCATTGCCAAGAAGTTCAACCGTGGTGCCTGTGACATTGCCCGCACCAATCGAATGATCGATGCCGAGCACCTCTTTGCAGGGTTCGCACTCATCATTCCCGGCCAAGTCTGCAATCCAGACAGCAGCACTTGTCTCTTGACCCGACAGAATGCCACCGCAACATGCGTCAAAGGTGGACCACATGACTACAAGACGATTGCGGGAGATACTATCGAGAAGATTGCCTTGTACAAGCTGAATGTCACTGTGGACACAGTCTTCAGTGAAGCCAGCCAGGTGGGTATCTCGTCGACGACGGAAGAGATACCCGCTGGCACGTTCATCAAAATCCGCCAGTGTGTTCCAAGTGCCTGCACCATAACCCCGTTCCACTTTACCTATGGTGTTTATAAAGATCTTGCGGAGAAGTTTGGAACCTCGGTTGGCCAGATCATGTCCTTCAACGGTGGCTACAACTATAGCGATCATTCGGACGCCGAGGCGGCGTGGATCACTGTGCCGATGGCATGCACAAACCTTACTCTGAATGTGACCGTAGAGATTTAGAAGAGAAATCACTTAGCTAAGCTTCAGAATTGATATTTTACTGATCCTCGATACAGTCCCAAATTCAAAAAGCGTTCATAGTCCAATGCCTGGTAAAAACATGATTATTGCGCGCCATAGTCCTGCTAAGGCTGAGCATCTTCACTCAGACTTCGCAGACTTAATGGAGCTCTGTCAGACTGCAGTGATTCTTGTAAAATCCCTGGATGCCAAATTGCCCATATCGCCATAACCGCCAACATCAAAATCGAATCGAATACGTAAAGGGTCCACTCGTGGGTCAATGGATATCCATCATTGCCCTCCACATACTCGACAACACGGAAAAGGCTTCGAATCAAAACCAGCAGACTGATAGCATACAACACTCGGAGATGGCTCTTCCACTTGACTCGGCCATTGAATGACTCCGTAGTTGGAAATCGATGCATGCGAACTTGAAACACCACCGTGGTGCCAATGAAGAAGCAGAACATGATGACCTGAATAACGAGACCAGCAACAACAATGTCAGAGCCAAGCTTCGCATTGTTTCCAGACACCATCAAGCCGGATGCTCCACCTTGAACCACAAACGAGAGGACGTCGCCCATAACGAAGACCTTGGTGAGCCAGTTGATTCGAATGAGCGAGTATTTTTCGGCCTGAACACAGCGAATAATCCGTCCCAGTGCCATGTACACCGATGCAGCAAAAAGAGTCGGACCGAGGAGCAGGAATACATTCTGAATAGAGTAGGGCATGACCGAGCCAGTGCGATTGTGCGCAGCGGCTCGGGCAATATATCCAATAACCTCGACTGAAAGCAGGGTGTGAGAAGGGCAGGTACCTCAATTCGGAAAGTCGTATACGTACAGATACCACCAAGGACGAATGCAATGCAGAAGCGTGCTTTTGTCTTGTAGAGCTTCCACGAATGAAACGCCGTCGCAGCGATAAACAGAAGCAAAAAGATAATTGCAGCAGCCAGGGAAGGAATATATTTCCAGAGATAATAACCGCCTCTGTAAGGCTCAAGTTTTGTCATGGTTGGTAATAGCTTCGTAGCACACGCTCAGCAAGCACTTTTCAAGATTTTGGAATCGCGGGTGGAAAGCGAGCGGGATTGTTTGACTCAGTATCTATGCGATCGATGTCCCAACCTTATATATGGACCCCTGAGGCAACAGATTTAATTCCAAGTAGTCAAGCTAAATTTAACCGCAGGTTACCATCAACCCTCTCCAAAATCTCAAACAAGATTGGGCCATTTTTCGTTGGCTCGGTGGAGCATACTCAAATACGCGTATAGAAAGTGTGGGTGTTCCAATCTCCACATGGATTGACTCCGAGAAAGTGGTGCGTGCGCACGCGTATTCGAAGCTCTATTATTTCGGGTTGAAGAACCTCCAAATAAGGTTGTGAGTGCAATATGGTACCTAGAGTTCATCTTTATTTGGTCGATCTTACGCAGCTTCCTTGAGCGAAGCCTTGTTCTTAAGAGACCGTCATAAACAGGCTGAACGTGGAAACCATCGCAATATTTTGAATGAGCTAAAGCTAACCATGAATCTCCCCGTGCGGTTTCTGAATCTATCTCCGTTCCTGACAGTAATACTACCTGATATCGAGTTCTTCGGTTACTGTCATCTGGCTTTCTCTGGGTAACTTGAATCATGATTCGCGATGATTAGCAGCAACAATCAACTGCAACTTTCCATGGTGAAAGATCGGGCATTGAGACCATGGTGAACTACCCGCAAAGCTCGAGCGGCCCGCAAGGGCCAAGAACCTTATGCTTTGAGTAAGGCAGCTCATCTTGGACACTCTGTTGCTAGTGTGGAGAATCTGGTATGGATGATTTCTCGCAGGTCAGAGAGGTCGATGAGCTTTGCCCGTTGTTAAGCTCAACCAAGTTCAACAAGATGTTGAGCGTAGTCAGTTTGTGACCACCAGCCATGTGGAGTACTTGTCCTTTTAATGAATCTGAACGGGATGGAATCTGAGGAGGACTATGCTCCGTCCGGGCCAATGTGGATCCGGCTTGGTCTGTGCATACGCGTATTCAGCCCGGCCGCGACCCACTTGGGCATCACAGCGAAGCCAAGCCGGGGATGGCTGAACGGCCAGAAGAACTCAGAAACCGAGGGCGATGAACTAGGCAGCAGACTTTGCATTAGTAAAATACTTGGTTCATGTACTAAGAATCCCGAGTTTGTGACTGTCATCTCGTATCCGCGTACAGACATGCCGCGCAGGACACATAAGAAATCTCGCAATGGCTGTGCTGAATGCAAACGCCGTCACGTCAAGGTATGGAATTACCGCTCCAATTGCCATGGGAACATGCTGATTCGGCAAGTGTGATGAGCGACGACCCGTCTGCTCCAATTGCGTGGCTTCTGAACGGAGGTGCCAGTTCATGGGGCCTGCGCGCCTTGCACAAACCTCACCAAGCAATAGTCAGGAATATGCTTCTGCTTCGCCCGCCACCACCTCCTCTCCCGGACAGGAACCCATTCAAGCTCCAAGTGGCTTCTCTGAGGATGCTCCTGTCAATATGCTCCATGTGGAACTGCTTCACAACCTATTGGTGGAAACTGCCAGTTGGGTTAGCGCCACCCACCGGCCATCTGAGATGTCCTTCCCCAACATGCTTCAGATCGGTCTTGGAGCTCCCTACCTTATGAATATGCTATTGGCCATCAGTGCTCTGAATCTCAGCATCACTAGGCCCGACCGTCAAGACTTCTATCGGCATCACGCTACCCGGCTGCAAAACTACGCGCTGAGCAATTTCAACAGCCTGTCGCCAGAGTTTGACGAACAGAATTGCATTCCAATTTTTCTGTTTGCTTCCACGCTAGGAATGCACTTGCTGTGTGATACCCTCGTCTTTCGTGATGGCCTTTTCGAGGACTTTCTGGATCGTTTTGTGCAGTACATACGGCTTCACCAAGGGATACGAACAGTCACAGCGGAGGGGCGATGGAATTTCCTACAGCAAACGGCACTTGGTCCGATCTTGAGTCTCGGCGCGCAGATTCCCCCCATGGATGTGGAGTTTGGGCCAGTGTGTAGAGAGCTATTCGAGCGTATCCAAGTTTCGGAAAGTGATGAAGCCAGGATCAAAGTGTACCATCAAACTGTCCAGGCCTTGCAAACGGTGATGACGGTAATTGATACAGGCTTGTCGTCAAATGGAGGGCTGAATGCTCTTATTGCGTGGCCGGTGCTGATTTCTCGTGAATTTGTTGACTTGGTGTCATCACGGCAAGGAGAAGCCCTTGTGATTCTGGCATATTATGGAGCTCTCATTCATGCACGTCGTGATAAGTGGATATTTACCGATGGAGGGCGGTTTTTGGTAGAGTCTGTTACCCAGTATCTAGGGCCTTCCTGGCATGAATGGCTGGAGTGGCCGCGGAAAGTTTTAACTTAGACTATATCTATCCTGAGTATATTATTTATGCCTGGTCGCCCTTCACCCCTCACTTCCATTTTCCATACACATTCATCACCTAGACGTGATATCTCTGGATCCTACGGCGTCGCGAAAGCACCTTACTCGGTCCTCCTCTGCCTCCCTCGGACTCGTCAACCATTCACCACCGAATCATTTTTAGTATATCTCCTGATCACTAGAATATCAAATTCCTCGAGGTCACATATCAGGATTGTAATCAAAGATTTAACATTCTCCTCAAACCCTCAGGTTGAGTTCACTAATATTTCAGTTACTATCATACCTCATGCTCTTCCCGGCACAGGCCGCGACAGGAAATTTTCCTCCTAAAAGTTCTGTGATCACAAATGCACTTGACCGTATTGCAGACTTACAAGGCGACACTCATCCTCCATCATACTGTACCTTCTCTGATTTTCCAGATTTTGCCTGAGCGTTTCAGCGTCCGCAATTTGGTGAACCAGGCATCATTGTAGATTCACGTGGTCTTCTAAGAGCCGCTTTCTATCATCGATCTTATCCGCCGCGTTTCCGTTCGCTCTCTCTGCCCTAACCCTGCTCTAATCAAACACCGCCCTTTCAACTGCAGCAATGGATAGTCAAGAGAGCATCACCATTGCAGGGGTCGTGACCCAGCTTAAGAGCAAGTCCAATTACCTCTCATGGATTTCGACTCTTCCCCAAGCCATGCTTTCGTTAGATTTAGACGCGGTACCATATTACTGGAAAAGAGTGTCACTGGGCTTGCAACGTATCTACGAGTTTTTCTCCGTTGCCAGTCTTGAAAAGGGCATTTACAATGCGCGATCAGATCTTTCAGTCAACCTTCTCTGCGCTTTTCATATTCTCCGTTGGTTATAATTAACAGGATCTGCTATTTATCAAGTCCCGTGCAACTGCCAAGACTGGACATTTTTACCATTTCGGGTAGAGGTCGAGCGGAGTCCTTTCTCCCATTCGGTGCAAGCAGTCCAGGCAGTCTTATCTTTGTGTTCTACTTCAAGCATTTTGCATTTCAATATTATTAACTGACTTGCAATCTCTTATTAGACCAAATCTACAGATAAAGACTGACTTGACAGAAGTCGCACTGTTAATGTAGAATAGGCGATAAGTAACGCCCGAAAAGTCGAACATCTCAAGTAGAGTCTCGATAAGAAGATAGCAACGAGATAAGGCCATACAATGTGATGGCTGTCAAAGACCATTTCGTCATACGGACAACCCGGACCTGCATTTTCTCGCCAAACACGGCAAAATAAATCAAATTACCGCTTCCAACCAAAGCGGCCATCGAATGCGTATTTCCTGTCACCCTGAATCGATGCGAGCTTCCCCGCTTCGAAAATCCCGGTCTGAGTGCCACACGATAGCTCCCAGACCAAGTTATTCGTATATCATAGGAGTACTTATTGATCTGGCTCCCTTTCATTGTTCGTGGTATATTTACGTTTGCAACAATCATTACTATTTGACGCCAGATTATCGATTCGCTGTGAACGGTACATCTAATCGGGCATTTTTATACTAGTCCAAGCCCAACGACTATTTAGCCTAGCCCCAACGCGCATGGAATAGGCAGCCATGGATGCCTTTGAGGGCCGCGAGAGCGCCTGGAGGATCGGGCTGATCCTGGTAGCTGCCACCGCGATTTATCTTGTCCTATACCGAACATCCACGAAATCTCTCTTAAACAGAGTATCCCTACGAGGCCGGAGAGACTCAACCGCCAAAACCCCACCGCGATCATTGTCCCCAGAGGAGAAGCAATCCAATAGTGCCACATCCCCTGCGAGCTACAACCATGCCCTGCCACCCCAGCGTAGGGAAGCACTCCTACAATTGCAAGGGAAAGCTATACGCTGGCGGGAAGTTGATGAGACCGAGATGCGTCAAAATGGGTTGCCCATGACAGCCGACTATAGGACCAGCCCAGGCAACTTGTACACCCCGACAGGATTCTCGGTAGACGATATCAAAGCCCTTGGGGACTTTCCCGATTATTCGACACTCAGTGGCGTCCCATTGCCCAACCCTTACCCAGAACATGATATTGAGAACGCCAAGCCGCGGCCTTATCGGCCATTCAGATGGTCTTACCATCAGACTATGTGTATGTTCAGTCCCATATATCCCATGACGAATCATCATCTAACCACCCTTCCAATGTAACTAGCACTAGCAAAACTGGAAACTGACTGGTGGATTGAGATTGAGAGCACCTACAAAAGCCGCATCGCTCAGCGTAGAGCACTCTTCGCCAAGAATGGCAAGGCAGTCCTGGATGCCCTTCCCGGCTCCGAGCTGGCCTGCAAGGAGCTCATGGAGATGGTTCTCCAATTCATCTGCGCAAGATACCCACAGCACTTTACTCTGGTTGACAAGCAAGTGCTGCAGAACCATATTCTTGGCACCGAGCATGATCTTCGGACCAAACCTCCGCTCGAGGTGCTTCTCGACAATGTTCCCGAAGACTTTGCACTTATGCTGCGGGACGATCAGACTGGATTTTACTTCCTCCGCGCCGCTGTAATCTGTTCAGCGCTTGGATGGAATGTTGGTTCGAAAATCGGGAAGCAGTTGCATCAGATTCATGAAACGATTCCAGATTACAAAGAGAAGATGCAGTTCTCAATGGACCGGTATGTCTGACCGTGTGGGTTCGGAGCATGTTGTACCGGATGGTAGCTGACATGGTGTATCTGATAGATTCTTCACGAAGATGCCGACTGAAAAGCCGATCCAGCGAGGTTCATGGGGCCTTGAAGTAGGCGAGCCTCTGTATATGCCACCAGGAGATCCCCACGCGGCTCTTCGGTTGTCGCAGGATCCAGATCTGCATCTGAAAGATTGCAGCCTGCGCGTGGACTGGCAGACTCTTCGTCGCCTACCTCTTTCAGCGTCCATTGTCTTTAATTTCAAGGCTGTTTTCACGCCTATAGTTGAGTTTCGCGACGAGCCTGCCGTACCAGCATTGGTGGCCAAGATCTTGAAGGAAGGAAAGCAGAATCTTCTGAAATACAAGGGTGTATGGCATGTCCAACATGTTGTCTTGCCCAAATTGGAGGAGTGGGTAAAGGAGCAAGAGGAGAAGGGACTTGTTCCAAGGGATTGGCCCGTTGCTACGCTGGATGAGAGTCCGTGGTTCAGAGGATGGGAGGAGAAATGGCACCGCCAGCAAGGGTTTTGAACGAGATGTCTTTGTTTCTGTTTATGTTCAGGTTTCTGAATGTTTGCATTGTAATAACCACTGTGTTTTGTAGCCTTGGAGCGGCTGAGAGTCTTGATATTCATAATGCATCCGCTTGCACACATTCCCAAATAACAACTACTGCGAGAGTAGGCTTTTTCGTAATGTGTGGTCCAAGCTCCTGTACACCTGTCGAATGATTCTACGAACAACTCTTTTGACAGGTGGAGATTACCCCGGAGACGAAACGTCCGCCCGGGGAGAGCATCAACTCGGCATGTGCTCATCGGCAGATATCGACAGCTTTAGAGCATGCCATAAAAGTGCGTATGTGCGTATATCGGCGCGAGTGATTGGGGCCCAGCCAGTTTAGTTGGCTGTATAATCGGATCGACGGATGTAGTGACGTTTCGAGAAGTAGCATTGCCGCGTCTTCCCTTCAATCATCGCCCTCATCTCGCCTACCGGAGGAGTCGTTGTCACTGCGGTTGCGATCTGCATCTTCCTCCCCATCGTTGCTATCCCGGTCGAGTGCTTCCAGCTCGTCCGCCAGGGGGCTTATCCGTTCATCCAGCATCTCCAGATCCTCCAGTTGTCGCCGCGGCGGCAACTTCCAAAGACTAGTGCCACATACACGGTCCTTGGTGAGAAGGTCATCAACAAACTGGTCGATGTAGGTAAGGGTATATGTGTCGCGAATCCGTCGCTTTATTTTCCGGTAGTCGAGCAGAAGGGGCTCTAGGGTCTTGTACACATCGACCGCATCGAAAGTGAGACGTACGTAGAATGCAGCGAGCGCTCGAAGGTATTTGAAATCACCGCGCTCCTTGACAACTCCGTTTTCTGGGTTTTCGCCCTCCTCGTCACTGCCGGGGTCGGAGAAGTTCAGGTACTCGAGGATGACGTCTCGGTCGGGGTTGAGCTGGAGAAGCTTGAAGGCGAGGCAGAGAAAAGGTGATGGTTTCTCGGAGATACCATAGGTACCACCAATAGAGCTCAGTTCAACGGCGCGATCGCACAGGGTGGCTGCGTTCAAACCGAAGCACTGCTCCTTCCAATAGTAGGAGTCCGTGATGCGATCACGTACAGCCTTCTCAAAAAGAGTAACCGGGTTCACACCACGCACGAGGGGGCCGCTGTAGCCCCGATTGTCCAGGAATGAGCTGGCATCAGCACGATGAGAGGCCATGGTGAAGGTCGTGCCGTTGCAGGTGTGGAGCCTCGCGAAAGGGAAGTTTGAAAAGCCCGGGCGCCAAGACTTCCACGTCCCAAGACCGCCTTATCGATAGTCGCGCGGCCAACCCCGTAAACAATCCTGATGTCATGCAACACTACGGCTGACTCTGTGAAATCGACAAAAGGACGGGAATGCCAGGGCGCCATGCATGGTTGACGTTTTAGTTCCATCCACTCCTTCCATTGTTCTATGTCGCCTGCCTTCCCGCGACAATGGTTCTCCTCACGTCGTCCACGGTCTCTGCTATCGTGTCGATGGGAGTAGTTTGCATTTTTACTTTGTTATTATTCGTTTCGGGCTACGTGTTACAACAAAACTCAGTGAAGAACATTCAGCATGCTTTGCGCAAGCCCCCTGATGGCCCCCCCATTGTAGGGCGCGGATCCCCCGGATCTACATTCCAAAAGCCTGCACACAAACGCGGTCTGTCAGATTCAGATTCTGGGTTAGCGGCCGATCAAAAAACTCTACAAGGGAGTCCAGATCGTCAATCGGGCTCAAGAGGAAACTATGCATATCTTCAGCTTTTGTCAAGGCCGGACCCATCCGATATCTGCTCTGCTATCCTCCTCTTCAAACAACTCGCAACAAACGGCTCAGTGATCCAGGATCGCCTGTTTATGTATCCCGAAGAATGGGATCGCATGTCTGCAAAGAGGCTTGGAAAGTCTGCTTCACTAGCATTGTCTATTCTACGCGTTGCTAGTATCAAGTACGGCATCTGGTTGCTACCCATCGACGTAAGTGCAGCAATACGTGCTGGATACACAATGTCCAACACCAAACTTCTGCGTTTGGGACAAATCCAGTTTATGCAGTATGACAGCGTGTTGTATCTGCAGTCACCCGGGTTGGTTTTGGACACCGAGAAGCTTGATGAGGTGTTATTGTCACGACCACTTCCCCTCTTACACGACTGGAACCGCCCAGAGTCGTACAATAACGAAGCATGGACTCCAATGTCTCTTCGCCCAGACCGCGACGACGACTTGCCTCCTGTATACTTGATTACGGTTAACAATGTCGACGGCGGACGCGTCCAGACTCGCACGCATGTCCCCAATGTTGACCTTCCTGGATTTGGCAACCTCGTGACCAGCCCCGCGGATTTTGATAGGCTGGGTGAGCAACCGGGATACGTATATTTTGAGAATGATCGTGATGGACGGGTCAAATGGACAGGGAACCCGCTTTTTGGAGCCTGGCGATCACAACAGCATGAAGTCTGTGAAGGACTAGACTTTGACGACGATTTCCTTTACGAGCAATGATTTTTTTTGGACTATTTGGACTATTTGGACTGGAAGCATGCATGGATTACCTTGTAAATGTGCGGGGTCGGTCTGGATTATGGCGTTGGGTTTATGGATTCTGTTTTTCTTTGGAGATATCCTTTAGGTCTATACCATCTCATGCAAATTTGTCATTTCATGGAATGAAACTCGTTTTATGTGTGTTTGAAGCTAGCCGTGGCAGCCAACACGAGATGAGAATAATACATTACTCGGGTTCTCAATCATACAAGCCGTAGATGACGACGAGATCATATAACGGAGGCGTCAGGATATCCAGCTGGTCCAAATCACTGGGGAACACTGATCTCATAGCCCAGGAGCACCTCGGTGGTGTTGCCCTCCCAGCCGCGGTTCCCGCTGGTGGAGATCATGTAGCGACAGGCATTGTCCACGTAGAGTTGGGATATAGTTCCGGTGCGATGGCCCGGAATGATAAGGAATGGCACGGCCGAGTGCCGAGAAGAGTGCTCGTGCTTTAGGTCGTACAGACGCAGGATATCGTGGGAAGCACTGGAGGGAATTAGAAACATCACCTTTCATGTGATAGAGATAGAGCTTACCAGACGAGATGGCGGCCATTAGGCATCGCCTTGAGGGCTGTGACCGGCCCGCTTCCCTGGGGAAACTTGAATGTGCGACTAGCTTCCCTAAGACCTTTGTGAAGACTGTATTCCTCTACGGTGCCGTTTCTTCGTCCCGCATAGATGTAGTTTCCATCCGGGGACCAGCAAGCATTCATACACCATGGCGGAACGTTGCGAGGGGTCATCCGAGCGACTGGATTGGGCTGTCGTCGGTCCCATACCCGAATTGTACCGTCAATGGATGCAGCTAAGAACGTGGTGTCTGGTCCCACCGTCTGTTCCGTCTGCATAGTCTGGGAAAGATCCTGGCCCAATGAAGATGTCTCCAAGCCATCTGCCTTGGGAAGGCCATTTACCGCCGACTCGGACGTGCCATGGAGGATATCGTCGTTAGTCACTTTATGGTTCGCATGGAAGGAATCGGCGTTTTCGTTTATCCCCCCGGCGCGGCTGGTGGTAGTGGCGCGGAATCGACCTGCGGCATATCGGTATCGATTTCGCCGGGGGCATCGGCATCGGTGAGAACACCATTTGCAAGTGCACGGCCAAATTCGTCATCTTCATCAACCCCAAAGACACCCGCGGACGGTTCACCGCCATCTGCGGCCCCTCCGTCTGCGTCTCCGAATAGTGAATCCGCGCCACCAAACAATGAGTCTGTCGGGGAACCCGCCTGCGGGTTCTCCGTAGCGCCTGCATCTCCTGCATTCTCGGTGGTGTCCATGGCGTTTGAATGGTCTGTACCGCTCGCTTCATAGTTTGAGGAGTAGGTACCGTTCGGCTGCGAGAAATCAATGGTATCTTGAGGAACAGCCAGGGTCGATTCTGGCCGAATTTGTACTGTCGAGATCTGACTAGCATTTCCTCCGAATGCGCGTCGGGCCTGCCCGGTATTTAAGTCCCAATCAATGACCCGCTTATCCCAGCTCCCGGATAAAAGAGACTGTTCGTCCGATGTAAGATTCAATGATGAGACTGCCGAGGTATGTTGCCGTAATTGCACAATCTCCTTGCCTTCATCGTGGCGGAGTGTCTGCAGTCGAATAGCCCCCGATTCCAACCCGGAAAGCAGCCACAGGCCTTCGCTCTGGCATGCCAAAGAGTAGACCGGCGATAGATGGTTCCCATCCATATTTTCCCAGTATGTCATGTAGACTCCGGCTTTCACCACGCTATCCACGAAGGGGTGCCGCTGCGCAACAGTTAACATGAGCTTACTGTTGATCGAATCCGCCCAATTGAATTTGCGAATATATCCATCCGAGCCCCCACTAAATACCCAGCGCATGTCTGCTGTAGCGGTGACCGCGTTGATGGATGTACTATGGGGCGCGGCAGTGGTAGGGACGATGTCGTAGGTTTTGGCCGTGAGGCACTCGGGGCGAACACTTGGATGGTAGATGGAGAAGGATTCGAGCATGGAGTTGCCTGTATTCCCAGGGGACCTCATGTTGATTGTCTCTTGATTTTGTTGGGAGGCCATGCCCGCTCCTTCTGAAGCCTGGCTTGCGTTCGATGGGCTGTCTGGATCCTGGTCCTGGTCCTGGTCCTGATCTTGGTCGGCATCGGCATCGACGTCCGGCTCGTTGTCTCCCTCCCCATCGTCCACGTTGCGCATTGCATCGTCCATCTCATTGTCGGAGCTGCCATCCTGGGAGCCTAAACAAAGAAGCACATCAGCCGCTAGCTCGTTTGCGGGGAAGGGACGCTTGCAATGAAGGTGTGACTTACCCGCCAGGTCGCGGTCCTCATCCTCCTCAAGCGACGTCATGACTCTGGGGCACAGGGAAAGGATCCAGTAATGAGTTCCTCAGTGCCGATAAATTCTATGGAAAGGTAATTGAGAAGAGTTCAGTACCCTCGCGCGGAGAGAGCTTCTAGGCGGGCCCTGGCTAGAGTCGCGCAATATGGGGCTTTCGGTCGCAGCCTTGGCTGTTAGTTGTGTCGAAGCCTTGTTGAAACAGGTTTCTATCCACAACAGGCAGCAGGCAATCAATAGCTCAAAGCTGGTGAATGTCGCGAGGGAGGGATGAATGCGAAGCCCGCGGACGGCACCGCGCTCGGACAAGTCCAGCACTCTTCGGACGGCTCTGTGCTGACCAATCAGCGCACGATTTCATAGATCGAAGGGCCCACCACTAACAGGCTGCCTGGAAAAAAGACGAATATACGCATGACGGGGCCTACGGATACTCTGGAGAATGAACAAATATTCAACTCTATCGATGCTTGAGTTAGTCTAAGATATCGCTCATTTTCCATGAAAAAATTGAGACTGAACCCGGCAAGTTCCTGCTTGGGGGGCTACTTCCTTTGATACCCACTAACACCGTTGATGTACGAGAGGCTTCTAGAAGCAAGCCCCAGGCTGGCAGTCCCAATGAATCCCGCGAATACATTAGGAGCACCTAAGTATGCTCCGACAAGGGCAGTTTCCATACTGTTCTGCACGATCCGCGTGCCTTCCCCTCCTCGCTAACTTCTTCTTGCTCATCTCCCCGTCCTCTACCGGCCTTCTCCATCACTCTCTGACATCATCAAAATCACCCAAACCAAGGCAAAAGGGTCCGACACTTTACGAAGCGATTCGTAAATCGAAGGTACAGTGAGAGCGACAGAGCGTGCCGCAGAAAGTACCAGAGATCAACCTCCAAGTTACCGTTTCCACTGGCCACTTATCCAGTAGGTTGAACGGGGCACACATACCTGTATAGGTCACATCAAAAATAACTAATGTGCACGAGGTGTTTGCTTTCTCTTATCATTGCTCTTACGGAGTTTCTATCAAATACTATGTATTATCGAGAGGTTGAGAGCTTACGCTGGGTTAGCGAAATTGATCAATTTGTCAGAATGGAAGCTGCCTTTGCTGCATGCATGTCGTAAAATGATATATTCGTATTAGATATGTGCAAGTCTCAAAACGCAAGGGCGCTCATAAGATTAAAGCATGGACATGTAATGCTCCAAACTTTGTCCAAGGACGTTAATGAAAGGCCACTGGGTATTCCGCTTGAACAATCTTGCCCACAACCTGAGAACAGCCATTCCCAATGCCGCAGGCTCAAGATTTGGCGGTACTTCAGATTCGTCCTCCAGGTCGATTGAGGAGTACGCTTCTTCGACAATGCATTGCGTCCAACGGAGGATACGACTTTCATTTTCTGCCAAAGACCTTCGTCAGAATAAAAATTGCGAGAACTGACTGGGAGGGCACTAACCACTTAGCGCCTGATCTGGCGCCGCCTCCGCAAGCGTGAAAAGCCACTTGCTAAGCAGCACAGCACATTCAAGACTTGCCAGCGAATGCCTCACGCTCCAGAAGAAAGCTTGACTCCGAGCAATATGGTCGATGCCAAGACGAACGGGAATACTGAGTGCATGAGCAGAGTAAATGAGAGCCGGGATGAGGCGGTAGCTTCGCTCCGGTTTCGGAGAGCGACACAGCGCAGAGGCTATGATTGCCGGCTCACGAGTTTCGAGACGGCGATATGGTCCAAGATTCAGCGATAGGCGTACGTAGGCGAGTCCGAGGAGGGAGCTTGACGTGAATGGGATTGGACCGTTGACGTTGTGGGGGTCGAGGCTTGATTCCGGCGCTTGTTGCCAGACAGAGGTCCAGGAGCGAAGGGCTCGTCTATGAACATGGTAAGACAATGAAATCATAAATGGAAGGATTGGTGGGGTGTATGCCGTAACGATCTGATACGACAGTCGTAAACTTACTCGATTTTATTCAATTCCTCCGTCGGCAGACTGGTTATATGGTTTCCGTTTGGTAGTGAGAGTTCGCTGACGATGTGGATTCGCTGTAGTAGGCCATGAAGAAGCATATAGTTACCCAGTGGAGCTGGAATTGGTTCCAACGGCACAGCTGACCGTGACTTCTGTAGCAAAAGAGTCAAGGCATCCTGGAAAAATAGTTGCTGAGGCCCACGGTCTCGTTGAGCGGCCTCCCATTCGGCAGCAGTATTTGCCGTCCATTCCTTTGATGAACAAGGTAGACGCATGTGTATTTCGCTGCTCCGAAGTGATGGGTAGATATTATATGCAACGCTGTGTATATGGATGAAGCAAAACGAGATGAGTTTTGTGCGCCGCACAGACTCTTGATCTGCCCATTCATACCAGTCTTGTGTAACGCGGGGGTCGATATATGGCTCTGTTAGCCCGGCGTCACGGATGTGCTGAACTAGTTGAGACTGGAGCTGGAAGGCCTCCTGGACGAGTCCAGCTCGCTCCCAGGTGGCGTAACTCATGAGTACAAGGAGGCAACGAATCACTTCCATTTGCCTTGAGGTACTAATCACTGCTCCGCCTGAAGCTTGATTGTCATCGGAATATTGAGAGACACCTAGGGGTGCCGAATAGCCTGCCATGCGAGACTCCCTGGACATTCTCTCGTATAGAACAGCTTTTGAAACATGAAAAATTCTTTCGGCGTTTCGATGCTCGAATCGATACTGAGCACCAATTGTCATTATTGCCAAAATAAGTTCTGGAGAACATTCATTGAAGCGAAATGTTGGGATATGTATGAATGGAATGTGTGGGTGAAAGCCTTCAAAGTAGGATGTGAGATATCGGGTCAAGGTATGGCGGGATGGAAGAGTAAAATCTGGGATAACATTGCGAAAGTCTTCGAGAGCTGCTGCAAGTCGGAAGCGTTGGTCCTCCGACACATTGAATCGGGAAGACTTGGTAGCCTGCGGCGGTTCTAGATCGTGTTAGTCTCTTCGGGAAAATACGCACTGTCAAGTAACACATACCCGAGTCAGAAAGAGTGCATAGGCTCTGATCACCCCTTGGGACGGATGGTAGCCACGATCGGAAGGGAGAGTCTCCTCGCGTCTCTTCCCTCAAGCTACGCCGAGGCCTTGATTGCTCTTGTGATGATTGCGCAGGCTTCTGGACCTCTTCAAGACTGAGATCGGGCTGCATCTGATTTGTTTCTCCATCGCTTGGGAGCCACTCCGCTGGCAACCCGATTGAGTCTAAGAAGTGTGTAAATTCTTGGAAGTGGTTCAGATCTTCAGGCAAATAGGGCATTGCTAAGTGACCGTTAGTCGTGATGCCCAATCCAATACATCAGCGTACCTACAAGTTGCTTGATAATCGCCTGGGATGAGCAATTGCGCAGCCTGAAGCATAGCAGGATCATGCATCGCCGGATGCTCCCCCTGGATTGGATTGGGATTAGGGGCTCCTGCAGCCATGATACTATCGGTCTGGTTCTGTGCTAAGTACGATGCGTGTTCAGTTTGCGCTCCAGTCCACTGATGTACAGCAGATGGCCCCGGTATTGCCGCTACGGAACGGGCCGATGCATCATACTGCGGTGGGATGGCTGCAGGTACCGAGCGAGGGGCCGCTTGGAGAGCAGGCTGCACCATTGAAGCCGGTTGCAGATCGGGGGAGGCGAGCCCATCCTGGTGGGAAATGCGCGTATGACGCTTCAAAAGATCGCGTCTAGTAAAGGCCGCCCCACAGACGCAGATGAACGGTTTCTCCTTGGTATCTAGTGTATGTGATCAGCCATGCTTCTCCATTGCGACTCGCTGTGACCCCACGGGCGGCTTACGGGTTCGCACATGGCGCTCCAAATGCTCTGTACGACGAAAGGCCCGGCCGCAATGGATACAGATGCGCGCTTTCGCACCTCGCCCTAATTTCTGGGGCGATGGAGATGGCATCAGTGACTCCGAGTCCTTGGAGAACGAGGAAAAAGTGGACTTTGGGGGAGGGGAGAAGAGCAATTTCGGAGACGGGACGATTACTCCAACGGCCAAACGGGGACTCCAACGGCCCCGCTTTTAAGGTTATTAGTCAGCTGCTTTATCGCTTACGACATCCAGCAGACTCCACACTTTATCATGGTTAGCAGAGACCAGAAAGAGCAAAAATTGATATCACGTTACAACCATTATTAGGTGAACTCATTCATGTCGACTTCGATTGCCAAGACGCTCTTCCCTGGTGTGGCCGTGGTGACCGGGGCTGGTGGAACCGGTTTGTACTTCTGACAGCCGAGCAACTACATCGGCATATTTCACTGACACGGTTCACTCGGATAGGAATTGGTGCTGCTGTTGCGAGGGCTTTTGCCGCCGCAGGATGCGAGCGCATAGCAATTACAGATTTGAATGAAGTTACCTTGGAGCAGACAAAACAAGCTGTCGCCGCAGCTCATCCCAACGTGCGGTTACTGGTCCATCCCGGAAACGTGGCCGACGATCAATTCGCGGATTCTTTCATCGACAAAGTCGTGCAATACTTCGGTCGCGTTGACTATGCCGTTAACTGTGCTGGTGTCCTCGGTCAGCCTTTGCGGTCGGCGGAAACCAGCGTCGCAGAATTCGATCGCGTGAACAATATCAATTACCGAGGCTGCTGGCTGTCCTCTCGAGCACAGCTCAAGCAGATGGTTAGACAGGATGCTCTACCTAGCCATGATTCGAGTCGTTCTCCGCAACGTGGTGCGATAGTAAATGTTGCCAGTCAGTTGGGGATTGTGAGTCGGCCCAGCGCACGTAAGTATTGCCCTCTCTCTCTATATATGTGCATGGGAGATCGAGAGTCTTACCTTTCTTAATTCAGCGGCATACTGTGCTTCAAAGTCTGCAGTTATCGGCATGACTCGTTCAGATGCAATTGACTACTCCAAAGACGGCATCAGAGTGAACTGCGTATGCCCCGGTGTCATTGAAACCCCAATGACTATGGGCAACACTGAAATTCGGGAAGCTATCACTCCCGCGATAGAGATAGCTCCTATGAAGAGAATGGGAAAGCCAGAGGAGGTAGCTGATGCAGTATTATTTCTTTGTTCTACGAAGGCGTCTTTTGTACAGGGCCATGCTATGGTGGTTGACGGTGGATATATCACAGTGTAAATACCTGCCATGAAAACAGCATATGAATACGACATATCTATCTTTCGTGACATCGTTCACCGGAGTGAATTAATTTACTTGACGGAATTTGCTACAGGAATATGTAGCATTAGGCGAAATGGCGCTGCTCCAAACAGCTGCAAAGACAGTTGGAGAGGTACCGACTGGAAGGAATCTAAGAGAAGAGTTGAAGATTTGCAAAGAAAGGACTGCTAGTCTAGCTAGCTATTCGTTTCAATTCAGTTCAGTAGAACAGTGCATTTTCTTCCAATCAAAGTGGCTCTCCCATGCATGCGCTGCCCTCAAGATCTTCTCTTCTTGCCACAGGCCTCCAACGACTTGCATACCGACGGGAAGCATGACCCCCTCGTCCTCTTTCGCCGGAGCAAATCCAATTGGGATGGATATCGCCGGATGGCCAGTCACATTGAAGACAGCAGTGTTGATTGTCAACCCCATGCTCGGTTTAAGTGACTCCAAGGGGAGACCCCGTTTCCCGTTCTTAGGGGCGACAACAGGGGTGGTTGGCATCACCAGCACATCGTATTTCTCAAAGAGTGTCTGGTACTTATCACTCAACTGGCGTCCAATATTAACCGTCTTTCCATATAGATCTGGGAAGCGGGACATCAGATAGAGACCGTTGATGATAACGTTCTTCGTCGAGGGGAAAGCTCGTTGAAACCCTTCGTTGGTCCAAGGGAGTCTCGCACGTTCCATCTCGCTCATGTAGAGACCTCTTCGCCCAGTGTTTTGTCCCAACAGAGTCTGTGCACCGGCAATTCGTTGCTGAATGGTCCAGATGGCTGGCCCATGAAGATGATCTGGAAGCGACACTTCCTCTATTGTTGCGCCGAGGTCTTCGAATTTCTTGGCTGCCGTCAAAACCGCATGCCTGACACTGGAGCTAACAGCGTTATGCTCAAATCCCTCCTTCAATAAACCAATCTTAACACCTTCAAGTCTTCGGGAGCTTTGGCTGAGATTTAATGCAAAACTAGTCGAGCCCGGCTTGGCGCTTCCCAGTGAGCGATCATCGATGCCATCATAGCCACTGATTACATCGAGACAGGCTGCGATCTCAAATGTACTCCTGGCTAGTGGCCCTGCATGGTCGTTTACAGCATCGCCGCTGCTGATGCCCGTGAAGGGTACCCGGCCATAGGTTGGCTTGAGGCCGACACCTGGACTTCGTTAGAAAATATAGACTTGAAAGAAGCGAGGGTATGTGAATAAGCTTACATCCACATAGAGACGCCGGAACCCGAATACTTCCACCCTGGTCGCCTCCGATGGTGATATCTACCAGGCCCGCCGAAACTAGAGCTGCGCCGCCTGAGGTACTTCCGCCCGCAGAATATCCAGTAGCATGGGGGTTTTCCACTGTACCCTGGGCACTGGTATATGATGAAGTTGAATGACAGTAATTTTCGCAAGTCGATGTCCCATGAATGTCGGCTCCAGCTTCTAACAGCCGTGTCACCACCGTCGCATCTGTACTCGGTGTCCAAGACGGAATAATATCGCTGCCCAATAGCTGTGGCACACCTGCTACCGCGATCACATCTTTAAGACTGACGGACTTTCCGGCGAGGACGCCCCCTCTTTGATTTCCTCGGATGAGAAACTTGTGTGCCCAAGCTTGTCCAAACACTTGCTCCTCTTTGCTGGGACGGCGCACATTTTCACGGGGATACTTGGTTTGATCGGGTGCTGGTTGATAGTCTGGAAGGGCGGCCACACCCTCTGCGCAGTCATGGATTGCTGCTAGAAGTGTGTGGAAGTCGCTTGACTCCGCAGGGTCTATCCTTAGCCCAAGGGGCTCGATGACTGCCTCGGCATCCCCTGGCTTGACCGGGTTATTCCTACGGGGAGACTCATCAGTAAACCTGTATAGTTACCAAGCCCAGTGGGAAAGCTGTGGATGCGCCACTTACGCTGAAATACTTGTGAAAAGGACCGACATGGTGTTATCTGAGACTGTGGCCTGCCACACGCACAGCAAGGGGTTGTGAAGTTTTTAGGAGAGAGTGACCTGCCACATTCTTTTCTAGTTCATCGGCTTGCTCCGAGACTGTCTCCTCTCTTTGGAGACTGTCGGCAAACAATGACCCGCATCTAATGCGACTGGCTCCATGGCAAAGAAACCCGTGCTTTCTCTGACCCCAAATCGACTCCAAGATCGCAGGCCCACCCAGGGTCTTGTGTTATCCGATAACGGGGGTGATAAGGTTCAAGATCGGACAAAGAAGGCACGAGAAGATATGGATAATATAGCTGGTATGACCAGTTTTGTGGGATAATCGTGTTTGCGCTTGCGACCGGTGATCATATCTCGGCGTTTGCGCGACGACCCCGACGGCTCCGAAAAGGAGGGGTCTATGGACTATCGCCTTCCCCGCATGTGTTTGACCCGTACAAAAGGGACCGGATGAATCTTACTAGCTTTCAACGCCGCAATTGCTAAGCATTTACTTTACTAAATGGGCCCAAAGAGAGTTCTCATCACGTATGGAGTCGACGTTGATGCTGTCGCCGGATGGCTCGGTTCCTACGGCGGCGAAGACTCGACGAATGATATTAGCCGAGGTAAGTCAATTCAACCGGGTTGCTGATACTAGACTAAGTTGAGATAGGGATGTGGGCAGGTACAGTTGGAACACGACGCCTTCTGAGGCTCTTCGACAAGTATAACATCAAAACGACATGGTTCATCCCCGGCCACTCGCTGGAGACCTTCCCGGAGGACATGGCGGCGGTCCGCGACGCAGGCCACGAAATTGGATTACATGGCTATTCGCACGAGAACCCAACGGACATGAGCATTGAGCAGCAACGAGATGTGCTCGACAAGACATATCGCATGTTGACCGAGTTCGCAGGCAAACCGCCTCGTGGAAGTGTTGCCCCCTGGTGGGAAACTAGCCAGGAAGGCGCACAGCTCCTGTTGGATTATGGCATCGAGTACGATCACAGCATGAGCCATGAGGACTGCCAGGCATACTATCTTCGAACAGGCGACCGCTGGACCAAGATTGACTATAGTAAGAAGGCTGAAACTTGGATGAAGCCGCTGGAACATGGCCCTCAAACAGGCCTCGTCGAGATTCCTTCCAACTGGTATATCGACGACCTGCCTCCGATGATGTTTATTAAAAACGCTCCAAACAGTCATGGCTTTGTCAATGCACGTGACGTGGAAGATATCTGGCGCGATCACTTTGATTATTTCTACCGCGAGTACGACGAGTTTATCTTTCCGATTACGATCCATCCCGATGTTTCCGGGAGACCACATGTGCTTTTGATGCACGAGCGGTGAGTTATGGCCAATTTGTGACCAATTTCTAGGGGATGCAAGGATACTAATCGTCATAGACTCATTGAACATTTCCAGAAACACGAAGGCGTGGAGTTTGTGACCATGGAGCAAGTGTGCGACGAGTTCAAAAAGAAGAATCCTGTTCCACCAGGAGCGCTGATGCCTGCCCCGGTCGGAGCAATGCTCAAGAACTGAATGGAACTTAATTCCTCTTTTCTGGGTTGGGCAGTTACTGCAGAACTGTTTTTCAAGAATATCATTATCTAATACATCTTATCTTCGTCTCCAATAACCAGATAGTTACACGCGTAGTTATCCCCGCAGCTGTCTCCAACGCGCCCTACTCCAACTCTGCATGCCGCATTCCGCGAAAATCAGTTACGTTCGGTCAATCCGCCACCATCTTTCTTATCTCCCCTCTATCGCAAGGTGCATCTGCGTCTCCCAGCCTCCCCTTATTGGCGCAAGCCAAACTACCCCAACAACTAACCGTATTCAGCCATTCCACCGACTCCTACCCCAACGCCAACTATGCACGCCGGAGCTCGACATACCCCAGCCATCCCGTCAGCCATCCCGTCAGCCCGCTTGAACCCCTGTTATCAGACAACTTGAATTCGTGGGGAACGCGAAGTGGAGTAGAACCCACCTGTGACCGGCCTCATTATCACACTATAGCGGCCCCAGTACCCCAGACTCTTTGTTCTGCATCCGCGAATAAGGAAACTGACCATGTTCTGCCGGGAAGAAACCGGTTCGGTGAGATAAGTTCCGGCGTCGCAGGTGTTCTTCCTATATATTCCTTGCGTTAAGTTCTAGAATCTGTTTGATGCTTCCATTTCTCAAGTCCTGGTGTTCTACTGCTGGTTGGCTATCAACCCGCCCTTCGCTATGTCGACCTCGCCCGATGACATCAAGGAGGCCCCTCCTGGCTACACCAATGAAGCCCCTACTCCTGAGACTGAGAAGGCTGAGCTTGAAGATCGCTACGAGGTCTTCAAGAGAGGTGAGGGCCAAGTCGATTTTCGTACCGTGAGCTGGATCCGAGCAGGAATCATCTTCTTGAAGAGTCAGTCATTGTTCTCGACCTGTCTAGCCTCGAACCCCCATTGAACTGACTCTGATATTGATGTAGTCATTTTCGCGACCGGCGTGCTCTCTATTCCATCGCTGATGTACGAGCTCGGCGCCTTCCCCGGCGCTGTCAACGTCATCGGATGGACTCTCCTCAACACTTACTGCGCCATTGTGCAGGGCAACTTTCGCAACCGCTATCCCGGCTGCCATTCCATCGCCGATATGGCTCAGGTGGTTGGTGGTCCAATAGTCAAAGAGCTGGTCGGATTCCTTTTCACAGTCAGTTACGTGATTGTGGCTGCATCCGGCATTATCGGCGTGTCGACTGCCTTCAATGCGCTCTCGCTGCACTCTATCTGCACTGTCTGGTTCAGCTTCATCGCGACTATCATCATAGCTGGATGCGCCAGTGTGCGCAAATTCTCGCACATTGGCTGGTTAACCTGGGTTGGCTTTGCCAGTGTGTATATTGCTGTCTTTATTATTGTGTATGTTCTTCCCCTCTTCCTCGTCCGTGCATATATCTATATATGACTAACCTGGCCAGGATTGGTGTTACAACGAGAGATCGCCCTGCTGCGGCACCACAGACAGGCGATTATGATTTTGGGTACCAGGTGATTGGCCACCCTAGCTTTACGACTGGGATTAGTGCCGCAGCGACGATTTTTGTATCGAGCGCCGCGACCTCGGCATTCTTGCCCGTCATTTCGGAAATGCGCAAGCCCAAGGACTACCCAAAAGCCGTCTATCTCAGCATGAGTCTGGTGACTGCATCGTACTTGACATTCAGCCTTGTGATCTATGCTTGGTGCGGGAAATGGATCGCGTCACCCTCTCTCGGCAGCGCAGGAACTACTGTGAAACGCATCGCATATGGGATCGCACTACCGGGTCTGATCATCAGTGGCTGTCTATATGTGCATGTGGCGGCCAAGTACTTGTTCGTACGGATCCTGCGTAACTCGCGTCATTTGCAGGCGAACACGGTGGTGCATTGGGGTACGTGGCTGAGCTGCACAATTGGCATGTCTGCCATATCCTTCGTCTTGGCATGCGCGATTCCGATATTTAACTATGTGCTGGCTCTTGTGGGTGCATTGTGTTTTGCACCCCTGGCTATCAGTCTCCCGGGGTGGTTATGGCTCTATAGCCATGGGGAGTATTTGAAGGGCAATATCTTGCGGAAGGCAATGTATGCAGTACATGTCCTTCTCGTCTTATTAGGGCTATTTATGGCCGTGGGAGGTACCTACGGGGTCATTGTCCAGATCAACCAGGCGTATGCCGATGGGCAAATATCGTCGGCATTTTCATGCGCCGACAACAGTGGATCGACTTAATATGCGTGATTGTATAAAAGTGTAATCGGATTGAGCCGAATATTAATATCAGGTTTTCGGAGCGATTCATGAGAGTTATACTTCGGATCGGTATACAGTCCCAAGCCGGTACATATCGACAATCACCGCCACGGCTTCTGGAACAGCTCTATTGATCTGTGGCTGTTTAATTGACTATCGCGGAGTGTACACCTTCCGCTGACTACGCCCCAGGCTAGCTACCAGGAGATTAGCGTACTCCTAAAGTCCGGCTGACCCAAGCCAAGCCCGCCCGGGCCCGCCTTCAGTGCCGCCGAATCCGATCAGTGTTGCGTCCTTATCTTTTCTTCGTTCTGCTCCTCTTTTTCTATTTCATCCAGCCAACTCTCATCCTTTGATCCCATCTCATCTTCTGTTCACCTCGAGGGCTATCCTCTTTACTTCGAACTCCCACCCCCTTCCACCGCATCGCCCCGTGATGTGATGTGACACCGCCCGACCGCTTATCAGGCCGCGTTATCAGTGCAAACAACCCCCTCACGGCCGTACTCGTACCGCAACACAATATGCTCCTCGCCAAGCTGTCCCTGGCCCTGACCTTTGCCAGCCTCGCCACCGCAGCTGCCATCCCAATGGCGCCCGGGGTCCTTCAGAAAATCGAGCCCAAAGAGGCCGCAGAGTGGTTGTCACCTCGGGACGCGTTATGGGCGCCGGCCGCCCGATCAGCCTCTTCGGACGAAGACGGCCGCCTGAATAAACGGATGCCCTACTATTTCCCCGAGACCGTGCCTGACGCCGACGAAATCGCCGACCGGTTGACCGCGATGCGCGAAGCTGGCCTCGTTACCAGCGAGCAGCGTGACCAGTACCATAACTCAATCGGCACTCCGGATGCAGGGATCGACACTCGTGCACGGACAATGCCCAATCGGGACTTGATGTCCGAATTAGACCGTTTGGAAGCAGCAGAGTCCGTCTGGGAAATGCTGCCCTCTCTACTGCCGCCGATGAGGTTCTTTGTGGTCGCTAGCATGACCATCGCCATCTTCACCGTGATCAGGGGCTGCCTACGCGCGCGCCACTGAAACAGGTTGCGCTAATTTGCACGGTCGCAATTTTGGTTGTTCGTTTTGCGATCCGCCCCGCCCAATTTTTGGCCCGGCATCTTTTATGCACCTCCCGACCCCCTACCCACTCCTTATGCCGGGCTATTCGCCCCCTCCCCGCCCACCCGCCGCGCTAGCTTCGGGTACTCGCTCTCCGAGCTCGACTCAGCACCCTTAGCCACCACACGTGCATGAGGTGCCACGGGATCGAGAGCTCAACCCCAGAACACGAGGCAGGGTCCCACAACAGCTATGGCTGCTGTCGAGGAACTCGGTTTCCATCCGAATCTGCGGATCTACCGACCGACATTTCTTGTTGGTCCTCGTCGGGCACTGTCCCACTTGAGGACCTACACTCGGGTCGCACAGCTCGCTATAGGCAGCAACGCGATCGTACGGCCCGAGTCCTCGTGCCAACAGCTGGAAACCGGCCAATCCTTCGAAGATATCCCGGCGAACTCAAATACGAGCGTGGCTGAAAACCGTCATGCACTCCAAACCTTTCCAATGCTACTACAACGCCACCGGTCGGCAAGTCTCCGGTTTGACTTGCGAAGCTTACGGGGAAAGCACAGTGATAAATTGTATATAACGAACCGGAACGATATATGGCATGGAATGATATAAGATATACGGGGAATTACCCTGGAACATATCTAACAATAAAGCTCACTACATAAGAGTAGAAATGCACACACACATTGAAGGAAATTCGATACCCAGATACACTCATTCTACGTAATCAGGGGCGCAGACTCAACTAGCCAAGCTTATCGCCGCGCTAAACGACGCACAGCTACAATCTACAAAGATAAGCCGAAGGCGAAACCCAATCAATTCCTGTTTGTCTATTCACGCTAGAGACACCTAAAATGCCTGTAGCACTCACTCTACCAAGCCCAAGCTCAACAGAAGCGGGACGGCAGGAAGCGGTGGATTACAAAGCATGATCAAAATAAAGATGATGGACAAGAAACGGACGGAGGGAATGGGGGAAGAGGAAGAATGATTCACAGGGAAAAAAAATACATTGCCCCTGACGCCACGAACAATGAAAATGGTCAAATAAGTATAATGAATTGAACAAAGAGCCACCAAGACAGAAAAGAAAGTGGAAGGGCGCAAGAGAAAAGTTACATGAAAGTCTTTTTTTTTGCAGACCACGCTCGAAAGAGCGGGCAGAGGGACGGTAGTATGGACAGGAGGGAATTTAGGGGCTAAGGATGAAATATGTACCATGGGGAGGGATGGTTATGGGAAGATGACGGTGCCCGTTCAGGAATCATCGACTAGCCCCTTCTGAGACCAGGCGCGCTTCGCAACGTCCAGAAGGACCTCCATGTGCCCGCTGTTTTGACACATGCTGCGGAACAGGCCATCTTCCTTGTTGATCAGGGTCCAGGGGTGGTCGAACTCGATGACACGGCCCTGGTCGAGCATCAGGACCTTGTCGTAATCTATGATAGTTTGCAGGCGATGCGCGATCGTGATGATCGTGCTGTCGCGGAGCTCGCGCAGGGTTTCCTGGATCTTGGTGTCGGTGGCGTAATCGATTGAGGCGGTGGCTTCGTCCATCATCAGAACGCGGGGCTTCTTGAGGAGCGCGCGTGCGAGGCATAGAAGCTGCCGTTGACCTTGTGACAAGTTGGAGCCGGACTCGGACACGAGGCTGTCCAGATTATGGAAGATATTCTTGTTGTCGGCGACGGAGACCGTACTGCCGTCCATGCCGTTGGCTTCGCCGGCGGCAAGTGTGCTCGAGGTCATCGGGGTTGTAGCGCCGGAGGTATTGGAGCCGATCAGATGCACGCGACGGAGGGCTGTGAATATCTCCTCGTCACTGAATAGGCTGAATGGATCGAGGTTGCTGCGGATGGTGCCGGTGAACAGGGTGGGGTCTTGGGGCACGATGGTGATGGCTTCGCGCAGATCCCGAAGTCCGATGGAGCCAATGTTGACGCCATCGATCAGGATCTGACCCTTCTCGGCTTCCAGGCCGCGGAAGAGAGCCAAAGCGAGGGAACTCTTGCCAGCACCAGTGCGACCCACAATGCCGACCTTCTCACCGGGCTTCACGGAGAAAGAAACCTCCTTCAGTACGGGTTCAAGATCGGGACGGTAGCGAGTAGTGTAGCCAGCAAACTCTACGGCACCCTGGCTGGGCCAGCCGCTTGCGGGTCTGGACTCGGCGATGATGGGGGCAGCCTCCTGGTCGACCTCGAGATACTCGCGAACACGCTCAACCGAGTTCATGTTCTGCTGAACCTCCGAGTAGAGACGGACAAGCCAAAGGACATTCTCAGTGAAAGTAACTGCATAAGTCAGAGACAGACCAGCAGCTCCGGCGTCAATCTTGCCGACATTGATCAAAACGAAGGTGGCAGAAAAGAACGAAACTAGAGCACCAGTCCAGTCCACACGAAGCGCGAGCCAGCGGTTGCTAGCCCACAGGTAAATGTGCGGCCGGTTGTAAGCGTTGATACGGCGATGATTGTCGACGATAAACCGGGGTCCATCACCATAGGCACGAATAGTGACAATACCATTCAGGGTCTCGCCGAACTGCTGGTATAACGGACTCCGTTGGACGGACTCAAGTCGCTTCAGGTCTCGGGAAGAGTTCAGGTAGACGGCGCCGAGAGCGGTGTAAACCAAAGTGATGAAGACGCCCGCAATCAAGAAGCCAGGGGTGATGGCGGAGATCAGAATGACAATCATGATCACCGATGCCAAGCTATGAATCATGCCAATGGCCACAGGTGCGACCTCTTGATCAACCGACTCAACGTCCTTAGAAAACCGGTTCATGAGTTGGCCGAGGGGAGTCGAGTCGAAGAAACGGAACTTGGCATGCATGACTGCCTTGAGAAGATTGTCGTGAATCTTCCAAGAGGCATGTAGCGATCCCCAGAACACAACAGCCTCGCGTGACAGAGAGATAGCGACATAGAAGATACCCAAAAGCGCGTAGACACCCAGATAGTATCCCACATTGACCTCTCCATCTCCGGTGGTAGGGCCCACGGAGCGTGAGGGGAGCTGGGGCGGTCCCCAAGTGCTTACTTTCGCGACGCTGCCCACATTGAAAGTAGGTGGTTTGAGGTGGGCGAGGGCAGCGTAGCTACCAGCATCACTACCTGCGCCAGTATTTGAAACGCGATAGGCGTTTGCCCATTGACGGATCCAAATGTTGGTGGAAACTGAACCCAGCTGCTGCATACAGAAAACGGAGACAGTCAAGACCCAGTAATACCATGAGCCCATCGAACGCAGGTACATCGCGACTGTCGACCACTTTACGCTGCCAGTAGCCTTGCTTTCTTTCAGGGGCGATTTCTCATCCGTCCGCGACTTGCTGGCAGCACCGTTGGCGGTTCCACTAGCCGCGGCGGAATTCTCATCCGCTGCGTCGTCTTCGTGCTCCGAGGGGACACGGGATAGACCACGTGAGCTGGCTCGGGAGCCGGGGCGAGACTTAAAGAACTCATCACCGAGGGCGCCAGTAGATGCAACATCGTCCGGCTTACCCTGAGCAGTAACTTTCCCATTCTCCAGTACCACAACGTGGTCGGCCTGGGGCACGGCCAAGGCAACGTTATGAGTTACCAAGACACAAGAACGGTTCAGCATGAGCGGGCCAGTCAGGGCTTGGCGGAAGATGTGCTTGGCCGTGTGCGAGTCAACGGCGGAAAGACAGTCATCGAGCAGCAAGTGGCGAGCGCTGCTGTAAACAGCACGGGCCAGAGAAATACGCTGCTTCTGACCACCGGACAAACTGATGCCCTTCTCTCCGACGAGGGTCTGATCACCAGCATCGAGGATCTCGATATCACGCTCAAGAGCACAGGCCTTGAGTACAGCACGGTAGCGCTTGTCGTTGTACGGGGACGCGAAGATGATGTTCTCCTTGACGGTGTCGTTAACGAGCCAAGCTTCCTGGGCACAGTATGCGACACTGTCAATCAGACCAGTTTCGGGGTCAACGGGAAGGTCAGCACGGCTGGTCATGCCGCCAGGAAGATTGACACGGCCCTCCACCAAGCGCATTTCACCAAGCAGGGCCATGAGCAAGGAGGTCTTTCCAGATCCCGTAGGTCCGGCGATGATGCTCAGACGACCAATAGGGAAATTGACATCAATGTTGATAAGGCGGAATGCATCTGCGCCGCTTTCCGAGGAAGAAGCAGCTTGCGGGCGAGGCGAAGTGGTACCCCAGGTAAGGGTTGCCTTCTCCAAGCCGATCGTGGACGGTCTATCCGAGATGCTGCTGTCACGCAGCTGGTCGTACTTCCCGGTCTCTTCTTCGTTGAGATACATGTCCACACGGTCCAAGGACACCTTTGACTCCTGCACATGGGCCACCATATCGGCCAGCTGATCCAAGGGAACGCGTAGGAGAGAGAACATCGACAAGGCAGGGAAGGCAATCGATGGGGTCAATTGCTTCTTTTCAACGACCGTGTATAAGAAGAACGACAGGAAGGTGATCAAAATGGGAGTGCCGTACCAGACAGTTGCAGCGAAAGACCAGAGGACGTAACGACGACGCAAGGATTTGAGCTCTGCCTTGCGCTTTTCGTTCACAATGTCTTGAAACCGCTGCTCCCACGCAAAGTACTTGATGATGCGGATGTTTTGGAGGACTTCGTTGGTCGCGTGAATACGGGCATCAGTACCCTTGAGAATTGCGTTCTGGACCTTGTTGAACTGCCGGGCGATGAAGAGATTCACGGGCAGCATCAGAACCATCAATGCGATACCGGCAAAGGAGCTGAAGCCCATGATCTTGTAGAGCAGGATGACAGCCATGATGACCTGCACCGGCACACTAGCCCACAGGAAATGCAGATATGCGCCAACCTCGCTGACCTTGAACGAGTCGATGGCCATCAAGTTGATGATCGTACCGACATTCGCCTGGGCAGTAGCGTCCTCTAGATCCGACTGGGCAGGCTTAGCATTGGCGGTTCCATTTTCGGCATCGTCCCCATTGGTAGACTTCTTCTTTCGACCAAACGAAAACAGTTTGCTCTTTTTCGACTTTGCATCCTCGGGGGCGTTCGACTCCTCCGCGGCCTTCCGAACAGCGTCCGTGGAAGCGCCTGCCTTGCGTCGGAGGGCTTTCGCATAAATTTCACCAATAATGATGGCACGGATCCTGACACCCATCTTTCGACCGATATAGAGAGCCTGTCCATCCGCAACTCCTTGAACAATGGCGGAGACGAAGAGCAGGATCGCATACAGCCACGCGGCATTGGGGGTGGTTGAGCGGGGGTCTTCGACGTATTCAAGGATGGCTTTGAGCAGCAGACTCGGCACAAACACGAAAAGATTGGCGAAAATGGTCCAAGCGCCCTGCTTCAGAATGGTTCCGATGAAGAAGCGGATAAGCTTCCAGGCTAGGGAACCCTTCATCTGCCGTTTCCTAAAGTCTGTAAGGACCGCAGCGGCCTTCTGGGAAGGAGTCAGGTTCCACACATCCTCCAATTCGAGGGGCTGGCGATAGCCCTTCATAATAAGCGGATCCAACCAGGCAAAGGTCGCAAGAGACAACAAACTGGCCGTAGGGTGGCGCGGGGGCTCCAATCCATCCTCCCGTTCCACGAGTACCGGTTTGTTGCCTCGCCGAGTGGTGAGGGCAATTACAAGAAGCAGGGTACTAAGGGCGAACTCAATGCTGCTGAGAATTAAGGCGCGCTTGGAGATCGGGTGGATGACGGCGGAGCGAAAGACCATGATGTTGAAAAGCCATTGAGCGCTGTACAGAGTGGCCGTGTGGGTCCAAAGCCTCGGGGCCGAGGAGAGATCCATGGAGGACAAAAGCAGCCGGACCAAAACCAAGAACAGTATATAGCCCCAACAGATCAGCCCTGCCGTCGCGGGAAGAGCTCCATGACGGCCCCAGTCGTGGGTGGTCAGAATCACTGCGTAGAGAGCGACCTGGCCGACGAGCGCGGCGATTTCGAGGGCCACGACGGTGATTTCTCCATGGGGGCGGTCGACCTCCAGCTCAACGCGTTCGCTCTGCAAGGCCTGCTGGAGCATTGGATCTAATTCGGGTTCCAGGCCATTGGGGACATCCTCATCGTCGGAGGCATCGTTGGGGAGAACCTTGTAGGCGACGCCTTTGCGGGAGACGGCATAGCGATAGGCGAGGCGAGTGACAATTATTAGCAGGGATAAAGCGCACGCGGCCAGCGGCAGCGAGACTTGCAGGACGCTGTATCAGATTGTGACGATCAGTACTGGACAGTGTCACGGGTGGCCAACGATTGGGTAGCGGGTCGCACGGCGATCGGAAAGGAAATTCGTTCGAACTCACTTGCGCTGGAAGCAATGCGACAGGTCATCGATAGCCCAGACGGGGCCCTGACATTGCGGGAGCATAGTCTGCAGGGGAGCGGTGCACGCAACGCGCGAGGGAAGCTCCCAGCCGACGTCGCGGAAATCGATTAGCTCGTGGCGGCGACAAGCGATAAAATAAAAATACGGAAAAATGCAGCTAGTTTGAGGCAATTCAATCTGAACAACCCTCCACCGCTGCAGATTAGCAACAATCTTCCACGACTAGCACGCAAGTCCCGACTGGCATTGCAAAGTCGAGCGAAAGCCGAAGTGCAGCGTTTTCGGGGGAGGAATCCTGCGCCGAGGCTGGTTTTTGAGGAGGGTGGAAGGGTTGCTGAAGAGCTGCAACACAGCAGTCGATTCTCACGAGAAGTGGGGAAGCAAAACGAGAGGCGATCAAGAGATATAGTGGGAGGGGATTGAGAGAACAGGGATTGCAGACGAGTCGAGGTTGGCTCCAGCCTGCCCCAAAGCGGCGGTGGGCGGTCCATTTGGAGGGCCCGCCGTTAGTCAGGTTGACTCCCGAGCCACCATAGTGGAGCGAGGTACCATCGACGCCAGCCAGAACCACGACCGACTGTTGCTAGCCTCACGAGCTAGCTCGATATGGTTATCATAATTTTGATAACACGGCGTGAGTCATGACATATACGTATTAACTATACTGTGGCCTATTATCACTATCACTTATTGTCGGTTGGTAATAGCTGAGCCCTTCCGGTCCACAGTTGCCGAACAATACCATTCTTCACACAAGGAACTCGGTACACTACTGCGAATTAAGCTTTTCCTTCTCTGGGTCCTCAAGATGGATGAAAGCCCGTGTCAGTTGAGTCGGCCACTATTCTGGGCCTAGTCCCATACGAGTCACCTATGCTTATCATGGTGTTCTAGTATCATCGCATCCCAATCTGAGACGCCCGCCATGACTGTTCCTACTATGGCGACGATTACCCATGACCATCTCAGTATTTGTGAAACGCCTGTTCCTGTGACTCTCGTTCTTCATCCTGCAAGCTGCATGCCAGAGGAATCTCGGATGACTCGATGCAGCGCCGATCGCTCCTTATCGCGGACAGCTCCCCACCGAGTCCACCATTTATCGATGTCGTTTCATACTCCCTCGTTGTGTTCGCCGTAGCCATGTCCTGAACGAACAAATCTGAACAAACAAATCTGTGTGGCCTTCTTGTTGTACCATCTGTACTCTGTACCCGTAGTATCTTATATACTTCACAGTTGACTGGAAAAAAACTTTTCGGTCGCCACAAATTGCCGCGGTAAAGGAATCGCCACGCGGATGGGCGGTTGACCAACGCCCAAACATCCTTTTGCGCCCCGACATCATCGCCCGATCCACACCCGCCTCCGAATCCCGCCTACTCCCCAATCCCCCGCCTGACCATCGAATTCCCCAGTCATCACTTCCCAGTGACATAGTCCCTGCTCTTGCTTCATTCATACCCGGAACGGACACTCATCGGCCCCTTTGTCCAGCATGGCAGAACGGATCCTCATGAACGAGTTTCGCACTCTGTCGCGTGAGAAATGGGTCAACATCGAGGTGGGATTCACTCTGCCCTATGAGATCCCTCACCTTTCCGCTAACATCTATGTTGTGCTGGCGGCAGCTACACAACGACGACATCTTCAGGTGGGATGTGGCACTGATCGTGCTCAACCAGGAATCCGTCTACTACGGCGGCTACTTCAAGGCCCGGATGACCTTCCCCCCGAACTACCCCTACGCGCCCCCAGGTACGTCCATGTTTGTCTGCAACTACACCCTCACCTATCCGTGCGGTCCACTCGACTGTGCTTGGATGGTTCCACTCTGCAATGACTACCAATGCTGACCCACCATTTCTCCTCTGTCCCCAGGGTTCCGCTTCCTGCAGCCCCTCTACCACCCCAACATCTACGCTGACGGCAGACTATGCATCTCCATCCTGCACCCTCCAGGCGAGGATGAAATGTCGGGTGAGCTCGCCGCAGAGCGTTGGTCGCCCGCGCAGCGAGTCGAGTCAGTTCTCATCTCCATCCTCTCCCTCCTCGACGATGCCGAGTGCTCCTCCCCCGCCAACGTCGACGCCGCCGTCATGTTGCGGACTGATCCGACCAAGTACCATTCCATTGTGAAGGGCCACGTCGAGGCATCCAAGGCCAACCGACCCCCAGGCTTTGTGATGCCAGTGAACGAGCCTGTGATCACCCAGGAGGTGGACAAGGAGGAACCGGACTTCTGGGCGGACTCGGACGTGGATAGCGATGTGTTCGGCGGGAGCGACTCCGACGATGACCTGAACGTGGACCATTTCACCGGTAGCGATGACGATGACGATGACCAGGAGGATATGGATGAGGATTAGCGCGGGGCGTAAATCATCTCATCCGTCATGGAGCGAGCAACATATCGCCCACCACCTTTCGGCCTGACACACATCTCTCAACACGTTCATCTTCTCAGCACGGCATAGCATTTGCGGCGCACATCGGCATAGGTTGGGTTCTTACATCGTTAGCCTCTTACATATCTTAGTTTGTTTTTACCATGCGTCTGCATTTGATGAGATACGAGGCGTTAGTGACACTTAACAGGATGTTCTACTTTTATTTTTCTTCGCATCAATATAATCTATTTGCAACTCCCTAGTACACAGTTAAGGACCGCATTGCGTGTGGTCGCAGACCCTCGTCTGAACGTCCCTCCCAACCTCCCAACATACCAAAATGCCTAGGCACTCGGAGATGCACGTAAGCACCTCCCCCGCCATCGAGCCGAGCCCGCCCTCCTATATCGGAGCTTCCAAACCATCCATGAATCCTGGACAGGCCGCCCAAGCTTTTTCAAACTGGATCAACAGCCTAACGTACACCTCATTCCGAATAGAATGAAGCAAATACTGGCTCCCTGAAGCTAATTGAGTGATGAAAGTTGTTTTCGCAACGCAACACCGAGACCAATCTCGACCAATAGTCCGTAGCGTGTTCACCCCTTTACTTCCACGGGAAGAACGATTCTCTCCAGCCACTGGGCCTTCGGCGTGACTTCAGGTCTAGGGGATGGCAATGGCGCGATGAACGAGAACGATGGCTATGGCAGGGAAGCTCCACTTCCCACTTCCAAATATACCTATAAAGCATGCCTACACATACTGGATCGTAAAACCAAGGACGAGGACAACACTCGAAACTTGGCACGTATGATTCCCTAAACAGAATCTAGATTGTGATTCAAATGTATAGCTGCATACAAAAGTATACTACGTGTAGCGATAAAAGGGGAAAGGGAAACAGAGCAAGTGACAGTCTGTGTGGGATAGGAAACCCGAACGTGTCGGATGGTCCACCCGGAAAAAAAGAAGAAAAAAGCCAGAACGATCGATAGGTGAAAGCAAAAATGAAAACGTGATCTGCGCCAGTGTTAATCCATCCAACCAAATGCTCATATGAACCGGCCTGTCACAGACAGGTCTCGATCGGTGTCTACTCTAAGCGCTAACAGCGTCCTTGATCTCGCTGTAGATGGCACCGAGCTCGTGGCTCAGAACCTTCTGCTCCTTAGCCAGGACTTCCTCGACCTGGCTGACAAGCTCGTCGAGGCGGTCCTTGACGGCACTGGTGGCCCCGGCCTTGTAGCCACCCTTGGCGAGAATCTCGGTGTAGTTGGAGGAACCACCGCCATTCCAGGCCAGAAGCTATCACAGAGTCAGTTCTCATATTCCTATGAATAGGTCACGGTAATCCACGGAGTGGGAACTTACGTTAGGGGTGTCGGAGGGAATGTCAGTAAGGACGCCCTGGGTAGCGACGGTGATGAGAGCGTTCTTCAGTTTCTTGGGGGTAATCTCCTCAACAGCGAAGGAAGAGTCGGATGCGGGCTGGAGAGAGACGTAGTAGGCCAGCAGACCAGCGATGTGGGGAGAGGCCATGGAAGTTCCAGAGATGGTGTTGACAGCATACTTGCTGCCAATCCAGGTGGAGAGGATATTCAAACCAGGGGCGAAGATGTCAGTGCACTTGCCGAAGTTGGAGAAGTATGCACGCTCATCAGAGAGGGTGGAGGCACCGACAGTGACGGCGTTCTCAGCGGCAGCGGGGGAGTAGTTGCAGGCATCGGCGTTGTCATTACCAGCAGCAACAGCGAAGTGCATACCAACATCGACAGCGGCATTCACAGCGAGGTCGAGAGTGCGCGAGCTACCGCCACCCAGAGACATGTTGGCAACGCTGCCCTTGAAGCCCTTGACCTTGCCGTCCTTGGCGGCCTTGGACTTCTTGATGTGAGCCTCGGCGGCCCACTCAACACCCTTGACGACATCCGACATGGTGCCAGAGCCGTTGGAGCGCAGGACCTTGACAGCGTAGACATTGGCCTTCTTGGCAACACCGTACTTCTTACCGGCGATAGTACCCGAGCAGTGAGTACCATGGCCGTTGCCGTCCTCATCCTCGTCGCCCTGCGGGATGGTCTTACCCCAGTTGGCACGGCCCTCGAAGTCAACGTGGTTGGTGTTGGTACCGGTGTCGATCACGTAGGCATCGACACCCTCACCGCCATCCTCGGCATAGAGGTATTTGTTGAAGCTACCAAAGGAGAGGCTATCACGGTGGGAGATACGGGCCAGACCCCAAGGAGCGTTCTTCTCGATGGCCGGGTCCTCGAAATGGTGGACTTCGGAGTCCTTCTCAATATACTCGACCTGTGGAAAGGAGGGACTCAGTCAGCTGGGAGTTCTCATCAAGTTGATAGGGAGGTTGGGGGCCAAGCTAGAGAGCTACTTACATCCGGATGCCTGCGAACCTGCTCAATGACATCTTCGTGGAAGTGGCCGGCATAACCCATCAGCGAGCCAGCTACGTTGAAAGTATGCTTCATGCCCAGGTAAGGGTCATTATCGAAGCCGAAGAGTGAGCGCTTTTTCAGCTCCATCCGTGCGTTGTCGGTGTGGATGTCCTGCACCCAGCTGTGATGAGCGGCCGCGGCGGAAGAACCGACGTGCTTCTTAAATACGACGATGTAGGAGTCCGGAATTTCCTGAGCCCCCACGGAGGAAAGGATGGGAGCTGCTCCATTGTGGATGGATTCTGTCCAGGTGGGCGATGCAGATACAAGCAGCGGGAGCAGCGTCAGGCCAAGGAAGCCTTTCATGATGGCGGTAAGCTTTGGACGACAATCACGAAGGATAGAAAAGAGGGATCAAAAAGGATAAACAATAGACAGGACAGGTAAGAGATGTGTTGGTGTCTAGCAGGCCTAGGACGGGATGGAGTGGTTGGAGGAGAGGGAGGAGGAGGAGATGAGGAGAGATGAGGAGGCGCAGAGTCACTGGACCATGTTCTTATCTAAGGGTGAGCGAAAGGGCAGGCGGAGAAGGATGATGCAAGCGGGCGATGACGGGGTTACGCTAAGATACGCTCCGATACACAGAATACGGTACGGTGACAGCGCCAAATGACCTATCGATTGGCGCGGGCTGTCGATCACAGTGGAGCCGGCGAGACCGGGGGTGGGTGATACGTGTTTGGTACGTTGCCGGGGAGGGCCGCTACAGGTCACTGGGGAGAGGAAAGCACACGAGCAGGGCATGCACTGTAGCCTTTCGTTAGTCTTGTTCTCCTCCGGAGCTCGGTCCTTGATCTACGATACGGATGACTCAATGACTCAGATAGTTTTGTCTTATCGGGTATCATTCCTCCTGCGAGGAGTGTCTTGTCTTCCCCGGGTACCTGGCAGCTCCACCGGTCGCACGGCGGGGCAATGTGTTCTTGCGTGACGATCGCAAGGCAATTCCTCCTCCGACGTCGCGTGCTTCTGTCCTGATGATGCGGAGTACATTCCTCGGGTACCCTGACCCTGGCGCAAGGACGCACCCGCCTGAGGTGCTTGAGGGGACGGGCGACTATTACGAATTGGGCTTATTGGGGGCGGGTCCACTCCGCTGCCTGCTGTGTATGTATCGGCTGTACGGGGTACACTTTTTCACATATGGGGCGCTGTATCGATGGTATCAACCATCCTCTTGCTCTTATCGCCTCTTATCTGCTCTTATCTGGCGATCGCAGTCTTGAAGAAGCTGGTACCATACAGGCCCACTGGCCCACTGGACTGTACGGAGTAACGGGCAACCCAAGCCTCGTTACTCCAAGCCTGCGGTCACCTGATACCGCTGCTCCCCCGCTGTCTGGTGTTTTGATAGCAAATTTGTCGATCCATTTTCGAGCGCTCGCATAGCATCCCCGCTCAGTACGAACCTGGCCGTTCGCTCCGGCCATTTGCTCCAGCAACCCCTCGGATGGCACCCTCGCTGTGTCTCATCCGGACCCGCTAAGCACCACCAACACATACCAATGCAGACCGCCTCACTCGAAACGCCAATCGCGCATTCACGGTCTCTGGTGGTCTCATGCCATCGGTCCGGTCGTGGATAAGATTTGGTCATGGCTCCGCCCCCCTCCTTCCTCCCTCCCCCTCCGAATCGACCGAGCGACTAGTGGAGGAGCTGGCTCCCACCGTTGACCAGCTCAAGACGCTCGCGGCGGCGAAGACCCCCACGCTCACCCAGGCACTGGCTGCCACCGAGCCCCTACTACGACTCCGCCATACTTTTATCGACAATGCGCGCCCACGGACCGTGAAAGATGCCTTCCGGCACCTGGCGGGCTTCCAGACCCTCTTAGCCCTCGCGGACCAGCTCGCGGAGCTCTATGATGCCGACGCATTGTCCAAGGAGGACAGGAAGGGCTTGCTTGGAATCTATAAGGATGTCCTGGGAGTTCTGGCTGAGGGACTGAAGGACCATTTTGGCAATAAACGATACTTTGCGCGGAGGATCGCGGGCGGAGGGACTGCGGCTCTCGAACGGACGCTGACCGTGTTGGTTCAGAAGATAGACCAGGCCCAAAGCGACGCCCAGCAGCTCTTCGGTGCCATTCTGGCTGCGGCCTTGTGCCAGGAGACCGTTGCGGGCATCTTCGTAACACTAAGTGCCAAGTTCCATCAGAATAAGAGCTCGCCATCACCCAAGGAGGTGCAAGATGCCGTGGACCAGTGCATGGGACCCGCAGAGACGGTTGAGGTACCGGACCTCCTGGGCCCCTTCGTCCGCGTCTGGGTGGCATACTCTGCTCTTCCTGGCAACGAGATCCTGCGACTGGCACTGCCGGCCTGCCTGGGCCAATTGGCGTCCCAGTCCCTCAGGAATATTGTAGCTTTGCATGCCACTGGAATGCTCACCTCAATTCTACCTCTTCTATTCGATGCCGGCCGGTCCGAGACTGAGAGAGAGCTCTACCAGGATTTGGCGCGATATTTGAGTGTCCAGGGTATGAATAGCCTGGACGATGCTGTTGCGCTGTACCGCCGGGCACACGAGAACCCACAAGTTCTAAAGTTCCTTTTGTCTGCTCTGAAATATTCCAAAGAGCCCCCGTCAATACAGTTTGACTTATCTCTACATGGTTTCTGTTCCGTCGAGTTCGCTACCCTGGGTCGTCCATTCCCACCCAGTACCTCAGCCGGATACACGCTGGCCGCGTGGGTGCGGTTTGATGAGTTTGATCTTAACACGCACACTACGATATTCGGCGCATTCGATGCCAGTCAAACATGTTTTGTCCTGGCCTACGTTGAGAAAGACACCCGCAAATTCATTCTTCAAACATCCATTCGAGGTCCGCGCCCGAGTGTCCGGTTCAAGTCTGCTACATTTGAGTTGAACCGCTGGTATCATATTTGTCTCGTCCACAGGAAGCCGAAACCTGCGTCGTCCTCTCGAGCGTCACTCTTTATCGACGGCGAATTTGTGGAGCAGTTGAAGATCGAATACCCTTCCGTCCCAACCAGCAATTTTCCACATAGGTCGCCGCGGATTCAGGCTTTCTTTGGTACCCCTCAAGATCTGGCCATGCGGCTTGGGAAAGGAGTATCTACCTCTCGGTGGTCCCTTGCAAATGGCATGCTATTTGATGAGGCGTACAGCGACGACATGGTGGCTGTTTTCTACAATCTTGGACCCCGGTATTATGGAAACTTCCAGGACTGCTTGGGATCTTTCCAGACGTACAAAGCTTCCGCCACCCTCAACCTGCGGAATGAACACCTGCATCCTGGAAAGGAGGAGAACTCAGACATCGTCACAGCCATTCGAAGACGGGCGAGCACTCTGATCCGCGAGGGGTCAATTTTGATAAACGTGTCTCCGGTTGCTGTTCTTGACGATGACGATGGCAATAATGTCGACGAGTCACAACTCATCAAGTGTCTTTCCAGGCAGGCGGCCAAGAGTTTGCAACAGCTGACAAAAGCCGGAGGCAATGCGGTAGCAGTCAATGGAGCCACTCCAGCTATCAATGATGGGTTGACCCAACCGCAAGGAGTTGGAATTTTGACTGGAGATCCAGTTGTTGCAGTCCCTTGGTCCCTGGATGACGCGAGCTGGTGCTTGGGCGGTTGTGCCGCAGTGCATCTGAGTCTGATCCAGGCTGCCAACTCTGCTGAAACTACCCGCCTGGCCGTGGAGGCACTCTACGAAGCCGTTCAGGACAATTGGAGGAATAGCGAAGCCATGGAAAGAGAAAATGGCTACGGTATCTTGGCGTCTCTCTTGCGCGAGACGCTAGGGTTCCAATTCGGTAATACTCCCACAGCAAACAAATCTTCTGTTGTTTGCTCCAACGAGGAAGAGCTCAACGCGTTGATGTTTGATCTTCTGCGCTTGACACTTGCGTTTGTGGGATACGATTTCCAACGCCCAAATCATTCCATCATCTCAAATCCGCTGGCCTATCGGGTTTTGCTTGTGGACATGGACGTCTGGCGGTTTGGAGAGCCACGGGTGCTGCAGTTGTTTTACTCGCAATTCCGCACCTTTGTGTCTGATAGTACCTATCGTCGGTTCAACGCAAGACGCCTTGATCGCATGCGTAAGTATGCTCTGCTTCTTTGCGTTCAACTATGGGAGAAACATTTGCGAAGTGCATTGCTAACTTAATCAGGCGTTAGCAAGAAGTTACTTGAAACTTTGAAAGGAGGCGAACTAACTCAGGAGACTCTCGAACCATGCCTTGCCACTTTTCGGTCTTTGATGGAGAGCAATCTCTCTCCTGATCTTCTGCGCTCTTTAGCTCTATCAATCACATACAATCTCCACCGGCCTACAGGGCCCGCAGCACTGCAGAAAAAGAAGAGTCTGCGTTTCGCACCCGGCTCATCTCGGCCACCCTCTTCAAAGTCAGACTCAGACAAGCATATTCCCAGCATCGCATTGGGTATCGAGATGTTGCGGATGTATTCGTCTGTCCTCTGTAACATCCTGGACCCTACTCCGCTGAGGAAATTTGCGAAGGCGGTTACCAACAAGGTTTGTTTAGGATGGTGACACATGTAAGTAACTATGCTAACAGCATACACAGTGGCTTTTGTATCTCTCCTGTGAGGACGAACCCGAAGTCGTTGTACACGCAGTCAAAATCCTGGCTCGGTTGCTGGTCGTCCACGGAAGCAGCTACAGCAAGAAATTCTCCGACAAGAATGGAGGATATACCGTGCTCGAGCACCAGCTGAAAAGATGGTGGAGTATTCCTGCACTGTGGCCCATATGCCTTTCTATTCTTTTTGGACAAGATATTGCCCTTCTGGACCTCAAGAACCCGTTTGATGCCCAAGGACTGATCAACCTGTTCTTGGCCGACGGAGATCTGCGGATCGCGTTCCCGGAAATGCTCCCTGTGATTATGGGTATGCTCAAGAATGGCCTCAGGAGCTTGGTTTCTGCGAGCGAAGGAGGCGGTCCAGACGTTTTGAAGCCTGATACTTCCAGCTCCACGAAGCCTCCAGTGTTCTTGTACAAGTTGAATGGTAGGTTTTTGAATCTGCGGCCTGTGTTTGAAGGATATGTAAGGCTGATATTATATTTCTCAGATATTGCTGCGCCGGATTGTTCATCGCACGGGTTTTCTATCCTGTCCTCCGTAGTTGCCTTTTTCGAAGGTCTATCCGCCCGATCACGAAACTTCAAAGAGTTCACAGCACACTCCAGCTACGTCCAGGAGCTCCTTGCCATTCTTTTTCCCGCTGTCGTCGGCGTGGATTCTGTCAGCCCAAATACTGAAGTGAACTCCCGACACAGTGGTCTAAGCTTCGACGATAGCAATTTGGTTCTCAGGCCCCGCTCTAGTGCGGTCAACATATCGTCAGTTTCGCAAACGAGTATGGTCGATTCGTCGGAGAGCCCTGAAGAGAGCACAGAATCCTTGCACAGGAGATCCTCCTTTATTATTGTTTCCTCTGATAAGGCGAAGCATCAACCTTCATCTGCACGAATCCGCCGCGTCGTGAACCTCAGCTTCTCAGGCGAGGGTGCAACCACGGACCATCCGCTTGTTAGGGCCATCGCTAGCCTGGTGCTTGATGTTTTCGAGGATCAACTTCTGGAGCGTAAAGAGTTTTCTGGTCTGGGGGTGTATCAGAAAACTCCACCTGGGTTCGTTGAACATCAGGCGTACTTCAATTCGTGGATCTTAGCCTCGCTCATGTCGAGGTTGAAGGATGTACCTTCATCCAAGCCCCATCTGCTCCATGAACCCCGCACTCTCACCAATCTTGCACGCTTCGCCACACATCTGGCAGAGGCAGTCTACGAAGGGTGGTTCATAGATGGAGCAGTAACGAGCCTGGAGTACCTTGGCGCAATCCTTGAATATCTTCAACGCCCTGACATTTCTCCTCTCAAAAGCATTCGGCTGTGCACCCAAGCTGTTGCCACACTTCATTCGACTCTGTACAAGATCGCTTTGTTCCAGTTGTCGGAAGCGGACGACACAGACACTTTACCTGTTCTGAAGCGTCTAAACTACTGGCAGGTGGTGCTCCTTGCCGCCGCGGAGGCACAGTCCAAGCACCTCCAGCTACTATGCTACCTTCTTTACGTCAAACTCATAGGGACCGAAACAGATATACGCCTGGCTGCGGCAAGTCTTTGGCGAACCATTCTAGTGCAGAAGCCAGACGAAGTGGTCAATCTTCTCAACCATGGGCCTGTCAGCCTTCAGCGCCGACTTTCCGAGGGCTTCGAGGCTCTTGTAGGTATGGACGACGATGCATTTTTGCAGTGGATCGATGACCACCGCGATGACCTGGATGCGCTATTCTTCGGCATCCTGTCTCGGCAATGGGAAGCATTTGTCCAGGAGGAAAATACGAAAAGCGAGGAATCTGCCAAGAACCGAATCTCGAAGCGTAAAGAAAAACTTAAGCAATGGGCCCAGCTGGAGAAGTACGACGAAGATGTGATCCGCAAGCATGATGCCACCCTGCCTCATTGGATTTCCAACATCTCTGCATCGGAGTTCTTGAAGTCCCAGAGATTCCTTCAGGACCTGCAAGATAACTTGGTCTTCATGTGGTCAGCCTTTTCCAATCTACTCGTGGATTTACGGCGGCCCGGTGGTTTTCTTTCTAAAGAGAAGGAGCGAAAATTCAGACTGGACCAGACTGAAGGTCGTAGTCGCATGCGTCTCCGCGTGGTGCCAGACGACTCAGGTGAACGCCAAGATTATCAGCCCAAGAGGAAGGCTTCTGAACCACCTGCGCCCAAGCTTGATACCCGAGTACGTGCGCTCTCGGTAGGGGAGACGGCTTCGACGCCCACCGTGAGGACCGCTGAACCTGAGATTGTGGATCCCGAGCGGCAAGATGGTAATGCGGACAACGCAAGCTATCAGAGTACCTGCGAGGAGGAAAACTTTGAGATGATCGACGATCCTAAGCTGGAGCTCGAGGATTATGAAGATAAAAACCGCAGAGTCATGAGATCACTTCACCGGGGCGACCAGGTCCAAAATGTGTGCAACATGTCAAGAATTATCGGCCTGGAAGCCGTGGAGGGTCTTTTGATTCTCGGAAAAGATTGCATCTACATCCTCGACAACTTCTTCCAGAGAGCGGACGGAGAAATCGTGAACGTATGGCAAGCTCCTGCTGAGGAACGTGATTCCTATGTACGGATGATTGCCGGACGGGAGTCCAATGACCGCCGCTCACAAGAACATGAGACCAGAAGCTGGAAGTGGTCCGATCTTGTCAGCGTTTCTAAGCGCCGCTTTCTCTTCCGCGACGTCGCCCTAGAAATTTTCTTCACAGATGGCACCAGCTACCTGCTGACGTTCTTCTCGGCGCCAGTTCGGGATAACTTGTGCAATCAGCTCGGAAATAAAGCTCCTCAAGTTACCGGAAATGCAGGACACTCCCGGCCAGAGGATATCTGGAGATTCGAAACCCTTCGCAGCCAAGAGGACGCACCGCAATCTCTTGGCTCCAAGTTTGCCAGCGTCTTTGGGCATCTACCAGCCAATCCAGTCACACGGAAATGGGTTCGGGGCGAAATTTCCAACTTCCATTATCTCATGCTGATCAATACCCTTGCTGGTCGGACCTTTAACGACTTAACCCAGTACCCTGTCTTTCCATGGGTTCTAGCAGACTACACTAGTGATGAGCTCGATTTGACAAACCCTAAGACATTCCGTGACTTGTCTAAGCCCATGGGCTGCCAGACTCCGGACCGGCAGGCAGGCTTTCGAGAGCGGTACAATGCCTTTGCTGAGATGGGCGATGATAATTCTCCACCGTTCCACTACGGAACCCACTACTCCTCCGCCATGATTGTCAGTTCCTACCTGATACGCCTGCAACCATTCGTCAAGTCGTATCTCCTCCTGCAAGGCGGCACCTTCGACCACGCAGACCGACTCTTCTACTCCATTCGCAAGGCCTGGGAGTCTGCGTCCCGGGGCAATATGACCGATGTTCGAGAGTTGATCCCCGAGTTCTTTTACCTGCCTGAGTTCCTTGTCAACTCGAACAAGTACGACTTTGGACTGCTGCAGAACATGACTACGGCAATTGACTCGGTCGAACTCCCACCTTGGGCCAAGGGCGACCCCAAGATCTTCATCGAGAAACACCGCGAAGCTCTTGAGAGTCCCTATGTCTCGGAAAATCTACACCATTGGATTGACCTTGTCTTTGGCAGCAAGCAAAAGGGCGAAGCTGCCGTTGAAGCGGTCAATGTATTCCATCACCTATCCTACAAGGGAGCAAAAGATCTAGATGCCATTGACGACCCAATGGAGCGGTTGGCAACCATCGGCATCATTCACAACTTTGGACAAACACCTGGGCAAATCTTTCAACGCAGCCATCCTCAGAGGGAGGATCAACGGTACCGTGTGCCTCGGCTGGATACTCTTGCAGAGTCGCTTACGCAAATGCCGCTATCTCTCCTGGGTAGGTCACTGGCGTGTCATCCTTCACAGTCCTACCACCACTAACTCGCTCCCTCTAACATCCAGATATCGAAGAACGTGTGGCCACTCTTTCCATGAAACAGGACCGACTCTTGTGCACTGCTGCACTGCGCCTCAACGTTCCGCCGGCCTACGACCACTACATGGAATGGGGTTTCTTTGATGGAAGTGTCCGCTTCTATTCCACCGACAGTCGCAAGGTATGCTAATTACTGTGAACCTCGGGTATAGATCAAAGGCAACTGACGGCCTGCAGCTCTTGGGGCACTTTGAACATCTGCATGTTGGGCAGCTCTCTCATGCTAGTTTCGCAGACTCACGTACTCTCATCACCTGCGGTACGGATTGCACGATATCCTTATGGACGGTCACCGCAACCTCGCGAACGGTTGACTTACAGCCAATTGGGTCGCTCTTTGGTCACCGGGCTCCCGTCACCGTGCTTGCGGTTTCCCGCTCCTTTAGCGCCTTACTTTCCGTGTCCACCGACGGCCAAAGTATGTTGTGGGATTTGAATCGCCGATGCTTCGTTCGAGCGCTTCCGGCGGATGGGGCTGTGGATGTATGTTCCGTTACCTACTTATTCTCGACCTGCTACTGACAGTTTCAATCTCTAGTGCGCCCGCATTAACGACGTGACTGGCGACATCATTGTCTGCCGAGGCCACCGCATCACAATGTATACCCTCAACGGCGAGATACTTGTTGATCAACCCGTTTGCGACTCATCTGACGACCATGTCCTGTCCTGCGTCTTCTACGAGGGCGTACAGAATGAATGGCTCGAACGCGAGCTCGTGCTTACTGGGCATACACGCGGCGTGGTGAATATCTGGAGCAAGGTCATCCGTCATGGACAATTTGAGCTAGAGCTCATCCGCCAACTGCATCATACCGACAACAGCCGCGACACCGGTGCCAACATTTTAGCCGGGATCAGCTGTATCCTTGCCCTGCCCCAAGTGGTGTATACCGGGGACGAAGCCGGTCGAGTGGTGCGTATTCTTCCCTCAGCCCGCTTGCTCGTGTTCAAACATGCCACTAACACAGCTATAGTACGAGTGGAACTGTGTCCAGCGACGCTGAGACTTTGCGATTTCGAAACCCGTGCCGCGCGGCTTTGGACGCCGTGCGAGTACCACTTCTCCCACGCCGGCGGTACTCCCACACAACGCAAAATAAGAAGCAAAAGCAAAAGCCACTGTTGAGATCCGCATGGCGGGTTGGTTGATGGAGTCCATTTCCCTGCATTGTGTCCTGTGGTTCCTTCTTTCTTGCATGCCCCAAACCCCGCGTTCTGGGGCAGATACCTAGAGATACTTTTTTTAGCATTGATAGCGGACATGAGCAATGTGATATCAGCATCGGGGTGAGCATCAGCGCGACTACGGATCACCTCCACGGCGTCCTCAGAATAGATCGCGACATTTAACCGGGTCTCGGTGAGCGCATTGTAGCGGTGCAGTAGTGGGCCGTTGGCCGGTCGACCATCCTCCGGTTGGCCTGGCCGGAGCACACTGGGCCGAGTTGGGGGAGACCTGTTTCGGCCAGCCAGGAATTGGAATCATTGAGAGGTCGTTGTTCTAGATGAAAGTATTGATGTCGAAGAAGAGTATAAATTGGATATGGCAGCAAACCCTTAAGGTAGTCAACGGTCGGTGGTTTATCAGGGTACCTGACTGCCCCATCGCGATGGCCGAACCGGACGGAGGGGCTGTCGGTGACTTCATCCTGCAGCGTCATGTGCCCCGCCATTCATCCCACCGCTGCCGAGCACGGGCCAGGTACTTGGCTTGGTTATGGCTCGGCCGCATGCGGGCGAAGTACCTCCGGCGCGGCACCGCGTCCGTCTGGTCCTGGCCCATGGCTCCCCTCCTCTAAATACCGTCCCCCTCGCCACTTTTCTCCCTCCTCCTTTCCCTTCTTCTTGACTCATCTCAAGCAATTTCTCATCCATCCTTCTTGTGCAATCCTCCTTGCCTCGACCCTCTACATCATGTCTTCCTCTCTCGAGCAGCTCAAGGCCACCGGCACCACCGTCGTTTGTGATTCTGGTAAGTCTCAGCTCCAATCTCGCCCTTCTCTGGGACGTATGCATCGAACGCTCTACTAACCCGTGATGTTTAGGTGACTTTGCCAGTATGTGCCTCCCATCGTGTTGCCACTAGGCCCGCGGGCAGGTGGCGGCCAACCTCTCCAGGACGAGAGGGCGAGAAGAACCCCAATGCTAACGGATCACAGCCATCGGCAAGTACAAGCCCCAGGATGCCACAACCAACCCTTCCCTGATCCTGGCTGCTTCGAAGAAGCCCGAGTATGCTGCCCTCATCGATGCGGCCGTTGCTTTCGGCAAGAGCAAGGGCAAGACTGTCGATGAGCAGGTTGACGCCACCCTCGACCGTCTCCTGGTCGAGTTCGGCCGTGAGATTCTGAAGATCATCCCCGGCAAGGTCTCCACTGAGGTCGACGCCAAGCTGTCCTTCGACACCCAGGGCTCCGTCAACAAGGCCCTTGAGATTATTAAGGTACGCCGTCAATTTGTGGTGCCACGAAGCCCATGAACATCTCCAAGCTAACGTCTGTCCTTCTCTGCAGCTTTACGAGGAGAACGGCGTCTCCAAGGACCGCATCTTGATCAAGATCGCCTCTACCTGGGAGGGCATCAAGGCCGCCCACATCCTGCAGTCCCAACACGGCATCAACTGCAACCTGACCCTGATGTTCTCCCTCGTCCAGGCCATCGCCGCCGCCGAGGCCGGTGCCTTCCTGATCTCCCCCTTCGTGGGTCGCATCCTGGACTGGTACAAGGCCGCCCACAAGCGCGACTACACCGCACAGGAGGACCCCGGCGTCAAGTCCGTGCAGGACATCTTCAACTACTATAAGAAGCACGGCTACAAGACCATCGTCATGGGCGCCTCCTTCCGCAACACCGGCGAGATCACCGAGCTGGCTGGCTGCGACTACCTGACCATCTCGCCCAACCTCTTGGAAGACCTGTACAACTCCACCGAGGCTGTCCCCAAGAAGCTCGACGCCGCCTCCGCCACTAACCTCGACATCCCCAAGCGCAACTACCTCGACCACGAGACTACGTTCCGCTTCGACTTCAACGAGGAGGCTATGGCTGTGGAGAAGCTTCGCGAGGGTATCTCCAAGTTCGCGGCTGATGCCGAGACCCTCAAGGGTCTGCTCAAGGCCAAGATCCAGGCTTAGATGGGGCTAGCCGGGCTGGGCTGGGCTAAGATTTTATTCTGTTTCATGTTTTTAATGTAAATTGGCGATCACCAAAATGGCTATGGAATTGGTAGATACGAATTGATGAATTTTCATTTTTTTTTTCCAACTACATATATTTTTCCCGGCTCTTATTAATTTAAGTGGTGATTCACAGATGGTAAATCCTGTGATCGTCTCAGGGGGTTCAAGGCGGAGCTCGGGAGCTCCACGGTGTAGACTTTCTTGTGCCTTCTCCCGCCTCGGGTCTTCAGGAGGCCGAAGATTTTCAGGGCTCCAGCTCGGCGGAATCTAGGCTGGTCGGCTTATTCACACCCAACGAACCCCGCAGCGAGGGGGGATTTTGGTTAGTTACACAGGTGTCACCTTGGCGCCCAAAAATAGTTCCTAGTACGTAGATATAGAATGAACTGGTCATGATTGAAGTATATAACGCTCATTATACGGTTCTCAAAAACCAAAGTATATGTACTGTTAGGTAGTACTCCGTACAGTAATGATCCGAGGGTGACGGTGAAGAAGGTGAAGAACGGCATTATGTCATTCCCCCTCGTCCCGCCCGCTTAGGAAAGTGGGGTATGTTTTGGTGCGGTACTGGGTGTATCAGTACTTTCCCTTCCACTAGCATTCAGCACGCCATTGGGGTTCCCAGTACGGTGTACAGTAGAGCTGTCCGGTAATACGCTATACCTGGCTTTCAACGTAGTCACGTCAACATCATCTGCTTATTATCCGTCCCTCTCCCGGTCTCCGCTGCTCTTCTCTTTTCCTCCCCACCCCCCAAGCTCTATTAATTTCACCTTTCAATCCAAATCTATCCCACAACCGACATCATGGTTAAGGCTGGTAAGTTGCATCTCCTGCTGCTATATATTATATAGCATATACTACCATCGCTTCCCATTGGCTCCGGGGGTATAACCTGCGCTCCGCCGGGGACCCGGGTGAGCACATTTGAGCACCTTGGGGCTCTGGCAGGCCTATCGGCTCCCTCTCTGCTCAGCAAGCTCTCCACCTTCTCCAGAGTACTCGGATGATCAGCTTTGGCAAGCCTTATTTGCTGGAGATGCGGTGGCGCTGCTGCTGATGGCCCAAGGGCCCGGTGCGCGCCCGCGCTCAGATCATCCCGAAACCTCCGGGGGGAGGAGATCAAGCAGCGACGCAGCGACGGGACCCCCGAGCCGAGCCTTACTTCCAACCGTTTTCTAGAACATCTCACGAACTAGATACATGATTCGAATGCTCCCGCTAATTCACGCTTGCAGTTGCTGTCCTCCGCGGTGACGCGAAGATCTCCGGCACCGTCACCTTCGAGCAGGCCGACGAGAGCGCCGCCACCACCATCTCCTGGAACATCACCGGCCATGACGCCAACGCCCAGCGGGGCTTCCACGTCCACCAGTTTGGTGACAACACCAACGGCTGCACCTCCGCCGGCCCCCACTGTAAGAACTCCCCTGCTCCGATAATGAGACCGTAGGAATAGCTTATTTTGACCGTTCCTGCCCCAATAGTCAACCCCTTCGGCAAGACCCACGGTGCCCCCGAGGATGCCGAACGCCACGTCGGTGATCTGGGCAACTTCCAGACCGATGCTGAGGGCAACGCCGTTGGCTCCAAGCAGGACAAGCTTGTCAAGCTGATTGGTGCTGAGAGCGTCCTGGGCGTAAGTGGAACTCGGTCCTCCTCTGGAATACGGTTGTTGTATAGATGCTAACATGAATAGCGCACTCTGGTCGTCCACGCTGGCACCGATGACCTCGGTAAGGGTGGCAACGAGGAGTCCAAGAAGACCGGTAACGCTGGTGCTCGCCCAGCCTGCGGTAAGTTGAATTCATCTGTATTCTGGAAGTCGACATGGGATCGTTTGGCTGACTTTCACCTAGGTGTCATTGGTATTGCCGCTTAAATTAGCTCATCCCCTTTCGTGTAGTTGGGTCTCGATGTCCCCCATCTTCCCAACATGATTCGTGTTTGGAAGATGAAAAGTTCAGGATAGTTCCTGGCTAGGATGCAATGAATGCTAATGCCATTTGCTTCACTCTATTCCCTATTTCATAGCCCCCAAGTAATGTTGTATGTATCCGTGCGCCGCCCAAAGGTCCGAGCTGTAGCTCGGTGCGCGCAGACCGCTTTCCCCACAAACAGCGGCCACGTTTCTCCTCCGAAGCTGTTCGTCTCGCCGCACTCCTCTTCAATCCCATCTTTTCCTTTTGTTTTTTGCCTCTCCATTGGTATAGTTTCATCCAGTCGGTTGATCTCTGTACTATCTGTAGGAGGTAGTGGTGTCCGGTTCCTGTTCAGCATGCCTTTCGAAGCCCGTGTCAAGTCCGTTTTGTCGGGCGATACGGTCGTGCTGTCGCATGTCACCAATCCCACACAAGAACGCATTCTTTCTCTGGCCTATGTCTCGGCTCCCAGATTAAGGAGGGAAGGCGATGAGGTATGTGCTGAGTTCCGCCCAATTGCCATCCTGCAAACCCCTTTGTCACGTTTGCTTCACTCCTCGAGATTCTAGCGCTACCCTGCTGTGTAGGCGTGCTCCCGAGAAAAGGAGGGCAAGACATATGAGGATCATAGAACTAACCTCGCCTTTGCTATAGGCGTACGGTTTCCAGTCCCGCGAGTTCCTTCGTGAACTGCTTGTCGGCAAAGTCGTCCAGTTCCACGTCGTCTACTCCATCCCCACGGGCGCCAAGCGCGAGTACGGTATCATCAAGCTGCCTGGCTTCGATGCCCAGCTTCCCGACATCAGTGTGCAGGAGGGTTGGACCAAGGTCCGTGAGGAGGCCGGCAAGCGCAGCGACGAGTCAGAGGAGACCCTCGCGCTGTTGGACCGGCTGCGCGCCCTGGAGTCGCTAGCCCAGGATGAGGGCAAGGGGTGTCTGGGCGGCATCTGAGAATGCCCTGGTTGAGACTAGCTATGAATTGTCCAATGGCCAGGAATTGGTCAGCAAGCACAAGGGCGAGCAGCTGGAGGGTATTATCGAGAAAGTCCTAAACGGTGACCGGGTCGTGCTGCGCCTCCTCCTATCGCCGCAGGAGCATGTGCAGACTGTTGTGGCTGTTGCTGGTGTTCGTACACCTTCAGCGAAGCGGACGACTGCGGAGGGCAAAGAGCAGGCTGGTGAGCCCCTGGGTGATGAAGCACAGCAGTTCGTTGAGTCCCGCCTTTTGCAGCGCAAGGTCAAGGTCTCCCTGCTAGGCGTCACCCCGCAAGGCCAGCTGGTGGCTACTCTTCTGCACCCCAATGGAAACATCGCTCGTTTCTTGCTTGAAGAGGGTCTGGCTCGCTGCCAGGATCACCACTCTACCCTCCTCGGCGGAGACATGGCTCTTCTCCGCCAGGCCGAGCTTGCAGCAAAGAATGCCCGCAAGGGAATCTTCACTGGCCACGTCACTCCTCAGGGGACCGGCGCGGCAGCCGCTGATTACTCCGTCAGCCGCGTCCTGAACGCGGATACTATTTTCATTCGCAACAAGGCCGGCCAGGAGAAGAAGATTAGCCTGACTAGCATCCGTCAGCCCAAGCCCTCGGACCCCAAGCAGGCTCCATTCGCTGCTGAGGCCAAGGAGTTCCTCCGCAAGAAGGTGATTGCGAAGCACGTCAAGGTCACTGTCAACGGCAAGAAGCCTGCCACCGAGGGCTACGAAGAGCGCGAGGTTGCCACTGTTGTGCAGGGCAACACCAATATCGGCCTGGCCCTGGTGGAGGCTGGCTACGCCTCAGTAATCCGCCACCGGATGGACGATGCTGACCGATCCCCCGACTATGACGCTCTTCTTGTCGCTGAGGCCACGGCCCAGAAGGAGGGCCGGGGAATGTGGTCTCCCAAGGCCCCCAAGGTCAAGCAGTACCAGGACTACTCGGAGAATGTTCAAAAGGCCAAGCTTGAGGTAGGTATTCTGCAACGCTCCAAGCGTATCCCCGCTGTTGTCGACTTTGTCAAGTCCGGCTCTCGCTTTACCGTCCTGGTGCCCCGTGAGAACGCCAAGTTGACCCTCATCCTGTCTGGCATCCGCGCTCCTCGATCCGCCCGGGGGCCTGGTGAGGCTGGCGAGCCCTTCGGCCAGGAAGCTCATGAGCTGGCCAACCGCCGCTGCATGCAGCGCGACGTTGAGATCGACGTTGAGACTATCGATAAGGTCGGTGGCTTCATCGGCACTCTGTACGTCAACAAGGAGAACTTCACTAAGGTCCTCCTGGAGGAGGGTTTCGCGACGGTACACGCCTACTCGGCTGAACAGTCTGGTCACGCAAGCGAGTACTTTGCGGCCGAGCAGCGGGCCAAGGACGCCCGTAAGGGCCTGTGGCACGACTGGGACCCCAGCAAGGAGGCCGAGGCCGAGGCCGAAGAGGCTGCCAATGGCACCGGCACTGAGAGCGAGGCTGTGTCGTCCTCGCGCCGCAAGGACTACCGCGATGTGATGGTCACACACATCGACCACGAGTCTGGCCGCATCAAGCTGCAGCAGATTGGCACGGGCACTAGCGCGCTTACCGAACTGATGACTGCCTTCCGTGCCTTCCACATCAACAAGGCCAACGACACCCCGCTGCCTGGTCCCCCCAAGGCCGGCGATTGGGTCGCAGCCAAGTTCAGCGAGGACGGTGACTGGTACCGCGCCAGGGTGCGTCGCAACGACCGCGAGAAGGAGCAGGCCGAGGTGGTCTACGTCGACTTCGGCAACTCCGAGACTCAGCCCTGGAAGAACCTGCGCCCTCTCAGTCAGCCCCAGTTCTCCGCCCAGAAGCTACGTCCCCAGGCCGTGGATGCTGCCCTGTCCTTCCTGCAGTTCCCGACTGACCGAGACTACCTGAGCGATGCCGTCGCCTTCCTGGGCGACGAGATCTGGAACCGCCAGCTGGTCGCCAACGTCGACTACGTCGACGCCGAGGGCACTCTGCACGTCACCCTGCTGGACCCTGCTGTCTCTAAGAGCCTTGACCAGAGCATCAACGCTGAAGTTGTGCGCGAGGGTTTCGCCATGGTCCCCCGCAAGCTGAAGGCGTGGGAGCGCGCTTCCGCCGACACTCTGGAGAACCTGCGGGCACTGGAGAGTGAGGCCAAGGCCGGCCGCCTTGGTATCTGGGAGTACGGTGATCTGACCGAGGACTAAGTGTTTTGTTTGATTGGATGTATTTACTTTGCGTTGCGAGAGAATTGCGTGGCGCGTTTCTGTACAAAATATGGGATCGGGCCCTGACAAAAATATCAAGTGCCATAATACGCATGAGTTATTGCCGGGTTTGATTCCGGCTATCTTGTTGTTTGCTCTATGGAAGGATGTCTCCTATTCTATCAAGGCCTGTTTTGGTAAACCATCTGTCCCTGCCGCGTTGACCCTTGTCGATCGGCCAGCGTAGCTTGCCGATCAACTTTATTCCGGTCCGATTAGCCAGTCTGGTCAGAAAATGGCCGGGTCTTTCTATAAGCCGGCAACCACCAGGTATGCACATCATTAACCCGCATAAAATGCCCCTAATATCTCGGGCGCTGGAATTCGGTTCAGCCGTGCGGGTCTCAGGGTCCAGCTAGCTAGCGTTTGGAAACTCCACAATTAACGATTTGTTGCTGACCGCTTCTTTTTGCCCCGACATCTCCGCCACAACCGATCTTAGCCTTCGACGTTCAGTCGCCTGTGACGATCCCACCTGTACAATACACTTATAGAACGGGAAGCATCCCCAAAGATTACAGTTTGCGAAATGCTCTGGCGGACCAAGTCCCACCACAGCCAGGCCTCGGAGCAGGACGGCATCGCGCGCACCACGTCCGCCTCCAAGAATGACCTGGCCGCTTCGGCGTCACAGGCTGCGGGCACCTCGTGGCTCGCCGGCCACCTGAACCATCTGACGCCCGAGCAGGAGGGGAAGCTGAGCGAGTTCAAGGCTATTTGTGCTGAGCGCAAGTATTATACTCCGGCCGTGGAGGTGGCGGAGGGGGTGGAGGCCACGCCGGCGAGCCATGATGATGCGACGATGCTGTACGTTCCTCTGCCGGAAGCGCTGGACTTCGTTGATGAGATGAAAGGGGCTCATATTTTTCTCTAGGCGCTTTTTGCGAGCCCGCAAGTTCGATGTCGAGGGAGCGTGGGGTCAATTCAAGGACACCGAGGACTGGCGCAAGGACAATGCCATCGAGGCACTCTATGAGAATATCGGGGTGGACTCGTACGAGGCCGCACGGCGGATGGTATGCGCTGAATCTACGGGATCTATTCAACCTTGGAATACCATGGACTAATGTTCTTCTCTCTGCTTTATAGTATCCGCAATGGACCGGCCGTCGCGATCGCCGCGGGATCCCCGTTTACGTCTTCGAGATCCGTCACCTGGACTCCAAGGGGATGGCCGCCTACAACAACAGCCTGTCTAACGGCACGCCCGAAACGCACAAGTCTTCGTCCGTCCCCGCGCGTCTGCTCAATCTGTTCGCCCTGTACGAGAACCTCTTGAACTTCGTCATGCCGCTGTGCTCGTCGTTGTCGCGGCCCAACCCCGAGACTCCCATTGTGACCTCCACCAATATTGTCGATGTCAGCGGTGTCGGCCTGAAGCAGTTCTGGAACCTGAAGACTCACATGCAAGATGCCAGTGTGCTGGCGACGGCCCACTACCCGGAGACGCTGGATCGCATTTTCGTAAGTTTACCCTTTCTCCATTGTTGCCCCTCCGGTCACGCGTGCTAACTGCAGCATTAGATCATCGGTGCACCTGCCTTTTTCCCCACTGTCTGGGGCTGGATCAAGCGCTGGTTCGACCCGGTGACGACCTCCAAGATCTTCATCTTATCCGCTGCGGAGGTGAAGCCCACCCTCACCTCTTTCATGGACCCTGCCAGCTTCCCCCAGAAATACGGTGGCGAGCTCGAGTGGCAGTGGGGCGACATGCCCAACCTGGACGAGCCCGCCCGGGAACTGCTGCAGAACCTGGAGCAGTCCGCAGTCGAGGGCACGGAGAAGAAGCACATCTTGAAGGGTCCGGTGCTCTTCAAGGGCGACACCATCGAGGTGCTGGGTACCGAGGACGGCAAGCGCCGCCGGGAGACGATCCTCGTGCCCAAGGTCCAACTCCAGCAAGAGCAGGCCAACGGCAACAGCAACGGCGCCGCAGTCCCCGCCAAGGAGTCCACGCCCTCCCTTGCCGGGGACGCGAAGATCGGCGTGGACGGCGTGGCCGTGAACGTCAACCAGGTCACCACCGAGGAGACCCAGACCACAACCGCTGCCGCATAGATGCATCCATAGAACCAGGCAGCGGGCGGGTTATAATTATACCTCGTGTGTTGGTGGGAAGAGATGGACGTTAACGTTAACCGGTGATACGACCACGGCCACGCAGGTGCACACATGCAGCTGCCAGTTGCACATCCCAGAGACCGAGGCATGTGTCTCTCTTTTTTATCCCCCTCTTGCATGACCCATCATAATGCGTCTGCCTGGGCCGTTCGCAATATTCTGATTATTCATTTCTCTGCCATTTTGTCTCGTTTTTGCAGGACTTGCATGTGCATGGTGGTGATTGGCAATAGAGAGAGAGGGTCTTGGGTTTCCTTGTCTTATCAATCCCCCCAACAGTTTCTTCTTTTCTACTTTTTCTTTTTTTTGGGCCGAACTGTCATACATGTGTGTGTCTTTTAGGCGGGGTTTTTGGTCCCTTTTCTTTTCTTTTCTTTTCTTTTCCAATTTCGGGCTGCGGGAATATGAATGAGTTATGATGGAATTAGGCTTTAATGGGCTGCTCATCCCGCTTAGGGGTTCTTTTGATGGCATGTTCCATCGGTGGGGTTGGGGGATCTCGTGGTACATATGATATATACAAGACTTCATTTCATTTCATTTGATTTTGTCTATAAAAGCATAGAAGGATGATTCAATGTCTATTCGGAAGAGGTACCTATGAGTCAAAGTGGATTGGTGCTGCCTCGTAATGATTTGGCATAGAGGATCTCTTGATGCTGGTCTTCACAGGGGCGTGTATCTGAACGCGGCCGGGGGCGGTTGAGAGGCGAACTGCTTACTGGAATCGGTTAGATGGACACCAGTAACCGATGACGGGTGGCGAAATCCCTATACTCATGATCCTCGTTACCATCATAGCCATCATGATTTACAACCACCTGATTCTCCGACCTCTTTAGGATTCCAGTCACATGACTGCCCAGGCACGGCAAACCCTACTTTTCCGCCTTTTCGGCGATTTCCTGCAGCCACGCGGTACGACCGTCTGCACGTGCCCCTCCTATATATAATTGGGCTTGTGCTATAGTTCGTGAGTCCGCAGCACAGACTCACCGTGTAGACTGGAATAGCCCACCATGAGCTCAGACTGCCATCATACCCTTGCCTTTCCCGCTTGGCCCCGTGGCACCAGACTCTGGCGAAACCCCCAGGTCCGGCAAGCGTGTTGTGTCCAAGCGTGCGCTAGCGGGTGACGTTCCCCGGTTGTTGGGGAAGATGAGCGCCAGGATCGGGTGCGATCGACATGTTCAGGGCATCTCAGCCGAAATTAGGGGGCCCTCCGAGGCTCATTTGCGGAGGGTGGAGATTCACATGCGCCGAGCGCCCCCCGAACGACTGATCGACATGCGCCAACTGATTTAAACCCTCCCGTCCACCCCCAGAGGGTCCGGGGGGTTGGCAAATCCGCTGGTCCTTTGGCTGTCGGTCTTCACGTTTGTGACGCTACACTATGAGTGCTGAACGAAATCCCAAGGACTCTATGAAGTCCACCTGGCGGCAGCAGGCCCGCTCCGAGTGGACGCTCTTCCACTGGTTCTACGAACTGCTCGGCATCCACCCGGAGCATCTCGACAGCAACGTGCCTGTCCACCTGAAGGAGGATGCCGTGCCCTATGTCCCCGACTGGTCCATGCACCGCTGGGTCCTCACCCACTCCATCATCCCGATCATCCTCCAACACGCCTACATCCAGCTCACCGGCCGCAATCTCGGCGCTCTCGGCGCATTCATTCTCTACAGCTTCGCCTTCAAGGCCATCGCGATCCACGAACTGCACGTGCTCCGCCGCCTCGGCCATATCCACGGCTTCCTGGATGGCGATAAGCATGCCCGCGATGGCGTCCCCGACATTGGTGTCGCCAAGGTCGTCCGCTCCCTCTTGTCAACGTCGAGCTTCCGCCCCATGTTCACCGTGTTCCTGGCCTACCGGACCGCCGAGGCGCCCTCGAATATGAGCTTCGCCTGGCTGCCGCTCGAGATCGGCCTCTACGGCATCATCCTTGACTTCTGGTTCTACTGGTACCACCGGCTCATGCACGACGTCGGCAGCCTGTGGAAGTACCACCGCACTCACCACCTGACAAAGCACCCGAACCCGCTGCTCACGCTGTACGCCGACCTCGAGCAGGAGATCTTTGACATCGCTGGCATACCGCTGATGACCTACTTCACGATGAAATTCATGGGCATGCCCATGGGCTTCTACGAGTGGTGGATCTGCCACCAGTACGTCGTCTTTGCCGAGCTAGCTGGCCACTCCGGTCTGCGTCTTCACGCGACCCCACCTTCCACGCTGAGCTGGCTGCTGCGCTGGTTCGATGCCGAGCTCGTCATCGAGGATCACGATCTGCACCACCGCAAGGGCTGGAAGAAGAGCCACAACTACGGCAAGCAGACTCGTCTGTGGGACCGGATATTTGGCACCTGCTGTGACCGCATTGAGTCAGTGCAGAATAATGTCGACTATGTGAATCAGTCGCCGATGCCGTTGTACTGATGGAAATGCGGGTAGACTGCATAGATGATATACTTTCTTTGGATCGGATTTTTCACGCTTCGTGTAAATGGGTTGGTGAGGCAAAATGTGATCGGAGTTGATTGATTATTTGGTGCTGCTTTTGTTTTTGCGTTTGTTTTATACGATTTGATACCATGCTCGAAATGACCAATACGAATGATTGAACGAAGGATGTTGTTTCTTACGGAGCTAGAGTACTGATGAGTATCTAGAATTAGATCCATTCATCCTCACTCTGATCCAGTCCCTTTGGGCGAGACCCATAAGATAGTTTATGTGATCTGGAACATGAAACATGCCTGCTTGTTTGGGCAACCAGATATGGAACCGGTTTCCCTTCAGGAAAGCAAGCATCGTGTATTCTGGAATACACCTAACCTCGAGATATGAGCTTTATCAAATCCTTCGTTATCCGCTGACTGACTGACATCATCTCCGTTGGTACCTTCGTAAGATGGAAAGGGCTGGCTATCGCTTAGAAATCCAAAGACGCGGTCTCGAAGTTTTTGCAATCATTTGCCCTACATTTGCGGCATATTGAAGCTTAAATGCCGAGTATAAAAAAGGCAGTTGTGTAGGAATGCATGAAGAGATAGTGAGATGATGTACATGAGCAACAAGCAATCGCCGCTCTTGAGGGGTCAGATCTCAGAGATCACTTTCACACATTAACCAAATATCCGCTTCCTCCATCATAAACCGGGATCATCTCGGCAGGGGTCACATTGGGACACATCTCCTCCACCGTGGAGAGACGCAACTCAACCGCTGCCTCCCAAATATCGTCAAGTCCAACGCGCATGTACCCTTGGTACCCAGGTGTATCATAGCTCTCCCCCGATCTAAAAGTAGGGTCGACCATCACCACAAACGGCTTCAACATGATATACCCACCCTTCTCGATCACAAACCCTCTCCGAGGCCCTCTCCCATTGGCACTCTCCTCCGGCTCCTCGAAGGCACTCACGATCGAGTTCAAGCATTGTTCGTCTATAACGAGACAGGCTTTCGACCATGGGATATGCGACCCATCTTCCATCCCGAGAGACTCTAAATATTGTTGGAAATCAGTACGGATCTGTTCTAGGGATGCTCCCTTCCACCGCTCTCGATCCTCGAAAACAAGATTCTTGTAGGTTTCCTGCACAAACTTCTCGGGAAAAGGATCGCTGTCCGGATATTCATCTTCGTCGATATCTCCAATACTCCAGTGCACGTAACGGTCGATTTTGGCGAGGCCGGCAGACCAGAGCCGGTCGGATTCCGCCGTATAAACAGTACGGTAGATCACAAAGCCCCAGGGCAAACAACTCAGCCATTTGATAAACATAACAGAAGGGCGGGTGTCATGTTTATACCAGGGCTGTTTGCACCAGCGCTTCCGAAGGTCTCCAAGGGGGACCGGTAAACCCCGGGTGCGACCAGCGTTCAGGCCATGATGGGTGATGGAGGTTGCCTCCTTTGAGGGCGTCAGTGCTAGATCCTTCTTGTTGAGTCATTCTGATAGGGAGTATGACGGTAATAGCAACCCCGGTGTGTACAGACAATAGGTTGACTAGTATCTTTGGGCGCGACGGGAGACCCCGAGGTATTCATGCTGTTTCTGATCCAAGTGACCCACTCACCTTGGCGGATAAACAATAATGGATGATATGGTTTGCTAAGCGACAAAGTCAGAAAATCAGGTTTCCCTAGCTTTCTCACGCGTAGAACTAGGGTCCAGTGGCCATTGGTTTTAATTAGGTAGCAGATAAGAATGGCTTTGAAAAGGCATAGAGCATATAGCTCGTCAAGAATAATATAAAGTATGCTCTCAAGCCTGCCTTGAGATTATCGGCATCCGACAGTCTCTCTTACCAGAGTAGGATTAAGATCACAGACAGGAAGAGAACAGGGAACCGAAACAGTAGTATTCAAAGTCTAGGGCAGCATTAGTGATAAAGAGTATAGGGCACTTAGAAACCTCTAAACAAAGCGCACCGAACAGAAGCTGCAAGTTGACAAATGCAGAGGCTCTTTTGATGTTAGACAAAAAAGCCTAGTGTGGTTCAGCACCTAGCAAAAGGACTTTTTCATTTTTATAATTAGCGTCTACAGTAGGGTAGAACAAAGACAAGGACATAATAGCATCCCTGATTACTTTCCTCAAGTACCCTAAGTGAAAGGTGAGATAATCACTAAGCAACCATAAGTGCCTAGCGACCGCTCCCTGCGTATCACTGAGTATATAATTAGAGTGGGCCCTAACAAATGACGAGAAGCTTCGATGACTAAGGTTTTGGTAAACAGGACGCTTTGAAATGGCGTCAAAAATAACTATGTCCGGCACCCAATTTACTGTCGCTTAGCGTTGTGGTGTGATCTCTCTCGAGAAAGTCGACCTCTGCAAGCAGCGCACAGGCCGACACAACTCGAAAACTCTTTAGTCCCCCGGACCAATCCCTGCGACGTCGTACCTTCGCTGACTTGTCGCTTTCATCCGCAATATGTAGACAGGCGAGACATAACGCCAAGGTGTCATAGTCGGTCCCATATACATCCTGGGGGGATGAATTGTTTCCGTTGGGACGCATTTGCTTCATGATCCACGTCACTATCCGATCAAATTCGTCTGTCAGTCGGATGGATCGCGCTCGCTGTCGGTGCGTTTGTGTGCCGGTTTTGTTCACGATCTGCCCGATAAAGACCTCAAGCTCGGTGATTGGATTGATGGGATGTTCTGAAAAATCATTCATCGTGGAAAAAATGGCATTCTCATATCTATTAGGAGATCAGTTTAGTAGCTTGGGATTCTCGGCCCTTAGATTGCTTACGCGACTCGTATGAATCGTGCTTCATCAATGCGATTGGACCAAGAGATTGGACCAAAAGTTTCGCACTTTTGTATGATGGCAACCATAAAGTCCTCCCAGAATGGTATCTTGGATGGTATCTTGCTGGACTTCACATCCTCACGCCAAATTCTTTTCTCGTCTATGGATCTGTAAAGCCCCCCGAGAACTTTCTCCGACGCGTAGTATTTCCAAGCCGGGCCAATACCCTCGTCCTCGTCTTGAAGGGTTTGGACAATACGGTCGTCAACCTCAATATCGGATTTATTGAAAATATGCACTTGTGGCCCTGGCGCCAGGCTGCCAAGCAATAAGTTAGTGTCTGATTGATCATAGAATTGCCGATACTCACAAATCTGGTCGAAATCGGGATTTCATCTTCGGCAGATGTCCCATTTCCACAGGGATTCCTGTTTTGGAGAAATCAACCGCTGTTGAATGTAGCTGTGCGAGAAATTTGCAATCGGGGTGATGAGAGCCTTCTTCCACCTGGTCTGCCAAAATCACATGTCTAGTGGCAATAACCCCCAAACGGTCGGTTTCCATGAATTTGACAAAGAATTCTGCCATATCCTCTGTGGTCACAGGGCGACCGATATCAACTGGCGGTAAACGAGGATAATCAGCTGGTGGGTAGGTTGAGACTGGAGCACATTCAGGGTCCCAGATTATATTAAAGATATCGCCATCGAGGTCTCCACCACTCAATTGACTTGGCAGGTCCCGTGAGCCTCTTCGACTGAAAACAATGCAGTTTCGATGTTTGGCCAGTGGGTGATCAGCAGGTGGGACCGTATTGATTGCAGTTTGGATGTCTCCATCGAAAAGAGCAGGTGAGCGGGTCACAAGCAGTGGACCCGGACCAGGCGGAGGTATAAATGGGCCATTCCTCCTTTCAAATGTAACAAAAACTTCATTCTCTTGCAAAAAGCCCGTCTCATCCATGATTCCAAATAGTGTGACACCCAGTTCGACGGGAATTCGTGCCTTATACTTGAGTAAGCGAAGCTCGTGAAGAACAAGTGCCTCAACCACGGAGCGAAGGAAGGAGTCGTTCTTGTAGTCAATCTGAAGAAGACCCAATTGCTGGAATAATCTATGGAGCCGCAGACATCGACTCATGTTCTGCCTTTTTATGTACTTCGCTGTATGTTGGACGTTGGTAGTGATTTCTCGCAGATGGTTCACTTGAATGCTCTGTAATTTAAAGAACCAACTCTGCGAGACACCCATATCCTCCATGATCTTGATCATTTGACGATTGAGAACCAGCGGAATCGGCTGCCATCCGACGTCGCATATTTCAAGTGTCGACATATCTTCGCTGGGGAACTTGATCATCGACGGGCGAAGCTGGATAACCGAGCCTTGAAGCCGACTGTCGAGGGCCAGCATTCCTTTGGCACCCCCCAAGCGGATCTGGAAGCATGTCGGAAACCCTTTGGAGCGTGGAAGATTCTCCCAAATCGTATCCACGACATTTTGAGAAACCGCCCCGATGCCATCGCTAAAGACCCGCGAACCATCTGGGGATTTCACATCGGGTATGCGAGAGATAGCCACATTGCTTTGTTCCAAGTTGACAGCAAAGGGGGTTTCAGAAAATGCCTGTCCAATCCTTGCAGCACACCGCGCAGGCGACGTTATTTTCGAGAAATTACCCACGGCTTTAATAATTGTGAAGTATGTCTGGAACTGACCATTGTCGTCAAAGAATGGAGCAGAGAACTTATCAGAAAGTTATGATTAGTACAGTGCACAACCGGCGACTGGAGAGGAATATACCCAGACTGAATGAGCCCTCAGGGATGAGTGCGAAAATCCCAAGAATGAGTAAATTCGGCCACCGATCTTAATCCCATCTCTCAAAACAGCCTTGAACCGCGTGAAGATGTTCGAATTGTCGACCCTCGGGCTGAAAATGAGATCCTGTCCATTTTCATCACAGAACTGAGCCCGGATAAAGTATTCGTGATGGTTGGGAAATTTTCTCAAGATGCGATTCTTCGGTTCCAACTCTGGCCCATGCAAGGTCATTCGCGATGGAGTGACCGTCACATGACAGACGTGAGCAACGGACTGGTCCGAGTTCGAAACACCGTCGGCTGGTAGATTTCCCTGCTTCAGCTCCTCTTCGTTTTGGTAGATTGCTTGCAGGAGATGTTCGATTTCAAACTCCGCCGGGCCTGCGTAGGGCGAAGGCCAGTCGATTGTGTCAAACAGCCGTCTCATCGCATCAACCGGCACAAGTATCTGCCCTTTGTTTCTTCTCGCTGCAGTCTCCTTCCGCAAGGCTCGGGACAATTCTAGAACCACAGTGGGGAGGAGGTATGCGTTCATGGCCAGGGCCTGCAACTGAAAGAGCAGCATGAATGGAACAGATGCATCCTTCGCATATTCGCCGAGTTCTGATTTCAGGGCGTTCATTTGTTGTGTGAAGCCTGCTGTGTTGAGGCGTAGGCCTGAGGGAATAGAAATATCGAATCGGGTAATGGCTAATCCGCGCTGTTGGAGAAGCTTCATTTGGGATGGCAGATCGGCAGTGGCCACGTTGAATTGATAAACAAGACATTGCCCAACTAACTCGGCGTGCTGCTCTCCAAGAGCACAAATTCGAGTGTGAGTTGATTCCTGGGGCCGGCTCAACAGTCCCTGCTCAAGAGCGACGTTCAAAAAGGACAAGAGAACCTCGTCCATCTCATTCGTTGGGTCCGAGTTCATGGAGAAGAAAAGTGGCACAGTAGATAAAGTGAGTGTCAGCGAGCCGCTGTCGAACCAAACCAGGTCCACGATGGTATTCAGCAGAATCCGAATCAGCTGACTGCTGCCCAGCTTAACCACAAGATTTCGCTTCGTGAACCTCATTGTGCCCCGTTTCGACCATCTGGTCTCCGGGATGTACCGAAGCTGCTCCTCCACGAACGTGTAGTACCCGCAGCTGAGGGCCACCAAAGGGAACGTCACATCGGAATTCACTTCGTCAAGCATGTACTGTGGATTCTCTCTTTCCCGGACACGGTATTCAAGGGTTTTGAGAGTAAATTCTTGAGGTGGACGTTTGCTAGGTGCACAGAGAATATTGGCTCCCATCAGTTTCAAGTTGGACACAATGGGTGCACGTCCAGCCGTTGAAAAGAGCTTCTCAGCACTGCGTTGTCCGTGCTTTTCCAGAAACTTCTCGCCATCCTGCCGGTACCAAAATGTCACGTTCCCAAAGCGCTTTCTCCTGAGTTTCTCGCAGATGAAGTGGACGATACCCAGTCGCTTCATGACCGGCTCCAGCTGGGTAGTCAACCCATCTTCGTCTAGATCGACGGGCAGATTCCGCATAAAAACCTCCACTTTGGCGATTGTATTGAGATTGGTGTTTGAAGTTGTATCTGATGAGAATACGTCAGGATGGAGCTATGGGGCTCTCTCTGATTCGGATTTTTGTAGTCACGACCGAGTGAACCCAAGGAATCTTGATTTCCGAAATGGAAGCATTTCGGGTTTGGGAGTTTCACCATATAAGAACATACAATCAGCCGCAGTGCCGATTACTCAGTACATAGAGAGACAGCGTCCACTGACAGTAAGTCACTAGTGGCGCCGAGTTCCATGCACCGTGACGGACTCTGTGCATGAGCTCCGATATGAACAAATACGTGGCCGAATCATATGATCCGCAAGCCGCATGCTCGCTTTTCAGCTGGCCTGACATAGAATCGGCGAATAATAGTAGTATACTAGTATTCCAGTCGTTTCAGCGCACAGATTCTCCGCTTTGATACACCTTGCATACATGCCTCAAGCTAGCGGCCGGAGCCATGCGGCGACATCGAAAGAACGAAAACCATGCGATATTTACGAGGCGTATCAAACAACACGCGACATTTTCGTCATAGTATTCTCGTCATCCTGGATAATAAGAATGTGACCGGACCAATATTGTAGGGGAAGTACGCAGACCCTCGAGACATAATGTTGCTCGTTGAGTAAGAGCTCTTGCCCTCTTGAGGAAAGATGGGCAGATTGGGAAATCATCGGGGCAACGCCAACCAAGGAGATGATAAAGAACAGAGCAGAGCAACAATTCCTTCAAAGAAAGGATTCTATACGATCCCTGATGGTGTAGCCCTGCTATCCATTTTCTGCTGCAAGACACAAAGTAATGTGACCTGAGTCAAGATACTTGCAGTAGGAGCAAATGATCCATGCTGCTGATACAATAACGCTCGTTCTGGGTTACGACTCTCCAACTAGAAGACCTTGGGTCTTGATGAGGGATTTTTGGGCCGTTTGGCGGCGGGTATGGAAAAAGTACCAAGCAGACGCCTTGTTGAATTACCTCGTATAACAAGATATGATTGAGCAGTTGTCAGGCCATTGGACCGCACGGGAGGTCTAGTATCGGGTTGGGGTACCCTCCTAGTATGAGATTGGCGAAGTAGGTATATAGTAGCAAATCTACCCAGATATGATACGTCGCAAAATCTTGCAACTTACCATCAAATCATCCAAGGCCATCACGTCTCCTTGTACTGCATGACAGTGCATGACCTACGTGTTGTGTATTCGTTGGTTCCTTGTATATGTATTCGGTGAAAGCCATGCGTGACCTAGAAAGGCTGAAAATCGTGTCCCGGTAGAGAGCCGTGTTTCCAAGCTGATGTTGGATGAAGCCACCGACTTATATCAAGTCGCCTTTCCCACGTTTTTGCTCCCACATAGATCCATCCTTCTTTTTCCAGTCATGTCTGACCGCCAGGGCCAACGCATCCAGGCCAACTGTGCCGTTATATGGGGAATTGGAGACTATGACCTTGATATTGAAACAGATGACTGGATAACGTTCTACGCAGTGGTCAAGAAGGATTTTGGAACTTCTTTTGGTCCACCATTAACGATGACTGGAATTTGCCCTTCAGAGGACCATACATGGAGCGAGTTGGATCGGATGCTGGGTGTATGGGCTACCGTCATCCAGAGCGGGCAGCCAATGACCGAGGATCAGAGAATGGAAATATTTGGTGGTCCAAATTGGCGAACCAATTCGACTTTAAGAAATATCTTTGCTCGAATGGACGAAAGAAGAGCTGGTCTGCCTGCGAGAGAGACACATGGCCAAGGTGAAAGGACCAGTTCCTGAGTCGTATAAGGTATTCTTATCATATGGTATGTCCAATCCCCCACAATTTTGCTTCAGAACGTAACTGACCTCTCGAGTTCCAACAAGACAGGAAGCCACGCACCATGACAATCCATGGCGAATTTTGCGTTAGATACCTTGGTTGCGAACTCGACCCTAATAGACACCAAGGAGAACGTTAAGGTGTCTACAGTGAAGACAACGCTAGCTCACAGAAGATAGACGGGATGCCAATCCGATCGCCGCCTCCGTTGCTGGATCCTTGCATCTTTCATACTAGTTACAACAGTTAAGTTCATGCATAATTCAAAAAAAACATATAAAAATATAGGAAAAGCGCGGACGTAGTGAATCAGCCCGTTCTTGGTCGGAAGTTGCCACTCCATATACTTCGACATGATTTCTGGATTCCTTGGCCAGGCAGCGGAGAATTGTGTTCATCTAGGATCCACCCACATGATGATTGTATGGTGAGACTGGAAAGAGGGTGCGGCAAATACCGTTTACGAAAGCCTTGAAAAACTTATTTACTGCATGTCTAAAAAGATCGATGGTACATAGGTCGGCGCCTGCATTTTTGCAGGGCACGTAGAAAGGAGCCAAGCCAAATCAATGTATCCCAAAGGAACCGGGAACAAGAGGATATTTGGTAACAAACTACAGATTACAACCATCAAGAGAAAACACATTTACGTGCATCTCGTAGGTCTCCAACGGCCTATGTAGCCTTCCACAACATGTTGACCTGCTTTTTCCGAGTCTGTCGTACATATAGTTAATAAAAGTGACCATAATGCAGGAAATGAAACCAGGGTGCAGGAGATAACTTACCATCGGGGCCAAAAATGCGACACCAGCCGCCAAAGCCACCACGGTCAGGACTAGCTGCAATTTGGAGAAGCTCTTGCCCAGAATGTCGAACGCATGGCTGGGTGTGGCGCGGGTGCCGAAGATATCGCCTCCAAAGGCGAAGATAAGACTGGTGCTCTCCAGCAGGGTAGGGCGAGACAACACAGTCTTGATGCCCGCGACATCACGGGAGTGAGAGAGATACCACTTGCCATCGAACTCGAGGAAAGGCGCGTACCGGAACAAACCCTCTTCCGCTTCGGCAGAGGTAGGGTCCCGGTCGACGGGGCGACGAGGGTCCAGGACATGACGGGGAATGCCCACAATGGCATTGGAAGACGGAAGAACGCAGATGAGCTGGCGGATGGTGATTCCCTGCCGGGTCTGGGTCACAGCCATGTGGGAGATGGGCTCGGGAATGAGGTAGGCCTGGGAGACCACATGGGGCAGCGGGATGTTACTGTGCAGGCTCGAGTAGTTTCCGGCCGAGTCTAGGGGACCGCGGTCGTTCGGAAGGGGGGACTCGTAAAGCTCGGAGATGACGAGCTGGTAGCCCTTGGAGGAGGACTCGTCGACGACGTCACCGAAGAACGAGTAGGCGAACCAATTCTCGGATATAGCAGAAGCAATGGGCTGCGTTGGGTCAACGCCGGCTTGGGTAGTGGAGTACAGTACCTTGCCCGAAACGCCGTCAAGAAGGTAAAAGCCAGCGGTGTGATCCTTCTCGTCCACAGCAGTCACCAGCACCAGGTTCGGGTTAAGGTACTTGTACAGGACAGAGCGGTTACCAAGCACCTTTCCGATCGAGGCAACAGGGTCGTGCGAAGGGCGACTCACAGCCTTGATGAGCTTTTGACCCGAAGGGGGCACGAACTCCCACACAGGATGCTTGTTGTCCTTCTCAACCCAGCCAAGAACACGACCATCATTGCTGGTAGTGACCAAGAAGCCCGTGATATCGTCAAACGGTGCGACAGGAGTGCCATCCTCTTGGATACCCAGGGAACCCATCCTGATTACCGAGGATCCTACCTGTTGCTCAAATGTGGCAATCGACTGGAGTTTGTTGTTGGTGGGGGCGGAGCGCGAGATGACTTCCCCGGTAGAGCTATTGATCTGTACCGAGCTGCCATCGCTGATATAAATGACCGCAGACCCAGGCTGACTCAAAATAGATTTGATGTCCCAGTGCGAGGTCTCCTCCGCTTGGACACCCCACTTGATGGCACCTTGGCGACCGGTATCCAGCGCGTAGACACGTCCTTTCTCGGTAGCAACAATTATCGACTGGGCGACACCAAAGCTATCGAGATTGGATACTTCGTCAGTCAGAATGCTAGTGATAATGCGCTTTGGCAGTTCCTTAAGCCATTCGGGCAGATGCTGGAGATCCCGGAGGTGGCGCTTCACCCGATGGATGTAAGCACCAATCAAGCCCTCGTGGCCTTCGACCTCCAGTTCATGGGCCAATTCCTCTTGGTCCTCATCTTCCACCCAAGCAGCAGCCACAGCGTAGATCAGAGCCTCGGGACGGGTCCACTCGGTCTGACCATTTCGAATTAACGACCAGTCTCCGGACTTGCGGAGGACAGCAGCTCGGACAGCGACAGTCTTGCCCTTGGTCACAACCTCCGCAACTGCATGCAGCACACGGTCGGTTGATGATGCATCGACATTCCAGCGCCCCAGGATACCATGGGATGCGGAGGAAACGACGATAGCCTCCGAGTCTGTCACTCGAGTGAAGAAGACATTGGCGTCAACGTTGTTGGTCGCCACCGCAGACTGGCCTTGCAAGTAAGGCAATTGATAGGCTTTGCTCACTGCCGAAGACTTCATATCCACGTGGTAGACCTCCGCCCAAGCTCCACTCTCTGTCTCATAGTGAACAAGGAAGTGGGGGAGCGAGTTGAGTTTATGAGGGGCATGGACAGTGATTTGTTGAATATCCTGGCCGGAGGTGTTATCGATGTTGATGGTGCTGATCTGCTTTGTGCCGATGACATTGACCTTCAGCGACTTGTGCGACTTGTCGGCCCAGACAATCAAGGGTGAGGCGGTGTTAGCGCCCACGAAGAGAATTGACTCAGGGGATGCGACATCGCTCTCCGAGTTCAGGACCTGCTGATGAGTCTGGCGACCCGTGACCGGATCCAATGCAGTGACTTTGATTTTATAGCCCTTTAACATCGCAGACTGGAGCGAGATGTAGAAGACCTCGGTCGGCGAAGATGACACCTGGAACGCGACATCTCCACTAGAGAGAGCCAAATATTAGCCAAGTCATAATTTGACCACGCGTGATACCAACCTGTTGTCCTTGTATTCCCATTTGGTCTCGCCAGAGTCTCCATCCAGCCGTCTCACCACTCCAGTGCTCTCGCCGCCGGTGAGCGCGATGGTATCTCTCGCGCTGGAGGTAGCTCTGGCATCCTCCAACTCCAAGAGCTCAAGGTCAGCGACCACACCATCTGCAAACCGGTTTTCCCAAATCAATTTTCCATCCTGGGCACCCCATGACGAGATGGAATCGCCTGCTGCACCAACGACTGCATTGTTGCCATCCAGGCCACGTAGAATACCTGCCGCGCTGGAAGCAGAGCCGGAACGGGAGATATCTTGCCGCCAGATCAGTGTACCATCGCGAGGGTTGATAGCGCCCACAATCGACTTGTCAGAGATTGTGTAGAGGAGGGATGCGTTCGAGGAGGAGGAAGGCTTGAGGAAGAAGGTGGAGTCGGGGGAGGGGGCGCCGAGGAGCGCGTGATGGAAGTCAATGTGGTTGACCTCATCGGAATAGATAGCCACCGCGGGCGACACGCACGCGGCGATAAAAAGCGCCGCCTGGAGCCGCATTATGCTATCGACTGGGCATTGGAGGGTGGGTAGGAGGTGAGGTTGCGGTACTCGAGCTTGGGCGGAGCGCGGGCGGTGATCTCCCGGACGAACGTGCGGCGCGGGTGACAGCCAACATCGAACTCCCGGTCCTCATCAATCCTGCTTCCTGTGTCCCCTTTCATAGATGATCGTTTCTACTCAATCGGATTCCAGGCCGTTCGTTCTATATTTTTATTGCCATCTGGTGTCAATCATCTGGGCCTGATCATTTTGAACCCGGAACCTTTGTCCACAAGCAGTCCGAAGAGCGGAAGATATGTCCGCACAATATGTTGATTAGTTGCCATTTAGGATGCATTTCGAATTTCAGTTTTCAACTAGCTTCAAGCAACTAATCTTCCTCCGCAATGGCATCCACCTCAATCTCAACTAGCATATCATCGTCAACAAAACTATTGGCCACCACAATCATCGTTGCGGCGGCGCCAACTTGGCCGCCGTTGTGCTTTCCCAGAACCTCCCGGAACGCCTCCCCAACCACTCCGCAATCCTCTTTCCTGCCAACAAACATCCGGCACCGCACGACGCTCTCTGCTCCTCGGCCACCGACCGCTTGAATGGCTTGAACGATCTCTTCCAAGGTGACTCGCGCTTGTTGACGCGCATCTCCTGGGAAACGGACTCGGGGTGCTTCTGGCGGAGAGTTCGGGTCCGCGGCGGTCGAGCCAGAAACGAAGATATGACGACCATGTCGAACTGCGCGATAGTAGCCGATCTTGGCCTCCCATGGAGAGGAAGTGCTGTAGAAGCGCTTTTGGGTGCAAGATATCTCTGAATCCATAGCGGGATTGGTAGGTAGGGTGCCAAATGACGTGTACTTGAAATTGCACCACACTCCCAATTAGCTGACAGTTGGCCACATGGGAAAGCTTATTAGTACCTGAATTGAAAGGATTTATGGTTGATATAACAGATAGTTGGTCTTTCTCCACTGGGTCGAAATATTTTTCCAATTCGGGTGCCTTTTTACATTTACTTTATACCGCCTGCCCGGCGCCCCACCATTGTCTCGTATAGCCGACGGCTTCCTGAATGACTCACTGCATGAACTATTTGGCGAAGTCTTCAATATTGCGGCGTTGGCTGGGCCATTATCCTTGGGCTGGTGTTGTGCCGAGGTCCAACCTTGGGATAAAAAACGATTTTACTCTTTGTGTCCCAAAAAATGTAGCACTCCTGGGAACGGAAACGCAACAGGAGCCACCTACGTGATCAATTATCAATTGAATTCCAAGGCCGATAGTTCTAATAAGGTTGTGCTCGATGAAGTGCTTGGTTCTAAGAGCTCTGAAAATTGAGGGCCAGACTAGATACAAATAATACAAGTGGAGAAAGTTGAGAGGCAGTAGAAGCAAAAGGGAATGCTAGATCAAATAGGAGTTGCCCTCAGCGCCGTGAGAAACAGCACAAAATACCCATTTTACCAAGGAACCACAGAGCTCCAAGAAAACGGAAAATGGAAAGACCCGAAGTGGCCCAGAGTACGACTCGGAAGTACCATGCTGTTCGAAGAGTGGAAGTTGTCTGTGAACATTAGCTTGTATCCCTCCATATGGCAGCCATCACATACTGTAAGACACAGCTTTTTAATCCCGTCATTGTTGATGCACAGCGCTAGGAGGCCATTGCTGAATGTCCATAATAGCACCAGATTAGTTCGGAATGCTTTGTAGGAGTCCTCGAGTGTTGTTTCGTCCTTTTCCTCTGGCTCGTGCCACGGAGCAAGGGCTCTTTTGACTGTCTGTTCAAATTGAACATCGACATCTGCCTGTGGTTTGTCGACCTCCTCCACAAATGGTATGTGAGCATCTTTCTTTGTCTGAGCTGATGGCAACGCATCTGCTTTATCGGATCCCTTGGTGCCCCATGAAACATCGTGCCAGTTACAGAATGCATAGACCATTAGAATATTGATCGACGATGGCATGCCCAGGAAATAAGCCCATGAAGATGTGAACATGTGCCAAGGATCCCAGTAGAGAAAACTGGCGATAAAGTAGATGCCATAAGTGGACACCAGAGCAACCAGGACAACTCCGCCGGTGGAGGAAACAAATTGTTTCAAAAAGTTTCCGATCCCATCATTGAGGTTGAAACTCAAATTTTCCGGAGTGAGTGCCTGTGCGACAAGGTAGAACGACAGTACAAGGATATAGAGCTGGACGATGGAAAAATAGGTCAATGATAGCGTGTATGGGATCTTGGACCTGGTCAACGTCCCGTAAGCTTGTTTCAATTCGGTGTTTCTGGCATGATCGATCACCTACCCTTTGGGTCGATTTCCGAGGGCCAAAATAAATTGAAGTATGAGGAATGCGATATACCCAAACTTTATGAAAGTATTGAATATTGGCGATATTTCGCTTCCAAATGGCCAGGATTTTCCATGGTTCACTGCACTCGGAATGCCAACGATATCCATGATAACAGACGTGGTAAGCCAGTACGATGCTAGATGATGTTACTCAAGCGCCCACCCTTTCGCAATTGTGCTGAACTTACCCAGCGAGAACCATGTCATGATCAGCTGACCGACGTTGTAGACAAATTGTACGTGCAGAACGAATAGCCGGAGAAAACTATGGCCACTCCCGTAGATGCGATTGAAATGCATCATCGCATACAAACCCGCTGCAAATGATCCATTTAACCAGCGCCGCCTTTGGGAGAGGAATTCAGGGGGACTCTCTGGCACGTCGGTTTCTCCCTTCGATGCTTTCACGTAAGTAAGTCGCCAGCGACAGCCTGCTTTCGCGACCAACTCAAAACATAGGATCCGGTCTTCCGCTAAGAACATATTCTTTTTGAAGATGTTCATGCCCTCGATACCTTTCTTTCCGAGCCTCGCTGAGAGTGTATGATCACCATGAAAATATTGTTCTAGCGGCCTGCCAACGATTGCTCGGTAGCGGTAGGCTGAGAATGCCCCTGGCAGGACACTCACATATCCGAAGGTGCTTTCCAGAGGCTTGTCTAGAATGTTGGAGATCTTGTATTCGAAGTTCTGTGCCGCCACGATCGGATTCAAAACCTTTCTCCAGCCAGGACCGAGAAGTGCATGGATCTCGCCACAAGCTCCGCCGAGGTCTTTATCGTTGTAAAATGCCTCCCATAAAGTGAGTAAGGACTTGTGTCCTGGCTTAGTTCCAGCGTCAATCAAGATGCAAACCTCTGGGTTGAGGATACGTCCGAATGCATTGAATAGCCATCGGTGCGAGTTGATCTTCTTGCTATTTTGTTGTTTCAGACAGAAAATCATTTGGACCGGCGGAAGATTTGTTGGGTCGTCTTCGAAGGGCCGAATCAGTTGTTGTGTTGGAGTGACCGATAGCTGTGTTGTATATTCAAACTACGAGTGGTCAGAAATTCAGAAGCTATTGCCAAAATAAGTGTTGTCCAATTTAGTGTTATGAACTCACTATGTGAGCCACTGTCTCTTTGCCATCCAGATCGTGCTTCATCACACCATCTTGGTAAATACCAACAGTAGCTAGAAGATCGAGTGTGTTTTTGTCACATGGCTTGATCCCGTCAAATACGAGGCAGACAACTATCTTCTGCCACGCTGGACCTCCCTTGTTCCAGAACTCGGTCTTCTTCAGATTGACCTGTTCAAAAAGTCGTTAGGTCAATTAATCATCGATAGCCCTCAGAGCCTGGGGAGACCTCACGATATGGCGAACATTCTGCATCACACCATGCAGTGTTCTTGCTGTGAGGACTTTATCCTCGTTGTAGTAGGTAATTGCAATAAGCATCTCAGTATGCCGGTTGTACATTGAAGGGCGTAGGTTATATCCATGTTGCAGCGTAAACTCATCTGGGTCGCATGTCGCTGCCGTATCTATTCAAGTTCACTAGGGTCATTTTTATGCTGACTTCAAAATATGATGAGCACAAACTCACATCTCATATGGGTAAATTCTTCATTTTGCCCTTCTTCAAGGTCGCGGTATTTTGTCTCAACGGCATTTCTTATGGCGCTCGGAACAGGATAATCAACACTCAAGACTGTCCCTTTAACCAATTTGATTCGGCGGGTGGGATACCGGCGCAGGCTGCTTAATGCAGGTGCTTGCCGCTGAGCCCAGCGTTTCGAGCTTGTTGAGGCGGAGTCGAGGTTCATGGAATCAGCCAACTCGAAGGCCAGCCCATCATGTGTTCCCTCGTCAGAAGAGTCTTTTGAAAGGCTTGCGGTGTCACTATATGATAGGGGATATCGATCTTGACTGGTCATGCTAGGGTCGGACCGGTTATCGGAGCGGTGTTGGGGCAGTAGAGATTGCATAAAGGGTTCTTGATCGTCAAATTCAGGGCTTGTCTAGGAAAAGAATGAGTAATATCAGCTTCCCAAAATCATAAGCAATTATTCAATTCTTTACTATACTAACGGCAGGAAGAGGCGGGCCGGTTCTGGCTCGCTGGCCATAAAAGGGCCGCGGAGAGCGAGGCTGCTCCCGTGAAATATCCATGATACGTCAACTTCGATTCAAGGAAGACGTAATACGTGTGAGGGGAGCTAAAACAAGGACAAAGGAGTTGTTGCTAGAGGTAGAAAGGAGTAGGAGAAACTCAAGTCTTCTACCCGGTCATCAGCAGGAAACAGGATGGGTAGACAATATAAGGCAGCAAAGCGATCTGAGACTCCGATTGCATGAACCTATTCACGGTAGTTTGCAATCGGTCTTCTCGTGGGCCATACCGAATCAAAAAGAGAAATGAATGACAACCAGTTGATCGCTCGAAGGCGTCAATTGGCGGGTATGCCCGACTATTTCAAACCGGCAAGCCCTATTGGACCTGATTCAAGATTGGACTGCCATAGCACGCCGACAGATAATAGGGACTACCTAGCAATTGCTGGCAATGACACCACATGTGCACTCCCTGTGAAGCTGAAGCATCATGGTCGTACAAGCCATCGGACTTGAGGAGAATTTCTATTCTTGTACCTTGTCTCGATCATGTCAGTAGCACGCGTGGTTGTTTTGGGTTTCATTCAAAAGCCACAGCCCCGAACTCGTATGGGGATCATTTATGTGCATAGAGCGTTCTCCAAGACCTGTGTCTGATGCTATATTGGAGATCGTTATGCTATTGCTCAAAGACGCGGTAGTGGTAGCGGCGGAGACTCAGCCAAACAACTGGCTTGCGGGGGTAACCCCTGCAGCAAGGAGTCGAGTCTATGATACACTAACCCTCCAGGGTTGTTGATACTTGCAGCTATCCGAGGTCTCTCGTGAGATTAAGACCCAGGAGTTCGGTTCAGAACTGAAGCTATCAGCGCCTGTTTGCTTCCTCTGTTTTCCCCCATAAAGCCCCCCGCGGGCGGTATTAGGGGGTTCTTTTGACCAGTGCGGCTATTGACTTCCCGCAAAACAATGAGAGACAAAGTCCTACGTTTATGTGAGGTAATTGGCCGTGCCATAATGAGTGAGGCTAAATCGATCTCCGCAACAATTAATTCATAGGTTTCCTTGATCAATCTTGAAAAGTTTTCAAGACAGAGGAGGGCCAAATCCTAGGCAAAATAACTTCTAGACCAAACAGGCACCACAGGCAACATTCTTACTCTATACCGTCATTTTATTGCTCCGACAAAAGTCTCTTCTACGCGATCCACTTGCCCTCTCCAGCTTATCAGGCTTCCAAGCCAAGCCTCTAATGCATGTCCTCGTTGGCACGACACGCTCGGTTTCCATTTGACGTACTATGAGCGATGAAGTGATTTACCCCGCCCGCCCCCTCCGGCCCTGCAGGTTTGGGGCAATTGAGTCAATCATTATTGGCCATTCAAGTCCACCGTTTTCCTTCATAATCATCTGTGAAGCTGTCAATTTGCTGTTCTTTCTGGATTGGTTGTGGTGCAGCTTCCGCTAAGGGGAGGGTGGGCCGTTTCTCACACTGCTTGGGCATATAAAGAGCCACGACCCAAAATGAACAACTTACTAGAAAATATTTCTCTGGCTTAGAAACTGAATACTCCTTAGAACTGCATGTTCTTACGTTCTAGTGGACAAAACGGCAGTCAGAATGTCTATCGAGGCTTATCTCCTATACGTCCTATCTGCAGCCGTTCTCCTGCCCTGTCTCCTGAGGAATCGATTTAAGAGGGGCCTTAGGGACATTCCTGGCCCTTCATTAGCCAAATTCACACGTTTGTGGAAACTCCACGATGTCTGGAAGGGTGACCACCACAATACTGCAATTGCTTTGCACAGAAAACACGGAGCTCTTGTCCGCATTGGCCCGAAACACATCTCCGTCGGAGACCCTAAGGCTATTCCTATCATATATGGCTTGAATAAAGGATTTACCAAGGTAACTCTCGTAATGTTCAAAAGGTCGGCGCTAGTCAACTGATGGTTTTGATTCGCCTCTGCCATTTTAGACCGCTTTCTATCCCATCCAGTGCATCTCGTGGAACAAAAAGCCACAGGTGAATCTCTTCTCCGATCGCGACGAAAATCATCATCGTGAACAGAAGCGACTGGTAGCGAGCGCCTATAGCCTGGGGTCACTTCTCGAAATGGAGTCAGGGGTTGATTCATGCACACAAACTTTTCTGGACAAACTCGGCGGTTATGCGGAACGGCAGGCACCCGTTGATCTGGGAGCATGGCTTCAATATTACTCATTCGACGTCGTTGGGGAGTTTGTCTTCGCCAAGAAACTTGGATTTCTTGAAGAAGGGCGGGACGTCGATGGCATGATTGAGGCCATTCAAGGGATGCTAGTTTATGCTAGCATATGCGGCCAAGTTCCTGAAATGCATCATGTATTGCTCGGAAATCCCCTATTTCCTATCTTTCTCCCCCAGATGGAAACATGGAATTCCGTGGTCGTGTTCAGCTTGAAAGCTATCAACTCTCGCTTGTCGGTGAAACGCGACGGGGAACTAGAGAAAGAAGATTTAGAGGGTGGGAAAGACATGATGTCCAAGTGGATGGCAGTTCATCGGCTCCACCCAGAGAAGATGTCTACAACGGACTTGATGGTCCACCTATCAGCCAACGTGTTTGCCGGTTCTGACACCACAGCCATTGCTCTCCGCGCAGTCTTTTATTTCCTCCTCCGGAACCCAACAATCATGACGAAGGTTCAGGAAGAGATTGACAATGCCACGCGCGAGGGCAAGCTGAGCGATCCAATCTCTTACCGCGAGTCGATTACCCATCTGCCTTACCTAGGAGCTGTTCTCAAGGAGTCAATGCGCCTTCATCCGTCTACCGGACTGATTATGGAGCGCCATGTTCCCAAAGAAGGTGCAGTCATTTGTGGCAAGAACATTCCCGGAGGAACAGTCGTTGGCATCAATGCATGGGTTGTGCATAGAAATCCCGAGGTATTCGAGGCGCCAGATTCATTTATTCCAGAGCGCTGGCTCGATAACTCACCCGAAAAACTCAAGGAGATGGAACAGAGCTTTTTTGTCTTTGGCGCTGGAGCGCGAACCTGCCTAGGAAAGCATATTTCCTTGACGGAAATGCACAAGTTGATTCCGGAACTATTGCGCAAGTTTGAACTCAAGTTGCGCAATCCTGAGAAGGAATGGAGGACCAAAAATGTCTGGTTTGTCCAGCAGGAGGGTTTAGTTTGTGATATTGTGCGAAGAGGATAGGAAACCTTGGACTTCTGCGATCTTCGATTAATAACCAATGTATTGGAATTTCTTGCTTTCTTTTTTTCAAATCCATGCATTTTGCAACAAAATTCAAGAGTTTTGTCTTCACTACTTCTTATAATTATGAAAGTCCTTGTTCCATCAATGGAGTAGAGCTGATAAAATAATAAAGGCCCAGTAATGTTTTCTCAATCCCTAAATTCCCGCTAGCAGATTGTTCTTCCCCTCAATTACTCAACATATTCTTCTCGGGAATGTCCACTTTGGTTTCCTTCGCACGCTCGGATATCGCTGGTGTATCTGGAGCATGTCCCTCCAGTCATGGTTCTACCTTGCAGCAAAAAATACCATGCCGACTTGGTCGGCTTCTCAGAGTAGTAAGAGCTGGCCCTCGAGCGGTAACTCTGGAATTCCCGAATAGGAACAGGATACAGCATTAACTCTCGCACAGGCTTGGTCAGGGGCTAGATATCATAGTATGACTTGCTCGTGACGAATGATTCCAGTTTACTTCGTCTCTCTTTCAGCACTTGGCGACCCCGTACAGCAAGGCTATCAAGAAGATGCTGGCCAATATTGTCTGTTCCGTCCGCGACTGATCCGAGCATGACGGAAGTATATCTTGAGGAATTTGGAAGATTTATTTCACATCATCCTCAGATAGTGCTCAGGCTTATAATTTTCAGTCCAAAACAATTGGCGATGTCATTTCTCTAATCTACGGCCGATCCATTTGGAGTACGAACCCACCAAGCTTCCGACCGGCCTTTGCGAAGCGCGGCCAGCGAGCATCCACTCATTGAAAATACGACCTATATCCTAACTTCTCCCAACAAGTGTATAAACCTCATTTCATCATGACTTGAAATACTCAGGCATTCCCCATTTCACAAAGTGATCCTCGGCCTTCCGACGGAATTTTACTTTCTCAAATTCAGTTGACTGGTCTCTTTCGATATAAAATGCAGTTATGCAGTTTCCTTTGGTTACATCTTTGCTATATACAACAGGGGAAAACATGACCCTACTCAGTTCAAGTAATCACAGAAAATATTTTTACAGACCGAAGCAAGTTTTGTTGGCTGATCGCACAGCCTCCTTCTCACCCTCGCTCATCCCATCCGTAACCTCCCAGGGCTTGTTACCGAGACCCATGGCACGCTGTCCCTCGGGGTTAAGCGAAGACCAGTCCATAGCACCCTGGAAACCTATTTCACCAGGGCCACCGGCGCCGGGGAAATCCCAAGGAGGCGAGTAGTCGATAGCAGCCTGGCGCTGCTTGAGGAGGTAGTCGATGTTCACGTCACACAGAGGGGTGGCGGGAATATAGAGCACGCTCGAGTCGCCCTTGCCACGATGCTCCTTGTCGACAGAGTGGAGCATGTCGCAGTGCCAGGCAACAAAGTCGCCGGGTTCAACCTTCGGTACCGACACCATAGTCGTCTCCAGCTCCAACTGCGGGTGCGTTACTGGGTTATATTCTTGGCAAGCGCCGGGGACGGAGCCAGGGAAGGTTCCATCTAGGCTGGGCTGCTGACTCTTGACATCGAAGAAGGGGCGAAGGATAGTGTACGCGGTGCTGTGAACAATCATAGGGCACACACGTAGACCACCCTCGCCGGGGGCAGTGTCAGACATGGACATCCAGCCTTGGAAGAAGCGAAGCATGGAGCAAGCACCTGCCCCGTTGTACATATCCATCTTGGCCTTCAGACGGTGCTTTGCATCCCACGCGTCGTATTGCTCCCAGTTGCCCTCCAGGATCTTGCTGTACACGCTCGAGTACTCTGGGTCTTCCCAGCGCTCGAGCGAGCCACCGTCGACATGTGGGCCAAGGGCAAACTTGGCATCACCTGGATCTCTCATGCGTAGGCGGTCCGCGTATGTGAGTGGATTGGATGTCGACAACTTAGCATTGGGGTCGGAGGAGTGCCACAGACGCTGCAGAAAACGCTGGGCATCAAGCATGTTGGCATGGGCACGAGCTTCTGCTTGGGCCGGAGTCCAGTAGAGCTCATAGACTGCTGGAGAGTCGGCCGGGAATGCCTTGACACGCTCCTTGTTGGCAGCAACATAGTCCCGGATACGCTGCTTGTAATCCATGGCCTTGTCTCGAGGGACGACATTCCGTATAACCACAGTGCCCCGGTGGCGGATCTCTTTCATAGTCGCCTCCGGGATACTGCCCGACACAACATCGGTGTAGTCAACAGATGGAATAATCTAAATCATGTCAGCTTCTGTTAACTATCAATATATATATATATATAAAAGAACAAAGGAGACTGTGAACATACGTCACTGCCTTTGGTCTTGATCTTGTCGACCTCCTCTTCCAAGCTGAGCAGGAGTCTCTTCCAGCTCTCAGTCAAAGCTTTTTCATTCTTTTGAAAGAGCCGCAGCTTCAATTCCCCAAAGCGTGGGGGAAGAGGCTCCGGCTGATAGTCTGATCTCAAACTGGGGAAGACCGATGAGATGTCACCAGCCGCTTTTGTGGTCTGCGCCGCCGTTGATGTTGACGCCGCACGGACAGCAGCAGCCTTTGAAAGAAGTCTTGACATCGCCATGACTGAATGGAGTATTAGTTGACCGAGATTCGCTTTGGGAACTCCCATCCATTTTAAATATTCCAGTGGCCATCGCGGGGTGTACCATGCGGAGGGCGGGATACTACCATTTAGGGAATCTCCCGCATGACGGCGGGTGGGCTTCCACAAACAGACTAGCCCCACCTTTTATCCGCAATTCGCGCTTTCTGATTCGATGAATTCACGTGCGTCATCGTGATTGCGGGAGATTAGCTTGCGTATACCTTCACCTAGTTCAAGATATTGATCATGAGATCGAGCAGCTTAGTAGAAGTCCAGGGAAGCAAACTGTCGAGCCAGGTCTCTGGGAGGCGCAAGTCAAAATGCCGGGAACTGGATGCAACATGCCTCCTGGTACACAAAAAACGAGGGATTACTTCGGAGACTTGCTGATATGATCGGAGGAAATTTACCTGATCTCATGCACGGGAGATACTTCAAGCCAGCATTAAGGTTGGAGTGAACTTCTTCTCAATGTATTCTTCCATCCTTCTTTGCAGATCTCGTTTGTTATGTCCATGTGATCATCTCGACACAAAGTCCTGCAGAATAGAGTATACACGGTGAGGTCGCCTGCGATCTGGCTCTCCTGGTTCGCCAATTGATGAGATGTTGTGTAACCTTCATGGTGGTTTTGGTGGACCGAGGGAAAAGCACCGAAGGGAAAAGAAATCCGCAATCAGGCTGGCCCTCTCCATACCAGCGGGTAGTTTTCCTAAACAGGAATTGAGCATGGCAACTTGTGAAGGAAGGATTGGCCGTCAGCACGAAACTTATCGAGGGGCCGTTCAATCGAGTGGAAGATGAGATCATAGATGCCGATGCGCCAGTGCATTGGGGATTGTGCCGGCTCGGTGGACGCGGTAACTAAGGATTTTTGTATTTGGATCAACTACCTAAGGATCTAGAATTCTGCTGGGAGCAGTGGTAACTCACCATCCGATTTCTACGATGAGCGCATGGAGAGTTCGCGAAGCATATAACACCAAAAAGGAAATTCTGGCGACGACCCCTGCTGTTCCGCTGCGAATCCGGATAAAAGACTTGGGGAGAAGAATAATAAGATCCAAATATAGTAGCATTTGTTATCAACTAGAGTCCATCAGATGACTTGCAATAATGGAAGCCAAGAAGCCCAGATTCTAGGCGATAAAGCGTCCTCAAAGCCGAAAGGCCTCGGGGATCACGCCGGTCTGGCTCGGAAGACCTGCGCGAGGGAACGGCTAATTTCCCACGTTTCCCCTCTTTCTCTAAAAACGGTTATGCGACGCGTCACAATAGATCGCTGCAATGGGCCCCGAAGTTCCACAGGCCGTGGGCATGCATAAGAGCAGCATATTCCCGGCGGGGCAGCCACCTGAGCTGTAAACCACTACATATTTCCTTCATCCTCCAGAATGGCCCTCTCAGTCAAAGGAAGAACCGCCATTATCACTGGCGCAGGCTCCGGTATGTCGGCCCATAAATTTGTAGACTTAATGTTGTAGCTGATGGGCTCACATCCACCTAGGAATCAACTTTGCCTACGCCAAGCTGCTGATAGAAAATGGATGCAACGTCTTGATTGCAGATCTAGCCCTGCGACCTGAGGCCAAGGCCTTGGTCGAGACACACTCCACTGGGTCGCCGCGAGCCATCTTCCAGGAGACCGACGTGCGCGACTGGCTACAGCTGGAGCGCATGTTCGAAGTCGCCGAGAGAGAATTCGGCGAAATTGACATCGTTTGTCCCGGTGCTGGAGTCTACGAACCGGTAAGTGTGGTGCGAGGATAGGAAGCCGACTCGCGGTCTACAAACTCCGAGGAAACGCTAGCTGATCGACGATGCGATCGCACAGCACTGGAGCAACTTCTGGCGCCCGCCTGGCTCGGCGCCCAGCAAGGACGCGCGCGACGGTGGCCGCTATGCCCTGGTAGATATCAATATCACGCACCCCATCCGTACGTCGCAGCTTGCGATTGCACACTTCCAGAAACACCGCGGCAATGGCCGTCCAAAGCATCTCATCCACATTTCCAGTATTGCTGGTCAGATTTCCGCAATGTCGACCCCGATCTATGTCGCCACGAAACACGCTATCAACGGCTTGGTGCGGTCATTGGGCAAGCTCGATCGGCTTGGCATTCGGGTGACGGCAGTAGCACCGGGTGTTATCAAGACACCGCTGTGGACCGATCATCCTGAAAAATTGAAGATGGTGAATGACAGCGCCGATGAATGGGTGACACCCGAAGAAGTCGCCGAGGTGATGTTGGCACTCGTCCAGCAAGACCAGGTAAGCGAGATCATCGGGGATCGGTCTGGGCGAGGCCAGCAGTATAAAGTTGTTGGAGGGACGATTCTCGAAGTGTCGAAGACCGTGCGTGAAGTGAATGCGTTCAATGATCCAGGCCCTGGGAACCGGCCAGGCAACACAGCGTCCGACCACGGCGCGGTGGAGGAGGAAAGTTTCGGGCTTTTGTCGCAGGAGGGATGGGGACGGTCACAGTTGTAGTACAGTCAAGAGCAAGCCACCATCACGCCATCAGTCGTGTTAATGAACATCATGATGCCATTCCTTGATTCTCGCAGCGATGGACCCGTAGTGCGATGAAATGGTATCGAAGTGCGGAGAGCGGGCAAGTCAGGTGCCGCGTCTATCGGGGGCTGGCCTGATAAGAGAGGCCACGGCGCCGCTTCTTCTCTTCTTACCCTCGCCCCTCGATTAACGACCCTGTCGAACCTGTCCGGCTCCGCTGGCCGTGGTCGCTGTCAGGTCTGATGCTATTTGCCCAACGATTGCCGCTTTAGACGTGTGATAGATTTTGATACCATGGAGGAGGAGGCAGCTGTCGCGGTTGGCCCTGCCGGTCTACCTCATAACAGTTCGCGATGGTATTTACGCACGCCTACCTACGGCCTCTTCGGGGCTACCCAGGAGTATCCTTGCTAATCATGATATGGAATTAGGCGTGCTGCACGAGGAAAACGAGCCGCTGGAGGCGCTGGAGAGGCTAGTTGGGCTAGTAGCGTGATCAATCTGGTCAATACGAGTGAGTCGATCCGGTGCGGACAGTTGAAAGGTACCTGGGGCTCATATCACCTTTCTTCGATCCAGTCATCGGCGCCGGTGTATTAGCGATGCCACTTGCAATCTCGCATATGGGAATCGTCTTGGGAGTCCTCGTGATTTTATGGTCTGGAGTCACAGCGGGATTCGGTCTCTACCTGCAGTCTCGATGCGCACAGTATCTCGATCGAGGCAGCGCTTCATTCTTTGCGCTATCACAATTGACATACCCCAATGCCGCCGTCGTCTTTGACGCGGCCATTGCGATCAAATGTTTCGGAGTCGGCGTGAGCTACCTGATCATCATCGGTGATCTCATGCCGGGAGTCGTCCAAGGCTTTGTGGGAGGCGAACCAGTTTATGACTTCCTTATTGACCGTCACTTCTGGGTAACGGCTTTCATGTAGGTGCTTGTGGTAAATGCTGCGAATCATCATGGTGCTAACGTCTCTGGCCTTGACAGGTTGATTGTGATACCTCTTTCCTACTTGCGTCGATTAGACTCCTTAAAGTACACCAGTATTGCGGCCTTGGTCTCTATGGCATACTTGGTCGTCTTGGTCGTTTACCATTTTGTGAAGGGCGATACCATGGCAGAGCGAGGCCCTGTTCGCGTGATCCACTGGGCTGGCCCGGTTGCGACCTTAAGCAGCCTTCCGGTTATCGTTTTCGCATTTACGTGCCATCAAAACGTACAGTTGCCCCATACTCTGACATCGTTTTTAATATGCACAATCGCTAACATACTTCCTTAGATGTTCTCTATTCTCAATGAAATCAAGAATAACAGCCATTTCCGAACTACTGGGGTTGTCCTTGCCAGCATTGGCAGCGCTGCTGCCACCTACATTCTAGTCGCCATCACAGGCTACCTCTCTTTCGGCAACAAAGTCGGTGGCAACATCGTTGGCATGTATCCACCTGGAGTTGCTGCCACAATCGGCCGTGCTGCGATTGTCATGCTCGTTGTCTTCTCCTACCCGCTTCAATGCCACCCATGTCGAGCCTCCGTGGACGCCGTTTTGAAATGGCGCCCGAGGTCACAGCCCAGCGGCACCGAAGCCTCTCCACACAGGCATCCTCTGCTTGGCCCGCGCGGCAATCGCATACCGGAGCCGATGAGTGATCTTCGTTTCTCAGTCATCACTACTACTATTCTCATTCTGAGCTACATCGTCGCCATGACGGTATCGTCACTCGAAGCTGTCCTTGCATACGTCGGTAGCACCGGCAGCACGAGTATCAGCTTCATTCTCCCAGGCCTGTTCTACTACAAGATCTCCTCGCCAGACTCGCCCGCCCACCGTGGCCTACTGAAGGAGGACGACGAAGGAGTTGACGACCTGTCCGACGAGGACGATGACGCCGACGAGGATGGCGAGGGCTCCCTGGCTCGCTCGTTGACTGAAAGTGGCCTCCTGCTCCGCAACACCCGCCACTGGCGCAGGGCCCTCCTACGACGTCTTAGCCTGGGTCTCGCTCTGTACGGCATTGTGGTTATGGTCGTGTGCTTGACCACGAACACTTTCTTCATCGCATCGCATTGATCGCATTGTGCTCCATTGCTGCGATATATCTATCAAATAACTCGGATTTCTGGGCCATCTACATATTGTTCACTGTATACGACAAAGACCGAAGCTCTGTACCTTTTCTTCTACCTTTACAGCCTTTCTAGATTTTCCCCCTTTGATGATGTGTTATTTGCTAGAGCGATCCCTCATTTGCACAGTTTTGACACATTCCTCTTGCTTCATTGAACTGATGGACGGCGTTTAGAGCGTTGAATCTCCCCTGACGTTTTGGTAATTAAATGTTTTCAACTTCTACTCGTACAAATTGATTTTATCTGCTTTGTGGGTAAATAGCTGAACTTAAGAAGACCGATGTGTCTTGGTAGCGAGATGTGTGGATAAGAAGGCAGTCTGTAAGCCCGAAGAACCAGAAGAATAAGCTACATATAACTGTCAAGGAGCTAACTGTAAAAAAGGAAGAAGACACACAGTCCCACGCGCCTGAAGTTTCCAAGCTTGCCCATCTCGTCTTCATTAGGTTTCTGCCCCGTCATTCCAATCCTAAAGTTTCCTTCGAATCTTTGGAAGCCGACTAGCTGAATGCTTAGTTGTTGTTCTGGCTGTTCAGAATGCGCAAGATAGACAGGAACAAATTCAGCACATCCAGATACAACGCGATAGCAGCAGCGATCTCCTCCTCGACATGGTAGTGTCGCATAACAAGCTGAGTATCCACGAGAATGTAGCCCGAAAAGATCAGGGCACCAAGCACACCGTAGATAAGCTCCATGGTGCTGCCGAACGGCATGAACATGGCCACGAATCCAAACAGGATCATAAACCACAGGGCGCCAAAGAGGTAAGGCATCCAGTGGGTGAAGTCATACTTGGTCTGGCATGCAAAGAGCGTGAGCGCAACAAAGATACCCAGTGTTAGCACCAGGGCCTGCAGAACAACTCGCGCTTCGTAGAAGGATGTCACCACGCTGATGGAATAGGCCTCCATCAAGGTGAAGCCGGAGAGGAACAGCAAATTTGCGGGATATGACTTGCGCTTCCAGTAGGTTGCAAGCATGAAGCCCAGGGCGCCGAAGATGGAGATGAACATGAACCAGATGTTTTGCTGGATCCATTCGCAGTAGGTGGCGTTGAAGAACGAGATGGAGCTGAGGATGGTTGTAAGAAGGATCTGGGCGGTCCTATCGAAAATATCAAGATCAGCGACATACTCATAATAGCGAGAATTATATCTTCCGGCCCTTTTTAAGGGTCAGAGGCCGTTCAACTTACAGTATCGAGTACACCTTCCGCACGAACTGCATTCGAATATCAATCGTCCCCTCCGCAACCATACCGCCGAACTATGGTACAGAGTCAGCGACCCCTGCGCTATCCACAAGTCGAGCTAGCATAGCACATACCTTGAAGTCGTCCGGCACGTTGTCATCTTCGGAGCGCGGCTGCGGGTCCGCTGTGGCCTGGTAGGACGGCGGTGCTTGAGTGTACGGCTGGTCCTCAAAGGAGTCCCGCTGCGGGGCGGGCTGATATCGAGCATTCGCAGCCATGATATTGCGGTTTATTATGTTGCCTCCAACGGTGTCAGAGAATGAAGAGGACGCTGAGAGAGGTGTTGAAGATGAGCAAGCTGAAGCCTGAATGACCGTCCTTTCCATGGGGGCGAAGGTGCCAGGTGACGTCTCATCACGTGTGTCACCTATCCTTGCGATAAGATAACAAAGCTAGTCCAAAGATGGATTAGTTCCATTAAAGGCAAATCGGCATGTGGAGTTGGGCCAGTATGTTTATTGCGAATAGATTCATTTGCCTGTTCTCATGTATGGTTGAAAGCGCTTGCCTACTCAGGACTACTGTTGACGAATGCTATGAATTCACCGGCACATGTAGCCCACCCTTGCCTGTGTCCACTATAGAAATGATATTTCTTTCCTCTACGGATTATCAGTGTGCAAGTAGAACGCGAGCTGTTATTCAACCTCACTCTATTGGAAAAGACGTTTAAAAAGACGTATATGCATGAATCATGTAGCAACCATGGCTAGGCCATGCAATCAGACCGTGAATAACAACCCCCAGATTTATAATCTCGCCCGTTCTACTCGGCAATGCGATGCATTGGGGATCGTCTATTGCCCTGTCCATTGGTCTCATCCGCCGAATCATCATCAGTCGTGAAGCCATATTCTTCATCAGTCGTATCTTCCAAACTGCGATCATGGTCTTGGTCCACTGTTGCACTAGACATATACGACGGGAGCCGGCGGCGCTCGAAGTCCTGTGTGTGCGCGGATGCGACCATAGTGCCGACGCGGCTGATGCGTGAGCGGCCTTCGCGGGCGCGCCGGGCGGCCGCGTCTACGTCTCCATGTTCGACGTCACCAGGGGCCATGAATGGTGTTGTCGGGACCTGTTCTTGAAGCTGGTAGTCACCCGCTTCCGGGACATTCTGGCCTGCTGCGGGTAGAATGGTGGAAAGGTCGTATGGGAGAGGGATATCTCGTGAGGCACGGAACCGACGCACGTTCGAGGAGTGTTCGTTCTCCACACGGAAGACGGCCCACACTCCACGACGGACTACCTCTGACAGCGAAACGGCGAAGCTGAGCACTGCTGAATGCTGGATATCGTTGGAGAAGATGGCGTAGAAGATCCAGTTGAATCGAATCACGATGTTCACCACAATCGCGATATAGTAAACCCACGGATTGCGGCGCCAAACTAGTTCCTCCCGCAGGAGCTTGTACTGAGGGGTACCCAGACTCCAATCCATGCCCACATCCCAGACGGAAGTGTAAACGGCGTTCAAGAGAGCGAACGTTATGAACGGCGCTTGGAAGCGCGTGCGCTTGTCGATGCGGTACATACTCAAACTCGCATAGTAGAGCACACTGAACATGTACTTAACCAGATTGGCAAAATGCGGAAACGCCTGCTTCGAGGTTATGTAACGAAAGATACACTGGAACATACGCCATATCGCGGGTACACATGTGAGAAAGCCTAGCAGCCTCGAATGAGACGAATTGCACTTGACTGGATTCTGCCAGTGTGAGGCGTAGAGGCAGAAGAAAAGCTCAATGTTCTGCATGCGATTAGCGTGGTCCCACGAAATGGATTTCTAGTTTGCTTACCCCCATGGAGTAGACCTGAGAGCAGTACATATCGCCAAGAAAGAAATCACGAAACTCGACTTTGTACAACGCTCCGGCAGTCAACAGGCGCCACTGTTTCTGTCAGTCAGGAAAACAAAGGATCTTGGAGCGATGAAGCTTACATTCGTAATGGCCCACCACTTTCGGCTTTTATGATACAGCACGCGGGCTGGCAGAAAAACAATGATAACGGTCAAACCAACAAGTACTACAGGCCAGTATATGTACATGACATTTATCCATGAGAAATTGAGCCACATGAATAAACCCATGAGAAATATAAAGAAAGACGGGAACTAGATAAATGTCAGAATGCGAGCTTCGCCCATATTGAGGACTTTTTAGGATCTGTAACGTACCTCTAACAACTGGCGCCACTCCAAGATGTGCTTGGGTTCATATTCAAAAACAAATGCGTGGTTGATCCTAGATTTCGTCCAGATCATGCAAGCTATGCAGAACAGCAATAGGTGAAATGTGATCAGGAAGTACCCTCCGTAAATCTAGCCAAGAATCAATCAGTCCGCGTTTTAGTTACACAGCGCGTCGGAAGGGGAGCAAAGACACCACGAACCTGTAACAAATAACTAGTCTGAACTTTCCTGATGGAATCGCCAGAGAGTAGATGCCGTGACGCACGAACGAGCGCCTGGGCGGAAAGCAGGGTTCCCGCCATGAGCCAAAGGCCCGCGCGGAACGTAGAGGGAGAGAAGTCGTTTCTCTTCTTCACTGAGTGACGAAGTTTCGAGGCGGCTATTTTATGATTACCGCGCTCGAAATACCGCGCATATAAGTCTTCCACGGTATCTATCAGTGTTTCGAGTACTTCACTCTGTACAAAGGATGCCCGGTTGACACGTTCTGTCATGTATTGCATCGGGACGGGGGGGTTGACCGCCTTGTCATACTTTTTGTTGATTTTCCGAAAGGCCGTTTGGTTGAGGTAAGCATAAGCTTTGAGCAGCTCCATTCCACGATAGAACTCCTGCAAGGCGTGTTTGAGCTTACGCTTAGCTGTCCGATATGACACGTCGTTGTTGGGTGTATCTTCGCGCGGGGCGTAGTCTCTTTGCGCCAGGTATTGGCGAGTCGTCGCATCCACCTCGGGGGACGCCCCCTGGGTGGCCATGGCCTCGGAGTTCTTCCCAAACTGAGTCCTGCCCGCAAGTGTCCGAGTTTTGCTCCAAGTTTCCGACGCAAGTGCCCGAGTTGCATTCCGAAGCCCGGCACCACTCAGCCCGCCAAACCCCTTCGGCTGACGTTGAGTATCATGACTGATTTCCTCCATGGATTTCTTGGCAGCTAGCACTTGCTGCCTTCGCCGATGAACCATAAAATGGAGCTGGGCACTGAGAACCTCCAATCGCGCGGTGGCCTCGCGCTCTTTCGCCTCATAAAAGGAGTTGATCTTCTCCAGCTCGCCATCTAGGAAGGCAAAAAACTCGTCGTGGCGTCTCTCGACCTCCAGAGCAGATTCCGCGGGCGTCTTCCTCCCCCGAGAGGAACCCTCTGTTTGAGAGATAACACGCAGAATCAGCTGCGTACCTCGCTGCACCGACGTCGTCAAGTTTCCAGCGGAGGGGCTTTGCATCGCGGGCTGTTGTGACCTTTGTGCGGGCGAGGTCTCTGCCTTCGCAGGTGCTGGAGCCTCGTATGGTGGCACATATTGCGGAGTCGGGTCGAGCGCAGGATCGGGAAGTTCAAACGATCTTCTCTCCGACCTCCCGCCCAGTTTGGGAGAGTCGTAGGTACTCCCATAGGTAGCATGATCCGACGACCGCGACCCGCGTCTCCGCAATGGTTGTTGCTCGGCCTGTGGTTTGGGTGTCGAGATTTCGGCCCGTCTGGTGCTTTGGGGGTCATTAGGGTCCGGTGGTTTTGCTGCCGGGTCTGGGTGTTGAATAAACGGAGTGCGCGGGGTGCGCGGGCTTCGGGTTGCCCTCTGGATTGCTCGAAGGATGAGCTTGATCTTCTTCTTGCCGCCCTAGACGCATCGCCGTTAGTAACCGCCTAGCGGAGTATAGGTTGAGATCAGTGGTTCCCTCACCTTGTAGTCGAGGTACTTGGCCTTCCATTCGGGAACCAGCTCTTTTTCCAGCTCTCTGCGTCAAAATATGGTCAGCCACTGGAATGTCCCATTGGGATGCGTGATGGGGAGAAGGAACAACTGACTTGGCAAACTTCATCTTGGCCGAGAAACCAGCGTCATGCCATACCTACCAGTGGTTGGAGGGGGAAGGCGGGAGTCCAGTCGTCGAGTCGGTGGAGATATGTGAGGACTCCCAGGAGGAGTTCGAAGAGGTTAGAAGTTAAAGAACCGAGAGGCGTTTCAAGAGTCGGAACGACGCCACAAGGCGTGCAAAAAACCAACGTCGCCTAGATAAGGGTTGATTGGCGGCAGCTAAACAGGTACTAAGCCCAGTTGGACCGTCAATGATGCTGCAGCGGGACGAACGAGAAAAACTAGTGCGAGTCGCCGAGGATCGGCGCAAAACAAAGTTAGCAGTAATTTGCGCGCGTCTCGAGTACCGCGGGATCTGAGGCGCATCGTTGGAGCTGCTACTTTTCACTTACCCATCGCTACAATCAAATCAATGAGCCCTGCGCGGGCACGTGCGACGGCACGATGCGCTCATTGCTGGCGGCGGATGCCTATTGGTGCCTGAATACCTCTGTTGATGCCTTAAATGGCCTTTTTGATGCCTAATAGGCCAGGCACCGCTGTGTAATCGGTTAGCAGCGCCGGTGACTGGCCCAAGCACGTCGTCGCCAGGATCCACCCGCCCCCACTGGCGGCCCACTGGGCCGGATTCCAATGGGGTTCTGGAATTTGAGTATTATTCGCACCTTTCTGTCTCGTCGACTCCTGCATCGTGCATTTACTTTGTCACATGCACAGTGCCAGTTGAGCTGCAGCCATTTGATCATCATTCGTCATTTGATCCGAGATGGCACCGTTCGCACCGTTCGCACCGTATCGCCGTGAAACTTTGATTGCTTCAACCCAGTCGTCACGATCTACAGGAGGGTCGGGAATGCAGCCCTGGAATGTGCTCGGCGGGTTCTCATGGTGGTGACTGGCTAGGAGAATATCTTTCTCTGCAACCCTACGCCCTATGCTGGCCATATCACGAAGCTCCTTGATTGATCAACTCTGTTTGGGCGACAAGCCCCGAGACTTAGTTCATCAACCCTGCCCCAGTGCCCAAGGTGATTCACTCTCGATCTACGCAAATATCTTTAGATCTCTATCTGCAGGTAGCAGGTTCAAATTGAAAGCGACACTTGCGATTCCAAACCGGATCATTTCTCCGCTTTCCTGCGTTGGTACATTTGTACAGAGTATTATACACGATCGGCAAGGACGTCCTATCAAAACAAGTTCATATCTTCGTCCAGCTCGCAGGCATACCAGAGCCGTCATGGTCCCAAATCACGGAGCATGATCAATCTCCCCCTGTGACCTGGAGCCCGCTAACATTCATATATATGTGCTGTATCTACCATCGGCCGGGGCGGTCGAAGCGCTCGGGACGGGGGTGGCGCTCGGGATGCCATTCGTCACCGCCGTAGCTCTGGGTGTAGTGCTCGTCGTACATCTGGTAGGCATTCTTCTTGGCGTGCTCGTGAGCGCGGAGACGGTCAAACTCGTCCATACCCTTGCTCTCGGCGAGCTTGTCCACCTCAGCACCGACAAGGCCAGCGATGGCCTCCTTGGCAAAGGCGTGCTTGACGGGCTTTCCTGTTGACAGAATCCAGATTAGACACAGGTCTAAATAGCGACCGAGATAATGTATTTATGGAGCAACATACCCTCCCTGCGCTGGTGGTCCTCCCAGGCCTTCATGCCGGCGAAGGAAGCGGCACCGGCGATCAGTTCGTGGCTGAAGTGGCTCTCGTGCCTCCGCTCGCCGTACACCTCACGGTGAGCTTCATCGGATTGTTCTGAGACGACAATGATCAGTATATGTATAGTCCAGTTTGACGTATATTCGATGGGTCATCGGGGAATTGTGACAGTCCAATAGATATGCAAATTTTATCCCTGTGCATGCGGGGGGGAAGTTTGATAAGAGGTGCATGTAGGAAAACATCACAGATGGACTTACCCCAGCCCCAGGCCATTGTAAATATAGGATATGGTGGTTAAACGAGTACAGAGGAATGATAGTAAGAGAGTGTGTAGTGACAGAAAAAAATACAAGCTTAGCAGGGGGAGACAATGGGATTCTTATAGCCGGGACAACCACCACGGAATACTTCAGAACCTCCAGAACAGCTACATAGTATCCTCAGGAGCAGCTTCCTCTAGAAACCCCCTCTCTGTCTCAGCTCGCGCGGGCCCCATCCAATCTATGGGCGAAGTGGCTGAGGGAAGCGATTCACAGGGTACTATCTTAGGATAGTGGCGGCAGGCGGATGGAGTCCGAACCCCTCCCAAATACGCCGGACCACGGGTCCTACTGACTCCCTCCATCGTGCAAGTGGAGCAGATTGCACCGCCTTCTCGGCCACTGGGTATCCGGGCCGCTAAGAGTGGCAGCCGGGGAGGGCGGATCCAGTGAGATCATCGCCTGCATTGTTTTGACCGACCCCCATCACTGCCATAGGAGGGTCAGAAACAGCCATAGGGACTATCGAGAGCGCTCCGAGGCATGCCCAATATGATCCCCAAATAGCATAGGAGGGCTTCCACTTACACCAAATTTCGGCAGCGGTGAGGGCTGGTACCATCCCCAACTAACAGGGGCATGCCCCCCCGTTCCTGGGAGTCATGATGTACGTCCTTCGGAGCAGAGCTTCATCTGAGCCCTTTATCAGATAACTCCCACCACCCTACCCTCTATTCTCGTCAGGATGAGAGACACGAGGTTACTCTACCTCCGACGGCACTTCCCTTACCACCGAGCTCTCCGGACTCAAAGCGATACGGCCCGAGGGGGAACGAGTACGTGTCCCACCGGTCCCGTGAACCGCCGATCAGCGGGACCCAGCGGAATCCTTTCAGCCCTACTCCTGCAGGTCAAAAATAAGTTAAATGAGGAAGATCAGGTGGGTCTTCAAAAGGCTTTACTGTTTCGGACTTACTCGTACGGTCCGCATACCTCCGGAATACGGAGACATGGCACACCTTGGACCTTGTCAACCATGAGCCACGCAGGTAGCCGCTGCAGCCGGGCCAAGTTTCTCTTATTTCTCTTGTTTGAGGCTTGTCCGCGCCTTACGAGGCCGGGAACGGTCTCCTCGCTCTTGGCACCCGCCACTGGCCAGCATAGTGAGCACAGGCCAGCTCATCAAAAATACATGGTCTAGCGGGTCTTTGGTTGCACCGTGGACGGTTAAACGTCTGGCAGTCTGGACATTACGTACCTGCAGCGCCCCATGTGGCGCATGTAACCACACACGATTCACCGGTCTCGGGTGGCTCGGCATTGTTTTTACTACTGCACTAAACAACCTAGCCCGCACAGGATAAATATAGCTTGTAAATTGTGGAAGAGAGGGGAACCCATGACTTGAGTTCACCGTAGCTTTGGTGTCAATTCAATTGGAAGAATTTGTTATTCCAAGAGAGCTTGACAGCTCCCATGGGGTATCACAGACCTATCGATGATATACTCTGTAGGGCGCGATACTCAATATCTTATGCCCCCCCACCCACTTCACGAGCTCATAAGGGAACTCCGACCATCAACAAGCCTCATGTAGTGTTTCCGCGACACATTTCTCGTCGAAGGCATAGTGGTAGGGATAATGTAAGGCGGGCATGGATCAGCGCTAGGCAGCGACCATACCGCCGCGTACCATACACCGCCCCGCCATCACCGCTTTCTTCCTGCCGGCAGTGCTTGCAATAATTGGAAGCTGGAGGTGAACCCCGGCTGAAGCATGAGCCGTGAGTGCTGATACTCCTCCTGATACGCCATAATAGCAATTGGTGTGCACATGACATCACAGGGCACCCGCTGAGCCACAATTTACACGGACTATCATAATAGCGGCAGCCACAGCCACGAGCTGCCCCACCAAGCTACAAAGAACAGAGCGAGCAGTACAGCTTCGGCCAGGGCCGAACCACTCGAGCAGAGGGAGAAAAACGAAGAGTGCATAGCTCTGTGCACCATCACCAGCCTCAATTGCATCCTCCCCATTCACCCACCATGCCGACCAAGAACCCCACTCCGTCGGACTTCCCCTCCAACCTCACCGTGACCATCACCCTCCCACCCTCCACCTCCGCGTCCACTCCAGCCCCAAACATCCTCCTCTTACTCCACGGCATCGGTGACACCGCCGCAGGCTTCAGCTCTTTCGGCCGCGCCCTACGCCTCCCGGAGACCACCGTCGTCACCATTCAAGCTCCAGCCCCGCTCCCCTTCGACCTCGGCGGCTTCCACTGGGGCGACGATGTCGCCTTCGACAGCACCACCGGCGCCCTGGACATGGACGCCGGGCTAACGCGGAGCACAGCCCTGCTCGCCAATGACGTCATCCGCGGGACACTGTTGCGTAAATGCGGCTACCGTCTGCGCGAGATCATGATCCTGGGCTTCGGGCAAGGCGGGATGGCGGGTCTCACTGCGGCGCGTGAGCTGGGTAGTGCCGATGGCAAGGAGAGTGAGAGCAGCGGGGCTCTTGCGGGAGTGGTTTCGATCGGGGCGCCGTATGCGCTGTCTGGGACGCGGTCGGGGGCGAAAAATCGCACGCCGGTGCTGTTGGTTGCTGGGCGGGACTCGGCGGCGGTGACGGATGGTGCTGTGCGCCGGACGAAAGAGGTGTTTGAGTTTGTGGAACTCAGTCGGTATGCCAGAAGGGGCGATGGCATGCCGTCGAATCGAGATGAGATGCTGCCTGTTATGCAGTTCTTTGCGCGCCGGTTACGAAGTCGGCAGGGTGTGCCGGAGGGGAGTGTTGAGATTGGATGATGGGAATAGTGCATACCATCTATGCCTATGTTAAATGTATGATTATCATGACCTAAAGAGAAAAGGACATAAAAGAAGGACATAAAAGTGCCTTAGATACCAAGATTTGTGGAACACCTCGCACCCAATTAAAGAAAGATTGAAAGAGCCACAAAGGTTCATTTGGTGGGAGGGTTTGAATTACCGAACCTTCATGATGGGTATACCAATATAAGCTTGACTGGTACCTTTACGCACGGGAATATGCAAGGCACCGAGTCCCCCGGCCGCTAGATCCCTCGCGATACGGGCATGGCCCACACAGCACGATAATTAGGGCTATTCATTATGAATGAAGTACCCCGTACAGGCTCAATCCTATTTTCATATATAGACAATGTTCCTTTAAATTAGGTATACAGATTAGTTATGTACAATTGTCCCAGTTGAGGTACATCACATGACAAGCCACAGAGCAGCCCAACGGTCAGCCCCCTTTTCATATACATGCCACTTTTACAGCAGAGCGAAAGCACCAACCGCAGCACCAACAGCAGCCAGCAGCGAGCCAGCCAGTGCGTCGGCGGCATTAGTCGTGGCAACCGGGGCAGAGGAGCCAGTGGTGCTGGCCGTGCCGTTGGCAGTGGAGTTGGTAGTGGAGTTGGCAGTGGAAGTGTGTGCACCGGTCGAGAGAGTAGCAGCTGCTGTAGTCGCAGGAGTGGTAGCGCTACCCACGACATCGGTTCCAGTGGCGCTGCCAGCCGAAGTGGAAGAGGCGACGCTTGTCTCCGTCGTGGCCACGTCCGAGGTGGACTCGGCAGAGGTGGATTCGACAGAGGTGGTCATTGTAGGCGTCGCAGTCGCAAGCGCAGAGGAGGGCGTCCAGCAGGAAAGGTAGGAGGTTGTGCGGACCAGGGTGCCAGTGTATAGAGGGCAGCCAGGCTCGTCAGTCTTTGGGGGGGCGCGGCCACCGCCGCAATCGAGCGGATCGCACACCTCGCCGGTGTCGGGGTCAAACCAGTGGACGATCTTGTCCTCGCAGGTGGTGAAGCTATGGGTTGAGCAGCCGATGGCGAGGGCATTGCCCGCCAGCATCAGCAGCGGCAGGACGGTGGTGAGCATTGACTTGAGCATTTTGATATTCGAACTGCCGATCGGGGTTCGGTGGAGTATGCGATTTATAGTACTGATTGAGATGAAATTCAGGCTAGGGAAAGAAAGGGAAAAGGAAAGGGAAAGGGAAAGGGAACGACAGGGGGGTTAGCATCAAAGTTATATTGCAAGCGCGGTCATAGCCGCAGTCCCTAGTGGCTCAATCCTGAGTCAGTCTATCCCCGCTACGGTGGAAGAGGTGATTTGGAAATGAGAGGGTCGCAATTTCAGGGTGCCATTGCAGGGTTCTCGGCCTACAATCGACTCTTGTGAGCCGCAAAGGCCCATTGTTCGCCCCGAGCCCCGAGTCGCTTAGAGCCCCTATTTGAATTGATTGGCGGGTTTAGAATTAGACTGTCCGAATTGGGGCTTTCATGGGGCGAGATTACAAGCTATTCTGGGGGCTCTAGTCTGCATATCAACTAGTCACTCTTGGCGTCAGGGTCCAAAAGTCAATCCAAGGCACGCGGTGCCGATGGCTGAAAACACTCTTTCCCACAGAACTTGGCCACTCACAATAAACAATGTCATCATAGAAGAACTGGCTAGAAAAACAGAACAGGAAAAGCGGAAAATGGTTTCATAGTAAGAAAGATAAGCCTCTGGCATGGAGACCTAAGTCGCCTCCGCCGCAACAACACACTTCAGGGGAACCAACACTGCACCACTCGGAATCCAGCCGAAGTCAATAGCTGGTTCCAACGATCCTGGCCTCGCTCCTTGCTGCCGTTTATGGCTGGCTTCATCCAATCCACGAGTTATCATCTAACGCTGGTGCGTGAGCATATACTTCCTTCCTATGATATGTTCCTTATACTCTGACGCTTGAAAACGGTGGATATTGGTTGCCATAAGTTCTGCAAGAACACACTGCTCGCTTACCTTGCCCTCAAGTATCATTCTGCATCGCGGCGATATAGGACAAGAGGGCGGGTCACTCCGATGGTCGACTATCGCAGCACCAGGTTTATTCAGTTCCTGATTCAAAATTATTTTTTCATGCTGGGGGTGATAAATAATTCCCGGTTATGCAATTTAAGCAATGAGACAAGCAATATTGAATAATGTACGAACTATGCAAAGCGGGCAATCAAGGCAATCATCCATCTAATTTTTTTCATCTATTGTACGACCTCCCCAAAAATGCACCGTCTTTCAATGCACCGTCTGTATCTAATTTCGTTCATCGTCCGTAAATCATATCACATCACATCACATCACATCAAATCAATGCAATCACCACTTCACTTCTTAAGACCAATGACAGCCAAATTCCGCGGGCTCTCGCTATACTCAAACACAGGCTCGACCCAGCACTCTTTGACTGAGTCGTGCTCCCGCAGGAACTGCCACCGGTCCACGACGATGACCGCCTCCACAACTTGTGCACTAAACGCCATCAAGCTCCACACTATGCTAAGGTTTTTCCTCGTGGGGAAATACTCGGTCTCGTAGCGGTGGATCTCCTCGTCCGTCAAACTGGCAATGCGCTCTTGGATCTTCGGGCCATGGACCGGGTGTCGCAGGAGTCTGGTTGTCGCCGCACGCACATATGCATTGAAGGACTTGAAGGCATGTTTGCCAAGCGACCCAATGATTACAGCCGTCGTTGATTCCGAACCCTCGGCGGATTCGTATGATTCCTTGCGGTAGAGGTCCTCAGGGATACCTGGCTTCGGCACGACGCCACGGTCCACAAAAATCCGCTGGATAAGAGCCCGGAAGTAATGGCGCGAAAAGAAGCTCTCGCTGTCTTCGTAGCCCCAGTTGTACGGCGCCTGCACGGCCATCATGCGGGCGGTGATGTTGAACTTCATGCCGGTTGCGCCGGGACTCTCGTACGTCTCGAAGAGCTTGGACATTGGGAAACCGTGAGGATCATACGCCGTTCCGGTGGCTTGGAGGCGGGGGTGGAGGGATCGGAGAACGGGGAGTTTGTACGTTGCGGGGCCGAGGCGCTCGGTCATGAGGTTATAACAGCAGCCTATCATGGCGACGGCGACGACGGATGGGTTGAGTATTAGCGAGCGAACGCCGTGGTGGACGAGGTTGCCGCAGGAATGGAGGGAAACAACCATTACCCGAGCGTCGCTTGGCTGCTCTTCGTCTGGTTCGACGGTTACAGAAACAGTTTCTTCAGTTGCGTTTCCATTTGGTGTTGCTGCGGGCGACGGATTGACAACGTGGTCGATAATAGGTTCCAGATATCCGTCTTGAATGTTGTGTTCGATATAGCTGATAGTTCCCCGGGTATCGACCTCATGCTCAGTTTTCGATTTCTGTCCCCCTTTGGACATGTTGCCGAGCAGCTCATCGGGCTCAAGGCTGATCTCACCCAGCATTTTGAACACCGTCACATTCTCCTGGTCGTCCGCAGTCTCTTTATTAACGGACACATCCGCGGGAGTCTGGGTCCTCGCGGTTTCTGACCGTGGGGCGTCTGTACTCTCTGCTGCTGCCCCTTCCGATGTGCCATTGCAGTCACCACAAGACTTCTTGCGACTATGCACGTAGACCGTCTTGGGCTTCTCTTTCGGTGCCAACTTGGCAGAAATGTCCATGTCCTTGGCACCGGCGATATATTGGTGCTTCCGCTCAATGGCAATGATATGTTTGTGATAGGGTGAGCTGGCCAGCGTCCGCCCAAGATAGTTCTGTCCAGATCCGAAATCCACAATATGGGACACCGGCTCCCCGCGACGCTCGCCCACGGTGTCAGATAGTGAGGCGACATAGCGGGAGAAGTATTCGACCTCGTGCTTTTTCTTCGTCTTCATGCCCACGGCAACATGTCTCGGCAGCTTGGTTTTATTCGGAGTTGACGATTTGAATTCTCTTCGGAGGCTGAATTGGCGAACGTTGTGGATGTAATCCAAGAGGCTCTGTGGAGGGAATGCGCCGCCGTTCCACATGCGGACACCTTCGTTGGTGTCTCCGTCGGCGGCGCCAGAGCGCAATTGCTCGATGTCTTCCCGCAGAAGCAGGCGCAAGATATCATGGATATCATGGTGCTCGAAGAACGCCCTCCAGTCCTCTGGAAGCAGCGTCGTGTATAGATCGGGCTCGCGGGTCAGGAAATCGAGGATGTGCACGCCACCGCACAGGTTCATGAATAGGACATTGGTCGTTGCGAAGCGGAGGAGTGCTTGGATGTAAGTGTCGGGGGTTTCCCACTCGTCTGCGAGTGGAAGGGGGCGATTGCGAGCCATGCGAAAGGAAAGCTGTGAATTGTCGCAAAATCCGATTGAATTTCGCGGGGAACTGTTATCTTTTTTTTTATCGCCTCGGCGAGCCCGCTGAGTCAGGGGCCCTCCAGACCAAGCAGAAGTATGAGATCAAACATTTGATTTTAAATTTCATACCCCAAAAAATATAGGCGTGTAATTCACCAAATGAAACGGTAGTTTATTACTCAGAAGACAACTCCTAGCGCAAATTAGTTAGTTATTCAACCTCCAACTTGTTATCTTCGCTCTATAACTTGGCTGCGATTCCGCACCACCAACACGTGATCGAGGGTGTTCCCCGGAGCTGACAGCTCCCCCCGTGAAGACACCATTCTCCAACAAACATCCTCACACCCTCCAGCACAGTCATGGAGACAACAGACCCCTTCCTCCAAGTCCAAGCGTAAGCCTAACCCAACGTCGCAGCCAGGCTCCCAAGCTCCCGGGTTCCCAAGACTAACCCATCTCCTTCGCCAGGGACGTCATCTCGACCCTCCAGTCCAGTCGACCACTATTCTCCTCGTACCTCCGCATCCGCTCGCTCGCAAAATCACCAACCAACCCCGAACTCAAACAAGCCCGGTCAGAGCTCGAAAGCACCCTCACAGAACTAACCGCCGACCTCGATGACCTGGTCGAGTCCGTCCGCGCAATCGAGCAAGACCCCTACCGGTTCGGCCTCGAGCTAGACGAAGTCCAGCGGCGGCGCAAACTAGTCGAGGATGTGGGCGCCGAAATCGAACAGATGCACACCGAGCTGGCGCAGGCTGTGTCCGCGGCACCGGCAGAGATGCCCAATCCGACCGAGTTCGAGGCCGCACTGGACGAGGAAGAGGGCGGTGGCCGCGGCGGGGAGGATTACTATGCGTCGCTGGAGCAGCAGCGGCAGTCGGAGATTATGCATGAACAGGATGAGCAGCTGGATGGGGTGTTTCGGACCGTTGGGAACTTGAGGCAGCAGGCGAGTGATATGGGGCGGGAATTAGAAGATCAGGCTGTTATGATCGACGAGGTCGATACACTTGCGGATCGAGTGGGAGGAAAGTTGAGTAATGGGATGGCGCGGATTCGGCATATCGTGCGCAAGAATGAGGGTAAGGAACATTCTCACGCTCACGCTCACACTCAGACGTACGCTGTCTACAACGCCTGTTACGGTCATGCTAGTGGCCTACGCTGGGTAGTGCGGCAGTGTTGCGGTAACAAAGGGGAATCACAAATTCAGAAGCTAACTTTTTCATCTCCTCTCCCTTAGATACATGGTCATCCTTTTGCATTGCGGCGCTGATATTCGCGCTCGTGCTATTATTAATTCTCGTGATCGTCCTGTGATAATACATCAAATGGGGCGTGGCAAGTCGGATAAACCACCAGCATCATATACGGAGCATGGCGCGTTATAAACTGATTTAGTTGCGAGCCTTCTTGGTGGGGCGAGAGTCGTCCTCCTCATCGTCATCCTCGTCCATCTCATCGAGCTCCTCCATGTCGAGGTCCTCGAGGTCGTCGCCGAGCTCGAACGATTGAACTAACAAAGCCAGGGGGTCAGCTGGGTGGTTCCCGTTTTCGTCATTGGTTCTCAGGTCTCACATACCGTAGTACTTCAGGGCATCGGTCCAGAGGTCCTCGGCAAGGGCAATGGCGAGCTCCTCGCCATCGGGGAAGATCTCAGCATCCTCGAGGTCGTCGACAAGGGCCTCCAGGTCCTCCTCATCATCGTCCTCGTCGTCATCCTCATCCTCGGGAACCTCCTCGCCCTTGGAGATCTTGACCCAGCGCTCGTCGTCCTCCTTGACAGCCTCCTTGGACTGCTCGGCGGAGATGTCACGGCCGCGGTAGCCGAAGAAGGAGAAGAAGCTCACTCCAACAGGGCTCTCATCTTCATCCTCGGGCTGCTCCTCCTCGTCCTCATCCTTCATGGCCTCAGCCTCGGCGAGCTCGAGCTTCCTGACAAGCGCCTCGTACTCGGGCAGCTTCTTGCGGTCACCGCCCTTCTTCTTCTCAGCATCGAACAGGTCGCAGGCCGCATCCAGCAGACCCTTGGTGGGGTCCATGTCCTTCTTCCAGTTGATGCGGACCGGGTCGGAAACAAGACCCTCCCAGACACGGCGCTTGCCGCTGGGAGTCTTGATAATCTGCTTGCGCCAGTAGAAGTCCTTGACGAGCTGGGCGTTGTCGAAGTGAGTGTTCTCCTCGGGCTTGAAGTCGAAGGTGAAGCGCAGGCTGCGGGGCTCGCCGTTGCCCTCGGCGTCGACCTCGAAGCGCTCGACATTCACGTTCTTCAGGCTCTCGCCAAGAACCTGAGCGTCCTGGGGCAGGATGTACTCGTCGATCTCGGCGGGGGCGCAGGAGAAGACGCGGACCCAGAAGTCGGGCTGGACGCTGGGCAGGGAGATGATCTCATTGCGCTTCTTGAAAATGGGGCCCAGGAGAGGGACGGACTTGCGCACTGGTGCAGGGACAGATTAGCAGGGATTCCCTTTCAGCGTGGACATTTTGTTTTGCCATAGATCAATAGACGCATCGCATCGCATCGCATCAATTTACAAAGACGGCTGAAGAGCCCGCAAAACGACAAGGTCACCTCTCAGTTCTCGTAGATGAGAAGTCGCGCAACAGGGAAAGATTCAAAAATTCAAACAATTCAAAAACTCAATCGCGATGTCCCGCGCTCAAGGAAAAAGACGATGAGGTGGAGGGGTACTTACGCTGCTCAACCTCCGCGCGCAGGAACTCCTCCTGCACCTGAGCAATCTTGTTCTGCGCCTCGCGAGGAATGGAGGGGAACTCGACGCGGTCGAGGAGGGACTGGTCGTCGCCGTTGGACATGATGAAGAATGTGTTGGGAAGGTGGGGGTTTCGGAAACGTAAAGAGTAGCAAGCTTCCAAAGGTATCAATCAAGCACGGCCTGACTGACAGCTAGTAAGGGATGGAGGATAGAAAGGGAAAGGGGGGTATATGGTAAGAGAGAATGGGGAAGGGGGAAGGGAGATGAAGAGGGAAAGAAGAGGGAGTGGGAGGGACTAAAGACTAAAAAAATTTCTGGCAAAAGTCTGGCAGATCAGCGCGAGCTGTCGATGCGCGCAGTCCAACACGGGCGGAGAGTCAATGGGTACCTGCAGCTACACTGCAAATACCTGGACAACGGGCTGTGTTTGTATGGGGCCGGATGTACCTCTTGTGTCGACGGTTGGTACCCCACGCGGTCTCGCCGGGCAACCGACTGGACGGATTCGATGGCGGTGGAGTGGTACGCCTGAGGTGTCGCCGGAAATTTCTACTTTGTTGCGGGTGCCGTCACAGTCAGAACGTGGTCGAAAGCAGTGGTGCTTCAGAGTTCTCCTGTTCTCCTGCGCTGTTCTGAGATATTCTGAGATATGTGGCCTCCTGCCAACGAACGACGCAAACCCTTCCACAAACCCAGTGACGACCACCTCGGCATGGCAGCCCTCGAGCTCCAGAGCTCCCGAGCTTCCAGCACTCCCCCGTAGTCCTCCCTCGTACCGTGGCTAGACACCCCCTCCTCCCGATTTTGCCCCCTCGCTATTTCCCCCCCATCGCTGTTCCCTTAATCTACTTCGTACTCCGTACTCTCAAGCGGCCGACCGACCAAAAGCAAAAGCCTCTTTTTGCCACCCTAATTTACGCACTTACTCAATTAATCCAGAACCTCCACCCTCACCCTTATCGCGCCGGCGCAATTGGAAGGAGGACCCAGCTCATTGCTTTTTCCGACCCTCCCTAATCCCTTACAGAGCGGGCCCTGACGAAAGGCAAATAGACGGTGCGATTAGTTTATTTCAACCCCAGCTCTTGCCGGAAATCTTCACCGTGGGAGACGGGCAGTTTCTCCGAGATGCTGCTCTCCTTTCTATTGTCGCAGGAGGCCCCAATCACGCCTGCCAATATGCGACTCTGGGCATCCCTGCCTCGGCGCTACTGCTATACTCCCCCATTGGACCCGTGGGTGCGATAAAGGAGCGGTCAGGGCGGCAGATTATTGGTAGGATAAGGGCGTTTGTGCTGTTCTACTGCGAGGGGCACTGCGGACCGAGGCAATGCAGGTGTAACGGTAAAAAGGAAAGTTCAAAGCTCGGCTCGTGGGCATTCATGCGCCATGCCTGCATGGCTCGATCGCGGAGGACGAGAAAGAAACGGAGCTGGCAGCGCTAAAACCCCTGGAGATCCTTCCTGATATGTAGTAGTAGTGGAAGGTCCCGCAGGACCGGAGGGAACCAGGCACAGGAGCTGGCGAAACGTGCGAACAATGAGTGCATGGATGGGAAACGGCTAGCAAGGAAAATCGTGAGATCTCATTGAGGAAATTGGGTGGACCAGGGCGTCACCCGTGGCATTGTGGCATTTGTCAAAGGTAGGATAAAGTCACTCCTGCCCCTCCAGTGAGGCATGAAAGGAAAAAGAAAGAGAGAGAGAGAGAGAGAGAGAGAGAGAGAGAGAGAGAAAGAAAGAAAAAAGGCAAAAAGAAAACCAATCAACACACAGGGCCCGGTCAGAAGCAAACAGACCAACTTTTTTTGGAATCAGAGAAGCGAGGCGAAGAAGAGGGTACCCCGAAGGCCTACATCCAAGGCAACAGGTCCCAATAAAAACAACAGTCATGATATCCCATATGTCCCATGCCCATTCGCCGACAATGCAATAATTAGAGCAACAAAGAGTAGACGGAAGCAAAAATCGACAAGCTGCGGGGCAGGTTCTACATGCACAGACAACATCACCGTGCACGTCTGCCACAAGTCGTAAGAAGAAAAGGAAGAAAAGGCAACCAAATCGCGTGGTCACCAGTGACTTGGCAAGAGGCGCGTGGTGAAACGGATGAAAAATGGCAGAAGCATCGCGGAACGAACCGTACCAGAGGCCCAGCTCAGAGCATCCAGTCCAGTCCGTTCGCCTCTTCCTCCACAGGGAATACCTCGCGCGCATACTCTTCCATATCGCGCCAGCCCTGCCAGAGATGCCGCGACTCATCCGTCACCCGCAACGAGACCACGCCGCCCGGGCCCTGCATCATCCCCGCACCGGCACCCTTCCCCCCCGCCGGACCCAGCCCCTTCGGCGACCCGGCTGCAGGTTGCGAAAACTCGGGCTGCGGGAAGTACGGGGCATTGCACTCGCCGAACAACACTTCCAGGGACTCCAGCTGTTCCCGGTATCCGGGCGGAATGTTGACTTTAATCTCGATCTTGCGCACGCGCACGTAGCGACAGGGCCGGCCGAGGGCACGGGAAAATGCGGCGCAGACTTGGTTGGGCGAGAGCGTCTCGAATGTGAGGGCGATGCTGTGGTGCGTCAATGATTAGCCAGTGTGTTTACCGGGTGGATATGGGAATTGGTGATGGGGGACGGTTGGATTCAGAACTCACCGATGCCCGTGCCATTTCTTCGGTCCGTCCTTGAAAATCTGCAGTAGTGCCGGTCCCACGTCATGCTCCGCATCGAGCCAGGGCAAGGGCGTCTCGGGATCAAACGGCGCGCGCCACTCAAAGCTACCATCGTCGAGCAGCTCCATTTGGAAGAGCGGGTACGGCAGACTCGTGAAATTATTATTGTAGATGCCCGCATAGACAAACGTGGCTGGGAGCCCGAGCTGGCGCACGTAGTTCTCGACCGTGAACTTGGGCGCCCACTGCGGGACGGCAGGCCAGGGCCCATGCACGGAGTGGTCAGGCATACTGCTGTAAATGTAATGGGAGATGGTGCCGGCGCGCTTGGCGGCGTCGGCCAGGGCGCGGCCGATAGCGACCTCGTCGCCGGCTTGCGAGACAGTGTTGATAAAGGCGTAATTGGCACCCTTGAAGAGCGAGTCCATCAGCGCCGGGTTGTTGAGCAGCGGGCCCTGCAGCAGGGTGACGTTGGGCAGGGTCTGGAGCTCCTGGGCGATAAGGCCCTTAAGCGAATGAATCTGCGCGCGCACGGCATATCCGACGGCGGACGCGACGCGGATGAGCGATGCCGTTTGTCGCCCGGCCGCGTTGACCACGGCTATCGTCTTCTGCGGTTGGGTCATCCGGGTTGTGAGTGGGTGGGTGTTGGAGGGTGTTAGAAGGAGGAGGGAAGGAGGAAGTAGAAGCGGGGGTAAATGGGAGAGAAGAGGTGAGCAGGAAAGAGAGGAAAGGGTGGAGGAAGGGGAGAGGAGTCCAGGAGGGGGGATCCGGATAAGTGACGAGTGGAGCAGTTGAGGGCAAGGGAGGTGTAGGGCAACGATAAAAGAAAATCCGGAGTAACCGTCTTGGCGAGGAAAAATGGAGGTGAGGGCTTTGCGATAGTCGGATAGTGGGGTACCTTGCGAGGGGACAAAGGCGCAAAGTTGTATGTAATGAGAATCACGATCAGACGGGATCCACCAGGGCCCGGCAAACGGGAAATCCACAATTAGGCGATGGAAACAGTCACTGATCTGCAGCGCGCAGGCAGTTATGTCGTAAAGGGGGGGGCGGAAATAGAATTTCTCAAGGGGTTTTTTTGGTTTGGAGGGGCGGTTCCCAGTAGCGACGATGAAAACGTGGAGGAGAGGGCTTGGGAGGATTTTGGAGTTGAGGGGAAGGATAAGATAAGAAAGGGACGCAGGATCGAGCAGAAAAGTCTGTTCCCATATAGTCCGCAGTACGGAGTACTGCGGTTTGATAGAGTAGTAGTTCAAATAAAAAAGTAAAAGAGTAGAGAATCAGCGCCGTAGATTAGTAGGATTATAAATTTGTAGAGCCGTAGAGCCGTAGAGCCGTCGAGCCGTAGAGCCGTCGAGCCGTAGAGTCGTAGAGTCGTAGTGGCAGTCTCCTAGTGAGATCTGATAGGAGCCTACGGAGTATGCCACGAGCATGTCCTGTCACCCCTTGTGATTTGCCGTTCAAATTTTTTTTTCTTCCCTATCGCCCAAGAAACATGCCCTGACACAATTTTCCTTGGGACGATGACACCATCGTGCACGCTGGACTGGGCTGGGCGGTCTCGACGCTTTTTCCTTACGTAAATCGGCAGTCGGCAGCATCGAAAGTGGACAGGAGAATCCTGGACCGGCCACACATCGGGACCCAAGCTCGGCCCCGTCCGAAAAAGGCTCTGAGGACGTGCTAGCCGGCTTCCCAGCTCCCAGCTCAGTCAGCCCAGCCAGCCCTAGTAGGGGTTATGGCTAAGCTGCTGCCAAGTCATGCCCGGAATAGAGGTTCAAGAACACAGCTTAATGCGTTGGGACAGGGCGAAAGGAGTGAGAACCAAGAGATAGCACGGGCCTGGAGAGTAGCCGCACGCTCGCCGAGAGGAGGCAAAATGGCGCAACGTGGAGAAGTGGTAATCAGAAAGAAGTCACGATGGAGCAGTCGAAGTCTGCGTTCCACCAACTGCCAGGGGCGTGCTCACGTGGTGCTTGGATGTGGATTCTGGCGCCTCCACTTGGCAACCTCGCCGACTGGCCTGGAGGAACGGAGTGGGCTGATTGGCAGGAAACAGGAGAGGAAACCACGAAGGGACGAAAGAACGGAAGGACCCGAGGACCGATCTGCCTACACATCACCTGGACATGCCAACGCATGCCACCTTGGGGCATCCGATGGCGAGGGAGAGACCTGCCTCAATCGTTTAGTGCCGCGATAGAGCGGGTACCTCCCGCCAGAGTCGAGGAGCGGTGGTATGAACCGGTATAGTAAGGACCTACAGTAATGTGAGGAGTATTGTCCCGTATCCTGGGCCATGGCACGATCATACCATGTACCTCTCCACCGAGGCAAGGCTGCCCATCTCCCTGCGTATGCTCGGTATACTCCCCGACCACGGCAGGGATGGACCGGGTCGTCCTCCCGAAGAGACTGGGCTGACAGCAGCTCGCCAGACGAACACACCAAACCCCGCAAATTCTATCGGGCCCCCTTCCGTGCGTGCAGAAGCGGTATCTGGAGGGGCCCATTCGCTCATGGGGAGGGATTGGCTCAGGAAAACACGAGGAACGCGAATTGACGTGAAAATACGCTCATCTCGCTATCTATCGATGTCTAAACCCAATCACTAACAAGTACTGCTCTTGTGTCGACTCCGAAAATAGTGCAAAGCCCGTGCTTGGGGGCACACCGACCCCAGAAAATTTTGTTCAGCAAAGCCCTTATCATCCTTGTCTTCCCCACTTGGCGGGTCTCGAACCCCCCAGCAGCAGGGCTGGATCTCCGCGGACATGGAATTCTCGGTCTAATGGTTCGATGCCCTTCTGGCGTGATCGGTGCGCTTAGGAATCCCTCCGCATTGAGTCTCGCGATGCTGCGACCAGCATGAACACCTTTCTCACAGATTGGGAAGAACGGCGTGTGAGTGGGCCTCGCTGAGGCTTGGGTTGGGGCAGATCCCCCTCCCCTTTTTCAGCTGCCTCCCTCTCGAACAGGATCCCCCTCCTTTCACGGGGCTGACCCAGCCATCGTCCGACTCCGCCCGGCGCTTTGGTCGCCCTCGTCCTGCTCGCGGGGGTAAAGGCCCGCCAGACTCCAGATCCCAGGGCGGCGGCGGGCCAGGAGCTCAGCGGCCGGTCGCTCGTCAGCATGCAAATGAGCACCGGATTGACGGAGCAGTAAGGTATGTTCGGACAGGCCGGCGTTGGCCGCCAGGAACAGCGGCGTGCGTCCGTTGCGATTGCGCAAGTGGACCGAGCCCCCATGCGACAGGAGGAAGTGCAGGATCGAGATGGCAGGGGACGTAGCCGCCAAGTGCTGGTGCGCCCAACCGGGGGTTAGTGGCCAGGCAAAGAATGAAAGAAAACGCACAGTCGCATCGCTCCACTTACAATAGGTGTGTTCCCCGAGTAGTCTGCGTCGTTCAGCAGCCAGTGGTGTTCGGTCTTCAAGATCGTCTTGACCCGTTCGAGATCGCCTTGCGCGATGGCGTAACCCATTGCGGTCAGCGTCTGCACGCGCTCGGGCAGCGCACCGTCCGGATGACGGAAGACAGGCAGCGAGGATTCGGTCAACTCGCCCCGGAGCGACACGGACATGTTCTTTGCGACGGTCTCGGGGGTGGACTCTGGTAACGCGAGCAGGTAGGCGAGTTTCGTCAACGCTGCTTCCGTCGTCATATCCAGACCTGCGACCACGCCAGCCCGGGAGAGGCTCATGCCTGTAGCATATACGGGGCTGACACTCCCGGTCAGGCCTGAGAGAGATACATTAGACTACGTCTCATATAGGGCAGGGGTAGGATATAGCTCACATTGAGTCACGTTCACAATCACAATCCCGCGTCGAATGGCGCTAGCCAGCACGTTGATCATGGCGTTATCTTGGCCAGATGGAGCATTGCCAGCGCCAAAGGTTTCCAACACCAACCCGCGTAGACCATCTAGCTTCAAGACGGCGTCCACCATCTCCGGCTTGATACCGGGAAAGATGCGGAGGCACGCAACATGAGCTGTGTCAAGGTTCGTTTGGATGCGGAAGTGCTCCAGCGTCGTCGGCCGGTGCACCATATCCCAGTTCACATTGGTTCGCATCGACGTGGTCACGGCCAGCGGCGGGCAGTTGGGCGCAGCAAACGCAGCAAAGTCGCTAGCAGCCACCTTGGTGGAGCGATTTCCCCGGAAAAGCTTATTATTGAAGTACAAGCACACCTCGGGAATCATGAAGTGGCCCGCCACCACCAGGGAGCCGAGCAGGTTGTCCGTGGCATCGTTCTGGAGTTCCATCATGGGCGCCTGGGACCCAGTGAGCACCACAGGCTTTCCCAGGTTCTGCAACATGAAACTCAGCGCAGAGCAGCTGTACGCGAGACTATCGGTGCCGTGCAGGACAACGAACCCATCGAAGAAGGTGTAGTTCTGGTAGATCGTCTGCGCGATCTCCGCCCAACCTTTAGCACTGATAGAGCTGCTGTCCAGCAGCTCCTCGAACTCGTAGACAGTGTACCGCACCTGACGGCCATATGTCGTGACTGGAGTGCACAGACTGGGGTGGGCTGTCATTTCTTGCCCTTCCTTCGTTACCACATCTATTTCAGTGGGAGCCGAGCCATCGTTGAAGCACGGCACCCGTGCCATGCAATTGTTCTGGAATCCCCTTGCAGGGACGAATCCATGCGGCGACGGCTGCATACAGATTGTGCCTCCGGTCATGATGATCAAAACCCTAGACTCCAGGACAGCGAGCTCGGGGGGGCTCTGGGGCCCCAGAACAGGCAGAGATGCCTCTGAAAAGACCATGGTGAAGTACCCCCTGGGAATGAGACGCTCACAAAAGCGAACGAAATGCGGTTGCGGACGCTGGAACAAGTCCCGCCACAGTCGACAATAGAATCGACGACCTTCAATTTCCCGGATCTGACGCTCAATGGCAACGCTGGCTCCATGCAACGGGCGCGCTCCGCCCTGAGGATAACCCTAAGTAGCCCCTCACACGAAAAATCCGCGATTGCTCACTCGGTGGATTATTGCGGGGGGATGACGTTGGGTTAGTGATTTTTTCCCGCCCGCTTTCCTGCTATGGAATTTTTTTTTCAGCTCGATAATCGTCTGGACGAAAAGGGAGACCGAAAATTCCACACGTATGCGCTGCTCTCCAACAGGTAGATGATGATTGAGTCTTTTGGCCGAAACCCCAATCCGACCCCGATCGTATTACGTACGGGCTTCCCATTGGAGAGAGATTCTCACCGGGCAGGGCCAACTCTAAACGCGGCTCCACCTGGGCCAGTTGGACCAACGGCGTCGCTCGTGAGCTGGGAGGGTGGCTCACACGGGGCGCTGCGAAGATAAGCAAAATAAAACGGGGGGAGGAAAGATTACGGTGAGTGGGCTGGAAGTAGAAAGAAAAAGAGATAAAGAATACGCAGGAACGATGGCCAACCAAGCAGGAACGAGTGCACATCACGTGCGGCTCTGCATATTGCTTTTCTCTTATCTATTGCCAACTAAGCCGCCTAACTCTTTTTGAATGCAACAACATTTCTATATGCCTTTTATCAGAGTGGATAATGAAAACGACCAGCATCCTCAAGTACGTTCCCTTGGTTTATTCCACGACCTCAACCTTTGCCTCGGGCGAGCCCTCACACTTGAACGAGCGGCGCCCACGAAGGGAGAGAAAAATCTAGACGTCTCGGATGCACTTGTGAACAGTGCATCAGTGGAGTAGGAATAATTTCTCGAATATGGACGAAGTCCGGTTCACCCTCATGAACACAAATCGATACGCACGTACCTGTGGAATAACATACGGGAAGAACCCGAAAATTTCCTTTAGTAATTCTTGTCTTACGCGCCCTAGCAGGTTGTTCTGCGTAGCCGGGGGCAATTTTTTAAGAAGCAATTACCAAAGAGGTTCCGAGGATCTGCAAGGTACAGAAATAGGGCTGCGTTAGACCCAAATGCCCATTTTGTATTCGCTGCGGATTATTGCAGGAAGGCCATCGCTCTTGTAGGTGTGACTCTATGTGCCCCACGTTCGGGTAAGACTCGCTGCAAAGTAACCCACTGGCAACGAAGGATGCGAACTTCCTCCAAAAGTTTACACGATTTTTATCTTGGCCTTATTTTCCCTTCATGCTTTACCTGATGGGCAGGAACTAATGCTTAGACTCCGAGGGTGCTTAACAGTGTACGTCTCGCACCGAAACTTGAGTGGATTGGAAAGAGATCTTACGAGCAGTTTTATGTCACACTGTATAAATTTTCTATTACTGGGAATCAATCATTGACTAGGATTGAACTGAAGCATATCTTCTTCCAGTAATCCCATCATGTACTGATTTCCAGAGAACCAATTCCCCAGCTGCGCCGCCTGCGACATCTCTGCCATAGACGGTTCTTGACCTTGAGACTGAGGAGCCGGAACACCGAATCCAGATGCCTGAAGTGATGGATCTGCAATGCCGGTAGTCATGGACGAAACGTCTGTTGGAAGGGCTCGCCACGAATTATTGGCCATCGCATTCCCAGGTGCCAACCCAAGCGCGCTCAAGTAGGTATCGAATTCCTGGCCGACAGATGCCAGACTTTGGTCCTCACCCGCTTGTTTCAGCGTTTTCGCCTCAACGTAGAGGCGGGCGACAGTACCGAGGACCGAGCAAAGATTGTGAAGGCGGTCGATTGACTGGGAGAATCGGCAGAGAGGGCGGAGAGAGGCGACGAAGTCTTCAAGGCGGGCGAGGTCTTTACTGTCGGATGTTGTGATAACGTGACAGAAGATGACGATGAATGGGACGAACGGTGAAAGGAAAATTGCCCTATTTCGTTGTTAATTATGAGGTACATCATTGAAGATTCGGAAGACGTAGATCGACGAGGATACTACTCTAGGGGGTTGATCAGAACAACCGTTTTTCAATATACTTACCAGTGCATGTACGAGCATCTAAGGGCCTCGGTGGCTTCTTTGAGACCGGCTACGCATGCTTGGTGCAGCTCCAAAGCCGCCCGGGCTGTCTCGATACACTCTGGTATGAACGTACTCGACGCGCCTGGTTCAGCTGGAATAGCACGGTATATCAATGTCAAGATCGCCAGTCGGCTTACCCCATCGGAGCGAAGGAAGATCATATCAACCTCAGACAGATTGGGATCAGAGACGATAATACGCTGTTCAGGTCAGATATAGGCACATACCAGTACATGAGCTGCACGGGCTCTACTTACGTCGAAAGGCTCAAGTATGTCTCCCTGCAATTCAACAGCTAAGCGCCGCGCATGTGACACCCGTTCGCTTTCGGGCCGGCTCAGCGCCGCTGGGCTGTAGAGATGCGTGTAGACATTATTCTGGAGCACGGCCTGCCTAACCCACAAAGCGCACACCATACTCCAAGTTCCCATGCCGGCAAAGCTTTCAAATGGCGAAGGAATGTCAATGTCATGGTCTTGTACGACCGAGGCGCGCCCCAAGCGCAATGTCATTAGGTTGATAAGAGTGTAGATGGTCCAGAAAAGACTCTGCTTGAGGTTTTGGAGTTCTGGGGGATCGTGCTCCATAGATGAGATGCGATGATATCCCAGAGTTTGGCACATGTGCAACGCTGTCGAGGAAAGGGTCCAGCTGACCGATGGTTTCGATATTTCAATTCCATGCATTGCCTGCGATCATCAGTATTGGTTTGGCCAGTTCCAGGGTCAGATTACCGAGAACGTACACCGACAGACAACGCTACAATAGACTCCAGTGTCACGGGCATCAGGATATTCAGATTCGCCAGCGCTGCCTCCAGATTATCCTTGCAAACCTGCACATACCGCTGGTATTGGTCTCGCGTGGCGGGCTCCTTCTCTAAGAATCCAAACTCGACAAAAATACCATAGAGCCCGAAATTGGCTATTATGAATGTCGCGTCGGAATAATCTTCTGTCGCAAAATATACCTCCTGACATCTTGCAATGAAGTAGTCCACGGTGAAAAAGGGAATATAGCCGCCAAACAAAGACGGCGGATTTTCTGTATATGGTAAGAACCTAACTCACTATCATGGTACTCGGTCTTACCTTTGACTTTCCTCAGCACTGTCAAAGCAACGGGTAGAGGTGGCATCTCCAATTCGCGAATATCACGACGAACACCCAGGCGACTGGCGAGCTGGCCTTTCTCGGAACCAGCACCTCGCCGCTTACTCTGCATTTCAACAATCTGTTTCAGGGACGAAAGCGCTTCGCCAATCTTCGGACTAGAAAGCATATCAGGGGTACTGTGCGAAACAGCAGATTCGAGAAACTCTCTCGCATACGCCGAATGGGCAGCTAAGGAGGAATTGCCCTCGAATCCGGAGCCCGGGTCATGCTGCTCGATGGCCGGGTTGGACGTGTATCCAGGGCCTCTTGATTCCCTCTGGTCTTGTTTAGCAGCTGGAGAATTTGTTGGAGCTAGCGTCTGAGGCGATGAGTGAGATGACACCGAGAATTTAGCCGTCCCAAGGCCCTGTTGTCGGGATGAGATCAATAGCTCTCGCAGTGCCTGCTCAATGCCTCCGAGTCGTCGTAAAGTCTTCTCAACACTCTCAAGACGCTCTTCAATGAGGTCGATCTTCTTCTCGCTGCGGACTCTCGTTAGCACAAATACCCTCAGCCCGCCTAGCCGCCAGATCGACAGTAATTGCATACTATTGGCTAGAAATCAAAACCCGACGCCGCGGCTCAGGTGGCTTTTGTCCTTCGCCAGTGGAACGACAAGCAATATCCGAGATGCGACAGTTCGAACATGGCGAACGTTTGTCGCACCGAATCTGTGACAAAGTGTTAATCCTTCAACCGACTGACCTGGATCCTGCAGGGGCCCGGGGGTACAGACCTTTCGAGTGCGACACTGGTCACACTAGAATGAAAAAAAGCATAGTGAGCGACTGCGGTTATTTATATCTCCCTTTTCTCACGCCAACGGCTTGATCTACCCAGATTCCCCTCGAGCTCTGGGGAAGTGGAGTACATACCGCACGTCGGGCCAAGGCGCTTGGCGCCTCGCGCTCGTCCCGGTCGGAACCCTGGGGTTCCATTACAAGGATGCACTAAAGCCACCAGGTTCGAGTTGCTTCAATCCCTCGAGGTTGGTTGAAGTCTGTGGCATCGATCAAGCGTGGCCGGACCGGTGCTGCCTGCTGGACGGCAGAGGATGATCACGTGTTGTCTCCGAAGTCGAGGCCGGAAATGTCAGCGCGATATCCCCAATTAAGGCATGAAGTGATAAAGTATTCTACAGGTTTGATTTACTATTTGTGGTAAATACAGGGAAACCCAGGATCAAATGCATCTAAAGAAACTCATGAGGTGTTCATTCAGCGTACGCTGTCGTCAAGGAGGTTGGGCTCAGCAAATCGTACTTTGCAGTCTACCGCTCAAGTGGCAGAGCGCGTCCAGCACACACATACCCCCAGTGTATCATCTATCCAGCAGAAAGTTGAAATCAAGAAGAAAATATAAAGTGAAAGTGCCAAGGAATGCAACAAAACCCAGCTAGTTCTTGGGAGATGCTGGTGGAAACCACACCCCATCTCTGCTCCAAACACCAGTAGGTCCGTACATGCCAGCCTCGGCACCGCGCAAAAAGGCAAACCGGAAGAACAAGTCCTCAGGCTCATCATCTTGGTCATCATCCGATTCGGTGTTGTCCAGCAAGACAGACTGTGGCTCGAAGTCACGGCTGCCCAGATCACGCGATTCAAGAATTGGCATCTTGATCAGTTCCAAGCCGTCATGGCCATGGCGGTGCCAGGTAAATTCACCTGCTTGGTCTTCATCGAGGTATCCACGCCAGCGTTCCACGTCGTTGAGCAAGACTGATATTCCGTCCACGGCAAGCTTGGACATTCGCTCATGTTCCCATAGAGCGAAGGTGATGTTGCCGTTACCGCGGTGGGTGAGATTGGGCCCGGGTTCAAGCAAAGATATTTGAACGGACGATGCAGTGACATTGGGGTATGTGGAACCCCACCAGCCCTGAGATCCACTACGTCCTGGAGCCAGTTCTCCTAAAGCAGCAGGGGTCTCGATAATAGAGGCAAATCCCCAACGGGCAACGCCGTTGATGAAAAGACCAAGGAGTAAACCTTGGTAGGCCAAAGAGGGGCGCGTGGGAAAGGCGGTTCCTGGCATAAGCAGAATGGCAAGAATATAATGATGGATTCGGAGTCGCAGACCAGGTAAGGGGGCCAGAATCAAGATGATCAGACCCATACTGCAGTAGATCTTGAGGTAGCGTGGAAGCAGACCACCCTGCCGGATCTGCCATGCCTGGCTGAGAACGATGGTAAGCACAGTGGGAATGACAAATGCAAGTGCGACTTTCGCTCCAGGTTGCTGCTGAATATCCATTGGTGTCAATCGCTGAAGGGGAATCAATCGTGCGAAAGTGTAATTGTTCAAGGCTCCGATGAAAAGCGGGGGGAGGAACAAAAACAGTTTCTCTAGCTGATAGATGGGCGACGTAATCGGTTGGAGAAGTGGAGCTGCACAGAACTTGAATAGAACGTATACCACAAATGAGGCGGGCAACAGCCGTGAGAGGAGTGTAGACACCAGGTCGGAAAGGTATGGATACGATGGCGGATCGGCAACCAATCCTGTATGGCAGAATACCATGAAAAATGTACTGAAGAAAAGCACAGGCGGCGATGTGCAGTAGAGCCAAAGGACCCCCACAGCTGCAGCAGTCACCCAGAGAAGCGGCCAGCGCGGGTCAGATGGACAATTTGCTTGCGACGAGGATAGCTGGAGGAAGCTGAAAGCCTTGGGAAATGTCGATGGGAAGGCCTGCGACAAAATTCCAAATTGCTTCACGGACGGAAAAGAGTGTGCTGCACCTTCCAGCTTTACGACGCCACAGCCACCATCGTTCGTGATGGCCCCCGAGTGAATAGCGGCTTGGCAGACAAAACTATCGGCACGGTAGATCGCTGGTTCGGAATACTCTACTTGCGGGCCGCCGATCACGAGACCTTGGTAGTTGAAGGTTTGGTTGCCCACGACATGAGGTTCTAGCAACTTGGTGTCACGGCAGTTTGCGGGGCATCGGAAGGCCATGGTCGAGGAGGAAAATGGGCGGCAGTCGTTCCCGTTGATACCACATCCGTTATCGAATGCCCTATATTGGTGGCGTCAGTTAGCGCAAATAAATGCCAAATGTACCGCAGCTTTAATACGTACCAGAAATTGGTTGAGCATGAGATTGTCTGAAGCTGGCCATAACCTTCGATGTATCCCGAGGAGCGCGAGTGCAGAAGAACAAGGAACCACGGCAAGAACCAGGTCGCATAAAGCAGCATCAAAAGTGCGATTTTCTGCTTTCGTTTTGGGAAAAAATGGTCTAGGTACTGGACCGGCAGTTCCTGGAGGCGCGGAAACAGCGGCTTCAGCAAGAGCATATGTGGCGGATCGGGGCCCTTGATCCAATTCGCAGTCGCACGGCCAGCCTTTCTGAGAGGCAAAGGCACCCATCCCCAGCGAAAGGATTTAGACGACTCTTGCAGCCAGATGGGTAGAGCGCTGCCTGTTTCGACATCGGGCGGCGGGCAATCCTCGGAAGCGTCGGGGTTTATGAGCCGCTCATCATCGTCGAGCAGTGGCGGCACATAGAGGCGAGCGGCCTCGTCGTGACCCTCTCCGATCATGGTTGAGGGGTAGACGGCAAGGATACAATGGGGAGGTAGACAAACAGAAGGCAACGAACGACTATGGATGTCGGTGTCAGAGCGGTCGGCGGCGTAAGGCGCGAGTGGAGATCTCCAAAAAGTGGGTTCGCAGGGCGGCAACGTCACCAGGGTCGCTCAGCCATGAAGCGGATCGCACGGTACAGAGGCTAAAAGATCGAAATAGAAATAGGCAATAGAGAATATACGGGACGCGGCGTCTAGCTCCTGTATAAGGGGAGCGGTGGTTGAAGGTCGAAGAGGTGTGAAGAATCCGGGGCGACCCCGTGGTGGGCAAACTGCCGTGCAGCCAATCACAACAGCTCCTGTGACCCAGTGGCGATTGTGCAGACCGCAGACGAAAGCGGAACAAGCCCAAGTTATTCCACGTTATACAATTTATGCATAACCAGCTACGGGTAAATTACTCCGTAAACAGATGCGGCTCAGTCGCCCGTCATCTCGGGAAATAAACAAATTCAAAAAGCATCGGGCAACACTAGTGCAGGACGGTACGACGCATCGGAGGATGAGCATGTCGGGCTTCCCCGCAAGGGCGTCTCGCCGGGGATCAGTGCTCGTGGGTCTAGCAGAGGCTATAGAGTACTTGACGTTCAAGACAAACCAGAAGTACGCCTCATTAGAGGTACCCTTGTCGGAGCTATACCTAGCTTACTTTTCCTTATCTCTACCCTATAACTCAGTAGAATCCCCCGAGACCCTTGACCACATCTGTCCCCAACCACGTTCGGGTGGCCCACCGGAACCGGAGCTAACAGTGCTTATCAAGCACACGGCCAACAGTGCGGGGGGCAGGCTAACAGGATCCGTTGAGATTAGAAATCGGATACTTCGCTATCAATATTTCTCTCGAGATATCCTCGTTTGCTTTTTCCCCATCCCTCACTACTTGAAAAGTGGGCATATGCGCGCCCGTTGAGCTGCTGCAGCGATCACCATGACAGCTCCACATCCGTTGGACTTATCGCACCACTTCTCCTATGCGAGCAAGAACCGGAGTCCCAGTAGTGTGAAGAGCTTCTACAAGTACTTCACCATTCCCAACATTGCCAATTTTGCGGGAGGTACGACTTGGTTTGAATCTTTAGACTATCATATCCTCAGCTAACATTTGAACTTTATTACCTGCTAGGTTTACCACATCCAACATATTTCCCCTTTGATACACTCGAAGCCACCGTCGCCCGGCCGCAGCGTCTCCAACCATCGAGCAAAGATGACTCGAAAGCCGACCGAGTGATTGTACCCAAGGAATCCAAGACGGCCGATCCTTCTCGCAAAATCGACCTAACCACTGCTCTGCAGTATGGCACTGCCGAAGGCTATCCGCCACTCTTCTCGTTCCTGCGACAGTTTGTCCGCGACCATCTCCATCCAAATGTCCCGTACGAAGGAGGTCCCGAGATTATCCTGTCGTGCGGCAATACCGATGGTTTCTCCAAAGCTATTGAGCTCTTTACCAATGTGTGGAATCCCGACCGGGACTGGATTCAACAGCGTGAGGGCGTGTTGTGCGAGGAGTTCACCTACATGAATGCCATTCAGACCATCCGACCTCGAGGCCTCAATACGGCTACCGTCGCAGTGGACGGCCAGGGCATGCTCGCATATGGCAAAGGTGGCCTCGCTGATGTGTTGGAAAATTGGGACTTTCGGCGAGGCAGACGACCACACGTCATGTATACTGTGACGTGAGTTTCATCTTCCTTTGCGTGGTTTGCGCGATCAATGCTCTAATACGAAATGCTTCTGATTGGCAGGATTGGTCAGAACCCCACTGGAGGAAACCTCTTGATTGAGCGGAGAAAGGAAATCTACGCCCTCTGCCAGAAGTATGACGTGATCATCGTGGAAGATGAACCTTACTGGAATCTGCAGTTCCCATCCGCTTACGAGATGGAAGCCCATTATCGGGGCGCGTCGACAGAACCTACACCTTATAATCGAAACTATAATGACGATGGGAAGTCATCTGGCTATGCTTTCTTGGACTCACTAGTGCCGTCATATCTATCAATTGACACCGAAGGCCGAGTGGTGCGGCTGGACACATTCTCCAAGAGTGTTGCGCCAGGGAGCCGCCTCGGTTGGATCACGGCGCAACCTGCAGTGATTGAGCGTATTACTCGCATTACGGAGGTCACGACACAGCAGCCCTCGGGATTCGTGCAGTCTGTAATTGCTGAAACAATCATTGGGGAACAGGTGGACGACAATGGTTCCCGTATCTTGAAGAAGCAAGCTGTTCCAAGCTGGCGCATGGATGGCTGGGTGCGCTGGCTGGAAGGTCTGCGCGGAGGCTACGAGAAGCGCATGAATGACATGTGTACTGTCTTGGAAGAGAACAAGTTCTTGTTCTCTGAGAACCCAGAAAAATCGAAAATTACTAACGATCATGTCGATCACTGGGAAGTCGTCGACCGGGTACAGATGTATGACTTTACCTGGCCCAAGGGCGGCATGTTTGCTTGGGTTGAGGTGCGCGTCGACACTCACCCATTGCGATCTAAATACAGCCCTCGGAAATTGTCCAAGGCCTTTTGGATACACCTCACAAAGAAGCCGCATTTGTGCCTGGTGGCCCCTGGTCAGATATTCGCGGCGGGCCCGAAGTCCGTCGAGCAGGAGTACCGGTTCTTCCGAGTTGCCTTTGCGCCGATGGACCCCGAGGATGTGATACCCTACACCCGCAGGCTTGTCGAGGGTTTCCGATCATTCTGGAAGCGGGAAAACCTGGATGGCTTAAATGATGATGATGATGAGAGTTTGACGATGCAGGAAATGCAGTTGGGACCAGGGATTAATTTCTTCGGCCCGGGGTGCTAAGAGAGTTCTACATGCGGTCTTTGACGGATATTTCTTTTCTTCCTATCCTCATTCTATTCCTATATAGAGAGACTTAAGTTTTGGAGTACAACCTAGCCTGCAGATGCAGACGATAAATTGCCTTGGATCGACTGGCTTTTTCTCAACAGTAACCAAAGCAAGCCTCTCCAAATATTCCAAACCAAGATGCATGGATCCTAAAAGCCATGATGAATGTTTCAAGTTAATAAATCCAACTCAAAATGGAGTGACGCGGGCCCTTCGAAAATAGACCAAAACACAGCCATTAGACCAGATCGATGGATCGATCCTGCTCCGAGATCCCGCCCAATTGGTTTTTTTATTCTCAAGGTTTTACACTAGATCAATTTTTGCAAGGCCCCTAAGAGGCTTGCTGTTTTCACCAATGCGAGTTTGCCCTGGACTGACAGAGAAACTCAGGCACCGACTACTGGTGCCTTGATGCCTTGGGATTTCTGGCGTGGGGAATTTCTCCGCACCCTGAGGGGTTGCGCATTCTTCACCTCGCCGGCCACACCAGACAATGTCGCGGCTGGACGACCTGCCGAATCGAGAGCTTGCCGAAGAAATTGATGCCATAAATGCCATCTACGACCCTGACACGGTGACGGTGACCCGGGCGGCAACCGCGCAAATCAATACCACCACGAGTACCCTCGATCTAGGAAGCTCCGGATCCTCTACTGATGAGGCACAGACCACGGTGACGCTTCAGATCCCTGGCCAGTCACATCTTTCTTTTCGCCTTGGATTTGGCGCCACATATCCGGAGACTCAGCCCGCAGTGCTTGGGACCGCGTCGACTGCGGCTCGTGGGGAGGGGAAAATAGCCGTGGACGTGCTGGAGGATATTGTACAACGGACATGGCAACCAGGTTCTGTCTGTCTGTTTGACGTGATTAGTGAAGCTGTGGAAGTATTTCCAGAGTTGAATATCGGCGGGAGCAAGGACAGCACGCAGATAGAGACGACAGACCCCGCTACCGCTGCAGGCCTCATGTCAAGCCAAACTGCAAACGGACCGACAGCGAGACAGGCAACGGAAGGCTTTGCAGCTCTTTCTCTACAAGATACATTTGGATTGGATAAGCCACCTGATTGGATCCTCTCCGATGTCGTGACGGAAAAGAAGTCTGTGTTCTTGGGCAGAGTGATACGGGTAAAAAGCCTAGCGCAGGCGCAGGCTTTCCTAGACCATTTGACAGCAACGGACAAGAAAGTTGCAGTCGCGACGCACAACATCAGCGCGTGGCGTATCAAGCAAAAGAAAGACAATGGGTCTCGTGCCTCGGACAACAGCGCTGACGCTGACTCGGCGGATACAGTGATTCAGGATTACGACGACGATGGAGAAACGGCTGCAGGGGGGCGCTTGCTCCATGTGATGCAGCTCATGGATGTATGGAATGTCCTTGTTGTGGTCTCGCGATGGTACGGCGGGATCCAACTGGGACCTGCCCGATTTCGGCTGATCAACGAGGCCGGCCGTGACGCTCTGGTCAAGGGTGGCTTCACCCGGGATGAGAATACGGCTGGTCCTGAGAAGGGCAAAAAGAAAGGAAAGAAGTGACATTCTGCTGCTGGGTGATTCATACAGCGAGGGTTGGAGTCCGATGCTCACAGGTATCATATCTCCGCGATGGCTCCGAGCCCTGAAACAACCGGCCGCTGCGTGGACGTCAAAGGAACATTGGCGGTTATCTATACCCCATGGCCAGACTTGGAGAGACTCCCATAGAGCCCGCTGCCAACTTGCCCTGGAAGGGACTTGAGTCTGGAAAACGTAAAATAAACATGCAACACCGGACTGCACGTTTTCTCCTTAGAAGTGAATGATAATCGCATGATCTTATACCCTTTGTGGCTAGTGCTCGCAACAGATCATGAGAGAGGCACGGCAAATCGAAATCAAGCGGGAACATATATTTATTGTCATGTATAGCTGTGCTTTTCTCTGAAAGATAATGCGAGTATAATCTGTACTTCCAGGCTCCATTAAAGGCGCGAAATGTATTGTTTTAGGATCTGACCATGCAACGGTGGATCTCAAGATTACTACCTACGCTATCTATCGACTTAACTCCACGGACAGGCGATCATGGTAATACTTTTTCTTATTGGCATGACGGGCCACGACTGTTTACATGCTGGGCATATGCACTTCGTAGGAACGGGTTAGCCGTGAAATTCGCGCTGAGCTATCCGTTTGCCAATATTCCGATCAATGTTACCCATTGGTTATGTCGATAGTGTACGACATACCAGAAAATTGCAAGCAGTCGTTCTTGCTTCATGCTGTTCAAACATAAGTACTCCGTACAAGATCCTGGATTAACCCCACCGTAATTGAAACGTGAAACACGACGTCCTGTCAGCGAGCCTGTAGGTAGCATATATAGTGGACCCGAGCTCATACGGAGGATTCATCCTTTGATTTTTTCGGCCTTCAAAAACGTTTGGGGTTGATCTCCATTAGTAGGCGCGGCGAAGGCGATGTCCTTTCCCAGATAGATACCTAAGAGATACCTATGAGATAGTAGGTTTGGGGGCCGCTGCGTCTTATTTATATTCATATCTATAATCCGGGTAGTCCAACCTCATTTAGCCCAACTTGTCAACTGTTGGCTCCCGGTCCTCTTCTATCTTCTTTTCTTCTTTTCTTTGACGTCAAAAACAAGGTTATAGCTGCGCTTCCATTGAAGCGTGGATTTCATTTGCTTTTGGATGATGCGCTTCCCCACAGCATTATACAATTCTCATCGCTTCTACTACTTCTGCTCTGGGTGGTTGGGGTCACTGCCATCCCGACGACCAGCACAGTCCTTGAAGTTCTACCCCCCAGTGACTTGGATGTCATCCAGAGTATACCGATTCCCTAATCGTCCGCTCCGCAGCTACTGTCCAAATGGTTGCCGCGACTTTAGCGGTGCTGGCGGCCATGACCCTGACCACATGCCAGTACCTCCATATTGCCGCATGCTACGCGAAGTGGGCAACGACCCTCACCGCTGCCATGGTCTACTTTGGCTATTCTTTCTACGACATCATCAAGAGAGACGCCCTCCGAAACGCAAATGAGATGCAGCAGCTGACGAATACGGTCTCCTTGGGTAACAACGACGTGGATGCCGCCGTCCGACGGTTGGAACACGAGCGGACCACACAAGCCTACGACCGATGGAAGCAAGAAGCGCCAGTTCTCTGGCTCCGATGTCATTCATAATATCTATTCAACCCCACTGGGCTACGAGTTTACCCAAGGCCGCATTCTGCAGCGACATGCTGATGTGCAGCTTGTGATTGAGAACGATACTGAATGCGAACTGGAAGAGAGCGTTGACGTCGACGAGGAACCGGTTCTTTTCCAGATGGCCGCGAAGCCTGGCGGCGACACCGAGAGTCTGTTTTGTGATCGACCTGATGAACAAGACGCAAGAGGCGGAGTATCAGAAGTCAATTATGCAGGGCAACATGACCAACTTTGGCAGCGGGGAGTGGCAATGTGTGAACGCGGATACGACCAATGGCGAGCCGGCGATTCGAGCGGTTGCGATTTTCACGAATGATACAAATAAGTTGAATGAGGATGTGTCATCGCTGTTTGGTCAACGTGAGAGTGCTCTCTCATCATCTTAGGGGGGACTGGGTTTACGGCTAGTTTTGTCCCGGTTGGGATTGAACGGTTGGAGGACATGAGTGTCATAAGAATTGAGAATATCCAGGTATGAAGGATATGAGTCTACGAAAATATATTAAAGATATATTAAATGCAATGGACTTTATTTTGGAATGATTCATGGTCTTTTGGTGGTCACTAATGACCTCTATTTCCCCAATGATCGAAACATCCCAACATCCAAGATCTCAACAATATGATAGAGACCCTGTTGCAGGAGACCGACGGCCAGAAGTTCGGTCAGTTTGATTGCGTGGACAGGAGACAGGAGCCTCGTCATCATATTCAGGAGACCCGAGTCTCTAAAACGGACCGTCTGGGTCGTCGAGGAGTTTGCCTGACGATGCGTATACCCCTGACAATTCATCTCGGGACCAACCGAACTCCCGTGCCATGGAACGGAGTGGTTTGATGGGCCGACATGAACGAGAGTCGGCCTCAGCAGGCCTCGCGATGCGCTAGTTCTCAGGGTCTACTCCATAGTTTATGAATGTGACTGATGGGAGTCTCCACCTCCTCCACTCTGCAGGCTGGCCGTAACCGAGATTGAGCAGCGGGGGCCCGTCCTGGGGGAACTCTTTCCCCGAGATGGAAATTGCAGGGAAGGCATACAGCGACGTAGTGCCGTGGAGTCTACTATCAATCTGAAACGACTCTAGCATTTGGCTTTCCATCATTTTTACCTTTCTCGGGCACCTCCAGGATCGCTGGGTTTGCGGAGAATGCTGCACCGTGGATCAAAGCCATTGTATACTTGGCGGAATGAAGATCACGATCCGCCAAACAAAGGGGAAAGGGACGGATCACACATCACACTTCACACATCACGCTTCACGCATCACACCATCACATCGTCACACCATCCCGAGTGTTGACAAGACCGCGGACTATGTGGTGTCCAAAGGCAACCAAAAGTCACACCGCACAGGACGAAACAACGTCTGCGCGACATTCGGCTGATACCTTCCATGCCAGTACCGCACGGCCCATAGATCTTCGCGCTACGCCGCACCATCCCAGCCGTCACTCTTGGGTTTCATCGCTGCACAGTGGAGTTGTCTGGACCCTGGAGACCCTGGAGCAATGTCGAGAAGAGAACGGCAGCACTCGCCTGTCATGGAGAGCCTCGATGCGGTGGATTAGGGCGGGCCACTTTCCATCTCCCCCGTGAGGTTCCCCAGGGGGCATTCGGGCACTCACCCACCACACGGTTACGCGCGATGGGATGGTGGCTTTGCTCCTCTTAGACGGGGTGTTTGATCTTTTCCCGCTCCGCCATTTGGATCGCGTTACGTCATCCGCCGTGACGAGTGTTTACAGGCCGCAAGGGCGCGATGCGCGGACATGGCCATCGCAGGTGCGGAAGCCGGTTGGTTGCGCGAAGTGCCGAGCGTCGGGGGTGGAGCAGGGCCGGAGGAGCTGTCACCACAGCAGGGCATAGAAGATGAAACAGTCCAAACAGTCATCCAAACTCTCCCATGATCAAGGCTGCAACCTCTGGTTTCAACGTCCGCATGGTGTGCAGCGTGGTACCGTCGGTGTCTTCCGTGGCCTGATTCGCCTCCGAGCCCGCTGACAGGAAACAAAGGCGCCAACCGCCGGGTTGCTCCACAACCAATACACCGGTCGGCGCCCAGGCACATGGCGTCTGTGGAAGCCCAAGATCGATGGTGAGACACTCGCATTGGCCAAGCTGCCGTCCAAAGGGGGATGTGGGGATGGCCGTGCCTTGCGCCAGTCGGTACCGATCTGCTCTAATTTGTTCCCTGCGTCGGTCGCTGCAGTGGTTGGCTCCTTCACCAGCCGCCTCGCCGCTAGAACTAGTCCATCGGCCCTGTCCGGGGTTCGCGTTCCGAGCCTCTGAGTGGCTGCAGCCCGCTGCCACTTCACCACCACTCACCGTGCGGATCAGGCAATTGCACAGTGGAGGCATCACTTGAAACATCCCAGCTGTCGAGCATCTCCGCTCCACTAGCCCTGTCGTTCCTCTCGGCTGGCAAGCCATCCAGGATGGTGGGCTTTTCGAGATTGGCGAGGGTGTGGAGGAGACCAAACTTTAGGAGTATCCGATTGATTGGCATACGCCTAGTCGATGCGACTCCATTCGGAGATCGGCCTGTCGGTCGTGACTCCGTCCCTGCGGGCTGCTGGGTGCATCACCCTACGTCGTACCTGACTGGGCCCTGGCGGGAAGCGAAGAGCAGAAGAGGAGGATCGAGTGCCAAGTTGGATATAAACCCCTTCCACGTCATGGCTCTATCGTCTTTTTTCTCTTTTCTTTCTGTCGTACCTTTCGATCCTTTTTCTCTTCTCTTCACGGTTCGACAAACCGACAACAGGCCAGTCCTGTCTTCCTTTCTCTCTTTCACTTTCGCTTGGTAGTCATCGCCTGTGGCGGACTCCTACACTCCTTCGAGACTTTCATCGCTTCCTTCCAAAGACATTCTCACAGCCTGTGAGAATCATTCCCTGGACTCCCAAGACATCCAACATCCCCGTTTGGGAAAAGAACACCAAAAAGCTTAGCAGAGATTGTTTGAAACAACTCTGCTTTTTCTTCTCTTCCAAGGTATGGTTCTGCACCGTTGCCTTTGTTCCTATGATCATACCTTCCTCGCCCATCATTGTCTTGTAATATGTGGTTGTTGTCTTTCAGGTCTCGTCAAGTGAAGGTTGGGCAAGGTTGACGAGATGTGTTTCGGCATGTCGACAATGCCTTTATATATACCCCGGTAGCCTAGAGCGCTGCCTATGAATCCCCCCCAAGTGAATATCAGCTTCTGATATTTAATACACCTACACCCGGCCCACCTATCATGATCAAACTCTCCCTCTTCTCATCCTCTAACACGGCGCAGGAAGCCTTCATTCATTTCGCTCTCGCGACTACCAAGTTCCATTCCTTTACTGTTTGAACCCGTTCGTCTGGTACGAACCGGATCTCCAGCTGCAAAGTTCCCTGTCGAATCGTCCAAAAAAAGAAGTCGATCTCACCTTCACTATGCTCGCCAAATCCATCCTGGTCGCCACTTTGGCTGCGGCTGCGGTCAACGCCCACATGATCATGGTCCAACCCGTCCCTTATGGCAAGGATACCATCAACAACTCCCCTCTGGAGGCTAAGGGCGGGGACTTCCCTTGCAAGCTTCGTGACGGCACCTACGACATCTCCACAGAAAACATGATGGAAGTCGGTGCTGTTCAACAGCTGCGTTTTGAGGGCAGCGCCACCCACGGTGGTGGCTCGTGCCAGATCAGCTTGACTGAAGATCGGGCACCGAGCAAGTCAACTACTTGGAAGGTCATCAAGTCCATCGAGGGAGGCTGCCCTGCCAACGTTGCCGGAAATATGGGAGACAATGCCAGTGCTGAGGACCCCTACCACTTCAACTTCACGATTCCTGACGGTATCACTGCCGGCAAGTACACTCTCGCTTGGACGTGGTTCAACCGCATCGGTAACCGCGAGATGTACATGAACTGCGCTCCTGTCACTGTTACGCAGGGCTCTTCCAAGCGATCAGTGGCGGCCCCTGCCATCGATAAGCGTTCCTCCAGCTTCCCTCCTATGTTTGTTGCCAACATCAATGGTTGCACTACCACGGAGGGTATCGATATTCGCTTCCCCCAGCCTGGTGATGTCGTTGAGTACGACGGGACCCCTACCAATCTCGCCCCTGCGGGTGATGCTGCTTGCTCCGGTACTCCCACATTCGGCGGTTCTGGCGACACTGGCTCTGGCTCAAGCTCTGGCTCAAGATCTGGCTCTAGCTCTAGTTCTGACACCGGGTCCTCGTCTACCGCCGCGGGCAGTGCTCCTACTGAGACTTCATCCCAAGCTGGTGCTGCCGCCCCAACCTCCACCGCTGCCCCGGTTGAAACCAGCGCCCCCAGCGCTCCTCAGCCTGTTGCCTCATCCAGTGCCCCGGAATCTCCTTCCTCCAGCTCTTCCAGCTCTTCCAGCTCTGGTACTCTAACTGGTTCTTGCAGCCCCGAGGGTGCCTGGAACTGCATTGCCGGTAGCTCCTTTCAGCGTTGCGCGAATGGCCAATGGTCCGTCTCTCAGCAGATGGCCGCGGGAACTGAATGCACTGCTGGTCAGAGCTCAGATCTGTCGGTTTCTGCCATCAAAGCTGCTCGCGAGATCTCCGCAATGCGCTTCCGCAAGCGGGTAGTTGGCGACTTGCGCCATGCTTAGATCATACGTGCTTCGACCTCACTACCTCTACACGCACAAGCTCCGCTGGTATCGGATATTGTAACCTTTTCTTCTCTTCCGCATTGCATACCTGCATCATGTTTTCTTCCCATTCGTTTCCGCACCTGGATAAGGTGTTCTGTGGCGGACCCTCTTCTTTTCACTGCAGGATGTTTGGCTATTTTTCCCATCGTGTACATCTCTTCCAAGATGAGACTTGTTAGAAATAAACATCTCATGACCTTTTTCAGAAATCCAGTAAAAGTATCCACTAGTCAGTAAGTCTTGGCGGCCGGCCCATATCTTCAACCCTCCCGAATAGTTTCCTTATAAGTTAGAATTAGGGATTTCTATCAATTCGTAGCATTACTCTATTCAAGTTCTACTATATCCTCATCCCGCCAAGTACTAACTGTAGGCCTGGGTAGGACCGAAGAGCTACACCGCGTTCTTGAGGGAAGATTTGCGCAAATTGAGAGAAAGAGGATATGAGTGCTATCTACTCCGGCTACGTCAAATTCCGATGTGCAGGGATTCTCAGTCCTTTGAGCTAAATCTTAAAAATCCCGGAAAACGATAATTTCCGTGCTTGATGGGCTTAGAAAGCTTAATTGGCTTTGTTATTCCTGGGATCTAAAGGATTAGGAACAAACAAACAGTTGAGATGTGTGAAATTGTAATGGCCGCTGAGAAATCCAAGTTCGATAATTTGATCTTTTTCCTCTTCTCTATGATTTTCAAAAATAATTTTTTTTTCGGAATCTGTCGGATCTGCATAATTCGAAGATACAGTCATGTGTTCGAACAGCTGAATTTTGATCGTAACTACGTAAATAGGTCTATGCAATGTTCATCTCAAGCCCCTCTCTCTCTCATGCTTCCTTCTCTGCTGACGTATGAGCGATGGTAAATACTTTTCCACTCTCCGGTCCATCAGAATGCCCATTCTCCCACCAACCAAGATAGAAACGCCGGTACGCAAAGGTCTGGTCAAGTGACTTGTGATTCGGATCCCAAGCACCTTGCACAAACTGATCCAGCAGGTCTGAATCTGCCAAGAGACTGGCAACTGCCGCGATGCTGCATGGATTCTTCGGTAAAACATGATCTGTATCCAAAAGCACGGAGCTGATAATTCCCAAAATGAGCATTGCGCCTAGCAGTGCTTCCAGTATTCGTGTTGAAGTAGGATCTTGAATCAACCTCAGACGACTAGAGTTCGTGACGTTTCCAAGAAGCAGTGCATGAGGAATGCTGTCATTTGCAGTTCCCCGGGTGTAGTTGCTGAGTTGTTGCGCGTTGATGATTTTGTGTTGGCGCTTGATTGCATCAATAACCGTTTGGTTCTGGTCTGGCGTTTCCAGGTTCTCGGAGGCAATTGCGTATTTCCCGGTGACGAGGAGATAGAAAAAGCCATCAAGCGTTGGGTATTGACCGTCTGTGTTCAAAGTCCACCATTCTGGAATTGGGGTGTAGAGATTTGGTCTCATTATGGCTGAAGATTCATCAGGCACCGGGGGATGCTCTTCGTCGATTTCCAGTTCCGGTAACTTCAATCGTGTCTCAACATCGATGGTCTCAGCGTATTGCATGCACGTCATCGCCATGATGTACCCGACAGATGTGCGATTCACATGCCCCCATACATAGGTTTCAATGTAGTGTGAAGAAAGGCTGTTGTCGGCATGACAATAGGATTCAATTGAGTATCCAAACGGCCCATCCTGAAGGTTTTCCACCGAGAACACAGTGGCATTCCAGTGATAGTCGGTATTATTTCCCGGGCAAGCCAATGTCGTCAGTTCACTTGTGAGCTGGTAAATCTCCGTGATTCCATCAAAATATTGACTGATTGTCGGCTTCAGGTCGACAGCAGTATACAATTTGCAGACAGGCGCAGACCTCAGGGCCGGAACTCGGATATCCACAAAAGAGCCATTTCCAATGGTCTGATTCGATGGATCGTCCATTGATATCTCTGCAAACGCAAGATCCTCGTAGGTCCAGCGAGGATAGCTAAAATTATATTGGAGAATATATTCCGCAGTGATGATGCCCGCAACCTCACTCGCCTCATCCAAATTTAACTGGACGCCGGCAATGGTTCTGGGGTCAGGGAAACCACCCACGCGCGTGAAATTGGCCTGCGCATGAGAAGGGACTTCAATCACCGAGTAAAGACCGCTGACCACAATGGTTATGAAAAATGCTGCCCCGGTAGAGAGTGTCGTCGTTAGGATAGCAAGATGCATGGAGCGAAAGGCCCGAAACCCATTGGTGAATCCAAGGGCGTCCAAGAAGCTCACATTCATGGACTGCGAGAACAAAGCACCGGTTGGTCGCTTGAGATGCGAGTAGGGGGCAAGACATCTGGTGTTGAAGTCTATGCTGCCAAATGCAAGACTAAATCCGGTCATTATTGCGGCGGGAATGATGGTCCACACATAATGCATATATTCATCATTCAATCCGATAGTTCCCAAGCCCTTGTTGACCTCTGAAAGATGTAACAAGATTTCCAATATTGCGATTGCCGATGCAACTAGGAATAAGATGGCAATTCGGCACAAAATACTAGGGAATGGCCTCCAGGTGTGGTACTTCGAATCGAGATTTTGATCCAATTTAGGTTCATTGTGCACATGTTCTGTGACCCCGATTGATGTGCCGTTCGACGTAGACTTCGAATAATAGTGTTGTCCCACAAGGTGGCCCCGGAGTACGTCGTCGGACACTGCCCCGAGCCCACGAAGGGAATGTCGAAAATCCACACTGTTTGCTGTCACGGCTGCGATCGCGGAGATATTAGCTGGGTTCCAGGTGGCTACTGTCTGGCGAGCCGCAAAAAGAATCATCAAGGTTGACAGCAGTATTACTACTGCCAGGCATGCCTCGATACCCCGGAGTGGCAGTTGCATCATCACCACTCGATTCTCATTTACGAGTGCGGAACCGACTGTCTTTGATTCATGTTCTTTAACAAGACCCATATGCATAAGCTGGGCAGTCATTGCACGGTAGTACGCGGAAGCTGAATCTCGAAGCACATCTTCCCGCCAGAGGTTTTCAAGAGTGGCTTCTTCTTCTGCGAGAAGCAATCCAAGTCTCAGAGGTTCATCAACGTGCGCATCGGCTGGGAACGGATTAAATCTTTCAATGCCTCTGAAGCCTGTGGTATCACTAGAGTTGGCCTTGATAAACTCAGCAATATCTCCTGCGGTCAGGCCAGGGAGAGTAGTCTCCTCACTCGCGAGCGTTTGAAGGCGAATATCAGATGAAAAATCAGTTGCGTTTCGCTGGGCTTGCAGTTTGACGTGGAGAAGTGTCGGCTTGCAAATCATGATCTTGTGCCGTTCTAGGTTCAACTGTACCGTTTCATATTTAGCAGGGCCGCGATAGGCTGAGGCTTTTGTACGAGTGGTGTTCGTGTCGCCAACTTCGATGAATAACACCAAAATGCGGATGTCGTCAGACGTATTAGTGCTTCCACATTGTGCCCATTCGAAGTGCGCTATTTGCGTATACTCCTCCGCACCTAGCCCAAGCTGGTCGTAGTTGGAAATGTTGCACGATGGAGTGACTATCTGGAAATCTGTAACCAGTTCGACTTGACTTCCATTAGTCTTCAACCATTCTTTGTAGTATAAGGCTTTGGTATCGACAGTAGCATATTCGCAGCTCAGGTCGGCCTTCAGCCCATCTATAGGGGCAGTGACAATGGCACTGGAAGAGACGTTTGGGGCAGAGAACTCTTGAAATGCCAGATTGGCATTTGTACCACCGGGATAAGTTAAATTGTCGAAGACGATACCGTTGATGATATCGTATGGTTGAGACCCGACAGCCTCGAGTGTGGAGTTTTGAGTAGTGAACATGTCGTGTAGTTGGATAGTCACATTTTTCTGAAGGACGTGTACCTCCTGCAGCGAGAACAAACTGGTTGAGAAAACGATCATCAACTGCACAAGCATAGAGCACGTCACTCCTGAAAAAACAACCAATTGCTTGTTCTTAAATGATTTCCACATGGCGACGGGCTGCATGTCAGATATGTAGTCCAAAAGCACACTTTTGTCCGCTGGTTGGGGAGCTTGGAGCATTGACTGCCATGGCGCAATTTGTTTTGATTGAAACTCGACCCGCGACCAGAACGTGGCGACAATGGTGAGTATGGCGGTCGGTCCATAGGTCCAAAGATAGTGGCGGCTTTCAGTCGAAGCAGCGATACCATCATGGGCGGCGGAAGATTGGAACAATGCTTCAAGCGCGGCAATGATTGCGCAAAAGGCGATCACAAATAGAACCAGGATTCGTCTTCGCAGGTAGGATGGCCGCCAGCCAGTTTCTTCCGAGCGATCCGCGAATCCGACATGTTTATTGATGAGGTCAAATATCATGCCGAACATAGGGAGTCGGCTTCAATGTATATATGGCTCCCGCGGCACAGCAGAGGACGGCTTCAGGGAGGGAAAGGTACAACAATAGAATAGATGGAATAAGGCACTTAATCTATTGATGTATTCCATCAGGAGGGGGAGTAAACGCGCGAACGTTTCTTAATTTTGGCCAAGCAGCACGTTAAGCGCCGGCCCCTGGTGGCGGCGAGTCAGCCTAATGTGTTGGTGAAACAATGATCCATCTAGCGAATGTCTCAAGCCGCCCGGGCTTGGGTCTTGCCTCCAGTCATATGAGAGTATCTTCTTCGATCTGCAATATCGGTGAGCTATGCAGCCTTCGCTGCCTCGTGATTATGATGATCGATGGGGCCAAGGCACCTAGCCGCATGAAGATGCGTCCCTGGGAGTTTCAGAAGTCGTGGAGGGCGGTTATTATGAGAGCATAAGGATGATTAAACCAGCTGCTACGAGATGCCGCACTGCATATCGCAGTCTGTTCTAGAAATAGAGGCAGAGTTGGAATTAGGGGATATACCGCAGACAGTAGATGGCTTGGCTTAACATAGCCTGTGCCGCCTTGGAGTCGGCACACAGCCTCGGCGCCAAGTTATGAAGGCCTCATATAAGCCGAATAATATTATCTGGGCAGCATTTCTTCCTCCTTCGGTCTACAAAATACCTGATCTTGACAGAACAGCATCGACAAGAAGGAAGGTAACGCGTTACTTCCCATCAGGTCACATGCTGGTGGGGTTTACACATGACATAAGCACGCACGGGCCGCGTCTAAGTGGCGCACGCTAGGACTAATATGGAAGGAAGGGCTTAGGGTTATATCGGCCCACGATGAGCAAGCTCAGTAAGCGAAAAAATCCACAGTTGAAGCCAGACTGGGAAGCACTTGGTCTTCAACCTCATCATCGACCTCGAACGACAACAATGGCCTCCCGCCCGACTGTCTCTATCGCCACGGCTGAGGGCAAGCCCTCCGGGGCCACCCAGCCCCTGCCTACCGTCTTCGGTGCCCCCATCCGCCCGGACATTGTCCAGTACGTCGAATCGGCAAAATTCGAACAGTGGTGCTTGGAGGTGGAAATGCTGACGGTTTTCGCTCTATAGGCAGGTGCACACCGGTATGGCGAAGAACAAGAGACAGCCCTACGCTGTGAGCGAGAAGGCTGGCGAGCAGACCTCTGCTGAGTCCTGGGGTACCGGTACGTGAAACTGAGATTGCGAGATGCGAGGGAACTTGGGCTTGAGGGGCGACGAAGCAAATTTTTTTTTGCGGGGAAATACTTTCGTTTGGGAGGTCAATCGGCACTTTATTGAACAGACGCTGACGAGATGATTTTCAACATTCAACAGGCCGTGCTGTTGCCCGTATTCCCCGTGTCTCTGGTGGTGGTACTCACCGTGCCGGTCAGGCTGCCTTCGGTAACCAGTGCCGTTCCGGTCGCATGTTCGCTCCCACCAAGGTCTGGCGCAAGTGGCACCAGAAGATCAACCTGAACCAGAAGCGTTTCGCTACCGCCTCTGCTCTGGCTGCTTCTTCCGTCCCCGCCCTCCTCTTCGCCCGTGGCCACCGTGTCGCCAAGGTCCCCGAGGTTCCCCTTGTTGTCGAGTCCAAGACCTTCCAGGGTGCTGCCCTGACCAAGACCAAGGCTGCCATCGCCCTCCTCCAGGCCATTGGTGCCGGTGAGGACCTCGTCAAGGTCCAGAAGTCCCGCAAGCTGCGCGCCGGTAAGGGTAAGCTGCGTAACCGCCGCTTCCGCCAGCGCCGCGGTCCTCTGGTTGTCTACAACCCCGAGACCGATGGCAAGGACCTCGTCCGTGCCTTCCGCAACATCCCCGGTGTTGAGACCTCCTCCGTCTTCTCCCTCAACCTGCTCCAGCTCGCTCCCGGTGGTCACCTCGGCCGCTTCATCGTCTGGACCTCCTCCGCCTTTGAGGCCCTCGACCAGGTCTACGGCACCACCACCACCCCCTCGGCCCTCAAGAAGGACTTCCTCCTTCCCTCCAACCTGGTCTCCAACTCCGACCTTACCCGCCTCATCAACTCTTCTGAAATCCAGGCTGTTGTCCGCGCCCCCAAGGGCGAGGCCCGCACCAAGCGTGTCAACGTCCAGAAGAAGAACCCTCTGCGCAACAAGCAGGTCATGCTCCGTCTCAACCCCTACGCCGCTGCCTACTCCAAGCAGAAGCTTGGCCAGCAGAAGGTCGAGGGTGGCAAGCCCGAGCGTGCTTCCGCCACCTTCGCCAAGGTTCTGGATGAGGAGTAAATGTGCTCTCCCTATCTTTCTTTCGATACGGTGAAAAATGGTAGTTACCAGCAAAAAATGAATCAATGACTTTTTTTGCAATACCCCATGGGTCTATCGGCGTAATAATATGATCGGTTTTGTTCTCTCAATTGCGCAGCGCGCTGTCCGGCTCTAATGGGTAAGCTACGAGGTCCGTAGCCCGAGACCTAGTGAGATCTCTCCACCCGTATGTACAAAGTAGACATGCCCAGTTGATCACCGACCATCGGAGCTCGATTTCGGTTTCGCTTTCGGTCTGGGGATTTGCCTTCCGTACGCCTCGCCTTCCAAGTGACTTGATCTCTCCTTCCATCCTTCCTGCCTGTGTATACCGAACTGTAACCGCGTGCAGTGCAGCTGTAAACACAGCGGGTGCTTCGTGGAGAAAAGCGGGAAACCTACTGTAGTTGCTTACTGATATGAATCTCTGAAGTTGATCTGCGGCATCCCGCTGTCATGCAGGAGATATCCCTACGGTGGTCGACCGCATATGCGTCTGTTCCCGAATGTCCAATTATCGGGTGTAATATATCTTCAAACTATCTGCCCGGATACTTTTCGTCAGCAATCGGAACCTTAACGACTACGTTAGGCGTTCCCTGTGGAAATGAACCACCACCTGACCTATGCAGGTCTGGATATATATTTCCAGGGTTTATGGGTTTACGTACCCCCGCATAAGCGGGAAAAAAAATACAAACCATCCAGCTTCGCAAATTAGCGAAAACCTTGCCCTTCGAACCGAGTAGGAAAAGTGCACGATCGTACTGGATTTAGTGGGTGTTTTAGGTAGTCCTGATCAATCTCGCCAGTCCCTCTTACCTAACGGCATCGCGTGTGATCATGCGGAGAGAGTCGCACGTCTCACGTACTTTCGCGCGGGATGCCGGATGGGCCGGGCCTAGGTCCGGGCTGAGATGAAAGGAAAGTCAACGGCGTAGCAAGGACGGAAATACGAGCATCACATGTCGTCCCCTCCGAGGGCTGGCAGGGCTGCGTTCGGCCTGGGGAGGTACTGTAAGCCCTAGGTCCTCGAAATGGATGCCGTGCGGTGTATCACGCAATTAAGCACTGAGACCGCCGTGGCAGTTGCGTATTACGGAGTAGATCACGACGAAACGCCCGGCACTAGATGGCGAACTAGTGCAGATGCTAAACCGCTCATGACAGGAACAGACCCCAAATAGGCAATCTGTAACCTGTCAACTAGGGTTGATCCTCATCCCCAATTCATTGGGGGAGATCATCATTCCCTGCTGAGGCTGACTAGGGCAAATCAAACGCGTCCGAACGAGAGAAGGAGTCGGGGTGAATGTGTTGACAGTCTTCCGTACTGCGTACTGCGTACTCGGTCCTCCGTGTGGATGCTCAGACGATAGCAGGGCTGATGCGCTTCACATGCCAATTTCTGTTTTCTTTCTAGAAAACCGTCCCATCTATTAAAGTTTCTTCGGCAGCCGCCGCTTCCCAGCAGACTTGACCCCCTCGGTGGATCGACCTAGCAGAAACAGTCGTGCATCCCGGCCCCTCACCTTACTACTTACGGGGCCCAGCGGAGAGGGCCACACGGGGGAAAGAGGCGTAACGAACGCGGATGAACGCGACCATCCGACCCAGTCGACCAGCCGATGTTGACTTGCACGACGGGGCGCAGATCACGACGTGCGCGGGCCGCCAAGAACACCGTCAGGGTCCGCGGCTGATAGTCGGATAGGTCCCATCTTGCAGGCTCCCGGTCAGAGTGGGGGAGGTACGTCAGCACCAGCGGTGCGGACTTTCCTATCACCCAGGAGCGCCGCAAAAGAAGGTTACGGGCGGGTTCTGAATTTTGAGCTCGCTTAGGCGAGGCCGGGCGGGCAAACCTTCGGGGGAATTGAGTTTGGGCGTCGATGTACAATGACACACTATCTATCCGCTTGGGCGGATAGCCTATGCATGTCTGTAGTCGTGCATTCGGTGGGAACTCGGTACGACCTGGTGGAAAGTTTGAAAAGCTTCCTAGACAGCTTGTAGAGTTGCAATGCGTTGCAATGCTGCTCCCCCCCCCATCCCTCCACTCTGCAGCCTAGCTAGCGAGCCCACTCTGGAGTGAATTGACTTTATAATGCGAGTCTACGGAGTATAGGGAGTACGGGGACGGGGAGCAGGAACAGGCAGCAGGCAGATGCAACATGAACCAGGGATTCAGAACTAACCGAGATTCTTCTCGCGTTTCATGAGACCAAATGCAAATGACGGGGGAGGCCGTTCAGGGGATAGGGGGGAAGAGGGGCGTATCGGAGGAGAAAAATTCTCCGATCCTACGAGCCGCGTCCCGCGGCTTTTGGAGGGTAAGCATAAATGTGGTCAGACGGCAAAGGAACCGATCACACAGCCTGGCTGGCACGAGCGCTTGATCGTGGTGTATGATCAGTGCTGAAGGGCTGCCTAGTTCATAGGGGATGGGTAGCCTCCGGGAGGATCGGCTGGTGAACAGCAATGGACCTGAAGAAATACAGTCATAACAGGACCGCATCATAAGAAACCACCGACATCAGAATGATTACAAAGTAGCGAAGTCTCCGATCCTGGGCTAGCGGTTTCTGAGGAATGGATCCCGTGGAGGAAAGACTTCGCAGATCACCTAGGACTGGCCAGGTCAGGGAAGGATTGGGTTAGTGTAGCGCTAGCCAGGGACGGAATACGGAGTATAATCGTAATAATAGACTTGGCAATGCCGGGCCATACTCCTTCCTGGGCGGATTGTCTCACCTCCGCACGACCAACTCGAATTGGGCCGGGGGAACATGGGACGAGCACGGCACAGAAGATTCGGCGCTACCGGTAGTCAACCCGACGCTACTCGAGATTTTCGTCTGGAGGTACGCCAAACATGCCAACTCCTGTATATCCGGCATGCAGTAGCAGAGTCGCAGTACAGTAGCGGCAGTCGCGCAGTGCCAGCAATGCCAATGCTAGTGCCAGCAGTGGCACGCCCATCCAGGAACTGCGTGTTTGTGTCCTGTGGTGAGTGGATGTAGCATCCTCTCGTCCATTTACCCTGGCCACATCCCCCTTCCTAGCTGGTTAAAGTACAATTTCATCGTGTTGATGAGATGAGGAGGATTGAGGCCTTGGACCTTGGCTAGGCGGGATCCTTTTAGTTTCCGTATTATGATTAATTCAGCCATTGAGCATTGCAAGGAAGCTAATTTAGTCCATGATGAGAATTGCATCGGTACCTGAGGGGGCCAAGGGAAACAACGGACAACACACCTACTGTAGCTCTCCCGGCCGGGCGACCAAGTGGGTAAGTGATTGATTGGCTTTCTGATGTGGTTGATTGGGGCCTGGTCGCACGTCTCGCATCCTGGCTTGATTACCGTCCATACCGTACTGTCCATGCTGGTTTGCGCTCCATCTCATGGCGCACGATCTTTGTCGTCCAACCCGCGTCGCTGTCGGCATTTGCTCGGAGGAAAATTGGGTCCCGATGGCGCCTGGACCAATAGTGTGATCATGAACTAACCGCGCTGAGCCAGGCTTGCGAGTTCTCGGGTGGAAATGCCAGATGGAGGGTCGCTGGCGTTGGAAGTGCCGGATGGAAGGAGGAGCACAGAGCACCGAGCTCGCCAAATCCCGACGGGCTTTCGCCCTCGGGAGAGACGGTACGGAGTACGGAGTACATGGATGAGGTGGAGGGACGCTATGGGCCCTGGGCCCTAGGCCCTAGGCCCGAGCTAGGTAGTTTTTCGGCTATGCTGCAGTTCCAGCGGAACAGAGAACGGGCCAGGGGGCTGCCACCAAATAGGCGGCGATCCCGAATGACGGCTTGCAGATCGGATCGCCATGCGTTTGAGACACCATACGTGGTCAACTCCGGAGTGCATCGCCGTTGGAGGTGGAGTGTCTCGGGCCTATTGGACCATTGGACCATTGGACCACAGCGTCGGACGGCAAGGCCAGGGTTCCCTGCAGTGGCACTGCTCGACGTCCCTCTCGATGGCGCCTTCCAGCAGCTAAGCTGCACGGGGCTCTACAATCTTTCGATGAGTCCAATGTTGAGTCGTAAAGATGCGTGTCGACTTCTCTGTGGCGGGGCTGGGGATGCCCCCGCCAACCGGTGCATCTCGACGCCGTAGGTATAGTGTTATTTTCCGATGATGATGATGATGATGATGATGATGACGACGATAATAAGATTTATCATATTTTATGAGGATATTGATTGAGTACGTAGGCACTCACCGGTGAGCCTTTTTTGTTTCTACTTTTATCTTTCCCTCTTGGCAGACGCAGAATCGGCCTGGCAGCGCCTCTAAGGCATTGGACTCTTAGCTTCTCAGGGGAGTCGCGTGGATATGGACCAGCTGTCCACCCTGAGAATATTCAGCAATCACAAGCATCTGGCCAATTGACGGGGAGGGGAAGGGGGGGGGGGTTGGCCAACCCGCAGCTATTCGGCGTTCGAGAAGCAGAACGGAGCCTTCGAAGGATGAAATCACACCACAGGCCTAACCCGAGCATCCTGCGCCAAAATTGGGACCTAGTCCAGCACACCACGCGAGCCAACGATCTTCGCCCCGAGAGATAAGCCCTGCGGCCCCAAGACTGGAAAGGAGGATTTCCCGACTAGGCATCTAGTCGCGCCACCGGCCGAAGGCCTCGACCCACTGGTGTTCGTGGCCATCATGCCGAGCCCAAAAACAAGCTCTGGTCTGGGGTTTCCGTGAGCAAAGCGATCGGGAGAAGCGACAGCGGGACGCCAGTATTTCATCCGCCGATCGACGGGCCCCTTCGGACGGCAAAGGGGATAGCCCATTGCCTCGAGCCGTGAGAGCATGATTGGGTCGGAGATCTCAGGGTTCAAATCCCGAGACGTTTCTTTGGTTCATTGGGTTGCATGTGCCGGGCAGTAAGCCGCGCCGAGGGAAGGTCCCTCCGTGCTAGGCCGTTCCTGAACCAGGGGACGATAGAGCACTTACTCGAACGCAGTATGTAATTGCTAGCAGGAGATTGTATGGACTTGGGGACTGGGGCCAGGAGAGAGAACGGGAGACGAGACTCCGGCGAGGCTGCACTGCGCACTGCGCACTGCTCGACATGCTTGATCCTTGCAGAGGAGTGATTAATATAAAGATACAGCTGGTGCGAACCTGGAGTCCCGGTGAACCTGAACCCAGGGGCTGCGTAGCACAATACGGAGTACGGCAGTTAGCCCCAATGCCCCTCCTTCCGCCACGGCCCCGATAGCATCATCATTCCGAGGAATCAGACCAAAAGAACAAGGGACAAAATAGAGAAATGACATAAACGTCGGATGGGAGATCCTCCCCGGGGGTGACCACGGCAATGTGGTTCAATTGCCGTGACACGATCGAAGATTACGCCAGCGTCCACGGGTGATCGGGGGTAACCCTAGGATGAGCCACGAATGCCGAATCTATCGGACTGGAACGGCACGAGGGGCGCATTAGACATCCATTATTACCCGGCCACTCCACTTCGAATGTGGTCTATATGACCTCAATTTTTCGATGGTCCCTATGGAGACCGATGGGGTCTGCCATCAGTTTTCGGGGTCAAGGGGGGCGCACGGGCCGGCACAGTCTGAATGGGAAAACGGTGGCGCTAAGGACTTTCCTTTTATCTGATAGAAACTCGATTTTCCATCTCGAATCTATTTGACTTTGGCAATTTCTGGGAGCCGCAGGGAGGCCCGGGAAAAAGGTCCGCTCGGTTGGAGCACACGGGGAAGGACGGGGGGTTCGTGTCTCATGTTCGGAGTGTGTCTTGGTTCCAGTCCTGAGAGAATAGACTGTCCACTACGCGGACGGAACCCAGAAGAGTATAGATCGATCCCACCTCTTCGACGATCGTATGGAGGTCATCGTAATTTCCTTCGTATCTGCCTGCTCGTTGGTATTTATTACTGGACAGTTCCCGAGTATGGAGTACTTTTGCTCGGGTAATTATCAACCGTAACCCAGAATACATACTTGCCTGTTGGCCCTTTTCTGAAGTCTCGAGAGGGTGTACCTCCTGTTCTTTCCCTCCCTTTGCCATTGGGGATTGGTTTTTTTTTGGTTACGATTCGGGGCACGCTCTTTCCTAGCCTCTTCCTGTTCGTCGGTCTGGGACGCGTGTTTCTTTCCCCAATTCGCTCCTGGCCCTTTACTTTCGCCTCGAGCCCTTTCCCACCGTCGAGACGTGTGAAAAGGAGGGGATTCCAAGCAGGCTGGTAGAATCCTGCCTGTGCGGGCCAGAAGAAAAGTTGAACCGCAGTAACGAGTCAGCTCGCGGGGCAAACCGCTAGTACTTCTCTACTTGATTGGATTTACCGCGGGGGCGACGCTACTTTTAGCGGGTTTCCCAGGATCCCTTGCACATACGGGCTTGTGGCGGGCAAAACTTCCGACCAGGGCTATCTTTGCCCTGTATTGTCAAGGCCGTGTGCCACCATCGGCTCCTGGATCGTTTTCGACCTCATCATCGCCCAGCATCAAAAGTGCTAAAAACAAAATCTATCTCTGACGCGAATTTACCAGGAGGCCTTTTGAATTTATTGTTTGCACATGCGGGAACCTTCATTGCGCTGTTTGTCAACTGTCCTCATCGAAGAGACCACCATCCTTCTGGGCTCTGCTGGTGGTTGGTGTGGATTTGTCTTTTGTACGCCGCGATCCCGATTCAACTGCAACTGTCTCTATAGCGTGGGGCGATCCCTTTTGTGACGCACTTCTCGGCCCGCATCCTGCGACGTCTTGGGGGACAATTGTTTGTGAACTTGCCAAGCCAACCTTGTTCCCAGAGCAAGTAAGCAATCTTGAAGCTTAGGCAAAACACTGGGATCCCGCCGCCACCCTGGTTATACCGGAATGTGCACACCAGATCAGACCGTGACTACTAAAGCCGTCGACATGTTGGTCTGAACCTGCTTCATTCTCTGCGTTTCCATTCAATCCCACCAGCTAGCAGCATATGCGGGGTGGATACCGTGCACTTCGAATGCCGAGAACTCGACGTTCTTCGCCACGGACGTCTATCCAATCTTCGTACTAATCGGATCTACCTTGGCACCAGCTATCTCGGTCTTCAAACCTTCGAGCGGATTGCGATCCAGGAATTCTCTTTGGCCTCCCTATTACCACTGGTGTTTGGACCTGATTGACCAATTTTTGATACTCTATCTACCACTGAGCCCGAGTTATTTGTCGGGGAATTGGTGAGTCGAATGCAGAGAATCTGAATTCGCCGCCGACGATTCTAAACGCATTGGATTTACTGAGTTGTTCTGTCTTGGACTAGGTTATTTCCGTGATCAAGACCTCATCTTGTTCAGGATCCATACTTTCGACCAGACAACCAGCCAAACACAGTACCCTGTCCAACCCTTTTCCAGAGTTTGGACAAATATTCTCCATCCCGCGCTCCGAATCCTCTGAAGAAGTCCAGACGCCTGTTCGGACAAGAGAGCTATCGTTCGATGCTGTGTGGAAGTGTCATATAGATGGTTATACTTCGAGAAACAGATCCCCACCAATCGACGCTCGATCCCAACGCCAGCCATGTCGGGCTACTATGCTGGACCCTTCGGTCGTATGTTTCCCGTAGATGGTCTATCGTCGGTGCAGCCCCCGGAGCATCCCGCTAACCAATCAGAATCCGGGGAGAACCCATACCAGCTTCCGCCGCCGCGCACTCCGGCCAACTTGCAGTTTGGATCAGACCCTTTTCTACGACGTCAACGAGGCGAAAATCCAGAGTCGAGAAGCGGCCAAGCGTCAGCCGAACCTCCTATTCAACGGCAAGGGGCTGAACAGCTCCCATCTGTCCGGTCGTTACTGACGCCGGTCACCGGCCCAAGCTCACCACCTTCCTACCACCCACAGGGGTATGGAACTCCGACTCCCATTGAGCATCGCGAACTATCATATCCCTTTCGCCACCATGAAGCGAGTCTTCCTCCCCCGGTTGCCGGGCAGGATAGACATCGCTCGGAATCTCGGCCACAGTCACAACCTGCCAGTCTCCCGCCGTTATCGCACGTGGGCATGCCTAGCCCTAGAGAGGTGAATCGACCTCACGCAGCAACACGAAGTGACCCTTCAACAGCAACCTTGCAACATAGCCCATTGCCTTATCACGGCGCTTCATGCCATGAGCCATCTCTTAGCGGAGAAGTGTCATCACCGGAGATTCCAAGCAGGTTAAATCCACCGGCACTCCTGCCACACGTGGTGGATGAACGATACATCGATGGCGAGCTCTGCTTTGTCTACGCAGATGGATCACATCAGCCCAAAATCGTCGACGGCAAACCGGTCAATCCAAATTGGGGCGTCACGAAGGCCGGAAAGCCGCGAAAGCGGCTCGCACAGGCGTGCCTGACCTGCCGAGAGAAGAAGATCAAATGTCAACCGAACCGTCCCAAGTGCGACCAGTGCCAAAAGTCTGGGCGGGGATGCAGGTTTGAAAATGCGTAAGTGTTTGATAAGACTGTCTCACTGCCATCCTGTGCCTGGAAAATCGAGAATTCTTGCTGACATCCTTCCAAGGCTTCGTGGGAATCGCTCAAGAGGGTCACACTCCGTTGGGCCATCTAGCACTGCCACCTCGGACGTCTCGTCCTCGATCTATAACATCGCTCGCGCGTCAGATAGTGGGACTTCGCTGCCAGGGACTGGCGGTCATTCACCGGTGTCAGAAGGTTCTATGCTTACACACTCAGGTATTGAGAGCGTCCATAATCCCGTGGCGGATGCGGATAGGGCACATAGGCAGCGAACGTACCAAATCTCCCACCCTTTCTCCGATGAGTCCCCTGCTCGGCCGGTCGAGCATGACACGGCCAACCGACTACCCCGGTACTCAGAAATTTTGGGGGAACTCAGAGATATCAATCCCGACGATCCTCTGGTGGGCTCTTGGAAAATCGACCCGTTCGATAACGATCCGGAAATGACTCTACATTACGTCGAAACTTACTTCTCAAACGTGAATGACGGGATATACCATATTTTCCCCCGTGCTCGGTTCGTTTTGTGGCTGAAGTCCTGCGAGACAAAGTCCCCCGAGGATAAGATGCTTCTCTACTCGATGATGGCGCTGGGCTCCCTCTTCTCGGACCGGCCCGACAGAGTTACTGCACTGCGGCGTTACTCTCGCATTGCACGCTTTGCCATTCAAAAAAGCCAGCATAGCCTGTCTCTGCAGCTTGCCCAGAGCCATCTTATTATGAGTCTGCTGTATTATGCCGCTGGCTCTTTGGTGGGATCTTGGGATTCGATTGGGGCTGCTGGACGGGCTGTCAGTGGACTGCGGTTCAACATAGAGTCTGGCGGTGTTATTGTGGATCAGAATCAAGCTTGCGACTACGGACTCCATCCACAGGCGCTGATCGAGTGCCGTCGTCGGACATTTTGGGTCGCCTTTATTCTGGATGTAAGCACCCGCATTACACTCGCTCTTACATGCAGAACAGGCTAACAATATGCGCAGCGAGTTTCGTTTTTCTTCTCTGCAACATCAACATCCATCTCTTCGGAATCGGCATTGATTCGACTCCCATGCCGAGAAGAAATATATGAGGCACAGCAATATGCAACAGCACCTTACTTCCAGACCGTTCTCAACCAAGCCCCAATCTCAGCCGAAGACGACCGGTCCGCCCTGAGCCCAATAGCTTTTTTGATCCAGATTCTGTCGATCTGGGGCGACGTTTCTTTCCAGGCCTTCCGCCTGTCACACACACCGTCCGACGGATGGTCACCGCTTGCTGAAGGATTCCACTCTACCATCATCCGCCGGACAGACGAGTGGATGAACAGACTTCCCGAACATCTTGCCTTCTCCGTTACCAATATGGAGCGTGCTAGCCAAGCGAAGAACGTGGATGCTCTGGTTTCGATCCACATGTTCTACCATGCCACTTTGATGAAGCTGTATCGACACGTACGATACCACAGTCTGCGGTCGGAGGCGTTGGTTCAGTATATCCACCGCGCACGATACCACGCAGTTGAAATTCTCAGGATCGCACTTGCCGTCGTGCAGTTCTCCCACCAGATCCAGTCTACTCGATTCCCAGCGGACGCATCTGCACCTAATGAGCCGATTTTGAGCCCATTCCTGGGCTACGTGGTCCTATCTGCCGTGGACGTACTCAGTGCAGGAGGGATGGTGACGGAATTGCCAGACTGTATTGCTTTCATCAATGGCGCGCTTGGCATGATCCAACTCCTTGGCTACCACTGGGATAGCTCTCTGAGCCTGGCAAATATCATCAAGAGGCGTCTTGACTCCATGGTCGACTGCCTGAATGACCGATCCCGCCCCCAGGATAAACTCGGCTTTGCCGTTGACGGTCCTTCTCTTGCGACGAAGGTGCCTGCCGGTACCCCCGCTCAACCGCCAGGCGCGCTCGAAGAAGACCTCTTCTACGGCTCTATGCAACGGGAGATTCTCCTGCGCGCCATGTGGGCCGACGATACCCCCTTCTCGGACAGTAATATCGCCTGGTTGAAAGATCACTGAAACTACCTGATCTGACCGATCGGTGATCCCCTGACCCTACATATTCCTTTTCCCTCCCGCGCATGAATAATTTCATTTCTCATATCGAAAATGGGCGGCAACCATTTTTTTACAGCATTATAGAGATCCGTTTCATGTTCACGTCCATGTGCATTTTACTATCGCACTCTTTCTGGCCACATGTCTTTGGTACTGTCATATTGCATAACCCAGGCAAAGAGCATCCGAACTCGATTTACTTTTGATTCTTGATTGTTCTTTTTACGACGTGATGGTATTGATGTCGATGATGGCGGGTTGACTTTTCCCAAGTATCTCTGCATCGGGTGGGAGATTCAGTTTCCTCTACCCTTGTACTATACTTTCTGATTGTGCATGTTGGTTTTGTGTCTTCTTCTTGTCGAGCGAGTCGCGTGAGCGCTTCTTGTATGTATACTATCTACCGGAACCAAAAGGAACACTTTGGTCGGGCTGGATTGTTGATGTGAATTTTTTTTTGGAAATTTGAGGATATCTTTTGGAACTACAAGATAACCACGCCTGAGTCACTTGCGCTTTCGTTGGCCTCTTCCCATTCGTCTGGATCGAATCGTCGTACCCAAGCCACTTTGCCCTTGGATGGGTCCATGATAGTGGCATAGTGAGTGGTTTCGTTTAAGACCGGGAATGTTGTCAGCCAGGAGATGGCTTCCTTCTTGGTAACAGCCACCGAGTCATCCGCAGCGACTCGCATAGATGCTCGTAGCCTTTCCGCTTCCTCGGCTTCCTCCTCTCGTTTCTTCCGCAAGCGCATTGACGACCGGCTGCCCTGCGGCTGATCCAGCTGATCGATATGCGCTGTAATCTTCTTCAGAGCATCTTCCTTAGCATGTATCGCCTGTTGTACTTTTTCATTCCATCGCGTCTGCATACAATCACGTCTCTCGTTGCTGTCCTCGATCAGATCGGCCATGACCTGTCCATCCGGCGAGATCAGCGACAGACCCACATGATTCTTCCTCTTCTCATCCGCAACCGCTTTCGGAGACGCCGAACCAGGCTGCTGGTCATGGTTTGTGACGATGATGAATGAGGGCGAGGAGCGAACAATCGCAGTTCGGTGGTCTTTTTCCATGGTGACCGTAGTTATCCCGTCACTGAAGATGAGATACACTGCCGTTGTCGGCATGCTGGGGACATGGGCCACGATCTGCTCCAAAGTCGACAGCGGGTTTTTCCTCGGTCGAGGCTCGGACGGGAAAGAGAAGAGACATTCTCGCAATAACGATGAAACCGATTGCCGCATTCCAAGGAGCACGAGCAGATGATTGGTGTAGAAAGCCAGGTTCCGCGATTCGTCATGAACCGGGCGAAAATTAAGTGACATGCTCAGGTCTTGTCTCACGCCCGTCAACACGCCGACATATCCCACGTACGTGATACTCGTCGCAAGGACCTTCTCCGGGTCGTCGTTTCGTACAAACTCCAGCTGAACGATCAAATCACGTAGCGGGTCCATGCCCCAATCGAGCGTCCGGAAGTGAAGCATTGTGAGCTGCGATCCGCTTTTGGTGCGCACGCCGCCACTCGTACAGCCCATGAGGAGGTCAAGCACCGTATTCAGGCAGATGAGAAGGTACATGTCGATGTCCGTGACGCGACTGATCCCATGCAGCTCGTCTGTTTCCTCGTCCGCGTATAGTCGGCGTAAAGAGAGCCGTGCAAGCCAATGAACTCCTTTGACGGGGATCTTGGGCGAGATGCCGTGGATCAGCTCATCGAACATGCCGCGTAAGGCGCGCATCCTGTCGCGATAACTCCTCGCCAGCTCCACATAGCGCTCAGACGGAGGGAGCGAGAGGTTGATTCTGAAGACGGGGGGTGCTTCGCCGACAGCAGCCGGAGTGATTGGACTCTCCATGGCGTGAATGTGGTTGTTGTGGGTAGTGCTTGGGGAATCGGAGTGAGCACAGCTGCCTGGCACAGTCCTGGGGGTGCTGACATGCGGCTCTGTTGACCTTCGCAGTCGAGCCACAGTCCAGCCGTTGCTGGACCCGCTTTGGGCGTTGGGGGCCCCATCATTTGTGGCCATTTTGTATTACGGATCGCACTCTGACCTAGAGCCGGATGGTGATCCAGCTACTGTAGAGCCATTGCCCCTTCTGTGACCAGGTGGAGGCTTTGGACTGCATCTGTGTATCTGTGTACACAACAGGGGCAATATAAGTCACCGCCAGCCACTAGCCTGGCAGTGGAAGGATTGGCCTGAGTCAAATGGCGACTGAGGGAATCAGTTCCTCGGAGCCTTGGTCATCATTCAAATCCATTGACACAAAAGCAAGTCATTAAATTAACTGATCTACAAACTCAAGATCGGACTGTTGATGCCACTGCTCCCTCCTCCTGGTAGATCTGGCGCTCAATTGGTCTCCTCCGCGTGCTTGTACATGGGTGATGAACATCCGTTACACCCTATTTCCTTCCTCACATTTGCTACCTTTCATCAGCAACGGCAAGCTTGCATTGGCGAATCCTGGGCGGTACTGGAAACCCCGCGGCCTCGGGAGGAGGAAACTTACCCCTTCGGGCGGGGCCAGACCTCAAAGCGGAGCCGGAGCGAAGGGGAAGTTTCTCCGGCAGCACTGCAACTACCGGTTTGCTTTGTCGCATCGACTGCCCCGCGCTAAGGGCTCAGAATTATGGACTCTGGCATCCTAGACCTCTAGACCCATATAGCCAGCATTCATGTCCGAGTCCTCAGAGCCGACTGCCGCCGCGGCGGCGGCGCGGGCCTTTGGTGCTTACCTCGACGATGACGGACTCGACGGCGAGTTTGGCACGAACACGGAGTACCCAGACCAGGTCGACTACTACTCCCTGCTGGGCCTTGCACAGAAGCCACCCCCGACCGATGCCGAGATTCGCTCCGCGTACCGCAACCTGAGCTTGATGTTCCACCCGGACAAGCAGCCGCCGCATTTGCAGGAATCGGCCGAGCAACACTTCACCCGCATCCAGATCGCATACGATACCCTGATCGATCCCAAAAAGCGCGTGGTGTATGATCTGCTTGGTGCAGAAGGGGTGGCAAATGAATGGCGCGTGGGGGGCGCAATGGGCCGTGGAGGGGAGGCCGAGAGACTGCAGGTAGGCGTGAAGGCGATGACGCCGGAGGAGTTTCGTCGCTGGTTCACGAAGACAATGAAGAAGCGCGAGCGTAAAGCTGTGGAGGAGCTGGTCAACAGCCGGGTAGGTGCTCCATTGGTACCGGGGTGTCGATGGGACGGTCGAATCGCTTGCTGATCCGCTTCGGGGAATCGTAGGGCTCCATCACGCTTGGGATCAATGCACAATCAACTATTCGAGTCGATGAGGACAATGATGTGACCGTCCAGGTCCCCTCGCAGGTCCTTCCAACGTCGTATGCTGCCAAGTACTCATTTAAAACTCCATTGGCGTTGCCCACTTTCGGAAGAAGAACGGACGAGGATGAAGCGCAGGATCAACAGGAGAAACCTGATGCAGGCGTGGCAGATGAAGAAGGAGAGGACCCTGTGTATGTGACCTTTAATGCAGGCATCTCCGGCAACCTCGTTCGTCCCAAGCAACCCATCGCCGTTGAATACGCCGATGGGACCTCGGAAGAGATGGAGGTATGTCCTATTTACCCTTCGTACTATGTATACCGGCAAGCTAACTCTTTCTAGATCCCGCTTCCCGCAATTTTGATGGCCAAGAACATCAGTTTGGGCGCCACTGTGACCCCCAATGTTAGGGAGCTGATTGGTACCAAGGGCATCTGGAACAATCGTCTGTTCTCGACTCTGAGAGATTCGACTGTCCTTGTGGAAGCCAACATCTTCCCGGTTCCTCTCTTGAAGACGACCGTTGCCCGGGCCTTCCAGCCGATCCCTGGGATCAAGCCGTTCCAGGTTACTACGCAGACCATCTTCCAGCGCTCCCTTCTGGAATCGCCACCTTCGTTTGAAGTGCATGTGACGAAGGAAGTTGCCCCAAGAAAACTTGCTTTCTGTGCTTGGTCAAGCGGACTGTGGTATTATCCAGATTTGCTGCTCGACCATTTCTCTTCCCTTGGAATGACCGTGGAAGACATGTATGCCCACCAAGGTGATCTCAGCAGCCTTCAGATCGGCTTGATTTCCCTACCGAAACTGCCTCAAAATGTGATTGAAATTAATGAGGACGACGAGGGGTCCGAAGATGAAGAGATGCGTCAAAGCCTGCTGAAGCAGAAGCAGATCGATCGCGCCGCCGAGGCATGGCAGACCTTTGTCCAGGTGTCTCCCGGAGGAGGCGCTCTGGGCCTAACATATTCACGGAATCTGTTTTCGGGAACACCGGCCACCGAGTCTCTGAAAGCCGAGTGGAGTGATGAGGGTTATGCTCCGTTTGCGAAGATGGAAGATGCCCGGGCTGTCCGCGTCGAGGTCTCCACTACGGTCAGCCCCGATCTCTCCTTCACTTGGAATATCAAGGGCACTCGCCGGATTGGCGAATATACCAAGATGAGTATCGGCATGGGCTTCACTCCTCAGGGTATTTTGATGACTATTGGCTGGGGCCGGCTTGGCCAGGGCCTCAACCTGCCCGTTCTGCTTTGCTCGAAGGACGAGGCCACCCACGACGCGGCTGTTTTGGCCAATATATTCACCTGGGCTACTTATCTTGCAATCGAATTTGGTTACGTCCGGCCCCGCGACAGAAAGAGACGTCGTGAAGCGGTTGCTCGTCGTCACAACCAGCTGAAGAGGCTGATCCCGCAGAAGAGGGCGGAAAGCGAACAGGCCGTCCAGCTCATGGTAGACCAAGTTCGGAGACGGCAGGCGCGTGAGGACGAACAGGGCGGGTTGGTCATTGACCGGGCCGAATACGGGTACTATCCACCCACAGATCGAAAGCCTAAGCCTGGGTTCGAAGAATCTCGCGTCACCGACGTGTTCCTCCCCGTGGCTAACCTCGTTGACCGTGGTCAGCTGGTGATCAGTAAGAACACCGTGAAAGTAAGCAAAGTAATTTCCTTGCCAGGTCTGTCAATCAATATGCTAACTCATACTTCTTTTAGCATCAAATAATTGGTTTCTATGATCCAGCTCCGCTACTGAAGAAGCGACTGAAGATTTGGTACCGTTTCCAAGACCGGGACCACTTCGTTGATATCGGCGACAAGGAGGGTGTTGTCTTGCCGCAGCGCACCCATATGCTCCCCGATCATGAACAGTCCAAACCAGTGTCTCTGTAGCCTCGTGGTCCTGGAAGTCTCCTTTGTGGCACCTCCCCACCCTCCTGTAATACTACTGCATACGCACCTATACATACCCGATTTTTCCCTGCCAGGTGGGGCTTTCCTATTCTAGTGACGACCGCTTTTGTGAGGGCGCCCAGGCCCAGGCTCAGTGAGTAAATCTCATTACGGACTCCGGCTCAGTGATCTTGCTCAGCAATTTCACATGATCTACTCCTCATACTCCGTGAGGCTCAGGGGATGCTCAGTGATTACTTATGGTACCTCAGTGTGCCATCAGTGTGCATTTCTGCTTAGAGTAAGGTACTAGGAATGTATTTCTCGCCTGGCTATGCTAATGTCGTAGGAATGAGGCGCTGTTTGAGGCATTCTTTTACACTCCTTGATGAAGCAACCGTACGGAAATGATGAATGGTGGCATGCAAGATTTTGGCCTGGATGAGTAAGCTTGAATACCGGTTGCGTAGCAGGTCGACAAATAAATCTTTTTCTAATCAAATGGGATATCAAAGCATATGTGAGGTCCATCGGCATATTTGGGGAAAACGGGGGAAATTTGGGAGCCGAGGCACACACTGCTGGGTATGGGAGAGCGAAAATACAAAGATCAACTGGATTCCAAGCTCATTGAATTTTTTTGGAGAAGGATAAACAATTTTCTCTTTGGTCCGAAAAAGAACAATTAAGTTGGAGCATGCCTCTAATCCATTCCCACCCCTAATTTCCTGAGTGTTAAACGATATCATCGGCCTAAGCTATTGGGATCCCAGTCATGAGCGAGGCGAGAACCTTGGGTTCCAAAACCTCCTCAATGCCGAACCAATACTGAAAGTCTTCAGATCTGCCCTTGTCATAATCGACCTCATCCTGGATGGCATTTTTGTTCTTGCAAAAAACCCTCAGCTCTTTGCATGCCACGTCGCCATTTCTTTGCAGATATTCCTTCATAACATCGCCACAGCTCATGACAATTCGACTGACAATCTGGCTACCATTGCTCACGATGGACGACATTCCCAATTCACGGGAACTCTCCGCCGAGCCTCGCGCGACGTGATGAATCAGAATCACGATGTTTGAGATAAAGGATTCATCAGGCATGTACGCAGCTGTGAAATATTGGACAAATTTATGGTGCTCTTTCGCTTTGATCAGTCTCAGCAGCTCGATGGAGCGTTTATGCATGCCGAAGTAGTTGAACAAGATCAGAGGCTCTTCTTCGGCCAACTTGCTCTTCAAGAGGGCGAGAAGTTGCAGGGCGCCAATGTTGCGAGTATGAGACCACTTTCGCTGAAACATTGTTTGCGGATCGGATGGTCGTAGCTTCTCCTTGGTAGATCTGGGACCTAGTTCTTGCGAAAGCTTATCCAGGACCTTGTCAATGTTTCCAATACCATCGCCTTCCTCATAACCAGCGACATACTGGGCTCGGAACATGTTTGCAATTGTAGTTGTTGGCGTAAGTACTCTGGGATTCTTTCCATCGGGGCGATGGAAGTCTTGCCTGTTGCGGGAATCGCGGGCAAATTTGGCAGTCGATGATAGGCCTGTGGCCAGTTCAAGTCTATTTAAAGACTCGCTAGCATTTTTGGGTCGAGACCCGATGAAGATATGAGACTCGCCATGAATCTTAATGAAAGCCTCCATATCAGGCCAACTCAGGTTCTTTTGCGATTGAACTTTCACAAGATTGTATAAGAATGCCAGTTGCTGGACATCGTACCACTGAGTGATGAGCTGTAGGCCAGCAGACTGCATCCGAGTGTTGAGATGAAACAAGCTCAAGCCACAAAGAATGGAGTGCTGGGATAAAAGCACATGTTTCTCGAACGCATCGTTCCCTGGAAATGAAACACGTCGTAGCTCTGAGAAGGGATCCTTGATGATCCATGAATCCACGGTGAAGTGGATATTTTTAATCTCATCGTCACCCTCCTTGGGCCAGAATTGGGGCTGTGGGTGAGTCTTCGAAATCTTCAAGTAGTCATCAATGGTTTTTTGAATACGCAGTCCCGACATCCGGAGGTCTTGAAATGTACTTAGGGTGCTGTAACGCATAATATGATGAACATCAAGAAGGATTTGGGAGGCGAAGCAAAGCCATGGATCGACCATCTTGGTTTTGCAAAACTCAACAAGACCTCTAGTAATCGAATCCGAGGTAAGCATGCGAATACCGAACGTATCGATCATACAAAACTCCGGTAAGAGTTGGAGAAGAAGGATCTTGTCCTCGTTGAATTTCTGCCCCAGAGACATCCCATCTCTGTTTGCCTTAGGATCGTAAATACCGAAATGGCCTTTCTTGAAGACCGGCAGATGATTATTCTGCAAAACACGGCTGAACGATTCCAGGATGACCCAGGTTGGCAAATAGCACCACTCGGCGACATCGGCCATGTGTTTGTTGTATGGCAGGCCGACTTCAACAGATGGAGTCGGAAGGATCCCCCGGGTGATACAGGCAGCTCTGAAAACCAGGTCCTGGAAGTTTTCATCAGGCGAAAGGGTGGAAGAAGCCCAGTCGTCCACCACCACCTGCACCAGATCTCGCGCAAGTTGTAATGCACCATCGGTCACGAGAGCAGCGTTCATCAGATCGATCTTTTTGTCTCGATATTCTGACCAGGTATGGGAGATGAAGGCCCGCATATTGTGCAAATCCTGGAATAAGCAGAATGCCTTGAAGAACATGTGGCCGAAATATGAAGCTGTTGCCTCATCCTCGTCATTCTCAACGAGCTCCACCTTCACGATCTTCTGCGATGCGGGGGAGGCTCCCTGCTTCTGTTGATGTTCTTGTGGTTCCTCAACGGTAAGTACAGCGAATTTGTTCAAGAACATGTCGAGGTCCGCATCGCCATCTTTGGTATCACCGGTTGGACGAGGCTGCTTGGCATCTGGGTTGGAAGGTTTGTTCGTCTTCCATTCCAGCGTCTCGCAAACCCGTTCCAACGCAGAGATAAAGTGAGCGTGCCGTTTTTCGTTTTCGGTCTCGCCCTGCCCCAGAAACCAGGATGTGACGTGTTTTCTCAACTTGATCGCTCGTTTGGCAATGGTGAGAACCGGCGTAGGCACAGTGAGGGCTGATTTTGCAACGACTTCAGCGAAAACTTGAAGATCCTTGATGGTTGTGGTGTACTGAACTGGACCGGAGGAGGCACTGGCGGCCTTGCTTTTGCTCTTGCTTTTGTCCTTTTTCAATGGAAGGGCGGTAGAGGCCAGGCCGTCGGGTTGATGGCCACATTTGCTGGCTGCCTCGAGTAGCCAGGTTGCAAAGCTGTTGGTATCATCCTTGTAGCGAGTGTAACTGCTTTGCAAGAAATTGGGCAACATGGTGTTGATTGAAGAAGAACAAGAACAGACAATTACTGACTAGAAAGATTCGCTAGAACGCTGAGGATCAGGGACAACAGCGGGACGGTGTTAGATTTCTCCCTTCCCCTTTGGGTTTAGCCCCCGAGATAGTCAGCTATATATGGGGTAGACGGGCCAACAGGAACGCGGGGTGCTTTCCAACTTTCACAGGTTAGGGTTAGCGTGACATGGGAAATCCATTTAACATTATTTGGAAATTCCGATTCCATTCCCGGTCGCTTTTTCTATGTAGGACTTTCCCATGGGATTTTCAGCTTCTGTGGAATATTCCCATCCCAGTCAGGGCAGTGATGGGAGCTTTCTATCCTATTGTCCTTGCGACGTTTACTTCTCCAATTCCGATCTAGACGACGAAAATCCCATTTCTAAATGGGATTTCCCTATATTTTCCCAGTCTCCCGTACCGGGATTGTAATTTTCCAATATAACGATGTGTCAACAGTAAAATAACTATATGTACTAATAGATGAGCCTAGACTATTTAACTCCCGTCCATTATAGATAGAGAAACTTGTTAAAGAGGATATTAGGAAGCTAATAATGAAGAACAATCTAAATCACAGAACTTGATTAAATCTAAATAGGAGTCTATTGTATAAAGTGAAGAAAGAGGTACCCAGCGATGGGAGTCTCTATGCCGGGTTCGCTCTACTAGTGATCGAACAAGGTAGATCTCATCATTTGTCGCAACCTGCTTCCGTGACTTTTGTCGCCGCTAGTTAACCACCGCATCATCCCATCCGCTGAGATCTCCTCGTTAAGAATAGAATATCCTAATTCTGGCATCGCATATTTCATAATCATGATTTTCACAATAGTTAGTCCTTGAAGTTTTGACCGACGGTAATGGTAAAGATCACGACCGATGCTGAATTACTGCTTGATAGGTATACTGGCAAGGAGGATAGCAAGAAGGTAGGCCATATGAGTAACCATAGGATACTGTACATTAACTTAAGAAAAGTCGGCACTTAATAAGCCCGTTCTTGGTGGACCATTGTTATGCCAGACTCCCTTCTTACCATTTGCATCCTTGACATTGGCAAAAACATGGACCTCCAACTTGAATATTCCCTACATTGAACTCTTCATATCAATTTTAGATTCCTCTAATCTTAAACACGTAAAATAACGGTAGCAATGACGTGAGTAGCCTTCTTTAAGCGCGGAATAGAAGGTCTTGGCGTTGGGCGTTCCAAATACACCACTTGCGCAAATCTGCAAAAGCCAAGCGCATCCATCGACGACCTCCACTCATCCAACCACCTCGACTTGACAGCTCTCGTCCCATGATCAAGTCTTACCATGGCTTCTATTGCTTCGGGACTTTTCAAGTCTCTCCCTAAGCCCAAATACACGGGCGAGGAGGAGGAGTTGCCACAGCATGCGCAACCCCGTGGTCCGCGTGTCGTGGGCGCCGATCAGCTCGATGAAACGCAGGTCGTCTTACGGGTGGGCTATCTCTTCGTTTTACCCTTGCTAATAGGGATTGTTACTAATTGTGTGGCTCTCTTCTCTAGAGAACCGGCCCTCCGCCCTACGGAAATCGTGCAGGATGGCGACCGCGCGCCCCCGAAGATTTTGGCGACGGCGGCGCGTTCCCTGAGATTCTAGTCGCACAGTACCCCCTCGACATGGGCCGTAAGGGAACCTCATCGTCATCTAATGCGCTGGCGGTTCAGGTCGACGCTGAGGGTAAGGTCAAGTACGATGCGATCGCGCGCCGCGGACACAGCGACAACCGCATCGTCCATGCGTCGTTCAAGGATTTGATCCCGCTCCGGCAGCGGGTGGATATGGGGGAGATTTCTCTCGATAGACCATCGGAGGAGGAGGTTGAGGCTCAGATGGAAAAGACCAAGAATGCGCTCGCCAGCCTGGTGGATGGAGCCCTGCAATCACAGAAGCCGAAGAACGTCAAGGGTGGTCGACGGGCAGAGCCGACCTTTGTTCGGTACACGCCGGCGAACCAGATGGGAAATAATGAGAAAAAGAACGACCGCATTATGAAGATCGTTGAGCGTCAGCAGGATCCTATGGAGCCGCCCAAGTTCAAGCACAAGAAGATTCCCCGTGGACCACCATCACCCCCGCCCCCCGTTATGCACTCGCCGCCGCGGAAGCTCACTGCTGAAGACCAAGAAGCTTGGAAGATTCCTCCTCCGGTTTCGAACTGGAAGAACCCGAAGGGTTACACTGTGCCCTTGGACAAGCGTTTGGCTGCAGATGGCCGTGGGTTGCAAGATGTTTCTATCAACGACAAGTTCGCCCAATTCGCCGAAGCATTGTTCACGGCCGACCGCCACGCCCGTGAGGAGGTGCAGCTCCGAGCTCAGATGCAACAAAAGCTTGCCGAGAAGGAAAAGGCCCAGAAAGAGGAGCACCTTCGACAACTGGCCCAAAAGGCCCGCGAGGAGCGTGCGGGACCCAGCCGCCGCGACTCCCGCGCCCGTTCTCGCTCCCGCAGTGCTAGCCGCAGTGTTTCCCCCCTACTCCTCCAGGTCTGGTAGTCCGAGCGAGGACGAGGCGGCCCGAGAGCGTGAGCAGCAGCGCCGCGAGCGACGACAAGAGAATGAGCGGCAACTGCGCCAGTCTCGTATGGGTACCGAGCGCCGTATTCAGGCCATGGCCCGTGAACAGGACCGTGATATTTCTGAGAAGGTTGCCCTGGGTCTAGCCAAGCCTACACAAAGCTCCGAGACCATGTGGGACTCGCGCCTGTTTAATCAGACCAGCGGCATGAATGCTGGTTTCAACGAAGACAACCCCTATGACAAGCCGCTGTTTGCTGCGCAGGACGCCATCAACAGCATCTACCGCCCTCGTGCTCAGGTTGACGCCGACGACGATGAGGGTGGCGAGGCTGAAATGGGCAAGCTCCAGAAGACCAGCCGCTTTGAGGTTCTTGGACGAGCTAAGGAGGGCTTCAAGGGTGCTGCGGATGCTGAGGTAGGTTATTCCTCGACAAGAATTGCTAGGTTTCTTTCAACTAATCATTTGTTTACTTTTCATAGGAGCGCCAAGGCCCTGTCCAGTTCGAAAAAGATACCGCCGATCCCTTCGGTATTGATAGCATGATTGCCGATGTGACTTCTGGTCAGAAGCGTTACGGTATCCAAGAGGCTGAGGGAGATGACCGGGGCTCAAAACGCGCTCGCGTTGATGACGACTAAGCTTATTGTGACCGTTACTGTGCAGTATCATGTGTTTGGGGCATTCGGTGACATGCCTCCGGGTCGGGTTATCTTTGTGCATTGCGGGCGTTTCTGGCGGCGCAATATCCACCATTTTGTTTTCTCGACGCTTCCAAAATTTCGGGCGATTCAGGAAGAGGTGAACTTCGACTAAAGTCATGAATGTACTCTTGCCTCTTTGGACGAAATCAATCGAATAGCAACTCATTTTCACACTTTCTACTGACATCTAGATCATGCAGTAGGTCCCAGAACTGTAGAAAGCGTATTCCAGTTCACATTGATAAGTTGTTTTGAAACCCAAACTCAGCCAAGAACAATTTTATACGGTGAAAAGCCGATGTCCACCCAATCTAGTTCTTCACCTCCGTCTTGTTCGGTGACAGCACCTCCTCAAACCACTTGTATGCCACCGGCAGGCTGTTCGGGTATCCCATGTGCATCAATCCCTCAAAGAAGCGGCCCTCCTTGGGACCACCGTGGTTGAAGAGGATCAGCGAGTCTTCGATAGGCACCACGCCGTCATCAACACCCTGTTCGACCATTAGTACCTAAATCTCCTCTCGAAACTTTGATGGAAGCACATACATTGAGCAACAGCAGCCGGCAGTTAGGCTGATCCATGACACCCGTTTCAATCAGGGAAAACTTCTTCTGCGCGTTCTCCTCGAACTCCTTCGTGCTGGCGTAGCCGTACTTTTCCGCCCAGCAGTCGGTGATACTACCCTCACACATCAAGATCAGTCCAACCCTCCTTTTGATTCCCTCCTCGATAGGACAGTACTCACGTAAAAGGATACTCATGGTCGTTGACCCGGCTCAGCCACTCCTTGCCCAGGAAATGATGCGAACCAGGGCCATGCGCCACACACCCAACCAGGCGCTCACGGTGCGTGCACGCTGCGCGGATCGCATAGAAGCCACCGGCACTCAACCCCCACACTGCAACATGGCTCATGTCGAGCTCCGGTCGGGTCTCCATGTAATCCAGGACGCTGGACCACAGGCGGTCCGGCGACTCGGGGTCCGTAGGGTCCGCCGGACTATCCGCGGTGCCGGGGATCTCAACGATTACGACCGCCCAGCCGCGGGCGATGATCTCGTGAGTGCGCTGGCTGTTGTCCGGTCGGTAGCCGTCCAGGCCGGTCATGATCAGGACGACGGGGACGCGGTTAGACGCTGAAGCGTCCTCCGGCAGGCGGATGTACAGTGGGATCTGGGATCCATCTGAGCCGGAGGCGTGCTTGTGCAGGATGAGCTCTTCCTCTAGAGCGGGCTTCCATAGCGAGGCTGCCTTCAGATACGCGTTCTTCTGGCGCTCATAGGCCAGCCGCTTGACCGAGGTCTCTGAGCGGCTCGCGTGGCTAACGTAGGGGAAGCGCGAGATGCGGAGGACGACCGCCGCGCGGCGGTACAGGTCTGAGGCGCGGTCTGCGTGGCCGGAGTCGAGGGCTTCGGCGGCTTGTCTCTCGAGAGACTCGGCGATGGGCAGGAAAGTGTTGGTGTAGGCGTCCGAAAAGGCGTCGTTGATGTTTTGCTAGGATGATGGTTAGGATGGGTTCGGAGGAATGGCCCGAGATAGCAGAGCACATACAGCAATCAACTTCTCAAATATAGGCTCGAAGTCCTCGAACGATCCATCGTGGAATGGGTAGATTGATTTCTGGCACTGAAGCGATGCGAGTTAGGGTTAGCATCGTCCGGTAAGCGGGAATGTAATGCTGATCATTTGTGTGGATGCATTGACGTACGCAGAACTTCCACTTAGTCTCCCACAGAGCCTTGATCGAGCCCTGATGCGGGTAGACGGTGTTAAAGCGTTCTCCGAGAATCCAAGGCGTCATGGTGAAGGGTAATTGATCAAGTAAGTGCAACCGTGTTTGTACAGATAGTCCGAGGGTCGAAGTAAGCACAGTACAGAGGAACACATTTCAGCGGGCTAGCAGTCGCTTTAATTACTCTAGCATATACTGCGCATGGGAATCGCTAAGAACGGTAAAGCCCGGGTTGAGACTACAGAATGATGAGTTCGATGTAGAGGTGCATGAAAACAGCAGGTGGAACGCTTGCCACGAAAGCAGAGGAGACCGATCTCTACTCTGGGGGCGAATTGGAGGAAACGGACGAATCGGCATGGCTTGATTGGCTGACTAGCTATTCAAGGGTCCAACTGATGCGCTGGCTAATCCGTCAGCTTCCGAATCCGGGGATTACCCCTGCTGCCCCTGCAGGGCCGGGGGTGGCTAGGCCATGCGGGGCGGGTCCGTGGCGCTCGATCTAAGGATGCGGCGTCTCTTCGCTATGATGGCGTCGCTGAATGGGGGATTGAGACTTTCTTCGAAATAGTCGCGATCGCGCGCGTCTTCTATTCAGTATCCCATTGGGACGCAAACCCCATTGTTGTGTTAGAACGGTCGTGATGCTTGAAAGGATGGACCTGATTCTCACTCACTACTGCATGCGGAAACGCGGCGCAAAGAGCAACGGGAAGTGGTTTCCTTCGTATGTCGCATTTCTAAGCTTTGACTACAGTAAGACAGGAAATAAATGCGACATGCGAAGTGTGAAGAAAGAATAACAAGTCTTTTATTGCTGAGAAATAGTAATCGATGCTAAATGTGCTCCAAGTAGGATTATGCTAGTATTACGCGAGAGATTTGAAGCATCAAGCTTATATACAAGCTTTCACAGAATGAAATGCAACTGCCGTCGTTTACTGCTGATGCTCATACTGCTGCCAGTATTCGTAACCCTCGGGAAGGTCGTTAGGACTAGCGGGAGAGATTAGCTCAAGTCCCGTGTCTCGTGCTTATGAAATTTGACTTACCCATTGTCGTGAGTCTTGATGGTGTAACCGCCATCCTTGACATAGCCATCGTTGCTGGTGGGGTGAGGCCAGGGGCCCCTAATAGAGGATGAGCACGGGTTATGAATTGAAAAGCAGAGGGAGCTTACTTAGTATCCTCGTTGTGGGCAATAATAGGCTGTCCGTTAGGACCATGCCCAATTTGGGCATGGGACTCATCGTTGATGGGGTTAGGCCATGGGCCCCTACACTGATGTTTAGCTTGGGCTATTGCTTGATCAGGTGAAGAGATGTTTACCTGGTATCCTCGGAGTGCGCATAGTCAGCATGCGGGCCTTGTCCAACCTGGGCGGAGCCGTCGTCAGTGTGGGGGTGAGGCCAGGCGCCGCTGATTGAATAATTAGTATAGTTTCCATGCAACTTGTGTGAAGTAAACTTACTCGCTCTCGTGCTGGTGCACATCGACAGGCGTGTCATGGGGAGGCGGGGCCAGGGGTGCACAGTAGACAGGCTCTAGTGGCACGGACTCTTGGGGAGCCGGGGCCACGGGAGCAGGAGCCACGGGGGCAGGGACGTGAGCAGCAGGCGCCTGTGGGGCGGGCTGCTGTGCAATGGGCTCGGGAGCAGCAGGCTGAGAAGTCGGTGTCTGTGGGGTGGGCTGCTGTGCAATGGGTTCAGGAGCAGCAGGCTGAGGAGCCGGTGCCTGTGGGGTGGGCTGCTGTGCAATGGGCTTGGGAGCAGCAGGCTGAGAAGCCGGTGCCGGCTGGTAAGGAGGGGGCCCATGGGAGTGAGTGGGATAGGGTGCTGGGGGCTGCTGAGGAGGAGGCGACTGGGTAGGCTCAGGCGCAGGAGCCGCAGGAGGCGGCGGAGTCCAGGTAGTCGTCTGAGGCGCGGGAGGCGGCGGCGGTGGTGCCGAAGACGTCCCAGGCTGCTGGGGAGCAGAGGCAAGAGGCTTGAAAGAGTACATGGCGCCGTGAACCTCGGTTTCAACCTCGGTCTTCGCCCCAGCAAGATCAAGGCCGTACTTGCCCGCGGCGTTGCCATTGGTGGGGTCGGGATAGGCTGCACAGGCATCATAGTGGCTCTGGGGAGGAGCGTCCTGGGAATCGGGGAAGGTTTCTGGGGCCTCAATGATGGTGGCAACCAGGCCGGCCTCGACGTGCCACTCAACGTGGCAGTGCAGAAGCCAGACGCCGGGGTTGTTCGCGCGGAAGCGCAGGACGGTATGGCCATGGTTCTGAACCATGATGGTGTCGCGGCGGATGGGAGTCTGCGAGACGTTCTGGTAGTAGGCGCCGGTGAAGTAGCCCCCATCAACATCAGAACGCTGCAGGACCTGGAACTCGTGCCCGTGCAAATGCCACGGATGCAGGTTGTTGTGATGATTGTTGATGACGATCTCCACGACGTCGCCGTACTTGACGATGAAGGGATTCACCTGGCCATAAACTTCTGGATTGGACGAAAACTCCTTTCCGACGCTGGTGGCAGTGTACAACGTGGGGACATCCTGGGGGATGTAAGTCTTGTTGTTAATCATGAAGCGATTGATACCATTTATCTCAGCAGAGAAGGTGTCGATGATGATCTGCTTGTTCACTGGCTGCAGCAGAGGCTCCTTGTCGAGGGGAACGAAGGCGACATCGTCCACGAAGCTGAACTCGTGCAGAACAGGAGGTGGGGGTAGAGGCTTTGCTTCATCATACACAAGCCAAGCAGTCACGTTGGGATTATAATTGGCGGGAATGGCGCGGTTTTCGTAGATGAACATCATGTTGATATCCATCGTGTTCCAGATCGCAAAGTTCTTGCTAGTATCGGGCTTCGTGTGGATCAGGACACTCATCCGCTGACCAGGGGCAACACGAAGCATCTGGTTGCCAACTGGATACGGTTCAGTGTAAATTCCATCAACTTCCACGACAGTCATCTCGTGGCCGTCCAAGACCCAGGTGTGGCCGGGCCAGTTGCCAACACAGACGATGTGAACCAAATAAGTCTTGTTGGGCTGAACCTTGATCTTGGTTTTGGTGGAATCATTGATCAAGGCCGAGTCCGGAATCGGCTCCTTGCCACCGAAAGCCTCCTCGTTCTCCTGCGATAGGTAGTCATGCAGCAAGTCGGCCATCTCGCGGTGGTACCACTCGCTGAGAGTAAGAGTGAATTCATCATCGTAGTGGAAGGGCGGCTTCGGATCGTGAACAATGAAAGCACCACGGAAGCCATCCGGATACTGGCCCATGTTGTGCGAGTGATACCAGTAAGTTCCGGTTTGGTTAACCTATTGACCTGGTTAAACAACGGTCTCAATATGATCATCAATGTCTGAACTCACAATAAAATTATACTGCATGTGCTGGCCCGGGGCGAGGGGGCACTGGGTCACCGAGCTGGAGCCGTCCATGACTCCAGTGTGGTACTGATGAAAGCCGTGCCAGTGGATACCAGTCGACTGGTTGCCCAGACCGTTGTACACGTCCACAATCACACGGTCCCCAAGCTCGACATCAACCTGTGGGCATGGCCATTGGCCGTTGATACCAATGACAGGCCGTGTATATCCATCCGGGGAGGCATTGACCCAAGTAACGTTCCAATTGAGGTAGACGTCCTTGGCGGCGGCCAGCTTGGCGGCAAAGCCAGCCAAAAGAAGCAAATTAAACTTGCCCATGGCGGCTGATCATCTAACGAACGAGTGACAATCGGATCCAAAATTCAGACAGATAGCTAAATCCTCCGAGCAGAGGCAGCCGATGGATCAACGTTAGACAGCCAAAACTAGAAATTAAGAATTAATGTAAGGGGGAAAAAAAATGAGATTGTCGACAAAAACGAAGGTCGGTGCAGGTCGTCCACTGCGATAATTGCTCGAAAGATCAACGTCCAGGGAAAGGAAATGTCTTTCCTTTAACAAAGCGCGCGATATTGATCTGCGCTAGGGGGCAATGTTTGTTGGTCCCTGAATCGGGTGCCATGTTTCCCGCAATGCCGAAAGCAGTGCAGTCGATTCAAGGAACAGAGGACAACAGAGGTAACCTCAAGGGCATAGTGTACCCATTCGGTGATATGTTTTGTGCCGAAGCATTCTCGGGGGCTGGCATGCAGATGAATAGCTGGTCTCGGCCACGGATCAGGGCTTGCACGCAAGGGGTTGCATGCCGGGCTGACCAACTCGGTAAAACAGAAACAAAAAGCAAGTGTAGAAATTCAAGGGAGCTATCAGGTCAGGCGATCTCTCATTGTGGTGTAGTTAGTCATTCAAAGGGTCAAGATGGAATGAATCTATGGGGTTCGACTTCAATTCTGAAGTAAGCACGTTCCCACTGCGAACCCAGCTGTTCATTATGCTGGTTGGACCACGGCAGCTAATTTAGTTGCATCCCGCCAAATGGGATATTTCCCCGGTAGCAGTAACCCACGATGTATACGTCCTAAGTAAAAGTTCGTCCCTGCGCACATGTCGACGGCGATGACATAAATCCCCGTCGTATCGGCGGGGTTCGGCGGGCAAAAATCATCGGGTCACGGCTCCACTCGCAACGGTTCCTTATCGGCCGATGACTATTTGGCCAAGGCACCGTTGGAGTGCAACCGTGTCCGAGACGCAGAAGTGGGGTGGCCTGCTGCACGAACATATCGAACCTGCGGGCATTTCCCCGGCGATAGGGTATGGCCCATTCGGACGCATCAGGCAGGATATATCTTCCCTGGCAGGTCGAGCGGGAGCCCTACCGGGTCGATCGTGTGGACAACGCGGGGCCGTGCAGATTGATCAATCAGGCCAGTCTCATTGGCCCGAGAGGAGGCTCCCCTGGTCAATCAGATTCAGTGCTGCACCCCCCAGGATTCGTGAGGTGGTGGTGCACTTATCACAGGGGTTAATCCCCCGCAAGCCCGTCCAGGCCAGGGAGTAGTAGACCGGGTGCTCAGGTACCAAATGCATGTCATGGCGTCCGTGCGGGCCCGCGAACAGCGCCTAGCGCGGGGCCTGCGATAAGCAGTGGGGATGATTTCCTAGTCGAGATGCGGTTAGTCAGATTAATGAGATAAAAGGTTGCAGGAAGAGATTTGGTAACCCACGAGCGATAAAGCCGGAAAGGAAGAGGGGGAAAAGTCTGGTCGAATTTGGCGGTCATCCAGACTTGTCTTTTGACGCCTGATCGGCGAGGGCGTGACTCGTACGTTGGCTTTTCCGCCTTGCTTTTCTTCCTCCCCCAGATACAAAAGACAGCCCACCCAGATTCAGCCGACCTGAACCCGTTTTTGAGTCTTCTGGCCCTCATAGCTATTCTTCCTCTATTCTCTCGTGCTTCCAATTCCCACTGACGCCATCCCGCACGTCTGCACTGTCACCATCGCCGTCTCGTAGCACTGGCTGCATCCCGCCAATGGCGTAATAGCTGAACCGCCGGAAACCACCATGCCAGTTGGGACGTGTCTGGCTCCAAAGGGAAGGAAGAGACGCCATTCAAGTGGACCCCGCTGAAGTACTGCATATCTGGGTCTCGCAATCTCGCAGTCTCGCAGTCTCGCAGTCTCGCAGTCTCGCAGTCTCGCAGTCTCGCAGTCTCGCAGTCTCGCAATATATTCCCTCTGCACTGCTACCGTGTATCCGGTTGCACGCCGGCAAGAAACGATGGAGCAATCCATGTCCATGATCGATGCCCAAGTGCAATTTTTAGTGAGTCACCCCGTACGGTGGGTATCCTTCACCAGGTCTAATATATATTCTCAGGAGGAGCACCTGGTCTTGGTCCACATCCCCTTGGAACTGTACCCCTACTTTTTGAAACCGGTGCTTAGACTCATTCTTGACGAAATCTCCCCGTTGGAAGATGGCGAGAAGGACGAAGATGACTTCTTGGCGGACATGGAGTCTATTTCTGATGAGGGCTCCGAGTACCGAGCACCGGCATTCTTGAACGTTTCCATCACCCCCGTGGAAGTCTCTGTGATCTGCCCGAGGCGCCTGGTCGAGAAGTATTTCGATCCCCTCATCAACCAGCTCAGCCAGATAGATATATCGCTGCGGTCTCGCGTGCATATCAGTGAAAATGACTACATCGCCATGCAGGTTCTGGGCCAAGGTCTAGAAGCCGGCAGGCGTGTTCTGGAGCTGACTAGCCCGCTAGCCATGGCAGGAATGTGAGAATCTCCTCCTTGAAATATATAGCCATTGGGGAGAGATACTGGCAGTCAAATACTGACCAGGCTATTCCAGCTCAATCTTCTTCATTTCAACCTACTTCTCCGACTACATTCTCGTGCCCCTGCGCAGCAAATCCAACGTAATATCCGCCCTCGAAAATCGGGGCTTCCAGTTCGAAAACGCCAACACAGCCTTTGTTAATCCTCTCAGTCCAACAGGGGAAAGAAAGCTCAGCGAAGTTATCCCACCACTCACGCCTCCGCCATCAAGCGTCGCAGAACTCCAAACCCGTACCTTTGAAAACCTTCGCAAACACCAGATTCTGCCTGCTGTAGATGACAGTCTCCGCCTCGTCCAGTGCGCAGCACACCACCAGTATAACCGCGAAGAAAGCTCCATGTCAATTCTACGCAATGCGCTGACAACTGTACTCCTCGTCGATGAGCCGCGCTTCCTTTCACTCACCCTCGCCGCGTTGGACCCGGCCGCCTCCTTGCTTCTCGAAAAGCGGTTGCTTCCACGCTTTGCGCGACAATCCGATTACGAAGATGGCTCGGGGCTACTGCTCGGCTCAAAAGAGGACTATTTGATCCCAATAATGCTGGACCTGCGCGATCTGCCGCTGGAGGCATCCGGTATCGTCTGCGGGGTAGCCGGGCGTCTTGCCGAAGCAACGAACGGGTCGTCGCGTAGCGTAACTAGCGGCAACGCAAGTATTGCCAGCGGGAACGACAGCAGTGTGATCGCATCAGTGTCTAAATTGTTTGATACTTTTGGCACCCGGCTTGCTCTTGGTGATAAGAAGTCGAAGCCCTCGAGTCAGCATCAATTGGCGCCGACAACTCACCATCTCAAGCCGGACCTGGATGCGTCGGCGGATGCGGTCGAGATTAGTTTTCTGAGTACTGCCCGTGCTGGTACCATCATTGTGGGCGAGGACGAGCTGCAGAGGGCGATTGATGCCCTCGAGGCGGAGAAGATGCAGGATTCAGCTGCTGAGGTGACATCCGATAGCCCTGGGGTTGGGCTTGGGCTCAACCCTGGCACTGCCGAGGATTCTGAGCCTGAGCAGAGCCAGTGATCGAGGGTGTGTCTTTACAAAGCCAGATGTGTGGACATCTCCCCTACCTCCTTTCCAAGGGAGTGGGGGAGGGGGTGCCAAAAAGTGCTTTTGTTTTATATTCTTGGGCAATGCCTGTATGAGTACATGATCTTCGTATCTATCCATTTTGAGCCCTGGGGTTTGAGCTTTTTGGGTTGCGTTGTTGTCAGCTTAGTATGTCTTTATTTTTATGATGGCTACGTGGTAAAACGACAGATCCTCATCAATCATACAGCTCTTGGAACAATATATTTTATTCCTTACCCGATGACAGTTCAACCAGTATTCGTATAAACATATCTAAGCCGCCTCGTACACATACAGCGTCGAATTGTGCAGATCAGGGAGGCAATAAATTCTCAACTTTCCATCCACAACAGCAACATCGACTGGGTTCTGCGTCATCGTTCCTCCAAGATCACTTGTCAACGCGACCGGGACCTCCCACAGGGGTTGCATAGTCTGAAGATCGACCAACGCGATGCCACCCAGGTTAAACGAGGGTCCAATCGTGGCTACTCCGCTGCAGAACATAATAGCTCTCTTGTTATTCTGACCGCCACCAACACGGGCTGCAAGAGCATCGGGAAGTGCATGATGACCGAGGAACTTGCAGTCTTGATAATCGACGAAGAAGGACGGATCTGGCGCGGAAGCCTGAGGAGCTGTGAAGCCAGGCAACGGTGTGAATCCATGCGGATAGTCTTTTAGAGACCATGTGGTAGCGTTGCGGCCGCCCCAGTTCAGCGTGACGAGATCATCGGTGACAGTGTCATGGACGATCCCACCGTTGTGATCTTTTGTGCGGAACAGAGATTTCTTTTCCAAGGTAAGCGGGTCGATCTGGACAATCGTTGCAGTTGTATTCGGCCGGTACTGCGACAGCGTCGCCCACAGATAGCGGCCGTCATAATCGATGCCGCCGGTGTGGTACTCAAGATCTCCAGGTGCCGTCATAGTGGCATTGGCAATGAGATTGCCCTGGCCACCATAGATGAGGATGTGTGCGAACCCTGCGCCGGGAGTGCGGTCTGTGCCGTTGATCGGCTGAAGATATTTCACGGTGGGAGCAGTCCACTGCCCGGCGGAAACGAAGTAGCGATCGTCGCCGAGACGGGCCAAACCCTCAGGCTCACCAGTATCGCCCTCGAATTTAGTTTTCGAGATGAGATTCCATTCCGTGGAGCGGCCAAGGTTGGCGAACAGTTGGACTATGGAAGCTCCGTCGGAGGAGGCATGCGATTGGGGGAGCTTGTTGTTTGGGAGAAAAGGTTCGTTCGAACGGGCAACAGTGAGATGCGCAGCCGCAGAAGTTGCTATCGCTGCAGCCACAGCTGGGGCGAGGATTGAGGAGGCTTTCATGTTGATCTGCGGCTGTGGAAGGCAGCTAATGTCTCTCAGGAGCAGCGAGTGGTTCTCCTGTAGGCTAGCTAGTGCCTTTTTATAGACCCCCAGGTAATAAAATGACCGAGAGCCGGCACACCACGGATGATGTCCGGGCTTTGGTGCGAGGCAGTGCCCTGCAAGATGTGAGGTTAATTATCAAGGAACCGCGGTGGAGCGGAGATGTGGGTAGCCACGTTCCACGGAGAAGATCGGCCGTTGGCTCAACCAAACACCCGGACGGTACCTGGAATAATTTTAATGCATTAGCCCAAGTTCCTGACACTCCGTCGAAAGCAAAGGAAGCCACCTACCATCCGGACATCCGGCAGCCCAATAGCCATTCTCATTCCATGCCACGCAACTTACGACCCTGACTTTCTCTCCCATCGGCACCGTCGCAACAGTCTCTCCACTCAATACATCCCAGGCAAAAACAGCGGCGCCAAGTTCAGTCCCAGCACCCTGGGCAGCTTCACTACCACTTAGAACCACTGCATCGCCCTGCGCAAACACAGAGCGGACCCGCAGCTCGGTGTTGCGGTAGGTATGGCCGGACTTAGCACTGGAAACTCCCTGTGCAGGCTGTTCGTCCTTCTTGGATGGCCCACCAAAAGCTGTGAGGAGCTTTCCATCTGTGCGATCCAGCATTCGGATGTAGCTATCCAGCGTAGAGGCCAGCAGGGCATTGCCATCTGCCGAACACCGCACACTCGTCACGGGGTGCGCCAGGACGTCGACGGTGGCCTTGCCCATGCGAACATCGTAGACACGGACGTGGCCGTCGTAGCTACCGCTGGCAATCGAGTACGTAGGCAGATGCACGTTTAGGCACGAGACGGTGTCGGTCGCTTCGGTGAGAGTCTGGATAGGCTTGTAGGCGTTGGACCGGGTATCCCACAAATTAATTGTGGTGTCTGCACTGCCTGTAACAAATAACAAATCCGTTAGCAAAGCAAGGCGAAAGTTACAACGGAAAGCACCGAGGGACTATACCAGATACAACCACCGAGTCACCCTCGCCCGCGAACTGAACGGCCTCAACTCTGCCGTTGTGCCCCGTCCATCGCCTCGTGGTACCTCCCTGCTCGACATCCCATAGAAAGACCTGCCGATCGCCTCCCACACTGGCGAAGCGTGCATTGTCCGCGGTGACGGCCACGTCGAGCACCGAGTAGCCGTGCGCCTCGTACCGCTGGATCGGGACGGTGGTTTCTATGGGCGTCGTAGAGTTTTCAGCATTGCTGGGGACAGCGCGTGAAAGGTGGATGGCGCGGTCGGAGGAGCCCGTGAGGATGTAGGTGCCAGGGTAGCTGGAGAAGGTCACCGCATTGACCGAGCCTGGCGCAAAATGGAACCGTTAGTATTTGCTTGCGGTGAGCACCTAAGATGACAGGCGTACCATTGTGTGTTTTGAGAGTGTGGAAATGTCGAATTGGAAACTTTCTTGGGGGCATGGCCGTTGGGAAAATATCGCGACGAGCAGGAGGACGGCTGGATGACGTTTTGAAGCTGGCGGAAAGCGGGATTGATGCTTGGACCTGAAGCTCGGCCAAATGCGGTCCGAATCCACTTACAATTTAGAGAGTTACAAGTACACAAGTTTATTACCTAGCAAGAAGCCAATGGAAAAAAAATTTAAAACCTAAATTCGGGCAAAGAATTAACTCTGTATTTTCCGCGCTACAGAATACAGGAGGGGTTATTATCAAGGATGTAGAGACACCATCGCTAGCTACCAGCGGTAAATGGATATAACAGAACAAAACGAACCAGCCCATCGAGGCGAAGGTGCGCCCTCCTAAGCGCGTGAACGGCAAGACATAGGGTACTCAAGATAAAGAAACAACGAGAGAGAGAGAGGCACACGGGTGCCGACTCCCTTTTGAACCATCATTCTAGCGACGACCGTGGCTGCGGGTGCCGGGGCCCTGCAGGCCTTCGATCTCTTGCTCGAGGGATTTGATGCTGCCAGAGGTCAGTACTTGTCAACACCAAGGAGGGGATTGATGATTCCATAACGTACGCGGCGTGGGTAGCCTCGAGATCCTTGTTGAGTCTATCGCGCTCGGAGATGAGCTTCTGCTCCCACTGTCGGAAACGCTGCTCCTCGACCTTGACCTGCTCGGTGAAACGCTTGCGCAGGTTCTCTTCCTCCTCCTTGAACTTGGGGTTGTCCAGCTTGCGGGGTCTGGCCTCGCCGAACTTGCGGGTCTCCATCTGCTGGGCACGGTAGGCTTCATAGTGAGACTCCTCGGTGGTGTGGATAAGATCCAGCATGTGGGTGCGAATCAGGATCGAACGGAGCTTCTTAAAGTCGCAATGGTCCTCATTCTCCACCTCAGCGACACCCCACGCGTACTGGCGTCCCTTGACAACGCGGCCATCGTTGGCCTTGACATCCTTCTCAGAACCAATGACGGCGAAAGGCATAGCCGCCATCAGGCTGCGGGCGTGGGTAGCGGCATGCTCATCATCCTCCTCGACCGGCGGGGTGTAGATCTTGATGCCCTGGGCTTCAATAACGGCGCGAATCTGGTTATTTAGTTAGTACGAAAGGCCCCTAGTCAAACAAAATCCCCAAACAGGCTCCAACTCACTCTCTCCTTGTACTTGGCAAGATCGGCGTGGCTGAGGGTATCGGCCTTGGCGACCACGGGAATCAGGTTGACGCGCGAGCTCAGGCGCTTCATGACCTCGATATCGAGAGGCTTGAGGGTGTGTCCAGTGGGGCGGATGAAGTACAGGCAGGCGTGCACACGCATGTCAATCTTGTCGGTACGACGGGGTTGCTGCTCCTGGAGCATGTACGACTCGTGCTGGTCATCCAGAAACTCGATAATGGGCTGCCACGAGTCACGGTTGTTGACATAATCGCCGAAACCGGGGGTGTCAATGACGGTCAGGCGAACTGTAAAAAAAGAAAACAGGTCAGCTATCAGTACCTGAAAAACATGCCATCCAAACAGAAAGACTGCCATCGCTGCCTATCCACCCCCGAGGGAATCCCATTTCGCACCTTTGAAGAACTTCTCCTCCAGCTCGGCCTTGGTGATCTCGATCTCGACGGTGCGGTCGACCTGCTTCTGGTGGCGGCGCTTGTGATCGGCATAGTTTTTGATGGTGGTGGAGAAGAGGGTGTTGATGAAGGTAGTCTTTCCCAAACCCGACTCTCCGGCAACCTGCAACAGCGCCGTTAGTGTCGAGGCCCAGACCGGGACAATCCAAGCTTAGACACACCATAATTGTGAACGCCGCACCCCGCTTCGCGACAATTTTGTGTCTGGATGCCGTCAATCAGAATTAATGCCCTGAAGTCAATTCGTCACCATTTCCGTCTATGTACGCACCGCTGGTTGGGAAGCTAGAGCCAATATCACCATGTTAGCTATGATGACACCAAACGCGTTTTCGCAGATTCGGGAAGGGACTGGGGTCTTACATTGGCAATGCCAATGGGGGTGGCGGTCTCCGTTGTCGACATGATGTGCGTGTGGTCGGGGGATATCAAGGAGCAAATAAAGTGACGAGAAACCCCTCAGGAAATGACCGGGCTGGAGTGGGAAGATGGTCGGAGTTCCTTGGGAAAAGGGGAAAGGCGATGAGCTGCTCGTTGCTGCTTCCCCCTGAATCTCCTTTCGTTTTCTGGAGTATAGCTGGCCTTGCCTATCTGGGACTAGTGGTCACACTATACCACTTTGGGTTCGGGACCGGACTATCGCTGATCCGAGGCTTATCTTTTTGGATTGGGTTGCGGCAGAGATGAATTTTTGACGGAGTGTCTCGAGCTGTCGCAAAGGGAAAATGAAGACAGACTTCAAGGTTGGTGTGGTTCGGCGTGCTCTAATGGCCTACTGGCTAACTTCTATCTAGTTCTCCAATCTTTTGGGGACGGTCTACCGCAAGGGCAATCTGCTCTTTACTCCCGATGGCACCTGCTTGCTATCGCCAGTAGGCAATCGCGTCTCGGTGTTTGATCTTGTGCAGTAGGTATTCCGGACTGGTGAATCACAAGGGTTAGGACCACAATTGCTCATTATATGCCTTTTAGTAACACCTCCTATACCCTTCCCTTTGCCCACCGCAAGAATATCGTCCGCCTCGACCTTACACCTCGAGGCAACCTCTTGCTCACAGTCGACGAGGACGGCCGGGCTATCCTAACCAACTTCCACCGACGCATTGCGATCCACCACTTCACTTTCAAGGGTGGGGTCTCTGCTCTTAAGTTTTCTCCGTCCGGTCGGCATTTCGCAGTCGGTGTGGGCAGACGCCTCCAGCTTTGGCAGACCCCCTCTACTCCCGGTACCGAGACCAACGGCGAAATTGAATTCGCTCCATTTGTTCTACACCGTGACCTTGCGGCACACTTCGACGATATCCAGAACATTGAGTGGTCGAGTGACTCGCGGTTCCTGCTCACTGCCTCCAAGGACTTGACGGCGCGCGTATGGAGTTTAGATCCAGAGGATGGGTTTGAGCCCACCACGCTGTCTGGTCACAGACAGGGAGTTGTGTGTGCATGGTTTGATGCCAATCAAGAAAAAGTGGGTCTCAACGCACTCGGGGCTTCCTAGTACAGCTTTATACTAATTCTCACACTAGATCTACACTGTCAGCCAGGATGGTGCTCTTTTCCGCTGGGAGTATGTCGCGAAGAAGGATCCAGAAACAGACGAGGATATTGCCTCAGCTCGGTGGAGGATCATCAAGAAGAACTTCTTCATGCAAAATGATGCCAAAGTCAACTGCGCCTCGTTCCATGCGAAATCCAATTTGCTGGTGGTGGGCTTCTCCAACGGACTGTTTGGGCTGTATGACCTGCCCGAGTTCAACATGATCCATCTGCTTAGGTATGCTTGACTTATTGATCTTAACTGTTGGGCTTTTGCTGACTGGCCCCTTCACAGTGTCTCCCAGAGCAACATCGACGTTGTAACGATCAACCAATCCGGAGAGTGGCTTGCATTTGGGTCGTCCAAGTTCGGTCAGCTGCTGGTGTGGGAGTGGCAGTCTGAGTCGTACATCCTGAAGCAGCAAGGTCATCTGGATTCCATGAACTCGATTGTTTATTCGCCAGACGGACAGAAAATCGTCACGACCGCCGACGACGGCAAGATCAAGGTGTGGGATGTCAAATCAGGCTTTTGCATTGTGACTTTCACCGAGCATCAGAGCGGAGTGACTGCATGTCAATTCGCCAAGAAGGGCAACGTCCTATTCACTGCTTCTTTGGACGGCTCAATTCGCGCCTGGGATCTGATTCGGTACCGCAACTTCCGCACTTTCACTGCAGCATCTCGGCTGTCGTTCTCCTCCTTGGCGGTCGACCCCAGCGGCGAGGTCGTGTGCGCCGGCTCGCTTGACGATTTTGACATCCATGTGTGGTCTGTACAGACTGGACAACTGCTAGATCAGCTTTCCGGTCACGAAGCCCCTGTCTCTAGTCTTGCCTTTGCCGCAGATGGTAACCATCTGGTCAGTGGCAGCTGGGATCACACAGTCCGAGTCTGGAGCATTTTTGGCCGAGCACAGACCAGTGAACCTCTCCAGCTCCAGTCCGATGTGCTCAGCGTCGCTTTCCGGGCCGACGGCCTCCAGATTGCAGCCTCTACGCTCGATGGACAGCTGTCATTCTGGAACGTCTTCGAAGCCATACAGGAAGGCGGTCTTGACGGTCGTCGTGATGTTTCTGGTGGTCGGAAATTATCTGACAGACGCACCGCCGCTAATTCAGCAGGGACCAAGTCTTTCAACCGTATCACATACAGCGCCGATGGTAGCTGTATCCTTGCGGCTGGTAACAGCAAATATATCTGCTTGTACGACGTGACTACCGGATCTCTCATCAAGAAGTTCACGGTCTCGGTCAACACATCGTTGGACGGTACCCAAGAATTCTTGAACAGCCGTGACCTCACGGAGGCAGGACCTCGCGGCCTCATCGATGAGACTGGTGAGATGTCTGACAAGGAAGATCGCATTGACCGTTCCCTGCCTGGTGCGAAGCGAGGTGATGCTGGTGCGCGCAACGTCCGGCCGGAAGTGCGAGTGACATCGGTCGATTTTGCTCCAACCGGACGCTCTTTCTGTGCAGCCTCCACCGAAGGTCTTCTTATCTACAGCCTGGACACAGACTATGTCTTCGATCCTTTCGATCTGGATATTACCATCACTCCGTCGACCATCATGGCCACTCTTGATGCTGCTAAGGCGGCAGCGGCGTCCAACACCGCGGACGATGACAACACATTCCTGAAAGCCCTTATCATGGCCTTCCGCTTGAACGAATCCAAGCTCCTCCGTGCCGTGTACGAGTCTATTCCTCCGTCGGATATCCCGCACGTGGTGCGGTCCGTGCCCTCAGTCTATCTGCCCCGTCTGCTTCGGTTTGTTGCACACGCCGCCGACGAGACCCCTCATTTGGAATTCAACTTGTTGTGGATTGAGTCTCTGTTCAGCTGCCATGGTCGATACTTCAAGGACAACTCCGGGACATTTGCGCCTGAGCTACGCGCGGTCCAGCGTGCCGTCGACGAGATTCGGGAGAACCTCAAGCGACTCACCGAGAAGAATGTCTATGACCTGAAATTCCTCTTGTCCAAGCCTGTCCTTGCCGACAAGAAGCCTTCCGCTTCTTTGCTTGCCCTGGATAATGGCGATGCAGACGAAGCTGACGATCAGATGGCCGAAGCTGATGACGACGAAGGTTCATGGGTTGGTCTAGAATGAGTATCGTGAAAGATTCCCCTGTAATGTCTACTTTGCATTTGCGCTTGGCGTTTGTACATTAGGAAAAGGCGAGCTCCCAAAAAAGTGTGTATAGAAAAAAGTCCCAATCGGGGTTTTTGTTTAAACAATTGAAGAATTCACCAAACCTGATGCAGTTTGTGCTCCCATAGTGTCAATGCATCGCATCGTCATAGAACCTTCTATACTTTCAGGCGGTCTCTTCATCCCCAACGGGGTACAGATCTGCTTCCCAGCCGGTCCAATTAGCAGAAATCCCAACTTCATGGCGCATCCGTGTTCGACGGGTTCCGAAGGTGTCAGGATCCAGCAGATCGAAATGCATTTTGCGCATCAAGCACAGCTTCCAAAGCCGCCTTAATCGGACTTGCGGCGATGAAGCGCCCCGGACAAGCTTGACAACCGAATCCAAAGTGCATGTTTGAGGGACTGATCGTGATAAAGTTGGTAGCAGTAGATGTAGCCAGTGATGCGCCATTTTGCTCTCGTTTTTCCTTTCCAGAATCTATACCTATCGAGCCGGATTATCATGGAAAATGAGTTCAAGTTCTAGGAAAGTCGGAGACCGGCAAATATTGGTGTTGGAGAGCATGTTTTCCCGGATACCAGGGCGTCCGCGTTGTTTCGCAAGTTGCCGCCTGGGCCGCAAGAGACGGGTTTGAGAGTTCGGGGTCTCTGATGTTACTGGATGCTGATTTCTTTTCTTGTTGAGGTTGTACGTGGCTAGAATGACAATATTCAAGGCTATTGGCGGACTAAGACAGATCTATGAACCATCTGAAGAGAGGTTTAGCTGCGGTATCATTCCATTTCCTATCCTTTTCCTGTTCTTCAGATAAACAAACGCAGGCTTAAGTACCAGCCGTACGCATTCCGCACGACCGGTACATACCTAAAACAAAGAATCTGATATACACAATGGGAAGAACCATAGCTTCGTTGCTCTTCAATTTTGACAATGTTCCATTAGATCACTGGCTGGTCACAGGGGCACCACCCCGACCGCCACGGCCCCGGCCGCGGTATCCATTACCACGTCCTCGTCCACGGCCACGACCTCGGTCCAGTCCCTGGGGTGGCGGCATCTGAGACATGTTCTGGGGGCGGAAGTTCGGGTTGTTCTGTACAATACCCTCGCTCGGGTCACTGTTATCAACAGAGGTATAGCCACCTCGGTCATGCTGTCCACCCCGACCACGGTTTCCGTTACCACGGGGGCCACGAGGAGGGCCATTGTTGGGGTGAGGGCGGTGCGGGAGTGCCTTGGGATGGCCATTGTTCATGGAAACGTGACCACCGCGGGAAGCTCCATGACCGGCCACGGCACCCTTGAATGAGCCTCTCAATGGGGGAGGAGCCGAGGCATTTTTCAGCTGGCCCTGCCCATTCGGACCCAAGGGGGCACCGTACCCAACAACGGTAAGGGGAGTAGGCTGTTGTTGGCTCTGCTGGTTGTTCGCCGCACGAGAAACAGCTATGAGCTGTCGGAAGGAGACGTTGAGCACAGATGACGCAAGCACCGTCTGCCCGCGGAAGGGCGAGCAGCGGCCGCCAAGTGTAGTACCGCTCATGAAGGACACATCAAAAACGACATCAAGTAGGAGGGCACGCGAGGTCCTCGTGAGACCGACCACCGTACCACGGGTAGCAATTGGTACTTTGCCCGAGTCCTGGGCATATACAACTCGATCTCCGAGTCTGAACGTCTGGTTGCCCAGACGATGCTCAACGTCGGCGGGGCGAAGCAGGGCGCTACGGGGAACACTGCGGACCTTCTTGGCCTGCATCTGGGGCTGGCCGAGCTTGTCGGCATCCTGTTCAATCAACTCAACGATATCGGAATCCAGTTGCTCGGCATCAAGAGGCACTCTCTCAAAGTTCTTAGCCTCAATAGACTTGAGCCAATCACGGATCTCCTTCATCTTCAGAAGGGCCGTTTCCTCAGGGTAGAAATCAGTCGGAGCGTAGCGGTCCTTTTGAGGGTTTCGCTGGATTCCAGCAATAAACTCAGGGAAATTGATCATGTACTGATGCAGTAGATCCACTGCTTTTTGGCTGAACTCCCAGCCAGACTGTCCGCGACGGGAATATCCAAGAACCTTTTGCTTCCGAGCCTCGAACTTGAGGTTCAGACCCAAGTTCACACGGGTGCCGTCGATATCAACGGAGAACGATGATGTGATCTTAGCCAGTACCAGAGGATTGAGATTGAGGCTGCGTGCAATGGCATAGGAAGCCATATAAGGGCAGTGTTGTTCAGATTGCCTGACGCGTGCCTTTCCGAATTCAGATTCGCGATCCTTAACAGCTGCGAGCAATCCGTTCACCTTGCCATCGGTATGACCGGTAACGTGAACAGGTCGTCCGTAATTGAAGTCGCCCAGGAAGAATGCGCGAGAGCCTTCAGGAAATTCTTCTTCGATGGGGAGAGCCTCCTTCTCAATGAAGCGCTCATCAGGGTTAAGGACATCATCGACAACAACTTGAAGGGCATAATCGGTCTCCTGGCCGGGGATATCGGTGAAATATTTCATAATGGCACCTTCATCGGTCTTGATCATGCCCTTCAATGGCTGGATATGGACCAAAGACTCAACTCCTCCGATGATCATACCAAGACGCTTGCTGTAATAACCTTCAATCTTGTTTGCGTTCTTCCTGAACTGTTCAATTTGTTGAGGAGTGTGAGGGATCTGGACGATGTGAGGCTCGCCTGGCGGAAGGATGTAATCGAACAGCTCGTCCGAAACACGAATGACAAGAGCTTCTTGCAGGAATGGATATCCGACGTGGACTCGTTTTCCAAGTTTCTGCTTGGCTAATTCGATACCGGACCGGCTTCCGGGGTCAAGAAGAGTGACGATTTGACTCTCGTTGCGGCTCTCCTGTTGGAATACGGTAACTCCATGGAAACCCAATTGGCCGACATGCGGCAGTGTCTTAATACTAGGGAAGCCAGCCAGAGCCGCCTCGCCTAGATGCACACCCTCCATCAGACCGTTGTATGGCTCCAGTCCATCCATAGTAGGAAGGTCGAAGATATTCTCAATGCAGTGGCAGTTCGGGAGATCGGGGAACACGCCAGGCATCGAGGAAGGATAGACAAAGTTCACTTCGGGTGAATAAGTGAATTTCAAACTAACTCCAAAGCCATTACGAGCTTTTTCGTCGGGGCTGAGGAACTTCTCCTTGGTTTTGAGGGCAGTCAACAGCCGCTTCTCGTCGATGAACGGAATTTTGACCACTGCCTCCCATTCCATCTTTTTCCCGTTCATATCCAGTTCAAAATCACGAGGATAGAAATCAATAATAGGAGAGTCGGGTGACGTCATGAGATCCCAATAGGCACGAGGCACAGTCTTCTTACTGCGATCCGGCAAGACACCCATCAGCTGCTCATACGGCCGGAAGGGCTGTCCAAGCCGGAAGTTCATGTCTGCACCCAGACCTTTTTTCACATCTGAACCGCCGTTAGTAAAGAATTATAGACAAAAATTGGTCCCAAAAGCTGGTCCCAGTGGGGATTTACTGACCAGAAATCATCGGAGCATAGTGATACCGGAAGAACCAGGGCCACGACGCAATACCGCGGTAGTAGTAGAACAAGACCCACTGCAACCCTTGCACGTAGTTCTCAGTCAACTGCTTCATTTCCTCCTCATTATCCAGTCCCCAGCCAAATTTGGACCGGTAGTAATTATCTTTCCATTCCAGAAATTTGGCGTCGTACTGCTGCTCAGCGGCTTGTTGCGCCTCCTCGGCAGTCATATCCTGGACCTTGGCCCGCTCATATTTGCGAATAATACGCTGGACAGCCATGGATGCTTCTTCATCTTCATAATCATCGTCGTCATTGTCGTCATCACCCTCTGCTTGCGGGAGCTGTAGGCGCATAAATCGATCGCCAGCCTCGTTGTCCACGGTGGACCACTGCAATCGAAGCTCATTCGCAAGCTGTTCCAAAAAGGTGCGGTCACGAGCTGGCAGCGTGGGAGGGAAATCCAAAGGCTTCGGGTCAGATGCCGTGCCAGGCGGATTCTGCACGTACTTCTTGACTTTCTTGAGAATGTCCTTCTGGGCCGACGTGATGGTCAGCTCTTTCGTCTTCTGTTTCAGCTCCAGAGAGCCATCATATCCATTCTGTTTGGACTTGATCCACTGCGCATCGGAGTTCTCGGCCTGGAAAAACCGGTGCTCGACCTCGCTCAAGGCCTCCACAAGAATCCCTAGCCGGTCCACATTGATTACACCTTGCTCGTTGATGTATCCACCCATCTTTCGCAAGACATCCTTGTAGATCTTGAACATGAGCGCCAGCGCACCTTCGTTGATATGCAAATTTGGCAAATTCGGCAAGAAATCGTTTCCAACAAAGAAGGCCATGAGAATGAAATCATCAATCACTCGCTCCATATCGAATGGGAAATTAAGAGCCCCTTCCTGCTCAAGTTCCTGAAACTCCAACTCCAGGTACTCCCGAACCATACTGAGGTGCAAAAGAAAGAAGTTTTGGTGTTCGAGTTCTTTCGGCTTCTTCTGAACTTGACGGCCGAATGTCACCTCTTCACGGAGGAGGCAGAAGTGAGGATCATGGCTGAGCAGACCCAACATGATCAGATCGGCATCCAGGCCATAAAGACAATGGCGGACGTTGGGGTGATAGTCGGGCTGCGCTTTCGCGCGCCGAATGTATTCCATGATCTTGTGTTCACCCTCACCGGGGACCTCGTGGCCCGATAGCACAATTTCAACACCCTGCCAATCCGAATCCTCCGAGATCTTTTTGTTGATAAAATACTTCAGTTGTTGTGTCAATTTCGCCATAAACTCGGTACCGGGGGTAATGCAGTTGCTGTCGAATGGATCTTCTTTGGGCATTTCAAGACCCTGCTGGATGGCCTTCTCCCTCGCCACCTCGGCGTCCAGCGCCGTCCTGAAGCGACGCGCTCGTTGTTGATTCATCTTGGCGCGCGGTGCGACACCATCCACCGCCATGAAGAAGAGCTTCTTTGGTTTGATCTTGCCGAACAAGTGCTCGATGTAGTTGAAGATTGCAATGAACATTTGCTCCTCGGTCATGCGGAATGTCGGAGAATCGCTGTCCTTGTGCGTGCAGTTATGAATAATACCGTTCATATCGAGATACAGGCTGTCAAACTCGGGGATACGGCTCTCCGCGATCAGCATGGAGATCGCGGGATACCGCTCGCTCAGCCAGCGGAAGAACTTCGGAACACCCATGATGACAATGGGTAGTCGGCAGAAATTGGATAGGACAAGATAATGGTACAAGAAAAGGATCCAGTGGCAATATTTCGCTGGGGTGAAGGGAGATCGAGGGGATCGTCAGAGAAATCGGAACAGACTTGCGACCGACGAAAGCAAACCCATCCAAGGACTTAAGAGATCGTAAGTGAATAAGGATCAAAACACGGAGAGCACCACAGGTCCCGCGAGAATCGTGAGAAAGGAACCCCGGGGGGAGAGGAGCAGAGAGAGGGAGAGGTCTGATGTGAAGAGGAAGCTTTCCACGTTGTTGCTCCGCGGTACTCGAGTCATCGCCAAGCCCGAGCCTGCCTATTTGGGACTAGCGGCCAAGCGGCTTAGTCGTCGCCCATTAACGCGGTCTGAGCTTGCCCGTCGCGTTGCCCGTGGATCGCATCGCCCTTCGGGACTCTTCTACTTGACCTTTTCCGGTTGATTGTCCTTTCGTCCCTCTTCGCGGTCGCATTGATTGTCATTGTCTTATATACAGCATAATGGAGCCCTATGAGGACGAGAATGGTGAGTGTGGGAGCTGTGTGCAGCTGCGCGAAATCTCAAACTAACCAGTGAATAGCTATGGTGGAAGAGCATGAGAAGGAGCAGGAGCACACCCAGGAAAAGATTGTAAATGAAGGTAATCACTCCTCCTCGCGACTTCTCCCCTCCAACTACGTCCTATACCCTCCTCCTGACGGTTCGCGATCAACATGGCTAACCTTACGCTCCATCTGTCAGAGTACAAGACATGGAAGAAGAACGCGCCGTTCCTCTACGACATGATCCTCAGCACAGCCCTCGAATGGCCTACCCTCACCACTCAGTGGCTGCCCGATGTGCAAGCGTCAGTGCCTTTCAGTGAACTCTCTGACCTATCGTAATCTGACCGAACTATCTTCTACAGTGTTCCCGACAAGCCCTATTCTACTCATCGCCTCCTCATCGGCACCCACACCGCTGGTGATGCCCAAAACTACCTTCAGATTGCGCACGTGCAGCTCCCCAATGCCAATGCCCCTAACCCGGATGACTACGATGAGGACAAGGGCGAGATTGGTGGCTATGGTGGGGGCTCCAAGAAGTCGCCAATGGAAATCAAGTTCAACATTGTCCAGAAGATAGATCACCAGGGAGAGGTCAATAAGGCACGCTATCAACCACAGAACCCGAACATCATTGCGACCATGTGTACGGACGGTCGGGTGATGATCTGGGATCGCTCAAAGCACCCCAGTATGCCTACGGGGACTGTAAACCCTCAGATGGAGCTGCTGGGTCATGAGGCGGAAGGCTTTGGTCTGAGCTGGAACCCCCATGAAGCTGGCCACCTCGCAACTGGCAGTGAGGACAAGACAGTTCGACTTTGGTGAGGATTTTGAACCCTAGCGATTCCTCCAACTGATACCGAAAGACCCCAATGCTAACATACACACAGGGATTTGACAACATACACCAAGGGCAACAAGGCGTTGAAGCCTACCCGTACCTACACACACCACTCCTCGATCGTTAACGACGTCCAACACCATCCCCTCCATTCTTCCCTCATCGGCACTGTCTCCGACGATATTACACTACAGATCATCGATGTGCGCAACGCTGACAGCACGCGCTCTGTCGCTTCTGTTGGGGGCGAGCACCGCGATGCTATCAACTCGATCGCTTTCAACCCCGCTTCGGAGACGATTCTGGCTACTGGGTCAGCCGATAAGACTATTGGGATTTGGGATTTGCGGAACCTGAAGGCTAAGCTGCACTCTTTGGAAGGCCACACCGACTCCGTGCAATCCATCGCATGGCATCCTTTCGAGGAGTCTGTGCTCGCTAGCTCCAGCTACGACCGCAAGATCATGTTCTGGGATCTCAGCCGAGCGGGTGAGGAACAGACTCCAGAGGATGCCCAGGATGGACCACCAGAGCTGTATGTTTCCCATTGTTGCGTTTCCTTCCCATTTTTTCCCTTCAAGATGACTGATCTGCCTTCTTTAGCCTTTTCATGCATGGTGGGCACACCAACCGCATCTCCGATTTCAGCTGGAACCTTAACGACCCCTGGGTGCTTTGCTCGGCCGCCGAGGACAACCTTTTGCAGGTGTGGAAGGTCGCGGATGCGATTGTGGGCAAGGATCTGGATGACGTCCCGACAGAGGAGTTAGAGGCATGATCTGTTGGCTGACTCACTCTACTACTACTACCATGCCTCTCTTGCTTATTTGCCATATTATTTTTCTGGTGTGCTTGCGGGCGAAAAGGTTCAGAATCAGGAATAATCAAAAACATATGGATACATGATTCCTTCCCTTAGCCCCGCGGAGTAGAGGTACACGGAACCTTCGGTCATATCTCTACCGTAATATGACTCGATACATATCCAATACTAATAGATATTCTCCGCATGACGCAATCATGGCGACCACCCAAACTAGGCCTACATCACCGAGCAGCAATTGATAGCTGGGAATGTTGTGTGTTTTTTCCCTGGTAATTCAACTCGGTAGACATCAGAAAGGTTGCGGGTTGGCTCGGAGATGATATATATGCCCAGGCTGTGGATATATTATCATGTTCCTCCATGAAATAGTTTCTACCAAAACAGCATGCAAGTCCTTTCTGTCCAAATATCAGAAATTTTGTTGAACGACTGTCTGGTTTGAGATCAATTGGTAGTGTTAATTGCCCGAAAAAACTCACTCGAACCCAACGGTCCTCGCGGGAAACTGATTGCGCCACCGGAGAATGAGGATCGAAGAGGGCAGGCGGTGTCGCAAAAATGAGGGGAACGCTTTCAAACGGGCTTAGCGTCCCGTGATTTCCGATTTGTATTTGCGTCAAAAAAAAAGCAGAGTCATCATGTCGCTGACAATGTACTGCTAAGCTCATTGCATTTATTCTTCTTTGTTGACAAGTTCATTCTTGAAACCACCAATTCTTAATATCCTCAAATCCAAATCATCCTTATGGGTTCTGGTTCTCCTCCGGGCCCGGCCAAGCCGTCGGCCATTCCGTCCCACATGCTGAACGGCAGCTCACCCCTCCAATCGTCCACGGGTGCTGGTGGCGGTACTCGTGTCCGTGATGCTCGTGAACGGGAGAGTCTCAATACCTCCATTCGTTCCTCTTTTGCTCCCCGTGTCCCCGCTGAGTTCGATTTCGTCGAGGCGAAGTCCGACCCCGCGGGCGAGGTCGCGGGCGAGTCCACTGCCTCCACCGCTGCCACCGAAGCTGGAGCTGCACATGCTGCCCTGACTCTGCGGTATGTTTCCATTTTCACTAACAAATTGCCTATCTCGTCCGTCTCTGACAGTCGATCAGTGGCCGACTCCCTCTGAATGACCCTCCCCGCCACCCCCGGGATGAGGGTGGCCCGTTGACCCCGCCGGCGACGGCAAGCCGCCCCGCCAGCCCCTATACCATGAACCCCCCTATCGACTTTGACGGGCTCAGCTGGCCCTGTAAGTGACACCGTTCAATTGCTCTACTGAGATTACAATCCCCGTTCTAATATTTTTTCGCCACATAGGCCCCGGCACACGGCAGCGGTTGGAATCGACGCCGGAAGAGAACGAAGCGCGCATCCAGAAACTTGCGGGGGCAGTCCGGACAATTCTTGAATGTGTTGGTGAAGATCCGGAGCGCGAGGGCCTCCGCGAGACCCCGGAGCGATATGCCAAGGCCATGCTGTACTTCACTAAGGGCTATGAGGAGAACGTCCGGGATCTGGTCAATGGCGCTGTTTTCCACGAGGACCACGACGAGTTGGTTATCGTGAAGGACATCGATGTATTTTCTCTGTGCGAGCACCACATGGTGCCTTTTACTGGCAAGGTAGGGACAGACAGACCCTGCATATATACCCGTCGAATCATGCTGACCATGTGGGGCAGATGCATATCGGCTACATCCCGGATCGCCGTGTTCTTGGCCTCTCAAAGCTGGCCCGCCTGGCTGAGATGTTCTCCCGTAGACTTCAGGTTCAGGAGCGCCTGACCAAGCAGGTTGCACTGGCGATCTCAGAGGTCCTTAAGCCTCGCGGTGTTGGAGTTGTCATGGAGTCTTCCCACCTGTGCATGGTCATGCGAGGTGTTCAAAAGACCGGCAGTACCACCACCACCAGCTGTATGCTGGGATGCATGCGGTCGAGTGCTAAGACCCGCGAGGAGTTCTTGACTCTGCTGAATCGTCGATAGAACATTACTGTTCTTTGGCTCCTACCTTGTGCCATACTCCCAGCTTGTTTACGAACTGGCGAGACAAGTTATGACTTTGGAGTTTTGGTGGTGACCTTTCAACAGGTTTATCGTTTATCTAATGCTGGCTTTTTTTCTTATGAGCATGATGCTCTAGCGCGGATCTGGATGTTTCCTTCTTCGACGTTTTACTTCTTCCTCCATCTCACTTCTTGCATATACCTCGGAATGATGCCGACACCCTGCGATCTTTCAACCTTCCTTCGTCAGGGACGAAACCAAGCATTACACCTCGTTCACGCTTGTATTGTCCCGGCTAAACCACGACATACACTTTCATTTTATGATGTTTAGACTAACAGACCCTACACCGGGCCTTTTTTTGCTTTCGAGTTTAGTTGGAGTTCTGTTCTGGAGACCGAAAACCTCTTGGCGGCGCCGGCGAGGCTGTTTCAACACTTTACGTTTCACACTGTACCCTACCATTAAATCCCTGATTCCGGGACTTGTCCCTAGCTGTTTGTCTATGCGCAATGTCACTTTACTCAGAATATCATGTCAAAGGGAATTTACGACCACAGTTCGCCGTTTTCAGAAAGAGAAAATCTCATTCTTTTGATAAGTACTCTGGCCTTTCTAGCTCTCTTCAATATCTTCTAGAACGTTTTTATAAAGAGTGAAGGAGGAAAATTGGGTTGCGAATATCTTTAAAATGCTTTGAATCAGACGCAGCCCACAATGTTCCATCTTATCAAACACGCCTCTGGCATGGACACGACAAAATTGGCGCTTCGGCCGCTTGAACACGGTGCTGCAAACCACGCGGAATCCTAATAGGCCTACCCCTTTACATTTGACTTCCCCCACTGACAGATCGCCATTGAAACGGCCCAGGATTTAGCCATGTTCGACGTCGCAGGGCAAGTGATCAATTGCCCGACATTAGGTGTCTTGCCACACTGGACTGGAGCATGAAAATTAGGACACTCGAAAGTGCCCGGTGCATCGGGATTGCCCTTATAGACGCAGTCCTTGAAACCCAGTTGTTGCCCTCCATAATCGATTTTCGAGAATTCCATGTCCGACGGGAAGGGAATTGGCTTTGGCACGTCCGTTCCCTTGATGCTCTGAGCTGCCACCATGTACTGCAGATCGTCCCCGCCACACCAGTCAAGGGGTCTTCCCACAGGGAGATGCATGATTTGCCAGTACTGAAGCTTAGCCGGCGTATCAATCCACTCATAGACGAAGACCATTTGGGAAGTCGGTGTTGGGTCGGGAGGCACGCCAACGGGGCTCGTGGGGGTTTGCGTAGAGGTTTGCGTGGGCGAGGGAGTTGGGGTGTTACTCTCGTCGGTGGTATATTCCGGATCATCAAATATTTGCTGGTCGTCGGGCTCATCTCGTTTGAGATCCTGCTTGTTCATTGACCAAGATCCATCTCCCTTCCATCCGTATTTTTGGTTGAAGTAATTGTAGGTATAGAGCCACGCGTAATTGTCCGCTAATTCCCGTGTTATCTCAAGTTGCCTTCAAGTAATCATGAATAAGGTTGAGTCGATGAATTCTTACCATTCTTACCCACTTCGGGGTTGGGACGCCACTTTGACCTTCTCGTTTGGTAGGTGTTTTTCCACGCGAATTCAGCCGTGTAAAGAGACCCATACATTTTCTATTGCATCTTGGTTAAGCAGCCGCCGACTGAATCAAGAACCTTGTGTATGAACGATATACAACAAACTTACAAGTTCCTTACCACCCATACTCAGGACTTCACTTTCGACATCGTCAACTGGAAAAATAATGAGACCACCAACCAGTCACTCAACAGACGAGATCTCCACTTACTGGTAAACTTCATCCCCATGCTCTCTCTGCAATGGAAAAACTCGTGCACCAATATATAAGCGCGAGTTTTTAGATTTTCTATGTTAACCTCCCTCTCTTTCGGCGCATTGTTCAAATCCGTTATCCTCGGGGTCGCTGAATCATCGAAGAAGCCGGGACAAAACCACACGATGTGCCGTATCCATCCATGGTACGCGCTCCCTTAAAGGTCGAGGCGCGCCTTTGCTCCATTAGAACCTCATATTGCTTCATGATATCATCCGTTTACTCACGTATTTTTCGTAGGACAACCCCCCAAATGTTTGATTTCCGACGGTCTGCGACAGGTCAAAGTAACCCGTTTTCTGGGCTTCATTTCTTCCCACTTTTCAGGATCACCAAGTATCGGGTATTTGAACACAAGATCCATGATCCCTTCCGTTTTCTGTCATTAACTCTTCTCGTGCAAATAAGGAGATTGTGCTACTAACGTAGGATATTACTAGATTCCTCATGATAAAGCCACTGGGATAGAATTTGTATCAGTTTCAATCAAGCGATGCAATGAGCATGAAATGAACGTACACCCCATCCATTCTTCCCAGAAAAGTTGTTGTCTGACATAAAAAAGCGATTCCACCCTGGAGTTGAAGCAACATCGGGGTATGAGGGCTTCATGAGTTCTATTGTATCGTTCAAAGTGGACACAATTAATTCAAACTGCGTATCGTCGCAAGTCTCGGCTGCCATGGCAAAGTATATCCCTTTCCAGGTTTTCTGGAGCTCTTGAACTCTCTGTGCGCTTCTGACTTCCGACTGGTTCATCCCTTCCGTTGGGATGGAGGCTGAGCCCCCTATCCACAGGAAGACCAGGAGGACGGTAAGGCTTGCAATCATAGTGGATGCTGTTCGTCGCTGCAAATATTTTTTACCTTTATTGACGGCATTCGAAAATCTCTGTTTGTCGGAGGGGGGAGGGACCTTTATGTAAGTTTTTGTTTAAAGGGTAGGCCAGTGGCTTGAGAGCCTGTTGGATTTGATAACTCGACGGGAAACGGCAAATGTAGGCCCCAAGGCAGATTCGTCCAGTCTACTTAGGAAAGAACCACGACCGGCCATCTTCCAAATGCACGCCTTTAATTTGCTAATGTGCTGGAAGTATCCTGTCTTGTTGAACGCGTTGATCCTAATTTTGGATCAAATCCCGATCTGGCCCGCCATGTGTACCTACATATAGAAGGCTAGTATCAGTGCGTTCACATCCAACGCAACACTGTGGTGATCTATGATTCTCCGCCGAGTTTCTACTGGTTTTTTATAGCTGGGGGGTTATTGCAGGCATCCCGCGACGTTTTCCTATCCACAAAGGATAAGCATTTCGGCTCCAGCGCCACCATCAACTCAGCCGCCCAAAGCTACCTATACCTATTACGGCATATTTCAGGGTCCAGGGCAGGGAAACCGTAAGACTTTAATTCCCTCGGCAGTTGCGCCCTGCTTGAAACGAATCCATTAACATATCACGTACAATTTCAATTTTCGCACTCATTTCTTTACTGTCGTGTCCGAGAAATTAAACTAGGCAAGAATGGAGAACATTCAAATTCACTGCATTCTAGGCGAAGATTGCTTTACGAATAGCACTAGCCCTAAGTCCCTGTTGTAGCGATCTCCGATTTCGCCCCGCTCCAAGACCTTGCCGTGGGGTCCGCGTTGCGGCTGAGCGGCGTGTTGATCTTCACGGAGCGGAAGGATTTTGTGTCGCGAGGCTGTGTGGTTTGAATACTTTATATTAGTCATTAGTCCATATTGCGCACTGAAAATGGCTAGCACATACGCAAAAGTCGCCCGGGGGGAGGACAACGAGGGATACGACACACTCTCCCGGATGCCATTCAGCACAGGAGCGTCAAGGTGGAAAGCGAGGCGATTTAATCCTCTGGAGCGCCCAGTCAGTCATAATGGAAAGCCTATCCGGACACTCGAAGCTTCTCCTACCAGCGTCACTATCTGCCCGTTGAGTCGTAGTTGTGGAATGATTGTCGGTGAGGGAGCGTATACCTTAATCCCATAACCCTGTAACCCCATACTATTATCAGGAAGCTTTGCATCGTCATTTGTGGGGTCGAGCGTACCCATCGGTTCATTCTGGTGGTTGCTTTTCGCCCTAACCGGTTTATCAACAAGGCTTAGACTGTTGCATAACTTGGGGCCGAAAATCTCATTGGGGGCTTTCTTGTAGTTGGTAGGCCCCAGGCTCCACTCGGTCAACTTCATTAGATTTGTCTACAGTCTGTTCGTCTGTACCACATGACTGTCAAACCCCGCGTGGGGGGCCTTGCCGTAGGCCAGGACACGAATTCAGGGATTAGACCCTTTCCCCACATGTAAGGGTCTCGATATGATTTTTTTTATTTGACCGCGAGCATGCAGTAAAATTCGGCAGTGTCTGAAGCTGTATTAAGGGATTTTCCTGGTATTGCACAGCCTCTGCCAAGAAACTATGAATGTACGCCGGGACACAAACTGTATATCAACCAAGCTACGGCGGATTCATTCCACTAGTACATATCAGATCTGAGATGCAAGAAACACTGCCTTGCCAAGAAGACTTTCTTTTAGTCAATTTTAATAATCTCAACCATAGAATTCAAAGTTTTGCCCTGAAACCCTCCTACAGGAATATTTCACGCGCTAAAGTTGCTGGCCTCACCCATGCAGGATGGGCCCTGGATATAGTATACTTGAACCAAGAAGCGAGTACTGAACGCCAGTAAATCTGATACTATAAGTCCTAGCAGTTGCCTCATTTGGCCACAAATATTAAAAGCATGATGAATGAAATCGTAAACAGTGCTTTCTCTATGGCCGAAGCAGCCCGCACAGCCGTCGACAACCTCTCGAATGGTGTACAGCAAGACTGAAATATCAATTGAATTAACAAAGGGATGTTGCAATATACGTGAATCGGGCACAGACAGACAAGAGGGCGAAAAGGGTTGCAATCGAAGCTGAGGATCGATGGCACCCCGAACTCGGCGTTGCCTCGACACTGCATCCTCTTGTTGTGCAACACGCGTGGATCGCCTGCCTTGATCCCCTTGGTACAGGGCCATGAGCAGCCAAGAACTCTTCGCCGAAATCCCGAAGAGCCCTTTTCGAAGCTTGGAGTGCTCGCGCCTGGGGGTACAGATATCAAGCAAATTCAACCGTAGTAACAACGGGTTTCGGCCTTGCTATGATTCTCTCTGTTTTTGTTACCTGGCTTTTGGGGCAGAAATAGGACTGCCGTAATTAAATAATAACTTCTATCCCTCCCGGAATGAGCGCAAATATAAGATTTAGCGAGCCTTCTGTTTCTATTGTCACGTCGATCATGTCACTGACATATGAAAGTGACAAATAGTTAATTAACTTACCGATCTCTACTGACAAAGCAGGCATCCAGCTTCCGAGGCTTATATAGACTATATGTATGCTAGTGTGGAGGAAAGCCGAGATTGTTCTATAATTTCCAAATTAGGAGATAAGGCATTGTTCACTTCCTCTCATCACCCTCGGCAATAGACTGGGGTGATGATAAATAGATCCCCGCTTTCCCTTACTCTTCTTCTTTACTCTACTTTACATCCACTCTTCAATCCGTATTCTCGTGCACCTCGATTCCCACTGTCCGCAGCCCTGATTCGGTATGTCTCTGATGACAGATGTCTATTTGGTTGTTTACCCTGCCCTTTGACGCCGACGTGACTGAGGTGTGCCTTCATTTTGTGATCATTTGATGGAACAACAACGCTTAAGACTGTGCGACTGAGAACTTTATTTAACTCTTCAACATGCTGATATTTAGGTTGATTTAGCATGTTACCCACGATGCAGCAGCCAGACAAGAACCCTAACAACGTCAACAACCGAGAGACCCCCGGTGACCACGCTGACCCCCTGGCCAACAACACCACCGGAACCGACCCAGAGAGCGTTGATACTTACGGGACTACATACGCTGCTCCCACCGAGGAGGGCCAGATCAGTCCGAACCAGGGCGATGTGCCAAGTGAGTTCGACGTGTCACTCATAAACTATGCGCAGGCTACCAACCCTGGTTTTGCTCTGCCCGATAGCCCGGGAGTGGCTGGCTTTCTGTCTTCTCTCTTTCCGCAGAGACAGACACGCTCTCCGAACCAAGGACTCCAAGGATACCTCATCCAGATGCAACTCTGTGCCGGCATCCCCCCAGAGGGTATCAAGCCCATGGAAACACCCAATGTCGTTCGGCACGCTAGTTCCCCAGCTATGATGCTGGTCATCGATGATAACATCACACTTCCCGCCATCCCGCTAGCGAGCTTCAATGGTACTCTGGATCCTCTGCCCATCCATCCTTCATTCCCGGAACCTCCGTCCTGGCGTCAACGCTGGGATTCTCTTAGCCAGCACGGGGTCACCAACACCGTGAGCCCGTTCACATCCGCGGAGGAACGAGAGACGTTTATGAGATTCTATGTCAACCACTTTCTGAACCCCCCGGGCACCAACCACATCTCTGCCATCCCGGAGGGAGATGACAATGAGAATGGTGAGCTGGCCGGCTTTCCAAGGTCTGTTCCACCCACCCAGAGCCTTTCCAACCCTGACTATTCCTTGAACATGGATGGAGAGGAGGACGAGGTCGGGAATGAGTGGATAGGAGGTTGAATGTGACTTAGGTACTGGTACTGCGAATTCTGAGGAATTGCAGGGTCAAGAGCTCTGCCAGGTGCTGAACGAGGAGGCGCAGATTTGTCAATTTTTAAAAAGGAATGGGTGTCGTGTGGAGAGATATGATGGGACATAGCAAAGCACAGGTGAATTCTCTAGCAACAAATAAGGACCAACAATCCGATCTACCGTACGGAGTAGAGAGGTTGGCGCTGCCCCACCATGTGACCCATCGGTCACATGACCTGCACCTTCCAGCTCCACCACACCCTCCAGCCTGACGTGACATCAACCACCACCGCCTTCGAGTCACGGCGTGGGCACCATGTGGCGTACTGCTTCATCGATCATCTCCAGATCGATTTCCGCTTGTTCATATTCCCTATTTCTTCCCCCCCCTTTAAGGTGGTGATCTCTCCCTCGATGGGGGATGCCGGTGCTTCAGGCCACCATACCCGACCATGCCCGACCATCCTAGCCGACCTCCGGCTGGGTACCGGGCCACACTGGCTGCTCCCTCGACAACAACCCCACCGTCTTGAAGCCCTGGCGCTTCTTCTAAGCTACAGTATATGCGCTGCATGTTCTGGAACCGTCTAGTGATTTTGCGGGAGTTCCGTCAGGGACAGCTTATTAGGGTGGAGAGCGATGGCTGGATTTAGACATGCATCTTTTCCAGTATTCTGACAACAGCCGCCCACCTTCTTTCAGTGCTGGGCACAGTTTCTGGATACTGAACATGGTTCGATCAAGGGAAAATGGCTTGGATCGCCCTTAGATCCATTTGCCTCACATCTGGCGACTCTCTCCTGCTTGTTTTCACCAGATCACTACCTGACGTTTCAGATCCCGACAACATGGGGCACATAACTGGCTTTCTGGGGCTTCTTGCTTCTTCTAAGAAATGCGGAGCTGGGAACAACTTGCAACCAAGCTCAGGAGGCACCCCTGAATCCTTTGAGTCCATGAGAATTTCGCCCCTTCAGGTCCCTTAGTTCCTCGGTGGTCCCTGCGATTTCCAGGTAGACATGGCTTTCTGTCTATCTGCTGTAAAATTTGGCAGATTCTGCCCATGCAGTGGACTCAAGTCTACTGTCAGCAACGCTCAGCACATCTAACATCGTGCCAGATTGGGCCTATCAACACATGCCACCGAGTGGAGGTCAAAACTGGGAAAAGACGCTGCGAGCACATACTACACATGCAACACGTGCATAAACGCTGTTGAATACTTCGATGGTTTACTACCGAAGCGACAATCGAGGCTGAACCAACCGCTGGCCACCGAGTGAGAGTGGCTATTGGTCTCAGTTGATTGTTGTGTGCATGTTCCATCGGGCCTCAATCATTGTTGTTTTATGCAGTACGTAGATAGATGAAGATCGTGAGGACACAGCCCATATGATCTTGCCTCTCAAAGGCCTTTGTGCGAGGGATCAGAGGAATACTCGCTTCGCAAGAAGAACAGAAGAGCGCGGGGGCCGTGCTTCATGCAAGACTGACAGCAGCAACTTCTTCCTTCCCCGCCAAAGAGGTCCCAGTGCATTTCTGCAGATTATTCGGCAGAAGTTGCAATCCCCCAGGATCAGAAACCGAAATTTGGACCACTCCAACGGGATCTAAGCCAGTCCCGCTGATGTACCCGGCGGCTGCACCTCTCACTGCGTGGAATCCAGCCGTAGAGCCGCGGGGACCAACCACCTCTGGTCTTGAACATCTGCTCTCTCACTTTCGTGTCTTATACCAGTTACCGAGCTTCCAAGCTACCAGCTGGTACCCAGTAGTCCTGCTTTCAGTTCCTGCATCAGACCGAATTCGAAGGGACGGGTGCGTATCCATTTCCCCGCGTTAGTCCCCTTTGCTCATCGGCTTCATAGTGACCGGAAAAACACCTCCTCCGGATCTCTCCCCAACCCGAAAGACTTCCGCCTGAGAACGCGGTCACGATCGAGCGTCGACTCCACGCACTGTGCCTTCCTCGACGTCTAGGACTTTTATCCTCCATCATCGCCCGGTCCATACATCCCCCCTGTTCTTGGCACCGCCAGATGCCGCTGGCGCCGTTTTCATGGCTGGGTCCCGTAGGAGTCCGGTACTGAGAGACCAGAGGAGCGGCGACTCAGACCGCGACCCCCGAGACAGGGACCGCCGCAGAGGTCGAGGGTCGAATGGAGATCGGGGTAGGAGTCGCTATCGCGATAGAGGAGGCCGGCAATCGCGATTGAACGACCGTCATTTCGATTATTCCAACCGGTCGCCACCATCACGCGCGTCCCGCTTTGGCCCTGACCTATCTCACAACTCGCCTGATTTCCCTCTGGATCGCTCTCCTCCTCGCGGCTCCCCCGGCCATTCTTCGGGCTTTCACGATTCTCGACGATCGGACCATCCGCGACCGCAATCTTCCAACGACTGGAGGAACACCCATCCATCTGCCCCTTTGGACAAAGAACACCAAGGTTTCCGTCGTGACGAGTCACCATTCGGGCCGCCGCCAAAACGCAAACGAACCCGCAGTCCATCTCCTCGTGGCCCGCGCCCTCCCTTTCCCCACCGCCGTTCATCGTTTGCCAAAGCCGGGGAGAGACGCGACCGGAGCCCTCCATTTAACACTCGAGGTCGCTTCCCGGGGCGAGGTGCTCCCCGAGGACGATCCCCTCGTCGGGGTCGAGATCGCCGGGGCAAAGACCGTCACCGCTCTGATATCCCGCGGTCAGGACATTCCAGATCACCTGTTCGGGACCGGGGTTTTCCTCTATCGCCCGACCGACGGCCTCGATCACCCGGTGACGACTATAGCGACAGAGACTCTCGCTATCGATCTCGGTCTCCGTCTCGGCATTCGGTACGTTCTGTGGTATCGAAGGCATCTGTGGTTTCCTCCCATTCACGAAGGGACGAAGTAATGCACTCAACCCGCCCTATCAAGTCTGTTGTGGATGATCGGGACCGTTCTCCATCACCTCTTCGGCAGATTCCGAGTTTCGATGGCGGCCACATGGGTAGTCCTGGTGAGGGACAAGGCAACATGCGAGATGCCTTCCCAATGCGTGGAATGCGCCCATCTGATGTCTATAATAAGCAACGGCGCCGGCCGTCACGACCGCATATAGACACTGGGTCATACTCGACATCACCGCACTTTGAAACACCAACGAGATCTCACCATGGATCTCCTCAACCGGGCTCTCCTTACTCTGGTGGACGGGGTGACTGGAACGGCCCGGTTTCACATTCTGGCTCTGGGTGAGTTTTTTTTCTCTGATATGCCCCTCTTGCATTTCCTCACACCTTCCATTCATGAGCTAATCTTCTTCTTCGTTGTCGCAGCCACTCTCCTCCGCTTTATCGACAGGATAGTGATTACTCACAGAACCCTCCTCCCGGGCAGTACTATCAAAGCCACCATGGTCCTTTCAACGGCTCATCCAATCACCATTCTCAATCTTCCTACGGTGGACCATCCCAGCGAGGCGGCGCTTCTGGCCATCGTGGAAACCACGCCAATCAAGCCCCAAATCGCCGGTTCTCCCGCTCTGGTTCCAGTGGTCCTCCCAATCGAGGAGGAGGACGAGGCAATTTCAATAACCTTAAATGGACTGCATCCGGATCTCAGGGCCGTGGTGGACCGCCCAGCCCTCGCTCAGCACATGCCCATGATTCGCAGACTCCTTCAACTCGGCCACCTTCTGGAAATGACCCACAATCCCCTCGTGCTCCTGATACGGAGAACCGTCCTAAGTCAGCGGGCAGGGATTTCCAAAGAGACGATGACCGACCTCCACCTGCATCTGAAAATCCCAATAGCCAGAATATGCCTCGTCCAGATCGCGAGCCACAGGTCTCAACCCCAGTAGAAAAGGGTGGAAAATTCAGTTTCACCTTCAAGGCGAAGAATACACCCACTCCTGCTCCGAAGCCTGTTCCGGATCTTGCCCAGCGGATGCAAGTACGCGAGCCACCGCCTCGTGCACCTGCAGCTGACCCGCCAACTCCTCGCAACCGGTTGACCAACGGCCCATTGCCCAAGTTTCAACCCGAGCCCCGGTTTGACCGTCGTGACCGAGACCGCGGAAGAGATCGAGACCGAGACCGAGACCGCAGGGACTTCCGAGACCAGCGAGATCAACGAGATTCGCGAGATTTCCGTGACCCGCGTGATCGACGAGACGACCGCCGTTTCGATAACCGCCGTGACCGACGAAAGAATGACCGGCGCCCCGACTTCCGACAGGATCGGGGCAAAGATCATTCTCCAGAGCAACCACGAGAGATGCCGCCGAAGCACAAGAAGATTCTCACTCGTCCCAAACCTCGTCCACTTCTACCGGAGGAATTTGCAAAGGCTGATTCTGTTTACTATCGAAAACCAGGCAATGAGTCCGTCATTGGTGCTGGTACGTACGGCAAGGTGTTCAAAGGAATTCATGTCTACACTCAACGGAAGGTCGCGCTTAAGAAGATTCGAATGGAAGGCGAAAAGGATGGCTTTCCTGTTACTGCTGTGCGGGAAATCAAACTACTCCAGCATCTCCGTAATCACAACGTGGTCAGCCTGCTGGAGGTCATGGTTGAGAGGAATGAGTGCTTCATGGTTTTCGAGTATCTTTCACACGATCTGACGGGTCTGATCAACCATCCTTCGTTCTCCCTTACTCTCGCACACAAGAAGGATTTGGCCAAGCAGATGTTCCAAGGCTTGAATTACCTTCACCATCGCGGCGTCCTCCATCGAGATATCAAGGCCGCGAACATTCTGATCAGCAACACAGGGCTGCTGAAATTCGCGGACTTTGGTCTTGCCCGTTTCTTTTCGAAGAGCCGCCAACTTGACTATACCAACCGAGTGATTACCATCTGGTACCGGCCTCCGGAACTCCTACTGGGTGAAACCCGGTACGGTCCCGCTGTCGACGTATGGAGTGCTGCATGCGTGTGCATGGAAATGTTCACGAAGAAGGCCGCTTTTCCCGGAGAGGGCAGCGAGCTCAGTCAGCTCGACAAGCTCTACAACTCGCTCGGTACTCCGACACGGGCCGACTGGCCGGATGTCGTGGAAATGCCATGGTTCCAGCTTATGCGTCCCTCCGAACGCAAGAAGCGTGTCTTCGAAGACCAGTACCGCGACATTCTGACCCCAGCCGCTCTGAACATGATCTCGCAGATTTTCCAGTACGATCCTGCCAAGCGGCCGAGCGCCGAGGAAGTCCTCGAGCACTCGTATTTTGTGTCGGAAGAACCCACCCCTCGCCAAGCTATCGAGTAAGCTCTCTGCCCCTATATAGGTATGAGGATTTATGCCTTTACTAATCAACGCAATTTACAGACTGGAGCACGTCGAAGGGGACTGGCACGAGTTTGAATCGAAGGCTCTTCGCAAAGAAGCCCGGCGCGCCGAGCAGCAGAGCCAAAAGGACCGAGAGAAGCGCAAGGCCGAGTCCGTGCCGACAAGCGATCCGGACCCTAAGAGGGTTCGCGCCGAAGGCACTGACCAGGCGTCTGGACACGCATGAAGGGAGGGGGAAAGATGCTACAAGCATGATTTAATACCTTTGACAATCTGTTTTCTGTATGGCATCGGGCATGGCTGGTGGACTGGGTTGCATCATCGTCCCTTTTTTCTTAGAGGACTTCATTATCAGGGAATATCCTGGGACCTGCTTTCTGTCACATATCGCCCACGGGCATAAAACTTTTTTTTATTGGAGCTTCTATCCACGTCACCGTCTTACGTAGAGCTTCTAGAAATGGAGATTATAGATGTGAGGGATTATTGAAGCTCTTGCGCTTGGCAGCGATTGATTGCGAAGCTTCGAGCGGCCAGGGAAAATTGGCGAGTGGGACGAGGGAAAGAAAACCTAGGCCCTACGAAATGCTCGTGTTAGCATGAAAGCAGGTTCGGTTTTTAAGCAGATATTCGTCCCATCCAGCAGTGTTTGCGATATCAGACTTTGCCAGTTAACCTCACGCCCAACCAGCCCACACAGTAGAAAGAAGGCGGTTGAGGCCTCGGATTACCAGAGAGCTCAAAAGATTTTCGTCATATGGAAACATATTGATTGATTGATTGGAAAAGTAGCTATTAGAGAACGTACCCTACCAGGTCGAGGTCCTGCATTAGGGACCGCCCGAACGCAGAGTCGGCGACAGCAACAAGGATTGTTTCGTCTATCAGGTCATCAACGCATCCTGGGAAGCTCCGAAGAGCCCTCGTGATGATGGTTTTAGAAGCGATATTTTATTCTCGACACACTCTTAGGAAACGCCGGGGTAGTGGAAGGACAGACCTCGGCGGTGATTTGAGTCGGTGGTCTTGCGTGAAGAAAAGAAAAGAAGAAGAAAAGGAAAGGAAGCCGCGAAGAAAAGGCACCGGCGGGAAAAAAGACGGTGCGAGCGCAGGCGAAACGGCTGCTGATTGGCTGGCGGGAACGGCAGATGGAGCTGCCAGGTCGAGTCTCCAATTCCATCTGCATTTGCATTTCCAGTCCATCTTCACCTCGCTACGATCCCTGCGACCTTTCTTTCTGATCCTCTTTCCCCTTCACCTCTTCCATTTCGACTACACTCTCCGACGCACGACATCCCTCATCCTTCCTTTGGTCGGAAATTCTGTACACTTATCCGCCCTTACTCTACGAAGTTCTCTGCTCCGACATATACCCCCCCGCCACCTCACCCGCTCCCTCCGCCTCCATCCTCCCGTCGCCTTTCGTGCTCGCCCACTGCAGCTCCCTGTCACCGCAATACCTCATCTGCCTGCCTGATTGAATTGTGCGAGTGGTGTTACTGGGGTGCCCTGTCGTCTTCCCGCCTCTTTGTTCCTCCCGGATGACCGCTCGTGTCTCGGGCTGTCTCACCCGCCGTCATGGATAATGCCAACCTGTGGACTCGTCGAGCAAAGTGAGCCTTGATGGATGGTCCCCGTACGTCCGAGTGAACATTATAGCTGACCCTGCATTTTCTTCCCCTCTGCAGCTCCTCCAAACTGTCTTTGTCCATGTCCGGGACGGACGGCAAGGACGGTGCCCGCGTCGAGCTGCCCCGATCATCCAAACGGTTCGCCCCTGACAGCTCCCATGGCCGGTCAAATCCCTTTAATGCGATCTCCCCGCTATCCGGCGGCGGCGTCTCCTCGCCTTCCACCAATGCCTCATCCGCATTCGGGCTCGGCTCCGGCGCCTTCGCCTCGTTCGGCGCGCCCAAAACACCGGCTGGCTCGTCAGAAGTAAAGACCCCGGGCGAGAAGCGCGATCTCTCAGTAGAGCATGAGGAACTGTCTAGGTCCAAGGCCCTTGCCAACGCTCCCGCTGGTCCCGGAGAGCATGCGCTGAAGTCTATCTGGATCGTCTGGTACCGCCCACCCACACCCAAGTACTCCGACTATGAGAAGTCCACAGTGCCCCTTGCCTCGATATCATCGGTGGAGAGCTTCTGGGCGGTGTATTCTCACCTCAAGCGGCCATCGCTGCTCCCCACGGTGTCCGACTACCACATCTTTAAGAAGGGTATCCGCCCCGTGTGGGAAGATGAAGCGAACAAGCGAGGTGGCAAGTGGATCGTCCGGCTGAAGAAGGGCGTGGCTGATCGGTACTGGGAGGACCTGCTGCTAGCCATGGTTGGCGACCAGTTCGCCGAGGCTGGCGACGAAGTCTGCGGTGCTGTGCTGAGCGTGCGGGGTGGCGAGGATGTGTTGAGCGTGTGGACGAAAATCGATGGCGGGCGAAACATTAAGATCAGGTATGCTTTCCCCCTACCCTCGGCCAATCATTAAAGCCTGGCGTGTTCTGGAAACTTATACTGTCTCGCAGAGAAACGATCAAGCGCCTGCTCGCCTTCCCCGCAGACACCAACATCGTCTGGAAGAGCCACGACGACAGCATCGCCCAACGTTCCGCTATCGACCAGGCTCGCCACGAGAAGGCCCATACTGGCGGCTCTAACCCAACGGCTCTCCAGGGATCGGAGCGCCGGCGCACCGGCCATGACGAGTCGGACAAAGGCAAGGGGAGCACAGCCCTATGAAGCCTGGTCCCAGCATTCTCGGCCTTGAGCCCTGTATAGTAAAGCCAACAAAAAAAGATATCATGCACAACTTACTACTCATTGGGACGCGTTTGGGTCTGGGGGGACGGTGGGGCATCGAGGCGAACTCAGCGGTTTGATTTGATTTCTTGAGTGAACTGATTATGTCTGTTCCGTCTTTTTGCCTTTGAGCTTCACGCGTGATGTTTTCCTTTTTCTCCTTATCTTTCTACTACTTATGTGCCAAAAAAACACTGCAGCTATGGCTGCAGACGGCGTAACTTGCCTGGATGCTCGTGTACCTTTCTTGCATGTCCACTTTTGTGGATGGCTCCTCCTCAACCATCCACTACCGACAGCTCTTTGATGCACTCAATGAACTCCTAAGACTGAAAATATTTTCCTTTGCTCTTTGTAATTCGCTCGGTCTTCTCTTTTCCTGGTCTTGGGTGACTGTTCGACTCATGCTTCATGCCTGAGAAACAAGGCGCCACACAGCTGACCGCCCGCGATAGGATGATACCGCAGAGCAACCGCATACTTGCGACGATGCGGACAAAAATGCACTGCACGGTGGGACATCTGGCGAGCATGGTCCTGCCATAGTCTTGGCTCAGACTGGATGTCTTTTTTCTTCAACAGCCTCTCCGCGGCCTTCGCCAACTTATCGCCGCGTCGTCCCCGAACCGACGATCCTCAGCGGCCGCTAGACCAACACCGCCGCCGCAGTCCATCCTCACAGCAGCGCGCCCATTCTCCCTCCCCTCGTCGTCACCCCCCACTATCCCCGACCACTGGAACCCGCCATCATACGAAGAGAGTGAAGAACGAGTTGTCTCTGGGCTTGGACGACGAAGACGACCACCATTCTGGTCCGAACTTCGAAACGCTGCGCGATATCAGCTGCTCCGCAGGTGCGTACTAGTTCGTCCTAAGCTCCCCGAGCACCGCATTACGGCGTGCTTCGGTCATCTCTTAGGTTCTTGTTTTGGTCTTGCCACTCATTGAGCTTCGAGATATCTAATCACGGGAATCAAATTGGACTTCCCCCGCAGCTGTTCAGTTTATCGTCCGGAGACTTTTTGTCTTTTTTTTTTTTTTTTTTCTCTCTCTCTTTTTGCCGAAACTGAATTGTCTCTCTAGATAACTCAAAGCTATGCCAACGAATTCTCTACGCCTGGATCTGCACCACATCGTGGACAATTGCGGCTTTCGCCTCCGCTCGTTGCCATAGACTCCAGCACCCGGTAGATATGCCTCCGCATCGCGACCCCGCCGGCAAGCAGTTGCTGATAACCCACGCGCGCAGCTCGGGTGACCACTCGCAGATGTTGAGCAAGGATAGGGAGGACGAGGCTCGGCTGCTCGGAGCGACTTACCAGTATGTTGAAGCGCGAACGGGAGTATTGGGGATCCGTGGAAAGAGAGCAACCGCGCTGACACGTTCCTTGGCGCGTACACAGGCCCAAAAATGCGTTTGAAATCAAGCCAGGTGCTACCAAGAGAAACAAGAAAATCCCAGGGGTATGTGTCCGTCTTTTCTTTATGTTTTGATGGCGAGCCTAAAGCCGATATCTGGAACCACAGGCTTCGGCTGCGTTTCACCCAACGGACAGGATATCCCAAAATGCACGCCAAAGTGGGCCAGTCCGCGCGCAAGGGAAAGCTAGAAATGCCGACTCCCTCGTCAACAAGAATTACCCGCACTTGGAAGACGCACATGACTTTGAAGCCTCGGGTCGGCCGAGCAAGCGGCGGCGTCAGGAGGGCCTCAAAGCCGTCGATCTAACGCATGAAGATCTGGCTGGCCCGGCATCCTCAGTGCACGAGGTTTCGGTGTCTGGACATCGATCGTCCCGGCTCTCTCCCGGTTCAACCTTCAGCCCGGCAAAACCCAGGAGCAATGGCCGTCCTACATGGCACCCCGAATACCGCGTCGTGGAAGATATGCTTAGATGCGAGCGCAGTCCACGCAACCGCACAAGAGATCGATTACCATCCCACACAGGCTCCCTGGACGAACAATTTACCGCTGGAGCTGCGGTCCAGCGGCGCTATTCGGGATTCAACGTTGACAACGCTGATCAGCAACCTACGCAAGCCTATCTTGACCCGCTTCGCCTGAAGCGTAATGTGCTTGGGAGTATTGAGATAGCAGCTCCCAAGGGCAATACTTCTGAGCAGATTCAATCTCAAACTGGTACACAGCCCTCGATTCCGTCAAACATGGCTCGAATTGCCCCCGACTCTGGCGACAGCCCGGATGAATTGCAGGGTGAAGTCACAACGCAGCCGGTCCCGAAGCGTCTTGAAGAAAAACATAACCAGAAACGCCGGAAACAACTCCACGAGCAAATCATGGTTTCTCCATCCCGGAAACGCTCACCAGCGGATATCGAGCCCACTGATTTTGCGAGGTCGCCTCGACAGGGGCTCAAGAAGTCCAAGCATGAGAATCGGGGCTCTGAATCGGCTCTGTTCTATATTTTGTCGGTGCGGTTCGGCACTATCAGTAAGACTGTCGAAAATGGTGAAGAGGTAGTTATCCGTGTGAGCGATGATAGGATCGAGCTTGGAAAAGCCATCACTGGTGGCAAACCAGTAGAAGTCCTGCTGCGCCATATCAGGAGCGCGTATCAGGGAGAGGACAAAGTGCGTCTGCAGTTATCTCACTATCAAGGTTCCCCCGGTGCCTATGTCGACATCCACTTCTCGAGGGAAGCAAGTAAAAGACGTTTTGTGCAGTTGCTGGAGAAATGGTGTGACGAAGTTCCAGAAAAGGATTCGTGGGTTTTAAAGAAATCACTTGGTGCGGAGCTCTTGTACTGACACGTGAATAGGAAACATATGGAGAAGCTTTTCTCAAGATACGATCGTGAAATGCTTCAGCATGGCAATAATGCCAAAGCTCCCTTTCTGGATTTTGCCCCATCTCCACCGCCATCTACCTCTGTCAAACACGCCACAGGCCAAAAGCTCTCTTCTATGTTAGAGGGCTCTGCCGATGAGTCCGAGGAACATGAAGAGGATGGAAACAGAAGTGAACCGCAAGAGAGCTCAAATTCCATAGATGGTGCTGGAGAATTCCAGGAGATGCCGAACGGGCGGAAGCAAGACGCTGACACCCGTGTTGAAATCCCGGTGAAAAAGTCCTACGGAGTTCAATCTCGCCAGCGCGAGACAAGACCGGCGACCCGACGGACCACTAGACTCTCTGACCGGCTGAATTGCGACGACGCATCCGCAGACAAAACCGACCCCGCCCTGCAGAACGATACCTTCCGAAAGAACTGGAAGGAACCTTTGGTGTATCCAAAAAATGGAAAGAAAAAGGAGGAGGTTAGTGTCGAAGACCGCGACCGACTGCGTGAGAACGAGTTCCTGAACGACAACCTGATCGCGTTCTACATGCGCTTCCTGCAAAACCACCTCGAACGCACCAACCCCGAAGCCGCGAACCGAGTTTACTTTTTCAACTCCTACTTCTTTGCCACTCTTACGAACAAGGGGTCTCGTGAGATCAATTACAGTGGTATTGAAAAGTGGACTCGGAACGTTGACCTGTTCAGCTACGATTATATCGTTGTTCCTATCAACCAGAATGCGCATTGGTACGTTGCCATCATCTGCAATCTGCCAAGCTTGGTGCTGGATCCTGCAGTCCGTTTGGAGTCCCCTGCACCTATGAGCGACAAAGAGTCTCTGAACCCGCCGCAAAAGGAAGTGCAGGAGGTTGCCGAGTCCTCTAAACCTGAACCAGCGCCTGTTTCGGCCAAACCTTCGGAAGAGGAGCCCGAGAAGGAGCAAAGGCCAGCCCCTATATCTCCACATTCGGAAGAAGCACGGCAGTCTTTCGCCTCTATGAGTCTTTTAGAACAGCAGAATGCCTGCGTCGAGACAGAGGAACAGAAGAGACCAACGTCAAGAACGCAGGATGGGCCCAGTCTCGAACACACCCCCCTTTCCTCCGCTGCGATATTGCCTGCCCACCAGGAGCACCCCGCCCCGACATCTCAGCAGTCGGGCAAGACCAAGAAGAAGCGTGGTGGTGTCAAGCTGGACCCCCGCCAGGCAGCCATTATAACCTTCGACTCGCTCGACCTCGCTCGCTCGCCCACAATCCGGTTACTGCGTGACTATATCTGTAAAGAAGCTGCGTCCAAACGTGCCATGGAAATCAAAAACCCACTGGCAGAAATCAAGGGTATGCGTGCTCAAAACATTCCTTTGCAGCCTAATTACTCGGACTGTGGGCTGTACTTGCTGGCGTATTTGGAGAAGTTTGTGCAGAGCCCTGATCAATTCATCACCAAGCTTCTCCAAAGAGAGATGAATGTGCATGACGATTGGCCTTTGTTGGGATCTGGGCTTCTTCGATTGCGCTTGAGGGATTTTCTTGATCAGTTGTACCAGGAGCAAGCAAGTGACAAGAAGGAGGATCTTATGGTGGATCGACAGCCTATCTCGTTTTTGCTGGGCCCGCCGGGGCCGAATCGAGAGGATGCTGATGGGCAGCCACAGAAGACTGAGGCGCAGGACTTCGCCGCGTCTTCAAAGGGTGACGAGACTGCTGGCAAGAAGGACGTGGAAGACCGTGCTCCGCAGGAGAGTGGGGAGCTAAGTGATAGCGCGACTTCGGACCTGCCTGACCTGGTGCCTATTGACCCAAGAGCTTCCCACAACTCGACTCGAGAAACGGCTGAACCACCCGCAGCTGATATCGTTCAGCTTCGCCCTCCAGCCAATGACCCGGATGTCCACGGAATACCCGACAGCCAGGAGCTGCCTACTTCCGCTTCCACCCGGTCAGATCCAGCATCTAGTCACAAGGAAAAGAAAAAGCCCGGAAAGGCACACGAAGATGCTCCCATCCGGAAGGCCGACCGTAAGAGGCCCACCACCCCAGACAACACGGAAGTCCTGAACCTCGAGGCGGTCACACACAAATCGGCTCACTCACCCATTATCGAGGTCCGAGTTCCACCCACAGTTCAAGTCCCGCGCACCCCTCCGCGGCAAGAAGCAAGGCAAGTGCGCAAGAGCCCGCGAGGCATGACATGGAAGAGTTGAATTAAATGTGGAAGTATTTGTTCTTCATACCTAGTTTCGGGTATTATCATTGAATCAGCATTTCGGCCGGTGTAGCGTTAACCTAGAGCATGGTCAGGATGCTCTGCGGCCAAACTCGTTATTTTCTTTCCTTCTCTGCCTATTCATTTTTTTAAAATTCGGTTCTGCATGCCACATAACCTTCCAGCCTAGGATGGAGGCGTTGAACGAGTCGAGGAGACTCGGGATCTGTGATGTATCTGTCTGTCATGGATGCCTGAGATACGTGCATCTGCAGCGTATGTTTCGTTATAACTTGCCGAGTACATTATTGGTTCTTCAACCGAGCACTCGCTCACCTCGAATTCTAGATCTATATACTTCTCATTTTACCATTCGCTTTCTTTTGCCCCAACCCACCACGCCAGCTTATCCCGCTTAAACGTTTCGAAGTCCCATTCCGTCTCCTCCAGCCTGTCCCGGCCCGCAACCCAAACATACGTAGCCGCAGTCACTTCATCGCCTTCATCAGCAACATGCGATCCGGCTGCACCTAACATATCCCGTAGGTGCCGTTCCGAAGTAGACCTTGTCTCACCATCCTCATGCGCTAATGCGCACAGGGTGCGGATCGTGACAGTTTTCTTTATGTACTCGCTACCCTCGTACTTGTCCAGGCGATATATATCCCCATCTGTGAGCCCATAGATCAGTACACCCAGCACGGATGTCTTCGTCCCAGGCTCCGAGGACTCGGTTTCGCTCTCAGGCACGATCCCCGGGTAGTCCGCACCCCGCACTCGATGGCGCCGGTGGCCATGCAGTATGCCGGGCTGGAAGCGGACGAGCGCTTTTTGCCATGGCTCGGGATCGGGGCTGCCGTGAATTACACGGTGCAGCATTTGGGGTGCCATCAGGGTTCCTAGGTCCATTGTTAGTTTCTGTTGATGTTGATCGGGGTCTGCTGTGACTTGGGCGATTACCATAGCAGAAGAGGACGTGGTCGCCCATAGTGAGATGCCGACCCGGCAGTAGAACACCCAAGTGAGGCGATTAGGTATTGGCAGCGCAGTTGTGATTTACCCCAAGCTATGAATGGAGTTTGAAGCTTAAATTTAGGGAAAGAGCAAGAAGAACCCCGGTCGTTCTCGATGTCGAGTATACAAAGCCGCGCTTATCGCACCCGCCGATAAGCCCCAAACACGCCCAGCTGGCTTCATCCGCCCTTGCCAATCACCCTCCGTAGACCGCGGACCTCGTGGACTACGACACTCCCCGGCGCAATGCATTCCTCCCTCAATCGCGCGCAAGCCGTCTTCGGCTTCTTCACCACCGTTGCTCTGGTCGTAGCCGGGCTCGCCGCACTCTCAGTGCTCCTGTTTCCCACAGATGCCGCGACAGCGTCGGTGCAGCTGAAGAATGTCCAGGTGTAAGTTTCCCCAGCTGTGCTGCACCACGCACGCCAAAGAGGAGTTAAGAGAAGAAGGAGAATCGACGAAGCGATTTGCAACGCTTCAACCGATCCAGGCTAATGACACCTTCCCCATGCCAACAGCAGCAAGGGCCGACCGCATTACTACTCCACGAAGCGCGAAGAATACGCCCAGATCCGCTTCGACCTAGACGCCGACCTCTCCCCACTGTACAACTGGAACACCAAGCAGCTCTTCGTCTACGTCTATGCCTCCTACTCCTCCTCCGATAACCCCAACACGCAACTCCGCGACTCCGAAGCCGTCATCTGGGACGCCATCATCCCGGCCTCGCCCTCTCCCTACTCCTGGGACACCCTGAAAGAAAAAGTCACCACTCTCCTCCCAGCCTCGCTGACCTCTTCTTCCTCATCATCCGGCAAGCGCACCCCTAAGCGCAGCACCAAGGCCGGCGCCAGCTCTAAGAACAAGAACAAGAAGGCTGAGTCCCAGACCCCAGGTGTCCTGCGGCTGCGCGGCCAGAAGGCCAAGTACCAGATCAGCGATATCACGGGCCGGCTGGCGGAGCGGCAGAACGTGACGCTGTCGGTAGGCTGGAATGTGCAGCCGTGGGTGGGCGCACTGTGGTGGTCGCCTGGCTCTGGGGCGATTCCGCGGACAGAGGGACAAGTGGTGCGCAGCGAAGCGTTTGAATTCCCAGCGCTAAAGGGGAAGAAGGTTGAGGGGAAGGAGAGTACGCAGTAGAGTGGGGGCGTGAAGGTTCTTTACGCTTTTGAATGTTGTTTGGGACTTGAGTTGGGAAAAGAAGCATCTACTATACGAAATACAACATCAACGGTTCTTCCACGTACTCTATCAATACTTCAATGGAAGAGGAGTAGGTGGGATATCGGACAATAAAACAAAATTCGCTGTCGGTGAAATCGATCAGACAGAGCACAGACAGGGGCTAAGAGTTGATAGCTCCTCGAGTAGCAACACGTCTGTCTAGACGGGCAGAATAACGGGCAGGACCATATAGGAAGCACCCCCAAGGAGGCAAGGACAGATGCTAGCAAATCACAACACAATCGCATGCAGAATCAAGGCCAGTACGGCGGATATTTCACACCGTGCCATAGTTCCGCACCTTCGTGTGGCCGCCGCTCTGGATGCGATCAGAGTACACGCCAGGCGCAGGTTGCTGAGTGGAGCGAGTCAACGGATCCCGGTTGCGGCGCTCGTAGTACACGTATTCCAGGTAAAAAGCATGGATGTGCCCTGGGAAGTATCTGCGAAGCCGGAGAATGTTAGTGGCTCTCAACGTGGACGTATAGTCTGGGGTATAAACTCACCCGAGAATTGTGAGGAGGACGTTGATCCAGAAATCAACGCCGCAGCCGGAAATCAGGAAGACACCGAGTGGAGGGACTGGGGGGGATGTTAAACTGGTACATCTGAAGGTTGACTGCTTGGCGCCTAGGCAGCAGAGACGTCCTGTCCCACGTTGGGCCTGCCCCGCCGGAGGGAACGGGGAATCTCGTCGAAGAGCGCGATCGCAGTCGGTCAGGTGGACTTACTGAACAAGGTGATGATGATAAGACATAGCATTGAACAGGTACCCGCCATGATGGAGTCGAGTGAGTAAAATTTGTAGAGTTGAGGGGTCGGTGGTGGTGGTGGTGGTGCAAGAGGTGGTGGTTACTATCAACTTGACTGGGCTTCGTCGGAATGGTTGAACTCGGCGGTGGGCTAGGAGACTGAGGAGGAGGGTGGCGAAGAGGAGGGAGATATAAATAGGGGTGTTGTCGTCCTTACGACAGTTGATGCGTTTCCTGATCGAATGATCGGCGAAAACGTCAGAGGGTGGTGCTAGGTCCGTCTTAGGTAAATTTAGCCTGCGATCCACACCAACTCTACTTAGTTTGGTAGGTTGGGAGTAGCCTGGGCCAGGTAGTCCAGTCTGGTCCAGTCTGGTCCAGTGTGGTCCAGTCTGGGGGTGATTGGCAGGTATATTGGCAGGTAGCTTTTGGCTGTATCTTGGTAGGGCTGATCGGGAGCTGCCGATTGTCTCGATGACGTCATCCCGGACATCCCTACTTTGGGGATGGCTGGGCGAAAGTACTTGCTTTCGTGGTGACACACGGTACACTCGGTACACACTCCATCGCACAGCTCCAAAGAGACATGAAGTACACAGCCAGCCGAAAACATGGGGGAGGGCGAACGCAAAGCACTGAAATCCGGGAAATACTCAGACTTGCCCCCTCACACTGCATCGATGGCCGCCCGCGTCGTCACTTGCTCATTCTTGTTCCCCAGCTTCGAGATCTGCAAAAAGGCATCCACACCATACCCTTCCAAGCTGTGTAGCTCCAGACTGCCCGCCCAGTATTCGGCATACACCCGGCTCATTGGCAGTCCCATGCCCAGACGCAGGTTGGGCGGTCGCGAGGTCAGCGAATCCAGTGACCCCTCGTGCCAGGCCGCGCGATCATGCTTGCGCTCCGACCCTTTCAACTCCTGCATGGTCGCCGCCATAGCGGGGACTTGACCCAAATTCTCGAGCCGAGCCTGCGTGCGCGGCCCCTTGCTGAAGGACCACAAATACGGAAGGATCTCGCGCGGGATGCCGCCGCCCTGGTCGGAGATGCGCAGGATCACGTGCTGCGGCGTCTCGCAGATAAGCACGTCGATGGGCGGCGGCACCTGTGAGGAGTTCTGGTATTTCTCGATGACAGCCTGCACCGAGTTGCGCAGCAGCTCGCCAACAATGTATTCCAGGTGGCTCAGGATGTACGGAAAGGTAGCCCCCAAATGACCCTGGACGTTGATGGCGGGGAGCTGGGTGGATTGCGAGGTCTGCCGCATCAAGTCTTGCGCTACTCGTCCGCACCGTTCCACAACCTCCTTGGCCTTGCACTTCAGGAATACTTCACCGATAAAGTCGGCGTTCATGTCCGTCCGCTCGTGTGAATCTGGGAAATGCCACGGCGAGTTGAAGGTCTCGGTGAGGGCAAGGTGTTGCTCTGCGATGACGCGACGAGATATTCTCTGGGGTGGGCTGTCAGTCAAGCATCTAAGCTGGGGAACAGTGGGGTCATCGGCATACCGCTCGCAGAAGGGTGTTCATGAACTGATCCATCTCCTCTGGCGGCACAAGGCCCTGGCATTCCAGGACCCCCATCGCCAGGTTGGGGATTACCACCAGGTGCTCTTTCAGCATCTCCCGGAGCACATCACAAAATCGGTCGTTGTCATCGAGACTGCGGATTTCGGGGATCACCCGGGACCGTTCAAATGCTTTATAGTACAACTCGTAGACAAGGGACAGGTGCGGGTTAGCGACGACAACGTAGGGCAGCTGCTGGATATCTCGCAGCCGGTGTGCGAGCCTATACATGGCAAAATCAGCCGCGGGTTCTCATTGCAGACCCTCTTGTGCAGGACTTACCGAGTCGGTAGCTCGGTCCGCACATAGTTCGCCGAGCTGATGAGTCGAGGTTCCGTCAAGGTACGGCCGAAGAAAGTCAACTGGCGCAGGCTAATTGGGCGGATCTGGCGCTCAACCCACCTATCCCGCAACGCGGCACGGTCAGTACAGAGACCTCAAATCAGCGGGAGAGCTTGTGAATCATACTCATCCAGAGCGGAGACGGGCCGCCATGGCGGTGGCTGCTGCTGTACGCCCGAGTAAAAGCGCGGCTTCGGGGCCTGTCGAAGGCTATTCCAGCATCGAGCTGAGCAACTCGACCGCATTGTACTCCATAAAGTCCCAGTCCGTCTGGGGGAAGGAAGGAGCCATGCGATGGCGTCGGAATGAGAGCTGCTTGCATGTGCTGCATGCTGCGGAGGGCGGTGAGGCATGTGACATGGCTAAGGTTCCCTCGGGCTGAAATCGGTCGGTTGGAACTACACAGTCGCACTCGTCGTCTTCAATGTTTGTTGTTTGGTGGCTGTGGAGACATACACTGAGGCTTCCCCGCTACACTCTGGTAGGAGCGATCCAACGTTGAGTGCTGGGGTTAGGCAACCGTTGGCTCTGTTAGTGTCGTGGCTGCCGCTAGGGTCTGAAGCGTTCGCCTACATGATCCTCCCGACCGGGGTCTGGCCCAGAAGATGGCCGATACGTGAGGCCTGTGGTTGGAAGTAAACAGATGATAGTCCATATACCTATCCTCCAGCTAGTTCACTCCTCATATCCAGCATAGTAGCTGTTGCTATGGGTTAGTTGTAATCGTGGTCGTTACATCCATTGGTCCATTGGTCCATTACTCCGGGTCTGGGGAGAGCGCAAGTAGATCACCACCATCCACACCGGCTTTCACAAGCAGCCACCACCCTCAACCGTCCTTTGCAACGTATCCTGTACGAGATCCTCTGCGTGAATCCTCATCCCATCTCTTCCTCTCATCTATATATTATCTTCATCGTGTGTGCTCGCCGAGCTATCCCCCTCCGTCGTCACAGGGAACCGTCACTGCCGAGCCTCCACGGGCTCCGCCACCGCTAGCTTCGGACCCTCTCATTCTGCTGGTTCAGAAGAAATTCCTCCCGACAACGACTCCCGCCCTCACCGTCGTCTTTCTCCCCATTTTAACCCTTGCCCCATTCCGACAGGTGTCTTCCGGCTGGACGGGAGGGCCCCTTTCGCCATGGAAAACGTGAGTTGCTTCACCGTGCCCCTCGCGTGTGTCGTCATTGCAGATCTAACCGTGCACCTCGACTACCCAGCTCGCGGAGAACGAGATGCTCGTCGACGACTATGAGCAGTACCCCAATGAGAAGACTGATGTCGTCGTTGTCTCCCGCTCTGGCTCCGACGAGCCTGAGCCCGCGCCCTCTGCTGCTGACCGTACGTTTCTTTCATCTCCTCCCGCCCCTCTCCCTCGCCCCCTCCCTTGAAGCCTTGGGGTCAAGCGAGAAGAAACACAACTTAGATCCTATGAAGACCGACGTGATGCGATCATTAGAGCTGGTCATGATCACTGGCTTGAGGGGTCACGGGGCAATCTGCCCCCGTGTGTTACGATGTTTGAGAAGATGGCTGACCGATGTTTCAATTATGCCTTAGATGCGGCGATGATGGCGCGAGTCCTCCCCAAGAACTCCGACCTCGAGACCATAGAGGAGGTATATGATACATGGCATATCCAAAACTGGAGGAAGATGGACAAGAAGTCGCATGGCCCGGTCTTCAAGTGCGGCGGATTTCCTTGGTGGGTCGGCTTCTTTTTTTCTTTTTCTCCTGGACACCTTCAAAGACGGATTGAATGCTGATACACGGACAGGCGCATTCTGTTCTATCCCTACGGTAACCACTCGGAGCATGCCTCCTTTTACCTCGAGCATGCGTGGGAGGGTGAGCCGCCGGAGAACTGGTATGCCTGTGTGCAGTTCGGGCTTGTGCTGTCTAATGTGAAGGACCCCTCGATCTATGTCTCTCACGGTAAGGATACAATCTCGATTTCTGGATTTGGTCAATATGGTTATGCTAAGTGTTGACCTCTAGTTGCGACCCATCGATTCACCGCTGAGGAGGGCGACTGGGGCTTCACCCGGTTCTATGATCTCCGCAGTCTGTTCAACGATGCGTGGGAAGGCAAGACTGTTCCGCTGGTCCAAGATGAGGAGGCAAATGTGTCCGTGTATGTCCGCGTGGTCAAGGATCCCACTGGTGTCCTCTGGCACACTTTCCAGAAGTCGGTACACCCTTCAACGTGTCTCAACAGCTTCGATCACAGCGCTAACGGTGTTTCAGCTACGACTCCAAGAAGGAGACTGGTATGGTGGGCCTTCGCAACCAGGGTGCTACTTGCTACCTCAACTCCCTTTTACAGTCGCTATATTTCACCAATTCCTTCCGCAAGGTATGAACCAGGTATCTTTGCCCTGTTTTGCCCCCGTGGCTACTGACCCTATCCACCCAGGCGGTATATGATATCCCCACCGAGGAGGATGCTTCTTCCGAGAATAGTGCTTGGACCCTCCAGAGACTCTTCTACAATCTACAGACCATGGATAAGGCAGTGTCGACGACTGAGCTGACAAAATCCTTTGGCTGGGACTCTAGGCAGGCTTTTGAGCAGCAAGATGTTCAGGAGCTGTCGCGAAAGCTCATGGAGCGCTTGGAGGAGAAAATGAAGGGCACTGTTGCTGAAAGGGCCTTGCCTGAGATGTTCGTGGGCAAAACCAAAACCTATATCTCTTGCATCAATGTTGACTACGAGTCTTCTCGCGTCGAGGACTTCTGGGATATCCAGCTGAATGTTCGGGGTAACAAAACTCTGGATGACAGCTTCCGGGACTACATTCAGGTGGAGACCTTGGAGGGGGAGAACAAGTACGATGCTGGCCCTCCATACGGTCTTCAAGATGCCAAAAAGGGCGTGATTTTCGAGAGCTTCCCGCCTGTCTTGCACCTTCACCTCAAGCGATTTGAGTACGACCTTAACGCTTTGACGATGATGAAGGTCAACGACCGCCATGTCTTCCCGATGGAATTTGATGCTGCTCCTTATCTCTCGGAAAATGCTGACATGTCCGAGTCCTGGGTATATGAACTGCATGGTGTGCTTGTGCACAGTGGTAGCCTGGACGCCGGTCACTACTATGCATTCCTGAAGCCCACCAAGGATGGGCACTGGTACCGCTTCGATGATGACCGAGTCAACCGTGCCACTGAAAAGGAAGTCTTGGAGGAGAACTACGGAGGAGAGTATGAATTTGCGAACGGGACGGCCGGTGTTCGTCAGCCCTATACGCAGAAGTACTCTACCAAGCGTTCGATGAACGCCTACATGTTGGTTTATATTCGGAAGTCCCGTTCGGCCAATGTTCTCCCCCCATCACCAAGGACGATGTGCCTTCTCATATTGGTAAATCTGAATAATTCTGATACTTCGACTGGGTTGGCTAACTTTTGACCCCAGAGCAGCGCATCGCCGAAGACCGCGCAGAGATGTTGCGAAAGCAGAAGGAGAGAGATGAAGCTCATCTGTATATGAACATTGGTGTCCTGACGGAGGAGACATTCCAATCTCACCACAGCTTTGATCTGACCAGCGCGGATCTCCCCGCTGATGACCCTGCTCTCCCCGCACAATACCGTGTTCGTCGGTCCAAGAAGGTCAGAGAGTTTGCCGAGGAGATTGCCGAAGAGCGTGGTCTCGACGTGAACTCCATTCGTTTCTGGGTCATGGTCAGCCGCCAGAACAAGACCACACGGCCTGACCAAGTCATTAAGGATACCGAAATGACAGTCGAGGACGCTTGCGCCAAATTTGGCACTCGAGGCAACCTCTTCCGACTTTGGATGGAGGTGGCTCCTGCGGGTTCCGAGGCGTGGTCCGACAGTGACTCCGTTCTAGTTTTCCTGAAGAACTTCGACGTGACAACGCAAACTTTGTCCGGTGTCGGACCCGTTTATGTTCGCAAGAACCAGAAGGTGCAAGAACTGGCGCCTATCATCCTCTCGAAGATGAACTGGCCTGCCGGGACAGATTTCATGCTTTTCGAGGAGATCAAGCACAACATGATTGATGCGATGAAACCAAAGCAGACCTTCCAGCAGTCAGAGATCCAGGATGGCGACATCATTACCTTCCAGCGGACTATCAAGGATTCAGAGCTCCCGCCCACCGCGCTTTACACCGATGCCAAACAATTCTACGACCACCTTCTCAACCGCATGGACGTCACCTTTGCCCCTATCAAGGCCGGCGATGGTGACGAGTTCACTCTCACGCTCAGCCGTAAGATGGTCTATGATCAGTTCTCGAAGAAGGTGGCGGAGCATTTGAATGTGGAGCCTACTCACCTTCGATTCGCCCCTGTAATGGCCAGCACCGGTAAGGCCAAGGCATTCCTGAAGCGGTCTACCACTTCCACTCTTGCTCAAATTCTCAATGGCCAATACGGTGCTTATGGATATACCATGCATCGGTCCGATGCCCTATACTATGAGGTTCTGGATATGAGTTTGAGTGACTACGAGAGTAAGAAGTGCTTCAAGGTGACACTGCTGTCAGAAGGCATCACGAAAGAAGTAAGTCCCTCTTGTTTGCAGATTTGTTACGAATACATTACTAAGACCTTATAGGAAGTGGTCGAGGTCCTGGTTGCCCGCAACGGAACTGTCGCTGAGCTTCTTTCGGCTTTGCAAAGGAAGGCCAATCTCGATGAGAAGACCCTTCAAGAGGTGAAGATATTCGAGGCGCACAGCGGAAAGCTCTACAAGGAGCTTCGGGATGATACCAATGTGTCTGCCATCAACGAATACTCTACGCTTTATGCCGAGCGGGTGCCCGCCGAGGAGCTCAACATGGAAGACGATGACCGATTGGTCGGTGCTTTTAACTTTGATCGGGAGCCCAATCGTACTCATGGCGTGCCGTTCAAGTTTGTTGTGAAGCCGGTTCGTGCTGCTTGATCGCCCTTTCCATGCCTACCGGGTCGCTGACTATCTCGCAGGGTGAAATTTTCAAGGAGACTAAGGAGCGACTCTCCAAGAGGACTGGTATCAAGGGCAAGCCATTCGAGAAGATAAAGTTTGCCGTGGTCCCTCGGGCCTCCTTCTCGACCCCTAAGTATCTGGAAGATGGTAAGTGCGGCTGTTATGGACTACACCCGCTTAACAGTCCTTTTGGTTTATTCCGAGAGCAACCGCTAACCGTGCCCCTAGATGATATTCTCTCTGATGTGATCGGCCCTGACGACTACCTTGGTCTTGACCACCCCGGTAAGAGTCGAGGATTCTGGGGCAAGAGCGAGAGCTTCTTCATTCGATAAAGTAATTTCCGGGGCGCTGTGGGGTTTGGCGGGCGGGCTAGATGCTGCAATCCGGTACATGAGCAGTGGACAGCTCGATGCGATGATCATGCCTCTTCTTCTTCATCTCAAATTTTCTTTTTCTTTTTTACTTCTTTCTTTCTTAGTCCGACGTGTTCCCCATAGTTCTATAGTAGGAGTAGAGGCGGCCCAAATGCCGGACGGGTGCAAACAAGACAAACACTATCCTCTCCCCGGTCCAGCTGTCCCCAACTCCTGAGCGACTGACACGCGACTCCGAGACCCTGCGATTTCCCGTCAATCATCAAACCCCTCCCCAGGCACAATGCGGTTCGCTCTCCTCGCTGGCCTGGCCTCCTTGGTCTCCTCCGCCAGTGCAACTGCCCTGACATACAGGCTCGAGGCCAACGAGAAGGCATGCTTCTACACCAACGTGGAGCAGGCCAATGCAAAGGTGGCTTTCTACTTTGCGGTCAGTCTTCCTTCAATGTGATCCTTTTTTTGGTGCCGCAGCCATCTGTCTGCGAGACATTTCCAATGCCGTGGTAAGCTGTTTCTGACAAAGGGTGGTTTGTGCAGGTCCAATCCGGTGGCTCCTTCGATGTTGATTTCGCTGTCACTGCACCCGGCGGCAAGGTCGTGATGGATGGAACAAAGGAAAGACAGGGCGACTTTGTCTTCACGGCGCAGAGTATTGGCGAGTACCAGTTCTGCTTCAACAACGAGATGTCCACGTTCGCCGAGAAGATGGTTGATTTCGAGATTGCCGTATGTTGTTTACCTCCTCGAAATAGATCCCCCAGAGCACCCCTCCTTCACCACCCCCTCCCAATTCCAACCCTCCTTACTCTCTACATCCCAAAAGCCTCGCTGCATGCTAAATTGTTTGTGTTCAGGTCGAGAACGAGCAGCGCGCCCAGCTCCCCTCCCGCCAGGGCGCCAGCCCCGAGCAAACCACCAACCTCGAGGAATCTATCTTCAAGTTGTCTGCGCAGCTGTCGACAATCTCCCGCAACCAGAAGTACTTCCGCACCCGTGAGAACCGCAACTTCAGTACTGTCCGCAGCACCGAGCGCCGCATTTTCAACTTCAGCGTGATTGAGAGCTTGATGATGGTGTCGATGGCCGCTTTGCAGGTCTTCGTGGTGCGCTTCTTCTTCCAGGGCGCACGGAAGGGTACGTCCTCTTTTGCATCTCCTTGGAATTGGTCCAGTCCTTCGGTACTTGGTGCCAGAAGCTCCGGTTCACTACAGTATCCTCTGTTGGGGCTGAGTTCGAGATAGTTTCGATACTAACGTTCTTGCCAGGTTACGTGTGATGAGCATGAAGTTAATATGATGCATTTACTTTTCTCCTTTTGAGCCAAAATCTTCGGCGTGTCTACTGTCCTGTGTATCCCACCCCTCATGCTATAATACGCTACGTACTAGAATCATTCACCTTTCAATTGAACCGAAAACAGTTTTCGTGTCCGAGATGACAGCGATCTCCTCTCCCATGATACTCCGCGACTAGCGGCTTGCATTCCGGATCGAGTTGCGCCGAGTGACGCCCCTGATGAGAGTAGCAATTCGGACAGCATCGATATCAAAGACCCAAGTATCCCAATGCTTCGCTCTTTCCCCGAGTCTAAGTCCTCCCTTGCTAAGGCAGTGTCAATTAGGATTGGCGTTCGAAACTACCATCTTCGAACGTGTGTTAAGTCTCGAAGGAGGCAAACGTCCGAATATGGTACATTCCATTCCAGCGATGGTCTAGTTGGTATCGCCTTTGAACAGCAAGCAACTCGGGCCCGAGAAAATGGCCAAGAATCCCGGCGACTCTTCTTCTTACGTGGTGTATTCTGACCCTTGATGATCAACCGGCCCCAGAAATCAGCAAGAATCAGGAATTGGACGACCGGTGCGCTGCGTAGTTTGAAGGTCGCCGGTCGAATCGAGTCGGCTCGAGCTTGGATTCGTTCTGGCATGTCACGAGGTGGCGATTCTGTCCTGATCATCGTCCTGGGAGGGCCCCGGCCCGGCAATGCACAGCCTAGCACCTTGCCAAGGCTATACCCTTTTTCTGACCAAACTGTCAATGGCCACTGCGACGGCGACGGGGCTGATCTATCGCCCCCAAGACTCGAGATTTCTGGCCTTAGTATGGTTAGCCTTCGGGGGTAAGGGAGGGATGAGTGTTGAAGATGTCTAGGAGGAACCCAGCGCGTCTCCTGAGAGGCCGGCGATGCACCACGATCCGTTCGCCATCCGGACAAAACAGGTTTCTGGACGGTCTGGACCATCAGCCCTGAATGAAGGATGGAGACACGACATGAGCTCACAGACAACATCGAAGGACTCGGGCAGGAAACCCCATCTGAAGCATCCCCAAGGCGGAAGGTTCCACCATAGACACGGGCCAATGTCCAGATGGAGCCAATGATGCAACAAGGGGGATTCTGGAAGACTACGGGACCGTGGGATATTCCCATGGCGTTAAACCCAGCCGCCGTGGTTCGATGTATTTCATACCGCGCAGTCCGATAGCCGGATTGATTTCATATCACTAGTTCGACCACTAGTCTATGTGACCGTACATCACCATCCCCTCTCTGCCGGAATGCCGCCGTTTCCCTCCAGCCTGAGGAAATGCTGTGATATCATTGTGGCAGGACGGCCACCGACGGGTCCTGACTAGATCGTCATAGTCGCCTCCAATCGCTGTCCGTGTCCACCGGCGTCTAGATTGTTCATAGAATCGTCTGAACCGGGGAACCGGAGAGGAATCCCTGGTTGTCAGGGTCAGGAGATAAGGTGCCAATGTTCACAAAGTATGGACATGGTCGCGGTTCCTCGACCGTGATTATGGTCATGACCGCGTCGGGCAATCTCCTGACTGGCACCCTGGTGATGCGTTCATTTTCCCCACGAGATATGGCTCTGGAAGTTTGGGTCTGCATGGTGCGTGTCTCCGCGAGACACTGCTAGACTGTGCCCTGGCGTGTTTCTGATTGGAGCAGCGCTCAACTTGTCGCCGCCAGAGGTTTCTTTTCGGCGATCAGACCTCCGGGGTACACGCTGCCGACCGGGCCCCATAGAAGGCATACCCAGGGGGCCCGCTCGGCCGCTCCACAAGGTTCTTTTGACTTACGACATCGCACAGGACGTCTCGTGCTAGCGCTGATACCACCACAGCATCATCCCCTCCTCGGCCGGAGTTGACCAGCTCATTGGGGATTGTGGATGCAGGATGCAGCGACAGCTGTGGCTTTTCGTTGGGATGCTCACCTATCTCCTAAAGGGAACTAGTCAAGCAAACTATCGGTGCTCAGTACGCGCGAATTCACTTCACAGAAGCACACACTCTCTCGAGCTAGCCCATTTGAGCCGTCCTGTGAAAGCTCCGCAAAAGAACTCTCGGTCCAATCCACATCTGACGACATCGCATCGCCTCCCCGTCCAAGAGGATGTACGAACAGACACTGGGGCCAGAAAATGAACCGCACAAGACAGATTCCGCGCACATCCACGATTGGGACAGCTGTTTTCTGAAAGTGGAGAGAAGTCGGAGCCGACGATCTTTCGACCGACGGGACTCTATTCATCATGTGCACGAGATGCTCTGTTTCTTTGCCTCCCCCGCTGAGATGGCGAATAACGAGTTTCCAGACCCCCGGTTCGGTGCCAGCCGGGGCCTCTCACTGGCCGCAGTGATAGCTGTTTTCTCCGCTTGGCTTGGGCTCCGAATGCTTCGGTAGGTAATTCTCGAAGTGGGTAGAGTTGGTCCCTGCCCTTTTCCACTATTCTCCACGTGCTCCGTATGGATGGAGTATATCTGAAGAGTTTGGTCGTACGGTTCGCCACATGTTGTCGCGGGCTCCTCCGGGCGGCGTCGGTCCCCTATACGTGGACTCTCGTCTACCCGGCCCACTGTTCTACATGATCTAGAGCCAGATAGGAAACCGGTAGTATCTCGTAAGTCCTTTGGCCAATGATTCTGCAGCGGATATTTTACTATCTAGCCATCTCCATCGTTCTTCACGGCTGGGAGAGGAGGTATACCCGACCAGCTAGGGTTTCTGACGTCAGGTTACATTGCTGCCTCAGGCAACCAAACGACCAGACTCGAGAGGAGGTCCAACGAGAGAGTGTCCTGTAGTGTCGTTATCCACTGTGGCTATTTGGTTCTTGCACGTCTGGGCGATCGGGCTGGGCGATCGGTGTACCAGCAGGGTTTGTGGGGGGGGAAGGAGGGAGTTTGGAACCTGGGGAGTATAGACAGGAGATCTCACGATCCGACGCAGGAGGATGATTGTTGTGTACCGATAGGAATGACCATCCATCATACCCACACAGGTGTGTCTGTGTCCACAGAGCATCGTGTTTCTACACGCGTGGCGCACCCAAATCGAAACTCGGATCGCCCTGGCGCTCGGGGGATGACGTTATGGCGTCCAGACTGGCTCCACCGTTCTGAGCCTCAGCCCTGGACCGCAAACAACCATGCCGAACCACGCATGGGACCGCAGAGGACGTCAGGAGACTGGTCCTCGGTCAGTTTCTCGACGGTGGATAGATCCCGATTCCCCCAGTGGTCCCCCAGTGGTCCCCCAGTGGTGCCCCAGTGGCCCTTGTTGTGCTTCCAGTCTGTTTCCTCCCCGCCTCGCTTTGATTTCGACCGTCTATCCCTCCTCTAAAGGGCTAGCGGATGGGCGTGGTGTCCACAGCCTGCAGCAGACCGGGGATGTCTACATCACATCCCCCCCCCCTCCAACACGCCCTTTCCCGCGGTGCAGAACGCAACGGACGTGCAAATGGCCCGAGCAGCACGGTTATGATTCGTTCGGTAGACGTCAGGGAGGATCTGCAGGGGGACGGGCTACTGCGTCTGCGGATCCCAGAACGCCATAGCTCATCCAACTGGCCCAACTGGTCCAATTGGTCCACTCGCGCATTCCCCAGTGACCTCATCGGCACTCGAGGGCCCATTTCGCCAGTGGACCAACCGACGCTACCGCTGCCTGAGTGCACCAGTCTCCATGAAGATGCGGAGGGAAGATTACTGCATGATGATAAGACACCTCCACTATCCATTTCCAACGGCAGTGGCTACGCTCGTCCAGCGAGCCGGTGGGGACGCCAACGAGACGGGGGTGCTAGGACACTCTTCTTATGATGTCGCCCAGTCTAAACCCTCACGAAGCGTGTCGGCCCTCCCAAGCGCATCTCGTTGTCAGCCAATGATGTCACTGCGGCTGAGTCCGGCGACAGAGTCGGCCTTCGAATGGCGCCCATGGACCCTCCCTAGGAGACAAAAGGAAATAACAGCCTTGAGACGACGGCCTATCAGCAGCCGCCAGAAGCGTACGCCCGGTGGAGCGATTGGTCTGTTATATATAACCCTTCGGTCCCGTCTGGGACATTGATAGCTTCATATCTCGCGTACATGTCCTAACCCTGATAACCCTGTGATCCCAACTGCCCATTCTGCGGTCTGCCCAGCCATTGCCGGTACTCGCTATTTCCACGCCGGAAACGCCTCGCAACCATTCTCCAACCGTGGTTCTGTCTCTGCCCCGGCCACCTTATTCATCTTAGTTTCCTCTTTCCACGGTAAGTGGTTCAACAACATAGTGAATCCCGCAGAGTACTTTCCGTGGCCCAGTCCCAGCATAGGCCTCTTTTCCCACAAAGCCGACGGCACGCCTTCCCCTGTTTGGGTAAACTTTGGGTAAACTACATAGGAAGGATATTTCCCTCCTGCCCATAATCTACCTAGCGCACCTTTTGGATGAAAACCTCTTCATCTTCTTGATACTTATCCATAACTTGATCCACTGATATCGCCCATTCTCCCAGACACATCCCACCATGACTGAAAGCCACCAAATGGAGGCCATGTTCCCTCACTCGGGAGCGGCCGGACGATCTGAAGGGAACCACGTTGAAACCGAACGGTCGATGGATCCTCGCACTTCCCTCGAGGACTACAACCGTACTATGTTGCATTATACCCAGCGGCAGATGTCGTCGTTTGTCGATCTGGACGATGGCAGTGGTAGCGGTGCGAGCAGCCGGGATAGCCAGAGCAGCGGCAACAGCAGCCACAGTGGCTCGTCAAGCACTGGTGTGCTCGCCAATCTCGCCAACGGTCCTCCTCCTACCTCGGCCAGTGCGGCTGCAGCAACTCGCCATCGAGTCCAGCAGGGCCAGGGTCAAGGCCCCATGCGGAGTCCGAATGAGGCCAAGCCGTCCCGATACTAGGACAATCATGACTCTTCGGTATGTTTTATTTCTCCGTCGTTGCCACAGATCAGGGTTGTTCAGCTTGCTGACCTACGTCTTCAGCGGTTCTTGCCTATGATGAGACCGTGATGAGACCGCATGTCGACGCTCATCAGGAGTTCGATGGCTCTACATGATAGAAGTCCACTAACAGCTTTTGACCTCCTGCTCATGTCTGTGAGATTGCACCTTGTCTGCTTTCCCGTCGGTGCAGCATTTGAAGCCTTGCATTTCCTTACGGTCTTTTCCACACCCACCAATCATATCACTTCCCACACTTGGACATTTGTCTTGTACACTGCCCTTTCCACCCCCCCCCCCCCCCATCAGGAACATCGATTGGTCTCTACCCGCATCGTTCATATGCCGTGAACATACCCCTCGAAGCTCTGAGCCCAGGCACACGTCCGTCGATAGTGGGACCATCATTTCCTCCCCCAAAGCTGCTTCCATTTCTATTCTCCACACTCGTTTCTACCTCCCTTCTTTTGACACGCGGCTGTTTCGGCGTTTGTCCCTGGACAGAGACATTCTTCACAGATGTTCTATTGACACCGTCTATCTATCCTTCCACTATTCCGGGCCCGGCGCACAGTGTATTACTATTGCTTTACCACAAACCCTGTCGTCCCCTCTGTGAGGTGATCGTCAACCTGTACAACACCCCCCTGTCCTTTGGTATCAGTGAGCGAGCGAGCGATTGTGCTTTTTGGGATTATTACGGCTCTGATACTTTTTGTGTGGCTTTTGTTTTGCTATGGATGTGACCAAGTGATGACCAACGATGCCCCCCGAGTAAGTCTGCGAGCAGTCCCTCGGGGAAAATCTTTTGTTACGAACACGACTCTTGTTTGCATCTTTTCCCTTTTCGTCAGACTGCTGGCATCAGTCATGGCTCAGATAGCTTGGTGCATTGGAGTTTCATGGATCTCGTTTCGGGTTTGTTCAGTTTGTTCTTTTACCGCGTCGTAGCTTCAAAGATTGCAGTGACTTTTATTTCTTTCCTCCCTTCCTTTTCCCTAATTAAATTTATACACCGCGTAAAACCATGCGAGGCTGTCATTGGAAGAACAATTCGCAGTCTCACGTTTATTAGACTGGTGGTCAAACGGAACCAGGCACTTGTCATGCCGAAGGTGTTGAAACCGACACTATATATATGTTGGGCACCGGATAGTGAAAACCTAAGGTTATTCTCAGCTCATATTGCGGAAGACAAAGGGAATTAAAAATACAACGGATAACCCAGCGCCCGGTCCGAGGGGTTATTCAATCCCAGCGCTCTATTTTCGCATCTGAAGCGAAACTACTGCAACCTTAAAATAGGGTTTAACTTTGACCTACTCACCAAATCCTAGTCTGATACTCGTTCGATTTTATCACCCACCTACCCGAACTCGCGCTGAACGCGTTCTTGCATGGTAGATCAAGGACTACTCATCCCTTGATGACGAGAAGAGCATTAGTGGAGCGTTGGCGCATTCTTTCGCGAATTTTTGGGGCGCCCCTTGCACCTCTTGTGGATTGCGAGCGCGTTCAAGTTGTGCACCTAAGGAGCTGGCTTAGCAAACTTTCCGTGTAAATCAAAAAAGATATCAATGTGGTCAACTGAATCAATTACCACAAGTGCATGATTTATAGGGCAATATATTGGTTGTTGTTGGACCCACTCGGGATGCATAGGATACGATGCTCAAGCTAGCTGCATCAGACACGAGAACATGCCAGACATAAACAAAGCACGAGAACCTGGTAATTCACATTCCACATGATTCAATCCGCCCACTTTTTCTATCTAATAAGCCACTCTTGTCAGCCCTCCCCAGTGGGAAGAAATCACTGCACTGGAATCCTCGAGCGCCCGAGTAACAAGGGCCCATTACCACTCAAGGGAGCGAAAAGGACGCGGTACCGCATCAATCCCGGTAAACTGCCCGGACCGAGCATTGCGAGGGTCAAACCGCCTAAGCACGCAAGCCAACTCGAGGGCCCTCCTTTCCCTAGCCAATCCTTCTTTCTTCGACTTCTTACCACCAGATCTCGTCGACACCTGGCAACCACCGCCCGACGTTCTCTTCTCGCCTAGCTCTCGTCGCTCCTTTAACGGGCTTTCTGGTATACACACTACATGATTCTACACTCTTTTGGACGCGACTACTCGAACCGAGACAATCATTCCGAGGCATAAAACCGCTACATAGCACTGCTGCGTGAGGCTCGCCGGCGCAAACCACACTCTCTTCCTAGGGCTGATAGGACCCTCGCCATACACACGACAATCACAAGAAGCTAGAGACGTGAAAGCAGGAGGGGAAAAGAAAACAGACCAAATGCATCTCCCAACGCTCTTCTACTCCCTCGCAACCCTCACCATCGCCACTGCCGTTCCCGTTGCGGCGCAGGACCCCAAGGTCACTGCAACTCCCATAAAGGCCATGGTGGCTCCTTCCCAGGCTCCTTCTCAGGCTCCTTCTCAGGCTCCTTCTCAGGCTCCTTCCCAGGTTTCTTCCCAGGTCTCTTCTTGGGAGATGACTACGCCTATGACGCCTGTTGGGCCGTACCAGTGCCCACAGAAACAATTTAAACGGTGCTGCATGTCTCTCGAGGAGACAACCCGAATGCTTTTCAAGGGGCTTGGCGACCTTGTTCCACCTCTTGGGAGCATTTCGGTCAGCTCGCAGGTTTCATTTCAGTGTATGTTGGCATCGATATACAATGTCAGATGAGATAGACTGCTAACCACGATCACTGTATTGTAGGCAAGGACATTCCCGATAATGTCTCCCCAAATACCTGTGACCAGAAAGGGTATGCCCCGATGTGCTGCAACCCTGAGTCCGGAGTACGTTTACGTTATATATATACCCTTTTTCTATGTTCGAAGAAGGCTAATCTATATCACTTTAGGGTTCCGGCGTTAGTGCTTGCAAGCCCTTTGAGGAGGTGAAAGAGACATACTACAAGTCCTTTGGGTACCACAAAAACGATGAGACTCAGGCAGAGTATATCGAGGACGCTCTATCATAAGAGACGAAGCATAATAACAGCACTGGATGTTGCGGTTGTATTGCTTGGACTGGCTCCGTGTCTTGGATATGACTTGCTCCCTGGCAAAATGTGAAAGGGAGCATTGACGGTCTATCTCTTCCTTCTATTTCCCATCTCTTTTCTCACTGATATAACTTGGGCATATCGTTTTTTTGATTGTGTTCTACTCCTTTGTGTAAAGTTGCACTTTCTGATTTTTGTTCCCTGATGAATCTGTTTACTTGAGTATAGTTGACGAGCACTTGATTAGAGTATACTTCGGTTAGTTACAAACCAATCATTTGCCAGATATAGAAAGGAGGCTACGCAGGCAGGATGGCTTGTTCCTACCAAGGGCTGGGTCAATGCCAATTTCTTTCCTAGCTTTGAGCCCGAGAATAGAGGTGCATCGGTAGATAGACACCCTACAGGACAGCCAGTTTAAATGAAATTAACTATACGTCTGCATTGACTATGTCACCAGGAAAGTTGTTTAGCAAAAGCAGACCGAGCTGGTCCGTGAGCCTGACCTGAGCATACTGGTTTGCTTACAAAGATCGTCCAGGGAGGAGCGACTAAGCTGGCTCAATAAACGCGACACGCTAGCTCGATCCCTGTACAACTTTTTCCTTTCAGTCAACATCTCCCATTCTACCAATAAAGAGTTGGCTGCGATATTAGCCAGTTTTATCAGAATTATAGAGGTAGGAATGATAGAGTGTATTTACAGGATCGACTACGAATTACTTTCATACTAGCCACTTTACAGATCTTTCTTTAAAAATTTACATATTTTTCGGCATTCACCTACTACTTCGCTAATTATTTTGAAGTCACGCCATTTTTGCTATATTGAGTGGCTACAAAGGGAACGTAAGCTCTCTGATCCGTATATGCCTAGACAATAGCTCGTGGGAGAGGCAGCGTGTTCCCAGGAATCCCTTAGGGTGTCATGTTATGTGAGGGGTTGTTTGAGTGGGCAACGTGGAATGGGGCGAACTCGCGAAGCAGAAACATATCTATATTTTTGACATATTCGACGGCATCACAGTTCAATCGGGTATTTTGTCCGCAAATGGTGACCGGTCTTCCAAAGATAATATGGAGCTGGAACCATGAGTAGAGCAATAAATCCAAGCAGCGTATTCCCCCAGCCTAAACCAAGACGGTTGTATAGAGGGGGAGCTGCAAGGGGCAATAAAGCGCCGAGGAGAGATCTGGACACCGTGAGAGCAGCCATAGCAGAGGCAGCATACCTCGGAAAGGCATCGATCATGTACATCTGGATGGAGAAGAAGATGCCCAGCATACCGAAGCCAAAGGGCATCAGACCGATTAGTGGCACAATCCAAAAGACGGCATACTCAGCTGTCCAGCCGTACCAGAAGAAAGCGATGGGGACCAAAGTGCCGAATACAACGATGAAGGGGAGTCGCATCTCGGGCTCATAAATCCCCTTGTTCTCCTTGGTCAACTTGACTATCAATTTGTCGCTGGTTGGGGCAATGAACATGAGCCCTAACAGAAACCCTAAACTTGGGCCCAAATATGCCAAACCCGTTATCTCAGGGGACCAATGATAAGTGTCGCTATAGACGGTGGTGACAGTTGTGATGAGGATGTAAAAGAGTCCGTATATCAAGGCCATATAAGTGGAAAAGATGGCGACGACGCGTGAGAAGAAGAGCATGCGTAGCGGCCGTGTGAGATCCTGCTTCATCTTCTGCCAAGAGGTCTGTGGCCGGTCATTGACATTCTTGTCATAGCAAGATCGTAAGTCGGCACGTCCAAGCTCCTTGGACAACCGGGCGGTTTTCCGAGCGATCAACACGGGAGCGTAGCTTTCGCGATTGAGCACTTCGATCGTGATGCTGATCACTCCGCTGACAATACAGATCGTCCAGAACACCCATCGCCATCCTGCCCGCTGTGCAATGAAGCCTCCACAAACGGGGCCGAGCACAGGGCCGAATATAACTCCCAAGGCCGCGATGGCGTTGGCACCACCGCGTTCCTCGGGAACAAACAGATCTGCGACTACTCCACCGTTGAGGGTCATGCAGCCTGAACCACCAATGCCAGCCAGGAATCGAAAGCCAATCAGAGCACCAATGCTAGGTGCCTCCGCACAGCAGATTTGCCAGACGACAAACGACCAGTTCGCAACAGACATTACCGGGCGACGTCCCCAGATTTCACTCGCCGGGCCCATAAGAAGAGTCCCAACGACATAACCTTCACAAGTGTGGAAGATTCATAAGCCAATTTGAAATCGAAAGCAAAGATAAAGGCAGAAAAGCACAAGTTCCCCGACTTACCTAGGAGATAGACTGAAGTCACAAAACTGGACAAAATAGAACTGGAATTGTGGAGGTCTGCATCAATGTATGAGGCGGCCGGCGCCACGATAGTCGTGGCTAGGGGTGAGATGAAGGTGATCAAGGAGACCAGGCTGAGCAGGACCCACTTGCGAGCTTTGGGGAAGTTCATTGGCATTGCAGGGTCATCCTGACTATCCCATCCAACAACACCTTGATCCAGATCAGTCAAAGGTATTGGCACTGCGCCCGTGCCTGATTCGGCCGGGGCACCACTGGAAATCGTCACATCCTCAGGCTCTGTAGTGGTTTCTTTAGGCTCTTGCCCAGTCTCAATGGGGTCCGCAGTAATCTGAACAATCTTTAGGGAAGCCCAGCACGTCAGTGATTGTTCCCATTATCAAGAACCAATCATACATACTGATTCGACCGTTTGGTCTGCCACTTTTGTTGCTCCCATTGAGAACAAAAGGTACCTAAGTGGACCGACCAAAAATCAGTCGCAGAGACAAGCCTGGAAAGGAAGAGTCGGAAAGAGTAAGTTAATATATATATTGGATTATAAAAATTCCACGACCCCCTGGTGGAGGCAGTGCATAAGAGCGAACGATCACTAATAACACAAAGGGCAGTAAGCGGGATATATTACCCTTCTTCCTGCTTCTGCCCCTAAACAAGAGGTCGATACTATTAATGGGAATTGTGTGTGCGTTGGTGCCCTGAGAAAATGTGTCAACGGTATGGAATATTGTCAGCTCATGATTCTTGCTCGTGGCTTTATCAGTACCCTTGCATAGGTTGGTAGCGCTAGCCATGAGGCATAAAGCCTCCTAGCGGCTCTAAACCATACCCTTAGAGGCCAATTTTTGGGGTGTCGTAAGGTAACGTTCAGATACCAACGGGGACGGGTATTCCGATTGGAAGGGAGTAAAGACGGAGAACCGCCCCTATTCCAGACCCACTTGAGCAACTAAAGACCTAGATACACGCGGATTACGCATAGGCTGGGCTGAAGTTCCACAATAAGCTAAACATCGCATGTGGGATCTACTACTCCGTAACTACCCCCGGAGAAAGAGATGGAATATATTTCACTGGGAGGTACAGTACCACCGAGATGGAGGCTGATCACTGGGACTAGCGAACGCCCCTGTCGGGCGCAGTCAGAGCTACGCCTAAGATCGGACCCAGAACACGTAATTGATGTGATGATAATTCGATCGGATGAAGTGGAACCTCACAAAGCTTGCTTTGTCTTGGCTATTGCCGTGTCAGAAGCTTAGATAGATGTCATAAGAGAGACTCACTTTGATAACTCAAAAGAATATTATTCTCTGTATAGAAACCCTCACACTACGCACCTTAGAAGTAACCTTTCTGTTTTCTACTCTTAATTCTTCTCGCCTGCAACAATGTTTCTTGGTATATTTTTAGGCAAGTCCGACGTTGGCGAACAAGTGCCTCTCTATATTTCAATGTCACAATCAAAAGGTTTGACTTGTCACAGAGTCTCGCTTTCTACTTTAGATGGTAGGACCCGATACTCGATAGAGTAAAAGCCACTTTAAACTACATAATCCTGAAAATAATGGTCTAGCTCACTTTTGTCTGGTTGGGGGTGAATCACGGAGTTTTTTGATGAAATAGGGACCTCTAGGAAGGGGAGGGCGTCACAAGTACCATTAACGCGCTAGTGATCACCGCATAGATGGCCCTGTGGGAAGATCCTTTTTGGGTATAGTCTAATATAGGCTGAAAGCATTAACGACAGCTTGCTGACTGGACAATGAGTGTTGGTAACAAAGTAAGCAGTGACTGAGTGCTCACTGAGCATGGGTTCCCGCTGACATTTACGTAGTGAGGCTGAGCCTAATCGCCCTCATAAATGCGGCGGCAGCCTAGCCAGGAAGGCCCCACCTGGCAGGCATTATCCTGTGTATCTAGCCGCATATGTCCAAGGCAGAATCAGCCATCTTAACGCCCGTCAGATTTTAGTGTCAGTGCTTCTGGGGTTCGTTGGAGCCAACACGTAATGTGTTGGCAGAGGCTCTTTCTGCGACCTACCAATTATCCGGCGGGTGACTTCCAACCGATGCTAAACCATATTCCACAAAGGAAGAATGCATACTGTAGGTAGCCCCTTAGCATGTGATGGAGCATACTAATAAATTCGCCCGCCGCCGGCGCCACCCGGAAGGGCTTGCGATAAGTTTTGAAATCATAGGTCCTCTCGCTCGAGGCTCGTTGTGAAATTCTATTGTTTTGAGCTCATATCATCTCTTACTTCCAGCATCCAGCAAGCAGTCGGACAACTGGCAGAGCTATCAGCCTACAGTTCAGAACAGGAAAATCTAGAGAAAATCAAAGTTAGTGGTCCCAAAAGCTGGGGATCTAAACGAAGAACAGACTTGGCTAAGTGATATCTAAGATCCAGCAAACAGCAGTTGCGTGTGACACTCTTCAGAGTCAGCCCATACGAGACGGCGTTACACACCCGCGACCATGTGCTGGCAGCAGGTTACCTTTTCTTGTGGGCATGTCGGCCGTTCGTACACTGTATCATGCCAATGTGACACTCAAAAAGGTCGGGATATGACCTACAGCATGAGGTGCAGTGATAATTGCCAGGGAACATAAATGGTCCGCTATGAGCTGATCAACGGGGAATAATGGCTTCTGTGGCAACCGTATCCTAACGGAAGAGAAGACAATGATGAGCAAATTTGACTATAAGGAGCGATAAGCACACAATCCTCTGGGAACGTGAAATGAATTGATAGCAATCGAGAGAATCATTGATGTAAGCATAGAAATTTCTTTACGAACCCCGAAGGTCTGTGCATATCTTGCTTTCTCTGGAAAAAGTGGCCCAGGGCAAACTTTGGATGGCGTCAGCGGCAGATTCAACGTAGATTGGTATTTTCGAAGAGCAAGACTTGCGAGCGTAATTACACTTGTCAACGTATCTGTGTTCCGGCGTTCGAAATGACACTTCCACGGAATGGAAGAAAGAGACAAAGACCATGAACAGGCAGTGGTCATGTAGCCAAATGTACAACCCTTCGCCGGCTCTAGGCCGGTCTTCGCACCATGTGCGAGTGAACGCGTATAAGACAGTTGCCCTATGTATCAAGAGGAACGTTTCGAAAACCCAGTGAATATCCACATGCTGGTTCCGGCTTCTGAAAGTGACCTCATCATTTTATTCTAGGGCAATCAATATTGTCATGTGGTTTCAACAAGAGAGTATAGATAAGTGGATCCTAATAAAGACCAAACCAGTCAGCTTTTGTGCTCCAGCCAATGGGACTGAATGCACCATACTTACCAGTTTTCGAAATCATGATTTTGTAAAACCATGTTGGTCGAGTCAACTGCCTGTGCAAACCCATATTGGCGCCCAATAAAAGCCAGTCTGTCGATGGCATATTCCGTAGCATCTGGTGATGCAAACTCGAACACCGCAATGCCAGACAAGGGGTATATAAGAGACCTTGACGACATCATTGGGTTGAGGGAGAGTTCCAGCGCGGACGGAACGCTTTGCAGGATCTCGGATATCATTTTTGTGCTAATTACCGTCGTGAGTTTGTGAACTCGAATGTGTTCTTCGTTTGTAAGTTGTTCTGGCGGGCGTTTCAAGGCCACTGCGTGATAGACCATCTGAATGAGGAACAGCCTAGCTATTCGTAGCATATTCCACATCCGTGCGATCCTCGGTGACAAGTATTGATGGATCTGATTCTTGTATGTGAAGATGCGGCCTGGCATGGCCGTGATGTCGATAACTTCGAAGGGTGCATCTCTCCGAAGACTGTTCAAAACATCCTCCAATTCTAAGTCTAGCTCCAGAACCTTCCGTAAGTGTCCAATGGGGGAGAGTTTATGAATGTTTGCCCGCAGATTTGCAATGCTATCCACAACCTGTCCAAATCGGCGACTTGGCTCACTCGGATATATCATTTCAAGATAGCCATTCTCTAGCGTGCCCAAGACAGAAGGGGTATTGACACCAAGTTGAGCGCAGTGTGTCCGAATATTCGAGGAAGCATGTCGAAAGAGATGACGACCAAGAGGATTGTCAAACTGTCCTTCGCCTCGGAGTCGTAATAGTTCAGAGGCCCCCTGGGTGTGGGCATTCCAATTCGAAGGGACCTTCCGCCCTTGGAAGTCCAAGGCCTCGTAAAGACTCAGAAGCAGCACTGCCAGGAGGGTACCGTTGTCTTCTGCTAGGCCTGGACTTGAAAGGGCCGAGTTTGTCGATCTTAGTGCCTTGGCATAATGCGTTTGCGCAAGAGACTGAACAGTCGGAAGGCGAAGGTTTTGTGAGAAGAGGAGGAGTGATGGGGCTAGAAGAGCATCTCCGAGGGGCTCCTTGGTTAGATATATTGAGGACACTTCGGATAAGTACTCGAATGCGGCCGTTGGTGCATAGACATGCATAAAGTAGCCCAGTGCTAGGTTTTCGGGAGCTTCCGACAGTTCACGGGTGACAAGGGAGCGCATCTTGGCACTATTTCTAGACGAAGCTTGCGGAGCCTGTGAAGAGGTGGCCCGACTTCTGATAGCCCGTTCGAGGGTCTTTCGGGAAGTAAGAGAAGTCTGATCGCGGAGACGTAGTGAGAAGGAGTCCCGATATCCCCCACACTCGAGATTGGCTCTTCGACACTGTGAGCATCCTGGAAGTCTCATATCACACTACAAAGAAACGCGTCAGAACGGCGCCATGCTCTCTGCAGCGGTAGCGCACAGGGTCTAGGCTCACCTTACGCCTCTTGGTGCGGCACGGCTGGCACGCCTTGGACGGCGTAGCGGGATTCCCTCTCATCGTACAAGCAATCAAGGACCAGTGATGAGACTTTTCAGATACGAGAAGGGAAAGAACTTCGACATCATGAAATGACAAAGTAAGCAGGCAACGATCTTGGGCCCGTCAGCACAGCCACAGCGGGAGGTCCGAAGGCTTGGCTTTGGGCCCGTCGAAGATGTTACCACTTCCGGTCTAGCGGGATCCACCGAGCCGCGAAGCTTGGTATAGCGAGAGTCGAAAGATGAAATTAGGTCGGTTGTGACATAGTTGACTAACGTAGCTAACTACCCTTTTTACCGGCGCTGCCAGTTTCCTAATGGAGTACATTCTTCGAGTGGCTCATGCATTGTCTATACGAGTAGCCTCAGAAGGAATTTCCGCGCATTAGACGTAGCATATAATCGGTTTAAAAGGCGAGCGGATTCCTCAGATCTTCAACCAGAAAACAATCTCTTATACCATACTTCTATACTGCTCTGTACTGCAAAAAGGCGAGTTTCCACGATGGGACATGTAACGTTCTCCGACGGTGTTGCCATTGTCATGCTCGTCTTCTACACAATTTGCCTTCCATTCGCGGTGAAAGTCTGTCTGCGACATGGACTAGCCAGGAGCTCTGGATGGATTTTCCTTGCCATTTTCTCCATCATTCGAATAGTTAGCTGCAGCGCACAATTGGCGACCATTACCCAGGGCCCTGTCGGGACTCCCGCGACCATTGCAGCAGTGACAAGCGCGTTGGGTGTCTCGCCGCTCCTGCTGGCATCGCTCGGATTGATCTCAAGAATGTTAGTTGACAATTTGATAATCTACTTCACTATATTGATCCCAAACCGGTTCAATGCCGATAACATCCTTATCCTAGATGCTTCTCAATGCTCAAATCTCCTTGGAACACGATCTTCTCGTTCTATATCCTCAGAATTATCCAGACACCGTGCGCAATCGGCCTAATCCTCTGCATCGTTGCAGCCACAAACGCGTCCAGTGCGGCGGACATCTATCAGCAGGACCTACTCCGCGCAGGCGTGATTCTATTTTTCGTCGTTCTGGTGGCCTTATCACTGTTGTATGTGGCAGCAGCCATCGGATATCAGAAGACTGGACGAGGCGAGCGGCAGCTTGTCATCGGACTGGGTGCTTCGCTGCCTTTCCTGCTTGTTCGGATAATCTTTTCACTGGTGGAGTGCTTTGGCAGCCATGCACCGGGAAGTATACTCGCATCGAATCCCAGCGGAGAGTTTCTGCAGCTATTTCTTGCCAACCTTGAGGAGATGGGGGTCACTTTGATTTATATACTCACTGGCATGGCCATGCGCTCTGTCCCTGAGGAGCTTGACCGGGTGGAGCATACTCCTACCGCAAGTCGACGACTGAACTACCGGTCTCGGAGAGGAGATTTTGGTGGTGGAAGGCTTGGTAAGGCGTCTTTGTTGGTTGAGCTTGCTTCTGCTGCGTTCCAGGGAGCAAGGAAGAACAGTCATTCATCGGATGCCGTATAAGAGTCCTGATCTGATATTTTTCAGCTACGTGTAGCGTCACTGTGCTACTAAGCTATATGCCCATTAATTTACTAGGGCTGCTCTACGTTATCGAGTAAAATTTAATTACTCAAGGGCGCGGACAAACTCTCCCGAGGCGATGTAAAATTTTCATTCAAGATACTCAATTAACCCACGATAGATCGTCACTCCAGACTCCTAGATGGATTTGATCCCCTGCAAATAGCCTCAAGCCTTAAGATTGTCATAGATCACATGATGCCCACTCCCCCTGCGACAGATTTCACACAACTCGACGCATCAGGGAGAACCACGTCCTCAAACCATGTAACGCCACTTAGCCTCGGCCTTCTCACAGAGCGTCAAGAAAGGCTGAAATCTGCTCAGCTCATTTGGCTCAGGGATATCCTTTCTCATAGTTGGGTCAATCTGCTCCCAGATGGCATGCAACTTCTCCCAGTGCTCATCGAAACAGAACCGAGCATAGCGATACATGTTTTGAAGGAAGTACTCGATGGGGGAGTCGTGCCGAACGTCATCCCAGGTAAAAGTCCGGGCGCGGAATTTCATCATTTCGAGATCGTGATTTATCTCCCCGTGGAATCTGGCGGTCAGCATATCGAACCAACCGTCACTTTCTTGGACATGAAGGTGGCGTAGATCCGAGCGCTCCTTATCGGTCAGCTCGTTGTCGTACCAGGTGCGAGCTTCGCGGCGGAGACAATTTTGCAAATTTCGTTGGATATCGGCGGGAGGGATGTAGTCCATCACAGTCTCGATGTACTCCACGAACCAATGGACGTCCGTATAGGTGCCCAAGCCATCCCAGTATTCGATATCTGGTTCGCCGGGCGCAAACACGTCAAGGTCAGCCGTGTAGGATTTGTCCCAACCGCAACGGGCAGGAGAACGAGAAAGAGCAGAGTCAGTAGGAGAGGAAGCACAGGAAGCGGAGGCCGGAGCCTCATCAGGAAGAACAAATGGAGCCTCGTGGGAGCCGACAGGGGGGCTCGTCGCAGGCGGAGTATCAACACGATACTCAACAGCATGGGCGATATCAGCAGGAGTAGCAGTAGCAGCTTCGCCTTTAACGGGTGCACGAAGAATGGGTTTCTTGGCAGGACCATCCTTGGCCAGCATGATTCGCTTGGCAGGGCCCTGCTCCTCATCCGAGGACATAGTGAGATCGATGACCCTAGTCTCCTTCGACTCGATCCCTCCGATCGAAGTAGACTCGTGAGGCGGCGGCGGGGTGGTAGGTAGTTTGGTGGAACGAGCCATCGTGGATGGTGGTTTGTGATGATGGGAAAAAGAGAGCAAGAGGGGGGAGAAGGAGACAAAGAGGAAGAGGTAGAAGGGCGATTATTCGTTGTGGTCGGAGAGGTTCACGCGTCGTGAGACGTGTTGGTGGCCGTCGTTTATTCTTCCATCTGTTGTGAAATTGTTCTATCCGAACCAGGTCCTTCACATGTCCACCCTGTAACGGATATGAAAGCAAGCAACAAGCACAACAAGCACACTACCTATGTACTAGCTTATAGTGTGGAGATCTTCATTTTAGCATACTGGGATAGAGATCGTGAGTTGGATTAGAAATACATCGCCGCTATCGCCAACCGCGCCCACCCTGTTGCCCCCAGTTGTCACCATACTGGCCCCCCGAATGGGGCGGAGGAAAGTGATATTGCCCACGAGGAAGTTGTTGACCTGGAGGCATAGGCATGGGAGGAGGATGTCCAGCAAACGCAGGAGGGAAAGCAGGAGGGTTCACACCCGGGCCAGGTGGGGGGAAGGGCATGCTCGACATATGCGGGGGCGGGGCGGGTGGCCAAGCGCCGGGGTATTGAGGTGGAGGTGGGGGGAGGGAAGTTGGTCCCCGGAGGAACGAGGGGATACTGGGTATTATGTACATTGTGCGCGTTGTGTGGATGGGCAGCCAGGTTTGGAGGTGGAGGAGCATGCGAGGGGGTGATGGGGAGGCGGGAAGCGTGGTGGTGACGGTTCCCGCGGCGTATAGGAGCTTTCGCGCGTGCGGGATCTGCGGCGGGAGCGGCTCCTCGACCGTGAGGGTGAGTCGTAGCCCCGAGCCTCCCGGTGGCCGGTGCGAGATCGGCTGCGTGATAAGGAGTCAGAGCGTCTGCTACCCTGGCTCAGCGAGCTGTCGCTGTACCGTCGCCGTTTGAGGCTACCACGAGACCGGCTGTGGCTTCGGCTGCGACTGCGGGATTGGTCAGGTCGCCTTTTCATTTGCTGGCAGAATGCGCGCGACCAGCCGTAGTAGGTATCGCCATCCAGGGTCTCTCCGCTGATCTCGTCCCGGGTGACACGCTGGCCTAGCTCATCGATATCCATATTTCCATCATCCTTGACGAGCTCTTCCGCGCCGTATATTTGATCAACCTCCTCTAAGAACCCTTTCAGAGCTTGGATCAGAGACTGGTCAGCGGGACCAGCCAGGAACTGCAGCGGTTTGATGCTCTCAGTGCGGAGCGGGATGGTCGAGTTGGGGATGATATGGGGGATCCAGTTGCCGGCCGGAAGGTCGTAGTAGGGGGGTGGACGGGTCACCGTGAGTCGATGGCATGATAAAGGGCACCTCTTTCCCGGGAAGCTTCTTGGCTGCATCGGTCTCATCGATCAAGACATCGGTTGATGAAGACGGGGCGGCCCCCATGGAAGCCGAGTTCTTGACCACCTCCCGCAATTTATAGACTAGTTCGGGACCAAAGTATCCGTGCTCGGACCAGATGTCGAGTAGATCATCTAGTCGCCGGTGGTGCCGGGGATGCTTCTGCTGATCGTAGGCGGCTGCGTGCCCAAGCAGGTCCACCATGTACGGCTGCAGGGACCCGCTCACCGTGGAGAAGGTGGTCGTGGTATCCAAGTGGTACTTGCTGTGGTGGAACAGATCATTGAGGAGATAGAGTATGTGGAGCCGCCGGCGCTTCACTGAGGTCTTGGACCGAGCGCCAGGGCCAGCATCGGTGCCAGCACTAGGACCGGCACTAGCATCAGCACCTGCGGCGGCCGGTTCTTCGAAGAAGCCGGCCAGGGCGACGAGATACTTGGCCAGTCCCCCCACGCGGTTAGCGGAGTAAGCGACATAGTGGAGCAGCCATGCTTTGCAGGTCTGTGTGGGCCGAGGGGCAATTTAGTATGACTGGGCCGCGATATGAGGAGAATGCGTGTCACGAATCAGACCTGGATGTTTGCTGGGGAGCAATGGTTTAGGACGCGGTCGAGGGCCGTATGGAAGGCGGCAATGTCATCGCGCGGGACTGATGATGGATCCGGGCGCAAGAGGCCCGCGGAGAAGGAGGCCTTCGCAATGGCTATCTGGTGGGAGGCCATTTGGGGGGTTTGTCGGGAAGGCTCATCCGGTCTGGGGAGGAGCTTGAAAGAGGACCTTGAAAGAGGACCCAGCTTCCCGCTGCGATTGCGGGTTTATCACACGTGACTTGCTAGAGCGGAGCTCCTCCGAAGGGGCCATTTTGACTACGCGGTTGCGCTTCTACGTTGAACCCGATTGACTAGTCGACTGGTTGAATATTTGACTAGCATACACTAGCTGGAACGATCCGTGAGAAAGTGTGGCCTCTCAGGGTGGGCTCTCATTGACTTGGTCGGGGAGCTGCACCCTACTCGGGGAGGGCGGCTCTGGCGGTCTACCCTTTAGCCCTGGGGTCGCAGACATGCTGCGCTTTGCCTCCCCTCCCCACTTGCTCGGCAAGTCATTTGCAGCGTAAAAGATAAGATGATTACGCACTGGCAGGGCGCTCGGGTGGTGCCTGCCTGCCCTTCGTCTAGTCGAGCCATATTTCCCCGAGGAGCTAGCTGGTCGGTCGGATACTTGCCCTCCCGCGTCATTCCATGCATTCCATTCATTGCATGAGCGGTCTCGGGAGAACTCCACGAGCGCGGCGCCTGACCCCTTTCACACTCTTAACTATAGCCAGCTTGTTGCTCCGCCCTTGGAGGGGCAAGTCGCCCCACCCATTCCCATTCGGCTGCTCTGACACTGCAGGACCCCGCGATGGCGCGAGAAGAGCTCCTGGTGCACACCATGTCCGGATGAGTTGTTGGTACCCAAGGCAGCCAACTACAGCCACAAGGTATGGCGTACAGCCGCTCGATAAGCGGGCCATCATCCTCGGTCATCACATCATAGTGTATAGTCCTCCGTAATATCTCGCTGTTCGTGCCGACAGCTCGATCCGCCAGCCAATCTATGAGCTTCCCGTTCGGGGCACATAGTGATGTGTCTGGGTATGACTAGTAGTGTCTGATCACTCCGGATGAATGTTCCCTGGGAACATCAGCCCATTGCCCGCGGTGGGCCCCGCCGCGATGACTCTCTGCATGATTGAGTGGAGTGGATCGGCATGGTAGCACGATGTAGGGCACTCCCCACACGGGTCACTCGCGCCTTCGCATGGCCTGACTTGCTCAGCCGGTATCTATAAATGGCCTTGGCCCCCGATATGACCGTCTTTGTCTGCCCAGCTGTTCCGTTTTCAACGCTAGAGCTACAAATCTACACTGTCCCGTTGACTTCCACTGCTATACTCCACTCCCATCTTGCTGTATACTCCTCGAGTCACCACCGCCACCACTCCTAATCCACCAGTCACCTTGTCCTCATTCTCCGGAATCTCCGAATCTCTCACCATTACCACCACCATGGCCGCAGTCGTCGCCGCACAGCTTGCCCGCCCTTCCATTCGGCACTTCTCTGCCCACCGGCCGCGCCCCGACAGCCGCGCGGCTCGAGCAGTCGCCATGTCCTGCATCGTCTCAGGCGTGGTCCTCCCCTTCGTGCCGCCCGCTCTCGAGAGCTCGCGCCAAAGAAACTCGGGCTCCCCAGACAACACCAAGTGAGCCCATACCTCCATGCCTCCATACCTCTCCACCCCCATGTTTACTTCGCATCGTTCACACGGCAATATGGGGATGGGATCAACGATCGACGAGCAACCCACTCTAACCCATCCTGCACAGGCCCCACCCCCCGCTGTGCTTCCATGCCCGCTAGAACACTCCCGCCGTGCGCCACGCATGGCGCGCGTTGTGACGACTCTGCTTTTCATTTTGCAACCTTGGATCTACGGTGGAGGTTCTGATGTCCGGCGCCGGCGCCGATGCGGGACCTCTTGAGACCATGTATTTTTGTCGAGGGCGTTCAGGGACCCGGGCGTTTCGTTACGTTTGCTTTTTCATTCTGAATCTCTGCTCTCGTTGGAGAGCGTGTTGCACATGGGGTTGATGGCATGGCAAGGAGATATGATTCATCTAAGATCTCGATGGACGCGGCGTGTCTGGATAGATGATTATGCAGAGCATATCCTGTATGCATGAAAACCGGATACATTCCATAGCACTGGGCAGTGATAAAGGACTATTTCACTCACACCGAATATCATGATCATTGCAGCGGAGCCTACACCTCGCACGCACCCTATCGTAATGATACTCTTGAATGGGTTGCTTTGGCGTCTCCACACATCCTCTTGGAACTCTGCTAGCCACGGTTAGATCAAGTGTTCTATGTACGTCCCATACACCAATATCCCAGACCCACCAACCAAAATGGAAGCGATCATTGTAACAAGATAGTCTTCATTGGAAAGATCTCAAAAGGACCCCGGTCATGCCCAGCGTACCAACCCGGCGGCACACCGCACAGTATGTTTTGGTTTACAGATCAAATTGTACAAGAAGGTTCGGATACTATCGCGTCCCTCAACTGAACCGGTTCCCTCGCGGCGGCCGGAACGGCTCTGTCGCTTCGTATTTCCCCTTCTCCAGCACCCGGTCCTTATCGGTCATTGGTTCGTGTCGAGTCGGGGCCGGGTCGTGGGACGCTTCGGCACTGGGCGAGGCGACGTCGTCTGTGGCATTCTGGAATCGGGTCATGTTGGCGCGTTTCAGGCTGGCGTCATCGCTCGCGTTCGGGGTTGGTGCGGTGATGGCGGCCTGCCGTATGTGCTCGGCTTCCATGGCCTTCAGCTGAGCTTTGCGCTTGACTTCGGTTTCAAAGCGAGATTGGCGGTCGGCATTGATGGATTGTTTGGCAAAGTAGTAGGCCCCGCCGCCGGCTGTGGACGATGTGTAAGTTAGACTGGCGCTAGGAGAAGCTTGCCAACCCGATGTAATTTGCTGAAATCATGATTTGAAAGATTTCTAGGTTACCTACCCAAACAAAGGGTACCCCAGCCAACCCTGTGGTGGGTAAAGAGCTTTCTGTTAGCTTCGCAGTCCTGGGTTCAATTACATCCATGTTGATTCTAGGACGGGGAAATGTCTACTAACCAGGTGGATCTGATCTTATGGCAGAGAGAATGTTTAGCTATAGAACTGAGCGTCCAAAATTAGCTAGATAACTCACTGTGTTCATGGCGGTGGTGTGGGAGAGTTAAGGTGAAGAGAAATGGCATGATCCTCTACGTCAAGACAGCTCCGGGCGGATCGGGGCCTTGCTGCCTCCTGCCTCAGGCCATGATATGTCAGCCTGGAGGCTGAGAACCTTGAATTCAAGAGACCGGTCCCCTCTTCCTGAGTTCTTCTTTCTCTCATCATCCTCGCATCCCACGACATCCTCATCGCACTCGCTTATCCTCGCCTTCTTCGGACCCTTTACCCGCAGATCTGCGCCGTGTCCCCTACCTTGTCGAATAGAAGTGTCGCATCCTCAGCCGGCATCCGCCGCCTGTTTCCTGCGGCACCGGTGTTCGTGGCATGCAGTTTTGAATCATCATAACTGAGGCGGTTTTCGCCTCACCTAGCTTCTTCCGCAAGTCTCCTGTAACTACACCTCTTTCCTTCGTGGTTGAGCTCTTGCAGCCCCATATAAAATGGCACCGAAGCGCAAGGCGGCTGACGGTAAGCCGTGCACTCCATCTAACCGCCCGCACGCCAGATAACTAATATTTCGTATAGTTGGTCGGTCTACCAGCGATTCAAAGCGATCCACTCCAGTCCCTGATGCGACGGATATCTCTAGCAGTGACGAGTACTCGGATGGCCCGGAGGACACCAACTTGAAAGGTAGAGCACAGCGGCCTGCGCACATAATGTGACTTGGATACTAAAACCGGATGATCAAGATGTCGTCGAGAAGTTCACGTTGGAAACGTTCAGCAGGCGCTCGCAAGCTCAGAAGACCGATCCCCGGTTCGGTTACAAGGATCTGTCATCCCTCCCCCTCAAGCGCGACCACTACAACCGCCCACTATGGATCGAGCCGGTAAAAGGCACGATCATCCTCGAGAGTTTCTCGCCGCTGGCACCCCAGGCGCAGGACTTTCTGACCACCATCGCTGAACCGCTCTCGCGTCCCCGCTTCCTCCACGAATACCGCCTGACGGGCCACAGTTTGTATGCAGCTGTGTCAGTCGGCCTGAAGCCGCACGATATTGTCGCAGTCTTGGACCGCCTTTCAAAGACACCGTTACCTGAGAGTATCTCAACGTTCATCATTGAGTTTACCAAATCGTACGGCAAGATTAAGATGGTGTTGTATCACAATCGATACTACGTGGAAACAGCGGAGCCGGAAATGCTCCAGATGCTGTTGAAGGATGAAGTCATCGGACCACAGAGAATATCGAGCGAGGAGGGCATCATCGAGCGAGCGGCACCAAAGATGGGAGCCCTCGTGATCCCTGGAACCAAGGATGCGGCTGGTGTTCGAGAGACCGGCGGCCAAACGAAGTCGTCTGCGAATACTCGAAACGAAAACCAGGAGGAGGCTCAGGACTATGGAATCAACGATGTTGGGGAGGACTCCTCGGATTCCCTCACGTACAGTTTCGAAATTCCCCCTTCTGGGGTCGAAATTGTGAAGGCCCGTTGCCAGGCCATCGGCTGTCCGGCCTTGGAGGAGTATGATTTCCAGGGCGATACGGTCAACCCTAATCTTGAGATGGATCTGAAACCCGCGGCGCGGATTCGTCCATACCAAGAGATGAGCCTCAGTAAGATGTTTGGTAATGGACGCGCAAAGAGCGGTATCATTGTTCTACCATGCGGTGCCGGTAAGACGCTGGTGGGAATTACCGCGGCGGCTACCATTAAAAAGGGTACGATTGTCCTGTGCACCAGTTCCATGTCCGTGGTTCAGTGGCGGAATGAGTTCTTGCGCTGGACGACCATCGACCCGAGCGATATTGCCATGTTCACATCCGACCACAAGGACAAATTCAAGCGGTCGACTGGTGTCATTGTGTCCACCTACTCCATGGTGGCGCAGACCCGAGCACGGTCGTATGAGGCACAAAAGATGATGGATTGGCTTCAATCTCGAGAATGGGGTATGATGATTCTTGACGAGGTACACGTCGTGCCGGCCTCGATGTTCCGAAAAGTCACATCTGCCATTGCTGCGCAGAGTAAACTCGGTCTCACTGCGACTCTACTACGTGAAGACGACAAGATCAAGGATCTGAATTTCCTGATTGGGCCAAAACTGTACGAGGCGAACTGGATGGAGCTTGCCGCCCTCGGCCACATCGCCAAGGTCCAGTGTGCCGAGGTGTGGTGTCCAATGACGACCGAGTTCTACTCGGAGTATTTGCGAGAAAGCTCGAGGAAACAGGCTCTGCTGTATATCATGAACCCACGCAAGTTCCAGGCTTGTCAATTCTTGATTGACTTCCACGAGAAGCGCGGTGATAAGATCATTGTTTTCTCCGACAACGTCTACGCCTTGGAGCGATACGCACTCAAGCTGAAAAAGGCCTACATCTTCGGCGGAACACCCCAGAACGAGCGTTTGCGTATTTTGGAGAATTTCCAACACAACGAACAAGTTAACACCATCTTCCTTTCCAAGATTGGCGATACCTCGCTGGATCTGCCTGAGGCTACGTGCCTTATCCAGATCTCGTCTCACTACGGTTCCCGCCGCCAGGAAGCACAGCGTCTGGGTCGAATTCTTCGAGCCAAACGCCGAAACGACGAGGGTTTCAACGCCTTCTTCTACTCGCTGGTATCCAAGGACACCAGCGAGATGAACTACTCGAACAAGCGCCAAGCCTTCCTGGTCGACCAGGGCTACGCCTTCAAGGTGATCACCCACCTGCAGGGTATTGACGAGTACGAAGGACTCCACTATTCCACCCCGGCCGAACGTCGCGAGCTGCTCCAAGAAGTCATGCTGCAGAACGAGTCCAAGGCCGACGTGGAGCAAGTCACCGACGACCTGTTGTCAATGCGCACCGGGCGCAACACGACGAAGAAGGCGAAAGCGAAGCGCAGCGCCGCGACACTGAGCGGCCTGGCGGGCGGCGATGACATGGCGTACATCGAATACAACAAGAGCAGGAACAAGCAGCTGAAGGACAAGGCCGGCCAGCACCCGCTGTTCAAGAAGATGGAGCGGGACCGTCAGCGCCGGAAGAAGGAGCGCGAGGCGGCTCACGATGAATAATCAATAGAATCAGCAACAGTTGAAAGCTAGCAGACGCAACAAGCAAGACGATGGCGAGGCAGAGACCCGCACTTCCCATACAATCCCACACCTCCGAAGAAAATGGTTTCACAAACGAACGGTCTAGCTCGGACCCAGATTGTAGAGCGAGCGGGCCCGTTCGGTGGATTCAGCAGCGTAGTATCTTTTGTGCTCAATGTTCATTGGGACTTATCCAGGCGTGCTGTTAGGGATCTTAGATGGCCCCTGCTGTTTTGATGCATTGACGGGTCGCCACGGCCGCATGTGACATATTGTGCATCGATTCCCTTAAAGAAGAATGACAAAGTTGATAATCACATGGATGCTCCCTGGTCCCCCATCCAAAGTCCCTATGCCACTTGTGCCGATCAGCGCCGTAGCCGACGTAGCTGGCCATCTCAGTTACAACCAACCTGCTCCCGACTGGCCCAGACAGACCATCCATTATTCAGAAAATACGAGGCACCATCGACAATTCGTCAGCAAGCCAGGCCCAGTCCAACCAAGATAAACTAGTCCGTGCCCCGGCGGGAAAATGACGTCTGTTCGTGTCGACGGAACCACGAGGCCCGACGTCTCCGCTTTCTGGGAGAGCGTGCTCAACTAATAGCGGGCCCCTGATAGGCCCGTGTACTCTGCAGAGCTACCCCGGCTTTGGTCATACAGCTGAATTACTGTTTTGCCCCGTGGAATCTGCTTGGGTAATGCCGTCGGGTCTAGGCGCGGATCAGAGCATAAAAGGATCATGCTTCCCCAGACAACAGCTCTCCGCCGCCTCAGCCTCAGCCTCGGCATCACAACAGCCCGTGCGAATAAGCCATCAGCTCGAACTGCCGCGAGATATTCTTGTGTCCTGGGTCCTCGACCGATCCTGTTTTCCGTCCCGACCAAGCTTTTGCCACGCCTAGCTGCCCAGACTACAGCGCTACGGCCCGGTTTATACCGTCCTCTCAAAGCTCAATCTGTGCACCGCACGATCAGACAGCTTTCCATGATGGCGACTGCGTCGAAGATCCACCTGTCGCCGGAGACGGACTCCGGCATTTTTAGCTCCGGCGTGAGGGAGGATACAGCGCGGACGGCTAGCGTGGTGTTGCAGGAGGATATGGCGAACCACCATGTCTTCTTCAATGACGAGGGGTTTCATAGTATGTGATGCATTGCTGCTTCGATCATATCGTCTCGCTGACAATGGCATAGATCACATCCCACACTTGCTTTTAAGCATCTACGCCCTCGGCGGGTCGCCCGAGGACATCCTGGCGGCTTATAATAATAACAAAAACTACCAGCGGCCTAGTGTCCCTACTGTTGTCGAGGTCATCAATGACATGAATGACACGGAAAAATTCCAGGCGTATCTGGGGAAGGAGAAGCATTACTCGAATTTCCTGTCTTTCTTCCAGCGTCAGATTGATGAGAAGGGCGTCGGTGCTGTGCTGAACGAATACGTCTTTGCCGGGGACGGGCGGGCGGAAAGTATGCTGTCGCGGCTCTTTGGAGGTACGTCACTCCCCGTCTGTGCGATTTGAGTGGACTTGGGCTCTAATGATGATGACGATGGTGCAGGCCTCATCCACCCCCTCATTCATCTAGGCTTCGGGCTTGAGTTTAACCAGCCCGCCATCGTGGCCCAGGCCCTTGCACAGGCTGCGGTTCATGATGACTGGATGGGCCGCGATTTTTTCCTCCCGGCGGAGAAGCTGGCAGAGGGGATTGGAAAGCCGGGGAAGAAGTCGCTTCTGCAACTATTGGATGAAATTCGCAAAGACAACACCTTGGCTCACTCCGCCAAGTACACTGACACGAACAAGATCCGAGACGGGGTGCTGCACCGTGCCCCGCAGGAGATGCTGAAGTATGCTGCCCAATATACAGTCTCTGAAGACCAAGTGGAGGAGAGACTGGCGGATATGATTAATAACGTCGGTGAGTCTGGCTTGGGTCCTAAAGTTAGCTTCCGTGGAGTTCTGTTAACCCTCCTTAGTATACTACACAAGCGCCGCCCAACGACCCAGCAAGGTAGTCAAGCTGGACTTTTTCTTCATCCACTGTGTCAACTCGTCCATCTTCTTCTCTAAGCTCGCACTTCTCCCGATCCTGGATCAGCGGACTCGACTCCGTCTACTGGAATGGAAAGGCCGCATGGACCTACTGATGTACGTGTCGCGCGGCTGTCCAGACCTGCTACGGGACGAGATCATCCGCTATCCTGTGACGAATGAGTGGCCAGCGGTCTTTGCCCGCGGCGCGTCACACCCGTCTGACGATGGGCATTTGGCCAAGTTTGTGCGCGCTGTGGCACATGGGCAGAATGTGTGCAAAGCATACGAGAGCAAGGCATCACAGACGATGCCTGTATCTGGCAACATGTGGCTTCAGATCGCAAATATGGGTAGGTCGCATAACTTCTCTGCACGTGTTGCATGATTTTGGCCCTCGCTGACTAGCCAACAGCCATCGACTCCACCGTTGAGGAGAATCGGACGATGTGGATCCGCTCCACCGGATTCGACGAGGCATGGGAGCATCTCCCCGGACGCGCCCGGTTGTAATGATGCCATGGATACCCAGATTGTTGGAGAATGTACCTGGGGATTGATACTGTAACGGTGTATCCGACTCTGCTCATGTAATTTGAACCGTATTGATCTAATCTAAATTGATCACTCTAACGTTGAAGTATGGTTTTCGATCCAAGCTGTGGTGGGTCTAGGCTAGGTCCAGGCGCGCCGCCGTCTTCCCCGATAGGCACGTAGAAACCGGTAGGAAGAGACAGCCATGATGGATTGGCGATAGAAGAGAGGAACATGAAATTACGAGAATCGGAACGCGAATGAAGAGCATGAACGCACAATGGATGAAAGTAAAATTCCAAGCAGCAGCGGAAAAACAGGAACGAGTGGACCTCACGTGGCGAAGTGCAAGTGGGGCTGATTTCCCAACAGCTTCACCTTCAACCTCTTCAACGCTGACTCGCCCTTTCCCATCTCCGCACATCCCACAATCATCTGCCATCTACATTATGCCCGACGATCGCGAGCCCGAAGATCACAACCGGAACAAGAATACCTCCAATACTCCCCAGGGCCACGACGGGGAGGACGAGAGCAACCCGTTCGTCGCCTTTCGTCGCTTTGCCGACGAGCAAGTCTCTTCTGTTTTACAGTCGATCACCGGCCTTCCTTCCTCTGTGTCGCCGCCCCAGCCCGACCACTGGACGATCTTTACCGATGACAAGGCCTATAATAGCATGAAATTCCGGCAGAGCGATGGCGATAGCACAAACAATGCGGGGGAGCAGAACTATACGTCTGGCGGGGGCGCCGAGAGCCGGTCCTCGGGAAATCGAAATGACAACGATAACAGCAACAACAATGGCGGAACGTCCCTCACGGAGTCCTCACAAACCAAAAGATCAGTTGATATGGAGCCGAAGAACTCCCAGTCGCGACAGCGCCGCTCCCGTGAACCCTTCGACCCTCTCGGCCTCGACGCGCTCTCCTTCCCGCTCTTCACACAACCATTTCCCATGAACTCCATCTTTTCCATTTCCATGCCACCCATCTTTCAGCACTTCGATGATCAATGGCCTCTGAACTATATCACGTTCAGCCCATACTCCCCTCTGCATCTAGAGCGCCAGGCGCGCGACCGAGCACACCAGGAAAAGGGTGTGTTTTCCTCCCTCGTCTCCTCTCTGCAAAGAGAATCAGACCGTGATCCGAACGAGCCGCAGTGGCGCGAGGCTTTTGAAGATCTTCTTCGTTTAGAGAATGGGAAAAACCTCCTTGATCAAGACAGACTGGCTGCCGGCAGGACGGAGAGCGAGTGGGACTGGCTTAAGGGGATGGTGAAGCGCGGAAGCATGGGCAACCGGTTTGAATTTGTGTCCGGATTGAACAATCACGGGTCGATTGGCGCTCATGGCGATGAAAACCACCCTGACAAAATTCCGGTAGAAGGGAAGGAGTACTTGGGAGCGAATGCAGAATATGATGAAGCCGATGATGAGCTGGCCTTGTACGAGCGCTTCATGCAAGATCTTGAGGTCTGGCATCGCGAGTTCTCTCAAGGCATTACTAGGAGCAACATCCTACACTCTCTTCTGGAAGACCGCCGCGCTCATGCTCATCCTGGCCGCCCTCAATTCGAGGACAAGCAAGGCAATGATGATAACGAGAGCTGGCTCGACCTCGTCTCGGGTGGACACCGCAAATCCGTCCCCGAGACGCCCGACGAGATGATTTTGGCAGATGACACTTCATCGTCTCGCATTATTTCCACCATGTCCCGGACGGAACGAACACGTCTCCCAGATGGCTCGATTCAAACCAAGAAAGTTGTGACGAAGCGGTATGCGGATGGCCGCGAGGAGACAGACTCATCTGTTGAAACGACCCATCCGCATTCAGGGAATGTAGATTCTTCTGACTCAGGGGAGAACGGTACCAAGCCGAACAATGGCTGGTTCTGGAAGGAGTAATTTGGCCGCTTCTTGGACGACTCCTATGATGCTTGAAACCCACATGTATGCCAAGTTGGCATTCGACATGACCCATGACCCATTTCTTTTGCCCTCACTGCTCGCTAGCGATTTTTGGTTTTTTTGCGTTTTGACTTCTCCAGTCTTCTTTCCTTCCCGTCGTATATTTTGAACAATCTCTTGCTGTACATCTACATCTTACGCCCGAATTTCGCCATGCTTGATATGCATTGCACGTCGAAGTTTGCTCGATCTTAATAATAGCATTTCAACCTAGTGAATGACGCCCTTGTGATATACTTTATCTTTTTCACGAACACAGGTAGTCATATCAGTCGCAATCTGCAAGCAAATCACCTTTGTTTATTATCTAGCCACTATCATGGTCACGCGACCATACATGGATCTTTCTGCATACAGATGTAGATCTATATTTTAAGAAGAACCTCCCAACGAGGCGTAAGTAGGGCATAGGTAGGCACCAAGATTAATTAGTCCGCCTTGACACTCTTCTTCTGCGCTTTCCCGGTTGTCCAGCCTTTCGATTCCCAATACTCAACGCTATCCAACATTTTCTTGTATGCCCAGGTAAATGGAGGGTCTGAACTAAGACGTAAGCTTCAAATCTTTATTGTCTGCCGAAGGAATCCTTCAGGACTTACACAGGAACTGTCTGAGGTCATGTCTGTTATCCTCTGGCGAGTAATCGAGTGCGTGACTAGATGAGATAATGCAAGTTAGGTTGAAGGTATTTACGCTTTTGGGGGCTGGATTAACTGACTATGCTGGGGTAATCGTCGTCATTTTATGCCGGTTGATGGCTAGAAACATGTCAGTGTGCTGTTCATCCAGTAGGGTTAAAATCCGCAGGAGGATGTTGCTTGGATGCAAGTGGTCGCGGTGCTTGACGCGCTGGAGGCAGAAGGAACATCACGCCACCCATCCGTAAAGGGTTTTAACATACAATAGTAGTAGTAGAAATGTCTCGTCTTTTCGTAGATTTCACGAGGACTGAGCTCGTTGCCCCAGACGTGGAGCAATTTCTCGTACATAGACCAGGGGCCGAGTTTGGCCACTTTGCGGAGATAGCTGACTTGATGTTAGCTTTCCTTGATCCGTCGTCCAGATTGATATCATAGGGTACGGACCCGAATGTGCCCAGCTCGGCGTATTTAACTCCCATATCAACCTCGTCGGATTGTGCGGCTGCCAAGGGTTCCAGCTCGGCAGTTGGGGTCGCCTCGAGGAACTCGGTCAGAATAGGCATATCGAACTCATGGACCCCCCAGGCGATGAACCGTTTGAGGTCGACCTTGTTGAGACTGCCGATTGGATTGAGCTATAAGGCTGTCAGGATCAAGTATCGCAACCTCTCAATCAGGACAGGTCCTTACATCGGCCGAGGAAGCGTCATACTTGGTGAGGTAACCTCGCAAGCTATATATGATTAGCAAATTTCGACTTGAACAGATAGCGCCAGCACAAACCATTCTAGAATCTCAGTTAGTAAAATCTACAGAACGCGCAGGGGGGCAGCTTACCATCAACATTAGACGATGCAAGAACCAGCAAGCCACCACCGCCCGGGCGTTGGCGGACAGTCGGCAGCAACGACGCAAACAAATAAGAAAAGACCATTCTCATGCGAGCCTGTACGTTCTGCAGAGCCAAATTTTCCGCAGGCGCACCGCCGTGGAATCTAAACCGTGGTTGGAAGTTTGTGACGACCGTGAAGACGTTCATGATGGCGGTGACTACCGTGTCGAAATTGAAATCGATGTGGTAAGAACCGATATCTTGAGCAAGTCTCTTGGCCCGGTCCCTTGTCTCATGGCTAGAATTCTGAGTGCCCATGTAGGCAGTATGGAAGATGCACATGCAAATCTCCTGGGGAGATGAGGGAAGCCAATCCGAATCGGCCGGTTTAGCACAAAGGCGACGAACGTCCTTGATAACCTGCTCATTACCTTCACTAACAGCCTTCATGACTTGACGGCACATCGAGTGCACAATCAATGAGGAGGAACAGCTGTCAATACCACCGCTTAGCGCAAGGAAAAAGCCAGCAACACCGCATCGCCGAAGGTAGTCCCATAACCAGCAAGCCGGCCCAAGAGCAATCTCCTCTTCCGGTGCATGGATGCGAGGCTTCATAGGCATGGATACTGTGAGGCTGGGATCGGCATCTTGGGTGCGGCGCGAGAGTCTCACGTCAAGATCAATACGCTGGAAGGGTGACTGCTTGCTTGCTTGCATTCCACGGCTAACACTGGATCGGTACGTTCGGACCTATCTCACATCAGTATCTTGTACTCAAAGAAGGTGAGATGATCCTACCTCTTCAATATCCACAGTAGCCGTGACGACTTCAACATCGTTCAGGGAAAATTGTGAGCCCTGGGCCACAATCTCACCGTTGATAACGATCATGGCACACCCGTCATAGTACAGTCTGTCGCCATCACAGCCTTGTTGGTTGGCGTAGAGATAGATACCTCCGCTCTATTCGTTGTTAGATAATATCCCAAAGGGGTTTTATGGTGTCCATTACCAATTTGGTGGCCTGGGTAATTAAATTCAGCCGTGTATCGAGCTTCCGAAGCTCGTGATGGCTACCTGAGGAGTTGGAGATAATTTCGACACCTTTGTCAAGAAATATTAGACAACGAAAACACCCAGGTTTCCATACATATAATGAAACGTACCTGCCAAGCCATAGGGAATGTGAGGCCTTTGAGAAATTAGCAAATCATATCAGAAGGAAGCAGCAGCCCATGCAGACTTTCAACTTACCCATTTGGCGTAAATAGTTCTTCGCAGGTCTCCAAGCCTAGGCAAGTATCTCGTGTGCTGATCACGGCATCGCCGAATGGCACCTTGTATTGTCCAGTGATTTTGCCAACAATCTGCTCCAAATAGTAATCCTCCGTCTCCTGGGGGCGCTGCCAGGGAGTAAAATGACGGTATTCGCGATAATTGCCATCTAAAACGTAAAACGAGTACATCAACCATGTTTTTCCCCTTTATAATTATGGAAGGGCGAAACGAACCATTCGCCAGCCACATCTTAGGGCGGATCAGAACGATCTTCCGGTTGTAGAAAATGACGCTAGCAAAGACATTATAGTTAGCGGCAATATCTATGGTGGGGACCAAAAAAAACCCACCGACAATTGTATCGAACATTTCTGTGTCGAACTGGCATACCAACATCTACCACAATGTCCTGGCAGTCTGGGTGGGCGATGATCTGGGAAAGCATTTCCCATGAATGAAGGAAGGTATCGCCTTCGAGAAAGGCATCGAGACAGCCATACCCTGCCGGACAGGTGTCAGTATATTCGAGCTAAGCGTCGTGTTAGGTCAATTTACCGGTAATCTCGAGCTCAGGGCCAACCCGCAGAGTAGCTCCGGCGGCTTTTGCCTGCTTAATGCTCTCGATGATCCTGTCACGGTTGCCCTCCCAGTCTAGAGCCCATTGGTTCAGGTTGCTGCCGTCAGTTAGCGTAATGCGGCGGGGGAGGAGGGGTAATGAAGCTCCGGGAGGGAAGGGTAGGCTCCAAGAGACGAGGAGAAGCTCCTACCATGTTGCTAGAGTTACCAGGTGCCCCATAATGAAGATCTAGTGTCTGCTCCCGTGTGCGATAAGTCGCGAAGCGAAGCTCCCTCCTCTCATGGAAATGAATCACCTAGTCACGTGTGAGGGGAGAGGACGATGAGACATTCCCGCTCCTTCCCGTATTACGGTATATTGCCCCGATAACGGCAATATCGGCACAACTCCGACGAAAGATTGGAAATGACGATACCCACAGGGACCGCATCTTGCCGGCTGATTAATAGGCTTTACCCTGGCGTTGGACTTTCGTTCCTGGCCGGCTACAGCGGAACCTTCTTGGTTTCTACATATATCGAATATCCCTAGAGTCTATTCCAGCGACCTTGATTGTCTTTTGGCGCATTCGCAGTCGTAATCAGCATGAGCTCACAGACCCCCACCCCGGCTCATATGCTCGCGGAATCTATGCTGTCGCGGCGCTTCGGCAATGAGACGGTGAACTACTTTTCGAGTACGGATATGAAGAGGTGGCAGCACGTTTGGAATAGCACGACTAATTTTCGCACAGGCTCTCCTATCAACCGTTTATCATTTTTGCGCGGTGATCACGCATTTCTTTCCGCGGCCCTGACTCACCCCTCCACCCAGTACCTACTTCTTAACAACCTTGCCCCGCTCACCCGGTCGCCAGCCGAGGTATACTATGCGAAATATGACGATGTGCGCAATCTCGTCCCGCAAAATACCTTTGATCAGTCCGAGGAGGAAATGATCAAGGGCTTTGATTCCCGCAACACGCATGCGACCCTAATTTTCCTTGGACTGGACGAAAGCCGGAAGGACGGGAGCTTGATGTATAAGGCCTACTCGGGTGTTCCATTCTTCGCGGTTGATGTAACCCCGAAGGGCTCTGTGGCTCAGCGAGCGGCTGCTCAGGATATTATCAGCGCGATGGAAGGAAAGGGCTTGTCTTTCTTCCAGACGAGAGTAATTAGTACATTTACCGCCGACGAAGGTAAGTTTGGAGGAGGAACAAGTTGATGATGAGATTGGGGAATTAAGCTGATAGGTGCATAGCTGCTATATATGCGCAGGCGCGCGCACTAATGGACTGGAACACCCGCAATACCTTCTGTGGCACCTGCGGCCACCGCACGCTGTCCGTGAACGCTGGGACGAAGCGGGCTTGTCCCCCCACAGATGCGGCGCGAACTAGCGAAGGCCAGTCGGAGGAGCGCCCTGAATGCAACACACGGACGACCCTTTCGAACTTGTCGTTCCCCCGTACCGACCCCACTATCATCGTGGCGGTTGTCTCTGCCGATGGCAAGCGGATCCTGCTCGGGCGTGGTAAGCGCTTCCCGCCAAAGTGGTACTCGACTTTGGCTGGCTTCATTGAGCCAGCAGAGTCCATTGAGGATGCGGTTCGCCGAGAGGTGTGGGAGGAGGCCGGCGTGACCCTTTCGCGGGTCGTTATCCACTCCTCGCAACCTTGGCCGTACCCGGCCAATTTGATGATTGGGGCAATTGCGCAGTGTAGTGCCGCAGCGCATGAGAAGATCAGCCTCGAACATGACCCTGAGCTGGAAGATGCGCGGTGGTTTGAAATTGAGGAGGTCGAGGAGGCTCTACGCATTGGTGCCAGCGACTTGGGCTCCGGTCCTCTTCCTGAGTACAAGGGTGGCTTGAGGTTGCCCCCTGCGACGGCCATTGCGAACCAGTTGATTAGCTCCGTTGTGAATGCGGATTACTTCCAAGGAGAAAAATCTAAGATGTGATTGAGAGTTGACCACACCGGAGTGTGTCTTCACAGGTAGTCTAACGCCTAGGTATATAGAACAGAGGGGAGTACGCTACATACTTGGGTGTGAATCGAGGACAGTTATTCATACGAACGGGAGTTGATTCGTGTCATGTGTTTCTAGGATTTCTTGTGTATTGAGAGATTGATAGATATGTGTGCGGTAGGATCTCATAAATTGGCATAAACCGTTCCATCGCGCAGTTCGTGGATGCCATGTTTGCCGCTGGGAGATCCAACCTCTGTGTAGCGCGTACCGTCTCGCAGTTCATGGATTGTGACTCGTCCACGGCTTCTTCGAAAGCGCCGTGAGCCCCGAACGGATGGTGTCCCATCCATACTACCAGCATCGCTTGCCGCCACACTACTTGGTGTCGGAGAGTGGCTGTCCCTGCCGATGGATGCCTGGAGCTGATTGTCGGCCACCATGTCTGCGCCATCCTCAGAGTACCATCGCCGCAAGCCAGATGCAAAGGCCCGTTCCGCGGAGCTGTATTCGACAGGCGGCCCAGTAATTTTCGCCTCTGGGCTGGAGCCATCGAAAACAGCCCATGAACTTGATTCAGTGCTCACGAGCATCATCGAGTGATGGTTGCTTTGTACTTTGAAATCTCGCAGCAGAATCGCGTTCCCTTCGGCTACTGATGGCATTGCGGATTTATAACGCCGGAAAACTCGAGCTTGAAGAGTCGTACCAGCCATGGATGGATCAGTGAGCTGAATGGTCATGAAGTAGTCTCTGGAGCCAGAGGTGGCTTTGGCGATAGGGGAAACCTCGTAAACAATAGAGATTGTGTCCACCAGGGCATTGAAATGGTCGACAAGAGTGGCCAAAGGGGCGAAATAAGAGAGTTTGCTGCGCAATCCATGGGCGTGGCGATCTGGAACGGGGGTTTCGCCAACAACTACCTTCGGGTACTCAGAGACTTTGCCGGTCGACATGGGCTCTGTCCCGTCTCGCTGGCCACTGGGTTGATCATGGGCATCGGTTGCTTCAGCTGTTGGTAGCGCAACACTAGTACTGTCCGCATTGTCTTGCTGTTCCGAGGGATCGAATGCTTTGAAAACAGGCCGCGAAGATGCGTCTAGACCCGCCGGCGACGTCTGCTCATTAGCCACCGCTGACTCTGGTGATTTCACATTGTCGGGAGCTGATCTGCGGACAGATATAACCTTCTGCGTGGCATCATGCGTCAGAAGTTGTTGCTCAGCGAGTTCCATCTGGGTGGGGCCTGAACTAATAAACGACAGGCCGTTGTCCACACCCTGTGTTTCGGACACAACAGCCATCTCTTGCGGTTCAGAGGGCTCCCCTTGGGCTTGCATGTCTTTCCCATATGGAGTTTCATCATTTGTTTTTGCTGTGTCGGAGAATTCAGGCCAGTCCTGATCATCGACTCCGTCCAGGCTGATCAGAGCCTCAAGGCTCCTGCCCGAAGTTTGCCCCTCGCCATGAAGAGCTGCTTTCGACCCTTCCTGACTTTCCCAATCAGGTAGTTCTTCCACCTTTGCAAATCCTTCTTCATTGGGGTGATCGGGCAGATCTTCGTGCAAGGCAAGCTCGATAACCGAGACCGACTTTGGCTCAACTTCAACACCATCACCCCACCCTTGCTCTCCATCTCCATCTGAATCGAGATGATCCTCGCTTTGTACGTCTTCTTCAATTGATCGATTTCGTGTAAAATGCTTGTCGCTGTAATCATCGCGTGCCAAGACATCCACGGAGGACTCGTCGTCCTTGTCGCCATCATGCACTCGGTCATCTTGGCCAAGCGCTCCATATTCATCTCCGCCCTCGTCGTCCGCAGACATTTCGTCTTCCATTGTGTCGTACTCTGGATCATCATTGACAACAGACCATTCCTCTCCATCATCGTCTATCGGAGAGTTCGAATTTTCGGAATGCACAGATGACAGGGGACTATGTTGTCCTTGTGGAATAGGGTGCTCAGGCGTCACGAGCGGCTGCTCAGAGACAAGTTCATCTTCGCTGTCACTATCCAACACTATTATTTCAGGCTGCGAGGGAGGCAGCTCGGCTGCATCTGAGTCTTCATAGCCGCTCGTCCCCGCAATTTCATCCTCCCCTTCTGGCTCCAATTGATCCTGCTCCTCGTCTGATCCATCTTCAGAAAGGTGACTTGTCTCCTGATCTTCGTCATAAAGGACTTCATCTTCGGCATCGCTTTCATTGCTGTAACTGCCGCTGCGTGAACGGTCGGAGATATCCGTGATTTCAGGTACATGTAGACCTTCGCCTTCAGTCGCGGCGTCCCTAGATGCATCGTCGCCTGATTCATCTTCGACCAAATCCATGGATTGGAGAACCAAGGGATCATTTATAGCCTGAGCAACCTCCTTGCCGTGCTCTCTCGTTTCCAATCCAGGTCCGATGTCAATACCGTCACCATTTGCTTCCTCTGGATATTTTTGCTCCTCTGTCCAGGGCTCGCCATCGGTGTGTTGTTTCGAAGCCGTCGCATTCAACTCTTCAGTCTTCTCCATCCATGTATCTGTCTGAACGAAATGGGATTCATTCACAAAACTGGGCGAGTCGAATTGACCCAAATTACCCGGCACGTTCTCAGCACCCGCGGCAAGAATGGAATTTTCTCGCAAGGAAATTGGGGCTTGGTGGTGATTCACTGATGAAAGCGGGATAGATATGGCTTCTTCTTCACGTAAGGAATCCACCGCCCCGGTTAGAGCCGGTGCTTCCTGTGGATGCAATCCTGGGGAAATCTGGCCGAAAAAACCTCGAGCTTGGAAAGCAGCATTAGCACTTGGCGCCGGGGCATGATGAACATCGTGTACAGGCGGGACTGCGTGAAATGGTGAAAAATATCCCTGACTACTACTCTGATTGGACACCAGCGGCGATGGAATCGGGAGACCAGGAGATGGTACCGGCCGGAGCTGGGGTGTGTCTGTTGGAATGTTGAAGGCACCTCCGCCAGGAGCTTGAGAACCAGAGCCGGTTAGCTTAGCGGAGGTATCGTTTTGTTCCAGCTGCAACGTGTGCCTCCCAAAGAGGCCGCCAGAAAAATCCAGGGACGGCTTGACAAAGACAGGTGATTGGTCCTCGAAAGGATCGTCGATATTCGTCTGATTCACGGCGTCCGATGCATCTGGGACGGCAGTATCGTTATTGGGCTCGGCATCCGCGGGCTCCTGTGTGTCAGCCTCGATATCCATTTCGTCCTCCAGGGCTTTCATCCAGTCCACTGTTTCTTCGCGCTCTTGGGGGCTACCCGGTTCATCCACAATGCGCCACTCGTCTCGTCGTAGGCTGTACCTCGGTCGTTTCCTTCCCTCCCCGGGAATGGATCCATCTTCGTTAGCGAACGGATCAAATGCAGAATCAACTGCTCTCCCGAACGACTTCCGCGCAGAGTGATAGAACGCGGGCGACCCCCAGGAGCCTTGACTAGGCGCTGACGCTGTGTCGGGATCAATGGAGAGAAGGCGGGGGGTGGAGGGCGGTTGGTTGTCAGGCGGAGATGGAAGGTCCTGCTCAATTATTACCGTGGGCAGACTCTGGGATGAACGGACGATCTATATGAATGCCATTAGCATCTTTTTCAAATGCTGCGGTCGCGTGGTTGGCATACTTCAAGTGTTACGCCAGTGTCGAAATGCATATCCCACGCGACACATCTCCCGTAGGTCTGCGTCGCTGCATCATTGGCAACAAAACTCGAGCCGCTCAGAGAAAGGCGCACAGTGTCACCAATCCCGATATGTGACCCGGCGACCTTTTCTGCGACGCGTCCATGGAATGTCGCTTTGACCTGCCCGTTCGATCGACGTAGGCGGAAATCCGGCTCGGCCAGTAGCAGGCTAAGAGACTTGGTCGAAGAAGAGTACGGCCAGACAAGAGTAACCGTCGCGTAAATGCATTTCCCCTCGCGCTGTTCAAGAGTAGGAGACAACTGAGCGATCGGGATTTTGGTCAATTGCGGCCGCGTAGGCAGCGCTGGAGACTGATCAGTCGCATCCATCACTGCGCCGATTTTCCCACAATCAACATCAACATGTTCGCGATCATGTGCACGTCGTAAACCATCCAGGTATAGAGGGTTTTGGTGGTAGACCATGGATCGGGGCGGAGTGCTGAAGAACACGCGAGTTCGGTGCAGCTGCGAAATCAGAGGCGGTTGCATCATGTGTGGTAATACAATTGTAATAATACAGATAGCAAATAGTCAGACAGCGTATCTTGGAAACCATAATTACTGTACATAAAGCATCCCCATCAACGGAAAGCCGAGGATGTCTCTGTACAGCTCCGAATTCATATTCAAAATCCAGAAAACTTCATGAAATCATCAAGATATTTCTGGATGACACGTAAAAGCCAAAGGGGGAGTAGGCTTTCTATGGAGAGACTGCTCAAATCGAGTGCTGACCTTGGTACGGAGTACATACTTAGCCCGCATCTCCGATAAGCTCAGGCACAACTCCACTATGGCGACATCTCCCGGTGGCCCTCCGCTTTCCCTCAACAACCCCCTGGCCGGTGGAATGGAAAGATGGTATTCGCAAATCCAGTACGCCGAGTCGCAGTCATTGGAGCCGGGCCATCTGGTCTTGCCTCGACAAAGTATGTGGGATCCTACATAATTTGCCGCCGGGATACATCTAAAGTTGCTGACCTACCTGGATAGATTTCTCTTAGCGGAGAAATATTTCAACCAAATCGATGTGTTTGAACAAAGGAGCGCTGTGGGAGGAGTCTGGAACTATAGTCACAGCTCCTCCAAGGTGGGCGCATCCACTACTGTTCCTCATCTTAATCCGCATGAACCGGCGGAAAAGCCTACGTGGATCAACCAAGCAGATGGATCATCCGAAGCCGTCTTCGTGTCCCCTCTTTATGATAGACTCGAGACCAATATCCCAAAGGAGCTGATGCGCTACTCGGACAAGGCTTTCCCACCAGACGCCCAGCTCTTTCCCAAGCACCGCACTGTCAAACAGTACTTGGAGGAATATGCCGAGGATACAAGGAGCCACATCCACTTCGAAACTCAAGTGGTGGATGTCAAATTGAGTGATCCTTCTTTGAGCACATGGGATGTGACCACGATGGATCTGCATAAGGGTGTTGGTAACACTCGTACCTATGATGCAGTAGTGGTGGCAAGCGGCCATTTCATCGTCCCTTATATTCCCGCTATCCCTGGGATCGCAGCTTGGAATCAATCATACCCTGAGACGATCTCGCACTCTAAGTTCTACGACTCACCTGAGTCTTTTAAGGGCCAGAAGGTGGTAATAGTTGGAAACTCGGCCTCGGGCCTCGATATCGGCGCTCAAATCAGTGAGATGAGCGCAGGGAAGGTTCTTGTATCGCAGCGTTCCGAGTCATATTTGGCCGCATCAGCGCCATCTGATAAGATTATCTGCCCGGAGATCGTTGAGTTTCTCTGCCCAACCAAATCAAGCCGAGGAATCCGATTCGCGGATGGTCGCGTCGAAGAACATGTCGACGCAGTTGTTTTTTGCACGGGTTACTTGTACTCGTACCCATTCCTTTCGTCCCTAACTCCAACAGTTGTCACACACGGGTGGCGAACCATGAATGTCTACCAGCAGTTGTTCTACATCGAACACCCCACGCTTGTGTTTCCTGTCCTTGCCCAACGAGTGATTCCTTTCCCCATGGCCGAGAACCAAGCAGCTGTTTTCTCCCGTGTTTGGTCCCAACGGCTTGAGCTCCCCCCAAAAGAAGAAATGCAGGCATGGGAGGATTCTCAAGTTGCAAGCAAGGGGGACGGGAAAGCATTTCACCTCTTGCCATTCCCGATGGATGCTGATTATTTGAATTTCCTCCACAACTGGGCCAAAGCAGCCAAGCCACGCCCCGGCCTAGCCAACAATGGGAATGGCAAGCGCGGAAACTTTTGGGGGGAACGCGAACGATGGATGCGTGCCCTCTTCCCGGATATAAAAAGAGCGTTTGTTCAGAAGGGTGATCAACGGGGCGATATCAAGACTTTGGAGGACCTTGGCTTTAGGTTTGATGAAAGGAAACTATAGAATAGATATACGAAGCTAGATCACATGACTTCAAGAAATAAATGAGGAGATTAACCTACCATGCGGATAAGACGATAAAGATAAGAAAGTAGCTATCACGTGAAGACCGCGGGCCTCCGCCCGAGTCGGCGCATTCACTCCCATTCTCCTCCACTAATCTCGACGGCGACCACAACCGTTAATATTGCACTGCTGCTGCGGTTGTCACTCCGGTTTCCATGACCACTTTCAATACCATATCCACCATCAAGATCACAACAATCGGCTGTCATGATGGAGGACAAGCCAACACCATCTTCTCTCGGGGACATCGACGCTACAGTACCTACATCTATTCCAGAAACTATAGCACCCCTCAGTGTGCGCTCTGACACAGATTCTGTTTCGCACTCTCATACCGCTATTCACCATGTTCATTCCGACTCACTCCTTCAGCCGCATTTAACCTCAGGCGGCCCAACGTCCATGGAAACGATCCAGCCCAGCGCGTTAACTTTCGAGGGCTCCGATCAAGCTCCCCCAGGATCAGTTCGCCTTGGGCCGTCTGAGTTCGCTGTGACTCTGCCCATGGATTCCCGAGTGAAAGATGATTATGACCGCATTTTGACGGACTCCGCTGCTATTACAAGGGAGTTCCTCGAAAGCTTCTCCACTGCTGGCCAGTGCTCAGATTTCAAGGTACGTTCCTCTGACTCGTGGGTGATGATTCTATCTGATCCGATTCTGCAGGCAGAGTATCCTTTGTCCAAGATATATGAAGTCATAACGAAATTGAACAATGTGTCTACTCATCCAGATCTGAATATCACGCAGCATTTGTCATACGAGGACTCAACAATTGCCCGGGAGGCCGAATGGGCTGAATATTCGAGCGCCAAATTCCGTTTTCTTGGATGGTTAATACGGGTGGGTGGCCAGCGCGACCTCCATATAGTTCTGGGGGTTCAAGGCGAGGAAAAACGGAAAGTTCTTGAACGTTACTTGCTTGGCAAAGGATTTACCTATACCAAGCCGCGCGAAGAGCTGGGGGCTAGCTTGGAAGTTTCCCTAGTGAATGGATCTCTAAGCTTCGCTATCCATTCGCACGATAGTGTACTAGAGGCATTCAAACCACCGTCCGCCATTCTCGCTCTGGACACGGCATACAACCTCGAGAGTCCTTCGGTACAACATATTCGAACGACTTACACTCGGAATGGCGGCCTTCTCCCTGTCATCCGGCTTCTCGTCTCCAATGCATGCGAACACATTGAACGCTGTCTGCCTGACTTACCGGAGCCCGAACGCTTGCGTCTTCTCATGCAATACATTGATTTCTTCCATGACGAAGTCGGTGATCTCCAGGAAGATGCGCTCAATGTGTGCGAAGATGCCGAGGAAATTCTTGGATTTTTCTCAGACAGCTTTGCCAGCTGGCCTCTCCCAACCATTGAGCCTCTGCACTTTGCCTCTATTGACGACTTAGAGTCGTCAACTCCTTCCTCCGAGGAGCCAATACCGGGTACTCAGAAACGTTCACTGGTCGGTATACCCTTTTCTGCATTGAGTTCTTTTCTGATAAAGATATAGCACGATGAAGAAGAGGAAGCTGAAGATTACACCGTGAAACGTGCAAGGGTCGAAACCCAAGATACCAGCCAAATGACCCAATCAACCAAGCCACCCAGTCAAACTTTGGACCGTGATCTGCAATCTCTGGAGAAGAGCCTCCTCCAGATGAAAAGCATACATACGACGGAAAAGGAACAACTGCAGAAGGTACTATCACAGACCCAGGCTCGCTTGCGAGAATTCGAGACCGCCATGGGTATTTTGCAACATCGCTACGAAAGCCGAACCAAAGAACTGCATCTGACTCGCCAAGAACGTGATCGTCTAGCGGAAAGCAAGACGTCCCTGGAACAACGCGTTGAGAAACTGAGAGAGGAAGTTCTCAAGCTGAAAGAAGAACGCTCACAGCTGAAGGATACGCTCGAGCAAGCACGGCAGGAGCTCAAATCTGCGGGAGGTTCTCTAGCTGAACTAGAGACAGCTCGTGAAGAAATTCGCCGCCTGGCTAAGGAGAGTGCGAGTCTTGAACGCAAGGCAGAATACGAGAAGAATCAAGCAGAGTACACTCGAGAGCAGTACCAGACCGCGTCCACGGTGGCCGCACAGGCTGGGAATGAGCTTCGTCAGGTTCGGGATGAAAACGAGGCCTTGACTCGAAAGGTTCAGGGTAACGCCGTCCAGCTTCGGGAGATGAATATCAAGAATGACTCGATTCGCCACTTCGCACGGATCACCGAGCTGGAATTGATACTAGCATCTCGAGATGACCTGCTACGGAAGAAGGAAGATGAGCTGCGGGAGATCCGCAAGAACCGACCGTCGACTCGGTCGACAAGCACACAGCCCCGAAGTCCTAAGTGGGCTTCTGGTAGCCGTCCAACAAGCCCCGGTGTTGGCCACAATGGTAATGGTAATGGCCTTGCCGGCCGGGGCAGTGCCCTGCGGTTCAGCTCAGAGATGCCTTTCTAGTGATATGCCTTTTACGACGATCCTGCTTAAGCGAATTTGCATCTTACTGAGGAGTTCTAAGCGCCGTCGATCAATTACAACTAGCAATTCAGATTGCACAATTCTGTGCTTAATAACTTCATTACAGTTGTGTTGCTCTATCACGATCCAGGGAACGACCATATTCTTGTAAACTCTGCTGAAACAAGAGTGAAAAATGGGTTAGGAAGCAGGTAGGGTTGCGATGAGCTGTAAAAGCGACAGTAACGAAAAATCGACGCCACCCCCACTAGATACTATCCACAACTACTACGTTGATCTGATGCCTACTGCAACATCCCATCTATGACGTTTAGACAGCCAATTGGGGAACTGGCCATTGTAACTCAAAGCAAGCTCCCTACTAACAATGATCCTGGCAGTCAGTCATTCCTCGCAAAATTCCAACTTCTCCATGCTATTCATTATTTTGCGGTTTCCCCTCCGTTGTCCCATGTTGATTCCGATAGAGAGAGATATAACATTTTTCATAACAATCCGTGGCATTCAAATATTAAATAGATCCCATCAATGGGCTAGGTCGCGAAATCATGTATATGTTGTAATAATAAGACAAACGAGAATCAGATCCTGAAACACCATAAAAAAGATACAAAAATAGCAGTGGACGCAACCATATATCGTGATCCAGTGCGCAAGCAATCTCCAGCCGTAAAGAAAAGGGTATCGCGATGAATGCATTTCTTTAAGCAGAGTTCATCGCACCCGCGATGAATGCTGCTAGCTCCTTCGCCTTCTCGCCACGGGTCATGGTAAAGTGATTAGCTCCCTCCATGACGGTGATACCGCCGACATTCTTTGGACCAACGAGGGTATCCCATCCATTCGGGCCGAGATCAGTGCGGTTGTTTAACAACCAGAGCATTTCCCGGGGATCAGGGCTGCCATCCTCAGCGGGGGCAGGGCGTGGATCGTTCGGCTTGTTGCACACACCGTCCTTCGCCCAGACCATGAAGGTTTTCGGAATCTTGTCTGCGTGCTTGCTGTCATTAAAGGGGAAGGGTACAGCCTTGTATGCATCCAGGGAGTCGATAAAAGCCAGGAAGTGAGGGAGCAGCCACTTGGGAGGTGGAGCCTTGCCTTCGCCGAAGAGGCCAATTGAGTCGAAGAATCTGTACAGACGGCGAGGAAGCTTCTCCAAACCTATGGGGAAGGGAGAGTCTAAGAGAAGCAGGCGCTCAACCCGCTCACCCTCCTCGAAGATCAAGTAGCGGGCTGCGTCATAGGCACAGATACCGCCAGCGGACCAGCCACCAAAATTGTACGGGCCAGTGGGCTGGCGACGTTTGATCTCGGTCACATAAGGCATCGTGATCTCATCCAGGCTAAAGTTCAGGTTCTCGGGAGTGCGCATGTACGGACAGTTCAGCCCGTAGACGCAGACGTCAGGCGAAATACCGGGAATCGTAGCGTAGGAAGTGGCCGATCCAGATCCATCGGGAAACAAGAATAACTTTTGAGTGGCAGTCTTGGGGTTTCCTTGCAGAAGGATGGAGGTCGCGGCCGGATGCTGGATTGTTGTGAGAGCAGCAGCTTTTGGAACATCCACTTGGATTTTCTCAGGAAGTCTCATCGGCTCAGAAGCAACCGCCTTAGGCTTCAGATCGAGAGCAATCTCGACGTCGTCGATCGTTTGGTTCTCGATGAAGAACTCGCCAGACAGTTCAAGGTCCAATGTCTCACGAATCTTGCCCAACACGGTGAGTGACATGAGAGAATCCAGACCCATCTCACCGAGGTTAGCATCACCCTGGAGCTCCTCGGGTTCGACGCCAATCTCCTCAGCTAGGATCTCGCAAATTTGCTTCATGCTGTCATTCTGCTCCAGTGTCACAGACTTCTCATTGGCGGGCGTGGGAAGACCACTCGAGTTGGGGGTCGAGATATCAATCGAGGATGCTGCAGACGACATGTCCGGCTCGCTGCTGGATCCGTCATTGCTGTTATCGGCGGGGCTCATCTGCACCAGCAGCTGCTTGAAGTCCTTGATTGTGGGCTGGTCCACGAATACATTGGAGTCCAGGTCAAGACCCATCTCCTCACGGTAACGACCAGTGACAGTCAAGGAAAGCAGGGAGTCTACTCCATAATCTCCGAAGTTCAAGTCATCCGTCATATCAGACGATGAAAGACCAACTTCCTCGGCCAAGACTTCAAGGGCTTTCGTGATGATACTGGGTCCTGCAGACTTGGTCGAGGGTGCGGCAACGGGGGAAGCCTTCTTGGCCTGGGGAGTGCGTGACTTCTGGATAACAATAGGCGCAGGCTTAGGCTTAGCTGTAGCTGACTTGGCGATCGAGCCTCCACCAGGAGGAAGAGCAGTGTCAAGAATCTTCCGGGCCAGGCCTTGGAACTGTATCGGAGCTTTAGTATTTGCATCGAACCTAAACTCAAATGTTGATAACATACCTTCACGCCACCGAATACGGCAACAATATCATCCCCATCAAAGAGATAGACATCACCAGCATAGATCGAGTTTTGCCAGGGCTGCATACGGACGTAGGTGCGGTAGGTGACGCTCGGATCAAACTTCTTCGAGCAACGCATTGAGTCCCAGCCATGGTTAACATAGACCAGGTCTTTAGAATCAGTGGCATCACTGGCATTCATGGTAAAACCGGACAAGTGGCCAATGCTGTCAATCCAGAACGGGTTGCGATGGAAGTTACCCGGAGGAGCTTGGAACTTAACCAATGCGGTAGCCTCGTGCTGCTCACTGTCGAGAATGACTTCCTGGATGGACTTGTAGTTCTCATCATACTCGACAAGAGCACTGAAAAGCTTGTACACCATACCACGCTTCATGCGATGCGCCTGGCCAGACTCGCTGCTCTCCTTCAGGTGCTCAATGCTTCTCTTGATGAGATATGAGTTGCGTTTCCACTCAAGCTCGGCGACACTGGTATCGAAAAATCTGATGACGCAGCTTGCGTGGTCGATCATTTTCTTGCCCTCAGGAGTGACGGACCACACTTGCATTTTGGCGCTCTCATCGGCCCAGTTCGCAGTGGCCGAGACGCGGAACAGCTGCTTGCCACCTTTTGCGATGAGAGGCTTTGGAACCACCACCTCACAGACGTCATAGCCACGCTCCTTCCATTCAGGCTTGTATTTCTCGACAAGGAACTCTCCTAGCGTCTGAGCAATGTCGGCGTACAGGGACTGTGCTGATGTCAGCACGATTCGGGGCAATATGGGTTTAGATAATGAACACTTACTGAAGGACAGAGCGCAGCTCCATTAACCTTGTGGCCTTGAATTACACGGTTCAATTCCGGGTCCGCAATATCGTTCTCGATAACGATAGTTGCCGAGGTCTTGTCGCCGCTAGTCTCCAAAATCTTCTGGGCAGAGGAAGTCAAGAAGGATGAGACAGGAGCAGTCTCAACCACTGGCGCAGCAGGTGCACCTTTGAGCAGGCAGAAGTTGTTGGTATAAGGGATCCAATAGTTCTTGAGGTCCCACTTGTAGGCAGGCAGCGCAAGAACTTCGTGCAAGGCACTGAAGTCCTGGTGATACTCCTTCCAGCGGAGATCAATCCCAGCCAAGTAGAAAGCCGAAAGGCTGCTTGACAGCACCTTCCAGGTGTCCTCCTGGCGACGCAGAGATGTGACTGTTGTTGCTTGGGGACCGAAAGTCGACTTGACCATTCCAGAGCAGACTGGATGCGAGCCAATCTCAACCCAGAGAGTCTTATCATTCATCAGCTTCGCATGACGTGTGGCCTCCAGAGCAGCAAGAAAGTTGACAGTCTCTCGGCAGTGACGAGTCAAGTATCTGGGCCCAAGGACCTCGGGGTTGGCCTCCTTGAGAACATCACCCAGCAGGGCCGACACGAAGGGGATGGTCGGCTCGTGGAAACTGACACCCTTGGCAATTTCTGCAAGGTTCTCAAGTATAGGATCCACTTGAGCGGAATGGAAGGCGAAAGGAACCTTCAGTTTGGTAGCCTTGAAGCCTTCGTTGGCGAGTTTATCAGCAAGCTGGTCGATCATCTCAACCGCTCCGCTGATGACAGTCTCCCCGGGTGCGTTGATACAAGCCACCTCGGCAGTCTTCTCATCAAGGAACTGCTTCACTTGTGCGACCGATGACTTTACCGCTAGCATGGCGTGGGTTCCTACCTTGCATTGCTCAGTCAGCAACATGGCACGACGACCAGCAAGGTAGATGGTATCGCTGGTCGTAAGAATACCAGAAGCATTGAGTGCGGCATATTCGCCGAGGCTGTGACCCAGGACAAAGGTGGGATTCACTCCCAAAGAGATCCAGAACTTGGTGAGCGCCATCTGAACGCAAGTGGTTCCCAATTGAGTAACGACGGGACTCAGCTCCTCGATAGGAACACTTCCATCAATTAAAGGTACAATGGATGGGAACCCCTGGCTTTGGGCAATGCAATCCAGATGCTCAATGTTGGTTCGGAACTGGGAGCTGTTCTCAAAGAGTTCCTTGCCCATGCCAGTGTATTGAGCGCCTTGCCCGGTAAAGACAAAGCCAACGCCAGGTGCAGTTGAGGAGACCGGTGAGAAGCTGTCATGGCCTGCGCTCGAGTTCAAGGCAGTGCGGATCTCCTCCAAGGTAGAGCCTGTGGCAGTTACTCGGAACGGGTGGTGAATACGTCTTGCCGTGGTCGTGTAGGACAAGTTGGCAAGAAGATCGGACTCATTGACGTTGAATAAACTCTTGTTTTTGTCAATGTACTGTACAAGAGCCGCGATATTGTTCTTCAGGGCAGACTGCGATCGTGCCGAAACGGCGACCGGGTGCGCGGTCCGAGGGTCCTTGCCAGTGCGCTCACGCAGAGGAGCATCCTCCATCAGCAGCGCAGTGTTTCCGCCAGCGGCCGAGAAGTTGTTGATGAAAGTCTTGCGCTTGCCACCATCCGGACGATTCCAGGGAGTTGGTTTGAGAGCGATGTGGACATTGCGCTGCTGAAGATCGGTAGGGAAGTTGTGGTTGACCTTGGACTTGATGCCACAATGGGGCGGGATCATGTTCTTCTGCATCATCATCAACACCTTCAACAGAGCTGTAACGCCGGAGGCGGATTCTCCGTGCCCAATGTTTGCCTTGGCTGAACCAAGATGAAGGGACTGGCTTGGCCCACGGCGATAATCTGGAGCGAAAACATCCAGAACTGATTGCATTTCCACGGCATCACCAGCCTGGGTTCCGGTGCCGTGCATCTCAATGTAACTGACTTCCTTCGGATCATAATCGTTTTCGTTAAGCAGTTTGTTGAAGATGAAGGCTTGGGCGCCCACATGAGGCCGGGTGATGGAAACAGCTTCGGCAGAGTGGTTGGTATAAGCTCCAGAAATAACACCGTAAATCGGATCGTTGTCGGCCTGGGCGTCCTCGAGTCTCTTCAAAACAATAGAGCCAATACCATCCGCTCGGCAATACCCGTCGGCACCATCATCAAATGTGTTGCAGTTGCCGGTTCTCGAAAGGAAGTGTCCGCGGTCAAGGCCAGCGTGGTTGTCCGGGTTGGTTAGGATGTTGACGCCACCGGCGACAGCGGAGTCACAGTCATTCCTCCAAAGAGAGTTGCAAGCCACATGAATGGCTGCCAGACTGGAGGAGCAAGCGGTATCAACACTAACGCTTGGTCCGCTGAACTTGAAATAGTAGTTGATGCGACCAGGAGTGAAAGCACGGTTGCCACCAGGAATGAAATAGGTGTCGATATCCTGTCCACTATTGATTTCACGGTAATCGTCACTGGTCATGCCATAGAACACACCAACCCGGTTCTTCTGCGTGGACGGAGTGCTGTCTGGGATGAACCCAGCCATTTCGAAGGCTTCATAGGCAGTCAAAAGCGCAAGGCGCTGAGCGGGATCAGCCTGGAGTGCCTCACGGGGAGACATGTTGAAAAAGCGAGGGTCGAAAAGACCGGGTTCGTTGATCCAGCATCCATATTGAACCTTGCTAGTGTTGCGGGTATTTCCCTCCATATCAACATGAGCCTTGACATCCCATCGCTCAGCGGGAACTTCACGGTGAACATCGAGTCCTTTGTACAAGAGATCCCAGAAGGCCTCGGTATCCTGTGATTCAGGGAATCTTCCAGAAAGGCCGATGATGGCAATCTTGGACTGCTCGGCACGGCCACTGCTGTTGGTAGCTTCAGGGTCCTTCTTAACATCGCCGATGGAATTGTCAACCTCGAGAGAAATTCCGGCCTTCTTCAGCGAAGTGTACAGGCTTTGAGTTGCGGTGCTGGAGATTGGGAACAAGATGCACTTGGAGGCAGCTGACTTCAAGGCGGAGCTGCACGAGTCAATAACTTTGCCCCAGCAAAGTTGACGCAGGAGAATCTCCTCGAGCGACATTTTCAATAGAGTCTCGAGGCTCCCGGCATCGAAGGGCTTGCCAGTTTCACTTGATAACACGGGAACTTGGGTGGCATAACCCGCAAGCGTCTCCTTTGGCCACGACTCCATGATACGGCTGATGTCTCTGTCGTCATAAAGGTGCATGGCGTGGTATGGTCCGTGAATTGGCACTCTCACGGGCTTCAGATCCTTGGAGAGTACAGTTTCGATGAAGTGCTCCAAAAACCGGGGCGGGCCACTGATAGTCAGGCCATTAGGGCTCACTGCGCTGATATAAGGCTGTGAAACACGGGGCAAGGCCTTGAAAGAAGTGTCAGAATTCTGTCCTTGCTTTGATTATCTTTGATAGAATTCAGCTGTTTGCTCACATTTTCTCGCCCATACTCCTGAATTAGGTTCTGGCCTTCCTCCTCACGGATTCCAGAAATCAGGACAGACCAGCTTTGCGATGGTCCCTTTGCCTCCACAAGCTCGCGCACTTTGACAACACAAGCTCCCAGCCTGAGGGCCAAAACAACTGTCTCAACGCCTGCGGGGATAAGTTCTCCGACTGTTTTTGAACAGCTGACAGCCGCAGATGCCAGCTGACCGGTGCAGAGGCCAATTATACAGCTCTCAGATCCCAATGGATACTCATGTCCCAGATCTCCGTAGTAGCTGTTCAAAATTGAATTAGTCCTGCAGAATGGGCGATTTGATATACACGATATCTTACTGAATGAAGCATCCCAACTGATAGATTGTCGTCAATGCGCTTTCAATAGCTGGGTTTGGTCCGAACTCTCTGTATCTTGCCAGGAGATCAACAATGCTCGTGAAACGAGGAAACAGTTGTCGCTGCGACGGCGACAGCTGGCTGATTTCCTTGCGCAGGGCATGATAGCACTTCTGGAAGAAGGACACTAGCAGCGAGTCATTCTTGGCTTGCAACAGGCGGCGAAGGCCCGAGTCGAAATCCGCAGTCTGGTCTCCAAAGAGATACACGCGACTGGGGCTCTCCATATTCAAGCCCAATGCTAGCCAGGGGTGAAAAGTTCTACGGAGAGAAAGGAGAGAGAAAAGAGTTCAGTTCCTGCGTGAATGGTTGGGGACCATACTTTATACATACAACTATGGCAGTATTCTCCTTTGTGGGGCGATACTAGCCCGAAAGGCATCATCAGTCTATGGCACATGGAATTATTTTTCTAAGCCCCCTACTTTTTCCCTGTTTTCCTTGGAAACTAGAGTTATTGGGACAGCAAATACGAGTTTACAGAACTCATTCCACGGTATTCTTCTCCGTACATTTGACTTGGTAGCACTCCGGTCGACCGGGATATGAAGCCCACCTGATTCTGACCAATGGAACGGTTACTGTGGCCAGGCAGGTGTCAAAAGTAAGACCTGGAATTCTCTTTTATTCCACATAACCTGACTCGTAAAGATGTGGGGCGATGTAAATCGGGAGCCCGGTGGACTATAGTCTCTTGCTGCCCGCGTGCTGTTTGCGGATGAGACAACCACTGACTCGGCCGAAGGAATTGGATTGAGGCTTTTGGCTGGAATATCCATGACATATGACATGTTCTAGACCTGAAATTCCGGATTGAGGCAGAGAACAGATGGAATACTGTGAAGATAGTTGCAACGGCAGTGGGTTATCGCCGCTTTTAGAAGGTTGCACCCGCAACTTTCCATATATCACGTGCCGGTCTTGCCCTATGTACCTCACCTCCTGTACCTCCTGTACCTGTAGCGCGTCCAGAACATAATAATCTTAGAAGAAAATCAGGGGATTGACTTTGTTGAACTCACAATAATCTTCAGTGTGTATACAGGAAGTCCACATGGTACTTGATTTAATTTTGGCGCTTCTCTAGTATATACGACTTGTCAAGTGGTTTTCTTATCCGAAGTACTCATTTTCTCAGAATGCAACAAGACGCAGATCCACCAGGATACATGTAGATCACACACAAAAATCCAACTATTTATATATCCCCTTGAGGTATCACGCTAGGCTCGATACTACGTCATGACTTTATCGGGATGGTCAACCCCCGAAAGGACAATCCAGATCTCTTTCGCAGATCATATGCCGTGGAGACCGCGTGCTCAGTGTCGATCATGTTCTAGAAACCCGTACGATATTATGTTCTATGTATAGTCACGCAGATTGGAGCAGCTGAAGTGATCATTCAGAATCTCCAACAATCGGGCAGGGAGGTGTCGCAGGCTACCCAAAGTGTAAACTCATGCTACTCCACTATGTCTGCGACATACAAGGAACTCAACCTAGGCCTTGAGCTGGGAAAGTTAGGCTTAAATTTTAGACCAAGCACGGGGTAGTCCAAGGCTTAAACTTTTTCCCTTTTTCTGCGATCCATTATGGGTCGAGGAGATCGACACCGATCGTGGTGGGTCCCCGGCAACGGACCGACGTCGATGTGTCCACTACAAGCAGCCGGAAACAGAAGTGGCGCGAATGATCTAGGCCGCCAAAAAAAATCTACAAATTAGCGGTAGATAGGGCATCAAAACTAATAGGCGTCTCAGTATATTTTTGTTGGCCGGCGTAATACACAAGATCATAATTAAACTAATCAAACATCTGATGCCTCTTTACATATAACGGGACAGGTGTTGCTCAATCACACGCGGAAGTGGGTCATAGAATGGATGGTATGGCTCCGTGCACTGATCTGCCATAGACTTGATCGCCTCCACTCATCCTTAGGTTTGCGCAATTCCCAAGCGGTCTCGGGCTCAAAAGAGGGAGTGAGGGGGCGGGGTGATTGCTGTGAGCTAGGACGAACAGGTGTCGGAACCAGGGCTGGAATAGGCGTTTTGCCGGGGGTATAAGCAGGAGGTGGGGGTTTAGACGCAGTCTGTTCACCCTGCGCCCCGGTTTGTTCTTGACCACCTCCTTGACCATATCCACTAGCCTGTGCTTGCCCTGCTGCTCAGTCCCGTCAGGACTGGTCCTCACCTGGGGGGACCTGGGGCCACACATCAATACCATCAAGCAAAGCGACAGCCATACCGTTTGTGAGATGGGTCTGAATGTGACAGTGGAATAAAAATGGACCCGGGTTAACCACCTGGTACCGCACAATCATCCAGGTGGGCCCGTGGGGGCCATTAGTGACAAATGTGTCTCGCCTCTGAGGGTTGTCCATCTGGAACAGATCAGGACGCTCATTATATGCTTCTTCAGTGCTAGACCAGTTGAAAAAGCCGGGGCCAACTCCGAGAATGTAAGCCTTGTTGGAATGCTTGTGCATAACATGAGGCGGTTGGACGGGAGGGGTATCCGGCATCTCACCCAGCTGTAGAAGCAGGTCGACCCAAGTTCCGTTCTTGGTTTGGATGGTAACCTGCTGAGCCAGGTTGTCCTTGGCGTTCAAGTCGTAGAGAATTGGGTCATCCCAGTTGGCCATAACGTCATAGAGTGCATTCCCAGCAGTGGTCCAGGTGTAAGAGGATCCCCAGCGGCCAAGAGTGAGATTGACAAGCTGATCGGCATGTCTGGGAATCGTGACAGGTGGGTAGGGTTTCATGTCCCTCGGATCCAAAGGAACAACGGAGGCAGAGGTGCTCTGGCCGCCATAGTTAACATAAGGCATCGACGGCTGAGTGTTCGAGGAGCCCTTGTATCGCAGCGTGGCAAAGCCTGAGATGACCTGATCACCCTGAGTGGCCGGAACTCGGATGGTATAGTCATTCCACACCTTATCAAGCTTAACCATCGCAGCATAACGCTCACCACTGAAAATAGTGGCACTATCAGCAGGCAGGGGTTCGATATAGCTTCCATCAACTTCGTAAATATACATCTGGTGTTCGTCGATAGAGAACATCAGGGCTTTTAGAGCAGCGGCGCTGATGAACTTGAGCGCAACCCAACCATCGTTAGGATCAACCTCAATGATTTCGTGCAGACCAGTAGTAGGACTGCATCCGGCATTGAGACCTTCTGGGATGTTTTCAGGGTGTGTGGGTGGAAAGTCGCCCTGGGTGGCATAGGTGTTGGGCAGACAACTGAAAGGGATCGACAGATGTTAGCTAGTGTACAAAAAGGACCACCAGAAGTCAGGCGACACTTACCCCTTGTCAGTGAGCGGCTGGTTATCAATTGCAGTCTTGAGGTAAGGCTGTTCAACGCTGGAGATGTTTGCGGTTCCAGGGCAATATACGGCACCACGCCCATTAACAAGCACACTGTCCATACAGCTGAAGTTCCTGTTAACATATATCCACCTCTGGAATAAAAGTCCTACTCACAATATGTTGAGACGGCTATCCTCTTGCACCTGCTGGTATTCAGCCGCTGTCAAGTGGTCCCAATCGGACAGCATGATCAGCTGAGGATTCTTCTCCGCCTTCCGCATAGCTTCAATGTCATCATGGGTGTTTGAAATTAGGTGAAACGGATCTAGAGTCTCGGGAGACGGACTGTATTTATTAGCATTGGGGTTGTGGAGTTTGGTAGACCGAAGTAGCCTTACTTGATCCAAATGGGACCATATAGACCATCCATCATTTCAGAACGGGCATGAGCATGGTACCAGTAGGTTCCATACTGAGTAGCCTTCCACCGGTAAGTCCAACTGTGGCCCGGCTGGATCGGCTTTTGTGTCAGGCCAGGGACACCATCAGACCACGGCGTGTCACGCTGTTCAATGCCGTGGAAGTGAATCGAGGTGTCGAAGGGCATATTAT